>NC_073308.1:1200000-2400000 GCF_027595985.1 Sorex araneus | reverse complement strand
ACAGTAGTCAATCATAGATTGTGACATGTTCATCTATCATGTCAGGCACGGGTATCGGCTAGTGGAATGGTAAGGTCAGTAAGGTCAGTAACGGCGACCTTGTTAGAGAAGTTTTAATTAGGCCCCTGTTTGAGAAGTGTCAGGCTCTCTCTTACTTGAAGATAAGAGCCAGGATTGAAATATGGCTTCCTACAACAGGTCACTAGGACACAGGTAACTGCTTTGGTAGGTGGAGCCCTGAGATCCAGTCTCAGTTATTGGATTCTTTCTGAAACTTTATCCCCAAATAGCTTTCCCCCTCCTCTTTCCTTGGAAGCTCCTAATCCCAATTTATATGTAAATTGAAAATCTTAGTTCAAGAGGCCACAGAGTGGGTTGAATCTGGCGTTTAAATTTCAAGGAAGGCTAGAGAGAAATACTCTCGGAGATAGGGATACAATTTTCTTCCCAGAATAATCTTCCTCTTGCCGGCCTCCAACCATCTCCCATTAATAGAAGGTTCAGTAATAGGAATGGTTAATTCCCTATTCTGTTCCCCAAGGGACTCATTTAACAGGATGTTTTTCATCATCTACCAATTCCTCTCAAGTGCTGACACTTTCTACCATTCACAGCTCTTTGATAGATACCTGCAATAACGACTTTCAACAAGCACAGGGGGTGTAAGAGCCCACTGGGTGCTCATTACCAGGCCCTCCCTGGCTTCCTCCCTTGGCTCTACACTCACAGACAGTGCTTCCCCAGAGGGGCATGCAAGAGAAATCTTGGGCAAAATAGAGCAATTCCATTCCAAGATCATGGGTTTTCAAGTGCTCTTCCTTTATCATCCCATTTAATTATCGAGGAACCTGGAGAAGTTACCTTATTAGCCCAATTTGCCAGGTCAGAAAACTGGAATTCAGGAAAAAAATGAAATTGGTTCAAGACTCGGCTCAGGGGTTGGAACTGGAACAGGTATTCTGATTGCAGAGGGCAGTACAGTTATCCTCTGCTGTGTCCTTGGTCTTGTCCCTAAAGGAGGTGACAGACAAGATTTCGTCTGAGCCTGTGTGGCTAAAAATCCATGTTCCTTCCCACGTAGGGTGGATTCACCAAATGTATCACAGAATGAAATGTCAGAGAAATGAAATGCAGCAAAACGAAAGAGAATCAAACTCTTCTAGACAGAATTTTCTATGTGTCTGAGATTCAATAAAGAAGGGGAGGGAATTGTAAATGTAGGATATTAACTGAGGGATGAACGGCACAGAGCTGAGCAGAGCTGGTGATCAACCAAAGCTTTGGAAACAAAGATAGGAATAATGAAAGGTTTCCTACCTTAATCCAGTTTATCTTCTTAGGAAAATGGTGATTGAATTTTAGCATCGGTGATGGGAAAAGCTCAGAGAGTGCTTGTTTATGAGCCATTTGATTACAGTCACTGGATAGCCAAGCCCTAGTGAATAATAATAACTACCTTGGAATTAGTGCTTTAAACAGCTTGTTGATACGCAGACTTTTAGACATTTATTTTATCTTTAAGTGATTTTCTAGCTTCTCATGCACATAATTCCAACACCACCCCATCTCCAGTGTACCCATATCTTTTCGCCAAGGACCACAATACCTCTCCTACTTAACCACTTCCAACTCAATTGAATAAATCAGTTTTTCTACTATGTTGCCTTTGAACCATTTTTGCTTCCTCACTGGGTATTTTTAAGTCACATATGAGAGAAATCATTCTGTATTTGTCCCTTTCTTTCTTATTGACTTCACTCATCATGATATCTTCTAATTCCATCCATATTGTTCTAAATTGATCTTTCTTAAATACATGTACCACAACTTCTTGATCCATTCACCTCTAGTTGAGCAGTTAGGTTGTTTTCATATCTAAGCTATTATACTAAACTGTGAATTGTGTTTCACAATGATAGGATGGAACTTAAGCGATAGCACAGCAGGTAGGGCATTTGCCTTGCACATGGCTGACCTGGGGTTCGATTCCTTCATCCCTCTTGGAGAGCCTGGCAAGCTACTGTGAGTATCCCACCTGCATGGCTCTGCTACCCATAGCATGTTTAATTTGCCAAAAACAGTAACAAGAAGTCTCAAATTGGAGATGTTACTGGTGCCTGCTTCAGCAAATCGATGGACAACAGTGCTACAGTGGTATACTAAATGCAACAATGAATTCAGTTATACATAGACTTTTAACCTGGGGAGCTATCCAGGCTTCTAACCTCAGATCCTGCAACCTTTCTGAGACATGACTCTTGCTTTACCTGTTCCATCCTCAAACCTCAAGGAAGGTCCATATTCAGAACCAGCGGGAGACAGAATCTCTAATCCATCCCATTCGCATTCATCCAGATGAAGTCCAAACTCAAAGTGAGTGTGGAGTTGGACAACACAGTTGGTAGAGTGAAATCTTGGGGATAAAGAGAGGGTGTATTTGTTCAGAGGGAAGTCCTGAATTATTTACAAATTTGTCAGAAATTCAGACTCTGAGGCTGAAAGTCAGATCAAAATAGATCAAAGACCTCAATATCAGACCTGAATCCATAAGGTCCATGGAGGGAAATATAGGCAGAGGACTGACTCCATGACATTGAAGCTAACAGCATATTTAATGATGAAATGAAACACCACTGACCAAGCAAGTAGAAACAAGTATAAACAATGGGACTACATTAAACTAAGAAGCTTCTGCACCTCAAAAGAAACAGAGATCAAAATACAGAGAGAGCTCATGGAATGGGAAAAATATTTACCCAATACCCATCAGATAAGGAGTTAATATCCAGAATATATAAGACACTGGTAGAACTTTTACAAGAAAAATACCTCCAACCCAATCAAAAAATGGGGAAAGGAAATGAATAAAAACTTTCACAAAAAAGAAATACAAATGTCCAGAAGGCACATGAAAAAATTCTGCACATCTCTAATGATCAGGGAGAAACAAATCGAAACAACCATGAGATATCACCTGTTGGGGCTGGACTGAGCTATCAGGGCGAGCCCATGTATACTGTACCGTGCTACGGACAGGAACATAGGGACCCATGAAAATGGGCGAGACTTCTCGTGTGTCCTGACTGGTTTGGATGAAGCTGAACATTTTCCCCCTTCAAGCTGCCTTCAGAAAAATAATTTCAGAATACTGAAAAGAGCAGTTTTTCCTTCTCTCACAGAAGCCTGGCTGGTCTTTGACATGCAGATGGCGTTAGCCAGGCCTGACCTTTGATATTGTAAATTGTAGATTTCAGGTGCAGGCCCAGCTTTGTCTTTGGGATGCAGATTTCAGGTGCCTGCCCAGTTTGTATTTGAAGTGGCAAGCACAGCCTAGTCTTTGGGATGTAAATCCAGGTGCCTGTAGGTTTCAGTTTCGGTTTTGTATCTTTCCCTTCTCAGTTCTGTATTCTTTTCCCGAGGCTATAGGCCTACCCATACAAGGAAACAATATGTTTCCATTGTCTCAATGTTCTCCCTGTAACATTTTTTGATGCCTTTGGTGACGTCACTATATTGCGCCCTTTAGAGGTACCATGATCAATAAAAGGAGGTCCACGAGGCCATCTGCCTTTGCTAAGAGCCAGAGCGAGCCTTAGTCCTCCAATCAGTGATTATTTCTTCCGCGTTCCTATCTCAGCGCCTCCGATTGCAGAACGTTCATGCAACAATCACCTTATATGACAGAGACTGGCACACACCAAAATGAACAAGGACAATTCATTGTGGGTGGGAATGGCGACTGGTCTAGCTTTTTTGGAAAACAATATTTTGTTTTGGGATGGGACTTAAGATGGGACTCACAAAACAATTCCTCAAAAAACTAGATATTGAGCTTCCATATTACCCAGAAATATCACTTCTGGAATATATCCTATGGCTGCAAAAAACACAGTATAAATTCCATCTGCATTTGTATGTTCATTGCAGCACTGTTCACAATAGCCAGAACCTGGAAACAACCCAAGTGCCCGAGAACAGACGACTGGTTAAAAAAAAACTTCAGTACATCTACATAATGAAATACTATGTGGCTGTTAGAAAAGATGAAATCAGGAAATTTGCCTAGAAGTGGATGGATATAGAGAGTATCATGCTAAGTGAAATGAGTGAAAAGAGAGGGACAGATATAAAATGACTCCACTCATTTGTGGAATATAAAATAGCATAATATGAGACTAACACCCAAAGACAGTAGTGACAAGAGCCAGAAAGACTGTTCGATGGTTGGAAGCCTGTCTGTATACTGGGGGAGAAGACAGCGGGAGAGAGTAGGTACCACTAAGTCAATTATCACTGGAGAGATTCCTTGGGAGGAAGATTTGTGCTGAAAGTAGACAAAGGACCAAATATGATGGCCTCTCATTATCTGTATTGCAAACGATAATGCCCCAAAGTAAAGAGAGTGAAAAGAAAAGTGCCTGCCTTAGAGGCAGGGGGTGGGCTGGGGGGGGCATGGCAGGAAGGATACTTAGGACATTGGTGGTTGGAAATGTACACTGCTGGAGGGATGGGTGCCCAATCATTGTATGACTGAAACTCAACCATGAGAGCTTGGTAACTGTATCTCACGGTGATTCAATAAAAACAAATTAAAAAAGAAAGGTCAAGGGGAATAGGGCAACTTGTGTGCAAGGAATACAGCAAGCTACCACTAATTCCTAACAACTGCTCTGTGAACAGAATAGTCCAGGAGGGCTTGTCGTTGGCTTCCTGGCTTCATAGCTTATCCCAGTGTTGCTAGGGGAGTCAAATAGAACCAGGACAAGTGTGGCTTGTAACACACAAAATAATGAACACCCCTGAAAATACTGTCACTTCTATTCCATGGGGGCTATAGAAAACATAGAAAGAAAACATCTTATTCTACAACCTAAACATCATCATCATCATCATCATCATCATCATCATCATCATCATCATCATCTTCCTGTTGATCGTTGATTTTCTCAAGTGGTCTCAGTAACATCTCCATTTGTCCTACCCCTGAGATTTTAGCAGCCTTTCTTTACTCATCCTTCCCAATGGTGCCTCACTGGAGGCTCTTTCAGAGTCAGGGAAACAAGACCCAACAATCTAAACATTAAATTTAATTCACTTTGTCTTTTGCTGCTGTTTGCTAAGAATGAAATTCTGGAATTGCTTTCCAGCTTGGAGAAATCAGAGGGATTTAGGAATAGTTTTGAAACTTTCTCTCACCCAGAAAGCTGATCTATGTGTGTATAATATGTACATAATGTTCAAGGACTCTGAACCCTGGGACTGTGTAAGGGGAGACAATGCAGGACCTGTCACATGGAGACACATGTTGGACTGACCAACCATATAGCACACCTGAAAAGGCCCTCTGGCACTATTGTAGGCATAGAGGGTTTGGCATTTACCCGTGCATACAGAATCTCAAACTCCATGGAATTTACGTTCTTTTGAGTAGAGGGCCACATCCAGTGATACTCAGGTATCACTCATGGCTCTATGTCACCGTTCCTGCATTGGGTGTGGCATCACTGGCCTGACTGTGGTGACTGAGTGTCCTCTGGTGAGTTCGGTGCTGATCAGCATCCCCAACCCCTGACCAGCCAGCGACAGATGAATGAAGGAGGGAATGGAGGCCACCAGGCTGGTTGGTAATCAGTGGCCATTTATTCAAGTCTCACTACGTTAGGTATAGAGAAACATGAAGGGTTGGGGGTAGCAATTATACAAAGGTGTGTTTAAACATTATCATAAACAATAAACATATGTAAAGCTCTTCATTCAGGGGAAGTTCTCTAGGAGATACTCAAGGACAAAATCTCATCCTGCTAGGACATCCACCCAAGGGCAGAATTCCATCTAAGGGTGTGTTGTTGCTTTCCCCTTTCCTTAACCAGTATTCATTTAAACGATCATATTAAATTTACTTCTTAATCATATTTCTAGTCATTTTGTTTGGACACAGTAAGAAATGTATTAAGCTTTGAGGTCACTCTTCCTGAGGACATATCCCAGACTACAGTCCCCAGGCCAGTTAGTTTTTTCTAACCCCAGCAGGGTCCTTATACAGTTGTAACTGTATCTTTCTGGGTCATGACAGAGTTTGTTCCATGACAGTGCTCTTAAATTATTATGCTTTTATGGAGTTAAGATGGAGTTAAGTTTATCCCTTTTAGATGCTAGTGTAGCTTATGACTTGTCCTGGGTCCATCCTTGTCCCTCAGAGGGACCCACATTTGGGGGTATTAAGAGCTAAGGGAAACAGTGGCTTAAGTCAAGTAAATATGACAGACACCCAGGAATAAATATGATTTGGAGTCAATTAACTCCTAAGTTTCAAAAACAGAGCACTAAATGTCTTCCTGTGTCTATACAAAAAGGACATTGCTTTAAAATAAACTATGCAAAGAACATAAAGGAAAGAGAAGAACATATTTCAATTACATACACAAAATCCAAAGTCCTCAGAAGAATTTGACTTTACAAGTCACAGCATCTGATTTGAGGATAAAAATAATTAACAGATAGGGGAAGCAGATCACAAAAGAGAGTTAAAGATAAACACAGAGAATTGGTAGTGTCTGATGGAATTGGGTGTGCCTCTGGAGCACTGTGGTGGAAGTTACTCAATAAACCCAAGCTCCCTGAGGAGGGAAGAAAGGGAAAATCAATTCTATCCAAAATCTTTGTTCTCAGGAATCACTCCTGCTGGTACTTGGGGGACCACACAGGATGGTAGACACAGAACCTAGGTTGACCGCATACAAGGCAAGTGCCCTACATGATGTTCTACCTCTCTGGTTCATGGAGATTATATTGTTACAGGTCAGAGATATCAATGCCACCTAAAGAAGCAAACACACATCAGTAACTAAGCAAACTAAAACAGTGAAAGGCATTGGAGAGGGGTCAGGGAGCTACTACAGGGGAGGAGAAGAGAGAAGAGGAGAGGAGAAGGTGGGATAGGGGAGGGGAGGAGAGAAGATGATAGGATAAGAGAGAGAGGAGGGGAGAGGAGAGGAGAGGAGAGGAGAGGAGAGGAGAGGAGAGGAGAGGAGAGGAGAGGAGAGGAGAGGAGAGGAGAGGAGAGGAGAGGAGAGGAGAGGAGAGGAGAGGAGAGGAGAGGAGAGGAGAGGGGAGGGGAGGGGAGGGGAGGGGAGGGGAGGGGAGGGGAGGGGAGGGGAGGGGAGGGGAGGGGAGGGGAAGAGAGGGGAGGGGATGGGGGAGAGGAGACGAAAAGAGGGGAGGGGAGGAGAGGGGAGGAGAGGAGAAGGGAGGAGAGGAGATGGGCTGGAGGGGGGGAGGGGGAGGAGAAGAGGGGAGGGGGAGGGGAGAGGGAAAGGGAGGAGAGGAGAGGAGAGAGGAGGGAAGGGGAGGAGAGGAGAGAGGAGGGGGAGGTTCTAGAGGAGAGGAGAAGGGAGGAATGGAGAGGGGAGGAGAGGGGAGAAGAGGAGAGGGGAGCCTTTGACCAGTCCTCCTAACTCCTGTTTACTCTGGCCATGGATGTTATTCTTTATATATATATATATATATATGTATATATATATATTTCTTTTATATGTATAGTATATACCATAAATGAATGCAGTCATTCTATATCTGTCTTTTTCCTTCTGATTCATTTCACTCAGCATGTCCATGTCCATCCATTTATAGGCAAATTTTATGACTTCTTTTTTCCTGAGAGCTGCATGGTATTCCATTGTGTAGATGTGCCATAGTTTCTTTATCAATTCGTCTGTTCTTGGGCACTCAGGTTGTTTCCAAATTCTGGCTATAGTGAATAGTGCTGCAATAAACATGTGAGTGAAGATGATGTTTTTATTGTGTTTTTTGGGGGGAGCCCAGGGTATATTCCCAGAAGTGGTATTGCTGGGTCAAACATTCAATCCCGTCAGAAAATGGGGTGATGAAATGAACAGAAACTTTCTCAAAAAAGAAATTCAAATGGGCAAAGGAAACATGAAAAAATGCTCTTCATCACTAATCATCAGGGAGATGCCAATCAAAACAACAATGAGATACCATCTCACACCACAGAGACTGGCCCACATCTAAAAAGACAAAAGCAACCAGTGTTGGTGTGGATGTGGGGAGAAAGGGACTCTCCTTCACTGCTGGTGGGAATGCTGACTGGTCCAGCCTTTTTGGAAAACAATATGTATGATTATCAAAAACCTAGATAATGAGCTTTCATATGATCCAGGCTTCAGTACTTACAGTTTACTATTCTTTCATGTAAAAGAAGTCAGGAGAGGGGTGCACAGCAAGTCAAGTCTGTCAAGAGTGGTCCTTAGTATCAGCTATATCCCATCTCCATTTCTCTCTGCTCCTCATGCCACTCTATCACCTAAGACCCAACTTCTGTCCCTCCATCCCCCACCCTGCCATCCCCACCTCCTCTAGAATACTAAGCATTCTGGGGATACTGCATGCAGGAAGCAGAAGGTCACGGACATTCCTTTTTATCAGCTGAGGAATCCTCCCACCCCACTCACCCTAAAATCTATTTTATTTTCTCTGGTTCCATTGAGGTGTTCGAGTGGGCACCAGTAAGGGCTGGAGCGATAGCACAGCGGTTGGGCTTTCGCCAGTTGGTTTGATATACTTATGCATCATAAAATTCCCCATAATCACATAATAAATGCAACCAAAAGTTAATTTAGCTGCCTATTTTTGTTGTCCCTGTCTTGTTGTGGTTAAGAATTCCTGTGATTTACTCTCCTGGTCAGTGTCAGGTAGACGTACTGGTACAATGCTGCTCTTCAGGTACAAAGAGCTGCTTCTATAAATGAAAGTTTGCACCCTTTGACCAAGTTGTCCCTATTTTCCAAGTCTCTCAGCCCCCATATCCCCCAGTCTTTAGCAACCTCTATTCTGGTCTCTATTTCTATGGGTTTATATTCCTATATTCTACGTCTAAGTGATAAGATGTAGCATTTGAATTTATCTCATTTTATTTCACTTAGCATAATGTCATTTAGGTCCATCCATGTGGCTACAAATGACAGAATCTCTTTCCTCTTTAAACCTAAATATTATTTGATTGTGTGTGAAAAATTATATATGTGTGTAAGTATGTACACATGTATACCACATTTTCTTTAGCATTTTTTTTGCATTTTGAAGGTTTTATGTGGCAGTGCTCAGGGGCACATCTCAACTGGATGTCTAGAGGTCTCCTGCAGTGGTGCTTGGGGTACGAGAGATTCACTCCTCATGCAAAGCATGTGCTCTGCTGGCTTAACTGTATCTCTGACTTCTTCCCACATATTCTTTATCTGTTAATCTACTGGTAGAAACTTAAGTTGCTCCAGTATAGAACTATTACAATAATGCTAGATTGATCATGGGCTGCAGGTGGTTCTTAAAGCTCTCCTTTGAGGAGACAGATCCAGGAGGGAGAATACCACACCATGGGCTAGTTCTGATTTGGACATTTGGAGAAATTTTCCTCCTGTTTTGCATGCTATACTAGCTTACATTCCCACCAACCAAAAACAAGTGATCAGCTTTAATCTCAAGGAGAATTCCCCTTTAAAGATCTTTGGCCAAAGTCCAACCCAATGACTTTCTATTTTGTCAGCCACCACGACTTGCAGGGAAAGAAAGTTGCCTTGCCTCCTTTTTTACTTAAGTTACTTAATTAGCAAGTAGGATTTCTAAAAGAGGGGGCACTGCAGATTTGAAATTGCACCTCTGAGATTTATGCAAATGTACCAAGCAGAAAGAACCCAACTACTAAGACAGAACCCCGTCTACCCTACTAAGATAGATCATGGTAGAGAATAGGGCATCCCTTGACATTCTGGTCCGTTGGATATCCTGAGGTCTCATACTTTTCAGAGGGATAGTAGAGAGGGGGGCAGAAATGGAAAATGTGGACAAGTGTCATTCTTGGGTCATTTTCAGGTGGTGTCCTTTCCTCCTGATTTTTTTAGCATTTCTGTGTAAGTAAACTGGTTCATGGACAGGTTTTCTTGTTTCTTGTTATAGGATGTTGCTGATAATAATAGATAATAAGGGAAGGACAAAAATACAACTGAAGCACAAATTTTAGCAACTTGGCATGGAGATGACAATTTGAGCACCAGCTTAATATTATTGTTAAATGTGTCTAAAGTCCAGATGACTGCATATTTGTGTTTGCATGTACATGTGCATGTGTTATATAAATACATGTGTGTGCATCTCCTGGAGGAAATGAGAGAGAGAACCATTGTGATAAATTCAGACAGCCATGTGGCCTTGTGACTTTTGCCCTTTGTGTCCCATAACCTAGTACGCTAGAGTAGGGCAGGGCATTTCCCAGAAGTCAGTTTTCACAGGAGACACTCAACACTACACATTCTGCAGTTTGGTTTGGAGGGCAACGGGCAGAGAGAAGCTGGGTTGCCAAGCAACCAGCCACTAATCGGAAATTAGTGTTTCATCTCTGAATGCCCTGTCCCATTTCCTTTGCATGTCTCCTTGTTCTGCCAAATGGACAGACAGATGCATAAATACAGAGCAATACAACTGGGCATCACCAGGAATATTACTGGGCTTACCACCAGCTTCGACAGACACATGATGTGATCTGCTCCTGTTCCACATCGTTTTGTTTCTCCTTCTGGTACCTCCCCAGACAAGTCATACTTGTCAGTCATGGGAATCTGCCCTATTTACACAACAGGTCTGAAGGTCTTGTGTGTGTTCTGTTCCTCTCCGTGTATTCTGTCCCTCTCCTGGCTGCACCAGAAGCTCTCTGAATCCTGAAGCCATTTCTCCTTCACAAGGCTGGGAGCTCATACAAGTCCTGGGCATCAACCCCTGAGTTCTAAAGGTCATCTATCTCTTGATTCTTATTCTAGTTCCACTCAACCCAATCCTGATGTTTGATCCAGATTTCCATTTGGAGGAGCTGGGCAGGACTGTTTTAGCAAAGGAGAATCATGTCCACACAATTTAGGGGAGTAAATTATCATAACTCTGTTGAAAGGAGTGAATCATCTTTTTTCAGGAGCCAGTGAAGCCAGACCAGAGTCTCAGGACTCAGGCTATGGGCTGTTATGTTTTAATTCCATGCCAACTGGAGGGAAGAAGTTTGGACCATAAGAGGTCATTGGCACCATCCCTCCAGAACATATCTTGCCCTAGTTGGAGAGAGTAATTCTTGGGGGATATACATACCACAGAGATATCTAGAGCAGAAGCCAATTCCCCACCCCGACCCCAGAATCCCCATCTCTAACCCTGTTCTGTTTCCAAGTCCCAACAGTCCTTCTCTAATGCTTGCTCCTAGGGGCTACTGATCCCACCGCAACATCAGCAGAACACACTCTTCTGTGATCCCACCCTCGCCAAGGAAGTCACAGGGGGAAGATCATGGCCTAGAGCCCACACCAGTCATGGTGTATCTTGAAGCAAAAGCCACTTTATATGTGAGTTAAGATATGACAGGGTAGAGAGAGCAAGCCTGAGGAACAGGTAATATTTTAAATGATTTGGGGGCTCTGCAAGATGTTTGTATAGACATTTGGGAGTGTTTGTGGGGAGAGGGTTACCAAGCGGATAGGATAACTTGGACATGGCTGAGTATTTATTAACCAATCCCTTGCTGCACTTGGGAATTCCATACTGAAACAATAGAGAGGTGTGAAGCAGAAGTGCAAGTTCAGCTTTGTCCCTAACTTACTCTATCTCCTATAAGTGAGGCCTCTAGTTTTCTCACCTGTGAAAGAAGAGGCTTGAATAACTTCTGAGGTACCTCTCTACTCTGGAAACCATTAGTGTGTGTGTGTCTATGTGTGTGTATTCCTGTAATGCAGAGGGGAGCCTCTCAGGTCCCCTCTCAGGTGGGGTCTGTAGATGGACTGCTTCTCTCCTCCTGTCTGCTTTTCCTCTTGTGCCCCTCCTGCCATGCCTTGCAAGGTCACCAGATGGTTCATCACTTTCCTAGAGTTGCAGTAACCTTTGCAGGGCCATTTTAGAAGACTTAATTGGATTGAAAATCAATGTAAGTCACTATGAGTCCAAGGCCCGACAAGTGAACTGGAGTGTAAGAACAGATCACTGGTGCTGAGGCTCCCCTGCCTGCTGAATGCTCAGAGCTGAGGACTGGAGACCACTAAGCAGGACATCAGCATCTCTGAGGATTGTGATGACCACTCACAAGAGAAAAGGGGTGAGGTGGGTTGAGGCAGGGTTTGCTTATCCCTACCCTGTCTCCTGCCCCTTCAATGAAGCCTGGTTCTATCTCAACAGATTTGCCAGGACATCTGCTCCCTGACCCCAAGTCACATCAGGAATATGCTCCTTCCCCTGAAGGTAGGAAAACCTGACAATAAGCAGGGTCAAATCACTGTTAACACATGCTATGGGGGTGAGGCTGGTGATCACTCAGGAGGGCACAGGAAAGGAGGGAGAGACTAAAGAAGACAGCAGTCACCTTCAAGGACAGGTTTCAGCCCTGCCCAGGTGCTTGTACCTCTTGGCAGCAACTCCCACTGCCGGGCTGCCAGGTCCCATTCCACCTCCTGGGATCCCCTGACCCTGTCTCTGCCTCCTGCCATGGAGATTTCTATGCCCTTCCTTGACTCCATGAAGAAGACAGTTGAGCAATGACATGAGCAGGTGGAGGAAAGCTTAACCCTCCCTGCCCCTGTCCCCAGGGCTTCCCCTGGGAAGGGGAAGGAAGAAGGAAGGGGAAGGGAAGGAGAAGGAGGCCCACAGCTCCCTTCCCCAGAGGCTTTGAATCTTTAAAACATTTAATGTAGTATGGAAGAAAGGTAAGTTATTGGTCAAATCAAAGACTCCTTCACTGTGCAGAGGCCGCTCATTCCAGACACCCTTGCCTTGGGCATAGCAGGGTCTCATGATTTGGCAGGGCTATGCTCATGCATACTTGATTTCAGTTATATTTAGAGCCCTGGGCTGCACCCTAGCTGCCTATTTGGTCTTCATCTGTTGGTCCACAAGCAAACCTGGGTTCTCAATGTGCATAGTGGGCAGTTGCCTGCACGTCACCACCTTGCATACAACCAAGTGCTGGACAATTCTGCTAAGTAGAGATGAAGGGGAGACAGAGTAGCATAAGCAAAAACTCCCAGAAAATCTCAGAAAACTTGCACAAGATCCGGACCACACCAGAGTCTTGGAGAAGCTAGAAAAGGCTGAGTCCTTGGGGCATGGAGGCCAGCCCCACTGAAATCCTGATCTACTAAAATCCAATCTCACCAGACAGTTCCAGAGTTGAGAGGCTGGTGCCTCTCTACTCTGATGTCCCCTCACAGCCCTGTATCCCCTCATTATGAACTTGACAACTCTGTGTCTGCCTCTTTTCTGAACATGGACTACTGGCTGCTAAGAGGGAGAAAGTGGGGGTGGATATGGGAACTTTCTGGGATTAGCCTGTTCCAAGAGGAGTGGTGGTTGAAGCCTTTGGATTACAGCCCACTGGTCACCCAATGGGACTCAGAAGTCTGGTGTGAAGACAGATCTTAGCAGGATGACTTGGTGTTCAGTGCACAGGAATGAGGTGGCTCAGAACCAGATATAGAGCCACTCTCCTTGCCCTAAAGGGAGCTGCTATCTTTGTTATTCCAGGGCTCTTGAAAAGAAGGGTCAGGTCTGCCTAAGACTGTGAAGCTCATGCAGCAGTGGGGACAGTGTTAATGGCATTAAAGATGTATTGGATTGTGTGAGAGGAGGGGTTTTCCCGTCTCAGGATGGAAGTAAATCACCTTCTTCCAAAGGCAGGTGGAAATGTGGGGAGCTAAAAGGGGCCCCCTCTGCTTTTAAGGTCCCCTCTTGCTTTGCCATCTACCCTCCAGATTTTCTTCTTCCCTTTATCCCCCTAGTTTCCCTTGCAGATGCTCCTTCATCAAGCCTAGTTTGATGCTTCTGGGAACTTCTGAGGACCTGTGCCCTCTTTGCTGGCCCCACAAATTCCTCTGATGCCCCTCTGGGAGGGACAGAGAGGCACTGTGAGCTGCACGCAGGACCCTTCCACACCCATCCTTTGTCTCCCCTTCCAGGGTAGCAGTCAGCTTTGGAGCTTGCTGAAGATCAGCATGTAATTAACATTCTCAAGGTGCTTTGGTGAGCATGAAGCACTACAGGGCTCTGGGAATTCGAGGGCCACCCAGGCTGCCTCTGGCAGTTGGGCAGTGTTAATGACATTAAGGATGCATGGAGTGCACTAGAAGAGGGGTTTACTTCTTTCATTCTATCCCCCACATTGCCTTGGATCCACACCATCATGCATATGAATCTGTGCTCCCCTTTTTCTCAGCTGCATTTTCCTCATCCCTGCACCCCAGGCTCCATGTTTTCCTTCCTCGGCTCCTCCAGACTCCAGCTGCCTAGGAGGCTTTTGTTAGTAAGTACCCCTACCCCTGCCTGCACCTCCTCCCACCATCTACCTGCCTCTATCCCTACCAGCCTTCTAATTTTGTTCTCAGCTCATCTCCCTGTTCCCTTCAGGTCTCACCCTCAGTCAGCCTGTCTCCATAACGATCAGTCTGTCTGTATCTCCCCTCGGCCCTCCCTTCCTGACTGGAAATGTTCATCAAGATGAAAAAAGGACAACCCCACAAGCTTGGCAACGGAAAGCAACTTTACAACCCCAGGCATGTGGCAGAGACCACGAGGAACAAAGGATGCCCAATTACTGCTGCTCAGGGCTCAGCTCAGTGCTCTAAGAAAAAGAAGGATTCCAGATAGGAGAGGCAAGAGAAACATGGGTAAATCTGGGGGTTGCTCGAGACAGCACAGTGGGTATGAAAAGACTGAAACATTTTTCAGCCCCAAATACTCCATAGGCCACTTTCTTCTTTCTCTTCAACTCCGACTCCAGAGTCCAAACCTGCTGTGCATTAGTCCCCAGAGGCAGGCAGGATCGCCCATCCTGTGACCGTCAGAATCCCTCTTCCAATGCAGCCCCACAATTCCAGAGCCTACAGGTCTGTCAAGGCAGTCCCTGCCAGGTACTGAATCTCCCAGAACCCCCGTGTGTGAAATCAGGGCTTAATCACAGCAAGTTTGCAGGAACATATGTTTTAGAGGAGGAGGAGACTAATATCCAGCCGGCACCGCCTCTATCCCCAGAAGCCACTCCAGGAGCATCTGCGGTTTCCAGTGTGCCGGTGCACAGACACAGCTGTCTTTGAAGACGCCAGTACCTTGACCTGGGCATCAGTGTCAGAGTCTTATTTGGCTCATCCAGGCTCCTGGGTGTTTTAGCAGGTCCTAATGACCCATTTGCATTGATTCTTCAATGAAATCGAGAATCTGGGTGAATTGCTTCACAAGAGCTGCCAGCACCTTATCCCTGTGCCCTCAGCCAAACTGTCCCCTCAGGTCCCCTGAATGAGTGAGTACTCGTTTCCACAGTACTACCCCGCTTAATGACACACGTAATCATCAGATTCCTTTGCTTTCCTGGCCTTACTGGCCTTCCTTCACCTCTCACCCACCCATATTTCTGCTTTCGGCAACAAGTCAAATAAAATGACTTTGGGGTCTTGGGGGGAGGAAGTGGGACCAGGAGTCCTGGCTTCTCCTTCCATTATTGATGGAACTAAGTGGAGGGCTCTTGCTTTTTAGCCTATTTAGAGGTTAGATCCTTTCCTTTCCTAGAAGCCAAGAGCTGGAGCACTTGGGAAAACAAAACAAAAAGGTGAACCTCACGTTGGCCATGTAGAACATCAACATCCTCATCACTTCCTTCTCATCCGGTCAACACAGCATCAAAAGGCTCTCTAGGAGCAGAGGTCCATGGGCGCTTCCTTGGAAAAAATTTCATGGAGCCCATCTCCTGGCCCCTTTCATCCTCTGAGTACCTGCCTTTTGCGCTTTGATTTCCCCTATTCCTCCCAGGGTGTCCTGACTTTGAAGTATTAATGGCACTCCAATTTACTGGCTCTGGAGCTCCTCCTGAGCAGCTTCATTTTAGATTCGTTGCCTGGACATTTGACCCCAAGTTTGCATCTGACCTACACTGTTCCCGTGATAAATAATTCATGAGACTATAAACCTGAGAGGAGATTGTATACATTTCTCCAGCACAATTCATGCTGCTCATGACCTCTTTTCCTTGGCTCATTAGCCAGACAGAGGTTTTTTCCTTCCTTCCTTCCTTCCTTCCTTCCTTCCTTCCTTCCTTCCTTCCTTCCTTCCTTCCTTCCTTCCTTCCTTCCTTCCTTCCTTCCTTCCTTCCTTCCTTCCTTCCTTCCTTCCTTCCTTCCTTCCTTCCTTCCTTCCTTCTTTCTTTATTTCTTTCTTTCTTTCTTTCTTTCCTTTTTCTTCTTTCCAGAAATAAAACCTTTGATCCTCAGTGCACATACTTTCTGATTTTCAATGAGGTTTTCTTTCTTTCTATTCTTTCTTTTATTTTTCCAATAGCCAATAGGTTTTTTTATGCTTGACATTTTTTTAAAACTTTATTTTAAGCCTTTTCTTTGGATTTCCCTGCTTTTAAAGACCAGCTCTCTCATTTTCTGTGTCTCTCTCTAAAGAAATGAACAGAGGCAAATGGGTATTTTCAGCTTCCCACCAGGGGGTTCGACTTCAAGGTGCCTGGGTCTGCAGGTGGCAGAGCTCCGCCCACCCACACTTTCTGTCCAGTCCCTGTTCTCCCTTCCCACAGAGTCTTGCCCCCATTCCCAGCCACTTGGGTTTGATGGGCATCCCAAATCTTTGCACTAACAGGGACTTATTCTGGATGCCACTTTATCACTCGCTGTACCTTGCCCTTAATTAATGACACCATTTGCTGCAAGCAGTCATCCCCTGCCAGTGACAGCCTTCAAGCCCTGTCAGATGAAAAAGAAAAATTTTTTTATCTCTTTTCATGGATCCTCGTTCTCTTTTCTCCCTCTTCCTGCCAAATTCTGCCTCCTCTCTCAGTTGGCTTGAGCTCCTGACCCAAAGGCTACTCACCAATGGTTCCTGGGCTGCAGGAGAGCAAACTCCAGAGGCATGGGTTAGGGTTGGGACGGGGAAACAAAATGTGATTAGTCTCAGAGATTCTCAGAGCCAGAGTTCAAACAAACCAACCAGGGTCAGAGGTGTGTCTAGTGAGGGGGATTGTTGGTTCCAGAGACTGAGTGCTAGAGAGCAGTAGATTCTGCAAAGAAGCAGCAGTGACAAGGCTCAGTCAGGAGTTCCAAAAAGGCTCTGCCTCCTTAGAACCCACAGTGCAGACCCAGACTCCAACCACCCAGGACTCTCACCACAGGAACCCGTGCAGAGTGGAGCATTGCAGATGTGGCCAATGAAGTGACAGCTCTAGTCAATCACAGAGCTTGCGGCATTTACCCTGCCATGCTCAATGGACAGTATCCAGGAGAAATGAGCTCCTTGGACCCAACCAGAGAGAGCAACACATTTTGTGAACAGAGAAGAGTCATCTCCAGCCTCTGCCAACACCCTGCACTTCCATTCCTGAAAACTCCAAAAGTCCAAGAATGACAGCTGGTGCCGTACCTAACCCCAAATGGTAACAGGCTGTGACAAAATTTGCAAAAACTTCTCAGCTTTGTGAATAGTAATGACATGGCGTGCCAAGTTCTGGTCTCACAGTTGGTGGTGCCAACCACTGGGACTCATGGTTATTTCACACAGTGGCCAAGAGCAGCCTCCTGCCCTCAGCTTCCCCACTTCCCAGCACTCTCAGCTTCTTCTCAAGTTCTTCTGGTTCCACCCTTCCTTCAATGGAAATCTCTTTACTTCTCTGTTCCTTCCTCTGAGTGCTAATTAAGCCTCTTACGTGAAGAACGCAGCCCCAGTGGCCTTTTGAAATCTGCTCACCACAGTAGAGCGTTTCCTCCCTTCTCCTGTGGCAGAGCTGCGCCTGGCACTTCAGACTGTCCTGTCTGGGCTTATGCACTCTGTCTTTATGTCTCTGCTTCAGGACTACCCAGGACCCTGGATGTCACAGAAGGCCAAGGGAACTCCACTTCCAGAACTGTCTGTCATACTTGGTTTCTTTCTGACTCTAACTCTGATGAGTTATCATTGTGAGCAGGTAGTATGCAGAAAGAAGGGCAGGCTCTGGATGAGGCTGGATGGGGCTGCTGGAACACTACCTCTGGACTTTGTGGGAAATGATTTCACTTTTTTGTTCCTAGGTTTCCTCATCTAAACTATGGAGATAGCAATCACATTCAGCTCAGAAGGTGCATGTGAGAGGAAATCATGTGATCAATAGGCATAATGTCATCAGAAGAGTTTTGAACTTGCTCTTCAAGCCCATGTTCTCCCCTGAGCATGTATCCAACTACTTGTTTCTTTGCTTGCTTATTTCCTCTTCAGAGAAGCCTGTGTTCTCTATCAAATATGCACTTCTTCCTCCCTTCTCCCTCACATCTTTCAAGAAAAACTATCTTATGTCTCAAAAAGAAAATAGATCTTTTCCCACAGCTATGTCATGGTGCCTCAGTCCTTCTCTGAGCCCATTTCCTTCTTAGTCCCACAACTCCACACTGTCTCCTTGTTTTTTCTCAAAAGTGCCATCTCACCTCCCTCTCTTGGGGGACACTGGTACTTCAGTCTCCATGGGTAAAGAGAAGGGAAGGGGGCTTTTCCTATTTCTGCCAGACTAGATCCCTCACCTTCCTCAAGTCTGCTCAAATGAATACTCAACTTAAATCAAGACCCTTTCCAACTTCCATGTCCCTTGCCTTGCACAGGAACCTTAGTATTAAGTTTTCAGAGCTGCATGTGGAGCAAATATTTCTCAGGGGGTGGGTATATCACTAATTTAAACTGTCTAGTGATAGGAAAGACTCATTGAATCAAGGTCTTGAGAGGTGAGGGAAAATTGGAACCAGTTAAAATTGGAAGAAGAGGTGGAGAACCATGTCACCTACTCTTAATGCTTATTATTATTTTGAATTCACTAGGCCAGTTCTGTGGAAGATGGAATCAAAATGAGATTTTCCTACCATTGCCTGTGTGGGGGTATTGGGAGTACTTGGGGTATTGGCAGAATCATGGTTGGCATGACTGGCAGCAAGGGAGATGAAATCGCCATATAGACTTTGATCTCTCTTCTCTCCTCAGGACCCATGGAAGATGAAGATAGAAAAATAGAATAACCCAAGCGAAGCCTGCATCTCAGCTACTGAGAACTCCAATAGAGAGTGACCACTCACTCAATTCTAACCTGTCCCCTTTGAAGTTTGGCCTGGGACATAGTTTCCTTCTTGCCTACAAGAAGATGCTTAGACTGGTACAGAGACAGTGACAAAACAAGAAACCAACCAAAACCAAAGTCATAAGCCTTAAATCTAGAAGCCCAGGCATCCTCAGTGCAGGGTATTGTAGACTGAACTAGAACCTTCCCGGCTCTGAACCACAGTGCTTGCAGAACATGTAAATCCATCTCCAAGCCCTGGGCTGAGAGTCTGGGGCAAAGACACTGCCTACCCTTTTGACTGCTGTGGACAAATCTCTGCATTAGGCACTTCCACCATTGAAATACCAGGTTATCTTTGAGGCCTGGAGTAGATCTTCTGGGGCTGTAGTTGGTCAGTTGAGCAATGAACACAGTACTAGCCCTGGTGAAAATCAAATATGAGGGGGTTGGAGTGATAGCACAGTGGGTAGGGCATTTGCCTTGCATGCGGCTGAGCCGAGTTTGATCCCCAGCATCCTATATGGTCCCTCGAGCACCACCAGAAGTAATTCCTGAGTGCATGATCCAGGAGTAACCCCTTGTGCATTGCCAGGTGTGACCCAAAAAAAGAAAAAAAATCAAACATGAGACAAACCTGGAAAAGTCCCAGAGCAGACCAAACTAGTTTAGTCATCCAAACAAAGTTCAATTTAGCTATTTTGCCAGACAAAATGACTAAGGCCATTTTTGTTTATGCCTTTAGAAATCATAAGTAGAACAACTGTTTCTCGAGGTTTATAAGCTATAACTGCCAACCAATTTCCTATCACTTTGCTAAAACAAAGCTACCTCATTGAATGGGAGAAAATATTCTTCCATACCATACATTTGACAAAGGGCTAATAATACTTGAGACACATAGTATTGTGTCTCAAGCAGTCACTAAATTAACCACAACAACAAAACAAACAATCCCATCAAAAATGGAAGAGATAAAATAACATATTGCAAAAGAAAACATATAGATGGTCAAATGGGCATGTGAGAAAAAAAGTGTTATACTCCTTGATTGTCAGGGAAATGCAAGTCAAAAAGACAATGAGAATGACCTATATCAGCTAACGAAGATGTGGGGAGAAAGGAACCCTCATTAATTTTTAGTGGGAGTGTAAATTGGTGAACTCATGGAAAACAATGTTGAGACATCCCCAACATTAAGGCTGATACCCAAGGAGAGTACATACAAGGGCCAGGAGGATTGCCCCATAGCTGGAAGTCTGCTTCATGAGAAGAGGGGTGAAGGCAGATGGAATAGAGAAGGGATCACTAAGAAAATGATGACTGGAGGAATCAGTCAGGATGGGAGATGCGTGCCAAAAGTAGATAATGGACCAAATATGATGACCTCTCAGTGTCTGTGTTGCAAACCATAATGCCCAAAAGTAGAGAGAGAGTATGGGAAATATTGTCTGTCATAGAGGCAGGGGGTGGGTGGGAAAGGAGGGGGTATACTGGTGGTGGGGATATTGGTGGTGGGGAATGTGCACTGGTGGAGGGAGGGGTGTTTGATCATTGTGTGTTTGTAACCCAAACATGAAAGCTTATAACTATCTCACAGTGATTCAATAAAATTAAAAAAAATTAGGACTCCTATATGATCCAGCAAGTAGGTACAACTATGTTCATTATGGTGTGATGTATAGATACTGAAGCAACCTAAGAGCCCAACAAAAGATGAGTGGTTAAAGAAATGATGGTGTGTACACACAACAGATACTTCTCAGTTCTGAGAAATGATAGAATCTTGCTTTATGGATACAACTAGAAATTATCATACTGTGTAAGGTAAGTCAGAATGAGAAAAGCAAATACTAGTAGCTCACTCATATGTGGGATATAAAGAAACAAAGCAAGAGAGCAGACACTATTTGGTGAAAATAAACCCTTAGACCCTGCCCACAGATGTGAGATTACTCATATAGGGGAGATGGGTGGGAGGGACCTGATGGACATGGTGGAGAAATATTAGCTTCTGAGGTGGGTATAGAAGGTAACATTGTACTCCTTGTGTTTATCAGCACTTTCATTCTTATAAGGCAATGTTACCTCAATAAAAATTAAGTTAAAATATAATTCTGATATTATAACCATAACTTAAAAACCATAGCCTCCTCACTCTAGAAGCTGCTTTGTCCCAAAATACCCTGGAATCTCCTCCCATGTCTGGGTTTGAATGCTTCCAGTGTGCACACTCTTCACGGTGTGTGTTAAATAAATCTCTATTGATAATCTCCTTGACCAGAGATTCCAAGATTTATTTGGACCACTTCTACCTTCTTAGAAAGAAATCACTTATCACACCCCTGGAAACCTACCTTCTTTACATGAACAAACAAAAATCACTCTCCCCCAACTGCACCTGAAGCTATTGGAGAAAGGGGTGAGGCATCATCTACTTTTGGAAACAGTTTTTTTTTATTTTAAATTTTATTGAATTACTGTGAGATAGTTACAAGCTTTCATATTTGGGTTACAAACACACAATGATCAAACACCCCTCCCTCCACCAGTGCACATTCCCCACCACCAATACCTCCTTTCCCACCCTCCCCCTGCCTCCATGACAGACAATATTCCCCATATTCTCTCTCTGCTTTTGGGCATTATGGCTTGCAACACAGACACTGAGAGGTCATCATGTTTGGTCCATTATCTACTTTCGGCACGCATCTCCCATCCTGACTGATTCCTCTCAAGTCATCATTTTCTTAGTGATTCCTTCTCTGTTCCATCTGCCTTCTCTCCTCTGCTCATGAAGCAGGTTTCCAGCTATGGGGCAATCCCCCTGGCCCTTGTATCTACTGTCCTTGGGTGTCAGTCTCATGTGATGTTATTCTATACTGCACAAATGAGTGCAGTTCCTCTATGTCTCTCCCTCTCTTTCTAACTCATTTCACTTAGCATGATACTCTCCATGTGTATCCATTTATAAGCAAATTTCATGACTTCATCTCTCCTAACAGCTGCATAGTATACCACTGTGTAGATGTACCAAAGTTTCTTTAACCAGTCCTCTGTTTTAGGGCACTTGGGTTGTGGAAACAAAATATTAATGATCTAGTCACTGGACTCACTTATGCTATTTCTGGACTCTGCCCTGATAGATGTCTGGAGTCCCATGATGGAAAGCTGTGGTTTAGGGATGCCCAGGCAGCTGGTGATCCTCACTGTTCCCTCTGCTCAGCATTGGCAGGGGAATGCATTGTCCCATCTGAGATCCAACCTCCCCGTCTCTGGAGGGATTCAACCTACCCGTCCCTTGGACACCCTCTGATATGAAAAGCTGGGGTTTCTGCCTGCTCACTGACAGATGTTTCCTGGAGCTTGTTGGAGGAAACTAATCGGGACAGGTTTCAGACGCCGAGAGAGTACTTTAGGTAAACAAATAAGCAAAGACTAAGATGTGGGAGTGAGCAAGAGAAGCAGTACATGAACATCCCAGTTTCAGCCAGACCACACTGGGACTGAAGTTAAGGGATTGAATCAAGCTGGTTACATTGGTTAGAGGTGTTCTGATGTCATCCTTGAGAATACCCTTCATTCATTCTCTTATGTATTCATAGCTCTGAGGGCCTTCTAGGTGCAAGTTACTGGTAGCATGGGACTATAAAATGAGCAAACAGACACGGAAGTGCATAGCCTGGGGGCTGAGTTCAGAATACACCAGGTTTCTTTCTGATGCTGCAGATGGATGCTGGATATCCACATGATTAGGCTGCTGTTGAGGAAATGGTGAGACAGTAAGTGACCAGTGCCTGAGACCGGCTCTGCTTCCAATCCTCCCTACAGTCTGGAATCAACTTCATAGAATCTCACCTTTAGAGAGGCCCTCAGGTACTGTCGAATGCATATTCCTGGAATGAGGGGTGGGGGCAAGGCCATCAGACAACTTGACTAAGACTCTGATAAATAAAATCAATGAACCAGGAATAAATTCTCCAGCTACCACTGCCTCCAAACACATACAAGCACTCACAAACATACATAAACACAGAGACCCAAAGTCACTCATTCATGTAGGCACACACAATGACTTACATACTTATACACACAAAGACATGTACAGACATTCATACACTCAAACAAATATACAAACACAAAGATGCACGTTCACACATCAATACACATATATTCACACATTTTTCTTTATATATAGGAAATATGGACTGGAGCAATAGCACAGCAGGTAGGGAGTTTGCCTTGCATGCAGCCGACCTGGGTTCAATTCCTCCATCCCTCTCAGAGAGCCTGGCAAGCTACCGAGAGTATCCCGCCCACATGGCAGAGCATGCTACCCATGGTGTACTTGATATGTCAAAAACAGTAACAAGTCTCACAATGGAGACCTTACTGATGCCTGCTCGAGCAAACTAATGAACAATGGGACGACAGTGCTACAGTGCTATATGTTTATATTATGTATATAATATATGTTATATATAACATAATATATAAAATATATAAAATAAATATATAAAATATCACTGTATCAGTGTATCACTGTCATCCCATTGTTCATTGATTTGCTAGAGTGGGCACCAGTAATGTCTCCATCCGTCCAAGCCCTGAGATTTTAGCAGCCTCTCCTTACTCATCTTTTTCAATGATTAGAGGCTCTTTCAAGGTCAGGGGAATGAGACCTATTATTGTTACTGTATTTGGAATATCAAATATGCCACGGGGAGCTTGCCAGGCTCTTCTGTGCAGGCGGGATGCTCTCAGCAGCTTGCTGGGCTCTCCAAGAGGGATGGAGAATGTATATCAGATAATATATATTCATTATATATGAAATACATATATATATCTGTAAAAATATGTACATTTCCTCTAAGATTGGTTGCCTTCTACTTTGAATCCTGTCAAATGTGGTGTGATAATCTTGGAGTATGGGTAGGGTGTGTACTTCACAGAATTTTTCAAAGTTTCCACAAGATCCACACCAATTGTGCCAGTGATGTGAGCACATGTCTTTCTTTGGGACAAGCATCTCACTCCTAACCCTGCTGTCCCTAAACTTTCCCTCATTCCCTCTTGAATAGATTACTCTCTTTCTCTATTCTCTAATATTTCCTAAATAAAATTATTTTACTTCACTCTATATTTCTGTGATGGTAGATATTGGGCATGGAAAACCTTAACACTGACTTTCTATTCTTACAAAGAGCAACAATCCCTCGCTTCAAACTGTCGTGGATCCTTAAAAACTTGGGTGGCAGGGATCAAGTGTTGTGCCTTGCAGATTAGTTGGACCTTGGGTACAGCTGAATGGTTGCCTTGTGGGGCTGGTGGAACCCAGTCTCTGTTAGAAGCTCACCTGTGCTTGTAACAGAATTCTCCTAGTTCTGAAGTCCTAAGCTTCTCTTCCTTTCTCTTCCTGGCTACCCACATATTCCACTACATCAAAATGAGCCAAAACTCATTTCTGTTGCTTTTTTCCCTCCAGTTCGGTTTGGTAGACATTAGACATTGTGATGTTTGACTCAGTGCTCAATACACGTAGAATGTACTCAATAAACTTATAAGCACTACCCCCTTAAGATGCATGCACCTAGCTTGGAGGGTACAGGGAGTGAGGGTAAGGAGGTAAGTAAGGAGGGAGGACATGTTCCTACCTTCAGCCTCTCCACCACTGAGGTACAAGGAACCCAACGGAGGTCAGAAGGCTTTCTTTCCCTGATTTCTTGTCACTTGCCTACTTCCAGCAGAACGATGTATTTGTGCAGCCTGATGCCAAGAAGTGGGATAATCTGTAAGAGAGATATGAATGGTACTCCTGATAAGGGCTTAAAAGTGGGTCCCAGCGTTGCACACCAGCATTTATTCCCTTTATTCTCCAGGCAATCATGTTTCTGTTGTGTGGTATCATTGTCTCCCTCTCTGCTCAAATAAACCCTTGGTCATCAGGTCTTAGAAAGGAAGGAAGGAGCACGTGACTCAATGGGAAGGTCATCACTCAGAGTCTGAGTGGCGTCTGCATGGAGAGCTTAGCCCAGCCTTCAGGTCTTCTCTGGGAAGGGACAGGGAGCCAAGTTCTTCAGCAAGATGTTTACTCACCACAAGCAAGGAGACTGGGCAGACAGAGCCCTCATGGGTTGTAAAAACTAAAGCACGCTGACGGGCGTGTGCACTCGTGGGCTCTCTGGGTGGCTGTCTCACCACCTGAGTTTGGTGCTCTGGGCTCAATCAGTTTATTTCATTCTCTATCTCTGCTTCTCTCCTGGCTCTTGATCTCCCTCAGGATCTCTGGATCTGGCCCCCAAACCCACTCTTACAGCCTAGTTAAACCTACCCGCATGAGGGGATTCGGGTTTACACATAGGTGTGGTCACCATCAATAGGAGTAAAGTTCTTTTCCCTCAAGGGATGCTTCTCCTAGGACTGATTCTCTTTCAGCAAGAGGATCCACCCAAGGGCGGAGTCCAAGTGTTTCTCCTCTTCTCATCCAGCAAACATGTAAACATTCATAATATTAATCATTTTGTATGGACACAATAAGAAATGCATTAAAGCTTATAGAATTGCTCTCCTGGGGCCATCTCGATCTCAGATTACAGTGCTCAGGCCAAATCAGTCTTTCCCATCCCTAGCAGCATCCTAATCTCATCATTGCTTTTGGATCATGACAGCATTTGTCTATGATCAAGCTCTTAACTTATAGTTAAGAATTAGGCACTTTGGCCAGGCCCATCTCGATGTCAAGGTAGGACATAACTCACCGCTTGCCCTGGATCTGTCCCATCCCTCGTCAGGACCCTGCTTTTGGGGTGCTAGGAACTGAGGGCAAATGAGGCTTAAGTGGAGAAAGCAGATGCCCAGGAATGAATAATATTCGAAGCCAATTAAGTCCCAAATTACAAAAGCATAATATTGTCTTCTTGTGTCTATACAAAAAGGACATTGCTTTAAAGTAAATTATTCAAAAGGCATAAAGAGAGGAGAAAGGCAATATTAACTTATAAGTTCAGTATCCTAGGAAAGTCTGACCTTACAAATTAGCAGAGTCAGATTAGGGGGAGAAGCTGATTACTCTTTTTGGGGAAGAGAGCATAGAGAAGTAATTACAGCTAAACAAAGGGATGGGAGAGATTCGGGAACACCTTGGTGGGTGAGACTGGGGTAAGCCTAAACTCCAGGAAAAACCGAGACAAGCTCCTCGTGGCAAGGGAGGAGAGGATAAATTAATGTCATCCTACAATGGGTGAGAAAATGGCACTTGTTCTGGACTCCAAACTGGATCCATCCAGCATGAGAAACAAGGGATTCTAATTGGTGGCAGAAGAGTCTCTGAGTGAGTAATGTACATGCCTTTGGGTGGCTAATACAACTTTAAAGGCTTTATTAACCATAGTAAATAAAAGCAAATAAAGAATAATAAAAATAAAGTATAAAAAGAAAAATATATCACTATTTTAATATTAAAATAACCATAGTCAATAAAAATAGTTAATAATTTCCCTTCAAAATGGATAAAATTGGATTTTCTCTCTCCCCTCGTCCATCTCTTTCCTCATCTCTTTTGACTTTTTTCTTTCTTTTTTCCATCCTTTTGTTTCTATTTTTCTTCCTTCCTTTCTCTTCTCTTTCTCTTTCTCTTTTTCTTATTCCATCTCTTTGACTCTTCTACCTCAACAATAATATTGTATTCACCCATTAGAAGATAAGAAAGTTTGAGTTTATTTTTCTTCATATAATACTCAGAGCCCAGTGAGCAATAATACCTGGACAAATTAATCCATGATTGTGCTATATTAACTGCACTCGTTTTTTTCATGTGTTAGATGCATTTTTTTATTTCTTAACTGAACTATATTTTTAAAGAGAATTTCACATTTGGTATGGCCTCAGACAAGCAATATGTACAGAAAATCTCCCCAAATCCACCTCTGCCATCCCAAAATAGCACACAGCTTTCCAGTGGAGGCTCTGGATCAAGATGGACCAGAGAAAGGACAGGCAGGAAAAGATGCTTCGAATGGAACCACACTGATATGTCTGATGAGACCTGAATGGGAATGTGCTGTTTCTCACAAGGGCCCTCCAATCTGAGGCTCAGATGTTGATTTTAAAAACATTTCTTTGCTCGGCTGGAGCAATAGCACAGTGGGTAGGGTGTTTGCCTTGCACGCGGCCGACCCGGGTTCGATTCCCAGCATCCCAAATGGTCCCCTGAGCACCGCCGGGAGTAATTCCTGAGTGCAGAGCCAGGAGTAACCCCTGTGCATTGCCGGGTGTGACCCCAAAAAGCAAAAATAAAAAATAAATAAAACATTTCTTTGCTCTTTTATGCACTAGGGCACCATTTGCAGGGGGTCTGGCTGATTTCCCTGTTGGGTGCTGGGTGCACTACCTCTATAATAACTCCATTCACCGGCTTCTCTCACCCATGTCTCTGTGTACCAGGAACAAGCACCACAGAAATAGCTGAATTAGAAGGCTCTTGCAAGGAAGCAGTGGTGATAATATACATCCAAAAGAAAGGTACTGAGCCTATGAGCCTATTTTCCAGGACTCTTTTTTTTTTTTGCCTCAGTGATACTTTATTTTAAATATATATCAGTATATATTTACAAATTTACCTAGTAGTGAACTTTCATGAAGCACCCATAGTAAAATTACTAAAAGTGATAATAATAGAAAAGAGTAGTAATTAGGCAAAATATGAAAGCTCGTACAGGACCAAACTAAAATGAATACCAGTTTCAGAAAGATTTGCTTACAAATTCTTTCAAATATCAAAAGGTTTATTATTTCACCAATTTTGCATATTTAATAACAAAGTATATAACAACACATATAGCCTGATTAATTCTCACAGATCAACAACAGAGATGTAAACAGAGATTAATACAACATATCAACTTGTTCAAAAGAGAAAGCACATAAGGCAGACCTTAAGAAATGCCAGAGCTGAGTCATGTAATGTTAAAGTTACAAAAAAGAAGAAACTTAGTAAATGAGGGAAGGAATTACACTCCCTTTTCAGGAAGCAACTGGAAGTCATTCTTATAATTTTGACCAAAGGAAACAAGTTTTCATGTTGAATTTTAAAAATGATTCTTCCAGTTCTATCCGGGCAGTGGGAGAAAATACACAGGTAGGGATAATAAAAGGGAAGAGCAAAGTAGTCATTTTTATACAATATAGTTTATGAAACTAAACCAATCAACTAAAGTCACAGTAAAAATTTAAAAAAACAGATTTAAATTTATTAATGGGGAGCAGGAGAGAGGGTTTGATTCTGGATGTCATGTACATCCCCAAACATCACCAGATTTGGCCCTGGATGACCCCAGCACTGCCAAGGGACCCAGATGTCCCCAGAACTGCTGGCTTCTGCAGCCTCGCATCCCCAGACACTTGCACTAATCCGACAGACAGCTTGGCACTGCCCGTGGAGTCTCCTGGACACTGGGATGCCCCCCGCCCAAATAAAAATAAATAAAATAACTTTTCATCAAAATATATGTCTGTGAGAAATATTATTTAACCTCTCTTGGCACATTACTTCAAACATAACATGTCACAACAATTCTTGTTTTATATACGCAGAGTCACATTTAGAACCTATTCATATCTCTGAAAATACACTGGATGTGTCAGCCAGTTCAAAATTTTGTTGAGAAAGCTCTAATATCCCTCTCTTATTTTTATGCTGTATTTACATCCCTGTTTACTTGAGAAGTGAAATTACATTAGAAATTTAATGTAATTCAACAAACTTAGCATTTCAACCTTAAATTGAATCCAAGTTTTTAAAAGCTCAATTTTAAAATTTCCATTTTTGTTTATTTCATCTTCAAGTGCATTTCCCTTACTGGGGTAAAAAAAAATCCACAAGAGGGAGCTATATATATGTTTCATTTGGGTTACTAAAGGCATCATCTACTCTTTTTCCTCCAGTGATGCAGAGTAAGTCTCTATCTTCAAGCTGGATTTTGATTTGTGACATTATTTTCCAGCACTCTTTTATCTTACCTCGCTTCCACCTAACCACACTGCCTGCCAGCCCCATGGAAAGCCCCAAGCATGAGGAAATTTTTTGGAAAGACTTGTTTTTGCTTCCTGGGTCATCCAACTGGCCCAGGCCCCTGCCATGTTTTCCTGCCCTTGCTTCCGCCCATCCTCAGAAGCCCAGGCTTGTGGTGGGTGGGGACTTCCCTCAAGTGCGCCCCTTTACTCCCCCTCTAAGACCTCAGGACAGCTTATCTCACAAAGACCTGGTCATGCAGGGAATCTGCTCATCCCTAGGTCCTAGCAGCTAAAGTCAGCTCGGGAGGAAACCTTTCTGTTTTTCTTTTAACAAAAATATAGATGCTAAAATTATCTGCCTTACAAACTTGATCATTGTGTGATTGTAACCCAAACATGAAAGCTTGTAACTATCTCACATTTATTCAATAAAATAATAAGTAAATAAATAACAACAAAAAAATAAACTTGTTCACGATTTCAAAGGTAACACAACCCAGGCTTGGGATTGGTAGGTTCATGACCTCAGCTGACACAGACAGAGACAAGTAATGTGAAGGAAGTAGGAGAATTTTATTGAGGGGCTCTCCCGGGGGGACTCTATGAACCTACGGTGAGGCTGGTGTAGAGCTGCACCCTGGGAGAGACTAGGGGGCTTTTAAATTGTCTTGGGCAGGAAAAGGGAACCAAGACTATAGTGGAACCGGTGTGCTTGGTCTGGCTCCCATTATCTGTAGCATTGGATGAACCCGGTGGCCTCCTGATGCCACGTGGGCCCTAAGTCCTCTCTTCTGGGATGGTTCCCAGAATGCTGCTGTCCTATTACTGGTAATCATTGTGTCCAGGTAGCCATTTGGCTGCACAACCCTCACAGGGATTCAAACAGAGATCTTCACACTGCCGGACGCAAACCTGGATCCCTGTCTCCACGCTCCCTGCAGCATGCTGGATTGGCTTCTGGACAGTGAGAGAAGCTGTACAGTCATCCTACAACCCTCCAGGAAAGACAGTCATTTAAGGACAACTGGAGGTGACACCTAACTGAGATTTCTACAGTTAGGCAGGACTTTTTACAAGAACCTCTAAAAGCAAGTGGCTGGGGTTGTGGTGTAGTTAGTAGCTGAGAGTGAAAACCTGAACAATAATAACAAGAGTTGGAGAAGATATCGAGAAAAAGGAACACAGTGTGTGCTCTTGGTGCAATATAAATTGGTATAGTCCTCTTGGAAACTGCTCTGAAACTTTCTTTAGACACCGAAGGTAGAGCCAGAGAGGCAGTATAGGGTTTGTGACTGAGCAAAGTTCTATTTCTAGCACAACCACAAATGATCCCTCAAGCAACTCAAGTAATAATCTCTGAGCACAGAGCCAGAAGCAAGCCCTGAGCACCTTGAGGAACCAACCATCATCCACCAAGAAGTTAATATAGAATCAGGAAGATGCTCAACAGCCTGAGCATGTGCTTTGCATTTGGGAGCCCCTGGTTAGATCCCCAGTTTTGCATCATCTTCAAACATTACAGGAAGTAATCCCTAAACACCAAGCTAGGTTTAGCTCCTGAAATAAAACCAGGTGTAACCTTCCATCCACAATAAAAACAAAATAGAAATGACAACAAAAGGTAGCTAAAGATGAAGCTATCATAGGATCTAGAAATTCCACTTCTGGGTACCTATCAGAAGAATATAAAAATGTTTGAATAAGACTTATTTAGACCCCAAAGTATTGCAGTGATCTTTACCAATAATTAACACAGGGAAAAAGTTAAAATGTCCTTTGATATCTGATTGGAGTAACAAAATGTGATATATGTAAACAGTGGAATATTATGCAGCTCTAAAAAGGGGAAATCATGCAATTTACAGTAATAAAAGGGGATCAAAGGGATCATGTGAGAAAAATAAGTCAGAAGGAAAGTACATGTACTCAATTATTTCACCATGTGTGCTAAGTAAGGATATGAATGAGTTGAACAGACATAACACAATAAGAAAGCAAGTCAACTGACTTTGACAATGGGACAAAGAAGAGTGAAGAGGTAGAAGGAGAGGGACAAAAGCAGTAGCCTGGAGAAAAAGGTGACAGGTATACAAAAAAATAAATAAAGACAATACGAATAAAGACAGGACTATGTAGCTGTGATTCCAGGACCTGTGGTTTGACCATGAGTTGTGATGCCATCTGTTCATTAGGCCTATCCAAGTTTCAGAGTCATCACCATGCCACAGAGATCATTAAAATGCCATATTCCCCATCCAGCAGCCGCAAGATGACTGACATAGTTACAGTGTCAGTGTTACCTCTGAGTTTTTTAGAAACTGACAGTCCCTCCCAGTCCCAGAGACAGAAATGACAACAGGCTGAGTGGAACGAGAACTCTACGTCTTCAATCTTGTATGTCTGAAGGCACCTGGAAATATAAGTATATCACCAAATACTTAGGCATATATAAAAGTAATACTGATAAGAATATATTTTAATAATACTGCTGTTTTAATAATCCAGGTGTACCATGTGCTTAGTGACAATAACTTTCTTCATGGACTGCAAGGAAATTTCTGAGGAACTAATGTGCAAAGTGTTGATTAAAAGCCCCTCTGAGCAATAGTACGAGGTGCGGGGAATTTGCCTTGCACACAGCTGGCCCAGGTTTGATCCCTAGCACCCATATGATTTCCCAAGCTTTGCAGGAGTAGTTCATGGGTGTAGAGTCAGGAGCAAACCCTGAGCATCACTGAGTCTGGCCCCAAACCTCAAATCAATCAATTAATTAATTTAAAAGTATATTTTTACCATTGCAAAGTGGTTTATGATTGGGTTTCAGTCACACAGTGCTCCAACACACAGTGCTCCACCATGTACATGTCTCAGCAAAAGCGTCCTCAGTTTCTGTCCCACCACACCCCAACTTCAGCCCCCAAGCTTGCCTCTATGGCAGCTGCTTTCCTTCTGTCTCTGTCTCACTCTCAGCATTATGGTTTGCAATACAGATACTGAAAGGTTGTCATGTATATTCTTTACCCACTTTCAATATTCAGTTCTTGCCCAGAGTGATCATTTCCAGCTATTATTTTCATACTGGCCCCTTCTCTATCTTACCTACCCTCCCCCCCACACATATGTGCTAGCTTCCAAACATTGAACAGTTCTTTTTTTTTTTTTTAAGAAATATTTTATTGAACCACCGTGAAAACAAGAAAAAAAATACAAAGCTTTCAGGTTTAAGTCACAGTCAAATACTGATTAAACCACCATCCCTTCACCAGTGCACCCGTTCCACCACCAAGAACCCCAATACACCCCCCTCCCACCCCACCCCCCATCTAAGGAACTAATGATATTCCCATTATTCTCTATATATATTGAGTACATTCCATATTTCCATACAGAACTCACTATTATTAATTGGAAATTTTCCCCAACAATCAGGACTGCCGAATAGGCATCATCTAATAATTTCTCTTCATTGGTAAGAGTGAAGACTTTGAGTCTGCGCGGCCGCGATAGCGGCCGCGCGGTTTTGGGTTTCTAATATTTTAGCTCAGTTCACAGTCAAAATGGATGGCTGCACGAATCCGCTCTGGTGCCAAAATGGGTTAGGAGACCTCAGGATCACAGTCAGTAGGCGCGGAGGCTCTGCTTCTCGTGGCGCGGCTCCCGGTTCATCTCTGGGCGGAAGGCGCGCCGGGAACACCCCCCCTCCCAGGACCACCTACAGGCTACGTCACTAAAGAAAGTCCTACCTCCTGGTGGAGGGGTCTTAGAGGGTGGCTCTCACCGCGTGGCTGCTGCCGCTGCCGCCATTTTCGCTGAGAAAAATGGGGTGGAGGAGGAAAAAAATCCCTCCCCGGGCTGCACGAGGTTGTAGCTCAGTTCACAGTCAAAATGCATGGCTCAAGCATCCGCTCTGGTGCCAAAATGGGTTTGGAGACCTCAGGATCACAGTCAATAGGCGCGGAGGGTTTGCTTCTCGTGGCGCGGCTCCCGGTTCATCTCTGGGCGGAACTGACCAGTTCTTTTGACAGGAGAACACATGCTTTCCCTGACCTTGGATATTAGTTTCATACTACTTTTATATACCACAAATGAATAGTCATTCTGCAACTGTCCCTCTCCTTCTGAATTATTTTATTCAGCATGATACCCTCCATATCTGTCCATTTAATGCAAATTTCATGACTTCATTTTTCATTACAGCTGCATTGTGTAGATGTGCCATAGTATCTTTATCCATTCATCTATTCTCAAGCACTCAGGTTGTTTCCACATTCTGACTATTGTGAACAGCGCTGCAATGAACATAGAACTGTAGATGGTGTTTTTGCTTTATATTTTTGGAACCCCAGTATATATTCTCAGAAGTGGTATTGCTGGGTCAAATGGGAGCTCAATTTCTACTTTTTGAGAATTGTCCATATTGTTTTCCCAAAAGGCTAGACAGTTGACATTCCCACCAGCAGTGAATGAGAGTCCCTTTCTCCCCGCATCCACGCCACCCTGGTTGTTCTTATTCTTTTGGATGTGTGCCAGTCTCTGTGATGTGAAGTGATCTCTCATTGTTGTTTTTATTTGCATCTCCCTGATGATTAGTGACGAAGAGCATTTTTTCATATGCCTTTTGGCCATTTGAATTTTGTCTTTGAGAAAGTTTATTTTCATTTTTTCTCCCATTTTTGATGGGGTCATATGCTTTTTTCTGCAAAGTTCTACCAATTCTACCAAAACTATACATTTTTTTTATATTAAACCCTTCTCAGATGGGTATTGAACAAACAATTTTTCCCACTTCATGTGTTGTCTTTGTATCTTGGTCACTGTTTCTTTTGAGGCACAGAAGCTTCTCAGTTTCATGTAGTTCTGCTTGTTTATCTTTGTTTCTACTATTTTGGTCAGTAGTGTTTCTTTTTTTAAATTTTATTGAATCACCGAGAGATAGTTACAAGCTTTCATATTTGGGTTAAAATCTCACAATGATCAAACACCCCTCCCTCCACCAGTGCACATTCCCCACCACCAATATCCCGGGTATATACGCCCTTTCCCACCCTCCCCCTGACTCTATGGCAGGCAATATTCCCCATACTCTCTCCCTACTTTTGGGCATTATGGCTTGCAACACAGACACTGAGAGGTCATCATGTTTGGTCCATTATCTACTTTCGGCATGCATCTCCCATCCCAACTGGTTCCTCCAGCCATCATTTTCTTAGTGATCCTTTTTCTATCTCATCTACCTTCTCCCTTCTGCTCATGAAGCAGGCTTCCAACTATGGGGCAATCCCCTGGCCCTTGTATCTACTGTCCTTGGGTGTCAGCCTCATGTGATGTTATTCTATACTCCATAAATGAGCGCAGTCCTGCTAGTGGTGTTTCATTTTTTTTCCATTGTGAGACTTGTTATTAGTTTATTTTTAATTAGAGAGTCATCGTGAGGGTACAGTTACAGATCCATACATCTTTGTGCTCATGTTTCCCCCATACAAAGTTCGATAACCCATCCCTTCACCAGTGCCCATTCTCCACCACCAGTAAACCCAACATCCCTCCCCCCCTCCCCAGTCCCGTCTCCCCCCACCCCACCCTGCCACTATGGCAGGGAATTCCCTTTTGTTCTCTCTCTCTGATCAGGTGTTGTGGTTTGCAATAAAGGTGTTGAATGACCATTGTGTTCAGTCTCTAGTCTGTATTCGGCCCGCATCACCCTTCCCCCACATGACCTCTAACCACATTTTACTTGGTGGTCCCTTCCCTGAGTTACCCAGAATGAGAGACCAGCCTCCAAGCCATGGAAACAATCTCCTGGTACTTATTTCTACTATTCTGTTTCATTTTTAAAGATGCCTCTAGCTTTAGTGTCATGGAGGGTTTCGTCTATGTATTTTCTTCCATGTGCCTTATGGGTTCAGGTCTTATATTGAGGTTTTTAATCCATTGTGATTTGACTTTTGTGCATGACGTTAAATAGAGGTCTGCATTTATTTTTTGCAGCTTACACAGTACGTGATTAGTGTCACAGTTTAGGTAGAGGGATTAGATAGAGGAGGGTCCATTATGACAATATTAGTTGGAAATGATAACTTTGGAGAAGAACTGAGTGTTAAAAGTAAGTAGAGGGACATACATGATAACCTTTCCGCATACGTGAGAGAGAGAGACAGACAGAGAGAGAGAGAGAGAGAGAGAAGAGATACCTGCATAGAGGCAGGCGGGGGTAGGGGGTAGCTTGAAGGGGTGGGAGGGAAACTGGGAACACTGGTGCTGGGAAATTACATTGGTGGAGGAATGGGTGTTGGAACATTGTATGATGTTTTCCCTGTTTATTTTTTTACACTTAGCTGTCACAGTATGCGCTTTCCCCCGGAGATCTCTCCGGCCCGCGGAGAGACAACAGTGGAAAGCGCTCCTAATTGGGTGGGTTCTGTGAGCGGTTCCGACCTGAAATAAGTTTAGTGAGGTTAGTACACAGGGGGCCCAAGACGACACATACCGATCAAGGGCGACTTTATTAACTGCCACGCTGGTTTTATACTTTTCTTAGTAGGGGGTTGGTACATAAGTTGTCAATCATCAGGGAAGTGTCTTCTCAGACCAAATAAGGAAAGGTTCGGGGTGTATTAGGTGGGCTTACAACATTCTTCAAGAGTAGATTGAGAAATAGTGGGGAGAGGAAGGCAAGGGTTTATCTGGCAGGAGCATCTGGCAGGAGGAATGCACAAGATAGAGGAAGGTATTCGACTTTAGGGCTTTATGGTGTCTCTCAGTTAACTGCCCTGGGCTACTTTTACCTCTTGAGTTTGGCTATTTCCTTTGTCACAAGGGCACCTTTGCCTCAGGTCAAGCAAAGCTGGTAATGGAATTTTCCGGTTTGTCCAGGGTAAAGGTTTCGGGGTCCTCTTTCGTTCAGGGTCCTGAGCAGTCCCCAACAACAGTACATGATTTGCAGTTTTCACAGTACCACTTATTAAAGAGAATTTCTTTGCTCCACTTCATACTTCTTGCTCCATTACAGAATACTAAATGATTATATATTTGATGGTGTGTTTAGGATTTTCAACTCTGTTCTATTTGTATGTGGGTCTGTCTTTATTCCAGGACCATGCTGTTTTAATTACTACCACTTTGTAGTAGAATTTGAAATTGGGGAAGGTGATGCCTCTCATCTTCTTTTTCCCAAGGAGTGCTTTAGCTATTCATGAGAGTATCGTATGAATTTCAGTAATGTTTGATCAATTTCTTTGAAAAATATCATGGGAATATTATAGGGAACACACTGAATCTGTATAAAACTTTGGGTGTATAGCCATTTTGATGATGTTAATCCACGAGCAGAGGATGGTTCCATTTCTCGCGTCCACTTTTATTTCATGAAGTAGCATTTTTATACCTCCTGGCTGATACCCCTGATAAATATAGAGGCAAAGATCCTCAAAATTAAGATCTTAGAAAATGACCAACAAAAGGAGCCCATACCAGGCAAGAGAAAGGAAATAATAAACTCAGCATAAGGCAATTCCCCCAAAACAATGAAAAAAATCAATGGAACCAAGAACTGGTTCTTTGAAAAAATATCAGCAAATAGAATCCAAGGACTCATAAAAAAGATCACACACTATAACCAATTAGGATTCATCTTGGGAATGCAAGAATGGCTTAACATTTGCAAGTCAATCAGCATAATATATATCAATAAAATAAAATATTAAAACTATATGATCATATCAATAGATGCAGAGAAAGTATTTGACAAGATCCAACAACCATTCATGATTAAAAAAAAAGAAACCTCTCAACAAAATGGGAATTGAAGGAACTTCCCATTGGTGGTAGAAAATATACATTGATAAATGGGTGGATGTTAGAACATTGTATGACTAAAACCCATTCATGAACATTTTTGTAACTGTACCTCATGGTGATTCAATTTAAAGGAAAAAATTATATATAAAAAACATGTCTTCTCAAGAAAGCATAGCCCTATTATGATACACATGATAAAGTGCTTGGCATGGTTGGTCTATAGAACAATGAGTATCAAAACCACATTGTGATTTCATTAAACACCCACCAGAATGAGATGACAGAAATGTGGAGCATCTGAGCTGCTAAGAAGACATGGAGAGGACAAAGCCACTTCAGACAAAGCCACTTCTGTTTGGAAATTTCCTTCAGAGTGTCTTAAAGTTTGTCTTTTCTACTCCTGGGCATGATACATATGCTATTCTGGAAGACTGTGCTAGGAGGTTTCTAGAAGCATTCACTTTCAAAGCCTCAAGCAGCTTTGATTTTTCAAAAGCATTGTGGATAATCAAGTACAGGGTAGTCACACCAAAGAAAATAACAGCCATGAGAATTAATGGCCCACATTCTCACCTAAGAACATAGAAAGCTCTGATTATTTAATTTTATTGCATTTTATGATGCCTTCCAAACAGTGCCCAGAAGGCCTGTGAAGGCCATATTTGGTGATCCTCAGTGAATTAGGCCAGAGGTTTAATGCAAGGACACAGGATGCAAGGTTTTCAGGACCTGCAGTTCCAGGAATCACCATGACCACCCCAGCTCAAAGTCTCCAGAACAACACCTGGAGATGCTTGGGGGTGGGCATACAGTGCTAGGGATCAAACAGTATTGATCTATTTGCTATCTCCTGGCTATCTGCCTATCTTAGTGATGAATGAATTTTTAAGTAAAAGAAGGCAGGCATGAGAGAAGACATATGTGCTATTGGATTCCACTTATCTGAAGTTTCATAACAGAGTAAATGTGGTGGTAATGCCTTGAGACAGTAGTAACTAGAAGAATAATAAGGCCTGTGAAGTGCTGGTGGGGTACTAGTGCTAGTACGCATTCAGCTTGTGAAAATTCATTTAACTGTCCTTTGCTAAAGTGTGAGCTTCTCTGCATGATGACTTCAGCAAGTGAAGCAGTGTTCTTACCCATAGACATTACCCATAAGCTGACACAGAGCTGCAAAGAGGGACACAAAGAACAGTGGAAAGGACCCGGGACACTGCTTTTGGACTTCCTTTCCCTGTCCCAGGGCTGACCCTCAATCAGAAGAAGACACAAGCTACTTGATACTTAAGAGCAGAAGGGAACCCCCTGAGGTGGAGATGCAGACAGAGCCAGGAACCTCACTCGGCTGCACATCAAGGGGTGAGAGAGGCCCTGACCCTCTGCTATTTTTTGTTTGTTTGTTTTTTGGGTCACACCTGGCCATGCACAGGGGATATTCCTGGCTCTGCAGTCAGGAATCACTCCTGGCAGTGCTGGGGGGAACATATGGGATGCTGGGAATCAAACCCAAGTCTGCCATGTGCAAGGCAAATGCCCTCCCCGCTGTGCTATCGCTCCAGCCCCCTGGCCCTCTGCTTTTAAAAGTGCCGGGACAACATCTGCTCTGCACACAGCACGCAGAGCTGTTCAAACCAATCACGGTGGCCGTGCTAAAGCCCGAGTTAACTTTATGAATTTTTCACTACCTCCCAGGCCCATGCTCATTCTATCCAAAGGCATACTCTCATTCCTTCTTGAAAGGGATTACAGTTCTTAAGTAAGCATGCCAGAATAATCTTCATTAACCAGGGGAAAGCTGCTACCTGAGTGGCAAGAGACTCAGCTGCCTGATAGGCAGGATGACTGGAAGCTTTCCTGTGGAGGGAAGTTTCCAAAGGTTGCTTTTCCCTTTTTAATTTTTTTTTTTATTGAATCGCCATGAAATACAGAGTTACAATGCTTTTTATGACCAGGTTTTAGTTGTCATACAAAGCTCCAACATTCATCACCAATGTACATTTCCCACCACCAACGTCCCCAGTTTCCCTACACTCAACCTCCCCCACACTACCCCAGCCTGCTTTTATTGTAGGCATTTTCCTTCTCTCTCTCTCTCTCCCTTCTATCTCTCTCCTTCTCTCTCTCTTTCTCTCATTTTGAACATTATGGTTTGCAATACAGATACTAAAGCATTCGCCTGTTTGTTCCTTTACCTACTCTCAGCACACAGTTCTTATACAGTGTGATATTTCCAACTGTCTTTGTCACAATGGTCCCTTCTCAGAGGATGCTTCTCAGGACACCAGGCCACAAGGTGTCGTGTCATGGGTGCTATGAGCAGGGGAGGTTCGGAGACTCCAACAATTTTGGGAAACTTCTCAACTAAATATCGGAAGCTGCCTTCTCTGACTCATTTCATTATTTCACTATTAGAGTTTTGTAGAGAATTTTTTAAGAAGTATCCCCTGGAGTCCACAATGAAAATATTGATATGGAGTTAAACCTGTACCCAAGACCAGGAAACTTGCCTGATGATCCAGCTTTGATTCCATCAGCAAATTTTTCCCCCTCTGACTCTTCTTTTTGCAAGCAGGAGTCTTGAAAATCCAGAAAAATAAATTCCAGAGAAGATGGTTTTCTAACCATTTTCCAGACAACTTTAAAATTTTATTTTGCATTTTATATTGTAGTATCAGGAAAAATGCCTTTATTATTTATGTATGAGGCAGATAGTGTCAATAATTAACTCAAGAGCTGTTACCTTCCTCTCTTTCCAAAAGATTCCTGATTTTTCCCATGTGAAATTTTTGTAGAAATATTATGTGCATATTTGTAGAAATATTTTTCCTCTGATGAAATAGAGCTGCCACTCAAGAATAAACTTTCTATTTTTATCCCCTCCCTTCCTGATTAGGTGAAAATATACAGCTGGGATGATGGCAGCCATTTTGGGGATATAAGACAAGAGGAGGATGAAAGCCAGTGAGCTGAGATGGCATGGAATTTGGTAGTAAAGCACGTGGGTTCTTGATGACATCATTGAATTGTTGAGCTAATTTTCAAATGATACACCTGTAAAACTTTTGGTGAAAGCATTTAACCTTTCTCCTGCATTACACAAAGGCCTTTGGGTTGAAAGAGGCAATGTTTCTGGCGGTATTTGAGGGCCTCATGATGGACATGAAGCTTTGGTTTGGGACAAAGCGGAAAGGCACTGAAGATGGGGGCCCTGGAAAATAGACTTAGGTCAAGCAGCAAGTTCTTGATCACTTGAATAAAGGACAGTTTGAGCATTTGTAGGAACAGTGGTTTTGGCACAGAGCCACCTTTGTTCCATTTTTTTTTCTATAAAAGAATTCCCAAAGACTGTAGAGGGACCCAGAGAATGAGCAGGCAAGTGGGAGAAGGAACAGATAGTGACCCCCAAGTGTTTTAAGCTTCATCAGTGAATTCCCCCTTTTCCTCCCAACAGAGAAGCTTACAGTGCTCCTACAAGTGCCCCTAATGCCTGAGTTTATCTTTAACCTTTTCTTTGTGCTTTACTTCTCATTGTTACGTTCCCCAAGTCAGTCTCGGTTACTTATAAGTTAAAATGTCTGGTGATTCTGGACTTTGTACTTGAAGTAAGTTACCTACTTTTCTATTTCCCCTATAGCCTTTTCATATGTTACTATAGAGCAATATTCTTTGCTTAAACACAGAAAGACTGTTACTATTATGCTCCTAATATTGGGAGTTGATTGAATCTGAAATATATCTACTCCTGAGCTTCTGTCATAATTACCTGACTCAGGCTGTAGTTGCTCTATTTCCTAACACCCCAAAAAGGGGGTCCCATTGTGGGCCTTGGAGAGACCTGGGGCAGGCAGCAAAGCTACCCCAGGATTGAAACGAGACAGTCTATAAAGCATAAAAGCATGGTCTTGAAGCAAGTCATTATGACTTAAGAAACAGGACCCCCGTGGGGAAAGAGAAGTTGAACCAGCCTGAGGACCTAGTTTAGAATTTACCGTAAAGCCCAATCGGCTTGTCCTCAAAGCCCAGAGAATTAAATTTTGGAATTTATGTCTCTCCTGTGTTTATCCAAATAACTGTAAGTATTAATAATAAACAAACTTAATTGTTTAATATGTACAACTAAAGGGAAAGAGAAAAGGTGATATATATGTCCCTGGGAGACAGAGCGTCCCCTTGAGTTAATCTCCCCAAGAGAATTGCCTCCTTTGAAATACTTTTCCTCTGAAAATGATTAATCACACCTGTGTGCAGTCCCATACCTTAAATCCCTTAAGATGTTCTATCGGTAAGCTAACAGCTCTGCGTTAAATGGGCCATTTTGACCATCAGTCTGTGTTCTTCTGCTGGAGAAGCCGAGGAGGTGACCCTTGGCCACTGAACACATGCATTGTACGCCCACCCCTGAACTCACAAGAAGAGGCGTAGTAGGGTGCAGTTAGCTAAGGTGTGCTGGCACTGCTAAGAGCTGCCCTTGGCCATACAGGTGAGCCCCATGAGGAAGTTGAGACAGCCCGACTCCCAAAAGAGTGCAGAGCTGTAGGGGTGCCCTGAGCTGAGCAGCAAAGCTGTGCCTAAGAGCTGGAATAATGAGCTCCCAAGGCCATTGCTCCCAGAAGCTTGGATCTCCTCAGGGAGACCTTGAGACAGAGTGATGGGGTGGAGAATGTGCCCAGCTTGTAGCTCCAGTGAGTGTAAGATTGCTCCCCAAGCTGGCCTTCTTTGCCTAACTTCCACTCTGGAACCAATGGACACCCGAGAAGAACCACGTAGGTGCTCCACAAGTGGTAAAGGGAGGGCAGAAGCTAGAGGCCCAGGACCTGGAGCCCTAAAACATCTGGGTGTTAGACAATATTCATGGCCTTCATGGGTTTAGCCAGCCTCAGTTTATTTGCTCTTACTTGTACTCACACAGAAAGTTATTGACAATATTTGTGTCTGCTTCTGTTTTTCACAATTTGATTTTCTCATCTTAAGGGCCTGTGACATTCTTGAAATAAAAGGAATATACATATATTTATCACAGATATTTTGTCTTCATCTACAGTACACCACATTCTTGGAATTTCTTAAGTGTGTTCAGTAATAACAAAAGATCTCTTGTTATGTTCATTAAAAGTAACTTTTGGGGGGCTGAAGAGATAGTACTGAAGAGATAGAGGTAGGGAGCTTTCTTTGCACAAGACTGACCCAGATTTGAGCCTCAGCATTCCAAATGGTTTGCATCAGAAGTGATCCTTGTTCACAGAGACAGGAATAAGCCCTGAAAATCACAGGGCATTACCCTAAAAAAAAAAAAGGTAACTTTTGGAAAACATCTGACGATGGAGACTGAGCACAAGAAACCAACACGAGTAGAGAGGGTGGTTCCTGTAGACTTTTTCTCAGCTTCCTAGGTTTGCTGAGAGGCTGGAGATTGACATCAACTTCCAATGACCAATAATTTAGTCAATGATGCCTAAGTAATAAAGCTCCATAAAATTTCAAGGAGAAGAAAGAAATATAGCTGGAGGTACAGCTACACAGCTACATGCTTCACACGTATGAGGCCCTGGATTTGATCCCTGGCTTGTACACACACACAGACACACACACACACACACACACACACACACACACACACACACATACAGCCAGTAGAAGCTTGGGCAATAGCTTGGAATTATGACCAGCTCCTGAAGTTCCTGAAGTAGAGGGAAGTCTTGGGAGACTGAGTCCTTAGTCTGAAATCTGAGACTTTTTTGTGGGTAGACAGTCAGAATGGAGTTGAATCCTCAGACACCCTACTATTATCTGAAAACACCAGAATACAATTGGAATTGGACTATGGGAATCCTACTCAGGGGACTCCTCAGTTACGAAATGGAAACAGTTTATTGCTGCAGATAGGATAGGACATTCTAACACAGTAACAGACAAAAGTCTGACTTAGCCTAATAGCTTCTTAGTCTTTACTCCATCTTTGCCCAATATGGCTAGGTGATCTCAACTGAACAAATCAACAGAGAACATTTGGTGTCTGTCAGGTTGGCTGGCGAGGTGGCAGTAATAATCTCTAACATTTCAGTAGCTTAATATCCAAAGAATTATTTAAGGTTAGAGAAAGTCTGTTCTTGGTCTGTTCATTCTCCAGAGAAGTTCTGAAGAAATGGCTCAGGGATCCAGCAGCATCTTATAGAGACTGTCACTGTCACTGTCATCCCGTTGCTCATTAATTTGCTTGAGAGGGCATTAGTAACGTCTCCATTGTGAGACTTTTTGTTACTGTTTTTGGCATACTGAATATGCCATGGGTAGCTTGCCAGGCTCTGCTGTGAGGGCGAGATACTCTCGGTAGCTTGCCAGGCTTTCCGAGAGGGGCGGAGGAATCGAACCCGGGTCAGCTGAGTGCAAGGCAAAAGCCCTACCTTCTCTGCTATCGCTCCAGCCCCTTATAGAGATAGTTTCTGCAAAAGGCAATGCCCAAGTTGTTGAACTTAGAAAAAAAATTGCTGAGAGTGATGCACCAATACATCAATATTTGGGCTTAGAGGAGATTCTTTTTTGTTGCCCAGGATCTAGATGGTGTCAACCCGTCCTTACTAAGTTTCCATACGAGTTGATCATACAGTAGCACAAGACTGTCAGGTGGCCCTTACTCTCATCTGACACTTTTAATGACAGGATATTTTTCCATCTGAGATCAGGAATACGGCAGAGGTGAGGGGGTGACAAGGGGAGGCAGGAAATGCCCCTGAATTCAGCTTCCAGATAACAGGCCTGGTTTCTGTTTCAAGGTAATATATGGAAAGAGCCATATTAGGACCCAGAAGTTTGGATTCACTATAGTCTCTCAGTTTCTCTGGATGCACCAACCTCACATCCTGTGGCTAGTAGGCTCCCATTAGCGAACAAACACAGTCACCAGGTTGGACATGACATATCAAAACTCCCAGCACTGCCCCTGCCCCTCAGGCCCACCCTGGTTCCAAGAGGGTAAGCGTGTGAGAGATGGCTTCCCAGACCCCATCTCCAAAATCTTACTTTCCTTGCTGACCACCAGGATGTTCTCCCTGGTGACACCCTCTCTGGCTAAGGAGTATGCTGGGCCTCTGAAAGATAGGTTCTTCTAAGACTTCCTGGAAGACTCCTGATCTCAGAGGATAAAATATTTCATCCTGAAACACAAACTCATTAGCTATTTAATTTTTTGGCAAACCATCAAACAGGGTTTTGTTGTTGTTGTTGTTGTTTTAATCATTTCCATTTCCCAGATTGGGACACTGAAGGCTAGAGAGGCTGACTCCCCTCAGCCTATGTGGAAGCAAACTGCAGACCCAGAGTGAAGGTAGGTGATTATCTCTCTTGGAGGCAGGCTCAGCATCTTGCTTCTATCACTCTGGAAATCCCATTGTTCTCTCTGCAGCTCAGAGTGGTAACAGCTGATGCCTTTTCTATAGAGAAACTTGGGGCAGTCCCAGGCAGTTTGTCTTGCCCCCTCACAGTGCCACTCCTTCCTTCACTGCTTCCACCCCATTGGGGCAGGGGTTTCTTTGTACCCCAGGAATTTTCTTTTAGACGAGAAGTCCCACCAGCATTTTAATATTTCAGATGCACATTGAGTTAATGGTCTTAGTGGCAGAACAAAACAGCACGTTCTTGCTTAAGGGAGTGATAATGGAGTCTGATAATTCAGAACAAGGAGTGATTTCTTTGTGAGCTGGCATATTAGCGCTTAACTGTAAAACCGCCCTTTTCTTTAACTGCCAGAAGCAAGTGAAAGAGCACAGACCACACATTTATTAAATGTTGTGGATGCAGATAAGATGATTTAAAGTTCAGGCTTTTGTCCCTGATCTACCTAATGCCTAGAAGCCTGAACAAAGATTTCACCCATTCCAACAATTGGTCTGCATTTGAATGAGACAAATGAGAGATCTAAGGCTCTAGGGGTGGGGTTGGTGGGGGAGGGGAATGGGGATTCAGAGGACAGGAAGGGAACTGTGAGTCCCAGCACTCCAGTTCCCTACCATAGATACCCAGAGATAGTTAGGGTGCTACTAAGCCCAGTTCATCTATCATGCATGTGTGATGGGGGGTTGCAGAGTGGGGTGTGAAGCACCCAGGGTAGGAATGAGGGGTAGATGGAAAGGTGGGAGAGCAGGACGTGATGGTTGAGGGTACAGACTTCGGAGGCATGCTGGACATTGTCTTTGCCCTAGGCAAATGGCACCCCAATGGTTTTCCAGACGGAGATGGCAATAATGGCACCCATCTCGATGGAGTGCGTGAGAGTTCAGTGGCCCCAAAGACCCCTTGAACTGTGGCTGGGCATACACTAAACACATATCGTGAGTCCCACTTTTATTTCCTAGGCTTATGTGGCTGATCTATGGCTCCTTCTGGAGCTGTGTGTATGAGTTCTTCTCTGTATCTATGTGCAGTGTGTGTGTGTGTGTGTGTGTGTGTGTGTACATGTGTGCACATGCACATGTATAAGCATGTCATCATAGGGGGGTGCACTCAAACTCAGCATAATTAAAGATAATAATTTAGGTAAATTAATGGTTAAATAATAAATAATCAATAAAATAACAATTCATTAATAAAATTTAAGATAAAATAATAAGAATTAAAACAGTGATAATTAATAAAAATTAAAAATTAAATTGTGATTAGTAACAATTAAAGACAATAACTCTGGCAGTGGGAAGTCACCACTTTGCAGGTGGAATGTGGCATCTATATCTCCCAGATGAACAATGTGCTGAATCCAGGGAACTAGAATCCTGCCTGGCGGCAGCGCCCTCTCTGAGTGCAGTGGGACAGGACAGTTCTAGCTCAGGCCACTGATTCTTGTTCTTATTCATCAGCATATCTAGTAGGTTTGCTGGTTTGTCCCCTGATGGACCTCCAAAAGGGCTCTTTGCAATCAATGTGCTCTGGTGTTGGGGTTTTCAAGACTGGGGTGTCAGCCTAGCTAGTACTCTAAGGACCACCACCTGCCTTCGGTCCTGCTGGCTGCCATATTTAACTGAAACTCTATTAGCAAGTTGGTAATTTATCCTCATGAAAGGACTCAGGCTACATTTTGTTTTGTTTGTCTGTGGGATCCAGACAGGTGTCAAAGGCCCAAAGGACCCCTCTTTGCAATTCTCAACCAATGGGCCTGGCAGTTCAATGGTCTGAGGTCTCATGCAGTGCTGCTTGGGCCATATGATCATCCAGGCCACCCCATCCTGGCAGTACTCGGGCCTCCAAGGATCAAGCAGTGCCAGAGATAAAATCAGAGTGACTGCACACAGCTCATGCACATTAACACCTGTTCTCAGGATACATTTGTAGATTAGAGCCCTGGTCCCAGCCTTCAGTTCTTCTGAATTATAGTATGCTATCAGATGATTCCATGCAAGAAAAGGGTGACAGCAGTTTGTCATTATGGGACCTCATGCCCTGTCCACTCTGCATCCCTGTCTTGGGCTTCAGCTTCATACCCTGCGGCCCCCAGTCCTTTTCCATCCAAGTCTTTCACCTCTAACCCAGGAATAAGACACTGGCCCCCATGAAGACCTGTGTGGCCAGCAGTGGGGATACAGCAGCCCCTCAAAACTGAATCCTATGTTTGAGAGTAGGCAGAGATCTGGGGACATCATGGAGAGGACTGATAATTGGAACACTGGCTTTCTGACATTGACTCTGGCAGCTTGCTCTGGTAGAAGGGACCTAACCTTGGAGTGGAAATTGGGGATAAGAAATGATCCTTTCCCTGAACCTCAAGGGCTTTGGCTGGGCCTTGAACATTACCTGACTCATCTCAATAACTTTTTGAAGATGTAATTCAGACCCCACACTGATGGGTGAGGCTGGTCTTGGATGCCCAATCTGTCATAGGAATGTTGGGCAAGGCTGATGCAGTGCCAAGCTTCATCCTGGCTTCATACTGGTGGTCTTCAGCCCCTTGTCATCTAAACACAAGTGCTATCTCTCCAAGTATATTTTGTTGGCAGCAAAAAATATACGGCATATTTTACTGTGTCACTGAAGAGAGAGGACACTGCATGTCCCACCCCTCAATGGTGGCACAGAGAAGAAGTAAGCACTCTGGCCTTGTTCTGAGAATCTGTGATTCTTAGAAGACTAACTACAAACCTACTTCTTCCTTTTTTAAAAAAAAGTTTTTTTTAAAAAAAAACTTTTTGGCTTACAATCTCACAATGATCAAACACCCATCCCTCCACCAGTGCACATTCCGGGTATACCCCTCTTTTCCCACCCTCACCCTGCCCCCATGGCAGACAATACTCCCCATATTCTCTCTCTAATTTGGGGCATTATGGCCTGCAACACAGACACTGAGAGGTCATCATGTTTGGTCAATTATCTACTTTCGGCATGCATCTCCCATCCCAACTGCACCTGCCCTTCCTGGTCTGTCTCCTGAATAGCTGCTAGTGGGGTTTCTTCTGAGAACATAGCCTTCATTTGTACAAAGTCTCATGAGGTTTTCAGAGCATACAGCTCAGGTATGCTGGCCCCACTTCCTCTCAAACCTTATCTCATCCCACCTTCCATTAGCACCTTTTGATCCATCTACATGATTTCCTCTGCCCCTTGAATACACCATGCTCACTTCCACTTCAGGGTGTTTGTACTTGCTCTGTCCCTTACTTGAGATGCTTGGTGGTACCCACTGTGTGTGCGTGTGTGTGTGTGTGTGTGTGTGTGTGTGTGTGTAAGAATGCCATCTGGTGGTATGCACACAAAGACACTCCTTTCCAAGTGGAATGGGACCTCTCTAACTCTCACCAATTGTTCCGCGTTCCATTCAGATCTCTCAGGTCTTCAGATAGTCCTTCTATTCTTTTTTGATAGTCTTTGTCAAACAACTGTCTGTATTATTTCTTTGGTCCCTTATCCAGTGTTATTTCTTATGTGTTTTGGGGTAGGTGTATATTTGCTTTAAAGCTTTCCATCCTCTGGAAAAATGTAACAAGTAAAGAGGAAATAGGATGGATTTTTGGCTCTGTCCCCAAAGCCTCAAACAGTACTTGACAAAAAGCAAGCTCTGAAAATGTGTCTAGAATGGGTGCAAGCATGGGGAAGCGAAGGATATGGCCTTGCAGGTGCAACTGAATCTCATATGGTTTTCTAAATAAGCAAGGTAGTCCTGATCTAGGTGATTGCCATCCATTAACAAGTAAGAGTAATTCCCTTGTCCCTGCACCAGTGGCTGGGGTGAGCGGACTGCTGTGAGGCACGAATGTGGTTATGAGGATTGGGCTCAGGGGCTATGCAAACACTGGTTCTCATTGGAAGGAGAGCATCAGGATCAGCATAGCTTTTCCATCTGTCATCGGTGTGACGTGACTCCCAGCATGTTGGGGGCAGGTGACATATCTCCACCTCTGCATGCTGTGTGGAGCTGGTGGAGAAGCAATGCTTTATTTTCTACCAGGGAATTTTAAAAGACTGACCATGTTGGCTGTATGTTTGTGGGGGCTCCCATGGCAAGGTGCCATGGGATGGGTGACTTCAACAACAGAAGTGAATTTTCTCATAATTATGGAGCCTGAAAATCCAAAACACTTTTATTGGCAAGGTTGGTTGCTCCCAATCTCTCACTCCTTGGCTTATCAACTACTGTCATCTCATTGCATCTTTCCATCATTATCCTTCTGTGTTCTTGTAAGTGATTCTAACATGACCACCAGTAAGACTAGACTAAGATTCATCCAAATGTCCTCATTTCACCTTCAATACCTTTAGTAAGTCCCTATCTCTAAATCCAGTCACATCTGAAAGTCATGAGGGTTAGAACTCCAGCCAATAAATGTGAAGACAAGGGACAAATCAGTCCATAACATCTACCTAATTCCCTGTAAGCCTTTCCATAAATTTTTAGAATAACCAATTAAAAAAATCCTTGTGATTCATGGGATTACCATTCCTAATTTACAGAGGGATAGTGAGAGGTAAGTACTTGCTCAAGGTCACACAAGTGAGGTTCAGAATAGACCAAGGACTGGAAGCCCACAGCAGTGCTATTTTCCGCACCTTTTCTCTTCTCATCTTTATGTTAAAAGGCAAAAAGGTTTTGCAAAGTCAGGGACTCAACTCTCCCATTTAAGTTTGTCACTATCTGCTTGTAGAGAAGATAGCTAGCTAGCAGTAAGGGGAACTTTTGATGCTCCTTCTCTCTAATGGGATCCATAGCTCTGCACAACACCCTTTGTGCCTTTGATTGCTTTTTCTGTAGAGGGAAGCAGTGAGAGGAAGGAAAGTTGAATAATTTTTCATCCATGGAGTAACTAAGATGACAACATCCCAAGGCCATGGCTCTCTCTCTCTCTCTAGATATTCTCTCTCCAGCCTGAGAGATGCCTGAAGACCACAAGGAGAAGGGAGCTATTCAGAATAGGGCCTACCTGCCTACTTTCTTTTCCACTAGTGAGGATCAAGATCGGACACTCTGTGAGCACATACCTGCACAAGTGAGCCTTTTGGAAGCTTGAGAGGGGCAAGAAGTTGGGTCAGCAGTCCAAAAGACTCACTTCTGCAGCCCTACCTGCTGCCTCTCCTTGTCCTCTCCCTTCCTTTCATGGGGCTGTAATATCCAGAGCCACAAGGACACTGTGAGTCTCTGGAACTCTGTCAAGGTTGCTGGGGACACAGTGGCTCTCTGTGAACATGGTGGAGGCACCAACTCAATATCAGCAGTCTTTATCTCTACATTACTCAATATTTAAGAAAATAACCTTTGAATTTAACATGTATAGTAAGATGGCCTGTTAATTGCAGTTAGTGCATTTGTAATGATACGTTTGTACAGTTTTTAAAAAAGCAGCAGTATCTCAATATCTACCTGTAAGTGCCTCCAAATCTTTAGGGGATCCCCACCTGGTTAAGTGTGATAGATGTGGCTTCAAAGCTGTGTCCTGCTTAATTTCTCTTACTGCCTTTCTCTGTGTAGCAAGAAGTGGTTTTGGCCTCAAGAAAGCTCAGTTTTTCTATATTCCTGCCACCTTCACCTCATATTACCCACTACTGCCCTGGCAGTAGCCATTGACACCTCTATATCATCTTTCATCGCTCTTAGTACCCCTTATTTCCAGATCATTCCTGTAAATAAGACAGATGCCCAAACACAGACAACCATCGTCTGTACAAGAAAAAACAAATTGAAAAACAAAAGAACCTCAAGAGAGCATATTGGGGTGCTGCCCATAATAACAATTCTTCACATTTTCTAGCAGTCACTTACACCTCATCTGCCAGTCTCTGAAGGATTGCCAATTCATTTTGTGGGTGAATATCTACATGAATTTTAACATAGATTCAGAAGGCAAATCACTGCCCCAGAATGGGCTCTGTCATTTGGTGATGTTCTAACCTTATAACCACACTTTTTGGAGATTCTGGAGTAACTAGAGGAGGCTGTGAGTGAAGTACTGTTAGGAAACCCGTGTACTAGCTGGAAACTGATTAATTCAAAAATCATACGATTTTATATATTAGGAATGAAGTTCCCAGAGAGCAGTTACACCTGGGAAACTCAGTTAACAAATGACCAGCACTTGCTGGGCTCTTAACCTTTTGTCATAAGCCATTCTACTACCACAGAAGTCTGTGGAAATATTCTTATTCTCCTACTTGTGAAGAAATCGGAACTTAAGTAAAATGTTTTAGCAAAGGTAATACAGCTAGTTCTCAGATGTCAGGACTGTGGTTAAAAATGTCTCTGACACTGTTTCCTATATGAATACTTTTTTGTAAGCATTTTCAGCATTTATTCATTACTATATCACTGTATCACTGTCCTGTTGCTCATTGATTTGCTTGAGGGGGTTGCCAGTAATGTCTCCATTCATCCCTGTCATGTTCAGGGTCAGGGGAATGAGGCCCATTATTATTACTGTTTATGGCATATCGAATACACCAGGGGTGGCTTGCCAGGCTCTGCCATGTGAGACTCTGCATCGCTCTCTTCTAGGAGCTTTGTTTTATAGTCTCTGGACCTTGGCCGTTGATGAGATTATATGGTGCCAGGGGCGGTTTGTGGGTGTGGCTGCCAAGATACTGGAAAAAGGGGGATAGGAGTGGAGGAGGCCCAGTCCCAATCCAAGCAGGCTTGGAGATCTCAGCCCTGGGTCCCGCACACCTGGGTTCCTCTGTCGGTTCCTTCATGGGTGAGCCTCATCTGAGCATGTGGAGAGTGGCCTTGAGCATGGCTGTGGCTGTGTTCTGGAGGTTTTCAGCTGCTGGGACTCTGCTTGGGGCGTGGAGGAAAACTCAACCCTCCCCCCTCTGAGGGGGCCCTGGTGAAGACAGCCTGGTGAGGGGCAGGAGCTTCTGCCAGAGGTTTTTCATTAATTGACAATACAAAATATATTATTTTGGTTTGTTTTTGGACAGGGATTGGGGCTTGGAATGGAAAAATCACAAATGTGGTGGTGGGAAGATGTAATGGTGGTGGGATTCATGTTTGATTAAATGTAATCAAATATTGTGAACTACCTTATAAAATAAAAAAAATAAAAAGCAAAACAAAAACCAATCCCAAGAGAACAATAACAACAACAACAACAACAAAACATAAGTCTCTGAGTCTCAAGTCTCAAGAGATGATGGCTTCCCTTTGTGGAGAGCCCAGGACGTGGCTGCTAGAGATCCTGGGTATGGCATTGGGCAGAAGGGAGGAATGGTGGGAGAGGAGAAGGAACTTATAAGAGGATCAAAGGGACTAGAAAGTCTCTAAGGTAGGAAAAGGTATCACACAGGGAAATTATATAACATACTCAAGACCAGAGTGATAGAACAGCAGGTAGGGCATTTGCCTTGCACGTGGCTGATCTGGGTTAAATTCCTCCGTCCCTCTTGGAGAGCTTGGCAAGCTACCCGTGGCATATTTGATATGCGAAAAACAGTAACAACAAGTCTCATAGTGGAGACATTACTGGTGCCCACTCGAGCAAATCGATGAACAACCTGATGACAGTGCTACAGTCTAGTGCTACTCAAGAGAGAATCTGGGCTTCTCCAAGGGCATAGAGAGCCCCTACACACATCCCAGCATTAGTCATGAAAGCATGAAAGTACACATCTCAAGAGGGGAGATGCAGGCGACACATGTGTTCAGGCATTACATGTGCTCAGCCAAGTGGGCACAAGCAGCACATGGGCACAGGCAGCATATGTGTGCCCCTCCTTTGTTCAAGGTGGCTCTTATAGGGTTTCTCCACCCTGCTCCCATGTGGGGCTTCTACCTACATGAGTCCATTGCTAGGATTGTTGCTAAGTGGGTAGAACTGGGTGTGGCATTTGGAACACCTTTTCTTGACCTTTGGTCCTGCTGGATCTTGTCTCAGAGGATGGGTGCAGCCTTCTCTGGTCTGGGCTAGCTGAGAGTTAATCATATTAAAGGAAGGAATTGAGAGTTCTCCAATAATTTCCTTCAGGCTCTTTCTGTAGGGAGGGGTCCAGTTTCCTCAGGGTCCATTGCTGGAAAAGGTCTTATCAAGTCTTGCTTTCTTTATCCACAATGTGGGTCAGATTTAGGACTAGTGGCTTTATTACTTCCAGAAATTTCATTGCCATCATGTTGGGGGCATCAGAAAGAATATGTCCCAGTGATCTGTGGCTGCTGGTCTTAAACACACTGCTGGGGGAAGGGTCAGCGGCCACCTGACAGCTTTGTGGACAAGGTGAGTTTGGTCAGTTTTGCAAGAGGAAAGTAAATAGAAAATAGGATCTTGAGGTGGAAGAAAGGCTAAGGATAAGTATCTCTTCCCAAGAGAGTTCTGGAAAAGTTTTCTCCTGGCGGGGCTGGAATGTTGGGTTGCGTGTCAGTCAGTTTGCTCTCCCTCCCAGATGGGAGAGCTGTGCATTCATCTCCAGAGCCAGTCCGACCTCTAGTGCAGTGGACTGAGAAGGACAAGTGCCAAGCCACCTGTGCTCACACAGCTGCATGACTGGCTTCAGCTGGCTGCTGAGGACACCTTGGCAGGGAATAGAAAGAGCTGTGCAGACACAGGGTTTGGAGTTGAACTTTAAGTTCCCCCATCGCTTGGGAATTCTGTCTCCTTCATCAGACTGGGACTTTCTGGGAACAGAGCTGTATCTCCATTAAACTTGGAGCACCCTAGGATCAGGAACTCTGTCTCCCCGATCAGATGAGAAGCTCCCTATGGGCAGAGGCTAGGTCTCCACCATCTCTCCCGGCTAGACCCATTTCCTCCCGGCTAGAGGGACTATGCTTTTCCCATCAAGACGAAAGTCCTCTGAGCACAGAGACCTTTCTCCTCCCAACTCTAGGTGTGAGGATGAGCAAAGATTACTTTCAGTCCTGACTACGTCTGTCCATGCACGGTTTAAGGCATTAGTTTGCTTTGGGCTATGTTTTACTCAACTTTTGCCAATAAAACAACAATTTTAGAAAAAGCCAATATTCTCATCATCTCTTCCTTATATCCACCCTGAATTGCTTGGTAGAACAGAAGGAAACACCATTTGAAGCCCAATACTCTTGTCAGTCCCATTAGCTTGCCAGTCAAAAAGGAAGCGGATGGGTAGGTCCAGGTTCATCCGCAGGGATTCTGGGTAATGTAGTCATTGCCTCTTCCCGCAGGTTGCCCTCCCCCACCCTGTCCCCCTCCCCCCGCCAAAATCTCAAAGCAGCTTCTGTTCTTTTTTTTTTAAAAATATATAAAACAAAATTTCTTTTAAAGAGATCCCCTCTTTTTTTCCCCTCAGAATTTCTGGGAGTATTTGTATATCGGAATAAACAAGAACGATTTTTCCTTATAGCTTGGTACAGTTTAATGATTTTCTGAAAAAGCAGGCTGTTTTGATAGAGACTTGCAGTGTTTCTGACAAGCGTTTCTGACAGCGTTTCTGTTCCCTCTAACAAGCTGCAGCTTCCCTATTGGTGGAAGCTGGGACCGAGTGGGCCAATGGAATGTGAAAACCCAGAAGCTGCCAGTGCTTACCATGGAGACAGGGGTCACCGTGGTGCCCTGAAGGTGGCCCAGCTCAGTGCATATTCATCCCACCCAGAATTTAGCTAATTCATCAAGCAATGAGAAAATAGAAATATGTACACAACGCTTTTGTCATAAAGTTAAAGGGATTTAAAGATTGTTCTTTAGTCTGGCATCCCCTTTCCTACTTCTTGTGCGACTAAAGTATGGGGCCCTGGGTAAAAGGCTAATGGGAAAGGGTCTCCCTGCACCAATGGTGAGTCTCAAGTGACTATGTGTGAACAGGAATATTCACCTAATTTAGTGTACATAAATCAAGATAGCAACTCACTCTTAGTGAATTCTTAATGATCTGTGCTGAAGAAAGGGAGAAGTGGGGATAATATAGGGAATCACTTAATCATGAAAGTGAAACCAGGAAGGAAAATAACGTTTACCGAGGACTCATTCAGAAAGGATAATTGACAGACCCAAGGTCACCTGATAGCTAATGTCGAGTCTGGGACTGGAATCTCTGTCTCTTAGTGCCTCATTTCGTGCTTTTTCAAGCACACTCGTTGGAACCTAGCAATACTGATGATGACACCAGTGAACAACTGTGGAGTATACACTAAGCATTTTCCTCCATCCATCCTCACTGCAGGCTCTGGTGTCCTATTACAGAAGGATGACCCAAAATATTTTCAGTCCAATTCAAGATACACCGACTCAGCACTTACTGGCTTACATTCCAGATGTTTTACTTGGTACAGAAAATGGAACTTTACAAGATAGGTTTCTGCCCTTCAACAACTCAGGAGGGCAACATAAGCAATGGTGTGATTTTAGTGAATTCGAAAAATGGTTTCTACAACAGAGGGTGGAGAAGGGAGAAGCAGCTCTCAGAGGTGTCCTGGAAGAGTCTTTCACAGAGAGAGGTTGTGAGTCGGGGAGATGAGCACAGCAGAACACCCCTGGAAAGACTACGGCCCCTGTGCAGAAGCACAGTAGGGAGGAGGAGAAAGGGTGATTCCAGACATGAGCATCAGCCTTTGGGTAGGGGGAGCCATGGAACGCTATGAAATGGGATCGTGGATCCCATTCATACATTAGGAGACGCCCTGTGGCTACAGGGCTCCAAGTGTTGGGTGCAGTGTGGGCACCATTCTGTCATAAGGTGTACCCTACTGGGGCTCTGGGGTTCAGAAAGAGGCAGGTTAAGGGAATGGGAGCACTACCCCACTGAGAGGTAAGGTGCAGGGGTGTTGGGGTGTGGCCTGTTGAGGTTTCTCATTCAGATCCTCAGGTGATAGGTAGGTTGAATAAGGGACTCCACAGGAGATCAGGAAGCATGTGCAGATGGCACACTCAGGGGACTTGATGAATCCCCCACCCCCAACTCTCTCCATTGATTTTATTTAATTAATTTATTTATTTTTAATTGAATCACACGTGGAAAGTTACAAAGTTCTCAGGCTTATGTCTAAGTTATACAATATTCAAACACCCATCCCTTCACCAGTGCCCATATTCCACCACCAAAAACCCCAGTATACCTCCCGCCTCCACCCCCCACCCCCAACTGCATAACTGATGAATTTCACTTCATTTTCTCTTTACCTTGATTACATTCCATATTTCAACACAAAACTCACTATTGTTGGAGTTTCCCTCCAAGAAAGACAGCCCTACTACCAAGGAAGCATTTGATAATCAATTTTCCATTGCTTAGAATGAGTAAATATGTAGCCCCACTGCTCCAAGTACATAACTATTTTTTTTCTTTGTCCTTTTCCTCTTTCTTTTTCTCATCCCCCTTCCCACGCCTCATAGTATGGTGGACACCACACCGCGTATCTCCCCGAAAATGGGAAACAACTGGGAAAGAGGGATATTTCCTCTTCTCGGCCAGCGTGGGGCTATTGCTTAGTTCACAGTCTAGAGAAATGGCTGCTACTTTGATTATATTCAATATTTCAACAAAAAACTCACTGTTATTGTTCGGAGTTTCCCCCCTAAGTCAGACCTGCTAAAAAGGAACCGTTTCACATTGCTGACAATTAAGAGATGTTAGGTCGCGGCTGGGCAGTTTTGGATTTCTGTATAAAGTCCAGGGAAAATTCTGCCAGAAATTGCATAGCCCAGCTCACAGTCCCAGTTCATTGCTGTAAGAAGCTACTCTGGATGCCAGAATGGGTTAGAAGACCTCTGGAATCAAAATCTTCAGGAGCAGAGGGTCCATTTCGTGTTTAGCAGCTCTGGATTTTTCTGGGCTGAGGGTGTGCCGGTAACACCCACTTCCCATGATTGCCTATGAGCCCCAAACTGTAAAAACCGTATACCTCTGGGTTAGGAGTCTTAGAAGGTGGCTCTCGCCACGTGGATATTGCTGCTGCCACCATTTTCCATGCAGAAAAACAGGGTGGAGAGGAAAGATCCATCCCCGGGCAGCGCGGAGTTGTAGGCCAGCTCACAGTCCCAGTGCATTGCTGTAGGAAGCTGCTCTGGATGCCAGAATGGGTTAGAAGACTTCTAGAATCAAAGTCTTTAGGAACAGAGGGTCCCCCCATTGATTTTATAATGATGACAGGGGTCACACTTTAGCTTGGTCATGGTGCCCCTTGGGGGTTACACACCAGACCATGTTGCTCACACACTCACACACTCAGCCGAGGAGCTCACTGGGGGGTCCCACTCCTGGCCATAGGACTCACGTCATTTTTTAGCTGTAGTACTCACTAGGAATTGCACCTTTTAGTGTTCATACATACCTGGCTGCAGAACATCCTGGGCTAGTTGTAATACCAGGAATCACAGACAGCAGAGCTTCCAGGATGGTACTAAGGGCTTGTAGCAGCACAAAGATCAGATTCGTAGCTACACTTGCAAAGCAGGTGCTTTGGTCACCAAGCCATCTCCTCGTCACCATATCTGAGTTACTTTTAGTACCAATCTCCCTCTTCCTGCTAGTGCCTGTGCATCCAAGCCCTGGTATCCCTCAGTTAGCCACAAGGGTAAGAGGGAGGTGGGGTAGGGTCCTGTAATCTGGTGAGTTCCATGAGAGGAGTCTATGGGATATTGCTAGAGAAAGTGAAAAGGTGTCTTTTGTTCTTGCCTAGAACACAGACAATGAGGGCAATGAGGGGCTTGTGAGGATAGATCCTAACTCTACCCCTTCAGAAAACACATCCCTGGCCTCATTTCTCACCTGCCTGGGAGAGAGTGGGGAGAAGTGGATCATGACACAACCTGGTCATCCTTCTTGGGGCTTCTTTGCTCTTCTGTGGTGGCTCAGATAGAAAGGTACTCAAATAATTACAAAAATGTGTCACTCTTTTGCTCTTTGCAACACAGGTCATATGTAACCTTACCCTCAGTGCTCTATCAGACACATGCAGATGCTCAGAACAGACCCTTCCCTCCAGCACTCACAGACCTGTGATCAAGACAGAAACGTGGCCATCTCTTTGACATGTCAGTGCCACTCCTGCTAAGGTGCTCTCAGGTACTTATGTGATAGGTGTGGAATCAGAGAGGCCTCAAGGACTGCTTAAAATCCAGCATCTTCAGCTCTGCATCAGGGAACTCAGGCTATACCTGGCCCTGTGTGGTGAGCCCCCCAGTCATGGCTTCGGGTCTATGAGACAGGAAACAGATGTCCCTGTGTTAGTCGTAAATATCAGAGACCAACAAACCAGTTTCTTCTTCCAAGCCCAGCACACCCAGCTGTGCAACCTCACAAGTTCTTTACCTCTGAGCCCTCTTTTGTAAAACAAGGACTACAGTAGTTAGGACTAGAGAGAAAATAGCACAGCCCAAGGCCCTACAAGTACTGCCAGGAGATCATTCCAGCCAGGAATAGCCCCTGAGCATCCTGCAGTATTCCCCTGCCCAACAATAGCCTCTTCAGGGCCTTATTTTGAGCACTAAATGCATAATAAATCAAAGGTGCCTGATGCCAGGCATGCCATGTATGGGTGGCTGTCGGTTATTATCAGGTCCCCCAACCACTGATTTCGTATCCCCACACCCCAGTCACTTCTCAGGATTCCCCTCACCTTCCTGTGGAGACACATGATACTCCAGATGGAGGGTGGGTTCGTGCAGAAAGTGTCTTCCCTCCCCTGTGCCCCATCCCCATCCAGACACTTCTGTTTTACCTTCTGTGGATGACATGTAGTGACCCATCCATGTTGCTCTTTGTGGTGTTAGCCAGCCTGTGTAGAGCCAAATTCCAAGCTGAAATCTTTGAAATTCTTGCTGAAGGCAGTGGGCTGGACAAAAGAATTCCAAGACCCCACATTTGGAGTCTTCCCCGTGTCTGCCAGCTCCTCCTGCCTGGCTATAGAAGCAGATTCTGCTACCCATGCAGAGAACAACTCTGTATCACATCTTCTTGCTTCCTTTCAATCAGCGTGCTGGGCAGGGAGGCCATAGCTCCACAGTTTGGAGCCAGCTACAGTAACACCATAACTGCATAGCCCTTGGAAACTGTTGAAAATAGGATGTGTGGGCTGAGGAAGATGAGAGAAATAGCAGTGGCTCAATCCACAGTGATCATCCTGGGTCAGTGCCCCTGCTTTCATGTTCCCTCCTGGAACTCAATTCAGCTGCCCAAAGAAGCATGGTCCTTCAGCGAAAGTCAAGACTCTTCATCTCTCTGTGTGACCCCATATCCTGCTGGCAAGGCTGGCCTGGGGGACAGCAATCAGGGGCTCTGACCTCCAAGAAGGGGAGAGAGCTCAAGGACTTTCCCGATCAAGATGTTCATTCTAGTCGTATTCCTTGATACCAGGAGGAAACTGAGGGCACCATAGTAGAATTCCATCATTCAGCTCTGTGGGGTCCACGTGCTCTGCAGCTCCTCTCTTCCCTGGCCCTGAGCACTGCTAAGATCACTCCAGAGCTGTGCTGAGACAGTGGAAGTGGTGGCTTTCTCCACATAACTTCTTATTTAGTCAAGGGAAGCAAAGGGGAAGCTAGAGGGTAAGAGCCAGTCAGCAAGGGTTAAGAAAAGAGGTTAGAAAAATTAATAAAGAGAAGGAACCCTTAATGGGTAGTTGGAAGAATGGGAAAGAAGGAAAGAGAGAAAGAGAAAGAGAGAAAGAAAGAAAGAGAGAGAGAAAGAAAGAAAGAAAGAAAGAAAGAAAGAAAGAAAGAAAGAAAGAAAGAAAGAAAGAAAGAAAGAAAGAAAGAAAGAAAGAAAGAAAGAAAGAAAGAAAGAAGGAAGGAAGGAAGGAAGGAAGGAAGAAAGAAAGGAAGAAAGAAGGAAGGAAAGAAGGAAAGAAAGAAAGAAAGAAAGAAAGAAAGAAAGAAAGAAAGAAAGAAAGAAAGAAAGAAAGAAAGAAAGAAAGAAGGAAAGAAAGAAAGAAAGAAAGAAAGATAGAAAGAAAGAAATGCAAGAAACATCAGCTAAGTCATTCACTTAGGTGTGAATTGGATACTTACTGTGTCCAGGCACCATCACAGGGATAAGAGGTATAACAGTGAGCTAACAATCAGGATCTCTGATCTTATCAGAGATTAATAAATACCTGCAACCTAGCTTTTAAAGTTGAAGATAAAGTTGAAGATAGGAACATTGTGGGAAGTAGAACACGCTCTGCTATAGGGAAAGTATTGACAGAAGTAAACCAGGAACACAAAACTCACTTAAGGATTTTTAACTGCAGTGATTTCATGCAGGAAATTGGTTCACGGGTATGAAGGGGGTCAGCAGACCTGGAAATTAGCAAGAGTAGGACACAGCTGCTATTCCCAGGCTAGAGCAGCAAACGCTGGAGGCAGTGTGATAAAATTCCACCAGGAGGAGCTGGCGAGATAGGAGAGATGTTAAGCCTCTTTTTTTTGTATGCAGCTGACCTTGGTTTGATCCCTCGCACTACATATGGTCCCCTACTATCTCAGGAATATACTTTTACCACTGAAGTATGTGACCCCAACCTCCTTCCCCTACCAAAAAAATTTTTTTTCATTAGAAGTAAAGCCAAGTGTAGAGCCTCATGGGTGCATCCAAAAGAAGCCAGAACCATGCAGGAAACAGGGGCTAATAAAGTGTTCCAAGAGGGAGGAAGGAAATGAACTATCTGGTCTTTTCACCTGCCCTCACTCCTCTGCCAGTGTCTCCTATTGACCATTACCACCTTGTCAGGTGACTGGGACACCTCGAGGGCACAGCCTTGCTCTCTCTGTCCCCTTACCACATAGATGGGGAAAGAAACTGCAGAAGAAGGGGCTCAGAGCTAAACCCAGACTAAGATGGGGTAATGGGAAGTTTTCCCATGGAAAGTTGAAGCCTGAAATATTCATAGAGGTTGATAGAGAGAGGCACTTAATTGAGATTCAAAGATATGGGGGATCATAAAGCATGTTGACTAATGAGAGGAATTGTCTTGTGAAAGATGGAGATTGGGCAGTTGGGGACTCAGGGGAAATTTGTTGAGAGAGAGCTTTCAGGGGGGGGCAGGAGTAAGGTTGTGAGGGGACTCCAAAACAAATCAGCAAGGTTGGACCTAAATACAGAAGTTATGGAGGGTGGGGTGGCACTCCGGCTTTAAGCAGTAATAGGATCAGGTCAAGAAAGTCATTCTAACTGCAGGGAGTGGAGGGTCTTGGGAAAGAGCAAAGGGTGTTGGATGTAGGCATATGAGCCACCTCAGTGATCTAAGCAAATGAGGAAGTGGTTGAGGGACAGCGGGAATGGGTGGATTTCAGAAGAATTAGAGAAGTGACAGGATTGGGGAGTGACTGGCTGAGGGGGTATTCGAGAAGGAATAAGAGTGATGCCCATGACGTTAAATTGAACAGCTGGGCAAATGACATGCTTTTGACTGGGACACAGAGAGTGGCATGTGTTGGGAGAAATGAATTACTTTTGATGTGAGAAGTTTGTGAAGCTTTCTAATAGCCGCGTTCCCGGTAGAGCTGTTGGAGGTATGTGTTCTTTCTAGAAGAGTATGTATATGTGTGTGTCTGGGTTTCCATGTGGAGGCCTCCAGGGCAGCCCCGGACCCCAGAACCACTTTCTGGGACTGCAACAGGTGTGTTTTCATTCCTAAAATATCATACGCTCCTCTCCGTATTCAGGCTCCTGTCCAGCCTCAGTGTTCACAGACAATCAGGCACCGAGGAAGCACTTCAAACTGTTTCTTTCCAAGCTGCCTATGTCACCCAGACTGAGTTATGCCCAGGCCTAGCAAGGGGCCTGCTCTCAACCTCCCTTGTGGCTAGGATATGATAATCTCCCTGGGCTACTGACAGTCTCTGAAAATATCATTTTCTTACTTTACCACTTGTCAGCTATTGCTCAGCAATTTGCTCTAATCTAAGTCAGAAATGCAGAGCACAGGGTGGGCCAGGAGACCCGACATCGCAGCGGGTAGAAGATATTGGAAAAGACTCCCATCTCAGAGTTTCATGTGTCTCATATTTCAAAGGTGTGTATTCCCTAATCTTCCCATCACCCCTTTTCTTGTAGACCTGGAAGCATAGAAGCATGAATCCAACCTCACAAACAACCATGGTTGACCGTGGCAATGTCAAACTTATTTCACCAATGGGTTGTATCACTTCACTTGTATCACTTGTTGTCCCGTTGATCTTCGATTTGCTAGAGTGGGTGCCAGTAACGTCTCCATTTGTCCCTGTCACGTGCTAGTGCAGCCCAATGATATCTGCTTGCTCCAGGAACAGGAAGAGCCTCAAATTGTTCATTCAGGGATTTGACAAAGAAATCTGACCATCTAGTTGGTGGGCGGCCACGAGCTCTTCTGAGTCCCGTGGAATCCAGTTGATAACAGCTCTAGTCCAGTGGTCATCTCTGAATCGCTGGCCCATCTGATTTTTGATGCCTTGGCAAATGAGACAGCGTCCCTAATTCTTGACCGTCAACGGAAGTCAGAACTCCGGATTCCTTCTCTCACTTGATATGAGACGTGATACTCCTAGCATAGCTCTTTTGATTCCTCTTTGGGATACCCTAATAGCGTTCTCATCCTGTTTGCATAGGGCCCAGGTCTCTGACGCATATGTTAGTGCAGGAAGAACGGTGGAATCAAAAAAATGTGCCCGGAGTTGGAGGTTCTTCATTCTCTTAACCACTTCTTCAATGCTCTTGAAGGCATTCCACGCTGCTCTCTTTCTCCTGCGCAGTTCTGGCACCAAGTCATTCCTCATGTTAATTTCTCGACCCAGGTACACATAGCTGCTGCATTCGGAGATGTTCATTCCATTGAGAGCAAATTGAGCTTCAGGGACCAGTTCGTTTTTCATGAACATCGTCTTGTTGAGATTCAGCTGTAATCCAACCTTTCCACACTTGTGGTGAAGTCGGCCAGCATTTGTGCTGCTTGGCTAATGTTTGTAGGACCGTTCTGTTGTACAAGAAGAGAGACATCCATGACATCGGCAATTATCGCCCAATCTGCCTGCTGTCTGTCATCTACAAGTTGTTCACTTATGTCATCCTGAATAGAATAGTCAGAACACTAGACGAAGGACAACCATGCGAGCAAGCCGGGTTCCGAAGGGGATTTAGCACAATAGACCATATCCACACAGTGACCAAACTCATTGAAGTTTTGCGAGAGTTCAAGATGCCGCTCTGCCTAACGTTCATCGACTTAAAGAAGGCCTTCAATTCTGTTGAGACTGAGGCGGTCATCGAAGCCCTGGCCAAGCAGGGTGCTCAAACTCAGTATATCAAAATCCTCTGTGAGCTGTATTGTGGATTCACCACCAGGATCTCATCATTCTACAGGGAAATGATCATTGATGTAAAGAGAGGGGTGCGGCAGGGTGATACCTTTTCATCAAAACTCTTCAGTGCCACCCTCGAGAACATCATGCGACGACTGGAATGGGAAGGAATGGTCGGCAATTACACCACCTCCGCTTCACTGATGACATCGTTCATAACACCAATGGGTTGTATACCAAAAATTTCTGGTGGAGGCACTCAGGAGTTTCCCAGAAGACATTTAACAGGCACGCATCAATGAGTGGCCCAAATTAACAGCAGTTTATTGGAAGATAGAAGTCTAAATCATAGCATCAACAGGGCCATAGTCTCTATTCTCTCAAAGACTTCAGAGGAGAATCTGTACCCTTCACTCTGTCTTTTACTTAGCTTCTGGGACCACTGACAATATTTTGACTTGTCACATCACCATGTACCTGCAACCCTTGCCATAACTGTCACGTGGAGCTGTGCTGCTTTCACACAGCTCTCTCTCTTATAAGAATGGGCTAGTGGTCCCCTATACTGTAGCATGATCTCCCCCTCAATGCATAATAACTGAAACTACCCCATTTCCAAACAAGATTTCATTCTGAGGTACTTTTGCAGTTCTGGGGGTGGGAGATCGGAGCATGTTTTAACTCATAATTAGCTGAGGAAAGTGGTTGAGAAAGAATTTCCTCCCAGTTCAGGCCATTCCCCTTTTATATTCTATGGAAAATGTGATGCTGAGGGCTGCACCATCTTGGGTCCTGGCTAGAGGCTTGTCACTGAGGTTGGTGGCAAAAGATGATGGGTAAAACTACTGATACTGACCCCCTCCCTCCAAATTCCTGCTTCTTTACTTCTGATTTTGTGGGTGAAGTTGGCAGAAGTCACCATTCCTCACAGGTTCTTTTACTTAAAGCCAGCCACATCCTCTTTCTTCTTATTTCCCTGCTCTGTTTAAGAAAATGTAAGCACCATGGGATTTGAGAACTGGATGCATATTGAGGAGTGTCTAATCCAAATTCCTTGTTGGATGAAGGAGGAAACTGAGGATTAGTTTAGGAAGGAATTTATCAAGTCACACCCCAGGATCTCCAAAACCATGATTTTTCCACCATTTGTCTCTGGTTTCTTGTATGCCCAGATACTCTCTGAAGGAAGAAGCAGGTATTGTTTGAAAGGGAGCTTGCTGGACGGACTGTCTCAGTGAGAAACGAAGGAAAGAAGTGGTAGGATTCGAGCTAAGGAGAATTCCACGGGGACTGAGTGGGAGCTTGCTGTGCCGCAGAGCCATGTTTAGCCTCAGGGACACACATTTATTCTAATCACATGCTCTGCACAGGGCTCACTGCTCTGAATTATGCACCTAGAAAGGGCCTTTCATCTAGCCCAGGGATTGATGCTGGCCTGCCTGGCTGTGGGTGCTGGGCTGTGACTTAGCTTCCTGAGTAACTTGGGGCAAGGAGGTAGGAGGAGGAAAATAGGAACACCTGGGACCTTTTCAGAGAATTCAACCTACCCCCTTCCTACCTTCCTCCCTTCCAGGCCAGTGGGCTGAGGAAGTCTGGCGGGTTGGAGGGAAGCAATGTCCACCTCCTCACAGAGGTCAATTAAGGAAACTGAAGGGGACTTGCAAAATAGTTTACTTGGAAGATTTCCAAGAATACAGAGAAAATCTAACTTCATCAGCTGAGCTAAGATCTGTTAGCTTCAAAGAACTTAAAAATTCAGAATGTTGGATGGAAGAGTGGAGGTATCAGCTGGTGTAGGCTATTTATCTGACAGGTACGAACAACACCAAGTTCCTGAGAGGGTTTGAAGAGATTTGCCTCAAATGAAAAGTTCAGAACCCTAAGCATCCACTACACCCATTTTTGTATGAGGCAGAGCTGACATTATTTTTAGACGTGCCACTTCCTGTGGAACTCCAGGGAACCAGGTCCACACCTGGCAATACTTGTCCCACAGTAGGGATCTGACTGTCTAATGCTCAGGCCTAGAGGTGCTCATGGGGCCACCAGGGCTACACTCTGGGGCATTTGGGGGTTATGTGATACCAGTGATGAGCATACAAGGCATGATTTTTACAACTTTGAGCTGTCCCCTTGGTCCCAGAGTTAGTTTTCAAGCCAACAAATACATTTAAGCCCTTTGGTGGACAGCTACGTCTGGTGGACTCCTATTCTTAGTTCCAGATGCTCATGTCTGTGAACAATATTCTTCCCTTTGAGTGTGGGCTGGACCTTCTCATTGCCTCTAGCCAGTGAAGTAAGGCAAAAGAGATGCTACTTTTGATTAAGCTGCAAAAAACTATCACATCCATTTGTCTCAATCTCTTTGTCTTTCTTCCTGTCTTTCTTCTTTTCTCCTCTTCCCATAAATGTGCTCTGATACAGTGAGCTAGAAAAGTACAGATTACAGGAAATTAAGGGTTAGGGATCCCATCCATGGCTTCAGGAAGCTGAGACCTTCAATCCAAGAGATGCAAAGAAACTGTAAGCAGAGTGAACTTGGAAGCAAACCCAAGCAGTCAAACCTTCAGAAGAGACCACAACTAGTTGATCTCTTGATGACAGATATGAGACAAATCATGAAAAAGAAGACCAAATTCAACTCTGATTGGATTCCTTACCCACAAAACTGTAGTTAAATAAATGTCAATTGTTTTAAGATACTGAGTTTTGTTATGTAGACGTATATAATTAAGATAATACCCTAGTCTAACTGATTTATAATACTAAAAATGTGCCTAGCACAGACTTGGCAGGGTCAGGGATGGAGATAAATGGTTAATATGGATTTACATACAGTTGTTTGTTGAACTAAGATATAGCAAATAAAATAACAATACGTAACATTTTATCTATTTATTTATTTTGCTTTTGGGGTCACTCCTGGAAATGCACAAGGGTTACTCCTGGCTCTACACTCAGGAATTACTCCTAATGGTGCTCAGGGGACCATATGGGATGCTGAGAATTGAACCCAGGTTGGCCGCATACAAGGCAAACGCCCTACTCACTGTGCTATCACTCCAGCCCCAGTAACATTTTGTTGAGTGTTTCTCTCTGCCAGAAATTATGCTACTCTATAGTTATTCTTTTTTTTTTTAATTGAATCACCATGTGGAAAGTTACAAAGCTTTCAGGCTTAAGTCTCAGTTACACAATGCTCAAACACTCATCCCTTCACCAGTGCACATATACCACCACCAAGAACCACAGTAAACCTCCCCCCACCCCCCTAGCCCCCCACTTCGCCTGTGTAGCTGATAAATTTCACTTTACTTTCACTTTATTTTGATTACCTTCAATATTTCAATAAAAAACTCACTATTATTGTTTGGAGTTCCCCCCCCAAAGTTGGACCTGCTGGAAAGGAAGCATTTGATAATTTGTTTTCCATTGCTGAGAATGAAGAGATATGAGGTCGTGTGTTCTTAATCCTCACAAGAACCTGTGGGGCAAGTTATTAGCCCAACTTAACAAGTGAGATAACAGAGGTGCAAATGGAGAATAGGTTGGCCAGGTTCATACCAGGAGTCAGGTAGAGAACTTGGACTTGACCCTTGGCAGTCTTGACTCAGAAAGAAACAAAGCATTTTTTCATTTAGAAAAGACACTGTGAATACTCCCTGTTCACTCTCCATTGCTAACTGCTGGTCTTTTAAAGGGAAATCTCTAATTTGGGGGATTCAGCTTCCCCCTCACTCGTTAGTGCTAATCTTGAGCTAGTTATGTAACCTTGGCATATCACCTTATAAGGAGGTAAGGGAAATAATAAACAATAATGCATGAGACTGGAATAAGACTAAATGAGTTAGTGCTTATAGAGCAATGGCAACAGTGACTGCCACATAGTAAGTGTGATGATTGTTAAATACAAATAATTAATAGCCATTAATAGCCATGTCTATTGAAAATGATGTTTGAGGAAATTTTCTGGACCCTAGTCTGCTCAAGGAGCTGTAAGCGCTCAGAGCAGGCAACGTGCTTCTTCCCATCTTCTGTATGTGATCTGCTAGATCCTGGATTCATTGGTGATGAAGGTAGCAGTTTGGTAGTGAGGCCCCTTTAACCAACCCAAAAGTCTAATGACTGAGTCCCTTATGGAGATTATTTTTATAGAAAATTGATGTCTGATAGATTTCTAAAAAATTCCAGTCACAAATGAGAAAGTTGGACCCCACACAAGGGAAGGATTAACTTCATCAGGAACAAAAGGCCCTATAAGAATGATAAAAAGACCACCATACTTTCCTTTTGTCAACACTAGCAATCCCTAGTCATGACTCTTAGAAATATCCAAGCATGGGAGTTTGAAAAAAACCTATAAAACCAACTTTGCAAAAGCAAATCATATGCATGCCAAGTCTGAGTTCACATGCCAACTTAGGTTGTATAACTCCTTTCCTCTAGTTTACAGATTTTCTATTCTCTCTCTTCTCCTATTCCATAACTAAAACCATTGTATCTTGTTATTTATCTTCTGCAGATTTTTTCTGCAAGGACAGATAGGGTGAAGTCAGGAATCGGAGTCCACATGGTGCAGGAATTCATGCAGACTAGCAACATCAATGCATCTCTTTACTGTGCCTCAGGCCCTGGAGATTAAATCACTCACAACAGAAGAAACATAAGAACTCTAAAAACACTTGATGAACTATAAGTGCTCAAATGCATCTCACAGATAATTAGAACTATTGTTGACCAGGTCCATGAGACCAGAACAGAAGGCAGAAAAGCCTTCCCAGGAATGCTCAAACTATAAAATGCCAACTTAAAGCTAAATGACTTACTATAAAATTGAAACCAACTATATTAAAGGCTAATAGGTTAATTGATATAAACAAGTGTGTTTTACAGCATGTTTCTGATTAAAAAAAAGTCTCAAGCTTCTCAATAGAAACCTGAAACATAACGCTAAAATAATTTGTATTACTCACTCATTTATACTCTGATCTGCTTGTTTTAGTTTAGGAACCAGTGACCAGAGTCTCACTTGGTAGTTCAGGACAGAGGCAGGACCCAGCAGGATATCCAGCACAGATACACACCCACACTCTCACACAATCACACATACACCACATCCAAACTCACACACTCACCCCACACCCATCCACTTTCACATGCACAAGTACACAACTTGAGATGAGACAGAAAATGCACACAGACATGAGAAGAATGTGAAAACTTCACACAGACCATGGTCCAGTGAGGAACTAATTTTATTAGTTTCTCCTCCTCCTCGTACTCTGCCACCTCTGCCTCCTTCTTTTTGTGCTAGGAATGGAGCTCAGGACCTCACACAATAGCTCCCAGCTACTCTCTGTTCTCTGGTCCAGCCTTTAGATTTTACCCACTGACTAATGACTAACCAGGCATCATTGCCCAACAAATGAACTCTACCTTCCAATATAAATATATTCAGTTCTATTTTATCAAAGCTTCTAAGTCAAATAGGTTTATAACCTAAAAGAAGGGTCTTTTCAATGAACAGCCTGTCCTACTGCATGCCTGTCATCAGAGAAAATCTTACAAGTATAGCTACTCTGATCTGTATTTCTCTGCTTCAAGTATTTTTTGAGACAAGATCTGTTGAATTCCTGCCATGGAGTTTAAGCCATTAACATTCTTGCTACTTGTCTTATGCACCAGCAGTAGTATTACACTTCCCCACCAGTTTTCAATATAGTTTTATCACAATTCTTGGTCAAAATAAGTATTTGGTATTTTTATTAACACTTAGATTATATCAATACTTTTAAGTGTGTTTAAAACACATTCACATATGGTACAATTTTTCTTATACAATTTTTAATTCTCTCAATGCTAAAAACTGTTTTGGTTCATTTACTCGCACTTTAGACCTTAGTCAGTGATCAGTACTCAGTAAATGTCTTCTATCTGCCTTATTCAGCTAGCAATCATAGTATCATTTTCCACTATAAGAGAGTGTGACAACTATGTATAAATCCCCAAGATCCTCCCAGACCCCATATTTTTTGAGAAGCAGTCTAGATGTTTGTTTACATTTTATCCTTGTCTTCTAGTTCTTGTTTGACCTCCCAAAAGTGTATGTTCACTGAGCCAGCAGAAATAGGTTTCCTGTGTGCTATTTTTCTTCTAGAAGCTCTTTACATCCCCAAACAGACTGGGACTCCCTGAGGACAGGACTGTGGACCCTCAGACAGAAGCTACCTGAATACAGCGCTGTAATCCCTCAGATTGGGCCTCCATAATAATAGGGATGTATCCTCCCAGATGGAGGATCCCTGAGAACAAACTATGTCCCCTCCCCAGACTTGGGTTCCCTGAAATAAGCTTGTGTTTTCCTTTTTTCTTCCCATCCTTCCTCAGTATCCTAAAAGGGTACAACACTCAGAGATCGGAAACTCTTTTTGGTACTATGAACCCTGCTGAGGCCCAGATATTGCTTCTCTCCTTGTCCCTTGTGCTAATATCCTCAGTCCCTCAGGAAACAAAGAGGAGTTCGTTCAAGGCAGTCTGAAGGGCTCTGTCAGGTCAGTGGGCTGCACTGAGTCTTTCAAAGACTCCCATTCTCAGGCCTTGCTTACTCCTAAGGATGCCCCTCTCTCTCTGTTGCTTTGCATGTAGCTTTTCTTATTGGCATTGTCTGTGTAGAGAGACTGGATAACATGAATAATAGATCATTAATTTGGAACCTCTCCAGTGAGTGAGACTTGCCACCTAGTGAGGACACTAGTTATGTAAGCAGCAAATTATGGTGACATCAGAGACTACATGTCTGCCAAAGAGCTTGAGATCTGAGGAACCAGAGAAGCGGGGAAGAAGGGCACTTGGCAGGAAGGTCTGTGGGGAGTCAGACTCTGGGCTGGTTGTTTTCATCTGCTTTCTCTCCTTTAAGCCATTCTGTGACCAGTGTGAAGGCACTGAAAACTCCCTGTGGAGAGAAAAGTGGCTGGTAGGAGCAGGGGCTGACTGACACCAAGGCCTGTGGAGCTCTTGGCCAGGCCTATAGCCAGCTGGTGTGAACCTGATTCTTTTTCATGAGAGGGTTGAACCTGGGTTACAGTCATTCTTCAGAACACAGAAAAGGTATTCTAAAGACACAAAATGGGAAAGCCAAACCTGGGAGCTGTCATCTCTGTCAGAGGAAGTCCTTGACCAATCTTTCATGTGACACTTGGAAAGCCACAAAACTCTCAGAAAGCAGATTATTACCCAGCTTCCCTTTACCATCTTCATCTCCAACATTGATAATTTCATGGGAGAGAAAATTAGTCTGACTTCCTGACAAGGCTCAGGGCGTGGGTGGTGTTTGTAAAGGATTCTGAGATTAGCTCCTCGGAGGTAGGGGTCTGGCTCAGAGTGTCCAGGAAAACACTGCTCGGTTCTATTTGTGCAGAGGAACTCATTCCGTACCACTTTTGCTTTAGGCACACAAGCCACATACACTTTAGCCTCAGAAACTTTGCACTTCCCAAGGCAGAAATCAGTTCAATCACTTTATGCATTGATTATAAAAACAGCACTTTGCCTCCAGTCAATTCCTTCTTGGATAGGGCCTTGGGAAGACTTCTGGCTGGTCCTGGGGTGGGAGAACAAGCGTTTGCATTAATCCATACCCTCTGAGAGGCAACTATTACAAGAGAGAAAAAGATCTGAGATGGAAAGTGAGAGAAAATAGAGAAAACTGGAAGAATCTTACATTTGCTAGACTGATCCCTGGAGAAAAGAGTGGCAGGGAAGGCGGGCTGGGCAGAAAGTTCTTTGACTGTGATGCCTTCTGAAGAAAATCAATGGAAAAACGTCATTGTTGGGAGGCAGGAGGGAATATGGAGGGGCCCATTGCTTCAGCTCGTACTTTCTTTACTGAATTGTAGGAACAGGTCTGCTGGTTACTGACTTCCCTAGAGTCTGTATGGTCTTTCCTGTGTGATAGGCACAAAATTGGCTCCCCGATAATGTTAAAATTTCTCACTGACAGAAGCAGGCATTTGGACTTCATCTCCCTCCTCAGCCCGGGGTTCCCTGAAGAAGACATGTATCAGTTAAAGTCTCAGTTATCTCAGTTGCTCAGAGATGATGCTAATAATGGCTGCTTACACTATGGAGTGTTGACATTATTCTCAGTGCTGTGGTGAGTGTTTTACATCTATTGAGAAGTTAGTAGGTGGGCTGGGTGCTCCTAGTGCTCCAATTTTATAAGAAGGTAGTTAAGGTGAAGAGAGATCATGTAACCAACTTGGTGATTATATGGTGAGGACAGAGGGGGACTGTCTCTGTCCAGGTAGTCTTTATCCCTGTGTTGTCCTGCTTTGAGTGCTCATGTCAAGCAGTATCATCTTAGACCGACATCAAAGTATCTACGGTCCTTTAGGAAATGTCTCAGAGCTCACAGACACCTGCATTATGAACCTTGGGTCTTCTATGGCAGAAGTGTCACTGGATGCTTCTGCCATTCAGTAGGAGCATACTTATTGAGGACCTCCTAGATGCCAAGCAATGTGGCAGGTGCTGAGATAAAATAATGAACAGACAACATATGTCCTTACCCTCTCTACCCCTGCAATCTGCTAAAAGCTTAGAGTCCAAGAGGAAGAGAGACATTTAACAGAAAGTTATGCAGGTAAATAATTATAGTCTGGTCTGGTCCACAAAGTAGTAAGGGTATCCAAAATGGTAGCAAGGTGGCATGACTTGTGTGGGAATAATTAATCAAGTCCCAGCCCCTTCCAGCCTCAGTATGATGCTGATCATATGGAAGGGACAGTGCCCTAATTCAGGGAGCCCCAGGCTGAGTGGAGAAGTACACGTCTTCTTCAGGGAACTCCAAGCTACGGAGGGAGATAAAATCCAAATGCCTGCTTCTGTCAGTGGGAAATTCTAACATTACTGGGGAGCCCATTTTGTGCCCATCATAAAGGAAAAACCATGTGACAGAGCTAGGGCGCATGACAACCAGTTCATTTCCCTAAGACAAGAGGAAACACTTTGCTTGAAGAACCCAGACACTGAGAGCAGTAAGCATAGCCCCCGAGATGGGGTCCTGCGCAGAGCTTTCTGGATTGAAGTCTGGACTCACCGTGTGATCTGGTCTCAGTTTGGTGTCTTGACTTGTTTTTTTTTTTTTTTTTTTTTTTACTAGTTAGGTCACACCTGGCGATGCACAGAGGTTACTCCTTGCTCTGCACTCAGGAATTACCCCTGACGGTGCTCAGGGGACCATATGGGATGCTGGGAATTGAACCCGGGTGGGCCACGTGCAAGGCAAACGCCCTACCCACTGTGCTATTCCTCCAGCCCCTGGTGCCTTGACTTGTAAGGTTGAGTTTCTCAAGGCATATAGAGGAATCAATACTGAAGGAGACTGTTAGAGTTTAAAATTCTCCAGTAGTTCACACCCTGACATCTGACTGATGCAACTGAAGCAAGAAGAGAGATAGGGAGTAGATAGTATTTGCCTCACATGAAAATAAACCTAGTTTGATCCCAGACACCGCACAAGGGCTCCCTAAGTCCCACCAGGAATGATCCCTGAGCACAGAGCAAGGAGTAAATACTGAGCACCACTAAGTGTGCCTCCCACACAAAGTAAAAAATAATCATGAAGCCAGACCACCAGACAATCAAAAATTCTTCTCCTAAAAGCACCTAGCAATGAGCTATTATCTACGTAGGAAGCCCTATAGGGACAGTTTGAAGGAGACCTATAAACCAACTTTGCAAAGATAAGTAGGTGCTACCCCTAATCCATTGGCCACATCTCAACCTGAGATGTGTATTCTCAGCTCTCCTCTATGGAGAAGCCTGTGTTCTCTTTTTAATGAGCTATTCTCTCTCCCCACATCACTTGAGTCACCTACAACACATCTCAGCATTGGAGCCACAGAAGAAACTATATCTCACTGTTTCCAGTAAAGAACTCCAGGGAGATCTTGGAAGATGTGAGCCAGCTCCTGCCCCGGAAAAGCCCCAGAGTTGCATCATGTCCCAAGGCCACCACTGTGCCTCCAGCCGGAGTCTACCACCTCAGGACTGAGTGCCACCGAGGTCCTAACGTGCCGAAATTTTCAGGTAGACAGGCTTTTCCTTCTGTTTTTGTTTTGGCTGAAAACTCCGTGCCTTCTCAGAGTCAGGATGTCAGGTTGGCGACATCCCCTGACCACTTCGTACTTCTGGAAGCCACACCCATATCCCCCACTACCACCACCATGTAAGTTTATCTACCAGTCCTGTTCCAAAGACTCATATATAAGCCTCCAAAGAGATCAACTAGCTGCAAAATTTTCTAGGATACCAGTCCCAGGCTGAGACCTCTAGAGAGATCTCAGGAGGAGAGCAGGCCACCTGGCCCCTAACAAAGCCCCAACAGCCACAGTCATACCCCAACACAACCACCTTTACTTCCAGCCAGACTGCCCAGTTAAATAGTCTGGATTTTTTTGGAGTGCTGCAACATTCACAGTCACAAAACATCTCCAAACTCAACAATACTGACATCCTAGTAGTAGCACACCAGATTGGAAGGAAATGTAATGTGAAAGCCAACAAATCTCAACTAATAAAAGCATTAACAAAGAAGGTTTAACTTGCAACAACAGCTTAGTAAACCCTCAGACAAGGACTGAAGGTCCCATGGTGAGATACAGCAATTTTCACAATTTTTTTTTCTATGGAAATATTTTTTTGATCATTCTGCTAGTGATAATAAGCACTGTAGCACTGTAGTACTGTCATTCTGTTGTTCATCAATTTGCTCGAGCGGGCACCAGTAATGTCTCCATCGTGAGAATTGTTGTTACTGTTTTTGGCATATCAAATATACCACGGGTAGCTTGCCAGGCTTTGTCGTGTGGGTGGGATACGCTGGTAGCTTGCTGGGCTCTCCAAGAGGGACGGAGCAATTGAACCCGGGTCAGCCACGTGCAAGGCAAACATCCTACCTGCTGTGCTATTGCTCCAGTCCTGGTAACAAGCAACATAAAATAAATTATTATAGGCCTGCTATGGGGAAGTGGAGACAATGGTGGAGGGAAGGTGGCAGTGGTGGTGAAATAGGTGTTAGAATGTTGAATACCTCTAACAAATCAACATGAACAACTTTGTAAATGACAGTGTTTAAATAAAGTGGTGGTGGTGGTGAGAGATAAGCACCAGGAGGATTACTCCACAGCTTGGAAGCTGACCCCACATGTTAGGTGAAAAAGCAGCTCTGATAGAGAAGGGATCACCAAGCAAAGGGTGCTAGGTGGGCCCACTAGGGATGGGAAATATGGGCTGAAAATAGATTATGGACCGAACATGATGTCTACTTAATACCTCTGTAGCAAACCACAACACCCAAAAAGAGAGCGAACAAAAGGGAATGCCCTGCCACAGAGGCGGGGTGGGGTGAAGGGGACAGGGTGGGAGTTGTGGGAGGGATGCTGGGACCATTGGTGGTGGAAAATGGGCACTGGTGGAGGGATGGGTACTTGATCATTGTATGACTAAAACGTAAGCATGAAAACTTGTAAGTCTGTAACTTTGTCTCATGTTGATTCACTAATTTAAAAAAAGTGGTGATGGTGAGGGCACGGCAGTTGAAAATAAAAATAAACTCTTTCCCTGCTCTGAATGGTCTCTGTGGCCAAATGGTTTTCTCACAATCCCTCCTTTTCATTAGATAACATCATTTCAAGCCAACAGAGTTCCTTAAGACCCACTGACAAATGACAAGAAGTGGAGACGGCACTAGCCATTGGCACCCTGCCCAAACTTTCTTTACACTTAGACTTGTATAATAAAGGAGCACAGGGGCACAGCAGAGGTCAGTGAGCAGGACCAAGTCCAAGCAGAGACTACAGTCAAGCCTAAAGAGACCTTTTCAATAGGCTAGGACTGGTTTGGGGGGCTCTGAGCACGCCCCCTACAGCCTGTTTTCAGTGATCCATGGTAAGAAGCAAGAATAGGAAACTAAGCTGAGTGACCAGCCCCCTGCCGGACCCAGGGTGGGAGCTAAATGAATTAGAGATGTTATTCGGAAAGGGAGGAAGATCAGTAAATAGCACCGAAGAGTCTCAGAAAATATCAACTTTCCAGAACATTCCATTATCAGGGGGCCTATAGCTGAAGCTCCTAGAAAGATTTATCTCCATTTCAGTACCTGGCTCTTCACAGTTGGAAATTAAAATTAAACCAAGGAGCAGAACCTGGGGCTACGGCGATGTGAATGGTGTGGGAATGGGGACTGGTCAGGAGTGTTCAAAGGAAAGCCAAGGCAGACTCTAGCACCGACTGAGTCACTAAAGAGGGATTTTTTTTTTTTTTAAAGAAAAGTAGTTGGTGAAAATTTCTAATGAATCCTATCCAACCATAAAATCATGTAGAAAATGAATCCTATCTGACAATAAAATAAAAGTGAAACAAATTACTGGCTTCTCATATTTGTAGGACAAATTAATTTCATGTTTAGAATACTAATTGATTGCTGAAGGGTCTGTGACCATGAGTTGCCTGAATGGTGCCTGAGTCTTAAAGTTGGAGGATGAGGGTGAGGCTGTGGCCTTGCCTGTGTCCTCTTCTCCAGCTATGCATTTGTCAAATCTCTCTCCAGTGCCCAGGTTTCCGTTTGGACGACTTTGCTTGCCATGTGTAAGTTATTTGGTTGTTTCCCTTTTTCTCTCCCCTGCCTCCGACTGGGCTCCCTGATTATAGGATTGTGTCCCCTCAGACAGGAGCTTCCTGAGCACAGGACTATGTCCCCCCAGACTGGGGCTCTCTGAGGAAAGGACTGTGTCCCCTCAGATTGGGGTTCCATGAGGACAGAACTATGTCCCCTCAGCTATGTCCCTCCATTTAGGGCTGAGTCCTCTCAGACTTGAGTTCCCCTGGTCAGAGCTGAGTCCCCACTTCTGAAGTAGGCAGAGAATAAATATGCCACATTAGGATTCTCTGAAATAAGAGGATCTTGAGACAAACTATAAATCTTTTTCTTTAAAAATGAATTGCTATACAACATCCCTTTCAGGGGTTCATGGACCCACACACACAGTGATTTCAGTACTCTTGAGTTGATGAAGACAAATCTGAAATAGAGGCAAAATCTAATTGAGGTGATTTCTTTCTCATTGTAATATGAAAGGCCTGATGTTTTCACTTTTCATTTTCACCCTCTCTGCTTCCTGGAAGGATGTGTGAGCTCCTTCCCAACTATTCACATGTGAGTTGCTATGCAAGTGAATTATCAGCAGAATGCTTAAAAGCCCAGTGTAAAAATTAATCTACAGAATCCCTATTTAAATGAGACAGGAGGCTGTATAAAAATAAAAAGAAAAGGCGCGGGCGAGGGAAGGGACGCCTCACGCACCGAGCCAGGCACAGGGCCTAGGGCAGCAGCTGTCTCTCCCGCCACCCGAGTTCGGTAGCCTCCAGCCACTTCCCCCACCCCGGGGAGGTTGATGGCGAAGATGTGGCAGGCGAAGGAAGGAACGGAGCCATGATGGTTGGTCTCACTTGCAGTTTATTCCAGTCTTCCCTCTATACACTCTCCATCCTCTCTATCCTTTCCGCGCCTATACACTTTCCCCCCCTCACCTTCTCTCCAAACCCCTTTTATTGATCATGGCCCTTCCAAAGGGCGCAATACATTGACGTCACCAAAAGCACCAAAAGATCTTACAGGAAGAACATTGAGGCAACATAATTCTCTTGTATCTGCAGGCCTGCTAATCTAGGCCCCCCGGAAAGAAGATACAAAAACAAAAGGGAAGCCTTCTTTGGGCTGAAAGCACTCGGATTTACATCCCAAAGACCAGGCTGGGCTGCAGCCTGGAATCTACAATGTCAAATCAATTCTGGCTAGCACCTTAGATCTGCGGGGTCAAAGATCAGCTAGGTTTCTGTGACAAAAGGTTTCTGTGACAAAACTCCAGAAGGCAGCTGGAAAAGGGGAAATATTCCAACATCTCCCCCCTTTTTGTTTAGAACAGATTTTAACCATAAAATAAAATACTAGGCACAAAAGGTTCAATAACACTAGCAGAACACCTATTCTCTAGGACAGATACTCTTTCAGCAGGACCCATCCAAGGATGAAATCCCAATGGTTGTGTTTCTCCTCTCCTTGTCTGAAAACATATAAGCATTCACAATATTAATCATTTTGTATGGGCATAGCAAGAGATGCATTAAACTTTTAGAATTGCTCTCCGGGAGTCACCTCGATCTCAGACTACAGCGCTCAGGCCAGATTAGTCTTTCCTAGCCCTAGCAGGGCCCTGTCTCATCGTTGCTTTTGGATCATGACATGACACCCCATGACCAAGCTCTTAACATATAGTTAAGCATTAGGCGCTTTGGCCAGGCCCATCTCGATGCCAGGGTAGCACACAACTTACCGCTTGCCCTGGGTCCTTCTTCGTCCCACGTTGGGACCCTGCCTTTTAGAGGGCTAGGAACTGAGGGTAACCAAGGCTACAGTCAAGAAAGCAGATGCCCGGGAATTAATAATATTCAAAGCCAATTAAATCCCAATTGCAAAGGCATAATATTAAATGTCTTCCTTTGTCCATACAAAAAGACATGGCTATAAACTAAACTATTCAAAAGACAGGAAGAGAGGAGAAAGACAATATCTCACTCATACATATAAAATCATAGATTTAACTCATCAAAAATACTTTGCCATATAACTGAAAACCCAATACCAGAAGGATAGTTATTACAGGTACTATGAATTTACAAATCCAATATTCTAACTGTTCATATATATATATATATATATATTACGCTAACAAATGATTCTTAACATTATCCCATAAAAATTCAGTCAAATTTTACAGCAGAAGTAAATTTATACAAAATAAAGCATAATTCTAATCTACAGGAAATCAAAAGGGCGCACAAGCTAAAACAAAGAGTTAAATTTCTGTTAAAATACATCAGGTTAAAAATCCAAATTAAAATGATGCAGTGAGAAAAAATCTATTGCATCCATACACTGATTATCTTTAAATTGCCATACCAGGCTTATTTCTACTCTTTTGTCTGTATGAACATAACTTTGATGGGCGTGGCCGATATACCTAAGCTCCTAGTGGCAAGGGGAGAAAGGACGAACCAATGATATCCAACAACTCCCCCTTTTCTGTTTACAAAATTACAAAAATTTGAAATAGGAAGAGGAACAATTCCAAACACAATACAGTCTTATAAATTGTAGTAAAATTTCAGTCCGACCCTTGGCCAGAGCAGTGCTTGTAATAAAGCGTCCAATTGTCCTGCACTGTCCAAGGGTGAGGAAAGTCACCAATGATGAGAGTCAGTCAGTCCCATTCTGAAGAAATGAAGTGTCTGGATCAAAATTGAAGAGTTGTTTCTGCAGCAGCAGCAGTAGTGGTCACAGCAACGAGTCCTAGAGGAGCAGCTATAGGAGTCTGATGAATTTCATGAAGTACTGGATCAGGCAGGGAGCACTGGAACAGGAGCATCACAACTTCTGTCAGGAGTCCTTCAGCAGAGGGATGCAGCCATTCTCTGGTCAGGTTCACCGGCAGTCATATCTGTGCAACCTAGCTTATGTTTGGAAAAAATACTTTTTAAAGTTATTAGAGGCTTCGACCATTGGGGTTTGGTACATCTCCACGCCTGTGGATAAAGAGACAGAGGAAAAGCTCCAATACAAATGGATATCCTAGAGAGAAATGAGAAGGTGTTCCTGTTAAAAGTCATTCCTTCCTCCTTTGGAAAAAACTGAGGCACCTGTGAATTCCAAGGAAAGGGTAAAAGTAAAGAATTATTAATCCAAAATATGGGGTCCTGGCGTTTTCCATTCTACAACCTGTAAAAGAAGGATACAAGGAATGCTCTTAATGTGGCCTTGTGATATGATAGAGGAGCTAGAGGCCTTTGCTGCAGGCCCTCTGATGCAAACTCCTCCTCTGGTTTCCTTGTGGCTTCCAGCTGAAATCAGCTTGGTGATGGCTTGTGACTGGAATTTGGAGGGTTGTAAAACTGCAGAGTTCTGAAAGTTAAAGCAGGCAGATGAATTCGGCTCCTGACGAAATGCAAAACGAGACTCAAAGTTTCTTGGTGGAGATATCTGTTGAAAGAAAAACATAGCCTTTTCCTCGAATGAGGAGTCTCCCTGCTATCCAATTTTTGTCAATTTTAATCTAAATAGGAGAATTAGTAGTTTCTTGAGCCTGTGCACCTTCCTGGGAATGCCTTTCAGCTGTTGTAAATGGCTCTCCTTGAGGTAAATTCAAAAATTTTAAAGAAAACAATGTCAAGGACAAGGAGTCAAACGGGGCATACCTCCCTTTTTTTTTTTTTTTTTTTAAAACTGCTCAAGTCATGATCCAGTAAGACCAGCACGAGATCTGATATGAGTAACAAAGGAAAAGGAAAAAAAAATTCAGAGCACTTTTGTAAAACAGCTTGTAGCTGCTGAAGCAATTTTTGAACTATAGTGTTTGATGCATTTAAAGACAGTCATAATACCAGGGAAGAAACCAACAACATAAACTGAGTTTGAGATTATATTAGCCAGCCCTGGAATATGGGAGAAACCCATATGAAGTTCCAATGTGAATATGAAGAAACCAATGTGGCAAGTTATGGCCCTCATTGGAAGCTCTTTTCTGATATCCAGAATAACCTGCTTCATAACTATGCACACACACACACACAAGCAGAAGTATCCTAGTGACAATGCCTTCTGTCCCTCACCAGACTCAGCATCTATAGTGGCTGAGTGGGTGAGCACCCAGGAATGAGGCATCTTTGTGCCTCCTGGGTCAATAAGCAATTGCCGAGTGGGAGAATAACCACGTACCCACTGGCCCTGAAGCCGTTTTCCCAGAGGTGGCATCTCATGAACTAGAAGTGGGAGTTCACTTCCCCAAAAATAAAAACGTACCAGCCTGAATCTTTGAATAACCTTTCTTGGAACTGGCACATCACCACAGGTTCTGATAAGAAGCCTGAGATTTGGTTGTCCAGACTGAGTTCCTGGCAGATGATCTTGGGAATTGAGACTAGAAACTAGACAAGGCTTTCTCCACCTCTGGCCTGACTGAGGCCTCTCAGGGTAGGTGAGCCCTTTTACACAGAGTTCTGCTCGGTTAGCCAGTGCAAATTCACCAACAGACACAGCTCTTTGATTCCAAAGTTCCTTGCTTTTATCCTGGCTCAAAACCTGTTGCGCATTAGGTACAGAACTCAGCTCCGCATATCCCATACTCGGGATAGCTTCCTGTTCCCTGAACTCAGCCGCTTGTCGCTGAGATTCTAGATGCACTCCATGAGTGGAGTCAGAGATTGGAGACGCCTTTACTTTCACTGTCAGGAAATCCTCCAGACAACCATGAAAACCTGATGTGCTGCTTGCAAGGTTCACTTGAGCAAGCTCCCTTTCTACCTGGGGGCTCAAATCTTGTCCCTTTACTTCAGAATTTAATGTGTAGGGACTCTGGGTGAGGCAGATGGTAACTGTATCAGGACAGGGAATATCCAAGGCATTGCTCCCTGCCGTGGCTGGTTGCAGTGAATCTACGGACTGGAGCTCTGAAGCTCCATACTGGGGAGAAGGGCTGCAGCTGGGAACATCCCCTGATTTTGCGGGGCCTGGGGCTGGCCCCACTGCAAGTTTCCCGAATTGGGGTCAGCAGCCACACCAAGATTGGAGGGACAATCTCTGGCCCAATGATTTCCTGTACGGCATCGTGGACAAGGTCCAGGTGGCGCTCTCACAGTGGCACGGTTTGGAGGTGCCCTGCAGTCCTTGCGGAAGTGGCCTGATCTCCCACAATTAAAACATTTACCCTTATCTTGCCTCTGAATGGCATAGACCTCAACAGCATTAATACGTGCTTGATGTTTGATAGAACCAACATTCCTACATGCCTTCAAGTATCCCATAATATCCTCCTTCTCCTTAATGGGGCGCAAAATGGCCTGGCAATCCTCATTAGCATTTTCAAAGGCCAATTGTTTGGACAAAAGCTCCTGAGTTTCCTTACCCTTCACCTGCTTTTCTATGGCTTCCATCAGTCTCCCTATGAAGTCTGCATAAGGTTCTGAGACTCCCTGAATAATCTTTGTATAGCTTCCCTTGAATTCAGCGTCTGCATCAATCCTCTCCCAGGCCCACAAGGCGATATCACGGACGTGAGAAAACACAGCACGAGGCAAGGTGACTTGCTTTTTAGGGTTGTGCCATTTCCCTTCACCTATTAACATCTCATACGTCAATTTAATCCCTGAAAATTTTCGTCCAGTGTGGCCTAGGCTCTGTAGTTTTGCCTTGGCCTCATCACTGAACCACATCCTCCACTGCATATACTGAGAAGGGCTTAAGCACGTCTTAGCAACCACGTGAAAATCTTGAGGTACCCAATGAGCCTTTTTGCTCCAGCCTGTAAGATACTCCTTACAGTATGGAGATGTAGGTCCGTACAAGGCACAGGCCTTTTTAAAATTACTGAGTGAATCCATTCCTAACCCTTCATAAGATGGAGACTGATTTTCCTCTAGCTGGATGGGAAAAAAGAGACGGAGCTCATGGGGTCTGGGTGGAATTGACCATTTACGGTCGAGAGGTCTCAGCTGTAAGCTTCTGTCGGGAGCATGTCCCGAGCGACCTGGAGGCCGCTTGGTTGAAGGGCGGCGGCTTCTGTGAGAAGCCTCCTCTACCAAGACGCTCTCAGACTCAGAATCTGAGGAAGTGGTAGCTGGCTCATCATACCCATCACTTTCCTCTGATTCACTAGAAGTGGAGTCATACAAGGGAGATGGTGGTCTCTCTGGTCTAACGTCAGTAGAGAACGTTAATTCTTCAGTGGCAGAGTGATTTTTGCTCTGAGAACGTGTCTGCACTGGAAACGCCTTGAGCTGCTTTCGGGGTTTGGGTACGGGAGCAGCCACGCATTGAGCAGCAGGCTTCTTTCTAGGCTTGGGTATGGGAGGAGCTGAGGGTAAGGCTCTCTCCGTAGTAGAAACTTTCTTTACTTCATCCTCAAATTTAAAATCCTCTCTGTTTAACTCCTGAGGAAAGCCTCCCATAGCATGTCTAATTTCCTCCTCCTCGGAGGTATCTTCCAAAGCTTTGAGAATGGAATTAATGATTTCCCAAGTTACCCAGAATTGTTTGGGGATTTTAGCCCCTCCTTTAAATTCCTTAAAGACATTATCCTTAATTTTTTCCCAAACCTTAGGCTCTAAAGTACCCTTATCTGAAAACCAGGGATGAAACTTATAGACAATTTTTAGGCAGGACCGGAGTTGGTCCCGAGAAACACGATGCCCAGTTCTCTTTGCAAAATGCTTAATTAATTCAATAAAAAACTTGCCACGTTCAGTTTTGCGCGAAAAATTTTGAGTGGACTTCTCGCGGCACTGTTTTTGTCCCATCTTACTGGGGCAGTAAGTCTAGTATTTTAATTCACTGCACCACAAAATTCTGTTCTCCCACCAAACTTTTCTAGAGTGGAGTTCTACCGAACTCTATTCTTACCTTTAGTTGTACACTGGTTGGAGGTTCGTGCATGCACAGGGACGCCAGTTGTTAAAAATAAAAAGAAAAGGCACGGGCGAGGGAAGGGACGCCTCACCGCACCGAGCCAGGCACAGGGCCTAGGGCAGCAGCTGTCTCTCCCGCCACCCGAGTTCGGTAGCCTCCAGCCACTTCCCCCACCCCGGGGAGGTTGATGGCGAAGATGTGGCAGGCGAAGGAAGGAACGGAGCCATGATGGTTGGTCTCACTTGCAGTTTATTCCAGTCTTCCCTCTATACACTCTCCATCCTCTCTATCCTTTCCGCGCCTATACACTTTCCCCCCCTCACCTTCTCTCCAAACCCCTTTTATTGATCATGGCCCTTCCAAAGGGCGCAATACATTGACGTCACCAAAAGCACCAAAAGATCTTACAGGAAGAACATTGAGGCAACATAATTCTCTTGTATCTGCAGGCCTGCTAATCTAGGCCCCCCGGAAAGAAGATACAAAAACAAAAGGGAAGCCTTCTTTGGGCTGAAAGCACTCGGATTTACATCCCAAAGACCAGGCTGGGCTGCAGCCTGGAATCTACAATGTCAAATCAATTCTGGCTAGCACCTTAGATCTGCGGGGTCAAAGATCAGCTAGGTTTCTGTGACAAAAGGTTTCTGTGACAAAACTCCAGAAGGCAGCTGGAAAAGGGGAAATATTCCAACAGGAGGCAAGAAGAGAGAGTTTGCCTTGCATGTGCAAACAGCAAGCTTCAGTGCCCAGCATGCCTTGCATCTGTGTGGGCCACCAGGCTACATCTCCGGCTCAGCAGAGAGAATCAGGCAGCGTCTTGACAGAAGCCCTGACAAAGGAGACTGGTTGGGGATCTGGTCCGTAACCAAAGGAAAGTGCAATGAGCCTCCCATGGTACCACACTTGACTAATTTCTTTTTGCAGTTGTTTTCAAATAAGTCTATTTTGTTGATGGAAAAACTTTTGAGGTAAACAACAGCTGAATGCTTTTTAGAGGCCCTTGGGTCATCTGCTCTTGCCTGTTCAAAAGAGGAAAGGATCTTATCCTAGAGGTCCAAGTCGATCATTGCAATAACACCTGATATTGGTGTTCTTCAGGGCCAGAAGCTCTGTGGATGTGCTAATCCCTCTACCTCCTACAACTGCAGGTTTCCTTACACAGTGTACAACTGAGGCAAGGAAGCCCCAAATGCATTAACTTGCCAAAGACTGCACAGAAACTATCTTTTGAGTTGGAATCTTAACCCAGACCTGAGAAATAATTTCTCCCACGTTGTACTTCCAAACAGTGCACCTTTAGGACACTGTTTTTCTCTACCCCACCCCCCAAATAGTCAGATTCTTTAAAGATCATACATAAACACATACAGGTATATGCAATTTGATCATACTTGTAAATACAGTTTGATCTGCTTAGTTAGGATAGAGGGTTGGGAATAAGGGAAGAAGACTTTCCTTTAAAAATCTCTGGGCCACATCTCACCTTTTCCTTGCCAGGGCCAAAGGGCGTGGCGACCGCCAGCTTATGAGGACCACCAATAAAAGAACGAGCTTGCAGCAATGGGACACGTGGGTGCTCTCTGGAAGGGAGTGGTACCGGCCCTGCTCTCCTTGGAGATGTGATCCTGGTGCAGCAGGTGTGCAGCCTCTCCGCAGCTGCATGAGCATGATTCCAGAGGCCAGCTAAACTACTTTTGGAACCAGCAGCTTCTTGCAGAAATGTCTCTAGACTATGAACTAAGCCGCGGTCCCATATCTGCTCAGGAGGGGAAAGGTTTTACTCTCTCACCTTTTCCTTGCCGGAGGCGAAGGGCATGGCGACTGCCAGTTTATGAGGACCACTAATGAGCAGTACAAGCTTGCGATGACCCAATTTCTGCCAGAAATTTCCCTAGACTTAGTAAAATAGAGAAATCCAAAACTGCGTGGCCACAACCTCATATCTCTTCAGGTCTGATTCTAGGGGGGAATCTCCAAACAATAATAGTGAGTGTTTTTGTTGAAATATTGAATTTAACTGAAGTAAAGAGAAAGTAAAGTGAAATTTATTGGTTACAAAGGCGGGGATGGGAGGACGGGGGGGGGGGGCTGCAGTGGTGGGAGGTATACTGGGGTTTTTTGGTGGTGGAATATGTGCACTGGTGAAGGGATGGTTGTTTGAGCATTGTAAAACTGAGACTTAAGCCTGAAAGCTTTGTAATTTTCCACATGGTGACTCAATAAAAATATTAATTAAAAAATCTCTGGGCCACAGTTTTGAGCCTGAGCTTTTGTCTCTATGTATATAGACTGGCTGGTGGGCCTGTGGCCTGGCTGAAATTTCTCCTTCTGCCAAAAACTTGAGTAAGGTCTTCCTACATATCCTGCAGAGTGCCAGATGCTGGCCAACCGTGAGAAGCCAGTCTAGTACAAATGCTTCTCCTAAGACAACACCCTCTATTACTCCTAAAGGCTATGTCTGTGGGCTTTGTCCTGGCTTCTTTCCTACTTTAGTCAATACTCCGTGTCGCTTTCAGTTGGGTCTCACTCTCATTGGGTTCAGCCTCCTGGCTATACTAGAGACATATAGCCAGATCCAGACCCCCATGTGCCATGTGCCTCTCATCTGGAAGAGGGTAGTAGGTGTGGTGGGATGAAAGCAGAGCTTCCTGCCAACCTTTCTGCCTTCCCAGGCAGCCGGACTTCTAGAGTCCTCTACAATGTTTCATGATGAGAAAAGGCTTCTGGAATGGGGTACAGACTAGAGGCCGGGCATGCTTGCATCGAGTTGATATCAGGCTGTGCCTTGATGTCAGTGATGGTATACTTGCCAAGTAGACTCCCAGGCTATTGGGCAGGACCTGGCATAGTGCTTGTGTTTGGCACAGTTAATGAGTAAATAAACAATTGGTTGGGTAAAATAAACTTTTTTTTTTTGCTTTTTGGGTCACACCTGGCAATGCGCAGGGGTTACTCCTGGCTCTGCACTCAGGAATTACTCCTGGCGGTGCTCAGGGGACCATATGGGATGCTGGGAATCGAACCCAGGTCGGCCGCGTGCAAGGCAAACGCCCTACCCTCTGTGCTATTGCTCCAGCCCCTAAAATAAACTCTTGATCAAGACTCACATCAGGATCTGGAGAGAAAGTATAGGAGGTAAGGCCCTTGCCTTAAAGATGGCCAACCCTTCTTCTATTCCCTGCATGTGTTTCCTGAGCTCCATCAATGGTGACCCCTGAGCACAGAGCCTATGACACTGCCAAAGTGAATCAAAAATCCACCCCATAAAAAGGACCCCCTTCAGAAAACTCTTCCAATTTCAGGTCAGTTTTATCTTCCCGTGGTCCCTTCCTTCCATTCCACATTCCAGCTCTCTAGCATGAAAGGTTGTTGGATATTAATCCTAAGCATTTCAGGCTTTCTCAGTGAATTGCCTCTTTTCCTCCTCCTAGTGAAGCTTACTGTGCTCCTGCTAGCATCCCTAATTTAGTTAAAGTTTATCTTTAACCTTTCTTTTGTGTTTTATCTCTCATTGTTACAGTTCCCCAAGTCAGTCTTGATTACTTATAGCCAAAACTTCCTAGTAATTTTGGACATGGTATTTGTAGTGATTTGTATTTGAAGTACTGTGTATTTGTACCTGCTTTTCTATCTCCCTATAGACTTTTTATATTTTACTATAGAGCGATGTTCTTTGGGTAAACTCAGAAAGACCATTAATGCTATGCTTCTAATATTTGGGATATGACTGACTGAAATATAACCACTCCTTGGCATTGGTCATAATTACTTGACTCAGGCTTTAGTTGCTGTAGTTCCTAACACCCCAAAAGGGAGGGCCTATCATGGGAATGGGATGGACCCAGGGCAAGGGACATTCTAGAAAGCATAAATGCATGGTCCTGGTGCAAGCTCTAATGACTTAAGAGATAGGACCCCCATGGGGAAGGACAAGCTGAACTGGCCTGAGAAGACAGTCTGGGGATTTACAGTAAAGGCCTTGCTCACTCTAAGAATCCAAAGAACTGTTAAAAGACTTGCTTGCTCTCAGAGCCCAGAGAACTAAGTGTTGGGATCTTTGTCTCTTACTGTGTTTTTTCAAACAGCTGCAAATATTGATAACATATACAACTAGAGGGAAAGATAAAGGCAATGTAGATGTCCCTGGGAGAAAGTGTCTCCTTGCCTTAATCTCCCCAAGAGAATTTCCTTTGTTTTATCTATGTAAATTTCCAGATGTCTTATCTATATAAATGATCATTTATACCTAGTCCTATATTGCAAACCCTCTTAGATGTTCTATAAGTATGCTAGCAGATCTGCATTAAATGGGCTATTTTCACCATCAGACTGTGGTCCCCTTTCTCTCTGTCTCTCTGTCTCTCTGCTGGGGTGGCCTGAGGAGGCAGCTCTCATAACTGAACAAATGCACAGCAACCACATTATTTTTTGAACTCACAGAAGGTGACAACCTTTCTTTCATCTCCTGTCCTTTTGTGTCAGCTGCTGAACCCCTTCCACCAAGAACTGCATTCTGTCCTCCCTCCCATACAACATTTCTTCTGCCCTCCACTTCCCTCCTCACCATGCAGCATTCTCATCATCAGGCCTCCAGCTTCTCTTCTCAGTGTCCTGTAGGATAGAGCACTCTTGGGCACAAAGTGTCTCTGGAAGATAATGCAGTGTCTTACGGAGCTCCTGAGGGGCCTGAGGCAGGGGCAGCCTGAATCCCTGCCATGAACACATTCCTCTCCCAGGGACTGAGGAGGTAGCACGTTCTAGGTTTAAATTGGGAACATTAGTAGTGAGAAATGTACACTGGTAAAGGAACAGATGTTAGAATATTGTATGGCTAAAACCTAGACATGGACAACCTTGTCACTGTTTGTCTCATGGTGATTTCACTGTATCACAGTCATTAACATCTCCATTTGTCCTAGCCCTGAGATTTTAGCAGCTCTCTTTACTTGTCCTTCCCAACGGTGTTGCATTCAAGGCTCTTCAGGGTCAGGGAATGAGACCCATCATTGTTACTGTTTTTGGCATGTCAAATATGCCATGGGGAGCTTGCCAGGTTCTACCTTGTGGGAAGGGTACTCTTGATAGCTTGCTGGGTTCTCCAAGAGGGAGAACTATACAATAAGAGGTCGCGTGGCTGCAAATGCAGTCACGTGCTTCCAGGAGCTTTGTTTATAGTCTCTGGATCTTGGCCGTTGATAGTATTACACAGCGCCGGGGGCAGTTTGAGGATGTGACTGCCTAGCTACCGGAAAAAGGGGGATTTGGGTGGAGGAGGCCCAGTCCCTATTCGAGCAGGGTTGGAGATCTCAGCCCCAGGTCCCGCACACCTGGGTTCCTCTGCTGGTTCCTTCATGCGTGAGGCTTGTCCGAGCATGTGGAGAGTGGCCTTGAGCATGGCTCTGGCTGGGTTCTGGAGATTTTTGGCTGCTGGGGCTTTGCTCAGGGCGGGGAGGGAAACTCAACCCACCCCCCTCCTAGGGGCCCCGGTGAAGACAACAAGGTGCGGGGGCACAAGACTCTAATTTAATTTTAAAAAAATGTTAAAGACCTACCAAGATGACTTGTGTTTGAAGAGAATTCACAACTTTCACTGCCCCCCACCCATGTGCGTCTTGGGCTTCAACAAATGCTAGTCTCTTGCCCACATCTCCCCCAAGTCTCCAGTTCTGCTCTGCTCCCTCTCCTCTCATCCTGGACTTCCACTCACCTCCAAGTTTGGAAACCCATGCTCATAGGTGCTCTCATGACAACATCACCTGGTGACACCCGCATCTTTCTTCTTAAAGTTCTGATTGTCAGACAGCTGCCTGTGTGTACAGTCAGCTAAGTCATGGGTGACAAGCAGGTTTGATTCTGCAATAGTCACTTGGCCACTCAAGCTAGACCAGATAATTTCCATCAGAAGTGGATGGGTAATGGAAGAGCTTTACCACTGGAGCAGAGTCCAAGCTATTTCCTGGTGGTCCTTTGGGAATTCAGCATCACTCAGCACCAGACAGGGCAACTGACTATTAATCACAAATTAGCAGTGTGGTGTGTGTGTGTATGTGTGTGTGTGTGTGTGTGCGTTATGTCTAGCACTTCTGGTCTGGTCTCCCTTCTCTGCTACTACCCATCTTTGCTAACCTTAATTACAGCAATTTAGGAGGCTCGCTTAGGATTGCAGAGTAAACCTATCAATATTTCACTTAAGAATGGCTTTCTGTCAGATGGTATCAGAGACCTATAAATGAGAAATATGAGTCAGACTCTCAGGTAGCTTTACACACACACACACACACACCTCTGATGAATTATTAACATGTGATTTCCTTTCTGTCTCAGGCACTGGCAACAATTAAGGGCTCTATTCAGCAACAGAAATGAGTTTTTCTGCTGAAGCTACTTGCCTAAAACACATAAAAATAAACACAATTAAACTGCAGCTATGTGTTCTGATGTTTCCTTTTGAGGGGAAGTCACATGACTCTGTGTTCCACACTCACTGGGTCAGCTCAGAGTGACAGGGTCATTCTCCCCAGCCAAAAGCCAAGGCTGAAAAGCTCAGTGTCCCTGCCCAATTCAGGCTGTTGGAGCCCTTGCTTGCTTTCCCTCATTCTGCTCATTGCTTTTGTTCTTCACTCTCTGTTGCTTAAGTCCAGCATGTGCCACTGGGAATAGCATATCATGGGCTTTACAATCTTCCAGGCCAAAGACACTTTCTATCTGTACGATCCTGGGAGTTCCTGTGATCCATTTTCCCCAAATCCAAATGGAGAACAACTGCACCCATTCCACACTTCTCAAGGATATTCAGGAAAAATGTTGAGTCCCTAACTGAAGAGGCACTGAGATGACAAAATGATTTCTTGGTACTGTTGGTTCCTGGTGCCATGCCTTAAAAGAGAAATTAACCAACTACATTTGTCCAGAAGAATTGATGAGGATGCTGTGAAACTGGCTCAGAGCAAATCACAGTCTGAAAGGATTTAACCCAGAAAAATACAGATGGTGTACTTGGCATCAGAAGTGAATCTTCAAGATTTTATTGAAGAAGGATCACAGGTGTTAAGGTGTTACCTGAATTCCCCAAGAGCAAAAACAGACATTTCAGAAGAGTTTTATATTAATAGGAAGAGTGTTTGGGGCTGAGAGATCATTCAATGTACTGAGGGCATGCTTTTTATGCTAGAGGCTTCAGTTCAATCTCTAGTGTCACATGATCCCCTGAGCCCCAACAGAAGCAGACCTTGAACACAGAGTAAGGTGTGGCCCTTAAGCACTGCCAGGTATGATATAACACAAAAATAACAAAAAATAATAATAGGAAGAGCATTTTGACCATAAGACATATATGAGGGCTGTTGAATCATCACCACTTGCTATTTCCAAGAGTGCCATTTGACAGAGATATCACAGAGGTGATTTTAAAAAGTGAGAAACCAAGTACTTCTCCCTCTCTCCTGCTTTTATTGGTGTCTTCAGTGTGACTGGACCTCCTATTCAAATCCACCTCCTTGGCACATGGTTGTTTGCAGCAGAATGCCTGCTCTCCCTATGGCCCTAGCTCCCAGTGAATTTCTGCCTTTGCTTCCCTGTTCTGCTCACTTTTTAGCTCTTACAGAACTCATGGAACCAATATAACGGCTTGGGGCCTCTGACTAGCATGCAACTGATCCTGCTTTGATCTCTGGCACCACATGATCCTCTTATCATCACCAGGCATAGACATAGGTGACCCTGAGCACTGCTGAGTGACTCCAAACCTGGAAGCTCCCGAGCATATGCTAGGAGTACCAGGCTATCCTTAGCAAGACACCACTTTGGGACCTTCTCATTGAACCACCAAGACAGTTGGCCACAAATTGCCAGGACCTCCTGAACACCATCTGGGAGACAAAAATACATCTCTGTTGGAAATACCAGAGGGTTAGATTTCACCAGATCCTGGCAGGTGTAGAACCTAGTCTCTACATGGAAACTGTGTGTGGTTTCCCATGTGACATAAATCTTGAAGGCCACCAGGTAATTAACTAGCTCCTGAGGATGTCTTCAAATCTCAGGTTCTCCTGACCTCTATGCCTCCAAGTTCTGAGTACTATTGCTAAGGAGAGATAAAATTTTGGAGGCCAACAGGACCTCCTAGAGAAGATCTTGACATCCTCCTTCTTAGCTCCAGAGATTCCTTTCCCAGAAGTTAGCTCCTGGCCTCTGGCAGAAGATGAGCATACCAGTCCATTGTGGGGGTCTTGCCTGGAGCTACTTTAGGTTTCTCTGGCCTTATGTGTGACATAAGTGACTTTCCTGTATTTCTCTGCATATTCCATGGCTGTACTTGTATGTCTCCTGGCTGTTCACTTTTCTTCCTGCATTTGGCTTCTGATGCTCTGGTCTCTTACCACTCTGCTGCATGGGGCCCGGCCCTATGGGTCAGTCTTTGTGGCTCCAGGCAGGTCCTTTACATTGCACCCATCTCTAATCTCACCCACACATGATCAGCCTCATCAGAGACAGGTCTCTTGAGGATTCCCAGGTGCTTCTTAGTTCAGGGCCCATCAACAAATGTCCATCCTGTCTGAGAACCTTCCCCCTTCCTCTCCATGCACCTGGAAATAGAGAGGATGCCATGGGCAGGTTGTCATGCTGACTTTATTATCATCACTCTCAGGCCTTGAGCATTCTCAGACAATTGATTGAGAGTTTCCTTGATATAGAAAAAGGTAGATGACTTAACAAGCACTCAGAGGCAATTCCACTAACATCAAGAGAGCTTAAAATATTTTCATCTACAAGCTTGTCTTCATCATAATCACCACTCTTGCCTTCCTCATCACTGGGAATGCCACAAAATCCATCACTACTGTTGCCAACATCACCCTCAGCCAATCACAAACACCACCCACACATCACCTCTGTGTCAGCACCATGTTACCAACATTACCTTAACCCTCTTCCTTAACAGGCTCCATGTATCAAACTACCACTGACACTCTTGTGGGAATTGCCATCAATAGGACCACAGTGGCCCTAATCGCTACTAGAAATATCATCAATCCCAGCCTCCTTGTAGTGCTGTCCACCACCTCTCATCATTTTCAATAGGGTTTGGATTTAGGGGCCAAGGACTTTAGGGCCACAGTTACTTAAGACCCTCCAGGGGTTCTTTTGGGGAAGGCATAGAGGAGCACTGCAGCAGAACAGCCAGGGGAAATCAAGACACAAGCACGCGGTGGCAAGTTTTTTGCACATAACATGTTTTTAGTGAGGCACAATGGTTAGGGGGTGGGAAGGGAATCCACTGTCAGTTGAGGGAACAACATGAGGAGGCAGCTAACTCTGTATCTGGATTAAGGAAGAAGCCTGAGCTGAACAGGGAATCAGTCTCTGTATCTGGAGGGTAGGAGATAAAGGTCAATGCATTGGCTGTTCTTGTCCTTTCTTAGAACAACACACAAACCACCGGATTTCTTGGGCAGGGAGGAGGGGAGTAGTATGATGGAAAAAAAAGAACCCCAACCCCAACACCTAGGAGTTGTCCTTTGTACTTCTCTGTCCTCTGTGGAGCATAAACAATTTCACAGAACATGAACAACAGACAAGGCCACACGGGACCATGATAGATGAAAGCAAAAGCAAGTGTGTTCCACAGAGACATAACATGAACTTTTCCCAAGTCATAAAATACTCTCTACCCCTCTCCCACCTCACGTGAATGACTGCTGTTTGTCACCAGCCATAGCTTCACCTTACCATCATATTGATTGTGAAACCCCATCATAGCATCACCCAACTCCATCCCCCACTAACTGCAGCTTCCCTGAACCCTCCCCAAATGCCTTCCCACAACCCACACCTCCCATCAACTTTCCTCTGACTCCTCACTCATGGAGAGACACATCCCACATCCCCTTATCAACAAGCCATAAGCCCAATTTGTTCCACTAAAGGGGTCTTCAGATCCTTGGGGGAAAGTATGATGGCCACATGTATGGAAATGTAGAAAGGTTGGTAATATTCTCACACACCCCTCCACCCAAAGTCTATTGCCCCATTTGGAAGGACATATGGAGTACCAGTATGGTATAGTCACATAACCCCAGCTGCTATTCGTGGGTACAGCTGATCCCCTGATAATGAAAAGATTAAAATAATAAACAAGCTTGCTCTAAAGTGCTGGACCATAGGTAAAGTCTTTCCTGTATGCCTGTGCAACATTCTGCACATCATGGGCAGCACCTGCAGTCTGTTATGGAAGCAACTCTTCATGCATGTGCAACTAAGTTTGAGAAGCAAGGGACAGGGGCCTTTCCCTAGGGGGTCCTCGAGTTATGGAAGATGCATGATTGGGGCTGGGTTTTGCTAGATTTTCCAGAGACAACTGAAGATCATCCCCCTTTGAAAGTCTGTCTCACTCTCATGTTTCTCTCCCTCTCTGGAAAGGCTGTTCAGCTCAAGTTCCTATCCCCCACTCCCACATGGCCTCCTTCCACAAGTAGCATACCTTCTAGAAGACAGGACACACTGTTACTAAATAACATTTGGTCTATCCATAGGGATCCATATGCCTGATCTTGAAGTGAATGAAAATCTTGATCAATAGATTCATCATCCAGGCCCCTGGGTCTGAGCTGCAGGTACTGGAAACACAAACCAATAACTGCATTGGACACATACACTCTCACAAAGACAAATCTCTCTATTTAAAAGTATTTCATGCCCTCCCCCTCCTCCTGGCCTCTACCCCACTCTGCCCTCACTGTTTTCCATGAGGGTGATGCTTATTTGGTGAGCTCTAGGGTCAAGCCCTTTTCTTTAGGGGACCTCTTAGGCAGTCCCAACCTAGTCAACTTGTCAACAGCCGTATCCTTATCCCCATTTCATCCTTGAAAATTCTCGCTGCCTTTTTCCCCTCTTCAGCAATTTGATCTAACAGTTGGATTAAGAGCTTGGGGCTGCTCAGCTGCTGATAACACCCACACTCCACAACTGACATGTGCTCATGGCTGGACTCCACTGTTCAGGACGACCCTCATCCAGAAATTGATCTGTTGAAAAACTCAGGTATGGGGGTTCTGTGACTGAAATCTCCAGGCTGTTGCAAAATCAGAAGTCCGCTAGCTCCACCATATCCCTATTCTTCTGGAAACCTGGAAAGTCATGTCCATGAATACCCTAGGGCACCAAATAAGCTCATTAATTGGACATGGCCCAGATACTCATAAATAAATCTTGAAAGAAATCAACAAGTTGCACAGATGCTTCCTACCCTATGCCAGCTCTGTCGTCTGTGGCACCCAAAGTCACCATCCAGTTAAAAATTTAACTCCAGATTCTGGCTATTGTAAACAGTGCTGCGGTGAACATATAAGTGCATATGTCACTTCGACTATACTTTTTGGCTTTTCTGGGATATATTCCCAGCAGTGGTATTGCTGGGTCAAATGGGAGCTCAACCTCTAGTTTTTTGAGAATCGTCCATACTGTTTTCCAAAAGGGCTGAACAAGCCGGCATTCCCACCAGCAGTGTAGAAGGGTCCCTTTCTCCCCACATCCTCTCCAACAGCGGTTGCTTTTGTTCTTTTGGATGTGTGCTAGTCTCTGTGGTGTGAGGTGGTATCTCATGGTTGTTTTGATCTGCATTTCTCTGACGATTAGTGATGTAGAGCACTTTTTCATGTGCCTTTTGGCCATTTGTATCTCTTCCTTGGTAAAGTTTCTGTTCACCGCAGCACTGTTTACAATAGCCAGAATCTGGAAAAAACCCGAGTGCCCTAGAACAGATGACTGGTTGAAGAAACTCTGGTACATCTATACAATGGAATACTATGCAGCTGTTAGAAAAAATGAGGTCATGACGTTTGCATATAAGTGGATCAACATGGAAAGTATCATGCTAAGTGAAATGAGTCAGAAAGAGAGAGACAGACATAGAAAGATTGCACTCATCTGTGGAATATAGAATAATAGACTATAAGACTAACACCCAAGAATAGTAGAAATAAGTACCAGGAGATTGTTTCCATGGCTTGGAGGCTGGTCTCTCATTCTGGGTAACTCAGGGAAGGGACCACCAAGTAAAATGTGGTTGGAGGTCATGTGGGGGAAGGGTGATGCGGGCCGAATACAGACTAGAGACTGAACACAATGGCCACTCAACACCTTTATTGCAAACCACAACACCTAATCAGAGAGAGAGAACAAAAGGGAATTCCCTGCCATAGCGGCAGGGTGGGGTGGGGGGAGACGGGACTGGGGAGGGGGGAGGGATGTTGGGTTTACTGGTGGTGGAGAATGGGCACTGGTGAAGGGATGGGTTATCGAACTTTGTATGGGGGAAACATGAGCACAAAGATGTATGGATCTGTAACTGTACCCTCACGATGACTCTCTAATTAAAAATAAACTAATAAAAAAAAGAAAAAAAATTTAACTCCAGCTGTACCACACCATTCATTTTTTAAAAATTCTTGGAGCACAGGGCCACAAATGGCATTTCAGACTCTACACCTCTGGTAAACGAGGAGTAACACACAACATTAAATGGGATGTACATAGAAGACAACCAAATTCAACTAAGAAAATATTAACACACAAGGCCTAACCTGTAACAAAATGTTAGTAATCTCTTCTACAGGGCTTAGTGGCTCCATGGTGAGATACAACAATATTCACAAACTTTCCTCTAAGAAAACAGTTTTAATAATTTTTAGCAAATTAGCAATATAAAATAAATTATTCAGAGCTCGCTATAGAGGCAAACTTGAGGGGTGGTTGGGAAAATTGGAAATAATGTTGGTAGAAAAGGTGAAATGGTGGTAAGATGGATGTTGGAATATTGAATGTAATAAATCATCATGAACAACTTAAAAAAAGAGTTTCGAGCTGTTGGAATAGTGATAAAGGTGAGAAGGGCATGCATTTTAGGAATATAGAAAATTCAATTATTGGATTGAATTGTGTCCTCCCAAATTTATATACAGAAGTTGTAATCCTCAGTACCTTAGAATACGAATGTATACATAGATAAAGTTATTGAAGAGGTCATTGAGTTAAGGCCAAGATATTGGTCCCTACTCCATTCTAAAACCTGTGTTGATAATAGGAAATGGGACACACTGGTTCAAGGTGTGTGTGCAGAGTGATGGCTGAGAGAAAAGAACGCAAGAAGGAAGCCATGTGCAAGTCAAACAGATTGGCCTGGCGGAACCAATGGTGCGACTCTCAGTCCAGGATCCGTTTCTACTGTGAGGTTCCTAGTCTGAGATTGTGTCAGAGCAGCCAAGGCTGGATATCACACCCACTTTCCACCTTCTGACTTCTGCCTTCATGCTCCTTGCAGTTGGGGGCCCAGGACACTACACCTCTCCTCTTCTGTAGACTATGCTCCTCTCCATGGCTGTGTAACTTACCAGGTCTATCCTGTTCTGATGAGCATCCTCCCAGTTGTCAGAGCCATGCCTCATCCTCTCCCAGAGTCTCACCCACCCGAGTCCCACTCTTCCTCCTCTATGGGAGCCAGCGCGACTCTGGCTCACGGAGAAGACACACAGAATCCCCCATCGTGTGTGCACAGGAGAAACTATAAAGGGTCTGCAAGAGTGACAAGCTGGTGCTCCAGGCTTTAGGGTCAGAGACCTGTGTGAATGCCGGCTGGAACTTCCCTCTAAGTTTGTACTTCTCTGAACCTCAGTTTCCATGTTTGCCCGGGAGACTACCATCTCCATCATCATGGGGGCATGGAGGGTGACATGGAATGATGTTGACAAAGCATAGAACACAGCAAACATCCACGTCTCATAAACGGGACCTACTCCCCAGCCATGACAGGCACCTGGGGGCACCAGGGAAGGTCTGGTGCTCTGGCTTCTTACACTTGTAACAAGCTCTCTCTCTGGAACTCTCGACTAGTTTCCTTGCTTTCTGAGCCAGTATCTCCCTCTGGAAAAAAGCGGACTACTATAGAAACATAGCAGCTCTTCAAGAAATGGTAGAAGTGTTTAGAGGATCGGTGTCTGTGTTGCAAGTCATAATGCTCAAAAGTAGAGAGAGAGTTTGGGGAATATTGTCTGCCATGGAGGCTAGGGGAGGGTGGAAAAGGGGGGGTATACCAGGGATATTGGTAGTGGGGAATGTGCATTGATGGAGGGATGGGTGTTTGATCATTGTGTGATTGTAACCCAAACATGAAAGCTTGTAACTATCTCAAAGTGATTCAATTAAATTAAAAAAGTAATGATAGAAGAGGCCAGTGATGACTTTAAACCTTGCTAGGCAACCAGTGGAATCGCAGGACCCACTGTGGCTGTGTACAGGCAGTGGAGATGTTCCTGTTTCCTGCCCCAGCATGGCGGGTCTGGATGGTGGTTCTGGTTCAGTGCCCCACGGTGTACTGGGTCTGCAGCTTTGATAAGCAGCCCCAGAGGCTTGGAGTGGAAGGCACCTAATCAGCCACTGCAGTAATGGTCCGAGCAGTAGCAGCAGCCCTGCTGAGCAGTCACGGGTACATCCTCCTGCTACAGACTGTTTGCCCTCCCAAGCCCACCACCCAGATTGTCAGCTGGGGTAAAGCCATGGCTGGATAAGGACCACCAACTTCCTGTGACTTGAATTTTTTTTGCAGCACAGAAAACATGAAAGACAGCAGACATCTCTTACATCACACATTGAGCACTGTGTGTGGAGCTCAAGGATCAGGGCTGTGAGGTCTATAGTAATCACGCTCGCTTGTGCTCTTTCCCTTTCCAAGTTTCAGTTTCTCATTTTTTTAAATGTCTGGGCAACACCAGCTGTGCTCAGAGCTTACTCCTGCTCTTGTGTTCGGGGATCACATTCCCTGTGGTGCTTAGGAACCATATGTCATTGCCAGGCATCAAACTTGAGTCAGTCACATGCAAAGTAAGTGCCTTGCCTGCTGGACTATTTCTCCAGCCTCGAGTTTACAAGTCACAAATGCTTACCGATTTCCTTGCATTTTGTGGAAGCCCTCCCTACACCTGTGGTTAAATGAGCTGCCCTCTGACTCGTTCTTGTGGATCTCTTGGGTCAATACACCACTCCAAGGGTGCTACCTTGTCTGATTAGAAGAGTTTTGGGTTGTAGTAGAGATCTGGGAATGCAGCTATGGGGCTGGGGTGGAGTCTGGGCAGGGCTTTCTGGCTCCACCGTGGAACCCAATCTGTACACAGTATGTCAGGTCAGGACTGTCCTAGATAGAATCATCCACTGGTTCTCAACATCTGATAGAACCCATTCGAAGGCTGGAAGGCTGCGAGGGGACCTGCACATACTCAGGAACTCTCTGGGCTCGTCCAGTTTGATTAAGGCATGGCCCACACTCTAAACCTCCTAGTTCAAGTAAACAGTTCCAGCCACAGGTGAGCCTCACATCATCCCAGTGAAAAGGCATCTAGAATACCTGCCATGTGATTGAGGGCAAATCAATCATGTGTTTGGGGTGTGGGGTCTGAGGAAGAGTCTGAGCGAGCTGTGTCCTCAGCCCCTTGGGAAAGAACCTACTTAAACACACATTGCTGGAGCTATGGGCACAAGTTATCTATCCTTTTAGTATTAGGGGTGGCTTTCCCTCCAAACTGTTTCCTTCCAAACCTCTCTGGATTCCTTTTGAGAAATTAGGGGACCCCTTTCGTCTGTCTCCCTTTATCTTGAGAACAGAAAGCCGAAAGATAAAATAATGGTCAATTTAATAATACGTCTTTCAAGCAAAGGTATCACGAAAGAGAATCAATTCCTCCTTTTGACGGGGATGGCTAATATGTCTACAGCATTGATTAGCTCTCTCCTGTAAGGTTGATAATGCTAATGTGATTTCCCCTATCACATCTCATAGAAGGAAAAATCTAGGCACAGAACTGTGAAGTCTTGCCTAATGTCCTTCAGACAAGTTGTAGCCAATCTTCAAACCCAGGGAGCCTGGCTTTAGAGCCTTTTATCCTCCAGCTGCTCTGTCTCTCGAGGGCACAGCTGTGTTCTAGCTGAATATGCTCTGACACAAACCCTGTGCCTAGAACTACTTGTTATATGAATGAATGAATAGAATAAATAAGTCAATCAATTGGAGACACAATAACATTCCACTGTAAAGGTATATGAACTCAGGATCAAGGAGTATCACAGATGCCCAGTAGGGAAAAGACAGCAGGCAAGGCCTGTGGAGAGAGGGGGTATGCTCTCAACCCAATGCGCTGCCATTTGCTCATTGCAGCCTTTAGTCATCATCAATATGTCAACCTTGGGCCCAGTGGTATGGAGGCACTTTAAAAATCTTTACCACCTCTCTCTGCCACCTCTCTCTGCCACACTGTAGTATTGCCATTCCATTGTTCATCTACTCGAGCGGGCACCAGTAATGTCTCCATTGTGAGACTTCTTGTTACTGTTTTTGGCATATAGAATATGCCACGGGTAGCTTGACAGGCTCTACCATGCGGGTGAGATACTCTTGATAGCTTGCCTGGTTCTCCGAGAGGGACATAGGAATTGAATCCTTGTCAGCCGCATGCAAGGCAAGTGCCCTACCTGCTGTGCTATTGCTCCAGTTCATATATTGCAATAAAATCTTTAATCACAAGTAAGGCCTGAGGTGCCTTCCCTCAACACTGCATCCACCTCTCCCCATTTGTATTGTTACTATGATTGCTGGTATTATCACTAATCCTGGACAGTATTCTTCCCCCTGGAGGAAAGTCTCTCCACAAGCTGAGACTGGCATGCTGAGTGTTCTGGAAGGAATTGGAAAAAATCGTGAGAACAGGCAGGGGGAGGTATAGATGGCTATTATAGGTAGAGGAAGGGGAACTCTCTCCCTTGAGACAATCTCCTTTTTGCAAAGTCCTGGGCTGGGTGTGGGACTTGGAGAAGCAGGGGGTCCTTGGGCTGGGGGAGCAGTGGGAGAGAGTAAGGGGTGGCAATGAGAGGGGGTGCCTCCATTAGGGCCTACCTGGGATTCTTCTCTCCCTGTTGTTGGAGAAAAGAGATGAATAGCCAGGGTGGGGCGAGGCAGTGAGGAGATGGGCCTCCTTGCAGTGTGAGAGATAATGAGTTAAAAGAATTATTGAGTGAGTAAAAAGAAATATCAGGAATCAAATTGCAGGGAAGATTTCAAGTAATCATAAAGGGTTTTTCAAATATATTCACTGCTAAGAGCTACAGATGTCAGGAGAGAAAATTGGTTCACTTACCAATAACAGTTGCTGGGGGAGCATGAGCAGACGTGGAAAGTACTTAACCAGCCATCCTCCACTCCATCTCTCCCGGGACTCTTTAAGGGTGAAGTTTCTAGGTTGAGGAAGGGCTTGTCCTTTGACAGATCAGGGAACAGGAGGGGTACCACCATGCTTCTGGGTGGGGGCAGGTAGTCACTCCAGGTGCTTGGAGGGGAAAGAAGAGGATTGTTGGTACAGCTGCCTTGACTCACACATGAGATAGGTCCAGGGATGAGAGACCAGATTCCTATGTGGCACGCAAGAGAGGCCCATCTGACATCACCAAGAATTTATTGATGGCTTCTGATGAGTAATAACCAGGCCAGATATGTGACAAATAGAAACAGTCAGACATTTGGCTCCTGCCCTGGGCTCACAACCTTGTTAAAGACAAAAGCAACACCCTGCAGTAAAATCAGGAGCTTTCTGGCTTGAGGCTGGGGGCAGAGGCTGGGAGTGTTGTAGGAGGAGCTCTCTGCAAACGTCAGGGAAGCTTTGGGTATTCCACCAGCGCCCTATCCACCTGCATGAACCTACAAGGCCTCCTCCTTGCATTCTTTTTTATTTAGACACCAAGCCTTACAGTAGTGTTCATACTAATGTTTCGGGGAAGCTATGTTGCTATACCACAACTGATGCCAGTGTGTTAGGACCCTCACCCCATTTCTAGATCCTCTCTTGTTTCTCTCTGCACGTAGCAAACAGTCTACAGGCAGAGTTGGAATGACAGGAGAGCAGGCAGTCCTTGCATGCATCCATCCCATTCACCAGTACCCCATAAGGTTCCCTGAGCACCGTCAAAAGTAGTCCCTGAACACAGAGCCAGGAGCAACCCCTGAGCACCACCATGATGACCCCTAAATCAAAAATAAAATAAAAACAGAATGTGGGTTGCATATATATAATTTGGGGGAATTTGGGGCCACACTTGATGCTCAGGGTTACTTTTGACTCTGAACTCAGGAATTACTCCTGGTGGTATCAGAGCACATATAGAATGCCAGGAATCAAATCTGGGTCAGCTGCTTGCAAGGCAAACGCCCCATCTGCTGTACTATCGCTCCAGTCCTTACATATACACACACACATATATATATATAATATTCTACAGGAAGAGTTTCATGGTTTGTTATATGGCATTATTTTTATCCTATATTTTTATCCTATGTTTCTTTTCATTGGGGGGGTGTACCATGGGGGTTAGAGTCATAACACTTGGCTGTTTTCTTGGCTTTTTCCTGGGTCTGTGCTCATAAATCAGTCCTGATGGTGTTTGGAGGATTGTATGCAGGTGCTGGAAGCAAATCAGGGTCTGTCCCATGCAAGGCAATTGCTGTTGTATCTCTGCTTCCTTCGCTATATTTCTTTATACTTCACATTTTAGAATATCATTCAGCATTGTTCTCTAACATCTGACTCACTTTGCTCAACTGATATCTCCAATTCTACCCATGAAACTGCAAACTGCAGGTTTTCATTTTTTCTCATAACTGAGTAAAATTCTATTATTACTATATATATCTTACAGTTTCTTTATCCACTCAACTATTTTTGAGCCCTTGAGTTGTTACCAGATCTTGTCTACTGTACTTTGTAATGAACATAGGAATGCAAATATATCTTCAAATCTATGTTTCTCCAAAACATGGTCTAGGTAGAGATGCCAAGAAGCAGAATCTTTGGGTCAAAAAGAAGCTCAATTCTTACAATTTTCAGAAGTCTCTATACTATTTTCTATTGTGCCTCTCTTTTCAAGAAACTCTACATGGTGGGAGATAAGAACAGTCACATAGAAACGTCTGTGTGGAGAAAGTCTTACACAAGCCTGTCCTGGAAAACAACCCAGGCCATTATCGGGCTCTGTTGATGATTCTCAATCACATTAGGGACAAACTTCACCCTGCAATGTTCTTCTCAAATAAGAACCCGAGCTCCCACAGGATGGTTTGAAGAGGATCATCTGGTAGCTGCATGGGCTGTGGGTTATGTTCTAGGTGAGATAGCATGCCTAGTTACCAAATCTGTAATCTCTATTTTTATTTATAAAAATAAAGGACAGTAAAGCATGCCCATCACTTGTTCCAGAGAGACAATGGGTTTTTGAAGCTGCAGGGTGTTTCACTCTCTACTTCATGGAGAAGCTTCATCTAGCTCCCAACAACATGCACATCCTTGAAAAATCATCCAGAACAAGAAGGAATCAAAGCCTCACTAGCAGACTGTGCAACAATGCAAGCCCTACAGACACTGTTTTCTGCACTGCCAATGCAGGACACATTATTGATAATGCTTAGTGTTAGGTCTGTTTCATCCTTCAGGAGTGGATTCTCCAAGAGGTCTAGGATGGATGTCTCCTTTGTTCACTGATGTAGCATCAGTAACCAGAACAGTGCTTGGCAAGTGCTAGAAAGTTCCAGCACAGCAGCAAGGTGTCTCCCATACAGAAAGTTTCCTGGTCAAACTGCCTACCTCCTTTCTTTTTGAAAAAGCAGCTCCCTTTTGTGTACTTGGAATTGGTACAGGTTGTCCTATGTCTGTCTGATGCTAGGAAATATGAAGTGGGGAGGGTGCTCAGGGAAGAGTATGCTGGTTCTGACCACTTCTGGGCAGGCGATGGCATGCTTCACAGGACCAGGCATGTCTCCTGGGTCCCCTCTTCTCTCCCCTGCCTTTCTCAGGCTGGTAATTAAAAGTATCAAATCCAAGTAGGGCTTTCTCATTACGTGTTCTGTTTATGTGACTCTAATGTGCTTAGGGATGATTTGAAGGGCTCAGAAATCAGCAGTGGTGCTTCCTCTATGTCCAGCCTGAAGCTGGCAACCCTGAGATAAGGGTCTTAAGACAGGGTTGTGAATTAGTTTGAAAGTAAACCAATAATACATTAAAGTGGATGGAAAATTAACAGTAACAAAGATGTTGCACATTTTTCTGATTAATTACCCATTATAGTTAATTTTGCTGCTTAGAAAGACAAATCATGGCTCCTCATAGTTGAGCAATTCCCTCTTTGTCACTGTGACCATGGGGTGACTGTCTCTATCTGCCCCACCCCCACACCACAGAGCAGCAGGGACCAGGAGCAGTGAGCCTCCAACCAGGAGGCTACTTTCACCACTGAGGAACTTTCTTGACTTCTAGGGAGTTTTCTCAACCCAGTGTGAGGGGGTGCACAGTATAGAGGGAAGGCCGTGAGGAATGCATCCTGCAGGCCTAGAGTCCCATTGAGGTGTGTTTGGGGATTCCTAAGAATAGGAGACTGGCAGGTGAAGGTAAGCTTTGGGACACACAGGTTTGAACCTTTTTTTAAACCCTCTTTCATTTATTCTCTTATTTGTTCAACAACTCTTTAAGTATATGCTTCCACGTACTACCTTACTCACTAAGTTTTAGAATAAGACCAACTTAAATAAATCTTATAATAAAACCAACAATTTTCTATTGGTCAATGATCTTTTATCTTTTCAGAATAATTTCATGGGAGAAGTATGAGCCACACCTGTAATGCTCAGTGTTTACTTCTGGCTTTGTGCTCAGGGATCACTCCTGGCAGTGCTCATGGACAAAGCCATGGATACAACCAGGGTTGCCCTAATGCAAAGTAGAGCCTTATTTAGCTTTAACCACTATATTATCTCTCTGGTCCCCATCCAATATTATAGAAAAAAATCTTGGATTTAAAATGCCTTCGATTCCATGTGGGGGAAGGGAGTTGCGGGCTGAATGAGGGCTAGAGACTGAGCACAGTGGCCACTCAACACCTTTATTGCAAACAACAACAACTAATTAGAGAGAGAGAACAGAAGGGAATGCCCTGCCACAGTGGCAGGATGGGGTGGGGGGAGATGGGATTGGGGAGGGTGGGAGGGATGCTGGGTTTACTGGTGGTGGAGAATGGGCACTGGTGAAGGGATGGGTTCCCAAACTTTGTATGAAGGAAGCATAAGCACAAAAGTGTATAAATCTGTAACTGTACCCTCACGGTGATTCACTAATTAAAAATAAATAAATTAATAAAATAAAATAAAATGCCTTCGATTGAAAATAAATTTGAACATAAAGTATTTGAACATCACTATGTTAGCAAATAAATTGTGCCTGGGGACCATATTCGATCCCTGGGTACATCAAGTACAACTGGATTTAACCTGTACTATCATAAAACAAGAAAGAAAACAAAATAGGTAGGTGAAATAAGACTTTTTATTCTTTTTCTCACATCTAAGTAATCTAGAAATACTCGGTTCTAAACTGTTAGTCTTGAATAACATCCAGGTTCTTTCTATCCAATTCTCTTCATATTCCACCATAGCTTCCGATCCCATAATTAGACCCTACAGTCTAAGACAGCTGCTAGAGTACTATACATTATGTCTCTATTCTAGTCAGCATGGAAATGAAGGAGAAAAGAAGATAATGTGCCCTTGCTATTTCAAATGTTTTCCCAGATCCCCCACTGACCAAAACTTGATTTGGTTTTGTAGCCCAAAATAGTTGTGATGAAGATCAGACATTTTTCTTTGTTCTTAACTTAAGATAATCAACTATCCAGGGGCTGAGGAGATAATGCAGGGATTACAATACTTTCCCTGCATACGGCTGACCCCAGTTCCACTCTAGCACCGCATATGGTCCTCAGAGAATTTCCAGGACTCATCCCTGAGCACAAAACCAGGAGCAAGCCCTGAGCACAGCCAGGCATGGCACAAAAACAAAATAAAACAGAAAGCTAAATCCTAGTATAATAAGGGCAGGGGAGAGTACACTTGAATTGACAGGTAATAGTCGTAGACAAAGTTATCCTTCAATCTGAGACTTGTATACCCCAGTATGTTTTTTATGGCAGGCATAGGAAAAGGACTGGGGCGGACTCAGGAAAATCTCTGTCTATGTGATTCTGGCTTCTCTGGTGTGTGGATCAAGGAATAACTGTTTGGGGATTACTTGTCCCTTGATGTCTTGCAGAAGCAGGAATTTTCCTTTCCTCACAAGCATCTCAGTCATCTTGGCAGAGCATCAATACAGCCCCTGTATCAGGAGAGGACTCCTGAAGAATATGAATGCCACCAATTTGTCCCTCCATGCAAGAAGAGGGGCGAGCCTTAAATGGCAGAAATAGAGATTCAGGAATCCCTGAGTCATGAGAGACCTAGAAAAGGCGACTGGAAGTAGTTCTTGCTGATTTGTGATGATGAAGCTCTGAAGCAAGCTGCTAGAATGGGGCAGATACGTGGCCAGCAAATGTTCACTGTGTACTGACTATGCTCTGGCTGTCACGGTGGCTCTGGGACATGCAGGGCTGGAGGATGGACAGGATTCTGAGAGAAATCACTCAAACAACTTGAACTGAGAATGAAAGCATAAGTAGCTCAAAACTGCCTTTGCTAAGTATCAATCATCATGACAAAGTATCTTTATCATTCTTAGGTTTCTATTACATCATCATTATATTATCCTCATCACTGCTACAGCCTCACCACTATATCCATCACCAGCATCACCAGCATCACTTCCACCTTCATCATGGAAATTGCCCTTCATCACCACTGAAGCCATCACTTGCTTCATTCCCAGTGCCATTCATATTACCATGCAAAATAACATGATATATTTGAAAGGGTGACCCACCTCATATCTATGGACTGACTTGTCATATAACTTAACCATATAATCATTAGATAATCTTATACAATGTGTTGGATATTGACCACATTACAAGGAACATCTATCCATTTCATTAGCTCTTTTAAATCTTGGGCACTTCATTTTATAGAGGAGGAAACAGACAATAACAAGGAGGCCTGGACAGAATAGGAAGAAATGAATGAGTATAATACAAACACAGAAATAAGTTTCTGGGACTCTACCAGATCTCTTTTAAATGGTGGGGCAGATGGGAGGGAAAAAGAAGGTGGTCTGCTTTCATCAGGGACACAATCAAGGGTGGGGGCTGTGTTATGGACTCAGACAGACTTGGCCCAGGGAATAAAGGCAAAACTTGGCCAAAGGGAATAAAGGAACCCTCTCACCTGAAATGAGTCCAGTTTTCTTGAATTCCCTGATCTGACGCCCTTCTCAGGTCCCCCAAACTAAGAACCAGCCCTTGGCCCTGGACTTAGAGGACACAGAGCAATCAATACTTCCTCATGTTACTGAGTCATATTCTCTCATTTTATTCTTAGAAACTCTAGAGTTCATGTAACTTCCGGTAGGACTCCCTGCCCCCTCTACATCCAAAGGGCTTCTCTCTGCTCCCAGTAGAAAACCATAGTTCTCATGGGAGAGGGTCTGGGGTGGGTTAGGGTGTGAGGGACTGTGTCATTTTGATCACCTCTCTATAAACCTTTCACTTCACACTGTAATCTCAGGACAGCAAAAAGCAAAGCCATGTCTCTTTGATTTCTGTTCAGAGGCTGGCACAGAAAAATTGATTCAATGGATGAATGAGTGACAATAAAAGCTCAGGTTGACTCTGGCACGATTACCTGTACATCTCAGCATCTGCCACACTCTCAGTCCCTCCACTGAAAAATGTGAACAATACTCCAAATTCCTTTGTTATGATTTCAGAGAACAACTAGAACAAAATTTCTTCCCACAAGGGGGAGGAACACCCATGCATGGTTAACTGTTACGATAGTTCTGGAAAGTGTCTGTGAATGCAGTTTTGTCTCTAAGAAACCCATAAGAAAATGGAGACTTTGAGAGAAGAGTGTCAAGACCAAGAACTCCATCTGGATAGTATTTTATTTTTTTTAGTGAATCACCGTGAGGTACAGTTACAGACTTACAGACTTCCGTGCTTATACTTCAGTCATACAATGGTCAAGTATCCATCCCTCCACCAGTGCCCATTTTCCACCACCAATAGTCCCAGCATCCCTCCCACCATCCCCACTCGGTTCCCCCCCCCCTTCCCACCTCTGTGGCAGGGCATTCCCCTTTGCTCTCTCTCTCTCCTTTTGGGTGTTGTGGTTTGCAATAGAGGTATTGAGTGGCCATCATGTTCGATCTATAATCTGATTTCAGAGTGCGTCTCCCATCCTGAGCAGATCCTCCTAGAACCATTTACTTGGTGATCCCTTCTCTAACTAAACTGCCTCTTCTTTCATTATGTGAGGCCAGCTTCTAAGCTGTGAAGTAATCCTCCCATTACTTATCTTTAATAATCTTGGGTGTTAGTCTCCCTTCTGTTACTTTATATAAGTCCAATTTTTCTATGTTGGTCCCTCTCTTTCTGATTCATTTTGCTTAACATGATACTTTCCATGTTGATCCATCTATATGCAAATTTCATGACTTCATCTTTTCTAACAGCTGCATAGTATTTCATTGTGTAGATTCTGTTCTCAGGCACTTGGGTTTTTTCCAGATTCTAGCTATTGTAAACAGTGCTGCAATGAACATACAAGTTCAGATGTCATTTCTACTATACTTTTTTGCATCTCCAGCTACCTCAAACTGAGAAGTTTCTGTAGCCAAAAGACATAGCAAACAGAATTCAAAGACAATCAACAGAATGGGAAAGGATATTAACCCAATACCCATTCAATAAGGGGTTGATATCAAGGATTTACAAGGCACTGGTTGAACTCTACAAAAAGAAAACATCGAACCCTATCAGAAAATGGGCCGATGAAATTAACAGAAACTTTCTCAAAGAAGAAATCCGAATGACCAAAAGGCACATGAAAAAAATGCTCTTCATCACTAATCATCAGGGAGATGCAGATCAAAACAATTATGAGATACCATCTCACACCACAGAAACTGGCCCACATCCAAAAGAACAAAAGCAACCGGTGTTGGTACGGATGTGGAGAAAAAGGGACTCTCCTCCACTGCTGGTGGGAATGCCGACTGATTCAACCATTTTGGAAAACAATATGGATGATTCTCAAAAGATTAGAAATTGAGCTCCCATTTGACCCAGCAATACCATCTGGATAGTATTATGCTGAGTGAAGTTAGTCAGGAGAGGGACAGACACAGATTGATTTCTCATATACTGGATATAAACATATTAGGGAGTCAAAGAATGCCGAAAGACAATAGAAAGAGAGAATGTGTCTTCTTCAGCAGGAAGTTTACCATGGGAAAGTGGGTTGGAAAGGCCCTGGGATAATGGTGAAGGGAAGAGGACACCCTGGTGGAGCTGTTTTATGAATGTTTTATGTATAAAACTCTGCCAATAATAGTTTTATAAACCACAGTGGCTAAGAAAAAAATTTTTTAAAGACTAAGAATTCCAGTCTCTCCCCTCTTATTTATGTCATTCACCCTCAGAGATCTGTCCAAAAGGCTGCAGGACTCTGATGCTTGCCTGTCTCAGAGATAAGGCAAGATTTTGTGTGCCTGAGTGACCAGGTAGAGGAGAATAAACATAGAGGAAATATGTGGAACCCTGGCACTGTGAATTTCATCCTTCCTTACATGTCCCAGCCTAACTCACCCCTTCCCTGGGAATTCAGGATCCTCACACACAGTTGAGTTGGTTGAGTTGGCACTCTATGGAGACATCTCTCAGTTATTCTGGGTTGTACATCTGGTATGGTGCACACTACATGTCAGAGGAGGGCTATTAGGAAGTACTTGGTTACAGTACTTCTCAGGAAGCCCCTGGACTCGAAATACAGCCCCCCACCTGTTTCCCAGTCCATATCTCTTTCTAGAACATGAGAAATGAAATCTGGGTTTATATATTTAGTAAATTTTTTCACTAATTAAAAATTTAAGAAGACATTTGTAGAAATAACCTCCATAGTTCAGCATAAGATATGAAAGCTAAATATAATCCATTGGAAAAAGTAAGTCCATAGAAACATCTGTGTTAATGAATTTAAATGAATCCCTGAAGATAAGTACTTTAAGTCCTCAATCAAACAAGGGCTCCCCAAGGACAGGACTATATCTCCTGTCAGACTATTGATCCTTGAGGACAGGGCTGTGTCTTCCTTCACTAAGCCAGGTGGCTGTGTGTTGCTCCTATAATAAGGATTCCTGAGGCAGAATTTTCTTCATAGTGGAAACCAAGACTTTCTGGGAAAAGTGTATATTCGCTCTGAATCTCAATGCTCACCTCTTTTTTTATTGAATAACCATGTGACATGCAGTTATAAGTTTGTTCATGTTAGGATTTCAGTCATACAATGTCCCAACACCCTTCACCAGTGCACATTTCCCACCACCAATGTCCCCAGTTTCTCTCCTACTCCTACCCCTAGCCTGATTCTCAGGCAGACACTTTTTCCTTTTTTTCTTTTTTGGGTCACACCCAGCAATGCACAGGAGCTACTCCTGGCTTTGCACTCAGGAATAACTCCTGGTAGTACTCAGGAGACCATATGGGATGCTGGGAATTGAACCCGGGTCGGCTGTGTGCAAGGCTAGCAGCCTACCTGCTGTGCTATCGCTCCAGCCCCCCTTTTATTCTCTATTTTTCTCTCAATGTTCACTTCTAGACACTGAGCACAATGGTGTTTACCCTGCAGAATTGTTATGATGGCGTGATTATAATGATTATAATGCATGGATATAAAATATAGGTCTTTCTAATGAAGAAGATGTTTGCTTCCCATTCTTAACTTGACTGCCCTCCCTTAACACATTTCTAGGGAAAGGATGTAGTGGAAGTAGTTCTGCAGTGGACGTGGTTCTGTGTGACTCCCAATGCCATGCAGCTTCCATTTGACCACCCCTCCGTTATTTGCCCTTGTCTTGCTGTGAGGTAGCCAAGTCTAATGAGGACTTCATAGGTTTTCCTTTAGCTCCAACCGTGTAATCAGATGACAGTCATCTCAACGTGTAAGGTGAACCCCTGGCACTGCTTCTATCTGATTAGCACTCACTACGAACAAACCCTGGGTGAGAAACACCTAGCTGAGCCCAGTCAGCTGCCATATTCATGAGAAAATCATGCGATTACTGTTTCCTAATACTGTTTCAGCATGCTGGCGGGCAGCAATAGATGACTGACAGAGTGTTGCATGAAACACTTTGATAGCCCAACACACAAGGTCCCAGATTGACCCTAGTGTCTGGAAGGAGCTCTGGGATATTGGCAAGGGTGGAGAAAACCTGAGGGTAAGGAGACAATCCAGAAAAACCACCTAGGAGCTAAATGTGGTTGATAGCCTGCTGGTTTGGTGCCAAGGAGTTTTCAGGTGTAGAAACTGAAGGTTAGACATGTGCTTTGTCACCTGGTGTATAGCCTCAGAGCTGATTATCAAAGGTGCTCTCAATGCTCCTGCTGGCCAAGCTGCCCCTGCCCACACCGACCTCCTTTTACTCTTCCCAGCACCTTTTCTTCCTGCTCTCCATCAATGAAGAAGTCATTGCTCTCCATCAATGAGAAGTCATTACAGCCAGCCCCTAGGTGCTTATGACCACTCCATTGCTTCCCGATGCCTCCTGTCCATCTTGCCTGCTGAAACTTCTTATGCTTGCTGGGGGCCAAAAATGTCAGCTCATTTCATTCCTTTAAGAAATCTCCAGAGGTCTAATAATTTCTGCTGAGCTCTGTGCTTGCTGCTCCCCGCTGTCTTCAGCTCCTCACACCCCAGCTTCCTTAAGGGAAGAAGTGGCCTCCCCTGGCCCCTCTTTGGGCAGTGGGGCCCCACGGATCTCAGCCAACTTAGATTTTTAGACTGTAGGTTACTTAAAAATATATAAATTTCTTTATTTCCCCCACATGTACACCCATCTTTTCTTCAGGAAGAGAGGGTGTATCTTCAATGTTCATTATTATATCTTGGTGTAAGGGCCATAATAAAGAAAATATTTGAAAAATTCTGTTTGATTCCTCCGTCCTTTGATTCTCTCTTGAGGTAAAGTCAGGGATTGGGGGCCAGGAGTGAACAAGAGTCATTTGCCCTCAATTTCTGATGTTCTGGGGAAGGCCAGACCCAGGATAAGCACAGATGTTGCCTCAAAGGCAGGAGCACAAACATTTGCTCCTTCAGAACTACACTCACCTTAGCATGTACTTCTTGTGCCAGAGCACAAAAAGTGTTTTCCTTAGAAAATCAATAATGATCGATTATTTATTTGGCAGGAAATAAATACATCTGTTCACCAGAGGCAAAGCCAGACTCAGTGCTGTAGCTGGAGTTCAGTTGATGTTTGCAACTCTCCCTCTCTCTCACCTCCCCATTCAGCTCCAGTTCCAGCCCACGACCAGTCTGGGAGAGGACCACATTCTCCCAGGCCAGAAAGGAACCATCTACCCAGCACGCACCCAGCCTTCAGCTCCACAGGCAGTGGTGAGTGCAGAGAGCTGTCTTGGGGTCCAGGTGAATTCCATGCCCTGTGGCAGCAACAGCAACACAGGGACAGAAATATCAGGAGCTTGGAAGTCCCATGGGGGTCTGTGGGGTTTGTTGCGGAAATCCCACAAAAAGGTTGTCCATGTGAAGGACAACGTGTAAAATGGAGGGTGTGCAGAGAGCCAATCTTCCGTGTGTGAGTGTGTGTGTGTATGTGTGTGTGAGCACACATGCACACATGTGAGCACTGCATTGTCACTGTAACACTGTCGTCCCATTGTTCATCAATTTGCTCGAGAGGGAACCAGTAACGTCTCCATTGTAAGATTTGTTGTTATTGTTTTTGGCATATTGAATACACCACGGGTAGTTTGCCAGGCTCTGCTGTGAGGGCGGAATACTCTCAGTAGTTTGCCAAGCTCTCTGAGAGGGATGGAGGAATCAAACCCAGGTCGGCCGCATGCAGGGCAAATGCCCTACCTGCTCTGCTATCTCTCCAGCCCAAGTGAACACTAAGAGGAAGCATAGCATACTATTAGACAGCTATGTGTGTGGGAAACGGTTGTGTGTGGGGAGTTCCTGGGTTTGTCTCCCAGCCCAAAAGGCACTGGGAGAGACAGCGGAGGAGCTGGAGGTAGAGGTGACTTGAGGCAAAGTTATGAATGCACTCCTCAGAGGATAGAGGGAGATATATAGCAGGAGATGAGAGATTGGGCTGAAGGGAGACCTTGTTTAGGGTTGGGGCCCCATCCTGCCACTGAGCCAAGTGGGCAGATCAACCAAAATATAGGAGACCATTGTCAAGTGCTCAGCACTTCGGCTGGCCCTCAAGGAAACCCTCAGGGGTGCTGAAGGGATTTGTAGTCCACAAAACCTTGTGGGTCACAAAACCAGGCTCCACATGGATTCTTCTAAGGCCTGGCAGCATTTTGGCACAGAGTCCTGAGTAGGTAATCCACCTGACCCCTAGACCAACCATGGCAACCACAATTTATGCACAGCAGCTGGGAGGTGCTGCTGGGATTCTCACATGTGATACCATGAGGTTCTCATGGCAGTTTCAGAAGTCTGCTCTCATCAATAAAATAGTTCAAGCCAGGCACCCTGTTGCGGGGTCTGTAGTCACCTGTGGGCACTGCCTGGCACAGAGGAGGCATTGGGCCATCTGATTCCCTTTACCGATGATGAAAGCAAGGCCTGGAGCTAGTGAGTCACCCACCCAAGGCACATAAAGAGAGGATAGAAGCCCGTGTGGTGACCCCAGCATTGCCTGATTCTTGCCAGAAGCTAGAGCTGAACCCAAAAGCTCAGTCTTGCTCCACTGCCTTTGCCCTCCAGCACTGGCAGTGACACTCATGTAGTGACTCTGGCTAAGTGCACCCCTAGATTCTTGAGCTACCTGCACCCTGTCCCTCTCCCCACTCCCGCCATCCTGGGGCAGCTTTCCCTGCCGCATTCCAGGAAAGAGACATAATTCACAAGTAGTCAGTAGCTAACCTCTTTGAGGCTGCCCCTCTCACCTGCTGTGGTGGTTAACCTGGGGAACAGGGGACAGTACAGGGCAGATCTACTCCAGAGACCTTAGTGTCTCCCCTTGGACAGCAGTCACTTGGGAATCCTCTGTTTTGTGTCATCTGTCAGCCTGGTCTTTCTCTCTCATCTGTTTAATTGTTTAATTTCCTTTTTGTGCTTCCATTTGTTCATTCTTTGGCTTCAGTTTTGCTTGTTCTTCAATCTTGCTACGGAGAAGGTTTGTGGGGAAGATGACCAAAAACCCGCACTGGAGCTTTCTCTGTCCTCTTGTCAAGAATCATCTCCTCAGAGCCCTTCCCAGAAACACAGAAGCAAGAACTCTCAGGCTCAGGTTTCAAGCTCTTGGAGCTTGTCAGGCAGCGAGTGGGAAGGAGCTCAGTCCATCATGGGGGGCTGGGGAGTAGGTCACACCCTTGCTCCCAGTCCCCGCACGCAGGCCCACATTATAGGGGAAGCTCACCAGTTTGCACAGACGCAGGACTATGTTCCTGAGCTCTCCTATAAAGATGATGTGAACATGCAGGAAAGGTTCTAGGTGCTGGGACACACTGATCCATATGGCAGATGGGGACATGGCTGCGAGGCTGATCTCACACACACAGAGAGACACACCCACAGACAAGACGCACACACACTCACACACTCACCTTCATACCTGTCCTGACATACATACCCTTCTTTCCTGCCCATCTTTCCCTGAGGGGCAAAGGACAGCATCTGAATACCTAGACCATTGTATGATCTTGTCAGGCAGATGCGCTGCCCCTGGCCATAGAAAGCCCTCCTGTGTCATCAGACTCTTGGTAGTGACTTTTTTTTAATGGAAAGATGTTTCATGCTCTTGGGCTGGAATAATGAACATTGTTCAAATGGCTATCTTACTTGAAGCAATTTACAGTTTTGGTACAATCCCTGTAAAAATTCTAACGGCATTCTTCAAGGAAAAAGAATAAACATTATTTAAAATTTTTTATTACTTTTTTAAACTTTTTTATTCATGAACAGTTTGGGCCAGTGACTCTTGGTGACACCAATTCCTGACTCACTTCCTCTACCCTCCTAGAAGCGACTGAACCAGGCATGTCCCATCCTACCCTGTCTCCTGCCTCAGGGGTGTATCTGAGCACTCTCATGAGAACTCACACATAACACATGAGCTCATGTGCTCAATGCAGCTTCATTTACAGTTTTAAAAAATCTGCAATTTCATCTATATGAAACTGATGAAGCTATAGAGAACCATAGAGCTATAGAAGCTATATAAGATTACAAATCTTGACTAAGATTGGATATAGAAAAGCAAGCTGCAGCAGGATGCAATTAATGTGCCATTTGTATAAGACTTCAAAACACACAGGCCTGTTATATGTTTGTTTTATCTAGAAGTCTCCAGACCATGAGCACAGGGTATGGAATGAGGATCCAGAAAAATTTATAGGGCCTTTGACAGAAACTTCTTGTGGCCAGAGAGACAGTGCAGTAGGTTGAGCATTTGCCTTGCATGCTACTGACCGGGGTTTGATCCCTGACACCACAAGTCCAGCAGGGGTGATCCCTGGGAGCAGAGCAAGAAATAATCCCTGAGCATGCTGGGTGTGGTCCCCCAAACAAAACAAGACAAAACAAGACACAGGTGCTTAACTTTGTGAACTAGTTTATGGATGTATTATATTATTACATCTAAAATGTTGTCTCTTAAAAAGATCTTTTCATCCCAAATTCCACTGGGGTCAAACAAAACTATATTAGAGGATTTATTTCTTCTTTCATTTGTGGCTGGGTTATAGGCAAGTTGTGTGTTGTGGTGTTTCCATACACCCCCTTTCTTTCAAGATAAGAATCTTCCATTTAGAGAAAATGATGGATTCCTTTTGAAAGATGGCAGTGATTGTCTGCAGAAAGCTGGATCTTTTTACTCCCATTTGGTTTTTCATTAGCTTTTTGTTACTATCCCTGTGCTGATGGCTATAACAACTGCATTTTCTGGCTGGTTGAAGTGCTTTGTGAAACAGGGGATTGAGAGATGGGGAAAACTTTCCCTGTGATTTCTCACCCCGTGAGGAAGGTGGATCCACTATATTGAACCTACAAAGACAGTCTGATACTCTCCGATTATGTTCAAAAGTCCACAATCTATCCAGGTTGGCGCCCACTATGCCTAGCTGCCCTTTATGGCCTCCTCCCTCATCAAGATACCCGTCCATCCAGAGATGGATATCTCAGTCGATTAGCAACCTGCTGGCTAGCAGGTCCCGGGGGAACCAATCCTTCTCAGGATCAATCCATTAATCCTTGGGGGGTTGAAGCAGTCAGACCCCTGGGTGTCATTCTCCCTCCTCTGCTGGCTGAGGATCATAAAGGCTGGGGCTTTCAGGGAAAGGATTGTTGTAGCAGCCCTTGTTTCCAGCCCCACCGTCAGGGTGCCCCATCTAGCTCCTCCTCAACAGAAGCCATCTATCTTCAGGCTTGTACATCCATAATATCAGCAAGAATCAAATCTGGCAAAATGACAGGAAAAGTGCTTGCATGGGCCTTTTTAGCAAAACTCAATTAATGTGGGGAATTGGACTTGAAAATGAGCCGCTGTGCACAGTCCTCCATGAGAGCCCCCTGCATCGGCCCCTGCTCCTCTATGTCCCTCCCACTCCAGACCCACGTCTCAGAGTGGAGCCAAAATGTGAAGACCAGTCAGAGACAGGGAGCTGGCACCCTTCACCGACGGTCTGTGCTGCCATCAACCTCCAAACACTTTGGCAACTGGCAAAGAAGCTAGAGAGGTTCCAGCACCAAATAAAGAAGCTGCGCCAAGTACCTTTGGAGCACGTTTCCCCACCTTGTCCAGCTGCCAGACTTCAGAGTGCAGCACAGACACCCACCCTCACCTCCAACACACACACACAGAACACACACACAGAACACACACGTCTAAGGCTCCCAGTCACCACAAGTATGACTGTTCCACGCAGTCTAAGAATGTCCACCCAATAATAGGATCCCACCCCGAGGAAAATTTCTGCAGTAATCTTTATTCTTCTTGTCCCAGCAAGGGAGCCCAGAGTCCGCCCCTATAATGAAAACAGTCTTTCTTCACTAGTATGTACAATAATGAGCCTGAGGTCTTCAGTGGGCAGCTCACTCATTCTTCAGAGCTACTGAAGGGACTCCCTGCTGGGACACTGGAAGAATTCTAGAGGGACATCCCCTACCCTACATAACTCCAAGTCCGTAGCACCCTTGTATAAGCACCTTATACCCTTGTATAAGCACCCTCTATTCCTTTAGGCACTGTCCCTGTGCTTGTTGACTCCTGACAATGCTGAAGCTCAGAGTATGAAAGAGTGCATGCAGGCTCACACATGTGCATCCAGAATTCTATCCATGCACCTACCTGTGCCACTCCAACTCTTTAAACAAAGCATCTAAACTGTCTCCCAGTTTCTATATCTGGGTTTGGGGAGTGGGAAGCTGTCATTTTCTGAGACAGTCAGGTATTCTATGTAGTTTGTCACCTATTTTCCAAGATAACCTTCAGCTATACAGTTCCACCCCTACCACACACCCCAAAACGTCCTGGAGCTCTAAAAAGATTTATTTTATTTATTTATTTTATGCCTGGTCTTTTTATCACATGTATATATCCATGTAATCATAGAGGTTTCTTCTAAAGTTTCATCTGTTAACATCACTGCATGGAACTATGGAAAAGTAATCCTTGTCAATCTGTGTATGTGAGAGTTTTCTATAGACTATTATTTGAACTTTCTCCCTCTGGTAAATATCATGTGAGTCTGTGAAGCATTAGTAAATACAGTTTTATCTGAAGTATGCAATGAGTCAGAGTCAATTGTGTGCTGGTCATTGAGACATAGAAAGCTTTGCTGATCCAGTCACTTGCTCAGTGAACTTGCTCAGCATGGGAACATGGCTGCTTCAAAGCTTATTGGATCCCCTATTCTCAAGGGTCTTGGGGAGATGGGAAATGGAAGCTTGGGCTTATAAATAAATTTCTTCAGCAGCAATTAATTTAACAGTAGATCAAATTGGTTTCACTTATAGGGGTTTAGTTCCATCACCACAGTTGGGGACAGTTTAATGATGTCAGTAAAGACTCAGACTTCTGTGACTATCTCCAGGGTCATATGACCATGCCTCCACTTCTTGCAGCAGAAAACTAGCCAGCCAGTGCCCTTTCTGAAGGCCCTGATGTGGGGCATGCCTCTTCCACTGGTGGCCCAGTGTCCTGCCCCCCAGGTTTCCAGTCACTGATTAGCAACAGGGTAATTTGCTGGGTTCTGGACCAATCATTGGTAAGAGAGAACAGGATATCACAACACAAATTAGAACAACAAATTTTATCCCCTGGGATCTGGCCCAGTCCCATCCGAAGTAGAACTTCTTTCTGAAGAGAGAAGAAGGAAGCCCCAGCTGCCTAATAACCATGAACAGAAGTATGCGCCTCAAGAAGTCAGCTTCTGCCCCTGAAATAGCCAATTAAGAGCTGTTCTTGAAATGATCAATGGCAAATGAAGGTGATTCCCAACCAGGAAGAGAGGTGGATGAGGTTTGTTTTCAACAGGCTCTGATGCCTTTGTTAGGTAGGGTGCTCTCAATGTCTGCTCTACTCTCCAGGGTTACCATAAGAATTGAACTTGGGTCCCTAGCAGAGATGCTCTTGGGAGTGGGGGATGCCAGCTAACACCTCCCTCTCAGAGCAGGAGACAGTGATTTCCTATACAAGACCCAGGAAATCTGAGACAGTTTCCATTCTTAGGGTCATTCTGAAAGGCCAGAATTAAGGTGTCTCTCAATCCCCTCTAGCTTATCCCTAAGCCTCTTGCTTGTCATTGGTGCCTTGGTGACTTTCTTGTGGGTCTTGCAACTTCTTGAGAAGTATGTGCTACTTGAATGACTCTTTACAGCTCCACAAATAATGACTATCTGAATTCATAATGTCGACCAAGACCATCCATGGTAACTCACAGTTCCAGAAGGCTGAATCTAAACGCTGGACATGAGAGTCTCCCAGTGGACAGTTCCACAATGAAATTGACCACATCATATTCAATCGAAGATTTTGCCTCACCATGTCGCTGTTGTCCCAAAATTCCAAACGGGATCAGACCACTGTCTCCTTTGTGCGAAATTCTACTTCACAGAGTGGGGAGAAAAGTCTGCAAAATTTAAGTCTAAGAAGGCAACTCTCAGAATGACCACCAGCTGGGAGCTCTTTGGCACTATTGCAGCAACATGGGAAGATGCCATCCTTGACAACAAGGAATACGATTGACTGGTTCAGCACCTCCATGCCTGTGCGAAAAATGCTGAGAGTGAGAAAGCCACAAACAGATGCACGTCTTCGGAAACTCTCAAGCTCATTCCTCAACATGGTTTGTGCTTTGAGGCAACCACAAGCTAATGTCTGAGCTCACAAAGCTGTGCAGAGATGCGATAAAGGAAGACCTCAAAAAGAGAAGAGCAGCAGTGTTGGCCAGTGCAGCAGAAGCCGGGAAAAGTATTTGCAACGCTCGCTTGTCCTTTGCCAACTACAAGACCAAGATGACTGCCCTCCGACGTCCTGATGGATCTATCACATCCTCCAGAAAGTCAATGGAGAAAATTATTCACGACTTCTACTCAGATCTCTTTGACAGCCATGTCCACCTGCCTACATACCAAATTCCGCAGGGTGGGTATGTTGTTCCCAATGTTCTCCCTTCTGAAATTCGATGCGCCATTTTGCTGGTAAAGACGTGTACAGCACCTGGTCCGGACAAGGTCAGACCCGGACCCCTGAGGAATCTGCCGCCAGTACTAATCAATACACTGGCCCGACTCTTCACACTCTACCTGTCTGAATGCAAGGTTCCGTCCCAGTGGAAAACCAGTAGGACTGTTCTGTTGTACAAGAAAGAAGACATCCACGACATTGGCAACTATCGCCCAATCTGCCTGCTGTCTGTCATCTACAAGTTGTTCACTCATGTCATCCTGAACATAATAGGCAGAACACTAGATGAAGGACAACCATGTGAGCAAGCCGGGTTCCGAAGGGGATTCAGCACAATAGACCATATACACACAGTGACCAAACTCATTGAAGTTTCCTGAGAGTTCAAGACACCGCTCTGCCTAACGTTCATCAACTTAAAGAAGGCCCTCGATTCTGTTGAGACTGAGGCGGTCATCAAAGCCCTGGCCAAGCAGGGTGCTCAAACTCAGTATATCAAAATCCTCCGTGAGCTGTATTGTGGATTCACCACCAGGATCTCATCATTCTACAAGGAAGTGATAATTGATGTAAAAAGAGGGATTCGGGGGCTGGAGCGATAGCACAGTGGGTAGGGCGTTTGCCTGGCACGCGGCTGACCCGGGTTCGATTCCTAACATCCCATATGGTCCCCTGAGCACCGCCAGGGATAATTCCTGAGTGCAGAGCCAGGAGTAACCCCTGTGCAGAGCCAGGTGTGACCCAAAAAGCAAAAAAAAAAAGTGAGGGGTTCCGCAGGGTGATACCATTTCACCGAAATTCTTTAGTGCCGCCCTTAAGAACATCATGCAACGACTGGAATGGGAAGGAATAGGAGTGAAGATAGATGGTCGGCAATTACACCACCTCCACTTCACTGATGACATCATTCTCATAACACCAAACATTAGCCAAGCGGCACAAATGCTGGCTGACTTCTACCACGAGTGTGGAAAGGTTGGGTTGTAGCTGAATCTCAACAAGACGATGTTCATGAAAAACGAACTGGTCCCTGAAGCTCAATTTGCTCTCAATGGAATGAACATCTCCGAATGCAGCAGCTATGTGTACCTGGGTGGAGAAATCAACATGAGGAATGACTTGGTGCCAGAACTGTGCAGGAGGAAGAGAGCAGTGTGGAATGCCTTCAAGAGCGTCAAAGAGGTGGTTAAGAGAATGAAGAAGCTCCGACTCTGGGCACATCTTTTCGATTCCACCGTTCTTCCTGCACTAACATATGCCTCAGAGACCTGGGCCCTAGGCAAACAGGATGAGAATGCTATTAGGGTATCCCAAAGAGGAATCGAAAGAGCTATGCTGAGAATGTCATGTCTCACTCAAGTGAGAGAAGGAATCCGGAGTTCTGACCTCCTTCAACGGTCAAAAATCAGGGATTCTGTCTTGTTTGCCAAGGCATCAAAAATCAGATGGGCCAGTCATGTAATGCGATTCAGAGACGACCGCTGGACTAGAGCTGTTACCGACTGGATTCCATGGGACGTCAGAAGACCTCATGGCCACCCACCAACTAGATGGTCATATTTCTTCGTCAAATCTCTGAATGAACGATTTGAGGCTTTTTCTGTTCCTGGAGCAAGCATTTATCATTTGGCTGCACTAGCATGTGACAGGGACAAATGGGGACGTTACTGGCACCCGCTTGAGCAAATTGAAGATCAATGGGACTACAAGTGATACAAGTGAAATAATCACCACGATGAGCACAAACGATGGGAGCCGTGCCCTCCAGGTGGATGGTGGGGGCTGGGAGTGGGCTGGGATTTTGTCCTGGGTCCATCATCCTGGCCCTGTTTCCCCAGGGAGCTGCGTTTAGCCCAGATTTGGTGGTGTCAACATCCCCTTCCAGCCCTGGATGGTTTCTCTCCAGGGGTAGCAGAAACATGCAAGCTACAGAGTTGCTGCCGCAGAATGAGAGCCAGAGGTCCAGGCAGAGCAGGGAAGCAGCCACTTTAGAGGTTTTCTGCAGGCAGAGATGGATGGCCAGGAATTGATCCCTTCTGAAGATGAATCACAGTGAGATGCACAAAGAAAACCCCTTTGGTCTGAACAGGCAGATAATGTTCCTGACAGGGGCTGTACTCCAGGTCAATTTGTTGTGATTGGTGGGAAGGTGAGAGTGAGCTGGAGGGACAGTAAGAGACCCATATAGCAGAACAGGAGCTGAGATAACAGAGACATAGCAAATGAAGATACACTACGACAGGGACAGAGGGAGAAATAGTAACAGGAAATGGATGAAATGAGAGGGGATGCGGAGCAGAGGAGCATATGGAGCCTCTCAATTAGCTACAGGATTGTGTTCACTGCAAAAATTAACCAAAACAAGTCACAAGTGTGGGGTCAACACTTGATTGCCAATTATTCCTGCGTGGAGCTCCTTCACAGCTCCTTTTCTACTACAAGAGTGCGTGTGTAAGACAAAGACAGAGAGAGATTGATTCGGATTGCTTAGTTGGCCAACCATGTTAGATGGTTAGCCATATTAAATTTGGATTTATCTTTCCCTTTAAAATTAGCTATGCTTGCTTATGTCCTTTTGGTAGTTAAGAGGTAACCATAGGGGTATTAATAGAATGCTATGAATAGCTTTTTCTAATCCTAATCTTACAGTAAGAGAACCTCAGAGTTTGCTTTATAAGACTTGGGAGAAAAACCCTAGATAACCCTCAGCCAGTTCCTTCCTTTTCAGAGAGACTGAAACATGGAGTGCCCCATGGACCTGGTCAAGTACACACCTGCAGGTGCAGGTACCTGAGGCCGAACCCTGTAGAAGCATACAGGAGATCCCATGTCCCTCAGATGGAGTATCACAGTGCTAGGATTGTTCAATTCAGATTTCTCCCTATCTTCCACTCGCTGGCCAGTGCTAGAGCTCTTCATCTCCCGGAAGTGACCCTCATGGAGAAGAGCAGCACCCACCCCTCATTGTTTCTGCAAACCGTCCCCTCTTTGGTGTTTCTGGAAATGCTCCATTAGATGTGGGGTACAGGTGGAGGATACATATTGCAGTCAACTCTCACAGCAGGTGTTGCAGAGACTGAGGAAGGAAAAGCAACTAGGGTCCCTTGTATTACTCAATGGGGCAATTTTGGCAAAGTTCGGGAGCAATTTTTTTGTCAGCTTGGGGGACTCCACTGGTATACAATTAGCAGGGGCAAGTGACATTCTCCTACAATACCCTTCTGCATTCATCATAGTAGAAACTAAACATCCTACAGTGCCCCAGATAATACCACATCAAAGAATAGATACCACCACCACCACCACCACCACCCAGAGGAAGAAAAACATCTTGTTCCCTTTCCAGCTCTAAAAGTTACTGTAGCATTCCTTGTTTTGACTCTGTGGACTCAGGTTTCCACTGAGTCAGATAAAGGAATCATGGAGAGGAGAGATAGGTGGAGTCATCTGGATGTGCGGGGTCCTGAAGCCAATGCTAGGAACAGATCCTATTCCTTTGCTTGTCTTCTGCGTCCCTCTCTGCTCATCTCACAGGAGAGAAGCTTCCAAGAAGAGAACCATTATCTCTTCTAGAGAATTCTGAAAATGAAATTGTATGCTGGAACCCCAAGCCAGTTATTCTTCAAGGCCATCAGAGGGAGACGTGTTCCTAGAGTTGCATGGCTCCCAATGAGCACTCGCACTTTCAAATGAGCCTAAGGAAGGAAGAGAGGGGAAACACCTGGTCTGTTGTCCTCCTACTTTTTTCCATTTCAATCTCCACCTTCTTCCGCTTCCCTATCACCTTTCTTTTCCAACTTCTTGCCTCAGTCCTTACCACAACTTCTGTGATCTAGGTAGCTGTCTCCTGCTCCAAACTGAACATTATGAAGAACAAAGCCAAAGGTTTCGTCCTTCCTGCTTGAGACCTAGGTCCCATGTGGACAATGACACCACCATCACTCCTGCCACTTTGAAACACTGCGTCAAGTCATCTAGACCTTGCTGAAATTGGCTAAAGGGCCAGTGTCCCCAGAACACCCTCTGTCCTCAGAGCACAGCCACAGGTGCCTCCTCACCCCCACTCCCCTCCATCATGTTCCTGTGGACAAAAAAATGAACTTAAAGGTGTTGCTCAGGGATTCTGCTTGAACTGAAGCTGCAAAGGTGAAATATGCAGATCAATGTTTTACTCTTCACTGGCAGATGCAACCTGGGCTGCCAGAGTGTGACCATTCGTCACATAGAGTGGTGAGGGAGCAGGTTGGAGGGGAACAATTTTGTCTACATCTTTTTTAATTACCTACAAATCTGTCTTCCCCCAGAGGTATGCTTGGGTAGTGAAGCTAAAAGAATTAGAATACACACAGCTCTCAACCCAAACGCTCATTCTTGCTCATTTTTATTCTGGTCAAGTTCATATGATTCAGAGAGGTGACAGAAGAAAATAGGTAGCAGCTTTGAAGTCCAGGTGCCTACATTCAAATCCTTGGCCTGACCAATGGTCAAATATGGGAACTTTGGGCAATTTTCCTAGCCATTAAATATGGGAATAGCAATCCTGTGAGCCATAATTCAGATTGGATGAGAAAGCCTGAGATTGAAGACACATGGTAGATGCTCAACTAATAGTGTGTCCAGAAACTGCCTGTCATCTTAGTAAGCAAGAACTTGAAGTCTCTTTTCCTCTGTGCAAGACGGTCACTCGACTAAACAACCCACAAATCAGACACATCATATGTGTTCTTTCTTCTCCCTTTTCTAGAAAAAGTCATGATTTTGCTTGCAAATAATAATAGAGAAATTGCCACACACATAATCATTCACCCCTGATCATTCACACATAAGTTCTTGTTTGTTTGCTTATGTGTTTGTTTTTAAGATAGTGGTGTCAGGGTGCTGTATTTGAGAGTTGCTCCTGGCAATGTTCAGGGGATTAGGTGGGACCAGCATCAAACCTGGCATTCCTACATGCAAAGCATGTACTCCAGCTCTTTGAGCTAGGGCAACAGTCTACACAACCAGCTCTCAATGTGAGCCTTGGAGAACTATTAACTCTCCCATACTGGGACCTCTGCCAGTTCCATCAAAAGATTCCTCGGACATGAAGGTATGGGTACCCCAACCCATGCTCACTAATTTCAATGCTGTTTCCCTGCCCCCACAGTCTCTCTCAGTGATTACCGCTAGCCTACAAAGCTGCTGTTGGCTATTCAGGGCTGGATAACTGACCTCTCAGGTTCTTCTAAAGTTCCTGCCCTATGGTAGATCAAGGTAAAGAGATAAATAGGTGTGTAGAGAATAAAGACCACAAAGAATAATGGGTTATTATTCTTTGGAATAATATGGAATCCCCAGCTTTTCAGAGATTCATAACCTCAGCATATAAGAAGTAGAATTCTCCTGAAGTTAGGCAAAGCATCTGGAATTCTGCATAAGTCAGAAGTGCACCAGTCAAACTCTGTTGCTGTGCTGAGCCACCAGCTGGACCGTAACAGACCTTAAACAGCACCAGCTTCTCTGTGCTCATGGACTCAACGTGAGCTGGTACATAGTAGGTTCTCACTTGTGGTCTGCCAAAGGCCCCTATCAGTTCCACACCAAATACCAGACTAGGGAGGGCCTCCTGCCAGCTGCCTAACTTTGACAAGCAGAATTCTAAAATATGACTGCATAAGAATGAGGAAGTGTGTAGAGGAGGAAAGTGGGGGACTGCATTTTTCAGAGATCTTTTTATACAGTCCAGCCAAGGATTAATATTTACTAACCCATACTGGACATTCAAAGAACCCATATTTCTTCTTTCTTGCCTTCATTTCTTCTACAATTTCCTTCATTCCTCATGAGAAACATGCCACCTTGTCCCTTTACCTGTCTTCTTCCACCAAATTTCTCTTTTTTAGTCTCAACGTTGTATTTGTGCCTCCTAAAAGAGAAATACACTTTCTCCCAGACATACTTGTGGTGCAAACCTTGCTATTCTCCAAAGGACTTTGAGGGGGATCAGGAAATTAAATTTAGAACAATGTAGTTGAATAATACCATCTAAATGTCATATTAGCTTACCAAGTTGTCTTCCTCTTTCACTGCATCACTGTATCACCATCATCCCGTTGTTCATTGATTTACTAGAGCGGGAACCAGTAACGTCTCCATTTGTCCCAGTCCTGGGATTTTAGCACAGGACTCCTAACTTGTCTTTCCCAATGATTGGAGGCTCTTTCAGGGTCAGGGGAATAAGACCTGTTATTGTTACTGTTTGGCATATCGAATACACCACGGGGAGCTTGCCAGCTCTGCCGTAAATATGGAACTCTTCATGAATTTGCCTGTCATCCTTGCACAGGGGCCAAGCTAATCTTCTCTGTATTGTTCCAATTTTAGTATATGTGCTGCCGAAGTGATTGGCCTATTTAATCACCCAAATTTCCATGAAGCATCCTTGCTAGGGCTGAATGAGAAATAAGAAAACTGAGGCTCAGATGAAATAAAGCAGCTACTTGCAGGCCCTTGATGATGGGAGACAGAGGTGGTCCTGGGGATCACTTCTGACAGCAAAGCAGAAACTACCTCTTCCCCTCAGGGTGAAGAGGGCTGTGAACCAGCAATATTCAAGCATCAGGCAACAGGGAGTGGCTATGAAGGAGGCTGGAGGAGAGCGTCAGTGTCAAGAACCCAGGTTCAGATCAGAGAAGGATGAGGGTGAGCACTGGCTCAATAATAGTGACACTTGCCTTGCACGTGTGTGACCAGTCTGATCTCAATGCCCCTCCCTAGTGTGGGTTTGGATGTGGGGATGACAGGGGCCTTGTGACTGCCATTTGGGATTCCCAGAGCCACAATCAAATGTGGGATCTCGTGCATGTGTGACCAGGCAAACACAGGCATCACAACCAAGAAGGCAAGTTCCACCCTGTCTCAGCAACAAGAAAGAGAAAAGACAGGGGTTAATAAAAATAAATAACACCCAAGAATAGTAGTATATAATACCAGGAGGTTGGCTCCATATCTTGAAAGCTGGCCTAACATGCTGGAGGAAAGGCATCCCAGATAGAGAAGGGAACATCAAGTAAAATGTGATTGGAGATCCCGCGTGGGAAGGGAGATGTGTGCTGAAGGTAGACTAGAAACTGAACATGATGGCCACTCAATACCCCTATTGCAAACCACAACACCCAAAAGGAGAGAGAGAGAGAACAAATTGGAATGCCCTGTCACAGAGGTGGGGTGGGGTGGGGGGGATGAGATTGGGGGGTGGGAGGGATACTGGGTTCATTGGTGGTGGAAAATGGACACTGGTGGAGGGATGGGTCCTCAAACATTGTATGAGGGAAACACAAGCATGAAATGTGTAAATCTGTAAGTGTACCCTCACTGTGACTCACTAATTAAAAAATAAATAAATGTTTAAAAATAAAAATAAATAATAATAAAATAGAGTAGTGTCACGGGGTAATGGGGAGTTGTGGGAAATGGACATGAGGGTTTAGGGCTTGGGGTAATAAAATTGTGGGGAGTCAACTGTGGGGCCAGAGCCTCATGGGTGGGCAAGGGGCAATGAGATGACAGAGATGCCATTACTTCCTCCTCTGGTCTCTGCCCTTTCATCTCTGCCTCCATTTCCGGCATCTGTCCACTCACAGCTGGTCTTCAGCACCCTACACCCCAAGCGGTTGTGTTAGAGAGCTGGGGTGTGGTCTTAGGCTGGGGCTCAGTTTGCTCTGTCTCTCTCCTTCCTCATGCTCCTCTGCCTCTTGACGAAACCCCAGGGTTACATCTGCAAGGCTATGAGGTTTCTATCACTGCTCAGCCGTCAGGATGCAGGTGATGATCCATGCCCAGTGAGGGACTGAGCATGCCCCAGGATACAAGCTAAGTCAGGGAGGGATGCTAGTACATAGGCTGGGAACGAGGCCAGACACTTACTCCCCACTACAAACGCAGGGGTGGGGGTGGGTGGGCCCCACCTCCATCAGGGCTGAGCCAGAGGCCATAGCTTTGAGTATGTGGCCTCTGCCAGCTCCTGCTAGCCCCCCTCTGTCCTTAGGGGCTCCTTTCCCCCCTGGCTTACTGTTTATTGTTTTGAAAGCACATCTCAGTCTAGTGCTTTTGCTACAATAAATAGCTAATAATCTTTTCAGACTCTATTACTTGCTTCACAAAATAGTGGTTGGATGGGGTGCTTATTTAATTTTTTGCTGAGAGGAAAAGACTCAAAGGAAGACTCAGAGGAGCCCAGAAAACTCCACTCACATCTCAAATGCTGTTTATTGACTATTCATGTCCCAAGGCAGAGGGGTGACCCACCAAGTGGATCCCTGGAAGTTTGGCCACAGGGACCCCAGGTCACACAACTAAATATTATCAAGGACTCCAAAGAGCTTATGCTTATATAAATTAGATATTTTTATTTTTGTTTATAGCAGATTGGAGCGATAGCACAGAGGCTAGGGCATTTGCCTTGCACATGGCCAATCCGGGTTCGATTGCTCTATCCCTCTCGGAGAGCCTGGCAATCTACCGAGAGTAACTCGCCCGCACAGCAGAGACTGGCAAGCTACCCGTAGGTGTATTCAATATGCCAAAAATAGTAACAAGTCTCACGATGGAGATGTTACTGGTTCCCGATCGAGCAAATCGATGAACAATGGGACGACAGTGCTACAGTTCATAACAATTTTTTTTGGTCACACCAGAGTTCAAACTCAGGGCCACACATATGCAAAGGGAGTGTTCTACCCCTGAGCCATCTCTCTGGCCCTACCTTCCAGCCCCCTTAGTCTGAGAGAGTGGGTGCTGGCTGCCTGAAATGAAATGTGCTCCCTTATAAGACACAAGCTCAATATGCCTTCATTTCTTTCTTTTTTTTTTTTTTTTTTTTTTTGCTTTTTTGGTCACATCTGGTGATGCTCAGGGGTTACTCCTGGCTTTGCACTCAAGAATTACTCCTGGCGGTGCTCGGGGGACCATATGGGATGCCGGGGATCGGACCCGGGTCGGCCGAGTGCAAGGCAAACGCCCTATCCGCTGTGCTATCGCTCCAGCCCCAATATGCCTTCATTTCTAAGTGAGTTTGTTATCTCACCTGACAAGAAGCCCTACGGGGAAAAGTGGAAGGGCTAGCAGCTTTAGCCGCTTCACAATCATCCTTAATGACTCAGCCCCTTTACATTTTCCATCGCTACAGGCTACTTATTCAGCCTCCTCTCTCACGCACACAAAATGGCTGCAGAAGCCCCCATAATTATATGCAAACACAGTACCTTCACCAGAAAATTCATTGTTTTCTTTGGACTTCTGGATATTAGCAACATTTTCCCAAAAACTTTTCTTAGAATCACCAGATGGACTTACAGGTCATATTTGTCTTCCTAGAGTTGCTGAAACAGAGTGCCACAAGGCAAATGATTTAGAATCACAGAGATGCATAGTTTCCATGTTATAAAAGTTAAAGAATGACCGTCACACCCCTCCAGCTTTATCTGAGACTGGACTAACAAGCAAATTGACCAAACAAACTGGTAGGAGTAAAAGGTCAAATTTAGTTACATATATAACATATGACATGACTGTGAGTATGTGTAAAGCAAATGGGAAAAACCAGAGGGGGGTAAGTGAATTTATCCTGTGCTAAAGAATAGGGCTCATGGCAAGAAAAGGAAGTCTTACATGAGGAAGAGTGTTGTATTCACATGACAATACCTTGCCTTCAGATGTTTGCCCTGCATGAACATAGATATCTGTTATTAAAAGGTCATTCAAAAAAATGTCCAAAAGTTTAAACAGTCTAAATCCCCAAATCCTCAGCAATGCCCCAACCTTAGTGCTACTTAACAAGGACACGGGCTAGAAAGGGTGAACTCTGGAAATCTTGGGAAAAATCAACCTAAATATTTTGGAGGCACCTGAAATTAACATGTCCATAAAACAAGGTCTCCCGTGAGACCTGAGCCTGAGCATCCTTATTTCATCCTGCTTCAGGAGACCCCAGATCTCCCTTCTTGGTACCAAGAAGGCCCCAGTCTTGGCACCAGTCTCCACAAGATGCCTTTTCTCTGTCTCTTCAACCGTCTTCCCTTGGTGTGATTCTGTTCCTGTGTCCCCTCACTCCCCCTTCTAGAAGGAAACCAATTATATATACCATTAGCCCATCTACCTTCCTCTTCTGGAATTCCTGACAAGGAAGCAAAGTCTCAGCAGGGGGAAGTTTCTGGTTCCTAATGCCCCTTGTAACATGCTTGCATGTTACAGGGGCATTATTTGGGATGTGTAGGGAAGATTTTTCCAGAAACCCTAATATCAGGAACATCTCCAACTGTGCCCAGAGCAGTGAAGCTGCAAAAGCCATTGGGTCACCTGGGGAAACACCAACCCTGGGGATTAATCAGGGCAGTGCTGGGCAGTTGGCCGGGGGAAGAGGACAGACAGGAGATAAACAGGGCTCTGGGCCCAGGGATGCAGTTCAAGCGGTAGAGCATATGCCTAGCGTGTGCCAGACCCTGAGTTCCCTGCCCGGTATCACAAGGCCCCAAGCATGTAAACAACAGTGTGAAATGAAAAGAAATCAATCCAGAGCTGGGCCAGAGACACACACTGGAGGAGAACTCAGATGGCTGCTCATGCCCCCTGACTGCCTGTCCACTGGCTCGCCTGTCTCTCTGCCTCCTCTCCGCCCCCCAGAAATGCACCCTTGCCGCCTACCCACCTTTGGGTTTACTTTAAGGACTTGGAGCCCAACCTTAAGCTTCATATTACCTGATAATCAGCTCTTCTGCCTCTCTCTGTTGGGGAGCAAGGGAAGAAAGAGCGGGAACGATTGCCCTGTTTGGTGTAAATACTGCCCTCCATTTTCCCCATCATACTCACCCTGCACTATGGTTTTGATAATAAAAAAATAATTTAATCAAACAAATTTGGGGGATCAGGAGTAGAAGCCAAAGAAATCCCTCCTAGCTTTAAAACATAGTCGCTATTTCTTTGCATTATTTTGTTTGTTTTGTTTTTAGACCTTTGGCTATGAGTCTTGTTTTGGAGCTCAGATGTATTTAAAAACCAGGGCAAATGACTGACAGCAGTGATGCCTATTTTCCTAATTGTGGAGTTGAAGGGAGGCAGAAGAAAAAAACAAGTGAAAATCACCCAGATATAATTCCCCCCCCCAAAAGAGCCACTGTTATTGTCCTGTTGGGTCTGTCTAGTTTCATTTCTCCTCTCTAAGCATTCTAAAATAAATGTTTGAGATTGAGCTATAAATGCAGAGCCTGTCAGCCCTGGTTATCCAGAGACACAGATACAGGTCTGAGAACAGAACAGAAACTTGGAGGTGCGACCTACTTGCTACCAGAGCTTGCCAAGTCAGACCACGGAGGCTTAGGTTGCTGGGATCACTGAGGCCTCTTCGCCTCCACCTCATGGTGGACTGGAGGCAGCTCTCGGGTCTCCTGTGTGTCCTGTGCCTCTGGTTGGATCGTCGCAAAGGCGCCCACCCCAAGTGTTTCTTTACCTGGAGTTTGTTTTCACACAGTGAGCCTCAGGGTGGAGAGGATAGGTCCTGGAGCACCTCAGCAATGCTGGCCATGGATCCTGTGCTGCCCCCACTGGGCTCAGACCCTTGGAGGCAGTGGGAGCCACTGATGGTGGCTTAGCCTGGGGATCCCCCCTGTGTCAACCTGTACTCATCCTTGCCCACGCAGAGAGGAGTCACCCTCAGCACACTCTCGGTTGGCCCAGCTTGGAGCATGTGCCAAGCCAGGCTCCTGACTGGGGTGGTGGTGGGGGATTCTTCTGTGGTTTGGGAACTCATTCAAGTGCATTGTGAAGCTGAGCCCCATCTTGTCGTCCTGGCCCCCTTGCTGCCTCCCCTCTGTCCTCTTCTCCTCTTGCACCCTCAGCTCTCCACTCCACACCGAAGCGCTGGTCTGCCTCCCTCTCTCTCCCCTCATGCTTCCTGCCTGGGCCTGCCTCCGCCCTGCACCCTCTTTCTTTCTGTGTGGAAGGGAAAGGTTAAGTGGAGACACGCTTGCTGTCTGTTGCGATAGAGAGGCAGCAACTTTCTCCCTTAATCAATCTGTCAGGCATGGTTAGGCTGCAGGGAACTCAGGCTGCTCACAGGCTGACAGCTTCCAGCACACACACACACACAGAGAAACACTCACATGCACACATACATCAGTACACAAACAGGTCCACACTTGAACCCCTGTGTACATATAGACACACACAGATATGCACACACAGGTACACATGCCAAGTATATCTGTACACACTGGAGTCAACTTGCATACACTCTGGCACTTGCGCACACATGTACACATGCTTCTCTGTATACAAAGACATTGGCACATGCACCCGCATGGAACACAGATCCTCACACTAGTGCACACTAGCAAGCACTCCTCACATGTAACCTGCCGAGATTAGGTCTGGAGCATCACTGTTTTGCAGAACCTGCTTACAGAGAAGCTGCCGCATGGTGACTCCTGTCCTCAAGTCTTTAACTCACCTGCAGCATGGACAGAGACACTCCCAGGGCACAAGTGTGTTGGAAGCTGGGGAACACTAGCCCTCAGGAGCACGGAAAACTCTGGTCACTGAACAAACAAGTAAAGGTTAGGAGGCGCTAAGGCAGGGATGGGGTGGGGGGCAGAGGGGCTGGGCAGGGCCAGGAAGAGACACTAATACACTTAGTTCTGGGAGCAGATTGCTAGGGTTCAATTGCTAGGGTTCAAGTTTTCTGCACCATTTCTGTGGGACCTGAGGCAAGTCATTAAATTTCTCTGTGGCTCAGTTTTCTCAACTATGAGTGGGGCTAGAAGACTCCTCCGTGGCCGTGAAGGGAACTGATTTCTGAGCTGCTCAGGACAGGGCCTCTTAGCACGAAGGGGACATCTCTAATCCAGAATGACCTATGATGGGCTTGTCCTTGTCCTTCCCATGATGGACATTCAGAGACACAGCACAAACACAGGGCACAGAACCCAGCCCTGAGCTTAGAGGAAGAGGTGAGAGGGCAATGCCTGAAGTACAAAGGGCCCCAGGAGGCTGGACTTGACACCCACACCGTGTGACCCACAGCTGAGATGGCCAAGCCACGCTGCTCTCAGCAGAAATGAAGGGTGCCCTCCCAAGAAAGGACCCTGAAGCCAAATCCCCTTCCAGCTCACTCTCTTGATTTTTGGGCCACCACTCAGTGAAGCTCAGGGGTTACTCCTGGCTCTGCACTCAGGGATCACTCCTGGCATTCTGAGGACTATAAATGATGCCGGGGATCAAACCTGGGTCAGCCATGTACAAAGCAAGTACCTGCCCTCTGTACTATTGCTCCAGCCCCTGGAATCAAAATTCACAATTCACTGCAGATGCATCACACCAAGAGGGCAGGACTTCCCTGTATCCTCTGTGGGGGAAGTCCCCAAACTCAGGGTCTAGGATATGCTGCACGAAACTGCTCCCCAAAGACCTTCTTCTTTCCTCCTCCTCACCACCACACCTCTGCCTTCTCCCCAACACCTCCACCACAGAGAAAGGCTGTGCAGTAAACTCACTCTGCTGGCACCTTAAAATAAGGCAAGCGGAATGGTTCAAACACACTGAGGACAAGGTGTTCTCAGGGGCTCTGCACTCAGTCCAGATCAAATCCCAAACACCCCTCGCCCCAGTCCGGCATCCCTGCCTCTAAAGTGAGGATCCCCACCTGAAGTGGTTCTGCTGCAGATGCTCATGGTCAGGATCACAATTGGTATGAGCAGAAGAGAAACACAGTCCTGTTCTCAGGAAGCCCAAGTCTGAGGGGACACAGTCCCTGTCCCCAGGAGGGGCCTGAAGGGAAGACTTCAAGTATGTGAAACAGGACTTGGAGCAGGCTTTTTCCTATCGGAGAATGTCTCTAGTTGGCAACTACAGAGTAACATCTGGTCAAGGATTTGGGGGAAGGTGGACAGAGCCAGAAGCAGGCCATGGCGTGTCACTCTGGGGTGGGTCCGGATCAGCAGAGCAGGACACAGTCCCCCTGGCAGGCCCAGAGCAGTCTCACCTTCCTTTCACACAGTCTTTCAAAGACTTCTCATGCTCTTTGTGCTGACAGGACCACGGGTCCTCATTGGACAGAAGCAGCACCCGCCATCCTGCCGCAGGAACTTGCCCCCCAGGAAGAACAGGAACATGTTTGAAGGGAAGCAGAGTTCTCAGTATACTGTGGCCTGGGGCTGGAGGTCAAAGATTAAAGATCTCCCCACACTTCTGAACCTGGGTCACCTGCAGCCCGATGCGTGCTTCATGAGTGCTGGTCACTTATCACTTAGGGGGGTGGAGCACTGCCACTTGGCTTTAGGCTTACTCTGGGCTCCGCCAAGTCACCCCCTCATACCCTAGAAAGGCACTTGGATGTAAGTAGTCAACCTGAGAGAAGAACTTGAAATCTCCAGCGGGGTGCAAAGCTGGAAGCAGGGTGTAAGGGTTGGGTATGAGTCTTCTCTGGGGAGCAGGGGATATCTAAACACTGGGCACTCTTGTCAATTACACGTCATTTCCCGAATTCTGCAGTTCATGGATATCATTGTCCCAAGGGATTTAATAACAACCTGGGTGTGTGTGTGTGGAGGGGGGCTGCCCTGTGCTGCAGTGCCCTTGGGGCAGCATGACAAGGGGTAGGAGAACCATCTGCTGCTTAACCACAGCCCCTGGAGGAAGTGACATCTCTGTAGGGGACCACGCTATACTCTGGACAGATTCTCAGCTGAAGCTCACACAGCCTGAGCCTCCCCTTGTCTTGATCATTGTTTGATCTGTAGAGCTCTGCATGCAGTAGGTGCTCAGTACTTGCAGGAATGTAGGAGGAAGGCCTCTGCAATAACTTCTTGGGGCACATCTCTCCCTCTCAGCACATCTACACGCTTGCCCCAAGCAAGAGCAGTTTGTGAATTCCTCATTTCCCACAAGCCTGTCATGTAAGACATGTGCCAGGAAGATGCTGCAGGCTTCCGGGAGGCAGGACATGCTGGAGTTCTGTCTGGGATGAGGGCTAGGAAGCAGAGCCAGAGGTTGGATGGGGACAGAGCAGCAGTGGAGGTAGAGGAGGCTGATGGAGAAAGATTATAAGTGTCGAGACCACCTGGAGAAGAGGCAGGAGATTATTTCTCCTTCCTCATCAAATCGGCTGGCCTGTGGGGGTTCCAGTGCAGCTGGCTCCTGCCTTCTGAAGGCGACTGTGGATGCCATGTTGTACAAAGACACAGAGAAAAAGACATTTTAAGACAGGAAGCTCATACAAAGGAGGTTTTGGGACAAATGAGGAGGCTCCACCAGGGGCCTGTGCAGCCCTTACAGTGTCAAAGGAGTTGCAAACAGCAAGGAATTGTCTCCAGCATGGCATGAGCAGGAACTAAAGGGGAAAGAGTTCTGGAGGCTGCAGTAAGTGAATGAAGAAGGAAAGAGGATGGGAGGGAAGCAAGCATGGGAGCAGGAATTCCATCTGGGATCTCCTCTCTAGAGTTGTATTTTCTCTAGATACCAACAAACAAACATGAATACCTCCCAGCAGAAAATGAATTTAAGGATGCCTTAGACAGTGCTTTGCTGTAGAATGAAGTGTAACAAGTTCATTCAAAGTTCTGCAGTCTAAAACAACATTCAATGATTTTCACATTTATTGCTTTTCCTTCTCCAATTCTTTCACACTCGTCCCTTCCAGATATGGGGGGTCTTTGCCTCCTCCCCTAGAATCTGAAAGGAATTCAGCCACTAGGTGCTCAACAACTCTGAAATGGCCTGTCTCTAGAGTTTGTGTTCAGTATGTCATAAATACTATTCTAAGTAGCTATTCTTTTGCAGATGGCTGAAAGAAAAGGACACTAATGGATGAAAAAGTGTTTCAAGCCACATATAATGTCACAGAGAGCTTTTTAGTCATGGCAGTTCTTCCTTCAGGGTCACAGAAACATTTGTTGCACACTTGGCAGTGGGGCTAGTGGAAACAGTTCTCTGTTACTGTTGCAGGTGACTTATGTGAAGGGGTAAGAGAGGTAGTAACCTGGGGGGGAGGGTCTACCATGTTCTTATTTAGCCCCCTGTCACTCAGGAAGAGCCCTGGAGGATTGGGGCTCAACTGATCAAATCTACTCTGAGCACCTACATGACTTGCTTCTCATCAGCTCCACATGTCAGTTGTCAAACTGCACCCAAGTCCCACTCAGTCTTCATGACACAGGGATTTATCCCTCCACCAATTTCTCGGAGTCATCAATGGGCTCTGGCCATAGCAAGGAATTGATCATTGCAGGAAAAGAAAATCAGACCTCACCCCTGCCCAGGTACTTGGCTCTGGTCTGTTGCCTACCCTCCCAGAAAATAATTTCAGGGATGAGATGCACAATGAAGTAAGTTATAGTTATTTGGAAAATGTGAATGGAGAAGAAGAAAATTGTGTGCTCCAAAAGGAATCTTCAGAGCAGAGAGTCCAGTATCTCAAGTAGATCCGTGGACAACATACCCCCTCCCAGTGGGGAAATACTCAGGAATACACAGCTAAAGCAGAGATGCCAGCCAGCCAGATTGGGGAAATGCAGGCCTTTTCCTCTTCCTCAGCCTTTTTCCCAAATTGCCCCACCCACCTCAGGGTCTATGTGAGAGTGTTGTCAAAAGGGAGAGTTTAGAACTATCAGTGGTCTCCTTTGATATTCTTAGCATGACTTTTGTTCGGTCTTGAAGCCTCTCTTCTCAAGGGGGTCCAGAAGATGCTCTGGGCCTAGAATTCTACATTTCAAAGGCTTGCCAGGACCCTTGTGGTTCCTGTATTTCAAAGATCTTCATGTGTTTGTAGTGGTTTGCTTTCCAATGTCTTTCCCAATATAAATTAGCAAGGACTTCTTTCTTCTGCCTGGAAAGATTATCTCCAGTCTTTTAGAGTGCTGCCCATCCTTTCTTGATCTCCAATCAATCAGACTGCTCTCACATTCTCTCTGACCTCAGCTTGCACACCTTTACAAACTTTAAGAGCTGTGGTTGCCCCCGTATCCAGAGGCAGTGTATGCCTCAAGGATTTGGGCAAGGTTCTGACCTCATAGCATCCAACCAGCTCATTGGCCTTGTTGTTCTGCATCCCTTCCCATACTCTGTGGCCCACACACCTCAGCTCTTAGAGATGATGCCTTTATTTCGGCCCTAGGGGACCAAAGGCAAAATGCAGAGTGATTTGGAGAGTCCTACTGCACATTGTGTCTCTTGAGCAAAGACTCAGGATTAAGAATGAGGAGAAGCACCAAAATGGGGTTTGGAGGAACTTTCCTCAAGATAGTCGAAGCCATCTATCACAAGCCTATGGCAAGCATTATCCTCAATGGGGAAAAGCTAAGGGCCTTTCCTCTAAGATCAGGCACAAGACAAGGATGCCCACTCTTTCCACTCCTCTTCAATATAGTACTGGAAGTACTTGCGATAGCTATTAGACAAGAAAAAGAGATTAAGGGCATCCAGATAGGAAAGGAAGAAATCAAACTCTCACTATTTGCAGACGATATGATACTATATCTAGAGAAGCCCAAAGCCTCTACTAAGAACTCTTAGAAACAATAGACTTATACAGTAAAGTTGCAGGCTACAAAATCAATACCCAAAAATCCAGGGCCTTCCTATATGCAAACAATGAGGCAGAGGAAAGTACATGAAAAAAGCAATCCCATTCACAATCGTGCCCCAGAAAATCAAGTACCTCGGAATTAGCTTCACTAAGGATGTAAAAGACCTCTACAAAGAAAATTATAAAACGCTACTCCATGAAATAAAAGAGGACATGAGGAAATGGAAACATATACCCTGCTCGTGGATAGGGAGAATCAATGTTGTCAAAATGGCAATACTCCCCAAAGCATTATACAGATTCAAAGCGATCCCTATAAGGATACCTATGACTTTCTTCAAAGAAATGGATCAAGCAATCCTAAAATTCATATAGAACAACAAACGTCCACGGATAGCTAAAACAATTCTTGGGAAAAAGACAATGGGAGGCATTACCCTCCCCAACCTCAAACTTTACTACAAAGCAGTAACAATTAAAACAGCATGGTACTGGAAAAAAGGCAGAGCCACAGACCAATGGAACTGGGTGGAATATCCCTACACACAACCCCAAGTGTATGATCATCTAATCTTTGATAAGAAGCAAGAGACGTGAAGTGGAGCAAGGAAAGCCTCTTTAACAAGTGGTGCTGGCACAACTGGACAACCACATGCAAAAAAAAATGAGCTTAGACCTTGACCTGACACCATGCACAAAAGTCAGATCAAAATGGATTAAAGACCTCAACATCAGACCACAAACCATAAAGTACATTGAAGACAAGGTCGGCAAAACCCTCCACAGTATTGAAGATAAAGGTATCTTCAAAGGTGACATAGAACTAAGCAATCTAGTAAAATCAGAGCTCAACAAATGGGAATACATTGAACTAAAAAGCTTCTGCACCGCAAAAGATACAGTGACCAGAATACAAAGACTATCCACAGAATGGGAAAGGATATTTACACAATACCCATCAGATAAGGGGTTGATATCAATGATATATAAAGCACTGGTTGAACTCTACAAGAAGAAAACATCCAACCCCATCAAAAAATGGGGCGAAGAAATGAACAGAAACTTCACCAAGGAAGAGATACGAACGGCCAAAAGGCACATGAAAAAGTGCTCTACATCACTAATCATCAGAGAGATGCAGATCAAAACAACCATGAGATACCACCTCACACCACAGAGAATGGCACACATCCAAAAGAACAAAAGCAACCACTGTTGGAGAGGATGTGGGGAGAAAGGGACCCTTCTACACTGCTGGTGGGAATGCTGACTAGTTCAGCCCTTTTGGAAAACAATATGGACGATTCTCAAAAAACTAGAGGTTGAGCTTCCATTTGATCCAGCAATACCACTGCTGGGAATATATCCCAGAGAAGCAAAAAAGTATAGTCAAAATGACATCTGCATTTATATGTTCATCGCAGCACTGTTTACAATAGCCAGAATTTGGAAAAAACCTGAGTGCCCTACAACAGATGACTGGCTGAGAAACTTTGGTACATCTATACAATGGAATATTATGCAGCTGTTAGAAAAAATGAGGTCATGAAGTTTGCATATAAGTGGATCAGCATGGAAAGTATCATGCTAAGTGAAATGAGTCAGAAAGAGAGAGACAGACATAGAAAGATTGCACTCATCTGTGGAATATAGAATATTAGTATAGGAGTCTAACACCGAGGAATAGTAGAAATAAATACCAGGAGGCTGTCTCCATGGCTTGGACACTGGTCCCTCATTCTGGGTAACTCAGAGAAGGGATCACCAAGTAAAATGTGGTAGGAGGTCATAGGGGGGAAGGGTGACGAGTGCTGAATTTAGAGACTGAACACAATGGCCACTCAACACCTTTATTGAAAACCATAACACCTAATCAGAGAGAGAGAACAAAAGGGAATACCCTGCCATAGTGGCAGTGTGGGGTGGGGGCGGTGGGGCTGGGGAGGGTGGGAGGGAAGCTGGGTTTACCGGTGGTGGAGAATGGGCACTGGTGAACGGATGGGTTCTCGAACTTTGTATGGGGGAAACATGAGCACAAAAATGTATAAATCTGTAACTGTACCCCCACGGTGATTCACTAATAAAATGAAAAAAAAACAAAAAAAATTAAAAAATAAAATCATTTAAAAAAAAAAAGAATGAGGAGAAGGCTCTGGATCAGGAAGTTCTGCAGGGGAATCAGCCAGGGGATGCCTATGCTAAAGGAGCAGTGATCAGAGCAGGTGTTCATTCTTCGTGAATGTTTCTTATCCCTCTTCGTAAATTACCGTCTCATGCTGTAAGTGGGAATTTACTCTCTCTGCTTCAAGTTGCCTGTATGTCTGTTATCACCTCTCCTTTCTTCTTCTTTTTTTGTTATCTCCAACACTTTTTTTAAAAAATTAAATCACACAAAAAATTAAATCACCATGAGATACCAGTTACAAAGCTGATCATGGTTGGGTTTCAGTTATACAGAGTTCCAACACCCATCCCTCCACCAGTGTACATTTCCCACAACCAATGTTCCCAATATTTCTCCCGCCACCCTCCCCCTGTCCTGTCTCTATGGCAGGCACTTTCCCTCTGTATCTCTGTCTCTGTCTCTCCTTTTGGGAATTATGGTTTGCAATATGGATACTGAGAGGTAATCATGTTTGTTCCTTTACCTACTTCCAGCACACAGTTTTATCCAGAGTGATCGTTTCCAAATATCTTTGTCATAATAGTCCCTTCTTATTCCAACTGCCTTCTCTCTCAGTACTTAAGGCAGGCTTCAACCATGGATCAAGTCTCTTGTCCCTTATTTTTACTGTACTTGGGTATTAGTCTCATATTATGATTTTTTTGTATCCTACAAATGAGTCCAGTCATTCTATGTCTGTCCCTCTCCTGTGTGCCTCTGATCACCTTTCCCTTTATCCTTCCATGTGCTGCTTTCTCTACATTTTGTCCTTCTTGGTCTTTTGTTCTCATACAATAGAAAGCTCAGCAAATAGAAGCCAAATATTTGCTGACCTCCTAAGAGTATATATTGTTCTTAGGAAGTCCACCTTCAGTTTCTGAAAGTCTTCTACTGAAACACATTAGGTGTCAGAATTAATGATCTTTAACACATTAGGTGTCAGAATTAATGATCTTTGAAGGCAGATTAACTTTCCTTTCTTTTTACATAATATTTTAAAATTTTTTGTAGTGATCTCTTTCAAACCTTTATTTATTTATTTATTTATTTATTTTTTAAATAAACGTTATTGAATCACCATGAGAAGGAAAGACACCATGAGAAGGGAAGAGAGAGGGGAGAGAGAGAGAGATACAGAAAGAGAGAAAGAGAGAGAGAGAGAGAGAGAGAGAAGAAAGGTGCCTGCCAGACAGCACAGAGGCAAAGGTAGTCTGGGGTGGGGGTAAGGGGTGGAGGTGATGGTAGAGGGAAACTGGGGAATTGGTGGTGGGAAATGTACACTGGTGTAAGGATGGGTATCGGAACATTCTATGACTGAGATCCAAGCATTAACTTTCCATTTAATGGCTTATAAGTATGTTGGCTCCACTGATTGTGACAAAATACAGAGTCTTTCTCTTTCAGAAAAATGCCTCTCAATTTGCTGCAGAAAATGAATGCAATGTCATTTTTCTTAATGTGAACAAACTAAATACATGTGCTTGTGGATTGCATGAAAATATTGGGCCAAGTAAGAACGATTTGGGAGAAGCACTCCAAGGAAGGTCCTCACCTCTTTTCTTCCCGTTCTCCCCAGCTCCAGATGGCCCTAGACAAGGGATAAGGTCTCTGTTCACCCCCACACTTCCTGGAAGAAGGTAAATGAGGAAAGGCTTACCTCCCAGGTATCTGCCCCATCACCTGATTTGCCGGCAGGCATCCCCCCACATCCTTTTGCCCCCACTTCCCCATCTGGGAGCTAAACTGTCATCACTTTAAGCATGCAGATGACTAATGCTCAAACAGAATTCTCAGTAAACTCAGAGGAGGGGCAGAAAACTGCAGTTTGGTCCTCATCCCCATTCTCGGCTAGGGGATGACATTTTACCAATGTAAAATGTCACATCTGCCTTTCACATCTGCCTTTCCTGGGCTCTATTAGTATTTGCTTCATTAAGCAGGAAGGTGTCCATTCAACCTGCGGGATTCCAGGCTGTGTACCTAGGTACACAACACCTAGATGTGGGCAAGGACTGTGAAGGTGGCATGCCAAATCCAGGATGGAAAGCTTTGGGATTAGGGTGGGGTATTAAGAACAGCAAAGGCTGAAGATGCCCCTGGCTTCCTTTTCTGACTTATGGGAGAATGGTTTGTAAATCTCTCAGCACTTCTGAGCTCAAGCTGAGGCACTTTGACCTTTACTCGAAGGCTATTTGACTCTACAGAGTCGAGGACCCTCTGAGGTCAGAAAATTGCCTCTGCCTCCATCAAGTCACAGGTCCTACCTACATTTGCTTCTCATGGACTCTGCAGGGAGACAGGGGATACCACCTATGGGGATGGATTTGCAAAATCTTACAGGTTTTCAGAGGTTCTTGAGGGCAACTTCTGATGGTTAGGGTAGCACTGTAGCACTGTTGTCCCGTTGTTCATTGATTTGCTTGAGTAGACACCAGTAACGTCTCTATTGTGAGACTTATTACTGTTTTTGGCATGTTGCATATGCCACGGGTAGCTTGCTAGGCTCTGCTGTGCAAGCGGGAAACTTTCGGTAGCTTGCCAGGCTCTCCAAGAGGGATGGAAGAATCAAACCCTGGTCGCCAACATGCAAGGCAAATGCCCTACCCACTGTGCTATCACTCTAGGTAGTTAGGGTAAGAAGAAACATTTGCTTCATCGTCAAAAACTTTTCCCTGACTTGGAGGAAACTGAGGCCCAAAGGGAATGGGAAAACAGATCCAGAGATACTCCAGAGAACTTACATAGTAAGCAAGTGTAAGGGAAAACTAGTCTTCCATGCTTACTGCCTCTGCACTCCCTGACTCAGATTCTCAACCCCAGGCCTGGCTGCTCCTTAGAACTTAAAATAACCACAGCCTGACTAAGACTCAGACTAATGAACTAAATCAGAATCTCTGAAGATGGCTATTTTTGTCTTTTAAAATCTATGTATGAAGTCACTTTTAATAGGGCCACACATGGTTGTGGCTGGGGTGAGGCTGGAGGGCAATGTGGTGCCAGGAATCAAACTCAGGGACTCCTGGAAGATAGATAGGAGGGTGCTCTACCACTCAAGTCATATAACTGGCCCTAAAAAGAAAACGTCTCCTTGAAATATAAAAAATCATTCCTTTTAGAAGGAATATATAGATTTTATAGATTAAAGATAATGTATAGATTATATATTGGGGCTACACCTGGCAGTTCTCAGGTCTTACTTCTAGCTGTACACTCAGGGATGATTCCTTAAAAAGCTCAGGGGACCATTCATTTGAGGTACACAGATCCAACCCATGTTGGCCATGTGCCAAGCAAGTATACAAACCAAGTGACTCGCTGTCCTATCTCGACAGTTCCAAGTATATGAATTCTAAGTGTTCTCTCTGAAGCACATTCACAAACTGACCACACATGTGAAACTAGTGCCCAAATCAGATAAAGTAGGGCATCCTATACTCCTATCTGCCCCCTTCCTGTCACCCAATAAAGAGAAAGCATATCCTGAATCTGGGTTAGTTTAGTCTGTGAATTGGGTACAGATTCTTATTGAAATGTGTTCTCTTTAGGCATGTGGCTCTCTATTAACCTTATATTTGTGAGAGTCATCCGTATTGTGACTTGTAATCATACATGTTCATTTTCCTTGCTCTCCAGAACCTCATTGCACTATATGCCAACCTCAATCTATCAGTTCTATGACTGATGAGTAGAGAAACGGTTTCAGGCTTGGCTTACATGAAGAGTCTTCTTTTCTGTGCGTGTCTCTTGGGTCTTAGAGGGCATGGTTGTCCAGTGCAGAGGGGATCCCTAGAAGTTTCTAGTCTGATCATGTGATATCCACTTTTGCTAAAGGGCATTAGAGAGTGAGCAGATGTCTCCCCTCCCAGCCAGCACTGGATATTGTCCATACTTTTCTCTTTTTGTGGAAGTGCATAGCTAGCAGTGCTCAGGCGTTATTTTCACTCTGTGCTCAGGGGTCACTCTTGGCAGTGTTCAAGGACACATATGTTATGCTGGGAATACAAGGCAAGCACATTAACCTCTGTACTATATTTCTGGCCCTTGTCTTTTTCTCTAAAGGAACACACTTGGCAAGATAAGGTAAGAAATACCTAACCTGGAGAGAAGGAAGCACAATTTCCAGCCCCTAAAAATGCTGCACCAGTGATCAAGCTGGTGGACAGAGTCAAGCTCCTGTTCTCACAGAGCATCCTATGAATGAAGTGATCATCACGGACCAGCCCTGCTGGAGCCATCTTTATTAATAACAAAGGGAAGGTCACTGAGCTATATAAAATAGGAAAATTGACATCTGATACCAACTGAAAGGGAGAGATATTAATGATTGTTTGTTGACAGGGAGGCAGGAACCAGCCCCCAATCCCCTCCCCAAATGGGGACCTGGAAGCAAACATTTCATTTTGATGTCTGCCATCATAGTTCAGATAACCAGATTTCCCCCATCAGTATGAGGTGGAGACATCAATAATAAAGGGAAGATTTATCCTCCTAGTCACCCAAGCTCAGGGGGCCAGGTAGTGTCTCCAATCATAAAATCCAATAGGATGGTGCCTCAGGTCTCAACTGAGAACTATCTATGTCTCAGGTCAGCAGTGATCCCCACACACAAAGACACTGAGGTTATAACTCCCACAATTGGCAGCTGGAGCCCATCTGGGGCAAAGAACAGTATGCAGCAGCTGCCAACTCAGAGATGATCTCAGGACACACATGGCCAACACCTAAAGCCTCCTTAGATTCTTCCATATTTCTAAATATTCAGCACTTCCTGCCAGCAACACTTTGTTCCCAGCTGCTACAAATCTGAGGATTTCTCTAATTTCTGAGAAGGTTCTAGATCAATGACTCCAAGGTAACATTTTAAAAGCAATTCTTTCTTTAAATTTGCACACACACACACACACACACACACGCATGCATGCACGCACATCCCTTCCCTTCTCTCAGTGGATGCTTATTGTTGAGGTCACTGAGGACATGCCTGCTGTGGGGTGGTGACATGCCTTCTGTGGGGATAATCATTCACTACCTGGGGGTCATGCATCTGGTTTTGTGCATTGGGTCTCAGGCCTCTACGTTCTCAGGGGATTGCAATTTTTCTATGTGTGGCTCTCCAGGGGTGATGAGAGGAATTCTGCAATGCTCTCACACACACCTCCAGATTTGCTCTCCCATCCAACAAAGTCAGACATCCTTTTCTTTGTGATGCTTGCCAGAGGTCACACCCTTCGGTGTGTGACCTTTTCTTTGTGGTGCTTGCACATTCCTGGCTGCAGTATGCTGGAAATTGCTTGCAGTGTCAGGGATCACAGAGATTAAAGCTGCCAGAATCATGTTCAGTGAATATGGTAGCTCTGGGGATAAACCACAGCTGCATACTTGGAGGCGAAATTCTTTAGTCACTGAGCCATCTCCAGACCTCCTCAAAATCAGTTCATGCATCTGGTTTTCTAGCTTAATATGTCTTCAAGGATCATGCAATCCTTCTCTCTTTTCTATTGCCATTGACATATTGATCGAGAACTTCCTCTGCCAGACAGTTCTGTCTCACAACCCTATGGAAGAGTTGCTCTTGATCCTGCCTTTTATAGACTAAGAAACCTAAGGCACAGATAAGTGATAGAAATTATCCAGTATGACATACAGCCACATTATTAAGGCTTCTAATTTACTGTCAAGAAATAAAGATTCCTCCAAATAAACTATTATCTTCATAGCATGTATCATATACTTTTCAGGCTTTGTTCACATCATATAAACCCTCTGTATGGTGATGTTTTAGTTTTCCAGAACTGCAGCAAAAAGAATCACAGTCAGAGGGCCTTATGCAACGAAATATATTGTCTGGCAGTTCTGGAGTTTAGAAGTCAAAACCCAACATGTGGCCAGGGTCATGGTCCCTGGACAGACACCACAGAAGAATGTGTTCTTGGCCTCTCTCTCAGCTTCTCTAGGTCCTGTCACTCAAGGCAGAATAACTCTAGCCTCCCTATCATGGGATCTCTGTGACTCCATCCACAGTTTGATAAAGAGTCTGATATTATTGGATTAAGACCCACCATCATGAATTCATCTTCATTTGATGGCATCTGCAAGGACCTTCTTCTTTCAAAAACGTGTTTTTGCAGTTGAATTAGCAAGGGTTGCAAGAGTTAATGTTTATGGTTTTTCTGTACGCAGCAACTGCACATTCCCCACCACCAAGGTACACAGGACTGTCTCCCATTGCAACAACTTTATTTCTAAACATTCATAGGCACAACTCTCATTCACTTCTCTGAGTAGGTTCTGAGTTAAGAGGAGAATCAGTATTCTCCTCTTAATCAGTATATCCGAATACTGATTCTCCTCTTAACTCAGAACCTACTCAGAGAAGTGAATGATTTGTAAGACAAGACAAACCCCTACAACCACAACAAACCTCTAAAGAAAGGTGGCACAACCCCATGACAATAATCTCTCTCAATGTCAATGGTCTAAATGCATCAATGAAGATATATAAAGTGGAAAATGGATTAAAAAATTGAACCCAGGGGCCAGAGCAATAGCACAGTGGGTAGGGCGTTTGCCTTGCACGTGGCCAACCCGAGTTCGATTCCCAGCATTCCAAATGGTCCCCTGTGCACCTCCAGGAGTAATTCCTGAGCTCAGAGCCAGGAGTAACTCCTATGCATCACTGGGTGTGATCCAAAAAGCAAAAATAAATAAATAAATAAATAAAACTTAAAAAATTGAACCCAACATTCTGCTGTCTACAAGAAACACAGCTGAATAGTCAGAGCAAACACAGACTCAAAGCCAAAGGGTGGAAAACAATCCATTAAGCAAACAGCAACCTAAAAAAAGCCCAGGTGTGGGGCCAGAGTGATAGTACAGTGGGTAGGACGTTTGCTTTGCATGAGGCCAACCCAGGTTATATCCCCAGCAGCCCCTATGTTCCCCCAATCACCACTCCCAAGCACTGAGTGCAGAGCCAGGAGGAATCCCTGAGCGTTGCTGGGTGTGACTCAAAAAAAAAAAAAAAAAAGCCCGGGTGGCCATACTAGTATCTCACAACATAGATTTCAGGATACAAAATATTAGAAGGGATAGCAAAGGCCATTTTTTAATAATCAAGGTATAGTCCATCAGGAATAAATCACACTCCTAAATATATATGCACCCAATGAAAGACCAGCAAGATTCTTTAAAAATCTGCTAATAGACTTCAAGGAGGGCATTGTTAGTAACATAACAGTAGTCAGAGACTTCAACATCTCCTTATCACCTCTTGATAGATCAAGAAGATTAAAACTCAGCAAGGAAGTACTGGCTTAGAAGGAAGAAATGGAAGAGAGAGGGCAAGTAGGTATATACAGGGTTTTTTTTTTCTATCCCCCCCCCAGACCAAATATACATTCTCTTACAGTGCACATGGAACATTTTCCAAGATAGACCACGTGCTGGGCCACAAAACATACCTCAATATAATCAGGAAGATATAAATTTTATCAACTATCTTTTCTATGCACTGAAGATAGAAGTTAAACACACACAGACACAGAGAATCAAATCAAACGACTGGAAATTAAACAACTCAATGTTGAACAATGAGTAAGTTGGAGAGGAAATCAAGGAAGAAATCAAAAGATACTTGGATACAAATGAGAATGAAGACACGAGATACCAGAACTTGTGGGACAGAGTTAAAGCAGTATTAAGGGGAAAATTTATAGCTCTGCGAGCATTTCTCAGAAAGGAAGAAAGTACCACATAAATAACTTTACTTCACAGCTCAAGATCTTGGAAAAGGACCAACAAAAGGAGCCCAAACCAGGAAGGAGGAAAGAAATAATAAAACTAAGAGCAGAAATTAATGACAGAAACCCCCAAAAAATCCAAAATATCAATGAAACCTATAACTGGTTCTTTGAAAAAATAATTAAGATTAATAATAATTAATAATAATAATAATTAAGATTAATTAACCACTAGCAAGACTCATAAAGAAAAGAGAAAGAAGAAAACCCTAGTAAACTGAATCAGAATCGAAAAGGGGGCCATTCCAATAGGAACCAAAGAAATTCAAAAAGTCATCAGAGATTACTTTGAAAGTCTGTATGCCATGAAACAAGAGAACCTAGAAGAAATGGATAAATTCCTCGATTCCTATAACTTCCCAAGGATGATCCAAGAAGATTTGGAATACCTGAATGCATCTTTCACTATTGAAACAGTAACCAAAAGTCTTCCCATAGACAAAAGCCCAGGATTTACTAGTGAATTCTTCCAAACATTTAAAGAGGACTTATTGCCAGTCTTTTTCAAGCTTTTCCAGGAAATTGAAGAAACAGAAACTCTCCCAAACAGTTTCTACGAGGCACATATCACACTAATACCAAAAGAAAACAGAGACACCACAAAAAAAGAAAATTACAGGCTGATATTCCTGATGAACACGGATTTGAAGATCCTCAACAAAATATTAGCAAATAGAATACAACAACTCATCAAAAAGATAATACACCACAACCAAGTGGGATTCATCCTGGGGATGCAAGGATGGTTTAACATTCAGAAGTTAATCAGCATAATTCATCATATCAATAAAAGAAAAGATAAAAACTGTATGTTCATATCAATAGATGCATAGAAAGCATTTGACTAGATCCAGCCCCTGTTTATGATGAAAACTCTTACCAAAATAGGTATTGAAGGAACTTTCCTCAATATAGTCAAAGCCATCTACCACAAGCCTATGTAATCATTATCCTCAATGGGGAAAAACTAGGAGCCTTTCCTCTAAGATCAGGGCCAAGACAAGGATGCCCACTCTCACCACTTCTGTTCAATATAGTACTGGAAGTACTTGCAATCGAGGTTAGGTAAGAAAAAGATATTAAGGACATTCAGGTAGGAAAGGAAGAAATCAAGCTTTCACTCTTTGCAGATGAACATGATACTACACTCTAGAGACCCTAAAGCTCCAACCAAGAAGCTCCTAAAAACAATAGATTTGTATAGCAAAGTCACAGGCTGTAAAATCAACACTGAAAAGCCCATGGCTTTCCTATATACAAATAATAACAGCGAAGAAAGTGATATGAAAAAGAAATCTCCCATGTACAATCATGCCTAAAAAAGTCAAGTATCTCAGAATGGGCTTAATTTAGGAGTCAAAGGACCAAGACAAAGAAAACTACAAACACTATTTCAAGAAGTAAAAGATGACACAAGGAAATGGAAACACATCCCCTTTTCATGGATTAGGAGAAGTACCATTCTCAAAATGGCAGTACTCCCCAAAGCATTGTACAGATTAAATGTGATCCCTATAAGAATACCCATGACATATAAAATAACAGAGTAGGAGACTAACACCCAAGTATAGTAGAAATAAGTACAAGGAGGTTGGCTCCATGGCTTGGAAGCCAGCCTCACAAGCTGGGGGAAAAGGCAGCTCAGATAGAGAAGGGAACACCAAGTAAAATGTGGTTGGAGAACCCACTTGGGAAGGAAGATGCGTGCTGAAAGTAGACTATGGATTGAACATGATGGCCATTCAATGCCCCTTTTGCAAACCACAACACCCAAAAGGAGACAGAGGACAAAAGGGAATGCCCTGCCACAGAGGTGGGGTGGGGGGATGTGATTGGGGGGGGATACTGGGTTCATTGATGGTAGAGAATGGGCACCAGTGGAGGGATGAGTTCTCGAATATGTATGAGGGAAACACAGGCACGAAAATGTGTAAATCTGTAACTGTACCTTCACGATGATTCACTAATTAAAAACTAAAGTTAAAAGAAATAATACCCATGACATTCTTCAAAGAAGTTGATCAAACACTCCTGAACTTAATATAGAACAATAAGCCCCCACAACAACCTAAAGCAATTCTTGGGGATAAAAAGATAGGAGGAACCACTTCCCCCCAACCTTAAACTACTAAAAAGTGGTAATAATTAAAACAACATGGTATTGGAAAAAGACAGATTTGCAGACCAATGAAATTGGGTTGAATATCCTTACATACACCCTCATATATATATCATCTAATCTTTGATAAGGGAGCAAGAAATATAAAGTAGAACAAAGAAAGCCTCTTTAAAAAATGGTGCTGGCAAAATTGGACAGCTATATGCAAAAAAAATAATGGGCTCAGACCTTCACTTAACTCCATGCACAAAAGTCAGATCAAAATGTATTAAAGACCTCAACACCAGACCATAATCTATAAGGTACATTGAAGAAAAGGTCAGCAAAAACCACCACGAGATGGATTTTCAAAGGTATCTTCAAGGATTGAACGCCACTGACCAAGTAAGTGGAAACAGAGATAAGCAAAAGAGATTATATTAAACTGAGAAGTTTCTGCAACTCAAAAGATGGCGCAAAATCCCATAACAATAATCTCTCCTAATGTCAATGGTCTAAATTCACCAATTAAGAGACACATAGTGGCAAAATGGATTCAGAAACTGAACCCAACATTTTGCTGCCTGCAAGAAACATTTTGCTGCCTGCAAGAAATGCATCTGAATAACCAGAACAAACAGAGTCAAGGGATGGAAAACAATCCTGCAAGCAAAAAGCTCTCTCAAAAAAGCTGGGCTGGCCTTACTAGTATCTAACAACATAGATTTCAGGTTGAAAAAGATTAGAAAGGATAGGGAAGTCCATTTTTTATTAATCAAGGGATATGTACAGCAGGAAGAAATCACACTCCTAAACGTGTACTCACCTAATGAGGGACCAGCCAAATTCATACAACTACTAACAGACCTTAAGAAGGACATCTCGAGCAACACAATAGTAATTGGAGACTTCAACACTGCCCTATCACCCCTGGATAGATCAAGAAGACTAAAACCCACCAAGGAAATACTGGCTTTGAAGGAAGAAATAGAAGAGATAGGGCTGATAGATCTATACAGGGCTTTATATCCCAAAAAAAAGGGAATACACATTCTATTCCAGTGCACATGGAACATATTCCAGAATAGACTATGTGCTGGGCCACACAACATACCTCAACAGAATTAGGAAGATAGACATTGTATCAGCTATCTTTTCAGACCATGATGCACTGAAGATAGAAGTTAACCACACACAGACGCAGAAAACCAAGTCAAATACCTGGAAATGAAACAACTCGATGTTGAACAATGAGTGGGTCAGGAAGGAAATCAAGGAAGAAATCAAAAGGTGCCTGGAAACAAATGAGAATGAAGACACGAGCTACCAGAATCTGTGGGACCCAGCTAAAGCTGTGTTAAGGGGAAAAATAATAGCTTTGCAAGCATTCCTCAGGAAGGAAAGAAGGGCCCACATAAATAACTTGACTTCACAGCTTAAGATCTTAGAAAACAACCAAAAACAGGAGTCCAAACCAGGCAGAAAAAAGGAGATAATAAAACTTAGGGCAGAAATTAATGACATGGAAAACCAAAAGACAATCCGAAACATCAATGAAACCAAGAGCTGGTTCTTTGAGAAAGTGAACAAGATTGATAAACCATTAGCAAGACTCACAAAGAAAGAGAGAGAGAATCCTTATAAACAGAATCAGAAATGAAAAGGGGGACATCAAAACAGAAACCAAAGAAATTCAAAAGATTATCAGAGACTACTTTGAAAAGCTGTATGCCATGAAACAAGAGAACCTAGAAGAAATGGATAAATTTCTGGATTCCTACAATCTCCCAAGACTGAACCAAGAAGACCAGAAATACTGAACAGTCCTATTAATATCAAGGAAATTGAAACTGTAATCAAAAGTCTTCCCAAAAACAAAAGCCCAGGTCCAGATGGATTCACTAGCGAATTCTTCCAAACATTTAAGGAGGACCTATTGCCAATTCTTCTCAAGCTTTTCCAGGAAATTGAAGAAACAGAAACCCTCCCAAATAGTTTCTACGAGGCTCATGTCTCCCTAATACCAAAAGCAAACAAACACCACAAAAAAAAGAAAACTACAGGTCGATATCTCTGATGAACACAAATGCAAAGATTCTCAACAAAATATTAGCAAACAGAATTCAACAACTCATCAAAAATATAATACACCACAACCAAGTGGGATTCATCCCGGGGATGCAAGGATGGTTTAACATTCGGAAATCAACCAACATAATCCATCATATCAACAAAAGAAAAGATAAGAACCATATGATCATATCAATAGATGCAGAGAAAGCGTTTGACAAGATCCACCACCCATTTATGATGAAAACTCTCCCCAAAATGGGTATAGAAGGGGCTTTCCTCAATATAGTTAAAGCTATCTACCACAAGTCTACGGCAAGCATCATCCTCAATGGGGAAAAACTAAGAGCCTTCCCTCTAAGATCAGGGATGAGACAAGGACGCCCCCTCTCTCCACTCCTGTTCAATATAGTACTGGAAGTACTTGCAATAGCGGTTAGGCAAGAAAAAGGTACTAAGGGCATTCAGGTAGGAAAGGAAGAAATCAAACTCTCACTATTTGCCAATGATATGATACTATACTTACAGAACCCTAAAACCTCTACTAAGAAACTTTTAGAAACAATAGACTTGTATAGTAAAGTTGCAGGCTGTAAAATCAACACTGAAAAGTCCATGGCTTTCCTATACGCAAATAATGAGAGAGAAGAAAGTGACATGATAAAAGCAATCCCATTCACAATTGTACCTCAAACGATCAAATACCTTGGAATCAACTTAACTAAGGAGGTAAAGTACTTATATAATGAAAACTACAAAACTCTACTTCAGGAAAAAAAGAGGACACGAGGAAATGGAAAGTTATTCCCTGCTCATGGATTGGAAGAATTAATACTATCAAAATGGAAGATCTCCCCAAAGCATTGTACAAATTCAATGTGATCCCTGTAAAGATACCTTTGACATTCTTTCTTTGAAAGAAATGGAGCAAGCACTCCTGAAATTCATATGAAACAATAATCACCCATAAATAGCTAAATCAATTATTGAGAAAAAGAAAATGGGAGGAATCAACCTCCCCAACTTCAAACTCTACTACAAAGCGGTAGTAATTAAAACAGCTTGGTACTGCTGGATCAAATGGAAGCTCAATTTCTAATTTTTTGAGAAGTGTCCATATTGTTTTCCAAAGGGGCTGGACCTCACTATGACTCACTAATTAAAAAAATAAATAAATTATTAAAAAAATAAATAAAACAGTATGGTACTGGAACAAAGGCAGAGCTGCAGACCAATGGAACAGGGTTGAATATTCTGACACACCACCCCAAATATATGATCATCTAATCTTTGATAAGGGAGCAAGAAATGTGAAGTGGAGCAAGGGAAGCATGTTTAACAAATTGTGCTGGCAAAACTGGACAGCTATATGCAAAAAAAAAAAAAACGGATGCAGATCTCCACCTATCACCATGTACAAAAGTCAGATCACAATGGATTAAAGACCTCAACATCAGACCAGAATCCCTAAGGTACATTGAAGACAAGGCCGGCAAAACACTCCACGACATTGTAGCCAACGGTATCTTCAAAGCGAACACACCACTGGCCAAGCAAGTGAAAACAGAGATAAATAAATGGGACTACCTTAAACTAAGAAGCTTCTGCACCTCAAAAGATACAGTGACCAAAGTACAATGACAGCCTACAGAATGGGAAAGGATATTTACCCAATACCCATCTGATAAGGGGTTCGTATCAAGGATATACAAGGCACTGGTTGAACTCCACAAGAAGAAAACTGCCAACCCAATCAAAAAATGGGGTGAGGAAATGAACAAAAAACTCCCCAAAGAAGAAATCTGAATGGCTGAGAGGCACATGAGAAAATGCTTGACATCACTAATCATCAGGGAGATGCAGATCAAAACAACAATGAGATACCATCTCACACCACAGAGACTGGCCCACATCCAAATAAACAAATGCAACCTGTGTTGGTGTGGTTGTGGGGAGAAAGGGACTCTTCTTCACTGCTGGTGGGAATTCAGCCCTTTTGGAAAACAATATGGATGATTCTCAAGAAATTAGAAATTGAGCTCCCATTTGACCCAGCAATACTACTCCTGGGAATATATCCCGGAGAGGCAAAAATGTATAGTAGAAATGACATTTGCATTTCTATGTTCATTACAGCACTGTTTACAATAGCCACAATCTGGAAAAAGCCGGAATGCCCAAAAACAGATGACTGGTTAAAGAAACTTTGGTACATCTACACAATGGAATACTATGCAGTTTTTTAGAAAAGACGAAGTCATGAAATTTGCATATAAGTGTATCAACATGGAAAGTATCATGTTGAGTGAAATGGGTCAGAAAGAAAGAGACAGACATAGAAAGACTGCATTCATATGTGGAATATAAAGTAGCAGAGAGGTATGAGCTTTCAATGATTTAACTTCTGGCAGAAATTTCTCTGGACTTTGTTACTAAAATACTAAAATACAGAAATCCAAAACCTCGTGGCTGCTATTGTAGCCACACGACCTCATATCTCTTCATTATCAGCAATGGAAAACAAATTATCAAATGCTTCCTTTCCAGCAGGTCTGACTTTGGGGTGGGGGGAACTCCAAACAATAATAGTGAGGTTTTTGTTGAAATATTGAATGTAATCAAAGTAAAGAGAAAGTAAAGTGAAATTTATCAGCTTCACAGGCGGGGTGGGGGGCTGGGAAGACGGGGGGTTGGGGGAGGTTTACTGTGGTTCTTGGTGGTGGAATATGTGCACTGGTGAAGGGATGGGTGATTGAGCATTGTGTAACTGAGACTTAAGCCTGAAAGCTTTGTAACTTTCCACATGGTGATTCAATAAAAAATTTTTAAAAATTAAAAAAAAGAAACTGTGACCAGAATACAAAAACAATCTATATAATGAGAAAGGATATTCACCCAATACTCTTCTAATAAGGGTTAATATCAAGGATATACAAGGCACTGGTTGAACTGTACAAGAAGAAAACATCCAATCCCATCAGAAAATGGGGCGATGAAATGAACAGAATCTTTCTCAAAGAAGAAATCAAATGGACAAAAGGCCATGAAAAAATGACCTTTCTCACTAATCATTAGGGAGATATAGATCAAAATAATGAGATATCATCTCACACCACAAACTGGCACACATCCAAAAGAACAAAAGCAACCAATCTTGGCGTGGATGTGGTGAGAAAGGGACTTCTCTTCATGTTGATGGGAATGCTGACTGATCCAGCCTTTTTGGAAAACAATATAACATTTCTCATAACTCTAGAAACTGAGCTCCCATTTGACCCAGCAATATCACTTCTGTGAATATATCCCGAGGATACAAAAAAGCACAGTAGAAATGACATGTGCACCTGTACGTCCATTGCACACTGTTCACAATAGCCAGAATCTGGAAACAACCTGAGTGCCTAACAACAGATGGCCCATTAAAGAAACTTTGGTACATCTATACCATGGAATACTATGCAACTGTTAGAAAAGATGAAGTAATGAAATTTGTGTATAAGTGGATCAACATGGAGGGCATCAAGCTAAGTGAAATGAGTCAGAAAGAGAGACAGACATAGAAGGACTGCATTCATTTGTGGAATATAAAGCAACAGAATGGGAGACCAACACCCTATGATGGTAGAGATAAGGACCAGGAGGTTTGCTCCATGGCTTGGAAGCTGGCCTCACATGCTGGGGAAAAAGGCAAGTTCAGATAGAGAAGAAGCCACCAAGTAAAGGATGCTTGGGGGGCCCACTATGAAGAGAAAATGTGTGCTGAAAGTAGACTATAGACAGAGCATGATGGCCACTTAATACCTGTATTGCAAACCACAACACCTGACAGGAGAGAGAGAATGAAAGGGAATACGCCTGCCACAGAGTCTGGGGAGAGGGGATGGGGTGGTGGTGGGAGGGATACTGGGCACATTGGTGGTAGAGAATGGGCACTGGTAGAGGAATGGATACTCGATCATTGTATGACTGAAACATAAGCACGAAAGTTTGTACTTATAACTGTACCTCACAGTGATTCACTAAAAAATAAAAAAAAATTAAAAATGAAATCTTTGTAACTGTAGCTCACGGTGATTTAATTACAATTTTTAATTAAAAAAATAGAAGTGATGGAGATGGGGTGCAATGATGAAGGTAGTAGAGGTGCAGAGAACGCTGTACTCAAACCCAAGGCTGTACTCGGGAGCCCCTGGAATGCTTATCAATGGCATTGCTGCTTGCTCTTTCATATATGATGTCATCAGATCCCAAGTAACTCTATATGTGACCAAAGATAGGTCTAAGCCAGAGCTTTGCCTATGTCTTGCCTGTATCTTCTACCGAGTGTCAGAGCCCGTCAGACTCCAGCCTGCTGGCTGTGCTCCTGGTACCCTCCCATAGGATCTTCCCTCTGCATAATTCTTCTATTAGGCAGTTCTTTTCTTCATTTGTCATCCCTAAGGATCATGGCTTTCCTGGAAAGAGTTTGGTAATACAAGATAAGCAGAATCTGAGGAAATTTCCTAATCTATGGGGAATGCAAGGCATCACTCAGATCATGCCATGATTTTTGGAGAGGAGTGCTCCCAAATAATGTTCAAAGGGGTTGGGGACCACTCCAGACAATACTTTGTGTATCAGGCAGCATGATTTAATGCTCAGGCCCAGTGGTATGATGTTACTTGGCCCAGAGGTGCTGAGGAAAAGACATACAGTGCTAGGAATCAAACTCAGGGCCTCACACATATAAGGCATATGCCCCAAGAGATGTCTCTCCCAGTATTTTTAGTTTTATTTTCTTTTCATTTTGCAGTGCTTGGGATAATCCCTGTTTCTTACACGGGCAAGCATTCTACCACTGATCACATCCCATGCCAGGTACTAAGAGTTTCTGGGCACAGAAGCACAGTCTTTAGATAAACAGTTTTGTCTCAATGATGCACAGAAAGCAAAATCATACCAATTTAAGGTGATCATTATGGCAGAACAGAGGCCTTCTAGTACAGGAATACATAGTGTGTCCTCCTGTTCAGTGCACCATCAGAGAAGAAGCAGAAAGATTGGGGTCAGGAACCAGCAGAGAATAGAACTATAAAAGAGGTCACATGACTTATACAAGATCCTGCAACATGCTGTCTTTGGTTCTGAAGATCAGAGAACAAATCTTGTTCTCCCCCCTGTCCAGGCAGATACCTAAGAAATATTATGTGAAAGATTCCCACCACAGATTGGATTGTGATGGGGTGACTGAGATTCCTTTGCCACTTCTCTTTCCAGGAGTATTTCAGTATTCTCACACAATGTATTTGCAGGCTCCTGAGAGAATCAGGTCAACCTCAAGGCAAAAGGTCAGAAAGAGGTTGCCTACTCTTGATGGGTGGGGGACAGCTTTAATGCACAGGACAACTCACTTAGGAAGCTTGTCCCAAACACAGCAGGACAAGGAGCTCTTCCATTTCTCCTGCCAAATCTTTCACATTTGTTATCTTACACATTTGTCTTAACTGAGTTTAGTCACAACTGCAGTATAGATGGTCTCAAATCACACATGGTCTCAAGATTGTATCCCCTGGGATGCTTCCATTAGCAGGGATGGCCAGCGGAGTTTCTATTCCGCAGGCAGGAGGTGGGTCCGGAGCCTCTGATTGTCCTGATCCAGATCCCAAGGTCACATCCCCCCAAAACCTCCTCCAACCACCAGACATTGCAATATAAGGGGATCTAATTAATTAGGATCCCCAGATGAAGGGATATGGCATAAAGGGAGCTGGACCCAAAAGAAAGGTGTAGTAGAAGCTTTTCTGGAAGCAGAAGCTGAGGACACCATAGGTATCAAGAAATTATTAGGGGTGCTCTTGGGATTTATACCTGTGTAAGGGAAGGTCAAGAAGCAGGACCAGCAAATGAAGAATATGAGCCATTACTCGGTCACTACAACAAGCTCTGGAACTGGTATTAGCCAGGAGACTGGGCTTGGATCTGTCTTTGCAAGCTTCTGGGGAAGGCACAGACAAGGATGGGGAGGAGCTGTGAAAATATTAAACAAATGCACACATGAAATGCCCAATTAAGTCTGAATTTCAGACTAGTAATGAATACTTTAAATCAAATATGTCTCAACTATTGCATGGAACATACTTAGACTAAAAATGTATTTGATTTCATTGGATTTCCCATTTAACTAAGAATCTTGCATTTTGTCTGGACTCCCTCCCCAAGGGCTAGTCTAAGAGAGGATTCCTTGCAAAAACTGCCAGGAATCAAGCTGCTGCGGGGTGGGAGGTTGTTCCGAGCCCTGGAGGAGGGACTGACTTGGCTCTGTGGGACATCTACTACACCACTATCCAGAAGGAAATTGAAAGTCAGGGCTCAGTTTCCTGGAAGCCAAAGAGCAATACATGTTTAATTTGAACAATAGCTTAAGTTTGGTGTTTTGTTGTTTTTTTTAAATCTAGGGAATTTGCTTAGACAATTTGTAGACTGTTCTGATTATGAAACTTGAAGGTTTTTTCTTGTACTTTCATAGTGGGCATAGAGTGAAGATGTGTCTGCCTAACATTATACCTTGTAAAGAATAAGACTCACTTATTTGGCTATCCAACTCAAAACTATTTATTAAACCCCTGCTTATGGCCAAGCATGGAGCTAAATGTTCCACACTGGTGGGAGCAAGGCAATTCTTGCTCCTGTTCTCACAGAGCTGCCAGCTTCCCTACCTGGGATGGAGATCTTGAATTAGGAGGGACCACAGGTTTCCAGTGGAATGGGCACCTATTGTACTGTTTGTCTAATCCCCAAATTAGAAAGACTTCTCAATTAGCCATAATTCAGATTCATGCATATAGCTAAGACCCCCACAATGCAGTGACTTGAATCATTTTGAAGTTTAATTTATTTTCCCTTAAAATCTCACCTAGGTGATCCAGGTAGGAAGGTAGGTCAGACCACTGCCCCTTGCTCCTGGGTTGCCAATAAACTCTTATCCAGATGCATCTATATAATGACTCACTAAACACTATTTTTTTTCTAGTCACAGTGGGGAGAAGAAAAGCTGTTCCCCTAACACACCTCACTTTGCTTCTCTTTCCTGTCATCAAGACTTGGCCACATGGTTACACCTTTCTGAAAAGGGTTTGGAATGATACAGTCACTGTTGGGGAATTCTGATGTCCCACCGGTTGTTCCCTGAAGTGTGTGGAATCCATTTTAATAATGTATTAACCATCAAATCAATAAAGGAAGAAGGGAGAGAATAATTATTGGGGCCACGAGCAATGTCATCCACAGATTCTCAAAGGAATGAAGCATGTGATCACTTCTTGATGTCTGTCCTAGAAAAGGGACTTGAAAATGAAAGGACTTGTGGCAGCTGTTGAAACATGCAATGCTGAGACAGTCTGGCTCATTGCAAACCCTACTGAGGTGCTGGCCTAGGTAGTTCAAAGCTAACATAGCATTGCCTATCAAAGACTAACCTGGCGAATCTTCATGATCAAAGCAATGGTAGACCCAGCAGCCTGTGGGGAGAGTCTCAACCTGGAAGCTCCTTTTATGTATCACAGTCCAACACTGATTCTATCCTATCACTATAGGAGATAGTGATCAGACAAGGGAGTAATAACTGATATTTTGAAGTTGTATATATACAGATTTTATTACATATTCTTATGTATGTAATGCATATGTATTCATATTACATATGAATACATATTCTTATGTATTCATGCTCAGAGCAACTCTAGTTTTTGTTGTCATCTCAGATAAGAAAACCAAGAGCAAAAATTAAATTTTAACAATATCAGCATGTTTTATCTAACAGAATATTTACAGAATGTTACACTCAACAACTGAAGAATTCTCTTCAGGTGAAAAAGGCATATTCTATAAGAAAGATGATGTTCTGAGTCATAAAACAGATCCTAAGAGATTTAAAAGGACACAAGGCTTTTAAAGTGTGAATACAATGAAGTCAAATTAGAAATAAAAATAAAATACAAAAAATATTGGAAATTAAACATTTTCAAAATGACCATGAATTAAAGAAGAAATTATAATAAGAATTAAAAATACTTCTAGGCACCAGTCCCCGGCCACGCCTCCCCAGGTTCCCCCCCTCCCCCCAACCCCCCTGTTTCCCACGTGGCAGCCCGGCTTCGGTGGTCCAGCAGCCTCCCTGCCCTGCATCCCATGACCCCGCCTTCCTGCCTGGCTCCCTAATACCAGCCCTCTCTCCAGGTAATCAGACCACACCCCAGCCAAGCCTCCCCAGGTCCCCCTGGGTCCCCTGGTTCCCAAGCGGCACCAGGGCTTCAGTTGTCCAGCAGCCGCCCTGCCCCGCAACCCGCGACACTGGGGGCGTGGCCTGTACCTCAGGGGGCGTGGTCTCAAAGGGGCGTGGCCTCCCGCCAGCCACAGGTATTATTTTTTACCTTAGCATAACAGGTATAGTCTTTTTCTTTGAAAATTACTTTAGCCATCTCAATCACTTATGCAAAATAGCCCATTAGCTTAGTTTAACTTTATAAAAACTATCAGTGAATAAGAGAAGCTTAGAAAAACCTTTGTAAAGAGAACATAGCCTTAAGCCTTCACTAGAGTCCCCACATCAATCAGGAAGATCGCCTGAGTATAAGGAAGAACTCTAGAATAGGAACAAGGCTGCCATCAGCAATAGCACAACCAGAGCCCCTCCGTTCCCACAGCAAGAGGAAATAGGAATAAACAACTACAAAGTTCCAACTCTATACTTCCATAACAACATGAAGAAGCAGCAAAAACTCCCCCCATGAAGAGAGGGAGAAAAAAAGATTTCAGAAACCTCAACAGGGCTATTCACATCTATGACCTCTAAGATAAAGAATTCAGAGAGGAAATCTTGAGGAGAGTCGACGTACCCAAGCAACCATAGAACAGACATCCATAAGTTAAGGGAGAATATGAATGAAGCACTGGAACGGCCTACCAAAAAAATGCAGGAAGAAATTAGAGGAGAAATTTCAAAGCTACGAACAGAAGTCACACAAATAAAGGAATCGGTAGATGAACTAAAAATCTCAGTAGATGCCCTCAACAGTAGAATGACTACAGCCGAAGACAGAATCAGCGACCTTGAAGACGAGCTGTAGAAAGCTTACAGAGAACAACAAATAATGGTGAAAGACCTCACAATGACAACAGAGCAAATCAGAGTCCTTGGGGATGACTTCAAGAGGAACAACATAAGAATCATTGGAGTACCAGAAGCACAGGGCAGTAACCCCAATGAAAAAACACAGTCAAAGACATCATTGCTAAGAAATTCCCAGAGCTGGAGAAGGCAGGCATCCAGATCCAAGGAGTCCGAGGAGTACCAGCAAAAAGAGACCCAAATAAAAAGACTCCAAGGCATATCATAGTCAAAATGACAGATGCAGTGGATAGAGACACAATTCTGCAAGCAGCAAGGTCAAAGAAGGAAATCACATACAAAGGAGCACCCCTCAGATTTACAGCAGACCTGTCAGAGGAAACCCTCCGAGCCCGAAGACAATGGTGGGACATAGTGAAAAAACTCAACAAACTAAACACCTCACCAAGAATACTTTATCCAGCTAAACTCTCACTCAAACTTGAAGGAACCATACACTATTTATCGGATAAACAACAGCTCAGGAACTTCATAGACTCAAAATCAAACTTAAAAGAAGGTGTAAAGAGGCTACTGTAAGACAAGGAGGAACCCCATAATAACAACAAACCCCACAGAAAGATGACACAAAACCCCATGACAATATCTCTCTCAATGTGAACGGCCTAAATGCACCTATCAAGAGACACAGAGTGGCAAAATGGATCCAGAAATTAAACCCAACATTCTGCTGCCTGCAAGAAACACACCTGAACAAACAGAGTAAACACAGTCAAAGGATGGAAAACAATTCTGCAAGCAAACAACTCTCTTAAAAAAGCTGGAGTGGCCATCCTAGTATCCGGCAACATAGATTTCTGGTTGAAAAAGATTAGAAGGGACAGTGAAGGTCATTTTCTATTTATCAAGGGATATGTACAACAGGAGGAAATCACACTCTTAAACGTATAGGTACCTAATGAATGACCAGCTAAATCTTTAAAACAACTCCTTACAGACTTTAAAGAGGACATCACTAACAGCACAATAGTAGTCAGAGACTTCAATACCTCCTTATCACCTCTGGATAGATTGACAAGAACAAAACTCAGCAAGGAAACACTGACTCTGAAAGAAGAAATTGAAGAGAAAGGCCTAATAGACCTACACAGGGCTTTACACCCCCAAAAGAAAGAATACGCATTCTTTTCCAGAGCACACGGTATATTTTCCAAAATAGACCATGTACTGGGCCCTAGATCGTACCTCAATAGAATCGGAAAAATAGAAATTGTATCAACCATCTTTTCAGACCACAATGCACTGAAGATAGAAGCTAACCACACACAGACACGGAGAACCAAATCAAACACCTGGAAATTAAACAACTCAATGTTGAACAATGAGTGGGTCAGGAAGGAAATCAAGGAGAAAATCAAAATATACTTAGAAACAAATGAAAATGAAGACACGAGCTACTAAAATATATGGGACACAGCTAAAGCCGTGTTAAGGGGAAAATTTATAACTCTCCAAGCATTCCTCAGGAAGGAAGAAAGGGCCCACATAGATAGCTTGACTTCTCGGCTCAAGACCTTAGCAAAGGACCAGAAAAAGGAACCCAAACCAAACCAAAGGAAAGAAATAATAAAAATTAGAGCAGAAATCAATGATATGGAAACAAAAAAAAAAACAATTTGAAAGATCAATGAAAAAAAGAGCTGGTTCTTCGAGAACATAAATTAGATTGATAAACCTCTAGCAAGACTCACAAAGAAAGACAGAGAGAGAACCCTAATAAATTGAACCAGAAAAGAAAAGGGGGACATCATAACAGAAACCAGTGAGATTCAAAAGATCCTTAGAGACTACTTTGAAGGTCTATACCCCACAAAACAAGAGAACCTAAAAGGAATGGATGAATTCCTTGATTCCTACAATCTCCCAAGACTGAACAAAGAAGACTTGGAATACCTGAATAGACCAATTAATATTAAGAAATTAAAACTGTATTCAAAAATCTCCACGAAAACTAAAGCCCAGGTCCAGATGGATTCACTGGCGAATTCTGCCTAACATTTAAAGAAGACCTGTTGCCAGTTCTCCTCAAGCTTTTCCAGGAAATTGAAAAAACAGGAACTCTCCCAAACAGTTTCTATGAAGCACACATCTCCCTAGTACCAAAAGCAAACAAAGACACCACTAAGAAAGAAAATTATAGAGCAATAACCCTGATGAACACCAATGCGAAGATCCTCAACAAAATATTATGAAATAGGATCCAACAATTCATCAAAAAAATCATACACCATGACCAAGTGGGATTCATCCCAGGGATGCAAGGATGGTTTAACATTTGGAAATCAATCAACATAATTCATCATATCAACAAAAGTAAAGATAAAAACCATATGATCATATCAATAGATGCAGAGAAAGCATTTGACAAGATCCAACATCCGTTCGTGTTGAAAACACTCACCAAAATGGGTTTTGGAGGAACTTCCCTCAAGATAGTCGAAGCCATCTACCACAAGCCTATGGCAAGCATTATCCTCAATGGGGAAAAACTAAGGGCCTTCCCTCTAAGATCAGGCACTAGACAAAGATGCCCACTCTCACCACTTCTCTTCAATATAATACTGGAAGTACTTGCGATAGCTGTTAGACAAGAAAAAGAGATTAAGGGCATCCAGATAGGAAAGGAAGAAATCAAACTCTCACTATTTGCAGATGATATGATACTTTATCTAGAGAAGCCTAAAGCCTCTACTAAAAAACTCTTAGAAACAATAGACTTATGCAGAAAAGTTGTAGGCTACAAAATCAATACCCCCAAATCCATGGCCTTCCTATATACAAACAATGAGGCAGCGGAAAGGGACATGAAAAAAGCAGTCCCATTCACAATCGTGCCCCAGAAAATCAGGTACTCGGAATCAGCTTAACCAAGGACGTAAAAGACCTATACAAAGAAAACTATAAAATGCTACTCCATGAAATAGAAGAGGACATGAGGAAATGGAAACATATACTCTGCTCATGGATAGGGAGAATCAATATTGTCAAAATGGCAATACTCCCCAAAGCATTATACAGATTCAATGCAATGCCTATAAGGATTCCCATGACATTCTTCAAAGAAATGGATCAAGCAATCCTAACATTCAGATGGAACAATAAACGCCCACATATAGCTAGAACAATTCTTGGGGAAAACACAATGGGAGGCATCACCCTCCCCAACCTCAAACTTTACGACAAAGCAGTAGCAATTAAAACAGCATGGTACTGGAACAAAGGCAGAGCCACAGACCAATGGTCCTGGGTGGAATATCCCTACACACAACCCCAAATGTATGATCATCTAATCTTTGATAAGGGAGCAAGAGATGTGAAGTGGAGCAAGGAAAGCCTCTTTAACAAATGGTGCTGGCACAACTGGACAACCACATGCAAAAGAATGGGCTTAGATCTCGACCTGACACCATGCACAAAAGTCAGATCAAAATGGATTAAAGACCTCAACATCAGACCACAAACCATAAGGTACATTGAAGACAAGGTCCGCAAAACCCTCCATGATACTGAAGATAAAGGTATCTTCAAAGATGACATGCAACTGGCTAACCAAGTGGAAACAGATCAACAAATGGGACTACATTAAACTAAAAAGCTTCTGCACCACAAAAGATACAGTGACCAGGATACAAAGACAATCTACCTAATGGGAAAGGATATTTACCCAATACTCATCAGATAAGGGGTTGATATCAAGGGTATATAAAGCACTGGTGGAACTCTACTAGAAGAAAACATCCAACCCCATCAGAAAATGGACCGAAGAAATGAACAGAAACTTTCCCAAGGAAGAGATACAAATGGCCAAAAGGCACATGAAAAAGTGCTCTACATCACTAATCATCAGAGAGATGCAGATCAAAACAACCATGAGATACCACCTCACACTACAGAGACTAGCACACACCCAAAAGAACAAAAGCAAACACTGTTGGAGAGAACGTGGGGAGAAAGGGAGCCTTCTACACTGCTGGTGGGAATGCCAACTGGTTCAGCCCTTTTGGAATACAATATGGACGATTCTCAAAAAACTAGAGGTTGAGCTTCCATTTGATCCAGCAATACCACTGCTGGGAATATATCCCAGAGAAGCAAAAAAGTATAGTTGAAATGACATCTGCACTTATATGTTCATTGCAGCACTGTTTACAATAACCAGAATCTGGAAAAAACCCAAGTGCCCTAGAACAGATGACTGGTTGAAGAAACTTTGGTACATCTATGCAATGGAATACTATGCAGCTGTTAGAAAAATGAGGTCATGAAATTTTCATATAAGTGGATCATCCTGAAAAGTATCATGCTAAGTGAAATGAGTCAGAAAGAGAGAGACAGACATAGAAAGATTGCACTCATCTGTGGAATATAGAATAATAGAGTAGGAGACTAACACCCAAGAACAGTAGAAATAAGTACCAGGAGGTTGACTCCATGGCTTGGAAGCTGGCCTCACATTCTGGGAAGAGGGCAACTCAGATAGAGAAGGGAACACCAAGTGAAATATGGTTGGAGGCCACGCAGGGGAAGGGTGATGGGTGCTGAATGTAAACTAGAGACTGAACAAAATGGCCACTCAACACCTTTATTGCAAACCACAACACCTAATTTGAGGGAGAGAACAAAAGGGAATACGCTGCCACAGTGGCAGGGTGGGGTGGGGGGAGATGGGATTGGGGGGGTGGGAGGGATGCTGGGTTTATTTGTGGTGGAGAATGGGCACTGGTGAAGGGATGGGCTCTCGAACTTTGTATGAGGGGAACATGAGCACAAAAATGTATAAATCTGTACCTGTACCCTCACAGTGATTCACTAATTAAAAAATAAATAAGTTTTAAAAATACTTCTAAATACATAATAATGAAAAATACAGCACATAAAATCTGTGGGAGATAACTTAAACAGTACATAGAGGAGAATTTATAGTTGCAAATATTTTTCTTGGAAAAACACACTATAAAACCAATTATTTAAATTTCTACATTAAGCTAGAAATAAACTAGAAGATTAGGCTAGAGAGATAGTATAGCAGGTAAAGCACTTGTCTTGAGTTCAATGACCCAGGTTTGATCCCTGACACCACTTATAGTCCCCAGTGCACCATCAGAAGGGATCTCGAAGAACAAAGCCCTGAGCATATCTGAGTGTGAACCCTCCAATAAAGCCAGAAAGTAATGAGAAAAAAATTCAAGATACATTTTTAAAAGGAAAGAGGCTAAATATAAAAATCAATAATGTTGAAAACAAACAATAGAAAATAATTGCCCATCAAGAGTGATAGTGGAGCTGAAGAAGTATTTCAGTGGGGTGGAGTGCACATGCGGAATGTGGGAGCCCTGGGTATGATCCCCAAAACTTCATAGTCCTCTGAGCATTGCCAAGAGCAATCCCCAAGCACGAAGCTTGAAGTAGTCCCTGAGCACAGCCTGCTGTGACCCAAAATACAAAACTAAATAACAGAATTCTATCTATATTCATAAAGAAAAACTCTGAAGAAACATGCAAATTATTTATACCACAAATAAATAACAATAATCACAATAGATCTTAAAGACATTAAAAAGATGATAAGGTAGTATAAATAACCTGATCCTAATAAAATTGACAACTTAGATTAAGTAGGAAAATTCTCTAAAAGAATCAAATTACCACATCTGATTTAAGAAGAACTAAAAATGTATTAATAGCACTAAGCCTGCTAACAACATTGAATTTACAATTAATACATTTCCACAAAGAAACAATTCAGGCTCAAGTGGTTTTACTGGTAAACTCTATCAAACTGTCAAGGATGAAAGGAAATATTACTGGTTCTGCTATGGACTAAATGTGTTCCCTTCAAAGATCATTTTTGGAAGCCCGGACCCCCACAGTGATAGTGTTTGAAGATGAAGATGTGAGAGATAAATAAGTTTATGTGAGCCATAAGGGTGGAGCTATATGATAGGAGCAATGCCCTTACAAAAAGCACAGCGTTTCTTTCCCTTTCTCCCTTCCCCCACCTCTTCTGATGTTTCTGTCTGCCTGTCTAACTCTCTCACATGTGTGTGCGTGTGCTCTTTTTTCTCAGATCTGGGGTGGAATGAAGGGAAGGCAATAATCCCTATGCCAGAAAGAGCACTTTCAGCAGAAGCAGACCATGCTGCCATCTTGTTCTTAGATTTCCAGTCTCCAGGGCTCAATCTTTATTTTTCAGCCACCCAATCAATGATATTTTGTGAGGCTGACCTGAGAAGACTACCACAAACTCTTCCATAAAATAAAGGAAATTAATATGGTTTTAGCTCTTCTTATAAAATTGTCATTCTCTTACTACCAAAATCACACTACAACATAAGAAAAGAAAAGCTTCCTAATTCCCAAATTTACTCTCCTTCAAGGAGAAACATGAAATTCTTTTATGAAATGTTAGCAAAATAAATATAGCAGTATACACATATTTATTTGACATTATGACTAAGGTTTATTCCAGTAATACCAGACTCGTTTAATATTCTAAAATTAATCAATGTAGTTCACCATATTAATAGAATAAAGCAGAAAAATGATCACATCAACAAATACAGACAAAGCATTTGACAAAAGGCAACACTCAATTATATGAAAAACTCAGCAAATTAAAAACAGAGGGAACGTTCTCAATTTGATTAAAAGCATCTACAAAAGTCTTACTATGGAGATCAAACTTAATGGCTAAATATGTAACACTTTCCCTCTTGTCAGGAATGTGAGGGGTCTGAATTTTACCCTACTTGTAGTCTAACAAGTGAGTCTGCCACTTGTGTAGATCAGTTTGTTGTGGCACTAGTTGCAGTCACAAAGTGCCAGAGACCGTGTGAGAGGCTTAAATGGGAATTTGTTTCTCACAGTTCTGAAGGCTGGGAAGTCCAAAGTCAAAGTTCTACAAGGTTTGCTTCCTAGTGAGGGCATTCTGCCTGGCTTACTCAAGCCCGCCTTTTCCTTATGTTGCCTTATGTTGGGGAGGGGGTTGAGGGGAATTGAGTGAAGGGGCATGGGAGAGGACTCTGGAGTCTCTCCTGAAGACACTATTCCTACTGGACTTTGTCCCATCCATAGGATATCACTGAATCTTAATTATCTCATTGTATAGCACAGCGGGTAGGGCGTTTGCCTTGCGTGCCGCTGACCCCGGTTCAATTCCTCAATCCCTCTTGGAGAGCCCAGCAAGCTACTGAGAGTATCCCGCCTGCACAGCAGAGCCTGGCAAGCTACCCATGGTGTATTCGATGTGCCATATGCCAAAAACAGTAACAACAAGTCTCACAATGGAGACTTTACTGGTGCCCACTGGAGAAAATCAATGAACAATGGGATTATAGTACTACAGTGCAGATCCTCTAACAGCAGTCACCGTGGAGTGGGGATTATCATCTCTTTCTCTCCCTCTCTCTCTATATGTATATGTATACATATATATGTGTATGTATTATATATATATATATATATATATATATAGTGGGGCATGATTCAGTCCATGATTGTGACAAGAAACAGGAGAGTCATTTCAGAGACAATAGATTTATTAGAGAACTTTCAGTTTTATATTTCCATCTTTAATTTCCAAGTTCTATGAAGCTTAGATGAATGCTTCTCACAAAGAAGCTTTGGGTCAAATCCCCCAAGCTTTAATAATCCCAGTCTTTTTAAAGGCAGTGAAAGTCATTTCTTAATGATCAAGGGATTTGTACATCAGGTAGGACTCGCACTGCTAAATATATATGCACCCAATGAGGGATCAGCAAAATACTTAAGACAACTGCTTGAAGAAAACAGCTGACTTGAAGCAAGACATTGATAGCAACACAACAGTAGTTGGAGATTTCAACATTACTTTGTTACCTCTTGGTAGGTCAACTAGACTAAAGCTCAGCAAGAAAATACTTTATTTGAGATAAGAAATGGAAGAGAGGGGGTTACTATATATATTTATATATGTATATATGTGTATATATATGTGTGTGTGTGTATATATATATATATATGACTTTTCATACCCCAAAAGCTGGATACACATTTACATCCAGAGCACATGGGATATTCTCCAAGATATGCTGGGTTACAAAACATACCTCCATAAAATTAAGAGGATAAAAATTGCATCAACTGTCACGGTCTGAAGAGACATTTTCAGATCATGATGCACTGAAAATAGAAGTGAATCACACACAGAACCAGAGAATCAAATTAAACACCTGGAAATTAAATAGCGCATTACTGAACAGCCAGTGTGTTAAGAAGGAAATTGAAAGGTTCCTGGAAACAAATGAGAATGAGGACATGAACTAACAGAAGTTGTTGTGGAACACAGCTAAAGCAGTGTTAACAGGAAAGTTTATCACTCTGCAAGAATTCATCAGGAAGGAAGAAAGATTCCACATAAATAACTTAACCTCACAGTATAAGATCTTGGAAAATGACCAACAAAAGAAGCCCAAACCAGGCAGGAGGAAGGAAATAATAAAACAGAAATCAAGGAGTTGGAATCCCCCACAACCAAATCCAAAAAATCAATAAAATCAAGAGCTGGTTCTTTGAGAAAATAAACAAGATTGATAAACTATTAGCAAGATTCCTGAAGAAACAGAGAGAGGGAACCCTAATGAACCAAATCAGAAATGCACAGGGGGTCATTACAACAGAAACTACAGAAATCCATAGGATCATCAGAGATTACTCTGAGAAACTTTACACCACAAAACAAGAGAACCTTGAAGAAATGGATCAATTCCTGGATTCTTATAACTTCCTAAGGCTGAATCAAGAAGATTTGAAGACATCTATCACCACTGAGTAAATTGTAATGGTTATCAAAAGTCTTTCCCCAAACAAAAACCCAGGCTCAGATGGATTCACTAGTGAGTTCTTTCAAACCTTTAAAGAGGACCTACTGCCGATCTTTTTTTGAGCTTTTCCAGAAAATTGAAGAAACAGAAACACTCCCAGTTTCTATTAGGCAAATATCACTCTGATATTCAAAGCTGACAGAGACACCACCAAAAGAGAAAATTATAGATCAATATCCTTGATGAACACAGATGTGAAGATCCTCAACAAAATGCTAGTAAATGGAATCCAACAATTCATCAAAAGGATCATATACCATGACCAAGTAGAATTCATTGTGGGAATGCAAGATGGTTTAACTTTCACATTTCAATCAATATAATACATCATATAAATAAAAGAAAAAATAAAAACTATATTATCATATCAATAGATGCATAGAGAACATTAAATATCCAGTACCCATTTTTTTTTTGCTTTTTGGGTCACACCTGGCGATGCACAGGGGTTACTCCTGGCTCTGCACTCAGGAATTACCCCTGGCGGTGCTCAGCGGACCATATGGGATGCTGGGATTCAAACCCGGGTTGGCCGCGTGCAAGGCAAACGCCCTACCCGCTGTGCTAACACTCCAGCCCCTCCAGTACCCATTTGTGATTGAAAAAGAAACCTCAACCAAATGAGAGTTGCAAGAACTTTCCTCAATATAGTCAAAGCCCACAAGCCCACAGCAATCATTATTCTCAAGCATTAGTTTGCCTAAGATCAGGCAAAAGACAAAGTTGCCCACTTTTGCCACTCCTATTCAATATAGTACTGGAAGTACTTGCCATAGCAGCTAAGCAGTTAGTCAATAAAAAGGTATCAAGGGCTTCCAGACAGGACAGGAAGAAGTCAAGCTTTCACCATTTGCAGATGACATGATACTATGCTTAGAAAATCCTAAGAATCTGCAAAAAAATCCCCTGGAAAAGATAGATTTAGTAAAGTTAGTGGGTTAAAATATCAACACCCAAAAGTCCATTTTGTTTCTATATATAAATTATAAAAGAGAAGAGAAAGATATTAGAAAAATATTCCTGTTCACAATTTTGCCTCAGAAAATCAAGTACTTTGGAAACATCTTAACTAAAGAGGTGAAGAATCTATACAAAGAAAATACAAAATACTACTTCAATAAATAAAAGAGGGCACAAGAAAATGGAAATACACTCCCTGTTCATAGACTGGGTACAGAGATAAGTGAGGACTTGAAGATAAGTGAGGAGTAGGAAGGAGGCCACCTCCCTACATACCACCAGCATGGCAGAGCCTGGCAAGCTATCTGTGGTGTATTCAATATGCCAAATACATTAATAAAAATGGGCCTCATTCCCTGACCCTGGAAAGAGCCCCCAATATGATAGCATTGAGAAGGATGAGCAAGGAGAGGCTGCTAAAATCTCAGGGCCGAACTAGGCTGCCCAAATAAAGAAGGACTAAACTGACTGTCTGCACTTTTAATACACAAACGCTGGCATCGGAAGCATCCATCTGTTCGTTGCCCGCGTCGCGATTTCCCTTCGCCAGCAAAGAGTGAGACGACATGGGTTGAGGATCCTTCTGCAACCGTTTATTTAGTTAACTCACGAAGAGAGAGAACAACAACCCGGGTAACGGCAGTCCTTATATAGCCTGGTTGCCCCGCCTCTGACGTGGTGCTCATCTATTGGCTCTCGCCAATCACCCCATATGAGGTCATTCTGTCATGGCCGCCAGGCATGCGCAATGTGCTCTGGCTCCCTACATCTCCCCCTTATGTCTTTATTTATGGAGCCATCCTGTTGGTAGAAGGGGGTGGCGGTCACCACTGCCTGGACTGAGGAGGCCTCCGCACGTCCCCATCAGGTCGCGCCAAGGCTCCACCTGTCCCACCGTCCTCACTTCCAGGCAGGGCAAAATCCGACGGCGGCCCTATGCAAGTGGCTCGCCACCCTGAGTCGGGGGCCAACTCAGTGCAGTGCTCTCCGGCCTGACACCCTTCTCAGGGAGAATACTCGGGAGCACCCGTACTCGTGCAATGAGCCCTTGTGGCTCCGAGCGTGCAAGGGCTGCTCCCAGAGCAGGAGCCATGAGCGCAAGATAGAGGGGGATAGCGGGAGCCCAACGAGTCCGAGCCCCCGTCAGAGGATTTGGGCACCAGGCAGCAGTCAGCTATAACACAGGTAAAAGCAAATAATCAAAACAACAATCAAAAATACAACCATCAAAACAAAATCAGAAATGCAATCAACCAACATAGCATCAAGCGGTTTCCACGTCATGGTACACTCTCCGCATTGCGTATTAAATTTGGGGATAGAGAGCCAAAATCAGTTGCTGAATCTGCTGTCCCACCTCCCTTTCCCGAACCACATCGGAGGGACCCCCGTCAGTGACATGCAAGGGGGCACGCGTGGGCCAGCAGGCATCTTTGCCCACTGGGGCCGTGCATGAGGCAGCAGCATACTTAGGGTTCCCTCTGCTGGAGGGGACGACTGACCAGTCACCCCCGAGCGTTCCCTCGTAGGACATATGGGGCTTTGCAGTAAAATACCTCTTTCCTCCTAGGGTACATTCAGAATAGCTGGTATAACACATGGCATTCATCTGGTCTACCACTTGACAGTTTTGAGGACAGGGATCCCCCTTATTTATAAAAGTAGGCTTGGGCACGCACTGCCAAAACTGGGTTAGCCCGCCCCGAGCACTGGGCCGCGTGGCGAGATATATAGTCAGAGTCCCACAGTCCACGGTTTGCGTGTAGCTCGTTGGGGTCACCGAAGATTGTCCTCCCTGACAGTTGCACGGGGTCCCATACAGCTGTTGTAGGAGGCGTGTAGGGTCAGCCGGCCGGCCCAATCCGGCCTCCGTCGGTTGCACAGTCAGCAGCAGGATCATCATTGCAAACCCGCAGGGTCGGCACCGGACGACGAGCCGCATGTTCTCTGTAAGAAGAAAAGAGAGAATCCCTCTCAGGGGTTCACCCTGGAGCATTCTGCGGACTCGGTGTCAACCGCCTCCTCAGTCGGGGTAGCCTGTTTCAGGGCCCGCGTCAATCTTTCAGGGACCCAGAAAGGCTGCGCGGCTTCTTGTGGAAAGACGCACACCGCGCCTCTCGATTTGATCAGGGCAGGGTCAGGACCCTTCCAGGTATTATCAATAGTGTCCTTCCACTTAACCAGCAGAGGTGGAGTGCGGGGAGGGGCCACATGGCGGTCTGCGGCCGAATTCCCTGAGTCATCCAAAATCAGATAATTGAGCACAAAAAGAGTAAGTGCGAGAGCACTTCTGGGGGACCCTACGTCCTCCCATCCCCCTCTCAGTTTTTGTAAGTAAGACTTCAGGGTCCTATGTGCTCGTTCAACCATGACTTGGCCCTGTGGGTTATAAGGAATGCCCGTAACGTGGGTTACCTGCATCTGAGCACAGAATACCAGGAATTTTTGGGAGGAATAGGCCGGTCCATTATCAGTCTTCAAGACCTGAGGCTTGCCCCAGGCGCTCCAGGCCTCCAGGCAGTGCTGGATAACATGAGTGGCCTTCTCCCCACCCAGGGGCGTGGCCATAAGAACGCCTGAGCAGGTGTCAATAGAAACATGCACAAACTGAGCCTTACCCAAGCTGGGGACGTGGGTGACATCCATCTGCCAGAGGTGGAGGGGTCGCAGGCCCCGCGGGTTAACCCCAACAGCCCGTGCAGGGAGATACTGGACACAGTCTTTACACCCAGTCACGATGTCCCGAGCCTGTTGGCGAGTAATCTGGAACCTGTGCTTCAGAGTTCCAGCTGTAACATGAAACTTCTCGTGGAAGTCTTTCGCCTGTTGAATCGGCTCAGCTAGTAAGGCCAGTGGGCGCGTAGCCTCGTCTACAAGAGCGTTGCCCAACGCCATAGGGCCGGGGAGGTGACTGTGAGCGCGAATGTGCGTCACAAAAATTGGGTTGCAGCGCTGCAAAAGGCTGCGCTGGATTTCCTGAAAAATCTGGGACACGGGGCCTCTGCCCCTTATAACGCCAGCAGTCTCAAGGACTTCAAGGGCATTTACCACATAAATGGAGTCAGACACCAGATTCAAAGGCTCCGGGAAGTGTTTAAGGACTTCTGCTACAATCTTGCACTCGACCACCTGTGGTGAGCGTGAGCGCGGGCCGTAGTTCCTACGAACCACCTGTCCTTTGGCCAAGTACGCCCCAATGCCTGTTTTAGAGCCATCAGTGTAGACAGTGGTGGCCCCAGGGACAGGGCGCTTTACTGTAACTTTGGGGAAAATCAAAGGATGTAAGGTGGCAAAGCGGGCCAGGGGATGTTGGGGGAAATGATTATCAATGTCCCCATTGAAGACCACGGACAATATGGCCCAAGAGTCATGTTCGGCCGCCAGAACCTGACGCTGTTGCAGAGTATAGGGAATAATTAACTTGGCCGGGTGGAGCCCAAAATGTTCCAAAGAGCGCTGAAGTCCCTTTAGAGCCAAATCAGCCACAGCAGCAGGGTAGGAAACAATACTTTTTGCAGGGGATGCATGTGGATGGATCCAAAGAAGGGGGCCATCCTGCCACAGAGCAGCTGTGGGAGTGCCTCGAGTAGGAAAAATACATAATTACCAGGGATGATGATAGTCTATCCTGGACAGCTGGGCTTTACTAATCGCTTGCTCAATTTTCTGTAGTGCCACCCGCCCCTCGGGCGTTAGTTCCCTGGGGGAGTCCAGGGCGGGCTCCCCCTCCAATATTTTAAATAGAGGGGCCATATCCCCAGAAGGGACCCCCAAGGAGGGGCGCAGCCAGTTAATGTTCCCTAATAGCTTCTGAAAATCATTGAGTGTGCGCAGATCTCGCGCCTGTAACTGAATCCTTTGAGGCATGATGTACTTTGGGTAGATAGTGGTTCCCAGAAAGGAGCCAGTATCAGAAAATTGCACCTTCTCCGGGGCCAATTGTAAGTTCCATTCGTCAAAGGCATCTCTGAGGACCTTGAAGGCCTCCTGCAGGGTATCCTTATTATGAAATGCTAACAAAATATCATCCATATAATGTATAACATAAAGTTGAGGGAACTGCTTTCTAAGTGGTCGCAGGGCTCGCTGGACATATAGCTGGCATATAGTGGGACTATTAGCCATGCCCTGGGGTAAAACTCTCCATTGATATCGAGAGTCAGGACCCTTATGATTAAGTTCAGGAACAGTAAATGAAAAGCGGGGGCGATCTGCAGGGTGCAAAGGAATGGAGAAAAAGCAATCCTTAATATCAATAATATAGAGATACCAATTAGCGGGCAAGGCGGAAAGCAAGGGGAGGCCCCGCTGTACAGGGCCTAAGAGTTCCATTTGGGCATTAATTGCGCGAAGATCGTGCAAAAGTCTCCAGGTGCCTGATCGTTTTTTAATGACAAAAACTGGGGTATTCCACGGGGAAGTGGAGGGCTCAACGCATCCTTTTTTCACTTGTTCTGCCACAATAGTTGTTAATGCTTGGAGCTTATCTAGGGGCAGGGGCCACTGAGGCACCCAGACCGGGGATCTCGTGGTCCAGGGAATGGGTAGCTCCGCCCCAGTGGCCCTGATCAAAAACCCAGCCCCGTTTTGCCTTGATTTCCCTCCGCAGTGATAGGCTCTGTGATGCCACTGGAACTCTTTCCTAGTCCTTCTCCTGGTATGTACCCCATGCCCTGCATCATTTTACGTGCCTGAGGGGAGTACTGATCGGTTAAGACTATGCCTAAGGCTGTTAAGACATCCCTGCCCCAAAGGTTAACTGGGAGAGGCAGGACATATGGGGTGAAGGAACCCTTGCTCCCTTCATCAGTACGCCAGGTGAGGACCTGGGTGCTCATGGAAGGGCATTGGGTATAACCTAGACCCTGAAGCTCATGCTCAGACTCAGCCACCGGCCAGCCCTTAGGCCACCAGTGCGAGGAGATGATACTCCGGTCAGCGCCGGTGTCCATAATGCCCTCAAAACGCTTACCCTGAATGGAAAGGGTCAGTTTAGGTCTCTTGGCCAGGTCCATGACTAGGTAAGCTTGCACAGGATTCGTGGCGGGGATTTCCAAGGGGCCTCTCCGTTTAGGGTCCTCAAAACCAGCCGGGAAGAGGAGCACCTGCGCGACACGGTCCCCTTCCTTAATTACAAAGGTGCCTGTCAGGCAGGAGCATAAAACCTGAATGCTCGGTTTTCTGACATCTAGTGTACCTGGGTAAACTATAAGACCCAGCTTTGCGAGGGTTGTCCTTCCCACTAAAAGGCCAATGCATCCAGGAGGGGCTTCTTGCACGGGTGCTACCGGAATAGGCTGGACTCCTGAATCAGGGGTTATGGTGAGGGAGGAGGTGGCACGGAGGTCCAGTTGGGTGACTCTGCACTGGGTTGCTGTTCCTGAGCCTCCCGAACGAACCTGGTCCCATACTTGTTCAGGCCCTGAGACCATGGGCCTCGCCTCCCGTTTTTTGGCTCCTCCGAGATTAGAGGTGGGAGGAGCCGCCCCGTATTGTCACGGACGGACCGACAACGGTCGGCGGGGTGATTGCCCTTCTTGCAGCGCTGACACAGAGAGGGGGTCGCCCGCGGCGCCCTGCAGTCACGCTTAACGTGTCCTCGCTTCCCACAATTAAAACAGGTGCGGTCCCAGGAGGGATCCGAGCTTCGCTGCCGCTGGGAGCAGATAATGGCGGCCGCTAGGCCAGCGTTGGAGAGGGGGCCCCCGAGCTCGCGGCAAACTTTGAGCCAATCCTGCAAGCCCTTAGCCTTCCTCGGGGCTATGGCATTCCTGCATTCCTGAGTCGCTTGTTCAAAAATGAGCTGCTCAATAAGGGGGAGTCGCTGCGTCCGAGTCACCAAAAATGCGACTCGCCACCTCCGTCATGCGTGCAACAAAATCAGAGAAGGGTTCCTGAGGCCCCTGAATGACCTTTGTGAGTTGGTTACCTGTCTCACCTTTTACGGAAAGGCCTTTCCAGGCTTTTATGGCAAGCAAGGATATCTGGGGATATATTCCCCAGGGTAAGTTAATCTGATCCTCTGCATGGACGCCCTGGCCAGTAAGCATGTCACTGGTCCACGCATGCTGTGCGGCATCGCGGGCGTTGCGGTTAAGGCGAGCCTGATCCTGAGCTGCATCATACCAGAGGGCCTTCCACTCTAGAAATTTCCCGTTATTGGGTAGCGTGGCTTTGGCCACGTCCTGCCAATCCCTGGGGGTCATTCGATCCCGCGCTAGCCTGTCAAGCAGGGAAATGGTGTAGTTGGCATTTGTTCCGTACTTCCTGACCGCCTCCGCTAGCTCCTTAATCTGAGCAAACTCCACCTGGGCGTAAACGCGCTCGTCCCCATCCCCCTCAAAGACGGGGAAAGCTAATCACATCTGCCTGCGCAGATTATCAGGAAACAGGGAAGTACGAGATGGACATGCCTTGTCCAAGGGAGGATCATGATAGGGTGGAGGGGGAGAAGCGGAAGGCGAGGGGCGTGTCGAGCCCCTCTCACCGCGAGCCCGAGACTCCAGAGGATGGTACCTAGTTGCTTCATAACGGGCCGCTTTTCGCTGTAATAAATCCTCCTCTTCGGAACTAAGGGAGGAATCCTCCGAGGGGCTATGTCTAGGTCTATGTCTAAGGTCTAAGCTGATTGCAGCCACGTCACGCCTGGGGTACAAGTCCCCGGCCTCGTCCGAGGAGGATCGAGGTGCACAAGCAGCGGGAGGGTCATTTGTTTCATTTATTTCCCCTTTCCCTTCTAGCTTCTTGCCCCCACCGGGCAGTCCTTTTTCCTTATTTATTTCCCCTCTCCCTTCTAACTTCTTGCCCCCACCGGGCAGTCCATTTTCCTTATTGCTGGGTATTTTCATACGCGCGCCCAGCCCTTCTGATCGCTCGGTTTCTGACAAACTGTCTTGGACCTTTTCCAACACCTGCCGGCCTTCCCTGACCACTATGGAGCATGCCTCATCCTCCAAACAATTTTGAACCATCTTCCAAGTCGCCTCAGTGCCCATAGTAAAGACACAAGAGCAAAAGAGAAGGCAAATCCAAATAAGGAGGACAAAGAGTGCTCCCCACCACCAGGAAACGGGCATTCTTTTCTTACCAACACTGGGCAGTGGTCCGCAGCACGCCTCTCCGAGCAGTCGTCCCTGCAGTTCTGAATCCTCCCTCCAAGAGGAGGGGTTCTTCCTCGCGGTGCAAGATGGATTTCCCGGGTTTCGGCACCAGTTGTTCGTTGCCCGCGTCGCGATTTCCCTTCGCCAGCAAAGAGTGAGACGACACGGATTGAGGATCCTTCTGCAACCATTTATTTAGTTAACTCACGAAGAGAGAGAACAACAACCCGGGTAACGGCAGTCCTTATATAGCCTGGTTGCCCCGCCTCTGACGTGGTGCTCATCTATTGGCTCTCGCCAATCACCCCATATGAGGTCATTCTGTCATGGCCGCCACGCATGCGCAATGTGCTCTGGCTCCCTACATCCATCGAAGGCCTGATAGTGCAAGCACAGAAGATCAAGTACGATGTCATTGGATTGACAGAGACGAGAAGGCATCGATCACATCATGCTGTTTTCAGCACTGAAGAAGAACTGTTCCTCGGAACATGTGGCAGTAGAGGTATTGGTGGTGTTGGTGTCCTTGTCAACACAAACTTGACCATGAGCACTGATTCATTCGAATGCCTAACAACCCAAATCAGAAGCTTATGTTTGAATAGATGTGGCTTGTTGCTGGCAGTTTCTATCTTCATCATCTACGCACCAACATTCAACTTCGATGAAGAAGAAATTGTGAAGTCTACATGGATCTGGAGAAGTTCTATAAAGAAGATCAAACCTTCTACAAGGTCATTGTCATCGGTGATTTTAATGCCAAGATAGGACCAAGAAGGTTGCCCAAAGAACTCCACATCGGGACCTATGATCTAGAATGTAATGAATAGGGTGAGAGACTGTCTGAATTCATCATGTTGACCAAGACCATCCATGGTAACTCACAGTTCCAGAAGGAAAAATCAAAACAATGGATATGAGAGTCTCCCGGTGGACAGTTCCACAACGAAATTGACCACATAATATTCAGTTGACGGTTTTACCTGTCGATGTCGCTGTAGTCCCAAAATACTAAACGGGATCAGACCACTATCTTCTTCACGCAAAATTCTACTTCACAGATTGGGGTAAAAGGGCTGCAAAATTTAAGAAGGGAACTCCCAGAACGAACACCAACTGGGAGCTCTTTAGCACTATTGCAGAGATATGGGAATATACCATCGTTGAAAACATCGACGAGGAATACGATCAACTGGTTCAACACCTCCATGATTGTGTGAGGAACACAGAGAGAAAAAGCCACAAAAAGACGCCTGTCTTCAGAAACTCTCAAGCTCATTCGCCAACGTGGTTTGGCGCGAGCCTCAGGCAATCATAAGCTAACATCCAAGCTCGCAAAGCAGAGAAGTGATAAAGGAAGATATCTTATCTCGAAGAGATAAGAGCAGCAGTGTTGGCTGATGTGGCAGAAGCCAGGAAAAGTATTTGCAACTCCCGCCTGTTCTTCGCCAACTATAAGACCAAGATGACTGCCCTCTGACATCCTGATGGATCTATCACATCTTCCAGAAGGGCAATGGAAAAGGTTATCCATGACTTCTACTTGGATCTCTTCAATAGCCGTATCTACCTGCCTACATACCAAATTCTGTAAGATGGATATGTTATTCCCAACGTTCTCCCTTCTAACATGCCATTTCGTCAGTAAAAAAGTGTAACACCTGGTCCAGACAAGGTCAGACCCGAACACCTGAAGAATCTGCCCTCAGTATTTGTTAATACACTGGCTCGGCTCTTCACACACTACCTGTCTGAATGAAAGGTTTCGTTCCTGTGGAAAACCAGCAGGACTGTTCTGTTGTACAAGAAGGGAGACATCCACGACATCGGCAACTATCGCCCAATCTGCCTATTGTCCGTCGTCTACAAGTTACTCACTTGAGTCATCCTGAATAGGATTGGCAAAACACTAGACAAAGGACAACCATGCAAGCAAGCCGGGTTCCGAAAAGGATTCAGCACAATTGAACATATCCACATGGTGACCAAGCTCATTGAGGTTTTGCAAGAGTTCAAGATGCTGCTCTGTCTAATGTTCATTAATTTAAAGAAGGCCTTTGATTTTTTTTGAGGCTGAAGCGGTCATCGAAGCCCTAACCAAACAGTGAGTTCAAACTCAGCACATCAGGATTCTCGGTGAGCTGTATTATGGATTCACCACCAGGATCTCACCATTCTACAAGGAACTGATCATTGACTAAAGAGAGGGGTTCAGCAGGGAGACACTATTTCACTGAAACTCTTCAGTGCCACTTTCGAGAACGTCATGCGACGACTGAAATGGGAAGGAATAGGAGTGAATATAGACGGTCAGCAACTACACCACTTCCGCTTCGCTGATAACATCATTCTAATAACACCAAACATTAGCCAAGTGGCATAAATGTTGTCCGACTTTGACTATGAGTGTGGAAAGGTCGAACTGCAGCTGAATCTCACAAAGACAATGTTCATGAGAAATGGACTAGTTCCTAGCATTCCATTTGCTCTCAACAGAATGAACACCTCCAAATGCAGCAGTTATTTAGTATTTAGGTTGAGAACTCAACATGATGAATGACCTGGCACCTGAGCTGCGCAGGAGGAAGAAAGTAGCGTGGAACACCTTCAAAAGCATGGAAGAAGTTGTTAAGAGGATGAAGAACCTCCATCTCTGGGCACATCTTTTTGACTCCACCATTCTTCCTGCACTAACATACGCCTCAGAGACCTGGGCCCTATGGAAACAGGATAAGAACACTATTTGCGTCTCCCAAAGAGGAATCGAAAGAGCTATGCTTGGAATATCATGTTTCACTCTCGTGAGAGAAGGAATCTGGAATTCTGACCTCTACTAAAGATCAAGAATCAGGGACGCTGTCTCCTTTGCTAAGGTATCAAAAATCAGACGGGCTGGACACATAATGCGATTTGGAGACACCCGCTGACTAGAGCTGCTACCGACTGGATTCCACGGGATGCCAAAAGAACATGTGGCCGCCCACCTACGAGATTGTCAGACTTCTTCATCAAGACCCTGGACATAATGGTTTGAGGTTCTTCGTGTTCCTGGAGCAAGCAGACGCCAGTGGGCTACAGTGGCATGAGACAGGGACGAATGGAGATGTTACTGGCGCCCACTCAAGCAAATCGATGAGCAACGAGATGACAAGTGATACGAGTGATACAAGTTCATAGATTGGGAGGATTTTGACATTGTCAAAATGATAATACTCCCAAAAGCATTATACAGATTTATTCAGTTGCTATAAGGATACTCATGACATTTTTCAAAGAAATAGATCAAACAGTTGAAATTCATATGGAACATGAATTCATATAAAAAAAAGTTCCTGCCATAGAGACAGACTGAGGAAAGGGTAGCAAGAGGGAAACTTGGGGACATTGATGGTGGGAAATGTATACTGGTGGAGGGCTGAGTGTTAGAACACTGTATGACTGAAACCTGACCATAAAAATCTTTGTATCTTGTATCTCATGGTGTTTCAATTAAAAACTAAAATAAAGGCTGCAGCAAAACTTCTTTTCCAGCCTTAACCCCGGAGGAACTCTCCTGCACAGCAAACAAACTTCTCCAGAGGTGAGATGCCTATCTGCCATCCTAAATTGTTGACTATACATTCCTAAAAAAAAAACCTTTTTTTTTTAAAAAAAAGATAATCTTGACACCTGTGCATCTACCTATAAGCATTTATTATCCAGAAGAGAAATAACACGGACAAATTCAAGAAAAATTCAATAAGAGAATTCTTTTCTGAACCCCTATGATAAAGAACAAAGCTTCCAGTCTGCTCTTACCACTGTAATTCAACAATGTAATTGAAGGAGCTACTGCTCTTCAAGAAACAGAGAGATTGGAAACTAAGAAGCCATGTTACATTTGTAAATGACTGCTTGTTTAAACAGAAAATGCTAAGAAATTAAGGCTCATTCTACAAAATGACTTCAAAGCCATTAATTCCAGTTAGGGAGATCACAGGCTGTAAGGTCAGACACTAAAAACAAATTGCATGTTGTTCTACCAGTGATTAAAAAAATCTTAAAATTCCACTTACAATAGCAAAAAAACCAAATAAACCAAATAAGGATAAAGTTCAGAAAACAAGTAAAGACTGAAAAATATACAATGTCTTTAGTAAAGGTAAAATAATATAAATAATGGCTGGAACAACAGTATAGCCAGTAAGATGTTTGCCTTGCACATGGCCAACCCAGGTTGGGATTCCCGGCATCCCATCTGGTTCCCTGAACCTTTCAGAGTGATCCCTGAGTTGAGAGGCAAGTGTGGCCCCCAAAACAAACAAAAATGTAAATAACTAGAGCAATATCTCACATTACTAGGTCAAATTAATTAAATTAGTGAATTAAATAAAGTGAATTAAGACTGAAAATCTATATTATGTCAAATCTGCCCAAACATGATTCACCTCTTAAATTCATTGTAATGCCAATCACATTTGCAAAAGATTGCTTTTATAGAAATTAACATGTTAACTGTAAATTTTACATGAAACCTTAAAGGCCTTAACAACATATAAAGCAAAACTCTTAGAAAGAGCACCATTGGTGGGGGAGAATGGGCACTGGAGGAGAGATGTAAACAAATTACAAATATGAAAGTTCATAAGTTTGTAACTGTACTTCACGGTAATTCACTAATAAAATTTTTAAAAAATAGTAAAAAATAAATAAAAAATAAAAAGCAAACTTAGAATACTAAGCTTTTTGTCTTCAAAGCTTATTATAAAAGACACATTAATCTAAACAGTATGGACTAACATGCGCATTGGCAAATAGATCTATGGAATAGAGTTCAGATACACTCGTGTATCTGTGCATACCTGATTTTCACCAAAAGCACAAAGTGAATGTAATGCAGAAAAAGAAATCTTTTTAGCAAATGGTGTACAAAGAACTGAACATTAACATGAAAAAACTGAATTTTGGTACTTATCTTTCACACCTACATTAGTTTGATATGGATTATAAACTCTAAAGCTTCTAGAAGAAACTATGGGCGAATATCTGTGTGATTTGAGCAGTATTAAAGATGGCAAGCACCATGAAAGCAAATATTGTTAAATTCATCTTCACAAAAATAAATACTTCTCTCATTAAAAAGGCATAACTGAGACAGCCAATGGACAAGTCACAGATGACTTGTCTATTTACAAAACATAGATCTGACTCCAGGACATATATATATGTATGGATATACATATATGTACATATATATATATATATATATATATATATCCTGGAGTCCAGAGAGACTCTTGCCCGCACACCTGGCTGAATTCCCCGGGGCCCCTCGGAGGGGATGGGCTTCAGCTTCCCTCCCCACCCCAAGCAGAGCTCCCGGCGGCCGAATACCACCGGAACCTAGCAGCCATGCTGGAGGCTCCTCTCTACACATTTGGACAAGCCTCATGCATGAAGGTACCGGCAGAGGAACCCAGGTGTGTGTAATCCCATCAACGGTCAAACATCCAGAGACTTAAAAGCAAGCTCTCAGAAGTATGCAGCCGCAAACAGCCACGCGATATCTTTAGCCTACTTCTCCCTCTGGGAGAAACTGGCAATCTTCTGAGAGTTTCCTGCCCCCATGGGACATCCTTGCAAGCTCCCCATGGTGGATTCATGCAAAATCCAGTAACAAGCTATATCTCATTCCCCTTACCCTGAAGAGACCCCAGTGCAACATCGTTAGGAGGGCCAAGTTGAAATAGACTTCTAAGATCTCAGGGAAAGAACAAAATGAGATGTTACTGAGTCCACCCGAGAAATCAGTGATTAATGGGATATTGTGATTGTGATATATATACATACACATATATGTATATATATATCACTTTCTATAGCTAAATAGCAAAAAAAGAAAAATAATCCAGTAAAGAGATTCTCCAGTAAAGAGACTCTCAGAGAGTCTCTTGCCCAAGCACCTGTCTTCCTCAGGGCCCCTCAAAGGGGGTGGGCTCCAGCTTCCCTCCCCGCCCTGAGCAGAGCTCCCGCAGCCAAAGACTTCTGGAGCCTAGCCACAGCCATGCTCAAGGCCCCTCTCCACACGTTCGGATGGTACTGGCAGAGGAACCCAGGTGTGTGGGAACCAGGGCTGAGACCTCCAAACCTGCTCAGATCGGGACTGGGCCTCTTCTGTCCAGATTTCCCATTTTCCAGTAGCTAGGCGGTCACACCCAGAGACTGCCCCTGGCACCTCGTAATCCCATCAACAGCCAACATCCAGAGACCTAAAACTAAGCTCCAGGAGGCGACATCTTATAGCCTACTTCTCCCTCTGGGAGAACCTGGCAAGCTACTGAGAGTTTCTTGCCCACATGGGAGAGCCTCACAAACTCCCCATGGTGTATTCATCTGCCAAAACCAGTAACAATGCTGAGTCTCATTCCCCCGACCCTGAAAGAGTCTCCAATGTGGCATTGTTGGGAAGGACGAGTAAAGAGAGGCTTCTACAATCTCAGGGCTAGGACAAATGGAGACATTACTGAGACCGCTCAAGAAATTCAACGATCAATGGGATGATGATGATGAACCTAGTAAAAATTGTCCAATATATGAACAGACACTCACGAAGGAAGATAAGTGAATTGCCAATAATCATATAAAAAATTGTTCAGAATCATTTGTTATCAAGAAATGCAAATAACTGCAACGAATTGCTACTGCACAGTCATTCAAATGGCTACAGCTAAAACAAAGAATGGGACTGGGGAGATAGTTCAATTGGTAGACCATTTGCCTAGCATGTGCAATGTCTGAACTCAGTCTCCAGTACAAGCAATCTACATGGTCATGCCAGCATTATGAGGCCAGAGCATCACTATGAATATTCCCTCCTTGCTCCTATCATCATCATTGCAAGGGTCTTTATGTGTGTGTGTGTGTGTGTGTGTGTTGTATAAGCACCACTATGGCCAGATGTGGAACTAGAACTGATCCACATTAGTAATGGGGGTGTAAATAGTCCAATTGTGTCAGAAAGTTCTGCCAGTTTTTTCCCAAATTAAACATACATCTTACCCATGGCCCAACAATTTAACTTCTGAATAAAACATGTATCAGAAGAAAGTGCTGTATATGACACTAATATGACACTAATTCACAACTGTTCCCAAACAGAGGGTAGTCCAGATGGCCATCAGCAGAATGAGTAATCAAGCTGTGAGATATTCATTCAATGAACTACTATTCAGCCGTCAAAAGGAACACCTTATTGAGTCACATAGCATGGATGAAGCTCAGAGACATAGTGCTAAGTGAAAGATGCCTTTTGGAGGTAGAGTATATTTTTATATGCTTCTGTTTCCATTTATATAAAGAAAAATACTACTGCTGGCAAACTAGTCTATGGTTTAAAAACTCAGCATAAGGCTTACCTTGTTGGGTGTAGGGGATACAGAATTTTCAGGAAGAGATGTGAAGGAATTTTCTAAGTGATGATAATGTTCTAGAAGTTTGGGTTACACAGACATTTTGTCAAAACTCATCAACTGGCATTTTCAAGATTTATACAGCCACTTTATGTAAATTTCCCCTGAAAAAAATCCATAAAACCAGGGAAACAGCTCAAAAGGATGAAGTAATGACTTGCATTGCGAGAGGCCCTGACTTTGATTACTGCCAGCATGTGTCTCTCCCCTCTACCCCTGCCTGCCACTAGCAGAACCAGGTGTAGATTGAGTGGCTCCCAGCATCACCAGGCCCAAGCTGCACTGCATCTGTACAAGCACCAAGACATCAGATCCATACCTCAGGGCCACGCATGGTCTAAAGAGGCCCTGTTTTTAAAAAGAAGAAATCTGCTATAGATAAATAGTAAAGTCTGTTTGATAATATGCATGCTGAAGTATTTAAAGGTAAATTGTTCTCATGTGCATAGTATGATTTTAAATGCAAGCAAAAATAGGATTTGATAATGGCCTGATAGGTAGAAGTCTAGATGACAGATATTTTTAAATGTTGGTTATAGAATATAGGTAATAAGTAGATTTCTGGGCACTCCTTCAAAAAAAGGTTTTTACAGTATGTTTGAAAATGTTCATTAAAAACATCTTGCAGCGGCAAAGAGGTTGTAGCAGGTAGGGCATTTCCCTTCCACACAACACACCTGGGTTCAATCCCTGGCATCTTCTATAGTCTCTCAAGACTGCCAGGAGTGATCCCTAAGCATAGAGTTGGGAGTAAGCCCTGGGCACCAACTGGGTTGGCCTGCAACCCAAAATAAAACAAAAAATCCTGTAAAGGGTCTGGAGTAAAGAGGGTAAGACTTGCCTTGCTGACCTGGATTTGATAAGGTTCCTTGATTCCTTGGATCCCCACCATGAGTAATTCCTGAATACAGAGCCAGAGTAAGTCTTGAACACTGCTGTGTGTTGTTCAATAACAAAACAAAATTTAAAAATCTGATAATAATATGAGAAATTCTTTTATCATTTTGGAAAAATTTTTTTCACCCCATAATATTTTATGGGGTGGTTCTCAGGGATTACTCAACAATCACGCCTAGCTATTCTCAGGAGACCATATGAAGTGACAGGGGTAGACTGGGATTGGCCATTTGCAAAGCAAGTGATTTAACCCCTGTAGTATCTCTGTAGACTTCCCCCGCAAATTTTGAAAAAATAAGATTTTCCTAATAATGTTACATGCAGTGAGCTTAACTCTTAAGAAACAGATCAGCAACAAAAGTCTGCTCCACAGAACAGAGATGGAATCCCATCCTTGACTTCCTTCCTGACCTACTCATTGTTCAACATTGAGTTGTTTAATTTCCAGTTGTTTGATTTGGTTCTCCTCGTCTGTATGTGGTTAGCTTCTATCATCAATGCATTGCGGTCTGAAAAAATAGTTGATACAATTTCTATCTTCTTGATTCAACTGGGGTATGTTTTGTGACCCAACACGTGGTCTATTTTAGAAAATGTTCCATGTGCACTGGAAAAGAATGTGTACTTTTTCTTTTTGGGGTGTAAGACCCTGTATAGGTCTGTTAGCCCTCTCTCTTCTATTTCTTCCTTCAGAGCAAGTATTTCCTTGTTGAGTTTTGTTCTTGTTAATCTATTCAGAGGTGACAAAGCAGTGTTGAAGTCTCCAACTACTATTGTATTGCTGGCGATGTCCTCCTTAAAGTCTGCCAGCAGTTGTTTTAAGTATTTAGCTGGTCCCTCATTAGGTGCATATACATTTAAAAGTGTGATTTCTTTCTGTTGTACATAACCCTTGATAAGCAGAAAATGGCCTTCTCTGTCCTTTCTGATTGTTTTCAAAAGATACCTGGAAACAAATGAGAATGAAGACACGAGCTACCAAAACCTATGGGATGCAGCTAAAGCTGTGTTAAGAGGAACATTTATAGCTTTGCAAGCATTCCTCAGGAAGTAAGAAAGGGCCTACATAGATAACCTGACTTCACAGCTCAAGAACTTAGAAAAGGATCAACAAAGGGAACCCCAACCCAGCCGAAGGAAAGAAATAATAAAACTTAGAGCAGAAATCAACGACATGAAAACTCAAAAAACAATCCTAAAGGTCAATGAAACCAAGAGCTGGTTCTCTGAGAGATGGAATCCCTTAATTAAAGAACTACCCTATAAATTTACAAACTCCAGGCCAATCATTTCATTTGGGGTCTGATACTGTGCCTTCATTACAGCCATTTGTGGGAGTGAGCATGTAATATGTCTCCACTTGCCTATTTGCATTTTACAGCAGCTAGTCAGGCTCAGTCAACACACTCAGGTGCTAATAACTGTGATCGGCCCATTTGTTCATTTAAGGCAAATACATGATTAGTTTGGGGAAAGAAATATCTTTATTTCTAATTTGCTAACTATTAGTTCTTACAAACTTTAGCCAGTCATTCTCATTTTCTCCCCAAACAAATATAAGCTCATAATTAGTGTCTTTTTCTGTCCTGAAGATTGATCGAAGAAGTTTCTTCTACTCCCCACCTTACTTGTAAATTTGAATCGGACACTTGTAACAGGCTATAGGTATGTTACACACACATACATACACAATAAAGAGAAGAGGGGTGGCATTGCATTTTAGTAGAAATGTCATAGTTGGTATTACAAAGCCTTTAATTATTATTATTATTACTATTATTACTCCTGTCCCCATGCCAGGCTGTCTTCATGGGGTCCCCTTAAGAGGGGGGCAGATTGAGTTTCCCTCCACGCCCCAAGCAGAGCCCCGGCAGCTGTAAACCTCCAGAACCCAGCCACAGCCATGCTCAAGGTCACTCTCCACAAGCTCGGACAAGCCTCATGCATGAAGGAACCGGCAGGAGGACCCAGGTGTGCAGGACCCATGGCTGAGATCTCCAAGCCTGCTCAGATTGGGATTGGGCCTCCTCCACCCAGATCCCCCATTTTCCAGCAGTTTGGCAGTCACACCCACAAACTGCCCCTGGCGCCATCTAACCTCATCAACGGCCAAGATCCAGAGACTATAAAACAAAGCTCCTGGAAGAGAGCGGTGCAGAATCTTGCATGGCAGAGCCTGACCAGCTACCCGTGGTGTATTTGATATGCCAACAACAGTAACAATAATGGGCCTCATTCTCCTGACCCTGAACGTGACAGGGATGAATGAAGACGTTACTGGTGCCCACTAGAGCAAATCGATGAGCAATGGGATGACAGTGATACAGTGATTATTATTATAACTATTATGATTATTTTGTTTTGGAGGCTCACAGTCATCGTACCGAGGACTTATTTCTGGCTCTGTGCTCAAGGATCACTTCTGGTGGTGTAGGGAATCTAACCTCTTTCAGCTCCACACAAGGCAAAGTGCTGTATATTTCCTCAGGTCCCAGAATGCCAATGTATTTAAAAACACCTAATAATAAAAATTTCACTATGTCAATTGTATTAGAAGATGTGACATATCCCTTCAGCTGTGTGCAGGCCTGTATTCACTGAAAAAGGCAGAAGACAAATCACCTGCACCAGCCTGGCAACTGGAACGTCAACTTTAGTCAGAGATTGCCATGTATCTCCCTAAAACTGGTCCAAATAATAATGATGATGAGAATTGAAACTCTCTCGCTAGGCAGACTTGTAAGAGATGAGCCCTTAGATTCTCTGAAAAGGAGAATGAAGCATAGGAGGGATCACTTGTTGCAGGAGCTGCTGGTGGATGAGGGCACAGAGGACACAGGTACTGAACTCCCCACTCACTAGGTGCTTCCTGAACCCCTCTGCACAGGTAGGTCTACACTTGGAGGTGCCCTGGGAAACCTTGATAAAGCCAAAAGACCATTGTCTCAGACCTCTGTCCAATTGGTAGAGAGGCTGCCTGCAGGAAAATAGCCCCCTCCCTCACCTCTCCTCTACCCCTAGTGGGGACATGCTGTGATGCAGCCTGGCTGTGTCTCTGCCTTGGTCTATTCCTGATTTTTCTGGTATGATCTGTCTCTAATGCTAGAACAAGTGCTCCTCGATGCACTGGTACCTAGGAAGATGTTTAAAGAGCAAGAAGTTGGAAAACACAACCAGGTTCTTATTCTCATCTCAGGTCACCTGGGATTTGGAAAGCTTCCAAACTTTAATGTGTCCCTCCCCCCCGGAAAAGTGACATCCCACTCAGTAGTCCCAGAAATTGGCAAAGCTAACCTACAGCTCCTTCCTGCACTCTCTAGAGGGCTAGAGCATCAGTGACTGGTTGGGACAAGGCAGACAGATTCCCAGTCTGGGGGGATCTTAAAGAGATAGGGTGTTTATGGTAAAACAACTCAATTTTTTTTATCTAGGGCCATCAGAGCCTGTGTTAAGGTTCCAGAGGTCTTTAGTCGATACCCAAACTCTGCCCTCCCTCTACTTCTCCCAAACCACGTGAAAGCTGAGGAGGAAGGCTGGGACTCTCCTCTACGCCTTCCCTGCCTGTCTGCACGAGGGAATCTGAGCCCCATTTCTCCTCATGGAAGGAGTGCCACTGTGGTGTTGGCTCTATGTCAGCTCTCCTCCCCAGCTCCACACTGACCACTCACTGCACAGCCTGGATCAGCAGTATAAGGTAGCTGGACTGAGAGTGACTGCAAGAGGCGGGGCACCTTCACTGAGAATTATGGTTCACTAAGGAGCCCTCCACTCTGCTGACTGGCCAAAGAGGAACTGCCAGCTCTTCCCATCATGGGAAACCTTGAGTCTGTACTCCAGGCCTCTTTTCAGGCCGGCACATAATCTGGGAAAATGGATGTGTAACATAATCATAGAAGGCTCAAGAAACAAGCTTGCTGAAGGGAGTACAAAGTGCCTGTGCGGTGTGGTAAAGCTGAGTAAGAGGCACGGGGTCACTGTGCTGGCTACTTGGGCTGGTGTGCAAACTGCAAGATTTGGTTAAAAGGGTTAACTCCTAGGCATACCAAGAGTGGGGTATTCAGGTCACGCAGCCACTCTGAATCTGCCCTGAGAATAGCAGGGAGGTGGTGCTTGTTTTAAGTAATTCACTCAACAGTTACCAGGAAGGAGAATAGGTCTAAAACCAAGAGGTGGTGTTGGAAATTTTACTGAACAACTAAGTCAGTACTAGGCGCAAATCTGGCCCTTCAATAAAGGGGCTCTATTGTTGCTCCTGAGAGAGAGAGAGAGAGAGAGAGAGAGAGAGAGAGAGAGAGAGAGAGAGAGAGAGTCAGAGGAGGTAAAAACGGAGACCAAGTCGTAATAGGCAAACAGTCCATAGTCCTGCCAAGCTTTGCACAGTTTTCTGTGGTGCAGATTGCTAGGGAAAGGAGCCTCAGTTTGTAGATGAAGCTGTCAGTTAATTTGGGGCTAGATTTTATTTATAATCACAGAACTCCTGTCTCTAAAGTTGTCTTCTCATTCCCTTCCTGTTTCCTCTTTCTCCCTGCTCCTTCTTGCTCCTTCTAGCTGTGCCCTTTTCTTTCTTTTTTTTTTTTGCTTTTTGGGTCACACCTGGCGATGCACAGGGGTTACTCCTGACCCATGCACTTAGAAATTACTCCTGGCAGTGCTCGGGAGACCATGTGGGATGCTGGGAATCGAACCCACGTCGGCCATGTGCAAGGTAAATGCCCTACCCGCTGTGCTATTGCTCCAGCTCCTCTTCCCTTTCCTTTTCTCTCCCATATTTCTCTCCCCTTTTCCCTTCCCTTCCATCCCTCTTTTCTCCTTTCCCTATCTCTAACAACCCTTTCACCTTTTAGTATTGTTCAAATATTGGCTAAGGTTGCACCCCCTGTTCATGTGGGGCCTGTGGCTGTGCTGTTGCAATCAGACTGGAATGTCCTCCAAGAATACAAACTGTGGGGTATCCCATCTACTGGGTTACCCTTAGACTTGGAGTTCTGGGCTCAGGGAAGTAGGGACTTGACGGTGGGCTGGCCTGGCAGGGAAGGAAAACTGCATGAGGCGCACACAGAGAGCTGCTGTGCAGGCATGAGGGGCGATACTCAGTCACTTTCCAAGGAGAGGACAGTTGAGAGGCCAGTCCTGTCTAGCCTCATGCTGCCCTCGGCTCTGTCCGACAACCCCTGTTGCTGTACAAATCCCCCTACCTCCCCAAGCCCCAGGAAGCACCCGCACCCAAAGCACTACTAGTGCCTGAGTTCTCTTTTCCTTCTTAAGTGAAAGGCTCAAGTCTCCAAGCATAAAATGTGACTTGATTTTTATTTTCTGACCTCCTGAAACTTGGACAGGAGAGAGCAGGGCTGGGAAACATGAGGTGGGGTGGGGTGGGGTGGGGTGGAGGAGAGGTGGGAGAGTCTCAGAGTATTTTCCAGTCTGATTACAGCAGCACAGCCAGAGTCCCCACTTGAACAGGGGACACTGTCCAAGTGGGATGTTTGTGGAGAAGGAAGGAATGGTGGGGAAAACAGATGAAGTCCTATGGGAGGAGGTGAGAAAGGGAAGAGAGGAGGGCAGCTGCAGAGGGGAGAGGAAGATGTGAGGAGAGCAGAATTGATGGTGCCCAATAGAACACTGGCATCCATCTCCAAATAGCTGCCTCCAGTGAAAAGGCGCAAGGAGCCAAGGCAGCAGACAATTTCCATGCTCCCAATGATGACGGGCAACTCATTCACCAGGGTTACTGCAGAGGGTGGTTTGAAGGCTATGGCTGGGGGCTCGGCCTTCTGGGGTTAATCCTGATCCAGGCACCATCTAGTTCCTGCATCTTCTCAGAACCCTGATTCTTGGATTGGAGGCCTCTTAGGGCTGAGAACTACTCCTCAGTGGTCTCAGAAGGAGAGACATCTTCCTCGCGGTGTGCACTGAAATGCTCTTCTCTCACAGTGCTGCCACGTGGTGCTGAGTGGGGGGAAGCAGAGGGATGGGACTGCCTCCAGTTGAGCTTCCCCACTAACACGCTGTGCGCTCTCTCTCTCTCCACTTGCCTTTGCTCAGACATCTTCTATCTGGATGGTCTGTCAAGTGCAGCTGCCCCTTGGTGCTGGGCCTATTTTATGTCACTTCATCTCTGTTTTAAGACCACGTGATATTTATCTTGATCATTATGTGGATCATGCAGTGTTTTGATCATCAGTTACTCTTATCAGTCAAGCATTAACTGGGAGAGCTTTGGAAGAAAGATCAGAATCCTGCTTACCTTTATGCAGTGTCAGAAGACCAGAAGCAGTGTTCCCAGAAAGACCCACAGAGAAACAAGTGAGGCAGTGAATGATGCATGAGTCTTTTGATAAGGCTGCCAGAGAAGCACCTCCCTCCTCTGTTACTTATGGGCTATGTGACCTGGAAAAATAATTTTCAAGGTTATCCTGAGTACTAGAAGCGACCTATATAAATTACTTATACAAAGTTTGATACATAATAGGTGCTCAATAAACAGTAGTGATTATAGGTCAAACCTCCTTGAGTATAGGAGGTTATCCCTCTGTCTGGTCCATTTTACCCTACCACCATTTTGATCTATAGACTCTCTGGGCTGATTTTTCCAGAAGGCAGACATGAAAATTTTTCATGGGAGAAAGCAGTCTTCTTGCATTTTTGCCAGTGTTGTCAGCATGTCTGCCACAGGACTGTTGATAGGAGGTGCAAATGTGTTTCCTAATTTGAGATGATGGTGTTTGGAATGCCTGGCACTGAGCTATATTTAGCTCTCAATTCCCCAAATAGCAACAGGGGGGAAGAGCCTCCCAGCCAAACATCTCCCATCCAGCTGGAAAATATTATAATCATAATAGGTATTTTTATTATTGCTGTTGTTATTTATTGTATAGATACAATAAATTGACTAAATGAGTATCCATTGCATCTAGAATTATAGGATTTTAAAATATTAGGGCTCAAGTAGCCTTTGAATGCCATATTATCAACAAAACCTTATCTAGAAATAAAAAAGCTCAACGCTAAAAGAAGAAATGTAACCTAAACTCCCAGCACAAAGGCCAAACTAAAACCCCAATCTTCAGACTGTCGGTTGGGTGCTCCTTTTTCTTAAGCAAGGAACTTCACGTAAGAGTGCTGAGCTAGCTTTCCTCCAAGAAGCGGAACAATCTCTGGTCCTGTCCACTCTCTGCCTCTGCCTGAGAGGCTTGTTCTCAGTGCCATAGATACTATATGGCTCACTGGGCTGGGAGGGCTGGGACCTAGTGTATTACTCTCAGAGCTGTCCCAAATTGTGTGCTATTAAGCAATTTCTTTTCTCATGTCTCCAATTTCTTACTCACTATTCATTATTCATCAATTCATCAATCTATCTATCCATCCACCCATCCAACAAGGGTACTGAGAAACTTCACATTCTTTTTTTCCTCCAATATTTACTTAACTTTACTCTATTTGAGATAATATCTTTTTTTTTCTTTGTTCACAGAAAATCTACAGTCTTAGCTGTGGGACCCTGGGACTGAGAGGAAAGCATTAGCATTACTCTACCTGCCAGAAACTATATACAATCCTCTTGTAAGAGCTTAGATGGGAAGATGGGAGGGCATTGTGCAGGGCCTGATGCAGCACAGAAAAGGGTGAGGAGGAGTTGGTCTTACTCTGGAAGTGCAGAGATAGGGCAACCCAAACCCAAAGTGGCAGACTCTAAACCTTCTGTTTCTGCTCTTGAAATGTGGTGAGAAATGCACAGCAAGATACACAACACACACACACACACACTGAGATGCATCTCAAGTAATGTTGAGCATAGAAGCCTGCATTCTCGACTTCTGTGATTTGAGATGCATCTCAACTAATGTTGAGCATAGAAGCCTGCATCCTCATACTTCTGTGATTTTAGGGGAATTCTTTAGGAAAGCTGAGAACAGTGTGTATGTGTGTGTGTGTGTGTGTGTGTGATGACTAGACCTTAATACTCCTTGAAAGTCCCCAAAACATGAGGTACAACTCAGGGTACTCTTTATATATTGATGATCCATCTATATCATATCACCTTTGGGTGACTTTGAATAAATCCATATCCTCCTTGGGTCTCAGTTTGTATATCAGTAAAACGAAGATGGAATATTAGAATAAATACCACTTGGTATCATATACAGTCCTAAGAATCTGTTGTTTATAAATGGTTGATCTAAAAGAGCTTCTCTCTGACTCAATTTGTCCTTTTTGCTTTTATGCTCTATTTTCAGGTTTTATGATTTGTTGCCTCAGTCTGGTCCCTCCATCACCGCTCTTTATCTTTCCCTTCATCATTGACTCTACCCCAATTTCCTAACTCTAATTGCCCTAACTCTGTCAAACTAGAGCCTCCTTCTGTAGTTGGGGATGGGTTGCATCAACAATTCTTCTCTGGTGCCCACATACATGCACCTAGACCCATCTGTGAAATGCTATGAGCCCAGCTTCCCAAGGGGGATTACAGCTCTTGTCCAAGTTAATAGGAGAGGGGATGAGAAGAGAGGGACTGAATTTCAATCACAATGTGATTATTGGCCTTTTTGAAGTTTTGCTGAGATTTTTTTTTCACCTCGTTGGCTTGATATCACTAACCAAATGCTTGTTTCACAAACGAGATATAGCCATAATTCAAATTTAATTACATTCTAGCTAAGTAAAAGCCAGGGGTAAATGTTAAATGATATTGAGATAGAGGGAGAGAGAAAGAGACAGACAAAGACAGAGAGAGGAGAAGGGGGAAAGTATGGTTTATAGACCATAAAAATTTATTCTAAATCTCCAAATCTCCCCCATGTGCAGAAAAGTGAGTCAAACACAAGTGGGTCATCGCTGAGTTAGATGTAAAGCAATAACAAGATTCTTGTAATTTGTAGCTAGGGAACACTGAATGTCAAGAATGGGGAAAAACAGAAAGGTTGGTAAAGTTTGGCTCAATTGTTCTAGCTACCTGTTTCTGTGACCAAAAGTTTCTCTTCAAGAGAGACAGACATAGAAAGACTGCACTCATCTATGGTATATAGAATATCAGATTGGGAGACTAATACCCAAGAACCGTAGAAATAAGTACCAGGAGGTTGACCCCATGGCTTCGCGGTTGGCCTCACGTTCCGGGGAAAGGGCAACTCAGAGAAGCGATCACCAACTACATTGTAGTCGAAGGCCATGTGGGGGAAGGGAGTTGCGGGCTGAATGAGGGCTAGAGACTGAGCACAGCGGCCACTCAACACCTTTATTGCAAACCACAACAGCTAATTAGAGAGAGAGAACAGAAGGGAATGCCCTGCCACAGTGGCAGGGTGGGGTGGGGGGGAGATGGGAGTGGGGAGGGTGGGAGGGACGCCGGGTTTACGGGTGGTGGAGAATGGGCACTGGTGAAGGGATGGGTTCCCGAACTTTGTATGAGGGAAGTATAAGCACAAAAGTGTATAAATCTGTAACTGTACCCTCACGGTGATTCTCTAATTAAAAATAAATAAATTATATAAAAAAAAAAGTTTCTCTTCATTTTCTATTTGGCAACTGTTGAAGGCATTTAGGCTTTCTCCCAGTGTCCCTTATATTCTCTAGAAAACTTATTCACACACAAGTATAAGTGACTGACCATAATTTCTCCTCTCTCTGAGTAGAATTGCATTTTGTTCAGAATAAAGCAAAGACGCGCATACATACATCTGCACCTAAAAATTAAGGACAAAAAATGAACCAGAAAATAAAAGAGGGTTGACATGTAGCCATGAGACCAGAATTTAGGTAACTATAGGAAACTATTAATGCCTAACTTACGTGTTCTTATCCTATGACTCCCTAACATGTGGATCCCTAATCTACGGATCCCTAACTTATGGAATATGTACATATGAAGTCTTCCATGAGAAAGGTGGGAAGACAAAGGTGACTCGAGTTTCTCTGTAATAGGAAAAATCCAGCTTTGGGGTAAAGGGTGATGATTTCTTTAGATAATAGAGTGAGCATAAGATGTCTCTGGGCATCTAAGAGCAGTGTAAGACTTTGGATATTATTGCCCAGTTCAGAGGAGAGGCCTATCACTGTCACTGTCATCCCATTGCTCATCGATTTGTTCGAGCAGGCACCAGTAATGTCTCTCATTTAAAGACTTATTGTTACTTTTTTTGGCATATCCAATATGCATGGGTAGCTTGCCAGGCTCTGCCACACGGGCTCGATACTCTTGGTAGCTTGCCGGGCTCTCCAAGAGGGGCGAAGGAATCGAACTTAGGTTGGCCACGTGAAAGGTGAACGCCCAACCGCTGTGCTAGCACTGGACTATAATTGATTTGGGATCAATTCTCTCACAAGGGAAGTCCAGGAGTAGTATAAGATGATCTACAGAGATGCGAAAACAAGAGAATAAAAATGGGAAACCAGATTAAGATTCTTAATGGCCATGATACTAGAGACACCCAAATGAATCTCAGAACCAGCAGCTTTTGGCAGAAACTTTACATTAAGTTACTAGCACTGGGCCATGCCAGGTGGGAAAAGGTGTCATCCCTCTGCCTATTCCCCCTGGCGGCTCAGTGGCTGCCATCTTCCAGAGGTCATTGGACAGTCAGGTATGGGCTGGCAGTGACGAGACATGCAGGGCCTCACAGGATTGGGATGGAGCCGGCCCTTGTCCTCCCCCGCCCCAACAAGACACCTAGTTGCCGCCCACAAACGGCCCCTCCGGCTGCTGATTTAGCTGCTTAACGACCATGATCTCAAAGACACACAAACGAATCCCGGAACCAGCGGCTTTTGGCAGAAATCCCTCCAGATTTAATTATTAAAATTTCAGAATTTCAAAATCGTGCAGCCACAATAGCATATGTTGTTCATAATCAGCAACAGAAAACTCATTGTCTAATTAATACTGCCTTTTTTGGTCTGAGTGTTGGAGGAAAGTCCCGAGCAATAATGGTGGGTCTGGTGTCGAAATATTGAATGTAATCAAAATAGAGAGAGAGTAATCTGGAAATCACCTATCACACAGGTAGGGGGAGGGTGTGGGATGGGGAGTATACTGGGGTTTTTGGTGGTGGAAAATGTGCACTGGTGAAGGGATGAGTGTTTCATCATTGTATGACTGAGACTTAAACCCAAAAACTTTGTAACTGTTCTCACGGTAATTCAATAAATAAATTTATGAATAAACGTATTAAATAATTCAATAAATAAATTCAATAGATAAATTCAATAAATAAATGTATAGTTCAATAAAAAAGGGGGACTAGGGGCTGAATGATGGATGGAATTGTAATGGTTTTGGGAATCCATAACTGATAGCTTGATCATCAATATTAACAGGGAAGCTCATTTATTGGGAAGAAACTGGGTAAGTTTAAAGGTTTTTAGAAAGTTGAAGAAGGTTAGTGCAATCATTGAGAGACTGAGAAATACAAGTCCAATTCCCAAGAGAGGATGAGGGGGCCACAAAAAAACATGAACTGTTATGGCCCTGTGATGGCCCCAGATGATAATGCCAGATTTCAGCAGCGGTGGTAAAGGGAAAGAGGGCTGGAGGTAGGAAGATGAACTAAACAAGAATTTCAAAATGCATATTGACAAGCATATTCATAGATATTCTAGAAAGTTGTGGTGTATAGATTCAGAGCTATTTCTTAAAAACTATCCAGTCAATGGTGTGTGTGTGTGGTGCGGGGGGTGGGAGAAGGGGGGTTGAAGATGTAATTCTATATTGCCTAATAAATAAGTTTATATTAGTGGAATGGTATATAGTTTACCCTGAAGGTAAACTGTCCCTGGAACATCTTTATGCCCTACTTTTGTTGCTCCCCAACTGTCCCTGACTCCTGGATATTTCTCTCTTGTCTGATTCATCAGGGCTCAGTGTAATTAATAAAAGTACACCTGCAACCCCATCTATCCCCCACACAAGTAGCTTTGAATTCAATATACTCTCAAAATAGAAGTTATTTTGTATTACATGCTGTTTGGAATTCTGTGAGCTTCCTCTCCTCCTCCATTGACACAGGTAATCAGAGTCAGGTTATATTTGATCTTCTTAAATAGCAGATATAATCACGCGAGTGGAGCAATCCCGTCTGCCTTTCGGATTTCACATCCTCATTTGTACCACAAGGGATGCAAAATAAGCTTTTGCCCAACTCTAATATTGTTTTGAGTCTCAAAACTCCAACAGGCTCATCTAACATAGCTCAGTCCAGTACATTAGCCAGAAAAGACCAACTTCCAGCTCTAGCCTGCACTCAACAGCAGCAGAAGATTCTTGAAAAGGACATACAGCAGCCTTCCCTGTCTTGGATGCAAAGCTTATTTTAACCTCTCTGGTTGCAGACTCAGGAGAGCTGTGCAATTAACCTGGGTCAGAGGCTATAGATCCCTGCTTCCCACAGCTGGCCAGATAAGTCAAAGTGGTGTGAAATTGTTGACAGACAAAGTCCAGGGAAGAATAATAATGAGATTTATGAGCTATGGGATTTTTTTTGCACTCATTTACTCCTTTCCTCCACTCCTTACTCCATCTCCCACCAATTCAGTTCTACCAATTTCTGGGGGTGCAGTCCACTGATAACAGCTGCTGGTGGTTGCAGAGTGGGATCTCAGGATGGAATGGGAGCTAGAAGTTCCACTACGAGAAGAAGACATTGGTGGCTTGCAGTCCAACTCTGCCAAGTTTGACCTTCTGTAGGTCACTTCCCTTTCTGGGACTTTAATTTATACATAAGATTGTTGATCCAGATAAATTTTGTAGTTCCAAGCATATTGTCTTAGCCTAGATTCCCCAGAGGTGAATTCTTAGAGTAAGATTCGAATGGAATAGATTATTTGGAAGGTAAACAGGGAAAGAAGCAAAAACAGTAAATAAGCCATCTACCACTATGGACAACTGGGGTTCAATCCAGTGGAACTTCTGGGAGATTATGTAAAATGTGTTTCAAACTGTCTCTCAACCAGTCAGGGAGGAGATTAGGAAGTTAACCACTCTCACTGACCACTTTTTGGGGGGAGTTCCAGGTATTGACTCCGTAGTACTTACCATCTCCCATGTGTGTTTGGGTCAGGACGAACAGTATAGGCGTGGAAGCACTGCCACAGCACGTCCTCAGTCAAGAAGATACAGGTGCTTGAGACTCTCAATAGAAACAGAACCAAAAGGTGCTAGGGAACTGGGCCAGGACATTGATAGCATCTGTCATGCATATTTAATCTCCTTAAAATTTTATAATTTCTTTTGGCCAAATCAAGAATAAAAAGAGCCATCCATCTTGGAATACCTAGTAAAAGAAAAGAGTTCTATGTATTTTGAGTATCTGACCCTTTTCTCTCTCAAGCTAGAAACCCACATATTCTGGGAATTTTTCCTAGATTGATAAGATAGAAGCTTGTGTGATGGCCTCGGATTGCTAGTTGCAAAGAGAATATACTAATACTACCCTGAAGAGGTAGCATATAATTAAAGCAGTGGCTAAGTGTAAAGAGGGTTAGGTTGCTTTGGGGCTGGACTAGCTGACAGAACTTGTCTGACTCCTCCATTAGACTATAAAGTAGTCCATGTGACAATTCAGAGAGGGGATGTAGGCAGCTGGAGGCAAATGTGAGCAGCTTCTATCCCCAAGGTAACCACTAAATGTGACGGTGAGATACAACTGTAGCCATCTGATATTGGATTCCTATAGAGGTCTAAGTAATGCTCTAAGTGAGGCATCTTTTATTTTTGAGCATTAGACATCAAATAAGAAAGTTCATAGGAAAAATAAAGGCTTAAGTTCAGAGAGAGAAGGAACCAACAAAGTTGGAAGGCAGTTATACTCACCACTATACCACCAATGCTGGAACCATCAAAGTTGGGAAGTCTGAGCTAAAGAGATAGTATGGTAGGAAGGAAATTTACCTTGCATACAGTCTACTTGGATTTGATACCCCCACCTGTCCCAGCCCAGCATATCTGATGCCCCAAACACCTCAAGGAGTGGTCCCTGAGCACAGATCTGGGAATAAGCTTTGAGTACAGCTGGGTGCGGTCCTAAAACCAAAAAACATAGTTGGGAAACATGGTCCAACTTATTTAGTCCCCCAAAAAGAGACCTCCCCCCAAAAATAAGTGATACTGGGGAGAAATGATGGACTTTGATGCAATGTGTAAGTTTCTCATCCAAAACTTTGCTTATAACTTAAGTATACATAAAAATATTAACTGCAGGTTTGTTGTGGAGAAAGAAAGGAAAGCGGAGAGGCTACCTACCAGCACCGGAGCTGAGCCCTGCGACCCCAGGTCCTGTTCACACACGGTGGACTATTGAAGTTCTAGGCCTGCAGACGTGCCTCAGTTGAGTTTAGGAAAAAGCGTCCCGGAAACCAGCATTGTGGTGGCATCCAGAGAAGAATCGGGGAGTCGAGAAGCAGCGGGGAGAAGCCGGAACAGGTGGCTCAGGCCTGTGAGTTGCTTTCGGAGGCACCCGGGGGTGTGCATGACAGACCCGGCAGAGACGGCTGAGCTGCGGCAGGGCCGCTCTGGCGGCCAGTGGGGGGTTCGGCCTCTTCCTGCCCTGCCCGAGCAGCCCTGGGCGGCTTCTGAGGACGGGCCTGGGCGGGCCCTGCAGACGGGCCTGGGCGGCCCTCAGCACCCGCGGCCTCTCCCTCCCTGCCGGGCGGCTGCGGGCTCTCGGCCCGCGGGGCGCTTCCACTGGCCGCCCCGCAGGGCGTCTGGGGGCGGTTCCCGGGGCCCTGGGGAGGCGCCTGGACTCTCCCCGACAGAGCGCGGCCTCCTGGCGGGCCCCGCGGCGGTCTCCTCCCGGCTCTCCTCTCGGCCCGGGGCAGGGGGCTCCCCCCAGTCCGTCGGCTCCCCCCAGTCCGTACCTGCCAACAGACACGGAGAAAGCGGTGGCGATGGCCGGACGTGGGAGCGGCGCGGCCAGGGGCAGGTGCCGCCTGGGGCAGCAGGGGCTCGGCCGCGCCGGACACAAGCGCCCCCGACCGCAGGCGCCGAGTGCGGACCAGCAGCAGCACGCGTGGGAACGCTGCAGATGGACTCGACTCCCAGTGTGACTCTCAGGGGTGTTTATGAACAGCTCCCCAGGGCCCCGATTCAGCATAGGCTTTGAAGTTGATTGTTGCGACCTCATAATAGGACTTCATTTTTTTGCCTTTAGAATAGTTGTGAATCTCTGTATGCACTCTGCTTTTTTATTGAACGTGATCCAAGGTGCCGTTGACTGCTTCATACACTAAGACCAACACAGACCTGCTTTCCATTGTGTCCAAACTTGAGCCAAGTGGTGTCACCCTGCTGTGACGTTTACATTACCAGAATGAATTGTCCACACAATAATTTCATTTTTTTCAGTAATTAACATTGAAAGATATTAATGCATTGTTGGTAACACTTTTCTGGTTTAATATAAATTTAGGATGTTTTTCTAGTTGTGCATGAATGCTGGCAATACAGTAAGTCTTGACAATTGTTTAAATATGTAATGTTAAGCCTAGGTTTAAAAAGTAAAGTTGGAAAGAGAGAGAGTATGGGGAATATTGTCTGCCACAGAGGCAGGGGGAGGGAGGGAAAGGAGGGGTATACCGGGGACATTGGTGGTGGGGAATGTGCACTGGTGGAGGGATGGGTGTTTGATCATTGTGAGATTGTAACCCGAATATGAAAGCTTGTAACTATCTCACGGTGATTCAATAAAATTTTAAAAATTAAAAAAAAAGAAACAGTAAAGTTGATAAACTGGGTCTTTGTCATTTACTTTTAAAAAAAGAAAAGAAAATTAAAAGAAAGAAAAATATGGTTGGAGCTATAGCACAGCAGGTAGGGCGTTTGCCTTGCATGCGGCAGACCAGGGTTCAATTCCAACATCCCTCTTGGAGAGCCCGGCAAGCTACCGAGAGTATCCCGCCTGCACGGCAGAGCTTGGCAAGCTCCTAGTGGTGTATTTGATATGTCAAAAACAGTAACAAGTCTCACCATGGAGACACTACTGGTGCCCACTTGAGCAAATCTATGAACAGTGAAGCAACAGTGCTACAGTGTTGCTTTTAGAAATATTACATTATAAAAGAAAGTGATCCTTTGTTTAAAAAGATGAAAAAGAAAGAAAATTTTTTTCTTACTCCCTATATGAAAATTAACAGTTTCATTCATACAGGGAGTAATATGATCACTTTGATCTAAATAACAAAAAATAATCTAGTTCCAAATAATAAGACAGGATTCTCATGTCTTATAATCATGTGAGTGGGCTTTTATAAACACTGGAAAAGTAATAATTTAGTGGGAAGGTTCTAGAAGAGGGTCTCTAACCCCTTGAATAAAGGTAGGGATGGGGTAAGGGATTCAGGAGTGGGTATGTCCATAGACACTGTAGCACTGTAGCACTGTCATCTCATTGTTCATCGATTTTGCTCGAGCGGGCACCAGTAATGTCTAATTGTGAGACTTGTTGTTACTGCTTTTGGCATATTGAATACCCCATGGGTATCTTGCCAGGCTCTGCTGTGTGGGCCAGATACTCCCGGAAACTTGCTGGGTACTCCGAGAGGGACGGGTTTGACGGAATCAAACCGGGGTCGGTTGCATGCAAGGCAAATGCCCTACCCACTGTGATATCGCTCTAGTCCATAGACAATACCATATTGAAAATGGATGTCATGAAATTTGCTTATAAATGGATAGACATGGAGAGTATCATGCTAAGTGAGATGAGTCAGAAAGAGAGGGACAGACCTAGAAGGACTGCACTCATTTGTGGAGTATAGAATAGCACAACATGAGGCTGACACCCAAGGACAGTAGAGACAAGGGCCAGGGGGATTGCTCCATAACTGGAAGTCTGATTCATGAGTGGAGAGGAGAGGCAGATGGAATAGAGAAGGGATCACTAAGAAAATGATGGCTGGAGGAATCAGTTGGGATGGGATATGTGTGCCGAAAGTAGATAAGGGACCAAACATGATGACCTCTCAGTGTCTGTGTTGCAAGCCATAATGCACAAAAGTAGAGAGAGAGTATGGGGAATACTGTCTGCCATGGAGGCAGGGGGAGGGTGGGAAAGGGGGGGTATACCAGGGATATTGGTGGTGGGGAATGTGCACTGGTGGAGGGATGGGTGTTTGATCATTATGTGATTGTAACCCAAACATTAAAGCTTGTAACTATCTCACAGTGATTCAATATTTTTTTTAAAAAGTGAAAAATAAAAAGAAAAAAGAAAATGGATGTCATCAGGACAATGATATGTGAGACAGTGTAACTTAATGAATGGGCAAAAGAGAGAAAACAAGATAAATCTGTAGATTAAGGTTGAAAAGATTTGACATTTGCCAAATAAAGAAGTCTTCTCTAGAGGGACTAGTGAACAATACTGAGTGAATTTGGGTGCCTCTCCTGATGAGAACTTTGTGCCAGAAGTCATCTTTGTTAATCCCAGCACCTCAGCATGAAATTTGCCTAAGAGGCACTGGAATCTAATTCTTTGTAGTAGATACCATGTAAAGATATGATGTATCATCTAATTTATCTTTTTCCAGGATCTTTTTCATAAGCAGCAACAACAAACTACACTTGGCAGAGATTGCATCAAGCAGATAAGAACAAAGGATGGAGTTAGGATTGAGACCTTATCAACATGGAGTTGCATGGATAAGCAGGGATGGGGAGAACCAAAGGAAAAAAGAAAAACAAAGAGAAGTGGGTAAAAATTAATGTTTTATACCAAAGAATAGATAGAGGAAGTTCTTTTTAGCAAGTCAGGTGTCTCTTGATATTTCATGATGAACAAGCAGAGCAATTATTACCCTACTTGGCAGTGTGCTATGCACCACACAGATGGAGCATTGCCATGACACCAAGGAACCTGTGCATAAAGAGCCATGCAGCACGCCCAGGAGAGACAGCCTCGCCCAAGGGTGGCAGACATCTGCCCCATTGTATGCGCAAACACCATGAACCTACCCATCTGTGCTTCCACTAAACTCAGTGAGGCACCCTCACTGCTGCCCTCAGTACTCTGCATACAGCCTACTGTCAGCTTTTCTTCCCCAAGACTAGACCTCTCTGAAAGCAACTGCCGTCCCTAAAATATTGTTTATTGCTGAGATAACAAAGGTCTCCCTTGAACACAATGAGTGCTTAAATAGTTTGGAGAAAAATAAGTCATTTATGCATTTTTGAGGAATTGTGTGTGTGTGTACAAGTACATGAGTGATTGTGTGTGCATTGTACCAATGTGAGGGTAGGAGATGTGAGGGCAGAGATGTCATGATTGAGAGCTTGGAAACTCAAGAAAAAGAGATGTTTCAAGGTAATATTTCTTAAACTCTGCATCTGATGCACAAGAGTCAACCATCTATTGGAGACACCTTCTCCTGGCCCTGTCCCAGGCACGCTGACCCAGACTCCACAGCTGGCTCTGAGACTTTCCACAGAACCCCCACAACAGGTGGTTCTGAAGGACAGCCGGTCTGGTAACCACCACTCTACAGGCATCTATTGCATGGACAACATTTGGTTCATAGTAAGCCTGGACACTGAAAGTTCATTGACAGCATCTGGAACAAATCTTTGCATTATAAACAAAACAGAAACAGGCTAGCAAGGAGGTGGGTTTTGCTGCAGTGCCACCCTGAGCCCAGGTTCTCAGGGAAGGTTTTCCTATTACAGCACAACTTTCTGGGCCCAGTCAAGGTGGTTTCCCCTGAGGCTTCAAGGCTTTCCTGCAAAGCAGTGCTCTGTCCAGCACGGCGTGCCTCTGAAACACGGACTCCTGCCGCTGGCACTGCACTGCAGTAACCGGAGGGTTGGGGGCAGCCTCACAGTGCAGAAGGCAGCAGTGCCAGACGCCTGCCCCTGCCCTGCCCTGGCGTCCGCAGCACACAGAGTAGCTGCCAAGCTATCTACTGACACGTCCTAGGGCTTCAAGCTGGTTATAAATGGCCTCAGCATGGAGATGGTGACCCCTGTCCCTGCCACGTTAGTCATTAGTTCGCTGCTCACTGATCGATTCCCCTGTGTAGGGACCACACCAGCAGAGGAAGTAGATTAAAATGTAATGTATTGCATTGAAATTTTACACAATGCTATACATAATTTTCAGCCAGATATGCATATTCACATTTCCCCCCTCAATTTCTCTTGAAGATTCCCAACAGACCTTTATTGTTAAGCCAGCATCATCTCCATACAAAAAAAAATTAATGACCTGAGGGGCTAGATGGATATTCAAAATGTCACATAATCCAGCCCCAGGATTCTGACCCAGGCATATTGAAGTTCTGAACTCTGCCCTTAATCTTGGGGAAAAAAAGAAAGAAAGAAGGCTAACATAAGATGTGCTGGGGTGGGGGCTCCATTCCATTTCTTCAGTCTTCTGCTGTGTCTTCTTTGCTAGGGTTTGTTCCCCATCAAATCTTCTCTGAACTAGGAAAAGTATCCTCCTCTTTGTCCCTCTCCTTAACGCCCCCCCACCACACACACACACACAATTGCAGTCCTGGCCTCCAGACCACCTTTCTGTGCTCATTAGCATCTCCCTCTCTTTACTGGGAACCGACTTATAGGGGATAATGTTAGCCACCAAGTCCCAAGAGGCTCAAATAGAGATAGGGCAGATACTGGAGAAAAGAATTCAGTGCGTTGAAAAGAATGACAGGCAAAGAATTCCACTTAATTTGACGGCACAATGAATATTTAAGGTTTTATAAAGAAATACAGAAAAGCAATCAGGCTTATTCAGGCATGTGCTCTGGAGAACAGAGTACTCTCCCCATGTGTTGGCAATATGGAGATGAGAGAAGAGGGTGGTGGTGGGGGTGGGGAAATAGTCCATAGTCTTTCCCCTGAGGTAAAAAAGAGCTTACTAGCTCAGTTCAAGAAGAAGAGGGGAGGGAAAATCCTCCCAGATAATTATCAAAACGGTCTGACATCCTAAACAGTTTCTTCTTAAAATTGAATTTCTAATATCATCGCTTTGGAGATTATAATATTGAGACATGAATCCCTTGGCAAATGATTCAGGAACCATTCATGCTATGATAAAGGCACCTGTCACAGAAACAGGAGGAGACATAAATCTCCCACCATTAGTGCCAAATGCTGAATAGTGTCACCCCCTTCCCCTTTCCTCCTACCCCAGAATGAGGTCATCAGAAGCTGTCACAATGGCTCCTCTGAGGGCAGTATACTCATTATGAACATGCATTGGATATTTTCATCTTGCCTCCTCTCATGTCAAATCCCAGTATCAGAGAACAAAAGTGAGAGACAGCTCTACCTTCAGAAAGCTTCTAGTTGTAGAGATGAGATCCGGAGCACCTGCATACAACACGGCCCCTCTGATCCTTAAAGACTGTGATCCGGAAGGTCTACTAACCCATTTTGGCATCAGAGACTTATAGAAATGCATCTAGACTGTGAGCTGAGCGATAACACCATGCTGCCCGTAGAGGGGGAAGGATTTTCTCTCCCAACGCTTTCTTTCTATGGGGAAGATAGCAGCGGCAGCAGCGCCCACATGGTGTCCGCCATTTTCTAGGACTCACAACTAGCTTGTAGTGACATGGAGTGCAAGACATCATGGGGTGGGGGTGTTGCCGGCACGCCCTCTGCCCAGATGAGATCTGGAGCAGCTGCACTTGACACAGCCCCTCTGCTCCTTAAAGACTATGATCTGGGAGGTCTACTAACCCATTTTGGCACCCAGAGACTTATAGAAATGCATCTAAACTGTAAACTGAGCTAAAACAGCAGAAATCCAAAACCACGCGGCTGCGATAGCTCCTATAATCTTCATTCTCAGCAATGGAAAATAAACTACCAAATGATTCCTTTTCAGCAGGTTTGATTGTTGGGGGAAGATTCCAAATAATAATAGTCAGTTCTCTGTTGAAATATTGAATGTATCCAAAGTATAGAGAGAACAAAGTGAAGACCATTGGCCATTCAGGTGCAGGGGTGGGGTGGGGGGTAGGAGGGAGGTATATTGGGGTTCTTGGTGGGGGAACAGGGGCACTGGTGAAGGGATGGGGGTTTGATCATTATATGACTGATACTTAAACTTGAAAGCTTTGTAACTTTTGTCATAGTGATTCAATAAAATTAAATTAAATTAAATAATAATAATAAAAAAGAAAGCTTCTAGTTGTAGAACCAGAGAGAAAGTATAGGAGGTAGGGCATTTGCCTTGCACATGGTTGGTCTGGTCCTATCCCTGGCACCACATATGTTCCCCTGAGCATCACCAGGAATGATTCCTGAGCAAGGAGCCAAGATTAAGTCTTGAACTTTTCCAGTTATGACCCCAAATGCAATAAATAAATAACGTAATATAACATCATAAAGCACTTCCAGTCCTCTAGCAAGATAGGTGTATATGTGTGATGCAGGCACAAAGTCCAGACGTGATGAGAAGCTTAGGGTTAATGAGGCAGGGAGTAGAAATCTGTCTATGCTGGTGTGAGGAGAAAGGAAGGCGTCATCTTAATCACTGTGGTTGCTGTTATCTCTGGAGCATCCACCTTTGTACAATGGAGTTGCTACTATGAGCACCTAAGATGCTCAGCCTCAGGGGTTGTCCCTGACTGAAGGATCCAGTTATGCTGAAAAGTTAATATCCCTTGGAAGCTCTTAGTCAATGATAGATGGCACATAGGTGATAAATATTTCAGTACCCTGCCCTGGAGGGGACAATCCAGGCCATGCTTCTCACTGCATCATAGATTCCTGTTGGGGATGGGCACTCTCTGAAAATACTTGTTTGATAATATACCCTTTACTGATCCTTTGCCTTTTTAAAAGTTTTCACTGCCTTATTGATATTTTTAGGTCACCTCCCCCTTCAAAAAATACCTGCATTAAAGGGCCTTCCTAAAAGCTGCTTCTGGACTCCAAACTAGTTCAATACCAATAGCTGTCATTTAGCATGAATCAACTGAATTAGACCCTGAGCTGGCTTCTAATTCTCACTCTTACTCTGAGAGGTAAGCGTTATTGCTTCCATTTTTACAGATGCAGAAACTGAGACTTAGGCAGAAAAAGTAATTTTTTTCAAGGTCATAAAATATAGAAAAAGAAAACTTGAAAAAAATATTTTTAAACTCATCTGTAAGTGTTCTTTTACTCACTCGTGAATCTCTCCCAAGGCAAGGGATAAAGGATCTCTATGAAATGTGACAAATTATTGTCTTCCTTTCTTGAAAATATATTTAAGCACATATGCCATGAATGGAAAATTGACTATGCAAATTCAGGTGAAACATAGCTACCCCTTTAGAAATAACCCAGCATTCATGCAGAATCCATAACCTGCAGTATAGTGGGACGATTACTCTGTGGCCTCAACCTTTTTCCTCTCCGTGTTCGCCTTCAGTCCTCCAATGTCCCTCCTCCTCATGTCAGCTATCCATGTTTCCAGCCACTCCTCAACTTTTCATCAGGTAAAATGCCTCACAGAGGATAATTTAATACAGGGGAATCACTATTAAAGATGTCCAATGAATTTTCAAAAGCAAAAATTATAAGGTGCCCAGGAATTACAAATTATGCTGGAAACTTAAGCACAGACTGCTTGCTTCTTGCTGCTGTTCCCAGGGTGACAAATTGCAGGACAAAGTCCACAGACCTCCCATTTTACTACAGCATTAGGTGAACACTGCCTCTCCCTCCTGCCTGAAATTTCTTATTCTCTAATGGTCTCTTCCCCAAGGGATGCTCCGAAGTCTCCCTTCAAGACCTCTTTCTTGCTTTGTATCACTCAGTTCACAAGACTATAAAGATATTTGTCCCTCTACCATCAGGATATTTATGTCTCTTTTTCCTTTGGATCATTTCCTCTGGTCTCTGCAGAAAACCCCATCATCTCTCTGGGATGTGTGCCTATACCTCCTGCCCCTCTTCCCCCACCGGAAGTCTCTTCTATCTTCTCCTAATCCGGTCTACTCAGCTCTGGCACACCCCCAAGTGTTTCCCACCCCCTTGAGAGTCTTTTCTACACTCCGATTTCTCCTGTGCTTCCATCCCACCTTCCATCCTTCTTTCACAGCTAAACTTCTCAAAAGAGTATTATATGCTCACCGCCTCTACTTCCTCACCTCCTACTCAAATCCCAACCACTAGCAATCTGGTTTCCACACAGATAACGTTGCAGAAATTGTGCTCATGGTGGCCAACCTTGATCCATGAACCTTCACACACCAAAGAAAGGTGCATCCCCTGTCACTGCCCTCTGGCCAACCCTGGTGTCAGGTCAAATGCACTATTCATCCAAAGCCTGAGCCACTCTCACTCCACCTGGCTGACTGGTATGTCATGATCACTTTGTGCTAGAGATGGGTCATAGGGAGGCTTGGGATGTACCATTAAGTTAAAGTGGTGATTAAGATAGAGAAAATTGTTTCTAAACAACTGCTAAGCCTCCGATGGGTCCCCTTGTACCACCTGACTGCCCAAACTTCTGGTCTAGGACCTCAGGATGAAACTTAGTATGATGTACAAATTAGACAGGATAATGATTAATATGATGGGAAGTCCTGGATGTCCCTGGGTGTGCCAGTTGTTAACTATTTCCAGTGCCCCCTCCTCTTGCAGGACTGAGTGAGCATTTAGTGCTTGGAAGAGTCTCCTGAACTTGGAAGAGAGGATGGGGGTTGGGCACATCTATTACTAACCCTCTGTGGAACATTTTCTGACAGGGGATGTGGCTTAGCTGGTATGTTAGAACTTGCCAGCATGTGTGAGGCCCTGAGTTCCATACTTAGCAACAAATGACCACAAGCATCACTGGGATGGCCCTAACATAAACAAATGAAATCATTTTATTTGGTGGATGATTTTCTTGGCACTGTGACCTCAGAAAATCTCAAGCTCCCTCCCATTCTTTCATTCCTGTGATAGTATTCTGGTCCTTTGCATCAGTGTAGAACTCTGCTCTGTCTCCTTGCCAGGGGTCTCAGATAAGGTGGCCTAGGACAAACTACTCCATCTGTTTGTCTGTTCATATCTAAAATGGGATTAACTGGTGTTTGGCAGGGAGGATCACAGGGTAACATATGTAAAATGATTGTCCAGGCTCATGTGTGGAGTAGAGCTTAGTAGATTCTGAATTCTGTCCCTCCTCGCACCTCACCTTCTCCCGCCATGAGGATTTCACCTACTGCCTCCATTCTACCCCTTCCCTATCAGAATATGGCTTAATTTGTGACCTGCACAGTAGGACATACATGTCCACTGTGAACTCCTCATTGCCCACCTCTTCACTCTCAACTTTCTTCCATCCTTCCAGCATCTCTCAAGGACATTGACCCTCCTTCTTGTCATGAAGACTTCAAACCTCTTGTTCTTTAGATCCCAGAGTTGGTTCACTCTGGAGCCTAGTGCACGCTTCTCTTCACATCCACCTCCTTCGACAGTTGTCAGTACTGTGACCTTTGGTCTGACTCCTCTCAGCCCTCCCTAGACTATTTCAGTCAATTTAGAAAAGCTTTCCTTTCCCTCAGGACCTTACCCAAGCAGCTCAACTATCAACACCCTAAATAGGTCAGTCCCTGGCACAGCTATCTGCACAGAGCCCTCAGAGCCATTCCCTTCATGTTCAATCAAAGCAATGTATCAAATTATTCTTTAATTTTCTGCACTGTTTAATAATAATGATATAACAATAACACCATCAACAAATCACCCTTCTTGAAAATGTGTGATATATCACGCAAATATTCTCAAGTATGGCAGCACCATTTCATCCTCCCATTCATCCCATGGTGCAGCAAAGACCCACATTGCTCTCTGAAAAATGGAAACACAGAGACAATTGCAGTGACTTACTCAATGCAAGTCACTTACCTTATAGGTGGGGTGGAAGTGAAGGTTCCAGTCTGTATTCAGGGCTCACATTCCTAATCATAAGACAGCCTTCTGTCCTGGCTTTGGTCACCCTAGATAGTTCCCCTACTGAACCCCATACTTAATATCGTGTTCTCCTGCTGTTGCCTGTACTATCCCCCTCCTGGCTTATCATTTCTTTACCTGCCCAAATGCATCTTTCAAGTGTCACTCAAATGTCAACACCCCCTTGAAGCCTTGTTTGATTCCCTTGCTCAGAAATTATCTCTCTATTCTGTAAACACCAAATTTCCCCCAGATTTTTTATTTTTACCTTCTGCCCTTCTCCACCATCATTTTAATATGTGGCTCGTTGGCTCCACTGATCGTCTGGATGGGACCACTACCAGGGTCTCCTTTAATCCTTTCCGCAGTTTGCCCATGAAAACTAAAAAAGCACTCTTATTAGATGTTGAATAATTTCTCTGCTCAGGTTCAGGAATGAATCTTATTCTGTTCTGTGCTTGTCTCTCCAAGTCCCTTTGTTTTTTAAGTTTTGTTTCAGGGTCACATCCCATGGTATTCGGGGATTACTCTCAGTGCATTGCTGGGGGTCCATGTGATGTTGGGGGCTTCTGCCTACAAAGCATGTGCTCTAGTCCTTCAAGTAATCTCACCTGTCTTCTTCTAGTCCCTTTGAAAGAATAGCCCAGGGCTTGATTAAGGCAAGGAAAGAATTTTGGAGTCAGTCAATTCCTGCTACAATAAATCTTGTGGGTGAAGGATGCTAAGGCAGGAACATAAATGACAATAGGTGTGCTTCCAGAGTTGACTGGATTATAAAACAAACCACACACTTAGGATTATCACTTCCAGACAATGCATAAAAGAAGGCAGACAGTGTCAAGGACTGCGAGAAAGGGAAGGTACTTACTGTCCAGTTTCGAGATTAGAACAGTGATTTTCCTGGATTTTCGACCTTACTTTCCAACCATCCCATCTAACGTAAACTCTGAGTGGGAGCTCTGTAGTTAAAATTCCTCTGCTCCCTGTCAGCAATTTGGCATCACCAGTTACTCGATCTCTCTGGGATTTGGTGTACAAATCTGAAAAATGCAGATCACATTAGCTCTCTCTAGGCTCCCCTGAGAGGCGCACACAATCACCTTGGTCCAGGCTATGAGTGGCTGGCATCCAGTGTACCATAAATATAAGTGTCAGAGATAAGCATGGGGAGTGGCACTGTAGTCTGGGGAAGTCCTGGATAAAGTTACCCCAAGTAAGGATCTTCATTGTTCTTCATTAGCTCCTAGAGAGCTTCATAGTACTGACACTCTCATTTCAGAGATGGAGAAGTTGAGACTCAGAGAAAGAGAAACGAAGAGCATACATCCAGGTAACATGAAGGACAGAAATTAGATCCACTATCTTCCCGTCTGCTGATCTTTCTCCCATCTAACCGCCCTGTCTCCCTGTGCAAACCTTCATAGCTCGTGCCTGGGCTGCTTTGGTCTTTCCTTTGCTGGTTGTCTACTGCATCTGAAGCACCATCCTGTTAATTCCTTACTTAAAGGCATTCAGCCTTCTATGCAAGCAAGGAGCCTGGACAGCAGAAGGCTGAGTCTGAAAGCCAGTGTCCAGCCACTCCCTGAGCTACTCTGATAACTGATAAGACTTGTTGTATTTGTGAATGGGGTGAGGTTGCTGTCAGGCAACTGTGAGCAGCGTGGTTGCGTCAGGGAGGGGTCATCTAGACTGCCAGAGCTGCTCCCCTTCAATGCTCTACTCTCCAGGGAGAGGCTCCCTTTCCTTACCTCTCCTCTCCTTTAGAGTCTCTAGCAAAGTGCCAGAAGATACAGAGCAGATACTGGGGAAGGAGTTCTTCAGTGGCACAAGGCCTCCCAGTATGGTCTTATCTTTGGATGCCTCTAGAACCCACCCAGCCCTGGGATTGTAGCCAGAAAAGAGTAGGGCTGTGGCAGGAACCACTGGGCCTGGGGGAGGGGGAGAGGTAAACAGGGGCTAGATGATACAAAGTAAACTGGATTTAAAAAGCAAACTTGAGCTAATGGCTGTAGGTGATGTTAGTCATTCTGTGAAGGAATTTGGGAATACATATGCATACTAATAAGAACGCATTTTGGCTGCTTCTTACTCTAGCACTGGAAAGGGAGGAGGGGAAAGGGTACTGCAAGAAGCAGTTACATTTATCCAAAGTTCCCCCAAGGTCTGCGGGGTGTCAATCAGATTGGCTGTTACTCAGAGGGATGTTGAGTGAAGGAGATAATAGACATTTGGAAGCAACTCTCAGGTCCTGTAGATGCTGGGTAATGTGGAGATAATGGAAGACTGTGCCCCAGGATTTCTCTTACTGCCTGCTCCACAATAGTCACGTTTCAGGCTGTGATGAGCCCAGGGAGACTCTGAGAAGCATCTACTGCATTCCAGAACTTTCTTTACATAAGGAGATGGAGTTGTATTTTGATGCCAGAGTTCGGCTGTGATATGCAACATGCCAGCCATGTTTTGTGCTGCATAGAGACATGAAAGGGTGTTTGAAAACATCCTCAAGCACCTGCTGGTAACTCTCTGGGAAGTAATTTATCTGCCCCGTGCTTTAGTGATTTGACTCTAAAGCCAAAATGAAGAACTATGTACAAGGAGCCTTGGGATGTCCCCGCCTTTCTGCCCAGTGATTCCACTTGTGGGAATCATCTAGCCCAAGAAAGAAGAATGTAGCCCAAGGCTGGAGAACTTAGATATTCAACACAGGGGAATTTAGAAATGTGAAATATAAAAGAATCCAAAGGCCCATCATTCCATCCTTTGAAGACATCTTCTCTCTCTCTCTCTCTCTCTCTCTCTCTCTCTCTCTCACACACACACACACACACACACACACACACACACACACACAGAGAACTGGGATTCCCTCGTCTCTGTGGAAGGCCATCAGTGACAGCAGTCAGGTGGTCTATCTGGTTGTCTAGTCTTTCCAGTCTGCTCCAGGAAGCATCAGTGACTGCTGTCAGTTACTCTTCCAATTTTCCCATTGCTAAGTGTGGATTACTTTCTGGGGATGTCACATGGTGAATGGGGACTCCAGACTGATTCTCTTGGCCTCCTAAGATGCATCTCTACCTTTCTTCACCTGCCAAGATCACTTGGGGTTCCTAGAGTCCAAACCCTTTGAAGAAAGGGATGTGACACAGTGCTCAGCAGTATAAAGACATGGTGAGTTTGGGGGTTACCACCTCCCTCCCAGACCAACACTCAGTTCTGGTGAAGCCCATATAATTTGCAAAGCAAACCAGCAATCTTTTCAATGACCTAAGATAGTAGATCCAGGTCTGGCTTTTCATAAAATTTCCACATCCCATATTCTGAACTGAAAAAAGTTCCTAAAGGGGCTCACTTTGAAGGAGTAACTAGATCATCCTTGGGTGTCCGGCCCCCTCCATACCACCCTACTGTACATTTGGCTTCTGAGAGCAGCTCATCTCTGTTCTGAGCAGCTCATCTCTGTTCTGAGCCCACTGGTCCTTCCACTGCCACAGGCACTGGTGCTTTCACAGGGGACTGTGAGATAAGAAGCTAACCTAGTTTGCTACCCATGCCCCTTGGTGGGGATTCAAACTCCAAAGATCTTGGCCTCAAATTCCTCTTCACATTCCCACTTGATTTCTGGGAGTTCCTGCCTGTAGTATTTCAAATTATAGGTAAGCACGGAAGGAAACACTCTCCATCCTGAGCTGTCCTTCCTCCATCCTTTCGACTTCTACCTTCCTTCACCACCTCCTCTTTCCAACTCCAACCTCTTTCTACTCTCCTCTCCCTCCCTCTTTGCCCATTTTTTTCTCTTTTGCAGGGCTGTGATTTTCAATTACACTTTTCTTGTGCCAGCCGACTCTGATACACCTTGCCCTGAATCCTGGCCTCACCTTCCATCTCCCAGGCTTGCTATATCCATGGGGATCCAAATAGGCCATTTTTCTTGGTGTCTTCCCATGAAAAGGACCAGGCTTCCCATGGAGAGGGTGCCTCACTAGGAATCTGCCCGCCTAGGTGTGAATGGACAGGAAAGAAGCAGGGTTTTCTATTAGACAACCCAGTGGAGCAAAGACTGTGCCGCAGACACCTTCACAGGCCCTCCTGCCTCCTCTGGGTCTCTGGATAGGGGGAGAGCCATGCTAGCCACTAGGGGAGAACAGATGGATTGAGACATTCACTCTAGCCCTGGATACTAGCTGGGGTCTCAGCAGGAATGTCAACATTGCCACTTCTTCAGTGCAAAAGGTACAGAGCTTGTTGGGATGTCCTGTGAGACAGAGTCCTTCCCACGCTCTTCCCAGGCATTGGTTGCTGATCCCTGTGGGCAGAGAGGAGAGCCAAACCCACAGCCAGCTGGAGTTGGGGTTCAGCAACCCACCACTTGCCTCAAACAGGTCCCTCTCTGGGCCTCAGTTTGCTGATATGTCACAAGGTACTCAATGGACGTTTGCAGCAAGGGGCTGGCAAGCCACTGGGATTCTCTGGAATTCCTATGATGTCCCCGAAAAGTCTAAGCATGTGCATGCACTGATTCCTCTTTAGGCTGTGGAAATGTGACTGGGATTAGCTGGATTTAATTCACACACACACACACACACAAACACATGCACACACGGAGACTTAATTCACAATAGGGACTTAATTCACACACGGGATTTAATTCACACACATATACACACACGCACACACACACATACACACAAAGGCATAAACACGCACACACACAACACATACGCCTCACACATGCACACACACATACACGCGCACACACGGGCACACAGACACACACAGACAGACTCTCTCTCTCTCTCTCTCTCTCTCTCTCTCTCTCTCTCTCTCTCTCTCTCTCCTCCAGCTGCGGACCCACACACACAACACATACGCCGCACACATGCACACACGGGCACACAGACACACACAGACACACAGACAGTCTCTCTCTCTCTCTCTCTCTCTCTCTCTCTCTCTCTCTCTCTCTCTCTCTCTCTCTCTCTCTCTCTCTCTCTCTCTCTCTCTCTCTCTCTCTCTCTCTCTCTCTCTCTCTCTCTCTCTCTCTCTCTCTCTCTCTCTCTCTCTCTCTCTCTCTCTCTCTCTCTCTCTCTCTCTCTCTCTCTCTCTCTCTCTCTCTCTCTCTCTCTCTCTCTCTCTCCTCCAGCTGCGGACCCAGGCTGCAGGGCGAGCTCCGCACGTGAGGCGGCAGCAGCGGTGCGGGTTGCGGGCGGCTAGCCTGGCGCAGGGTTGCAGGGTTGCCCTCCGCCCGCCTGCCCTCTGCGGCCTCAGCCCACGCCCCGTCTCGCGGGTCCCCCCGGACACCCGCGGCCCTTCCCGTGGCCGCTCCATCCCCCGGCCCACGCCCTCCGGGACCGCGAATCCCTGCAGCTTTCGCGGCGGTGGTGGTCAGCGGGGCACTGAGCTCTGACTCCGGCGGATTCGCTGGTCGCGGGAGAGCTCGGCCCCAGGCCGCTCGGCGTGCCCAGCCGCTGGGCAGTCCCCGCCGCCGCCCGCGCTCTCCCGGGCCCCGTGCGCGCGGGTGTGCGCGGGTGCGCGCGGGTGCGCGGGGTGCGCGGTGCGGGGGAGTGAGTGTGCGCGGGGGCGAGTGCCCGGCTCCGTGTCGCCGACACGCACACACCCTGGCCGGCTCCTCCGAACTTGAAAGCACCCACGTTCCAAGATGCCACGTTCCAAGGTTCCTGGGGGTGCCCCGGGTTCTTAGAGCTGGAGAATCCCACCGGAATCTTCCTAGGGAGGAATTAACTGGGTTTGGGTTTTTTGTTGTTGTTGCTTTCTGTTTTTCCTTTTGTGCTTTTTTGTTTTTCAATCTGGAAAAGAAGAGAACAAGTTGTGCTTCTTCATTCTTCTTGCTCCATGCCGTGGATAATATAGCTGAATAAGCCGCGCCGGGCTCCCCCGGTGTGGACGTCCGAGGCCACCACCCGCCTGCATTCGCCCGAGCCGGAGGGCTTGCGGAGCGCTCTGGGTCTGGGAAGGATGCGAGGCCGAGCCGGGGAGCCCGGGCGCCCAGCAGAGCCGGCCTCCGAGCCTCCCAGCCGGGGCTAGATGCTGCCTCGCCCAGGTGAGTGGTCCCGGCGCAGCGTCCCCAGACCCGGGCTGTGTGCGGGGGGAGGGGTGCTGGGAGGGGGGGCGCTGGCACGGACTGCACGTATCCGACTGAGCCACAGAGCCCGGAACTTTGCCTCCTTTCCCGGTACCCTCGAGGGCTCCCTTCGCCGGGTGCTCAGCCTGGACACTGTCTTTCCTTTCCCTGTCTTTTTGCGGGAGGTTTCCTTCTATTTCCTGGTTCTACTCCCCAGGCGGGGGGGCGGGGGGGGAGGAACTCTAGCGAGGGGCCGGAGGGCAGTCCCTGTAGGGCCGGGGCACGGGAGCCAGAGCCGCGAGCCGCACATACGTACACGGAATGTGGCGAGCAGAACTTTGCCGCGAGACCACTGTTGCATCTCTGCACACGGAGGCCTGGGGCAGCGATGGCTGGGGGCTGGCTCTGAAGCCAGGTCGCCCCAAGCTCTGTGGGCTGGGTGGGGTGGTGGGGCCGAAGGGCTGTTGATTCAGCGCTGATGGAGGGAAGAAGAGCTCCATGCAGTTTAGGGAGGCAGCTTGGGCAAATCAGCAATCAGCGACTCCCTCCTGGTCCTCCACAGAAGGCAGGGGCATCAGAGGGGATTTATATGGGATGGGCTTGGGCATCAGAATGGCATGATGAAGCAATATGGAAACTGGCATTAGCCATGCTTGCATGGTAGGTCTTGTTGTACCCACCTAGTCCTGCCCTGGTTCCAGAGCTGGCCTGGGCATGGAGTGGGGAGAGCCCTGGACAGCTCCTAGCTCTGCACAGAAACTCGGTGAGGGTGGGTGTCCTGCCCCTATTCCGTCCACCCCAGTACAAAAGCCCTGGCAGGGAGTTGTAGCCTGAGCCAAAGAGGGGGTGAGGGGGAGAGAAAAAGAGACACTCCAGAGGCTGAATGGAATCTGAGCAAGACTGCAGAGGGACGAGGGGTCCAGGCCAGACCCTGAGCACGCAGAAGCACCACCAGACCCCTTCCAGGAGAGGGAGCTGGTCAGAGCCTGTAAGACAGGCTCTGGGCCAGAGTTACAGGCAAGGCCGGCCTTCTGCCCCATCACAGCCACAGGACTGGGACTGTGAGCATGTGTAGTGTGTGTGTGGAGGGGGAGTGGGGGGGGTACGGGGGGGGGTGGCTGGCCTGCTGTGGCTATGATACGGAGATTGGCTTTGTGGGCTGGAAGAGCCCCCCCCTTCAGAAAATTGACACCCCTACAAGAGCTGGGGAGGGAGCTGCAGGGCTCTATGATCTGAACTTCCCAGGGACCTGCACAGAAGCTCTGGGTGGGGGCTGGGTCAGAATTTACCATGGGGAGAAGGAGATTCCAGGGAGGGAGAAGGTCCGGTTCTTGTGGTTGTGTCCAGAGCTTGTGGCTGCCTGTCGTGAGTGTCTTTAGCCGACTGTGGGACTTGTTTGTGGGGCTCCTTTTGCAGGCTGATGGGGGGCAGAGTTGTGCAGGGAGAACTAGGAAGCTCGGGAGGCCTGTGCCTGGCGCCATCAGCCAGATGAGCACTGTGCTGACGCTGGGATGTCATCTTTCCCTCGTTCCAGCTCTCCTAAGGCATCTCACATGCTCCTGCTCAGGCCCCCAGCCCAGCCCTTAATTTAGAGTTTCTGGTCTAATTCCTCCTCAGGAATGCGATTACTTATCTTCCTGCCCTGGCCCTGGGGAATACAAACAGCTTGGTATTTCTGGTCCTGTTCTGCCCATGATTCTTGGGGAGCTTGTTCATTTCCCACCCTGCTGATTGGGTACTTGCCAGCTTCAGGGCCTCAGTTCTTTCCCCAGGGCCAGAAATCCAAAGAGTTGGGGCATGTGGCTGCGGGGGGAGGGGAGTTAGCAGGAGCTTTCAGGAAACACGGAGAAGAGGGAGAGTGAAGGGGCTGGGAGATGTGGCTGGGGAACTTTTCGGCCACCAGCACTGGTGTGACCATAGTTGGAATCACCTTGCTGGTCCCAGCTGTAGCTCTGAAGTCCAGTCCCCAGATGTGGGGGATTCTGGTCTCCTGGTAGGGGGTCAGGGTCCGGCTGTTGGATCTCTGGGGCCTGCAGGATTGATCCAGCAGGGAGGTTCACCTTTGGAAAGGGCCCATCTGAGAGAGGAGATCAGCACAGTGCTGGGCCACTGGGGCTTTGCCATTCTGAAGGGACAAAGGAAACACCAGCCAGAGACAGCAATGGGGAACTGACTCTGGACCACAGCCACAGCTGATTGTGTATTTTGGGGGAGGGGGGGTGTCACACCCGGTGATGCTCAGGGGTTACTCCTGGCTCTGTGCTCAGGAATTACTCCTGGCGATGCTTGGGGGACCATATGGGATGCTGGGAATCGAACCTGGGTTGGCTGCGTGCAAGGCAAACGCCCTACCCGCTGTGCTATCGCTCCAGCCCCCGATTATGTATTTTGTGATGAAAAGTAAAAACCAAACCAAACCAAAAAACAAAAACAAAAACAACAAAAATCCATGGGTCTGAGTAGAATTTTAGGTCTGACTGGCTGGAAGAGATAGCACTTCTGGAGAGGGAGAGAAGGGCCTGGGTTCAAATCTGTTCATGAGCACTTCTGAACTCAGGATCTGCACTGGGCCACACATTGCTCCTGCCTGGCTGCCAAGTAGGGGCACAGCGCGGGGAGCCTGGCTCAGATCCGGGCCTGATGAATGAATTCACTGGGATAGGGGTGTACGAAGGGGGAATCCAGCCATAAAAGGAAAGCCCAGACAAGGTACTTTTAGGGACAGAGATGCAGCTCATCTGGTTAAATCTCCAGTACCTTATACAGTCTCCCGAGCACTGCTAGGAGCGACCTCTAAGCACAGAGTCAGGAATAAGCCTTGAGCACTGCTGGGTGTGGCCCCAAAACAGGAAAAAAAAAGGAATTTTCAAGGATTAGAAAGTCAGGTCTGAAGACAGGGACCAAGGAGAGTAGCAATATTTGGCCTGCTCAGAGTGAGGGCAATCAGGAGGCCTTCTTAGAAGAGGTGAAGATATCAAGTACTGCACCATCCCCAAAAGTCCGTAAATGGTGGATTCTGCTTTCTCTTTAGTGCTCAGTGGTCACAGGGGAGAGACTGAACAAGTAGAGAAGTTGTTTGGAGAAATTTCTTCAAATTCCACAGTAATCGGCTCCTTCAAAGGAGCCCCGCTGGCTGTCTTGCTCTGTCAGGCCTGCTTCCATTGGAGACTGGAGCCAGCCAGTGGGACGCCAGGCCAACCAGGTGGACCTGGGCCTTCTGGGGAACAAAGCAGGTGCAGGACATGCAGAAGAGGGACGGATGGTGCAGGGAATTGGGGCACCCAGTGGTAGGACTCATAAAGGAGTTTGGTTTCTGACATGCTCATTCTGTGATCAGGGGCACCCTTGAAGCTCGGGCATTGGAGTAAGCCAAAGGCGATTTCCTTGGTCATTTCTCGACTTTCTGTCATTGCTAGCCAAGGAATCTTTTAGACATTTGCTTCCTAATTATACCCCCATGGCGTTTTATGATTCCTGATCTATCGTTTACCTTTTTTCTGTGCATTGTAGGTGCCCCTCCCAAGCACACGTGTTTGCACCCTTGGGGGCGCGGTTGCCTCCCTCCACTGAGAAAGGAAGGCTTCTGTGCTACAGGCTAGGGTTAGAGAAGGAAGTAGACTAAGAGTCAGAGAGAATCCAGGTGTCATGGTGAGGAGAAAGTCAGTTTGGCAGTTTACTACCCTAAATATGGCCTCTTGACACAAAAGATCAGCTTTGCCAAACCCAGCTCCCTCTGACCTCCTGATAAAATGGCAATGTCCATTCAGCAAGCAGAGAGCTAGGCTAGGCTAGTGGAAGAGGGCGAAAAGTGAAGACCAGAGGAAGCTAAGCCCTGGGTCACCAGCTTGTTCAAACTCAGGCTTCAGGTCTGGAGAGACAGTATAGTGTGTAGGGTGCTTACCTTGCATGCAACTGACTGTGTTTCATTCCCCACCACTGCATATGGTCCCCTGAACACCTTCAAGAGTGACCCCTGAGCACAGAGCCAGGAATAAGCCCTGACCACTGCTAGGTATGGTCTTCCAAAACCCAAAACACCAAAGGAAGAAAAACATTGGGTTGCAAAGGCACTACACAGATTCAAACAGTACCACAGTCTACATAGTCAGGTGGCCATACATGTTGGTCTTTGTTCTTTCTCAAGTCCTATCCTTGGGTGGCAGCTGAAATTTGTGTCCAGTCTGCAGGGGAGCACAGGCTGGATCCGCCCTGCTTCCAATTAGCAGCAGCCCAGTGAGTCTCTGATTTGGACAAACCTGGGCCTGCTGTCTTCACTCTACCAGAGCCAAGGCTCAGGGGACCAGACTATGCCAGGGGAAGGACTGGGTCTATAGAGACAGAGTTTGGGGGGTAAAACGTGTACTGCTGGATTCAGTAACAGAACAGGGCTCTGTCTGTTGTTGAGCTGCATTGTTTCTTCTGCAGTAGATTCAGGACTTCTGCAGTCCCCAGACAGGAAGGATGGAGACCCCAGAGTTGGGCTCTTCAGAATTTAGTACATTTACTACCGGCATATCCTCTGCTAACTCAGTCTTGGCCACCCCCAGGAGCCACGCCAGTCACTGTGTCCAGACCTAGCACGGAAGTAGCTGAGTCTTTCTCCAGCCCTTTTCTCTGCATTTCTCTCTGGGTAGCCCCTCTTAACACATCCTTTCCTGTTGTGCCCCATTTCTGGGTAGGCGTGAACTGTCTTCCATATTGATTTAACACAGGTCTCAAGTGAAACTTACAGAGATGTAAACTTTGGTCCCCTGTCTCCATTTCCCTGACACCCCCTTCCTGCCTTTCTCCAGGCTCTCCTCTGCAACTGCCTCTCCTGATCCAGTCCCCTAGCATGGCAGCTTTAATCAAATAAGCAAGGTGTGGAGAGCTTGCAGGCTGTACTGCAGCCCGGAACAATATCGAGGAATGTGGAGGCTCCTATTTTAGAGTAGTTGTAAGGTGTGTATGTTGCAGGGGCGGGGGGGGGGTGGAGATGCTTCACTGTTATGCAAATCTCTTGTATCCTTCCAAATGTGTGAGACTTGGTCACTCTGCCTGTGGGACCTTGGGGAGCCAGGAGTGAGTAGTGGCAGGGGTCTCCATGCCCCAGGAAATATGAGCAGCTCTTGGGAGAGTGGCCTTGTGGGGAAGGTCTCTGAGCTCCTAGAAAGATCATCAAGGACCTGTCGTCTTCCAGGCTGGGGGAGATTCCTGGAGGCCCAAGTTGATGACCTGGCTCAGTGTCCTGCATACTGAGGCCCCACTCGGAGAGACCTCTTGGACAGCACAAGGGGGAGTCGTGGGGATCACAAGGTGGGTGAAAGGTTAGAGATTATCACAGGGCTTTCAGCCCAGGGCTGGCTGTGGAGGACTTGTGGAGAGCAGGGCAAGCTGGCATGCCTTCCCACTTCCGCTGTGGGGAACTTACCCCAAAACCTCTGTCCTCAAGCCCTTTCCAGTTGGGGCACTTGCAAATTTGATTTATAATTCCATTAACCACTGCTACAAAGAGCCCTCTGCTGAGCCGTCAGATGCTGAGAGTAGGGTGCGTCCTCCAGCTTTCCTCTTACCCTGCCCTCCTTCCAGACGCTGCTGACCTGCTTGCTGTGGCCTCTGCCTGCCCTTGGCTCTCATGCACCCACCCCTCACCCTGTGTGCTTGCAGGGCTGCCTGTTGGACCACAGAACCCCAGCCTGCAGTGTGAACAGAGTGTCCACACCACCAACATGTGGATGATCACACACACACACACACACATACCTCCCACAATAAACACATTTCACACACACACCCTCACACCCTCATGTACACATACACATTCCGGCATGCTCACAAATGCGCTCACACCTAAGCATGGTGCCTTACATCTCCCACCCTGAAGTACACACACATTCTGCATGCTCACACATACATGCATGAACACAGGCACTCCACTCCTACAGGCCTGCATGCTCACACCCTCGACACACACATGCATGCATTCCTGCATGCTCAAACATACACACCTCTACACAAGGACACACTCCGACATCCCACACTCAGCCACACACATATCCATAAACACACACACATAGTCACATATGTCCACACTCTCAAATATATCCTACACTCAACACATCCACACTTACCATATGCATAGACACACCTGTCCAAAAGACACACACCACACTCTCAGGTGTGCGTTTATATACTCATATACTCAGACATACATGCACACATTCTTGCACACTCCCAGGCACACACACACACTGACATGCTCCTGTTGTCCACAGCCCCAGCTGCTCCCTGCGTCACTGAGCTGCCCTACCTGCGGACCCCTGCACTTCCCACAGAGAATTTCTTTTTATTATTATTAGTGAATCACTGTGAGGGTACAGTTACAGATTTGCATATTTTCATGCTTGTGTTTCACTCATACAATGCTCAAGTACCCATCCCTTCACCAGTCCCATTCTTCTCCACCAATGACCCCAGCATCTCTCCCCTCCCCCTAATCTCATCCCCCCCCCACCCCATGGCAGGGCATTCCCTTTAGTTCTCTCTCTCCTTTTGGCTGTTGTGGTTTGCAATGGAGGCATTGGGTGGCTGTCATGTTCAATCTATAGTCTGCTTTCAGCATGCCTCTCCCATCCTGAGCAGGTCCTCCAACCACACTTAAGTTAGTGTTCCTTTTCTGAGAATTTCTTTTTCTTTTTCATTTTTTTTTAAATGGGGAGATGGGGCAAACATACCTGGCAATTCTCAGGGCTTACTCTGTACTCAAGGACTGCTCCTAGTAGGGCTCAGGGGACCCTTCGGGGTGCTGGGGATTGAACCCAGTTTGGCTGTGCATGGCAAGTGTCCTACCACTGCACTATTGATCAGGCCCCTCCCACAGAGCATTTCTATGCACGGTCTTACACAGTGCCCATTTCCCTGCAGGTCTGGCTTTGCCCTCCTTCTCCCACCTGTCTGGGAGAACCAGGCTCAGATTCAAGTAAGGTCAGATGGGTAGCAGAGCTATATGGGAGACTGGGATTCTGGCCCCCGCTCAGGGAGAATCCCTCCTACCAAAGAGCTTTTATGGCCCTGAGGGCATGGCTGAGGAGCAGTCTGGGAGATAGGATGGCTGTATGTCCTCCCTGTGGGAAAGGTGAGGAGTTGGGGCCTGGAGTCCCACAGAGGGTGTGGGGGCTGGCACTGCTGCCTAGCTCCACGCACAGTCCCATGACTGCCTCCTTCTTGAGATTTGATTCTCCCGGTCCTCAGCAATGGAGAGGAGTCCAGGCCCTTCCAACCAAGGTCAAGTGCAGGAGGATACAGAGCTCACAGGGCCGAGGAAAAGTTCTCCTGGCCATTCCAGAAAGCCCATTATGATCCAGGGATCTCTGCCCATCATACCCTAGAAGTTGACTACTCTCTGGAAAGAAGTCCCATCCGTGTCTTTATTTGGGGGTAGGGGGTGCAAAACCAGCAGTGCTTGAGATTACTCCATCTCTGTGCTGGGGCTGTGGGGTTGGCACTGGTGGCGCCAGGGATGAAACCTTGGCTTCCTGCATGCACAACAATGACCACTGGGTTGTCTCTTTTGACTCCTATCTCCTGTGGCCACTTCCAGCTGATGATAACAACTCCTGCCTGAGAACCTGGTGATCAGGCTACACTGCCTCCTCTGTCCTCTCCGTTCCTGGCCAGCAGATTCAGTTTACTTGGAGCATTAATATAGAACACCTACTATGTGTTACTCAGTTGGTGGCCAAGTGCTTCAAGACAAATAATTTCCCTCGCCTGGCCACGTATATAATCCTCCACTGCATAAATATTTTTAACTAATCCTTTTGCCTGTAGATTCTGGGACTTGGTGGAGGTGAAGGTGTGGTTTCTGACTTGTTTTTAGAGCCCTCCCTCACCTGTATTTTCACGCATATGTGTGCACACACCTAGGATACAGCTGAAGGTCACCCCTGATAAAGCTTGTGATGGGAAACTGGCCATGGCAGTAATAAGGGGAATGTGTGGAAAGACAGACATTGAGGAAATACAAGCTGCCCTCCGGTCCCTTTCCCCACACATAACCACTGCTAAGCTGACATCTTCCCTGCTCACCCTAATGCCAGCTGACAGGCTGATGAGATTTGGGGGTTATGGTCCCAATTTAGGGACAGCCTACCCTAAAGGAACCATTTAATCTTCCTCCTGGAATGCTCCTTGAGTCACTCGGGCTGAACCCAGGTGAGACTCTAGAATAGACATAAATCTGAGATCTTCCTGGGGCAGGAGAGATAATTCAGTGAGCTGACTATATATAGGCTTTGCCTGCTGAATACCCAGATTCTCACCCCCAGCACCACAGGGTTCTCTTGAGCATCACCAGTAAAGACTTCTGAGCACAGAGCTGAGAGTCTCCCTGCTACCCCCCAAAAAACCCATTTGACCCTTTCAATAGTACTGCTTGGTGGGCAGATGTTATCCATTTCCTTAGGGGAAACAGACACGGAATTTACCAAGCTGTTCCTGGTCTAGTTGGGGTTTCTTTGGTTTGTTTTTGCCATAACTTGGAACCACACTGTTCATTGGGGCAATTAGGGGAATTTCAGGAGGATCTTTTGAGTGAAAATTGGGTGGTTGACAGGTTCAAGAATGGACAGCCCACCTGAGCCTTATTTGTGTGAGTCAGATGGTGGAGATGTGAGCTACAGGTAGCAGGATGTTCCAGCCCTCTCCCTGCTAAGCCTGCCTGGGGGATAGAGTACCGTAAGGGGAGCACCAGACTATCTGCAATGCAGGGCCTCTGGGGACAGCTCTGCTGGAGGATCCTAAGACAGGCTTGGATCCTGGGGATCCTGTGGAAACCTTTGAACGCTCTGAGATGGGGCTGGGGTGGAGTTGGGCGGGACTGTGCTGAATCCTGAAGAATTAGAAACCTCCTTTTGTCAAAGATGGAGAGAGTGGATGCAGCCTAGCCTGGATATGATAGAAAGGCACATCCAGCAGCAATTTCATTCATCCTAGGGGTGAGTCTAAGGGGCTGAATCCGGTAGTGAGAGAAGCACCTCCTGAATCTTCTGGTTTGACAGAGGCAGGAAAAGCATTTTAAAGCACTCCAGTGAGGATCAGCCCAAGGAGAGAAAGCTGGCCAGGGTGTAGAAATGGGTTTTGGGTCAGTGTCCAGAGCAGAAGCCTGAGGTGACCATCAGGGTTAGGGGGTGAAGGGGACAGCATGGGTTAGAAGTCACAAAGGGTGGTGGAGTGGGGAGAGGGCTGGAGCTCGGCCAGCACAAAGGCAGGCTGCCTGGAGCCCCAGCCTAACGCCCCTCTTCCCGGGGAAAAGGCCGTGCCTCCAGCTCCCTTCCAGGCTGTCATCAGCCTGTGTCATAAATCTCAGGCCACGTAAATACCAGCTTATAATTGGCAGGCACTGCAGGTAAGACGACGCCATGAGAACCCCAGGGTGGGGAGAGAGGGCAATGGATCATGGCTTATGGGCAAGAGTGGTGGGGGTGCAGGGGCTGGGTGTGAGTTATCTCTGGCCAGGCCACCCTGCCCTGCTGCTATGCTGCGGTGCCCAGCTGATATTTACTGTATATTGGTTTTTAAATTACAGTACAACATTGATTCCCTGCTCTTGAAGTTCAGCCCTCACTTGCTGCCCCCATCTCAGCCTCTCTCTGCCTCCCTTCCTCTTTCCCATCCATCTTGTCTCTCTCTCTCTCCAGTCAGGTTTTAGTGCAGAGCATTATCTTCCGTCAGCCCATACCATCATATTTATATGGCTGTATATTTATTAGCATACATGTTGTATCTGTCCCTGCCAGATCTCCAGCTCCTGGTGGCTTGGAAAGCTGCACTTGCAACTCTCCCTCTCTGTTGGGGACCTCATGACACGGAGGAAGTGGAATAAGTGGGGAGCTGCTGGAGCTGGTGTTCAGAGATGCTAATGGACTGGGTCAGCTTCAGCTTGAATTATCTTTTATTAGACCATCATAACTGATTAGCTGTGGGTACTGGGTGTGCACAGGTCTCCCTGCCTGTCCTTGATGCCAGCTTTCTGTGGGCTTTTAAACCTCCATACTTACTCTGGGGCAGGGGCTGCTACGTTGTGATCAGTTCATTTTACAGGTGAGAAAAGAGAGGCCCGGAGAAGTTAAGTCACTTGAGCCAAGACATACAGCTAGTAAGAGGACAGAGCTTGGACTCATCTCCCAGCAGCACAGTTCCTAAGCCCATGTTTGTACTGAGGATTCAGGTTTCCCTGAATTGGGGCCCCTAAGTTGGGTGGGGTGAAAGGGTGAGGAGGGTAGGGGGCTCCTAGGTTTCCTGTAGTAGTTTCAGTGCACCCGGGACAGACCTGAGGAGCCCCTGGCAGCTAAAAATGTCCCCAGAGTGGGGGCCCTTGCCATAGAAGCTCAGAAGCCCTTTATCTGCAGGTGCATAGTAGGGCTGGGCGCCTGGCTGATGGCTGGGGGTTCTCTTCCTCTCATTGTCCATGAGTGGTGGTGTGGGTCTGGCCCGGGCAGCTGCCCCTCACTACTGTCTGCACACTTGCTCTTGGCTTTTGGGGCTTCGTGTCCAAGCCAGGGAAAGCTGCTTGGGAGCCGGCCCTGGGTTGGAGGTGGAGCTGCAGGGCCCACAGCAGGCTGGGGGGCATTAGAGAAAGCCACAGAGCCTGGGGTCCGTGCCTGTTCTGGAGTCCAGCACCCTCCGCCATGGGGGGCATGGGCAGTAGGGAGCCTGCATCACCAACCGAGCACTGGGAGTCTCGACTGAGCAGACATCGGGGACACAGGTCAATCCGATTCGAATGAGGCGCCCTTGCTCTCTAGGCCCCTCACGTCCCTTGGTCACCTTGTGGGACCAGCCCCAGCTTAGAGCCCAGCTCCCAGACCCTGGGTCTCATTCCTGGGGGAGAGGGAGATGATGTGGTGGGATGCAGGGACACCTCAGCAGCAGCAGGAGGGTCTCGGGGGCAGACTGAGGTGGCTGAGAGGTGCTTAACTGCAGAAGGCTTCCTGGAAGACAGGGCCCCATGTCTGCATTGCCCTGTACCTGCTCATGTTCCGGTGCCTTGAGGGTCATGCCACCTGTCCTTGTTAACGAATCAGCTAGCAGGAACGGTGTCATGTGGGGTAAAGGACCCTGAGAATCTGTCACATACCTTCAGAGTTATTGTTCAGATGCCAAGCTGGGTACAGTTTGGGACACCATCAGAGGGGAGGTGGGTGTTCCCCTTCCTTGTTCATAGTGTCTTCCTAGAATGTCTGTGGCTGTGGCTGGTGGTTTGGGTTTTTTTCTTTTCTTTCTGGGTTACACCCAGTGATGCTCAGGGGTGACTCCCAGCTCTGCACTCAGAAATCACTCCCAGCAGTGCATGGAGAACCATATGGGATGCTGGGGATCAAACCTAGGCGAGCCACATGCTAGGCAAATGCCCTCCCTGCTGTACTGTATGTCTCTCTGGCCCCAAACCCTTGTCTGTGAAAGGAAGTGTGAACCCATGATTCTGGCCTAGTAACCATGTAGCCCTAGCTTACATCTCAGTGATTCCATAGGGAAGCTGTGTGACCTTGGACAGGTGACATCTTCTCTGCCTCAGTTTGCCCATCTGTAAAATGAGAAGATCGGTACTTACCACCAGTACATCTCCCAGGGCTGTCAGCATGATCCTAAGCAGGAAATGAGGGGCTGCCTCCAGACGGTGAGTGTCTGGCCTGGAGTCTGTGAACACGGTGTTTTCTGGGGCCAGATCTGACATGTGTTCTTGTGTTCGAGCCATGAAACAACCAGTTGTCGCCTCCTTTACGCAGGTGCAGAAACAAGCCCATCACAGTCCTGGATTTGCTTTGGGTTCAGGGACTGAGGGGATCAGCAGATGCAGGACCCTCAGGTTTAAAATTTGGAAGTCCTGGGTCAGCTGGGGTGAACTGGAACCCTCCTGGAGACATCCACATGGAAATCACCCAGCCAGACCAGGATTTGACCCCACCTACGTCTGGACCCGTATCCACAATTCAGTCCCATCCTCAGGGATGGGGTTGCCCTAGTCTCTCCTGTCCAGGTGCCCAGCAGCTCAGAAATACCATCCTACTTCATCTCCACAAAACGTTATGAAACAGGACTGGAGAGATAGTGCAGAGGTTAAGGCATGTACTTTGCATGCGGCTGACCCCAGCACCACATATGGACCCTCAAGCACCAGGGGTGATTCTTGAGCACAGAACCAGGAGTAAGCCCTGAACACAGATGCATGTTGTCCAAACCCTATGAATAGGACAATCATTTGGCGTGGGGGTTGGACCACACCTGGCTGTGCTCAGGGATTACTCCTAGCTTAGTGCTCAGGGATCACTTATTTTTTTGGAGGACCATATTCAGTGTTTGGTCAGCCACATACGAGGCAAAGACCATGGTCAGCCACATACAAAGCAAAGGCCTTACCTGCTGTAATATCTCTTTAACTGTGAATTAAACATTCTTTTCCCATGTTCCCTAAGAGGGAACAGAGACATAGAAAAGGAAAGTAACTCAGGGTCACCCAACCACGAAGTGGCCTAGCTGGCACTTGAGCTGTTCTTCTGACCACAGTGTTCTTGCAGCTCCCCTGGTCAGGATATGGTTCTGTTTCTTTGCCCCGTGGCCTGTGGGGTAGACCAGGGGTAGACCTATGAAAATAAGGTGGCTTTGCTGATACCACAGAGCATGTAGGTGACAGAAGAGGATGGGGCTCCTTGGTGGGAGTTTCTACTGTGCTTTCCTGAACTGAAAACCAGGCTAGGAGCAGCTTCCTGGTCTTGCCTTGTCCAGATACTGAGAGATCCTGGGGTTGCAACCTCCCTGGTCCTGCAGGCAGAGGCCTCTCCTACCTTGACACAGCTCTGGTGGCTGCCCCCCAGCAGGTGGAGGAGGCACCTGGCTGCTGCTAGCTGGCCCCCTCCCCTCACCGGTGGCAGGAGAGCAGCCTGCCTCTTCCAGGGAGGGTGGCAGAGACTCTGAGCACACCAGGCTCACTTCGAGGCAATTAAATAAAAGAGTTGGGGAGAACAATGACAAAAGTTTATAAACTCTCAGTAATGTCCATATCTCAGCCTGGGTCCCTGGGCTGATAAAACCAGGCAGCCAGTGTTTTTGGGGGTGATTTATAGGACCCATTGTCATCTGCCCCACAGGTAGGGGATTCTTTCTTTAAAAAAAAAAAGTTTAAAAGGAATTAAACTTTTCAATTCCTGCCCTGGTTTCTGACCTTGTATGATTGCCCTTAAGCCACTTACAGGGATGATCTACTCCTTTATTTAACCTATGGGGAGACTGAGGCACAAAGTTGGTGGAGAATCTCTTAAGGTCTCTTTACTCTCACCTAGGATGTTCTCTCTCAAACACTGACCAAGCATTTACTCCTTGTCAGGAACCATACGGAGCCTGAGAAGCCTGTGAACCACTTAGCCCCCACAACCCTAGGACCTGGGACTTAGTATGTCGCTCTCATTTCTATATATGGTAAGAAAACTGAGGCAAAGTTGGAGTAACTTGACCAGACCCATATAACTAGAAAGGGGCAGAGTGGGATTGGGTCTCGTCCTCTCACCATCGTGCTGTTTGCCAGAAGCAGGGTGCCTCGGGGTGGGAAGAGGGTCCTACCCTGCCACCCCAGTTTGGATTGTCTGCTTCTTGCCAGCACACAGGGGCATTCCTCTGTTTTAGGGGGTCTGGGCAGCTGCAGCAGCCTCACATGGAGACATTCCTAAAGTGAGAGCAGGTAAATGATGAGAAGTGTGACACTTCAACCCCAGGCTCTTCCCTAGCTCTCAGCCTGCCTGTGCACTGGGCTACTGTGGGCACACCATCTCTCCACCCCGCTTGGCTGTTCCTTCTCAGCACCCAGTCTTCAGTTCTAGTACTACTTTTAGCGTGGCCTAGGGTTGACCACTGTCATTCAGCTTTGGTGGTTTTCTTGTCTGTCCTTCCCTGCTTCTGTCTTGAATCTGAGAATGGGACAGGTACAGAGTGAAAGTTCTGGAGCTCAGTCTGCCTGCATAGTATGTGAATCTGGGAAGATTGATTTGCCTCTCTGGGTCCCAGGTGTAAAACAGAAAAATAATAGTACCTACCTCCGCAGAGGTATTTTTGTTTGTTTAATGAGTCATATATGAAAAAAAACTTGAAAGAGTCTCTGGTATAATGCAAGTGCTTAGTAAATATTAGCTGTCATTATTATTTTTATATCTAGTGCTTAGAATAGTGGCCAACTCAATAAATACTTGATGATTACATGAGATACCCTAGGCTGAATCTTCAATGGAAAAGGTCAGGGTTGATAGAACAGAAAACAGATTCTTAGCCCTGACTGCACATTCAAATTACAGGGTGTGTGTGTTGGGGGGGGGGGGCGCTTGAAAACCCTTGACGTCTGGCCCTACTCCCAAAAAGGTCTGATTTCATTGTTCTGAGTGAGGCCTGGCCATTGGAGGTTTAAAGCTCTCCTGGGATTCTGAAAGAGAAGGGGAATGGAAAGCTTCCTTGACAATAAGAACAGGCATCTAGGAGGGTCTTGCTGGAAGGACTTTTCCAGGAGAAAACCGTAGCTCGAGGGTGCCGTATCGTCAGAAGGAAGGCAGGGCCATGCCAGAAAGGGCACTGCTGCCCTGCTAAGTGATTGGACTTGGTAGGAAGTTGATGGCGATCCGAGAAGACTTTTAAGCTAGGAGTGACATGGTCTGATTTGCCTTTAAGGAAATTGATTTGGGCAGGTGGATGTGTGGAGGATGGATTACTGCAAGTGAAATCAAGTGAAATTGAATGTAGGGAGTAGCCCCGACCTTCTGCCAGGGTCAGAGATGTTCCCCGTCAAGCAGCGAGAGAGAAGGTAACTTGGTAGTCCCTGTTCACTATTTCTTCCTCCTTGGTTTCTGAAGGGGGCGAGCCCGTGGGTTTAGGGTTCCCCTGGCCCTTGCCCTCCAGTGCAGTTGTCAGTGTTGTGGGATCACCTCCTGGGGTTGCTCAAAGGGCTTTATGCCAGAATTCTCATGATGGCACAGCCCTGACCCCCGAATGGGTTGTTGGAAGTGCTGTTAGGTCCACTCCCTCATGGCCTTGTTAGTTCAAGATTCTGACTCTTGTTATTGTTGCTGTTGTCAATTTTATTTTAGGTCTTGTGATTTAAAGTGCTGTCAATGGTTGGGTTTCATGCAGAGTTCCAACACCACACCTTCCACCACCAATGTCGCTTCATTTCCCTAATGTCTCAGCATCCACCCTCCTTAAACTCCACAGTATTACCCTCATGCCCCATCTCCCCACAGAGTAAGTGTGTTTCTCTAGACCAGTCCACAGATTCTGTTGCTCTGGGCATTTGTTATTCTCTTCCTGTGCTCTTTCTATCCCACATATGGAGTCACCATTCTGAATCTGTCCCTCTCCTGGCTGACTTCACTCAGCCTCAGACTTTGCAGTTCTGTTTCCCAGAGTCACTGCATCAGGTCAAGCTGGAAGCAACAGGGCCCTCCATCCCTGCCCCTTTCCCTGCCCATCCCCCATCTAAAAATCCCCCAATCTCTTTTTAATTGTTCGTTGGAGCTGCCACACCTGGCCATGCTCAAGGCTTCCTTCTGCCTCTGTGCTCAGGCCGGGATCACTCCTGGTGGTGCTCAGGGGACCATGTGTGGTGTTGGAGATCAAATGAGGGTCAACAGTGTTCAAGAAAAACACCTTCCAGCTGTACTATCTTTCTGGACCTCCATGAGTATTTTCTCAACCAGCCTCTGTAGCTGCCTCATCATAGAGGCAGTTCTTGCTACCTCCCATCTGCCACGCTCATTTCCTCTGATGGGTCCATTGTTCTGCTTCTCACAGATGCGGGTCTCAGCACTGCCCTGGGAAGGCAAGACTCTGCAAACAGTGACTCATATTGGTGCGACATCCCCTCCTCATCATAAATGGGTGCTCCAACATGGCTTTGTATGATCTGGGGCAAGTCATTTCATTCCCCCTCCATGCCTTAGTTTTCTGATCTGTGGAACAGGAGTGAACATGCAGAGACAGAATTAACCCATTGCTGCCAGTGATGACTATACATTGGTGGCCTTGTGGTTTGGAGCCACAACAGGCTCACCTCTAGCTCTCAGGCAGCATTAGGGACAGGGAAGTAAACATGGGTGCCACAGCCCCTTCCTTGGACTCTCAAAGGAGGCCCAGCAGGGAGTTTTGCTCTTCATCCACCGGGACATGTTGGCCACCACGGATGAGCTGTGTCGCACTCCTTGGTGCAGAGAAGCTGCCACCGTAATTCCCATCACTGAACCATTTTGTTTTATTGGGGATGAGGACCCCAAGTTGTGCTCTGGGAGCTCAGGGGCCTGTGCTGGTGAGCCAGATATTCTAGACAGTTCAGTGCAAGGGCCTGAATCTTTGGTGCTGGTCGGGCTCTACGGTACCAGGGTTCTATACTCATCCATATCACATTACAGTTGATCAGGGCTCCAGAGGGCCTACACAAGTTTGGGTATCCATGAAATGTCAGGGATCAAACTAGGGTCAGGTATATGTAAGGTCAATCCATACCTTAACCCCTATACTATGTCTCTGGTCCCTGCTTACCATTTTAGATGCCCAGAGTATTCACCCAGAGGTCCCCGTTTCTGGATTGGAGGTTCCCCACAGCTAGACAGTCACCACAGACCACATGTCATACGTCCTATGTATTATATGACATGTGCCTGGGATGGGGTCATCTTCCTAGCTCCAAGCTGCCATCTAGCCTGGACTCTGAGTCCTTGGTGCATTTCTCCTCTGAGGGGATGACAGACTGCTTCCAGCCACGAAGACCATCACCTGGTTTGTAAGAGCAGTAAGGGAGCAGTTTCAGACACTCTGGAAACAGTGACCCTTGCTTTCACATGTTGGGGCTTGTGCACGGACCCGCCCTGAGTCTGGGAGCATATTCTCGAGCAGGCTCTCCAGGGCCATCGGAGAGCTGAAGTACATTGTTTGAGATCTCCCAGAATAACCACAGACGTTCACCTTTGGGGAGGGGGATAGTCTTTCGGGGCACCGGTCAGTGTCACTTGCTTCTGCCCATCTCCCTGCCCTGGGCCAGGTCTGTACTTTTGCTTATCAGATCATTGCGGGGGTGGGGGGGTGAGGAGTGGGGAGAGGGGGTGGCACTCTGGGCCTCCTAAGTGTGAGGTCCTAGAAGAAGGTAAGAATGAGTGTTCATATGGAAATCAGCTCCCAGGAAGTGTTCAATAAATCCTAACAACCACCATTCTTTTCTGTCTCTGGGTCCCTCTCTGCTGGCCTCTCCAGCTGGCTTGCCAGGTGCCCTCTCTGGAGCTGAGAGGCAGGATGGGAAGAGGAAGTTGGGGCTGCAGAGAAATCTAACCACCCTGACAGCTTTGCAATTGTTGATTTGAAGCTATAACCTGGTCAGCTTGCTCCTCTTGGGCGCTTGAGGACCAGGTATGGGAGGGTTTTCTTTTTTCTCCTTTTAGTCTAGAAAGTCTCTCTCTTAGGCCCATAATTCCATCCTCCTTCTTATTTTTATTTTTTGGTTCCTAATGTGGAGGGTGACTAGATCCCAAGGAAAGATGTACTGCTCTATCCCTATTGAAGAACAGATAAGAGAATTCTGGTAGCAGGAGAATCGCTTTCATTTGGTTTGGGTTTGGGGGCTACACCCACTGGTGTTCAGACGCTACACCCAAATCTGTGTAGGGAGTTTTTCTGGCAGCGCTCAGGGATTATATAGTGTCTGGGGTCAATCCTGGGCTTCCTGCATGCAAAGTTCAGTGCATTGAACTCTCTCTCTCTGGCTCTGAAGTCTTCTTGAGGAGCTCTTCTCTCTACTTACTTTCTCCCAGAAGCCAGACAGCTAGGAAGGACTGACGTTGGATTCTTGCTGTTCTGGGTGGGAACTTGCAGTTGGACTTTGATCAAAGGGGTCTTCTTTCTTGACCCTTCTGTTTCTTTGTCTTTAAAATGTAAGATGCTGCTGCAACCACTGGAATTTTGTAATGTACCTGTCAAGTTGACAGGTGGGGATTGGGTGGAGAGGGAATATGGGAACACTGGTGGTGGAGGGAAGTTACACTGATGGTGGGATTGGTATCAAAATATTATATGCCTAAGATTCAGTTATCAATACATTGTAAATCACAGTTCTTTAATAAAGATATTTTTAAAAAATTTTAAATTTAAAAAATTTAAAATTTTAAAAATAAAATTTAAAAAATAAAATTATATTTATTTTTTAAAACCAAGGTGCAATATTCCAAGGACTCTAGGGCAGTGGTCTTTATTTTTTTTATTTTTTTTTTAATTTTTTATTGTGGAAAGTTACAAAGTTACAAAGTTTTCAGGTTTAAATCTCAGTTATACAATGCTCGAATACCCATCCCTTCACCAGTGCTCATATTCCACCACCAAGAATCCCAGTATGGCTCCACCCCACCCCCTCACACCCCAACCCCCCCCACGCCCCTAGCCCCCCCACCCTAAGCCCCCCCCGCCTGTGTAACTAATAAATTTCACTTTACTTTCACTTTGATTGCATACAATATTTCAACAAAACTCACTATTATTGTTTGGAGAGTCTCTCCCCTAAAGTCAGACCTGCTGAAAAGGAAGCATTAGATAATTTGTTTTCCATTGCTGAGGATGAAGAAGTATGAGGTCGAGTGACCACACTTAGCGGCCTCTCAGTTTTGGGTTTCTGTAATTTAGTATTTTAGTAACTAAGTCCAGAGAGATATCTGCCAGAAGTTGCATCGTTGCCAACTTGTACTTCTCAGTTACATTATATTCCACATATGAGTGCAATCTTTCTATGTCTGTCTCTTTCTTTCTGACTCATTTCACTCAACATGATACTTTCCATGTTGATCCACTTGTATGCAAATTTCATGACTTCATGTTTCCTGACAGCTACATAGTATTCCATTGTGTAAATATACCAGAGTTTCTTTAGCCAATCATCTGTTTTCGGGCACTCTGTTTTTTTCCATATTGTGGCTATTGTGAACAGAGCGGCAATGAACATGGAAATGCAGATGTCATCTCTACTATACCTTTTTGCCTCTCCGGGATATATTCCCAGGAGTGGTATTGCTGGGTCAAATGGGAGCTCAATTTCTAACTTTTTGAGAATCGTCCATATTGTTTTCCAAAAGGGCTGAACCAGTCGGCATTCCCACCAGCAGTGAAGGAGAGTCCCTTTCTCCCCACATCCACGCCAACACCGGTTGCTTTTGTTTTTGGGGATGTGGGCCAGTCTCTGTGGTGTGAGAGGATATCTCATTGTTGTTTTGATCTGCATCTCCCTGATGATTAGTGATGTTGAACATTTTCTCATGTGCCTCTTAGCCATTCGGATTTCTTCTTTGGAAAAGTTTCTGTTCATTTCATCAGCCCATTTTTTGATCGGGTTGGCAGTTTTCTTCTTGTGGAGTTCAACCAGTGCATTGTATATCCTTGTTATCAACCCATTATCGGATGGGTACTGCATAAATATCCTTTCCCATTCTGTAGACTGTCTTTGTATTTTGGTCACTGTTTCTTTTGAGTTGCAGAAGCTTCTTAGTTTGAGATAGTCCCATTTATTTATCTTTGTTTTCACTAGCTTAGCCAGTGGCATGTCAGCTTTGAAGATACCTTTGGCTTCAATGTCGTGGAGGGTTTTGCCGACCTTATCTTCAATGTACCTTACGGATTCTGGTCTGATGTTGAGGTCTTTAATCCAGTTTGATCTGATTTTTGTACATGGTGATAGATGGAGGTCTAAGCCCATTTTTTGCATGTAGCCGTCCAGTTTTGCCAGCACAATTTGTTAAACATGCTTTCCTTGCTACACTTCACATTTCTTGCTCCCTTATCAAAGATTAGATGATCATATATTTGGGGGTGTATGTCAGAGTATTCAACCCTGTTCCATTGGTCTGCCGCTCTGCCTTTGTTCCAGTACCATGCTGTTTTAATGACTACCGCTTTGTAGTAGAGTTGGAAGTTGGGGAGGTTGATTCCTCCCATTTTCTTTTTCCCAAGGATTGCTTTAGCTATTCGTGGGGGCTTATTGTTCCATATGAATTTCAGGAGCGCTTGCTCCATTTCTTTGAAGAATGTCAAGGGTATCCCTATAGGGATCGCATTGAATTTGTACAATGCTTTGGGAAGAATTGCCATTTTGACAATATTAATTCTTCCAATCCATGAGCAGGGGATGTCTTTCCATTTCCTCGTGTCCTCTTTTATTTCCTGAAGTAGTGTTTTATAGTTTTCATTATACAAGTCCTTTACCTCCTTAGTTAAGCTGATTCCGAGGTATTTGATTTTTTGAGGCGCAATTGTGAATGGGATTGCTTTTCTCAGGTCACTTTCTTCTCTCTCATTATTTGCATATAGGAATGCCATGGACTTTTGGGTATTGATTCTATAGCCTGCAACTTTACTGTACGAGTCTATTGTTTCTAGAGGAGTTTCTTGGTAGAGGTTTTAGGGTTCTCTAAGTATAGTATCATATCATCTGCGAATAGTGAGAGCTTGATTTCTTCCTTTCCTACCTGAATGCCCTTAATGTCTTTTTCTTGCCTAATCGCTATTGCAAGTACTTCCAGTACTATATTGAACAGAAGTGGAGAGAGTGGGCATCCTTGTCTCGTCCCTGTTCTCAGAGGGAAGGCTCTTAGTTTTTCCCCATTGAGGACAATGCTTGCCATAGGCTTGTGATAAATGGCTTTGACTATATTGAGGAAGGTCCCTTCTATATCCATTTTGGCTAGTGTTTTCATCATAAACGGATGCTGGATCTTGTCAAATGCTTTCTCTGCATCTATTGATATGATTATATGATTTTTATCTTTTCTTTTGTTGATATGGTGGATTATGTTGATTGATTTCCGGATGTTAAACCATCCTTGCATCCCCGGGATGAATCCCACTTGGTCGTGGTGTATGATCTTTTTGATGAGTTGTTGAATTCTATTTGCTAATATTTTGTTGAGAATTTTTGCATCTGTGTTCATCAGGGATATTGGCCTGTAGTTTTCTTTTTTTGTGGTGTCTTTGTTTGCTTTTGGTATTAGGGAGATATGAGCCTCATAGAAACTGTTAGGGAGGGTTTCTGTTTCTTCAATTTCCTGGAAGAGCTTGAGAAGGACTGGCAAAAGGTCCTCTTTAAATGTTTGGAAGAACTCACTAGTGAATCCGTCTGGACCTGGGCTTTTGTTTTTGGGGAGACTTTTGATTACCATTTCAATTTCCTTGATGTTAATTGGACTATTCAGGTACTCCAGGTCTTCTTGGTTCAGCCTTGGGAGATTATAGGAGTCGAGGAATTTATCCATTTCTTCTAGATTCTCTTGTTTCGTGGCATAGAGATTTTCAAAGTAGTCTCTGATGATCTTTTGAATTTCATTGGTTTCTGTTGTGATGTCCCCCTTTTCATTTCTGATTCGGCTTATAAGGGTTCTCTCTCTCTCTTTCTTTGTGAGTCTTGCTAGTGGTTTATCAATCTTGTTTATTTTCTCGAAGAACCAGCTCTTGGTTTCATTGATCTTCCGGATTGTCTTTTGGGTTTCCATGTCATTAATTTCTGCTCTAAGTTTTATTATCTCTTTCCTTCTGCCTGGTTTTGGCTCCTTTTGTTGGTCCTTTTCTAAGGTCTTGAGCTGTGAAGTCAAGTTATTTATGTGGGCCCTTTCTTCCTTCCTGAGATATGCTTGCAGAGCTATAAATTTTCCCCTTAAAACGGCTTTAGCTGTGTCCCACAGGTTCTGGTAGCTCGTGTCTTCATTCTCATTTGTTTCTAGGTACCTTTTGATTTCTTCCTTGATTTCCTTCCTGACCCACTCATTGTTCAATATCGAGCTATTTAATTTCCAGGTGTTTGATTTGGTTTTCTGCATCTGTCCACAGTTAAGTTTTATCTTCAGTGCATCATGGTCTGAAAAGATAGCTGGTACAATATCTATCTTGTTGATTCTGTTGAGGTATGTTGTGTGGCCCAGCGCATGGTCTATTCTGGAAAATGTTCCATGTGTACTGGAAAAGAATGTGTATTCCTTTTTTGGGGGATATAAAGCCCTTTATAGATCTATTAGCCCTCTCTCTTCTATTTCTTCCTTCAAAGCCAGTATTTCATTGGTGAGTTTTAATCTTCTAGATCTGTCCAGAGGAGACAGTGCGGTGTTGAAGTCTCCAACTACTATTGTGTTGCTCGAGATGTCCTTCTCGAGGTCTCTTAGCAGCTGTTGTAGGTATTTAGCTGGTCCCTCATTGGGTGCGTAGACATTTAGGAGTGTGATTTCTTCCTGATGTACACATCCCTTGATTAATAAAAAGTGGCCTTCACTATCCCTTCTAATCTTTTTCAACCTGAAGTCTATGTTGTCCGATACTAGTAAAGCCACCCCGGCTTTCTTGAGGGAGTTGTTTGCTTGCAGGATTGTTTTCCATCCTTTGACTTTGAGTCTGTGTTTGTTCTGGCTATTCAGTTGTGTTTCTTGCAGGCAACAGAATGTTGGGTTGAGTCTCTGAATCCATTTTGCCAGTCTGTGTCTCTTAATTGGTGAATTCAGACCATTGACATTAAGGGAGATTATTGTTATGGGATTTTGTGCCGTCTTTGTGCAAGGGTTTGTTGTGCTTGTAGGGGTTGTTCTTGTCTTACAATAGCCCCTTTAGTGCTTCTTTTAGGTTTGGTTTTGAGTCTATGAAGTTCCTGAGCTGTTGTTTATCCCCAAAGTAGTGTATGATTCCTTCTAGTTTGAATGAGAGTTTAGCCGGATAAAGTATTCTTGGTGAAGCGTTGATTTCATTGAGTTTTTTCACTATATCCCACCATTGCCTTCGAGCTTGGAGGGTTTCCTCTGATAGATCTGCTGTGAGCCTAAGGGGTGCTCCTTTGTATGCAATTTCCTTCTTGGACCTTGCTGCTTGGAGTATTGTGTCTCTCTGGAAGATGTCCATCATTGTAACTATGATATGTCTTGGGGTTTTTCTGTTAGGATCTCTTTTAGCTGGCACTCTTCGGGCGCCTTGAATCTGGATGAAGGGCAGTGGTCTTTAGCCATCAGTCCACAAGACAGATGCCAGCTCATAGGTATAAAACGGTTAAAGAAAACTACTCTAGGGAAGTGAGCTGAATCCCTTCTTCTTAAAAGAAGGGATTCTTTGTGTTTCTTTCTAGGGCTGCTCTCAAAGGTCATTATGCCAAGATTTGACTTGACTGTTAATGTTGAGGGATCCCATTGAATGACTGTCTTGGTCTCCACATTGTCCTGCTTTTTACATTTTCTGCCTTAGGGCAGGATGTCCAGTGCTCCCTTCAGCTCTGCCTGGAGGACTTTCTTAGAGATAGAGGAAGTCTAGAAACTCCAGGTCGGCCTTCAGGCTCTTTATTTGAGCAGACAGATGCCACAATGATGTGCTTCTGAGTCTATGTCTCTGATACTTAGAGCTGGCTGTCCCCATCTTTGTACATGGGGATGAATTTAATTACGCATGTGGAGAAGATACCTAATGAAGGTTGCTGAGATGGTGAGGATTATGTGGTGGTGGAGGGACTGGATCTGAAGTCGGTTGGAGGGATATCAGCAGTGGTTCAAACCATGACTTTGGGCTCAGGAGGACCCCCGTCTTTCCGTCATGTGTACTGACCTTCACACCCCTGGAAAGGCTCCCCTGCAGCCTCTTAAGGTGGGCCTCTCGAGGAGATATGGGGGAATGATGGTGGAAGTGGTGATTGTGGTCCAGGCATAAAAAGAAAATGCAGATGAGATGCTTAAATGTTTGTGTTAGGAGCAGTGGAAAGGCATTGGAAAATTATAATTTAAGGGAAAGTAAATATGATTTACATTTTGAAAATCATGATGAGCAATTTCATAGAGGATGGTAAGAGTGTGTGGCTGTGGACCAGTTAGGATGTTCTGAGAATGCGCCTGGGTAGACTATGGTAGTGTGAAGGGGGATAGAAGCAAGGTGGAAAGAGGTGAACAGATACTGCAGCCAGTGGTGGTAAAATCAACAGCACTTGGTATTGATTGTTAAATACCTTGTTCAGGACTGGAAAGATATTACAGGAGTAACGGCACTTGTAGACCCTGATTCAAATCTCCAGTCCTACATACAAATGATCCTCGGGTCATCTGCAATTCACACCCAGCAACTCGCCAGCACACGGAGGGTCAATTCTAAACACAAAACCAAGTGTGGCTCCCCAAACAAAAAAAATCAAAGAAAATTCCTGTTCAATTTGGGGGCACGTATTAGATACACGTATTTACTGTGAACAAGTAGATCTCAAAGATGAGCCTGGGTTTCTGGCACAGATAAATGGTTAGATTTATAATCTTCATGAGAACAGAATCTTTAGTTCATTTATGTCGCAAGGTGACAAATAGCAGCTCACAATGGAGCCCTCAGTGTCACTTGGACAACTTTTGCTGTTGATTTTTGGCCCCAGCTATGAAGGAAACTGCCTGTTTCAGTGTTAAGTTCCCACGTCCATCTATCCCATGCCTGGATACTACAATCGCTGGGAGCAAGCACAAAGTAGTCTATGGTTTACGGGCTAGAACTCAGATCCAGATAAGCCCCACTTTGCATCTCAGCTCTTTCCCATTACTGACTGCATAATGTGTGGGAAAATTTCTAAGCATCCTTAAACCTCAGTGAGGTCACCTCTAAAGTGGGGCTGGAAGGAACACTTCCCCCACTGGGTTGTCATCCTGATTAGTTAGCACAGTGCAATGATCTCATGTTGTAAAGCACTTAGCCCACTTCCTGGGCCGGCACTGGTAAGTGGGCAAGTGGGGTGGCGTCATCTGAGATTCACACCCAGCACCTGGCCAGCACACAGAAGTAGCACCCACAGAGTGTCAGGAAGAGGAAGTGAAAGCAGGGAAGCCATGGGACACTTGGGGGTAAGGGCTAGGTGGGGGAGCCCAGTGCATTTTCCACATTCATTCTATTGCTTCCACCAGATTTCACATTTTTTGTTGTTATTGTTTTGCTTTGGAGCCACACTCAGCTGTGCTCAGGGCTTACTCCTGTTCAGTGCTCAAGGGTCACTTCTGGCCACTTGTTTCTTCCAGTGACCTGCCTTTCTCATTTCTCCCTTATCTCCCTTGCACACATAGTTTACCTGGCCAATCCCCAGGGATTCCTACCTGTCCAAGCCAAAAAGCCCCCCAGAACTCTCCCAGCTCTCCCTGTGTGGCCATGGCTCCTGCTGCCTGCTGAGGCCTCATCTGTCTCTAACCCCCATCTCCAGAAAACCTGTGATTGCTTTAGCCAGACTCCACTTATGACTGTACCTCATGTATCATGTGGGCCCTCACTCTGCCACTCTGTTTTGTTATTCTTGTTTAGGAGGATCTTACAAGCAGTATTCAGGAGGCCTAGAGCCCCCTCCTTGAGATTCTTGGTCAATCAGTCCAGCAGCTCAATGCAGGGGCCTGAGAAAATAGTGCTGTTCAGGCCCTGCAGTAATGGGGCTCCCCTAGGTCCCCCTGGCAGTGTTTGGGCACCTCCAGAGTTCAGGATATCATGTCATGATGGGGATTGAGCTGAAGCTGGCACATGCAGCACATGCTCAGGGAATCGTTCATCCAGCCAGGGACCAAACTGGGTCCTGGTGGTCACAAGCACCTAACCCACTGCTCTACTATCCCCGACTCCATTTATTCCTTTGAAAATCATCCTCTCCTTTGTCACTGGCATTATCCTTAGCTGCTCACTCATCTGTCAATCCATTCTTCAACTGCTTCTTAAATGCCTTGTCTTCTTTGGGCAGACACTGCTCTAGGCCCCAGACAAGGAAAATGGTTCTTGTTAGGGGCTCCTCATCTCCAGGATAGCAGGAGGGATGCAGAGATGGCCTTGCTTGGGGTTAGCAGGGAAGGTCTGGCTGAGAGGAGAGCTCTCCAGGGAACTGGGGAAGGTGAGCAGCTTTAGGTGAGCCTCCCTTCCTCCATATAGGTACTCATGAGACTTGCCTCTGCCTCCTGAACCCCCAGCAGGGCAGAGCTGCGAGAGCTGGACCCGGGTTCCCCTCCTATCTGTCCACTCTGGAGCAGCGTCCTCCTCCAGTTAGCCCAAGAAAAGACTTACAGTGAGTCCTGCCCTTCTCATCGCCCCCTGAGTTGGCAGAGCCCCTAGCAAAGGAAAAGACACTGCCATGTGGCCACCAGGGCAAGCTGGACATGGGACAGAGCTCGAGGGAGTCAGCGAGACAAGGGCTCTGCTCTAAAGAGATTGGCCTCCTGCCAACGATGGCATCCCTCTGTGGGGCTTCCATTTTCTCCAGTTTTTAGAGCCCCCGGGGTCTCTGCAGCAACTCTCTGGGGTCACTCCCAGCCCTGACCTTCTGGGACTCTGTGGGTGAAGACCCGGGCAAGCTTGCCAGCAGCCTCCCACACGTCATCTGTACTCTTTGTTGTCCTGAAAGTGAGAAACTGACTGCAGGGAACCTTAGGAGAGCAGGGGCTCTAGGTTCAGCTGCCCTTTCCTGAGGCCTGGGCTCCTGGAAACACACTATAGACTGTTTGCTGTGTGTCCCTGGCTGAGAGCTCACAGATCATGAACCCAGGGAAGACCTGAAAGGATGATCACTTATGCCCAGATACTCCACAAAGTTGCCAGATCAAACCACGGGGTGGAAGGGGGAGGCCCAGAAGAGTATTAACCTAGGCTAGATCCAGACCACTTACCTGAGTGGCTTCCAAGTGTCTTTGATTGAATATATTTTGGGCTGAAAGAGTGCACAGGTCAACTGCATTCTCTTCATATTGACTCGTCATGCAGGAGCCCTGGGTTCAAGCCCTCAGCGCCGCCAGCACTGTAACTAACCCCTGAGCACAGAACTGGAGTTGCCCTTGAGTACTGCTGGGTCAAATGTGATCCCCCAAATCTCAAACCTTACCCTTCTAAAGAGAAGAAGAAAGGCAGTTTACATGACCATACACCATGTTTTGATGACAGTCAATATCCAAGAGTTCTATTATGGAAATCACTCTATCGCTGTATCACTGTCATCCCATTGCTCATCGATTTGCTCAAGTGGGCACCAGTAACATCTCCATTGTGAGACTTGTTGTTATTGTTTTTGGCATGTCGAATACGCCATGGGTAGCTTGCTGGGCTCTGCCGTGCGGGCGGGATACTCTCGGTAGCTTGCTAGGCTCTCCAAGAGGGGCGGAGGAATCGAACCCAGGTCGGCTGCGTGCAAGGCAAACACCCTACCGCTGTGCTATTGCTCCAGCCCATTATGGAAATGAAAACCTAAAGTTGTCCTTGCCCAGAATGTTGCCCTAGTGGATCCCATCATGCCTAAGTGCTTCCTGCTGAGCTGCGGTCAGGGACTCCTGCACTGACTCCATGACCCACCAACTGCTCACAAACTGCAATTTGACCCACACTGATGTAACTGGTCCACAGCCAGTCCCTGGGCCTGTGTGGTCTGTCGAAACTCCTGCCACTTAACACATGGTATGCCTGGATCGCACAGCAGAACATTACGAGCATCGATATATAAAATGGATACTTATATATTCTTACTATAAATAATGGTTTTTATTTCTGCCTTAACATCCTATAAAATAACTCTCCTATTTTCACAAGAGTGCAGGATTACAAAGATTGCAAAGCCCAGACCAGGAGGGATTGAAGGACTGTGGGGAGGGCTGGAGTTGCTCTGTCCTGGTGGCATGAATGACAGGATGGCTTTCCTTCCCTGCACCTTCAGGGGACCGTCATGACAGAGCACTCCATTAGCAGTGCCAGTAATTCAGCCCACAGAGCTCCAGCCCCTTTTCTGCTGCTCCTTCCCCCTGGTGTTTTGGGCATTTCTGAATAGAGGGCTCCATTGCCCAGTGGTGGGGTCTCGGCACTGTGCATCCCTTTCTGGTCCTGGGAAGAGCCTATTCACAGAGCTTGGTGTCCAGCTAGGGTGGCTATGGCTGGAGCCTGGACTGGGCCCCATGGGAAACTGCCTCACAGATGATGGGGTCATATCCCATTTACAAACATGTCTGCAAGCCCCCCACGTGTTCCCCCCACACACACTGTGCCCCTGGAAAGGACAGCACTTTCCCCAGTGTGACAGCTCTCCTGAGCATGGGCCAGGCTGGCCAGGGCAGTTGAGATGAAGCAGCCCCAGGCCGGGGCCCTGGGTGTTCAGCCTCTCGGGATACGGAGTCAGAGGGTGCAGAGTGAGCTTCCTCAGCTCTGGCTGGGGGCTCCCTTAGGTACCGTGTATGAAGGAGGTCAGGACAAATGGCAGAAAGTGGATGGAGGACTTGTGATCAAGACTCAGGGAAACAGTGAGGATCTTTGGACAGCATGGCCCCTGCCCCATGGCTCTGTGGAAGGGTGGAGGGGTGGCGCAGAGCCACGTCTGCAGTACAGCCCTTCTTGGAACTCTGAGCCCTCACTCTTCTCAGAGGCTGCTTCTTTGCAGGGCCAGTAGATGAGTATTGGAGCTAACAGGGTTAAGGCACTTGTACAGGACTTTAGTCACTTGCCTTGCACACACCCCGTTTGACTTCCTGAACCACATAGGGTCCCCTAACCCCCGCCAAGAATCAGTCTGGGACACAGAGCCAAGAATATCCCTGAGCATGACTGGATGTGACCCCCAAATAAATAACTAAAAATAAACAGGTACTCAAGGAGGGGTCAATTAGCCCTCAAGTCCTCTTGCCAACACCCCTGCTTCTACCCCCACATGGCCCAGGGCCACGTGGATGAGCTCTCCACACACTCAAGGGCCAGCCAGAATGGGAATCCCCAGGGCCGAGGGGGGTGGGACTGTTATGTCTGCTGGCCCAGATCCGCTCAAGACAGGATTTACAGTGGCGAGTCATAAACTAAATTCGAGTAATGTCTCGTGCAATAGACCAAGTGTGCAGAGGCCCTGTAATGGGTTTACTTAGAAGCTCTGATTTACAGCATCATCAGGAAGCTCACAGCCCCACGCTTCTCAGGAGGATCAGTTAGAAGCTCTTAGGTGCTGACCCCTCCTATCAGCGCATTCTGCAGGAAATGCCGCAGAGTGCGCAGGCAGGCTGATCACCCGCACCTCATTCCACCTCGTCCCCAAGTGCTCATCTCTCACCACCCTGAGAAGCTCCCTGCTCCCCCATACACTACTTGTCCTGCTGCATTAATTCCACACCCCCTCCCCGCCCCACTCACCATCTCAGAAGTTCCTCCTGCAATGCTCCTGCCTTCCTGGGCTTCTGATGCCAGCACGGCTGTAGGTGGGTACTTCCTGGGTCAAGATTCATGTTTGCTTGTGTGGTTCTTCCATAGTCATGGGTGACACGTGATGGATGTTTCTATGTCAAGGTTAATCCCAGTGCGGGGAGGGGGTGTCTCTAGGTCAAGACTAACCCCAGTGCTGGGAGTGTCTGTTGCTCAAGGTTAATTGCAGAATAGACGTGTCAAGGCTTTTCTCCACCTGTACTGGGTGCATGGGAGTAAATGAATAAATGCGGTTAAGTGTTTGTCAGGCAGTGTGGGGCCATTGATACAGGGAGCTGCACTGGCAGTGATTATCCTGGACAAACTCTGGCATCAGTAAACCTACGTCCCTCCCCAATCCCACGCTCTTGCTCACAGCCCTGCACCCATTACCCATCTGAGTCGGGAAGGCAGCCCCTTGCTTCTCTCAGCCCCTCCCTCCTTGCCTTCCATTCTGTCTGTACCCCACAGGATCTAGGAGTCTAGACCCGGGAAGAGCCAGTGACTGACCCTGGCTATGGCCAGAACTGGAGAATTGGTGGTGGGTTTGGCCACAACGGTTCTCAGAGCTTATTTCTGACTCTGCACTCAGAGGTTCACTCATGCCTGTGTTCAGGGAACCATCTGCGGTGCTGGGGATCCACACAGAGTTGGCCACATTTTGCACCCCTGTACTCTTTCTCTGGATTTTCAGAGGATAGAAGGACCCCAGTTTTTTCTTCCACCCCCACCATCCTGGGAAAAGGCAGTTATGTCTCGGTGCCCCTCAAACATGCAGCAGGGCTCAGAGTAGACACCATCCAGCCCTCCTAGAAAGCTGGGCTTGGAGACCCGCACAGAGTGAGGTGGCAGAGGGCTGGATGCACAGTGCCACATAAGGGTCCCCAGAAGACCCCTGGCAACTGAGTGTTCATTATGACCCTGGCTATCATTTTGTCTTTTTTTTGTAAGGAGCTCTGAGTGCTTAAGCAAAATAGAGAGATGCCGGGAGCTGAACTGGGGTTGGGTTTGTGCCTTAGGAGGTCCAGAAGCTGTAGTACCCAGGCTTCTCAGGTGTGGCCACACTCAGACACAAGGCTGAGAGGCAAAGAAATCACTCGTTTGGAAGAGGGCCTGAAGTGTGTGTGTGTGTGTGTGTGTGTGTGTGTTTGAGTGTGTGTTTTTGTGAGCATGTATGAGTTTATGAGAGTGTATGAGTGTGTGAATGCGCAATGTGTAAATTGTATTTATGTGTGTATGTGGTGTGTACATGTGAGCATGTGAGTGTATGTTTTAAGTATTATGTATTTATGAGTTTATTTAAGTATTTATGTATTTATAAGTAAATTTAAGTATTTATGAGTGTCAGTGTGTATGTGTATATGTGTGCATGAGTGTGTATATGTGAGTGTATATTTGTGAGTGTGTTCATGTTTGTCAGTGTGTGTGTATATGCAGTGTATGTGAGTGTGTGTAGGTGTGAGTGTGTGCTTATTTGTGTGTATGTGAATGTGTGAGCATATACGTGTTTCAGTATGAGTATATATATGAGTGTGTATGTATAAGTGTGAGTGTACATTTGTCAGTGTGTGGTTGTGTATGTGTGCATGTGTGTTAGTGTGTGAGTGCTTTTCAGTATGTGTGTACATGAGTTTGTGTATGTGAGTGTATGCATTTTTCAGTGTGAGTATATGTGAGTGCACACATTTGTCAGTATGTATGTATATATGTGAATGTGCATTTTTGTTAATGTGAGAGTGTATTGTGTTTTTCAGTGTGTGTATGCGTATTTGTCAGTGTGTGAGTATATGTAAGCATGAGTGTACATGTTTGTCAGTGGTGTGTTAATGTGTGAGTGTGAGTGGGTTTGCCAGTGTGTGAATGTGCATATATGAATATGTGAGTGTGTGTGCATGCTATGTGTGCATGTGAGTATGTGTGTATGTGACCAAGTGTGGATGGGTGTGAATGTGAGTGTTTGCCGGTGTGCATGTGAGGGTGTGCCTAAGATGGAGGCTGGGTTCTTGTTCCCGACCACAGACCTTGTGCTATCCCTGCACCCTCCTTCAGCATCACCTCCCATCCTGAGGATAGGAAGTTTGCCTCCTGGACACCGGTCACCGGAGGTGGCAGGTCCTGCAGTCAGGCAGAGGCTGGTAGGTCCATTGGGAGTGGGAAATGGCCACACTCCAGTTTTCTCTTTGCCTCTTTTGTCCAGCTTGTGGCCCCATCTGCTTCTCCCCTGCCCTGGTCCCTCAGCCCAGCTCTAGATCAGGAACCCCTTGTGGGGCAGGCAGGTTTCCCTGCAGGGTCTGGCTCATGGTCTGTCTTCAGAGCCTGACTCTGCAGGCTGGGAAAGTGCCAGACAGAAAAGCTAGCCACATGGCTGGGGTCAGTTCCAGGAAGGAAGCGTGGGAGGCCGGGGAGCCTGCTGATACTCAAGGATCCCCCCAAACACTCCAGGTCCCACAGTTCAACCAAGGGGCCAATCCCAGTTCCTGCAGCTAGTCGGGTCTTTCCCAGGAGGCTCAGGTGGGCAGGGTAAGTGCAGACGCAGGGGCAGGTCTGCCCAGAGCGGAGGGCACGGCTTGGAACAAAGCCCCTTCTTGAGTGTCTCCCGGGTCATAGCTTCTCTGATCCTACGAGACTCCCAGGCTGAGGTGCTGAGGTGCAGGCAGTGTAGCCGACAGCACGGCAGGGCCCCCAGGCTGAGGACACAGCTGGGAGTGGGGGCTAGGGAGGGTCCTAGCAGGGCACAGGAGGGAGAGGGTTACTAAGTCCTGGGAGAATGGACAATGGGCTGAAGAGGACAGGCAGGCAAGGTGGTGAGAGGAAGGACTTGCACACACAGAGCCCAGGTTCCTCCTTCCAGTCCCGGAACAGAGACCTGTGAGCGGAGACCTGAAGTGGAGACATCTGCCTCTTAGTGCCCGGATATGGCCCAGACAGCCCATCAGTGGCCACTGCTGTCCCTCCAGGATCAATACTCTGGAAAGGCTCCTGTATGCTGCAGTCTCAGTCTCACATGTGTGGGGTAGCGGTGGGGGCTGGACTCCCACTCTTTCCCAGCAGATGAGGTCATCTCTATCCCAGTCTCCTCCCCAGGGTGAGGGGGGGATCCTCCCTGCAGAAAACTTTGCATTTTCCTGGTCTTTCTAAAGTTGGCAAAGACAATGCCTACCTTTCCCGGGGCAAAGAGAAGGGAGACGATTTAATCAGTTGTAAGGAAAGAGACAGAGCTCTGTAAGATGTCAGGAAGAACTTTCCACCAGCATGCAAGGAAAGGGCCTTTTCCCTTCATCCTGATTAATTATACATGATTGAAAATGGCTTTGTTAGAAACAGAACGTCGGCCTCACCTCCTGCCTTTGCTGTGGAAACCACTGAGCTTGTAGGTTGATTTCCTGTGGGGTGGATTTTAACCAAGAAGCTGGCTAGAGGCAGAGAGAAAATATAGCTGGGAGAGATGTAAGTGAAAATTGGGCAAGATGGTTTTACGGGAAAAGGAAGGAAGGAGAGAAAGAAAGAGGGAGAGACGGAGAGAGGAAGGGAATGGGAGGATTCAGAAATAAACTGAAAAATGAGTCTTTGGGCCAATTATCCGGCCTTCTGGGACTGCAGTTTATTTATCTAAATAAGAGGGACAATTTTGGACCCATCTTGTAGTCTTATTCAAAATAGTTCATTTTCTATGAAGCTGTGGTCATGATTTGCTAGCCAGATTATAGGGTGGTGGTCTGGAGAGCAGTTGTTGGGTCCCCTTTGCCTAGAATGATGGTTGTTTATGGGAGACAAGTGAAGTGAAAATGAAAATAGGTATCTATGCCCTTGAACCTCTCTGCTTTTTCTCACTCTCCCTGGCCTGACTTCTCTCTATCCTGCTGTTGCCCCACCTTTCTTTTTATAATCTCTCCATCCATTCATACATAATTGCCCTATTTATCAACATCTACCCATCCTATCACCCATCCATCCACACATACACCTATCCCTCAAATCACCCACTCACATACTGCCAATGCCCTCACCATGCACCCACCCATACATATACCCACCACGCCTCACCCATACTCTCATCCATATACCCACCCATTCACCCATCCATATGAAAGGTAAAAGGGCTAGGGCAGCACCATGCCAGGCTCAATAAGGAGCCAGGCCTAAGTTTCAGTTTCCTAGGCTTAAGTTACAGTTTCCTGAAGTGATGTGGCCAGCCAGGACAACTAAACAGAAACGGCCGCCAGGACAACCCAACAAATGACCAAGATAGTTCCCAGAAACCACCTCAGCCTGCCTCCAGCCAATCAGAAGTTACCAACTAGCTACAAAGCCCACTAGACTGTGGACAAAGACAAACCCCTGTTATGTAATGCTGGAGGATAAAATCCCTGTGCACCCGTGGCAAGGGGCCACTCACTCCAAGGAAGCCGCTGTGTTGGTGAGCCAGATGGGGACCCTAGCTTGAGCTAGCTAACAAACAGTCTTTGCTTGTTACATCGCAACTTGTCTTTGTGTGATTCCTCTGGGGAGATTTTGGCCCGATTTAGCACATACACCCATCCATGTACCCACCCATTAGTCCTCATCATGTTATCCCAAATCTACTCCCTTGCTTTGACATGGGCCTCTGAGCTTTGTTTTCTTTGAAAAACACTTCCTTTTGCTTTGTGTGTCCCTTAAACCATACCTCTTCCTTTTAGGAGGGTGTTTATCCCAGTGAGGCATTTTAAGGAGCCCTGTCCCCAGACACTGACTTTGTGTGTGTGTGTGTGTGTGTGTGTGTGTGTGTGTGTGTGTGTGTGTATGCCCGTGTGTGTGGAGGGGGAGCCAAAAGAGGTTGACCTTGAAAGGTCAACTGATAGAGAGATGCTGACCCAACCCAGAGGAGAGATAAAAGCTTTCAGGTCTCTGAGCAACAGTGACCAGGGCATATGGACCACCACAGGTCAGAGTGTGATTGCTGAGTCCACCCTGAACTGTATGTGTACCCCACTTCATCGCCTAGCAGAAAGCATTGCATCACCTCCCTTCTATGGCATTTAAGTAAATCCGATTCACCCAGAAGACTGCTTTGGACAGTCAGGTAGATTTGAAGTGGTAGTGCACACGCCTATCTTGTGTACAACACTAAGCTAGGTCCCCCATCATCACAGAGTCCCCGAGTATGGATTAGTGTGACCTGGCTAGACCTCACGCACCACTGGGTATGGTCTGTGGGGGGGGAAGGGGACTACTTCTAGAGATGTTCACATTGAAGTATACTGCATCTCTGCAATGTGTGTTTTATTCGGAACTGTGATGCTCATGATGCTGTTGAGACAGCCTGGTGCAGGGTCTCTTGCTGGGGTCATGTAACAGAGCAGGGCTAAACCAACATTTTTCCTAGGATGCAGGTGCATGAGGAGACTACAAACATGGACGGGGAGAGCCTATGGGAGGGGGGCCGCAGGGTCCCTGGGAGAAAAGACAGAAGACCCTTGTGTGCCCTGAGGGACAGGGAGGGGCTGGGCAGGAGATTGCTGGGGGTGGGGTGGTGCACTGGAGCCACCCCTTGGATCTCCAGCACGTAATGGGATGATCAAACAAGAGGCTTTTCTGATTAAGAGAAATGAGAATAGGATAAGAGCACTCCAATATAGAATTATTCTAGTCCAAAAACCTTTTGTACATCATAGGAACTGGTTTCCATTCTCTCTTTTTTAAAGGATACTTATGGATTGGAAAAATTATGCAAATATAAATAGGGACCAGGGTGATTAAGCTCAAGTGTTTTCCTTCCTTTCCTGTGCTAAAGATCCTTTAATTATTGGGGTTTTTTTAATAATGAACAAAAGGTTTTTGAGACAGGAAAGTAAGTTCTGAGATGTTATGGTCAATTTCTTCCTATTTGAATTATCAGTGTTTTCAACTATAAACAGACCCTTCTTTTCATGGTGTGGGACTTTTCTGGGATACTACTTTGTCAGAGTGCCATATAAGGGTGCCTGCCCGGCCACCTCAACAGAAGCCTCAGCTCCCATGGGTGATCATGGGAACAGTGGCAGACAGCATTGAATACCAAGGGTTTGGAACTTCAAGTGTGTGTGAGAGGCCTTCACCAGCGGTCTCACCTGAGAACCAGCTAGAAATTAAAATTCCTACCTCTCGCCCCTAACAACCCACTAAATTTACACTGAGGATTGAGCTGGATCCCCAGGTAATCTGTATGCGTATGAAGATTAGAGAACCCCTGGCTTGAGCCTCCATGAGAATCTCTGGAGGGCTGAGAAGAACCCCCACTGCTTGCTTGGGTGCAATGCAGTTTCGGGTTCAATGGTCTGGAGCACCTGCTGCATCCTGGGCTCCCTCTGTGCACTGCTTCAGCAGTTGTCTCCTACTAGATGAGCCCATGGACTTGGGCATTGCCTCTGGGTTTGAGTAATCAAAGGCCTCTGTCAGCCAGGTTTGACAACGTAAGCCTCTCTAAAGACCTGAGACTTCCAATCTGTTTACCGCCCAGTCAATACCATGTGCCAGTAATCGCAGCCAGGAGACAATGCTGAGTCAGTCCCAAGTTTGATTATCTCCTAGCAACAGTCTGGCCTGCTGGCTAATGCCCAGACCCTTCTTCAGGGGTCTTGAATGTTGAGTATATAGCCAACAGGCTATAACTCCTGGGAACCTGGGTAGAGGGAAGGGCCACCCATGTCCTTTTTGCCCACTGGCCGCACGTCATCCGCAGCCTTCCAGAGGCAAAGCTTGATTGTTCTCCTGACCTGGAGGGGAGTTTATTTTAGAGACATTTTTGTGTGGTCCCAGGATGCAGACTTCCCGCAGATCCCAATCTGAGTTTGCACTGTAGTTGCCACCCCTCAGCTTTGCTTACACACAAGCTCATCACGTCTCCTCCCCTGCCGGGCTCCCGATTACCATCATTTCAGGACATTTGGATTACAGGCCACAGGCAGCAGCAATCGCCTCCCAGCAAAGTCAGGTTTTCTTTGTCTCTGCTCTCAGTGGACCACCTGGAACCAAAGGCCATCTTTTGATGGCAGAGCCTTCATTTTATTGAAGGTCACCAGCAGTAGTCAGTATGTTCCCCCATCCTATTTCTTCTGTCACTGCCTTCCACTGTTGAGTTGTCAGGCACAGGAGACGTGAGACGTGAGAGCCACTCAGCCTTCCCTCCATGGCCACACAACAAGCCTGGCTGATTCCTGGAACAATAATTCTGCTGACAACCCCACTGACATTGTGTCCGTTAGAAAAGGCTTCTCTGGCCTGCCTCAAGTGCTGCGGGAGAAAACAGGTGGGATAGAGAAGGGACCACTATGACAAAGAAAGTTGGAAATGATCACTCTGGGTAAGAGCTGTGTGCTAAAGATGGGAAAAGGAACAAATATGATAACCTCAGGGTACCTGTATCATGAACCATAGTGCCCAAAAGGAGAGAGAGAGAGAGAGAGAGAGAGAGAGAGAGAGAGAGAGAGAGAGAGAGAGAGAGAGAGAGAGAGAGAGAGAGAGAGAGAGAAGGAAAGTGCCTGCCATGGAGACAGATTGGGGGAGGGGGAGGGGAGGGAAACTGGGGACACTGGTGGTTGGAAAATGAAAGGGACACTGGTAGTGTGACCGGTGCTGGAACACTGTATGACTGAAACCTGACCATCTATGTAACTCTGTATCTCACGGAGATTCCTGTGAAAAGAAAAGAAAAGAAAAGAAAAGCTTTCCCCTTCTTCTTCCCTTTCTTCAGTCACTTTATTGCTGTTTGCTTGAAAGTTGTGTTGCAAAGTTGTGGGGGTCTCGTCCTGTTCAGTAGGGAAGACCCTTCATGGGGCTGAGGAGGGGATGCAGCCGAATGAACAGACACAGAGCAAGAAGGAGGAAGAGAGAGAGAGAGAGAGAGAGAGAGAGAGAGAGAGAGAGAGAGAGAGAGAGAGAGAGAGAGAGAGAGAGAGAGAGAGAGAGGGAGAGAAAGAGGGTGTGTGTTTATTCTATTGGCAGTAACAGTACTTATACCTCTCTGCTGGGAGGAGGTGGTATGGTATGTGTGCCTGGACCCCCATACAAACAGTAGTAAAATGCAGATCAGGCATGGGTGTAGGCTAGTGAGTAACAAATGGCAATAAGATCAGTAAGATCAGTAGTGGCAACCTTGTTACAGGGAATTTAAGTAAGCCTCTGTTTGATCAGAAGATAAGACCCAGGCTCTGTAAAGTGGCTCCCTACACAAAGTTACAACTCTCTTTTGACCACAAATGTCAGTGCTGCCTGGGGTTGTGTAAGGCCAGATCCACAGTGGCCTGGGAAGCCCCTTTTCTGTGTGTCTGCCAGCCCACCTTTTTGTCTTATTCTGCCTGACACTGTAGGTTAAGTCCTTCAGCATCCCCGCTCTGTTCCCTGAGTTTCAGTCTGCTGCTGGTACCGTCTGTGACCTTTAGACAAAACCCCAATTCCCATTTTAATATATAGGGAGTCGCGGGGTGCGGTAGGACGCTAGCAGTGCTTGGAAGATCAGATGACTCCTGGCTCTGCGCAGCAGTGTTCGGGGGTGCTGGGAGCACCAGGTGGGATCAAACCCAGGGTTCAAGGCATGTAAGATGGCACCTTAACCCCTATGGCAACTCCAGTCCCCAGACTCAATTTGATCTGACTCCTGAATGTGATTGGCTGGTCTAACAAGAAAATGGTGGAGATGTCAGGTGCAGAGTCCCCAGAGCAGGCCCCCTTGTACTGGTCTCTGTGCTGGCTGGACTCTTGTACCCGCCTTCCTCATGCAGGCGGCAGGTGGAGGTGAGCATCTTGAAGACCAGTCCAATCAGAGACTCCTTCTGATTGGACCTGTATAGATCATGTGCTTCTCTAATAACCTGCCACCACAGTCTCTGGAAGTAGATGTGGCAGTTGGATCCAGGGTGGGGAACTGATGTCCAACACTGCATACCCTGCCTCCCACCCTCAACTGAAACCAGTTTCACTTTTGGGAAGAGAGTCATACAGCCTCCTGATAGAAATTTAAGGAGAAAGTGCTGATGGCTATTATGTCTTGGGTCCTGTTATGTGCTGTATTGTGTTAAAAGAACCTCTAAGGTAGGTTCATTTTTTTACCCTTTTTTACCCATAATTTTACTCCCATATAAAAAAAATAGAAGGGCTGAAGGGAAAGGAGAATGGCTAAGGAGCTACCTTTCATGAGGCAGAGCCTGTTGAATTTCTGGCACCCCATATAGCCTCGAGCACCAAAGAGGTGATCCCTGAATGTAGGACTAGGAGTTAGTCCTGAGCACAGCTGGTATAGCCATAAAACAAAACAGAACAAAAAATAAGAAAGTTTGAATTCTGACCTAAGTCATCGGACGGTAAGAGAACAAGGTTTGCTCCCAAGCCTGCCTGACTTTAAAAATGCAATGCTTCCCTGGCTTTATGCTTTCGAAAGTGTCTTGTACCACCAAGAAGGTAGGAGGTGCTGATGCTGGACAGATCTGGGCATCCTAGTGGTCTCCAGTGAAACTTGGGTGCTTAACAAAGTAGATTTCCAGGGAGAGCAGAATAATTCCTTTTTGTGTTTTATTTTGCTTTGTTTTGGTTTGAAAAGGTATCAGGAACCAAACGAGTTTGCTTTCTGCCCAGGTAAAGCTGTGTGTTGATCCTGATCCCCTCAGGAAATATATGAGTTATCTTTTAATGAGTTATCTTTTAAAAAATAAAAACAATAGGGTCAGAAAGATAGTAAAATGAGCAGGGTGTTTGCCTTGCATGCAGCCAACCTCAACACCCTCTATGGTTCCTGCAGCATTGCCAGGAATGGCCCCTGAGTGCAGAGCCAGGAGTAAGCCCCGAGCACCCCTGGGTGTGACTCCAAAACAAAACAAAACAAAAACATGCAAAGATGCAGGGATGGCATGGAAATAATGTAGTATCCTGTGTCTAAAGGGGTGGAGAGCTGTCATACTCTGAACTTGAAGGGATGAAGAGAGACAGTGCTCCTTGAGCCCCAGAGCCACGGCAGCAGCATCAGGAAGGCTCTTCTACTGCTCTTGCCGTTGATGGTGCCAGGTCGGTTCTGCTGGAGGGATCTGGGATGGGGTCAGAGCCTGAACTCTGCGCTCCTGCCCGAGTCCTGCTGCCTTCCCCACTGACCTGCCTTTACAGGGCAGAGAGCCTCGAATACGGGATCTGGGATCTGCATCTGCCCCCTGGGCTGTGGTCGGGGGAGAGGATGAGGGAGAAAGCGGGGAGGGTTGGCACAGCGCAGACACAGCCAAGTGGCAGCATCCACAGAGGAGGATCCTGAGCAGGACTGCCGCCAGGCTTCGGGGCCACTTGCTGACATTAATCAGGATTTGCTTTATTGCCATTTTTACCTCAGAATTACGCTCGTAAATCAGGGAGAATGTCACAGCGTAGTTGATTGGCTGCCGACTTTACAAGTCCTTTGCCTGTGTGATTTCAAATCAGCTCACTAACTGTAGGAAGAAGATGCTGGTGGAGCCTGGCTTAGTAAGTGAGAACTCAAGGCCCCCAGAGATCGTCTGAAGACCGGGGATGGCAGGAGGCCCTGGAGGTGCTTCTTGAAGGAAGAGTCAAAAAAGAAAAAGTGACCTGCAGGAATGACCCTGCCCTCGGGTGCTGACATTTTGTTTTATTTTTTTACTGATAGGCACTGTGATTGATAATACTGCTAGTCATAGGGTTTCATGCTAAAACATTCCACACCACACCTTACACCCGTCTTCACTTCCTTCCATCACTTTTGTCCCAGTGTCCCCCACCACCTGCTTCCCCCATCTCCTCTGCTGTGGCAACACTTGTAGCCTTTGAGAAGGATTTCTCCTCCCTCAGCCCGTGCCCACTTTCCTTTTCTCCTCTTGTCTCTCCTTGGCCTTCCTGAGCTCCTCTGGATAATGACCAAGGGAAACAGGCCTGGGGAGATGACTATGGCCTAAGTAAGGGGTCACTGCTTTGGAATGTCACTAACTTGGGCCCAGAATGTGTCTGATAAACTGGATGACTAACATCAGAAAATAATCATTTCAACACCAGCATACCTGCTTTAGTCTCAGTTAAAAATGCTCACCCTCCATGTCTGATAAAGGGTTCTAAAAGGAGAAAGGTTTCTGCTTTTCTCTGGAAGCCTGCTTGAGGAGACTCCTTCTGTAGTCTGGGCACTTCCTGGCCTTTTTTCTTCCTTTTCCTTCTCTTAACTAAAATATTTTCCAAATCCTCCATTCCATCTCTGATCCCTTGCTTTCAATTTTGACTGTTTGGAGACAAGTCCCCAAGCGACTGACATTATACTCTCTCCCTACCTTCTGACATCCTTGCATGACTGGGTGTCTAGCCCTGCCTGGCTCCAGACCCTGTGCCCTCCTGCCTCTGTGCTGCTGCATAACAGAGCTTCTGAACATGCTCTGGGTGCGTCCCAGCACCAGGATGTAGGAGCTGGAGGGAATACAACACAGGAATTTCCAGCACATTCTGGCTCAGTTATTGCTTCTGAACTTGGGCTCGGGGGCAGAGGGTGGGGTTTGAGATTTGAGAGCTTTGGCAGAGAGGAGGGTCAAGAATAAGAGGCCCTAGAGGGAAACACAGGTCCACGTCCACAGTGTTGACTTAAATTTTCCCTGAAATGCTCAGCCGAAGGAACCACAGGGCTGTGGTTTTATTGCTCCTTGGTTTGTCCATGTAAGTCTGTGCTAAATAAAAAGCAAGAGCAGCTGTAATAAACCTTCCTGGGGTGGGACTTCCAGGCCCAGCCTGTGGGAAGGACGCAACCCCACAGATTCCTGAGGCTGCCCCCTACCATCCCCCTTCGCCCCCGCCAAATTGCTTCCTCCTTGGGTAGACTAACTGCACCAAGAAACCCAGCACCTTACCGCAGGTGTGTGGGAGCCCCCAGTGCCCGGTCCTGGAAGGGAGCTGGAATCCAGTCCAGCTGGGTGCCGGGACAGCAAGAATGACAGGCAGACCTCTGGGGTGTTTAGGACCTAGTTTGTGGTCATTGCTAGACCATGTACAAAGGACAGGTGATGCCTCAGAAGCCAGGCGGGCATCTCCCAAGGGCAGGACTCATGGAGAAAAAACAGAGGCTGAAGCCCAGGTGCAACCCCTTTCCTTCCTGCCAGGTGTCTGGGGTGTGATGCTGTGCTGAGGAAACAGAAAGTGTTCAAGCAAGGAAGACCCCCAAGGCCTGCAGCTGCTTCCCGCTCAAGACTTGACCCATAATTATAATTCCTTCACTTTGATTCTCTGTAAAAATTGCCACACTCTGGCTAGGCTTGAAGCTGGCATAAAAAAAAAAAAAGCACCATGTAGAGCTTAAGAGATTTATAAACACAATGCAAAATCAAAGGCTTGTTTTTCCCCAGCTCATCTCCCCAGGTGAGTGGGGGCGGGGTAGGAGGATGGGGGAACAGGGGTTGGGGCCAAGGAAGATGTGTGCATGGGCCAGAGGCGGAAAGGAAATCAAGACTAGATCAGCTGCCAGCACCTCCATCCCTGTCCCCGCAGGCCACAGGCAGGGCGCTGCTGCCTTGGAGTAGATGCCCAGATGTGGCGCACACGTCTCTGTCAGAATGGACGGGTGGGGCTGGTGTACACAGAGACTGCGCAGGAGGCGCCGTCCTCCCTCTGGTGCTGAGCTCCCTCGCACCTTGTACTCTCAGCCTGGGGCATGTTCACATCTTGGAAGGAGCCCAGCTATGCTGTCTTGTCCATGCACCTGGCCATGTCTGAAGAACATGGTGAAGCTGGCAGAGACTCAGGACACTGAGGGGCAGACAGAGACCTGGGCAAGTGGCTTAGTACCCAGTCTGGCATCTAAGTAGCCAAGTAAGGGAACCAGGAATCAGCAACCCCCCTCCCCTGTGTTTGTTCACTCTGCAGCGCCCCCTAGGTCCCCAGGCTTGCTTGGTGTCAGGTGACCTAAGGAGAAAGGCTGACAGGTACCTTTGGAAGCAATAGCTCCTGTTGTGTCTGCAGGGACTTCAGGAGCCCCTCCCTGAGGGCTGAGATGGGCTCCGAGTAGACTCACTGAAGACCCCCCATTCTGATCCGGGTAAGAAAGCAGAGAGAGGCATTGGGACCACTTGCATCTGTTGCAAAGGTCAGAGTTGGGGACAGGTCTGGAAGCAGAGTTGAATCTCTGCCTCTCTCAGTGGCCACTTCATACTCTCAGTCACCTGGCCCCACTCAGTGGGGAAGTCATTCAAGGACCCTGGGAGGAAACCCAGGATATGCTGGACTACTACAGCTTGTGGTCTGAGGCCAAACCTCCCTGGCTAGTGGCCAGCATTCCACACAGCCTCTGCAAGTCTCTCCATGGTCACTGGACCTCTCTGCGGCACCACTCATTCTGCCACCTGCTGTGACCCCTGGCTGCCCTTTCAGTGACCAGCATTCCCTATGGACACTCCCAGTCTGCAGCTTCTGCTCAGGCATCCCCAGGGCTTAGGAAGTTCAGTGTAGGGAGTGGGGCTTCCCCGGCATGGTCCACCCTCGTCTCATGTTAGAACTGACTGAATCCTTCTACCACAAACATGCAGGCTAAAGCAGCAGGTGTAGGAAATGCGTGTGTGTATGTGCATATGTGCATGTGTGTGCGTGTATGTATGTGTGTATATGAGTGTGTGTATGTGCGTATGCATGTGTGCATGTGTGTGCGTGTATGTGTGCTTGTGTGTGCATGTGTGCGCATGTGTGAATGTGTGTGAATGCATGGGTGTGTGTGCATGGGTGTGCATGGTTGCATGTGTGCGTGGAGACATGTGTATGCATATGTGTACATGTGTGCATGAGTGTGTACATGTGTGTATATATGCATGTATGCCAAAAACAGTAACAACGACAGTCCTTCCCCTGATCCTGAAAGAGCCCCCAATACACCATTGGGCTACACTGGCATGAGACAAGGACAAATGGAGATGTTACAGGCACCCCCTCGAGCAAATCGATGCACAACGGGATGACAGTGATGACAGTATGTGCATGTGTGTATGTGTGTGTGTTTGTGTACATGCATATGTGTGTATGTGGGTGTGTATGTGCTTGTGTGTGGGTGTGTATGTGCATGTGTGTGCGTGTGTATGTGTGTGTGTGCGTGCGTACCCTCCTCCTGGGTGCACGTGCATGAGCATGTGAGTACAGTCTGTAGGCGGTGTGTTGCTGATACTCCACAGGTGGAACTGCACTGTCCTTTCTGTAGCTACCATGGGCCTCCCTGGGGTCCATAGACAGGCTGGGTTGAGCCCATGGGGGAAGCGCATCTTCCCTGGCTGGTTCCTGCAGCATCTGATGGGACATGTGTTGGATGACATGAGACTCTCTGCATGGGCTGGAAGCCAACCTTTGGGCTGGGACTCTGGAACATGGCGTGCTGGAGCAGGGTAGGCTGCGTCTCTCTGGGCTGGGCCAATGTTTCAGCAAAGCCAAGTTCTCCAACACCCTTTGCAATAAAGAGTGTGTGTATTTGCTGCTGCTGAGGTCTGCCCACTGTGCCTTGTTGTGTGTACCCTGGAGCTGGGATATTGTCTATGAGCTCTGCCATACTCCTTGAATCTTCTCTGTGTCCATTCATGTCCTGGGTGGGCACCAGAAGCCCCTCAGTTCCATGTTTCATCAACAGCCCCATACTTCATCCTGGATCTCAGGCACCCCCCTCCCCCAGCCCTGTGTGATACTCAGTGACCATCTCTCTGGGTCCCTCAGTTCGCAGTAAAGAAAGCTGGCAAAGACCTCAGGAACACCTGCAGCCCTACACAGCACTGGCCCAGTAGGTGCTCTCAGGGGACCTTTCCCTGTGATGGTCACAGGAGTACCTCTGCCCAGCTGTAGGGAGAGCCCCAGGGTGCATCCTGTGCAGTGGCAGTATCTGGCCTTGAGTGACACTGGTGAATAAGGCAGCCACAGGGATGTCCTGCTACTACTGCAGACTCAGGTCAGGGCATGGTATTAGGGGCCTGTGTGGGCCAGTGCTCGGGGGAACCAGCTCGTCAACCCTGAGTCACCAGAAGCCTCCTTGGCCAGAGCTGAGAAAGAGCTTTAATTTGCTCGAGTGCCCTTCCTCCAACATAGAGAAGGAGAGGGTGGTCTCCTCAGGTATCCCAGAAGCCTGCTGTGCTTGGGGGGTCTCTGGGGTGCAGGCATTTGTGTGTGGGGACAAGCAGCAGGAGCCTCCCCGTGTAGGGAGGAGAAGGAAGGAACACCGCACTCGGCGGACCCGCAGCCTCTCTTCCAGGCTCCCTTTTATAGTGAAAACACCAGCATGTTTGCTGTGCTCAACTATGCATCCCAGAGGCAGCTGGCAGCCCCTGGGGGTGATATCTTCCTTCTTGGCACTGCCAGTCACAGCGCAAACCACAACCCCCAGCCTCTGCTATCTGCTTCTCAGACCTGGCACCCCAGCAACAGGCTCCTGGCAGGAGGGAAGAAAGCAGACCGAGAACCCTGAGGTTTTCCAGGTGCAGGGCACAAGGGTAAAAACGTCCAGAGTTAGCAAAGCTGGGCACCCAGAAGGAAGCCTTGATCTGCCCTGCTTCTCTTACACAGGGAACCCCAGGAGCTGAGGGGAGCTGGCTGGCCCAAGGCCACTTAGAAGCTCATCACTACACAGGTTTGCAGAGTTCTGAAGTGCCAAGCACTACATGAGGCATTTGATTAGTAGTAACTCTTAGGTGTTTGGTAGGATTTTCCCACATTCTCCATGAGACTTTTGCTACTTTGGGTGGTCCTAGAACTGGGGTTGAGACCCGAGCAGATTCCGCGTGTGTCTCTGGGCTCTGTGGTCACCTCGGCACCGCAAACACAGCTCCTGGCCCGCAGTTTCTCCACTAGTGGAGATTTGCAGAGTTCTGTCCTTGCATCTCCCAGTATTCTGGGGAGGTGAGAGAAGAGGGAGAGGAGAAATGAAAGCTTACTCACCCCTGGCTACAGGTAGTGAAACTGAGGAGAGCTATAGTCTGACTTGGGGTCAAGAACAGGGCTAAGCTCAATCTAAGATCCTTGCCTCACACACATGCTTAAGTGCTTTATCCAACACAGAAGTTCCCAGCAACATTTAAGACACAGATATCCCAAGCAGTTATCCTGGTTGCTAGCACCCTGAAACCCTCAAATCCTGAAGGAATGTGAATATGTGTATGTCCAGGCTCACATGAGTGGAATTGTGCCTCTCCCCAGTGGGAGTTTCTGAAGCAGCATTTGGATTGGTTCTGGAACTGCCCCTGATGGAGCTGGGGCTGGGGTGATCTGTGTTGAATTGGGGACTGAGTTGAAATGGGGAGCTTCCAAGGTTGTTTTGTTGTCACTGAGAACTCACTGTCTTTATTTATTTCTCTGTTCTTCAAACAGTGCTGGCATACTCTGAACCCTTGTCAGTAGCTGTCAGCGAAGAAGCATCAAGATGATTAAAGTTGGGGAAATGGCACCTCTGGGGCAGTGTTGACAGGATAGGGGTCAGTGACCCCTGAAGAGGGAAGGCAGCCTCGGAGCTGTGTTTAGGAGGCTTGAAATGTCTGCTCTCCAGCTGCTCATCAGCCCCTGCTCTCTGAGGGGCAGACAGGTGGGGAGGTGGTGTGCGTGTGTGTGTGCGTGTGTGTGTGTGTGTCTGTGTGTCTGTGTGTCTGTGTGTATGTGTCTGTGTCTGTGTGTGAGGGGAAAATGGGTGGAGGCATTTCTGGCTCCCAGCTGCCCTGCATCAGTAGGCATAGAGGTGCCCAGTGCTGTTCCCAGACAGAAACCACTAAAGGATGCCTGGGCACACAGAAGCTAGGGACATGTTTTGGTCGCAGTTGGACAGAGGTTCCCAAACTGACTTGATTGATGTGTGGCTCCCTCTACAGAGGAAATGAAAATGACTAGTGGAACTGGGAGGTAGAACAGTGGCCGGTCAGGCACATGCCTAGCACACACCTGGCCTAGGTTCTATTCCAAGTCCTCATGGTCCCAGATCATCCTCCAGAGGTGCAGTGCTGGAGGCCCCCTCACCGCCAGGTGGTTTGGGTGCCTCAAGTCCACAGGACCAAAGCAGCATTGTATCCTCAGGCCATTGTTGAACCTGATTGGCTGGGAATCACTGGATGGCATCCCAACCTCCTGAGCACTGCCTGGGAGTATCACTCTCCCAATTTAAAAACAAAAAAAATTCAGTGACCTTCTGGAAATGTGCCTTCCTTAAGTGGTCAAGCAGTGACTGCCTCCCTGTGTGCTTCTATAGGCCCCCAGGATCATTCCAGCACCCCCCATGCTTTAAAGTTTCCCACTTTAGAAAGAAAAGTGAAATTTATCAGTTACACAGGTGGGGTGGGGGGGCTGGGGAGCTGTTGGGGTGGGGGGATGTATACTGTAGTGCTTGGTGGTGGAATATGTGCACTGGTGAAGGGATGGGTGTTTGAGCTGGGACTTAAACCTGAAAGCTTTGTAACTTTCCACATGGTGATTCAATAAAAGAATAAATAAAATAAAATGTTTCCCACTTTAGGAAACACTGGTTTAAGGGGATATCACAGGTAACTGAGAGAAATAATCTTTCCATGCAATATTTAATTTAATAAAATCCAAGCGGACAGTTACAGTGAACGATGAAAAGCAGCATAAAGATGGATGCGGTGCAGGGCTGCATGAAGATCAGCTTTCTTCCCACCAGGCTAGCCCTGCTCCCTGGCCAGAAAACGATGGGGGTCCCAAGCGGTGGGGAGGTGCCTGTAGTTGTGGAGTCCGGGGCAGGCACAGCCGTGAGCTGCTCTGAGGGAGGGTTGGATTGGGGTTCCCACTGACTAGGAGTTGTGGTGAAGGGCAAGCCAAGAAGTGAACACGGTCCCCAACTTGCATGTGACTGGGAGAAGGGGCAGAGGTTGGGGAAGACAGTTTCTCTCTGGGTCACCAGAAGGAGCCACTGTGTTTCTGGTAATCCCACTGGGGTGCTGGAACCCTGAGCTGGGCTGATGGGATCTTTCTGAGGGGAGGTAGTTCAGGGAAGGGCGTAGAGGGGGGAGTTTGCAGAAAGGGAATCCTGACTAGGGGTAGGTCTGTGCCTCCCATCACCCTAGAGAGCCCAGAACTCAGGTAACCCTTTCTCCTAGAGCCTTTCTCTAGCAATTAGCAAAAGCAAAACAGAAGAGGGCTGGAGCAATAGCACAGTGGGTAGGGCACTTGCCTTGCATGCAGCTGATCAGGGTTCGATTCCCAGTATCCCATAGCATCTCCCAGCACCACCAGGAGTAATTCCTGAGTGCAGAGCCAGGAATAACCCCTGTGCAATGCCAGGTGTGACCCAAAAAGCAAAAAAAAAAAAGCAAAACCCCAAAACAGAAGAGCCCCCCCCCCAAGGCACAGAGAAGGAAGGGTGGGATCTCAGTGTTGGGGGGTGCTGGGGGTTGAGAGGGGGTGAAAGCTGGGGGCTGGGGGGTTCAGGATGGCCTCTGCACTCTAACCCTTCCCTTTGCCCCAGAAGGCCACCCCCCTCCCCTTTCCTCAGAGGGAGATTTTCCTTCTGACTGTGCACTGTGACTTTAGGCTGAAGGCAACGTGTGACCAGGTCTCTGCCTCCAGGGAGTATGTGATTAAGTGAGGAGATAGATCACTGCCACAGACAAGAACAAACTCCCTTAGTGTGGAGAACTGAAGGCAGCGGAGATAGAAAGAGGATTGGGGGCAGCGATGGGTGGGGGGGACAACCAATTTGAAAGAGAAAGAGGATTGCAGTACTCAGAAATACTTCCTGGAGGAGGTAACTTTTGAACTGAGCCTTGCTTTCAGCGTTGATAGCAGTCCCCTCAGCTCTTGGGGAGTTTCCGTTTTCCATTCCCATTCCTGATGCTCCTTTAAGCATGTGGCCATGTTCTGGAGTGGGTGGACGTTCCTACTGAAGTGTGTTTGTAACTTGTCATCCACAAATTGTCCTCAACCATGAACCAGGCACAGTTCTCAGGATTCAGGATTCTGCTCTCTCGGGCCTTTTACTTCTGGGGTATGGACCACTGCTCTGGTCTGCAGATCATTCTGAAATGTTCTAGCAGTCAGTATAGCAAGCACCCCCAGTCTTTCAGAGTAGTGAGTTCCTGGGCTCTGGAAACAACTAAGCAGAGACTAAAGCACCACCTTGTCAGATCTAAATCCACGCTCTACTCTGGACAAACTTCACTGCTCAGGAGGGGACAGTCATGCCTCTCTGTGCCTCAGTTCCCTCACTAGAAAAAAACGTGTTCTAGTACCGACTGCCTCGTGGCATGAGATGGTTCAGCAGTCACTGCGCCAGGCCTTGGGCACCGTGCCTTCATCTGCAGTGCCATCAGGACTGCGCCTTCATCTGCAGTGCCATCGGGACTGTGGCACGATCCTCTGGAAGCTCTCTTCGCCCGTTGTCGTGGTTCAGGGCTTGGGGGGTACCACCCTTCCAGCCCCTGGCTCTTAGGCTGCCCTCCTGGGTGAGAATTTCTTCTGTCTCCCTCCCCAGCATGAATGCAGCCCCCACAGAGTGCTTTCTGGACAGCCCCCCGCTGCTCTGGGAGGGGTGCTTGCTCCCTGAAGCAATCTGCCTCCCAGAGGCTCCCCAGGCCCCAGAACAGGCTCCCAGCATTCCCCGGGCTCCCTCCCTCCTGATTTCCACTGTCAGCTAAGGCTCCTATTTCCTCCACACACCCATGGGTTCTTTCCGTCTCCAAATTCAGTATAGCTGAGAAAAATTCACCCCTCATTCTTGTCATTCTGTTTCTTTCCCAGCACCGAGAGGTCACAGTGACCTTGGGGAGGAGTTAGCATGTATTTGATACATGCCTTGGGAACTTTTGGGGGGATGGCAATAACACTGACTCTTCTCTCAGACTCAGCTCCCTGGAACTTCCTCCTTCTAAACTGGAACTCCCACTGATAGGGCTGTGTCCCCTCAGTCTGGGGCTCCCTAAGGCAGAACTATGTTCTCTCTCAGGCTATTTCCTTTGGAGCGCTGGGGGAAGTGTGATCTGCTTGCAGAGACAGTCCCATGACTGCTCGGGGTGACTGTGCAGGGCCCTGAGGTGCCTCTCTTCCTGTATTGTCTCCCGATTCCTCCTCCGGGCCATCTATCTCCCTGACTTCCACTTGGGCCAGACCCATCAGCTTCTGCATCGATGAGCCAGCTGCAAAACCAGGTCACCCTCCTTCTCCTTGTCTTTCTTGTCCCTTTTCCTTAATGGAACCACAGTCCTCTGTGTTGTGTGTCAGACATTTATCAGAGCGGGGGTAGGAGGAGGGTGTCTCTGCTCAGAGGAAACGCGGAGGCCAGTGATGAGCTGGGCAGAATTGGAGTTTGGTCAGCAAAGCACCTGTGCTCCATCCCGACCTTTGGTAGCTTCAGGGTGACACACCTGATCAGAGTCCATGAGGTTCCTGGGACAGTGGGAGCTGCCACCCCTGCCCCCTACTTAGAAGGTAACTGGCTTTGGGCAGGCAAATGGAGGCCTGTCATACTGTGTCCGACAGGCCACAGCAGTCTTGCCTCAACCCAGAGATTCCTGTCCTCCGCCCTCTGTCCATCTCAGGGCACAGGCAGGCTGGGTCCTGGCCCCCCTCCTCCCTCCCTTTCGACTTTTGTATCCAGGTCACGATTCCTGCTCCTGTTTCCCGGAACCTCCAGGCCCCTTCTGCCTGTCTGCTGCCCTCGTAAGTCATGAGGAGCTGATGATCCTAATCGCACAGTCTGCCTGGACAGAAACCTTTCATCATCTCTGTCTAGTTTGTTTATTATCATTTAGCCAGACATGGTCACCCAAGCCTCTGTGCCCACACCCATCCTGCTCTCTGGAGCGACTGGGGGTGACTGAAGAGAGGGAGACTAGAGGGGTGATGAGGAGCCTTTGGAGACAGACAGACCTCCATCCACTCCAGTTCAGCCGTAGCCAGGCTGCGGCCACAGGTGAGGTGCTGAGGATGTGATAGCACCGCTGGCCTAGGATTCAGAAGACAGGTGCAGGGGGACTACTGCCTTGGCAGCTGTATCTTCCCAAGGCAGTCAGGGAAGACCCTCTCGGTCTGGTTTGAGAAGTGCATTGTCCCTTCCTCTTTCTAAAATGGACCTATCAAAGTGTCCTGTGCCCAGAGTCCCAAGAAGAGTAGCTGCAGATGGCAGATGGTGGATCCAGACAAAAAGAAAAGTAATTCCCAGTCCGAGGGGGATCTGACTCAGAGCCATCACTGCCCCATGCAATAGGTCCCAGGAGACAGTATAGGGATTCAGTCACTTGTCTTGCACACAACTGGCCCAAGTTCAAATACCTAACAGTGCACATGATCCCCATGCACCATCATAGCCAAAGATAGCCCCTGAACACCATAGGGCATGATGCAAACTTCCTCCACCTCAAATAAAGGAAAAACAAAAGTAGTTGTCACACATTTTCTTAGGGATCCTCAGGGCACCCTTAGTAAGTACAGCACCTCTTGCTGTCCTAGGATTCCTGTGTAGGAAGTGAACTGACCATTTCTATTTGTCGTGATTCAATAGGGGATATGGGAATGCTGTTACCATTCATTTATATGGAAACCTTGGTGAAAATTCCAAGATTCTTCCCCAAATAATCTACCAAACAGAAGCACTCTACTTTCAGGTATCAAGGGAAAACTCAATCTGTTTCTTCGAGGAAGCCCATTTTCCAGGACGCAAACTGAGGTAAGGGAAGTAACACAGTTGGTTTCAGAACCTACAGATGTCCTAGTGACTTAGGGGGTAGAGCCCAGGGAGTATGTGATACAACAGACATTGGATCTTGGGACTTGCAGCCCTTGGGGTGTTTAGAGAGTGGGTCCCTGATTGACACTGTCTGCTCCACCAGCTGTGCTGCCATGAGCAAGGGGCATAGTTCCACTGTGCCTCTCTCTCATTTTGGAAATGGGGAAAATAGCTGTGAGAACATTTGCAACACAACAATAAGAATTGACTGAGTTTCTCCAAGCTATAAACCTGAAAGGTTCTGGCAAACTCAAAGTACTTGGCTAATTTGGCCAATCAGCATATTAGTGCAGTAGCATTGGTATAATTGGGGCTCTCTGTGCTGCTTCTATCTGGCCCCTCCCTCTTCTTCTTCCTCCATCCAGGCTGAGTTTTGTCCACATCTTGACCTCAAGTCTCCATCCTCCATATCTGCTTCCTGTGACTTAGCAACCCAGATTCTGCAGACCAAGTAAACTCTCTCTTACCTAGGGCCTTTCAGGCTTGGGCTATGTCTCTCCTTTCCTCTCCTTCCAAAGAAGGTTCTCCTGCTTGTGGAGCATTTGGCCTAGGTAGCTTATCTGACACAGTGTAGGAAGTTTCACTTCACTTTGGGAGGGGGCAAACAGGGTAGGGGATCTTGTCTCTATCAGTAGCCCAGCAATGAACAAAAAGAAGGGTCCTGAAGAAAGGAAACCTAGTATATCTTCATCTCTGTCTTATCTGTCTCTGCTTCCATATATTGCTCCCTCACTTTCCCCAACCCCCCTGTGTGTTTCAATCATGAGAGGAGTAAAGTAGAAAACATCCCACTCACATACTTTTTAGAGCAGAGTACAGATTTAAAAAAATTGTTGGTACAACAAGTAATAGAAAATGTATTTTGGTCCTGTATTTTGTCCAATTGAGGGAAAAAGAGAGAAAGACTAGAAAGATGGAGAGAAGGAGGAAGAGAAGGAATGGGGAGGGGAGGGAAGCACACAGCAGGTAATATTAGTAAGTGTAATACTAGGTAATATTACTAAGGCACTCCATGACACCCGAAGAAGCATCTGTATCTGGTGGGAACCATCCTGTGCTGCATTTTTACAAACATAGGTACCCATCACCTCTTGGTACCAAGCTAGTTGTCCTGGGAACTGAAGCCAAGCACATGAATCACCCCAAAGGCCACGAATACCTGCCTGCCCACTGGTACTCCAGTACCACCTGTGGGGCGTCTGCTACTAAATGGACTGAGTTCACCCTTCATGAGCTCCAGCCCAGTGAGAGATACAGACATATAAATAACAGTTATAATAAAAGTCAGGCTGCTCTAATGACTCTCATCAAAGTTCAAATAAAGCCCAAAGAGGGGATATGAATTAATCCTGACAAGGAAGTCCAGAATTGCTTTGGAGAAAATACTGAATGAAGCATCTTGGAAGAAAGGGTGCAGCATTCATGTCCATGAAGCAGAAGCCATGGGGATAGGATGTATTTTGCACCAGACAACTTACATTCCTTCTTTGCCTGTGCAGATTCCTAGCTGTGTGCCTGGGATTCACTCTGTCTATTCTTTCCATAAAAAGAGAATCATAGTACATCTCTTGAGTGCTATTGTATTCAGAGATAAAGCTTGTGACAGTCTTGTAAAATATCAGCCAGACATACAACTTCTGGGGGCTTAGTACAAGGCTCAGGGCTCATTGTATGAGCCTGACCTGGGTTTGAGCCCTGGCACTACTACATGGCTTGTTGAACATCTCTGGGTACAACCCCAGAGACACTTGAACCCTGCTGGGGTAGCTCTAGTGGACCTCGGCCCTGCAGGGCCTGAGCAGCTGCGTCCTTGGACCCAAACATTAAATTGCATCCTGTAGCCCTTAAAAGTGACTCTGGAGCCCCTTGGGCACTATTTGGGATTCCCCCAGCAAATAACTCCTTGCTGTCAGAGAGAGTAGAGGAGGCAGAAATCTGGGCTCCTAGGATAGGGATATGGGGGACGTGGGGGTTTCAGGATGGGGAGTTCAATACTCAGCTCGAGCCTTTTGAAGAGCAGTTAATTCCCTGGTTGATCAGCTAGTTACCCGCGCTGCTCTTGGAGAGGCCAGGGTAGAACAGGAGTGCCTTCTTGTTGGATCAGTGTGTGGGGCCCACGGAGGAGTCTGAGGTCTCAGAAGCCCACAGTCCTGACTCCTGGTCTGTCTCAGGTAGCCCCATAGAGCCGGGGTGGCAGGCTAGGGCTCAGGATGAGGATATGTTTGGGAGGTTGTCACAGATGAACTACAGAACCGAATAAAATGGATTCTGGCAGATGATTGGTTGAAATAAACATGAACCATCCATAGGAATTGTATTGCCACTGGTTTAATAGATTCCCTCTCCGCAATGCTGCCTGGCTCCTGGAGATTGGAGAGGAGTGGAGGAGGCAAAGGAGGCCAGGAGGAGGGAAGGGCTTCTGATCACCCGGGCTCACAATGGACAGCAGAGGCCAAAGGAGGAGAAAAAGTAAAGCTGGTTGGGGGCCCAGGAGCTCAGAGTGGGACCCGAGCCAGTGTGCAGGTGTACTAAAGTCAGGGATCTGACAGGCAAGCTCAATGCCTTCCTGGAAGACAGGCCAGAGTGAGGACCATGTTCTGTTTTCTGTGATCTGTTTTGTGGCCTCTTAGGGAGCACTATCAAAAGGATTTTGTTTTGCTTCCGTACTCATAAGGCAAGAAAATAGGAACACTCAGGCCTGTGCTGCTCGGATCAGAACCTGCTGGCCACTTTACACCAATCCGGCAGATTAAACTCTTCTCTTTGACCTGCTGCACCAGGCAGGGGACCTGCTGCATCTTCAGTGCCAAGGTCTGAGCAGGCATGAGGGGCTCTGTGGGCAGAAAATCGCTGTTACAGAACTAGAACTCTCTTGAGGACTCAGCCCTTCTATCTTCCCTCATGCATGCGCTGATCCTGCATCTTTGCCTGCATGCACCTTTGAAATGGTGTCTTGCAACTGGTCCTTGGAGGGGGAAGAGTCCCAACTCAGAGTGGAGAGAGGAGAGGGCCTGAGTCTAGTGTGTTCAGGGGGTAAAGGGCCGGGGAGAGAGAAAGGCCCAAGCAGTGACAGCCAGGGCTCTGGGCAGAGACTGGACAGAGAAGGAGTGTTGGGGGCAGGGAGGCTTCCTGGAGGGGGTGAGGAGCGGCATGTGGCAGATGGGAAAATGGGAGGAGTGGGTCTGGCAAGAGGAATGAGATAGGAAGGCGCCAAGGGGCAAGAACGGGCTCAGAGTTTGTGTGAATCTCCTTGCTGCTCTGAAAGTTCGGCAGACTGTAATTCTGTCAGTTTTATATTAACATTTACATAACAAGGAGATTGAGAGATTGCATTATTTACATATATATGGAGGCCTGCTGGAACAGGGGATCCTCCTGCCTGTTTATGAGGTTTTATTGATTAATAAATTAGACACTTAACAGATCAGGCACAAATCAAATCCATCCATTTCAGACACCCATCAGGTGCAAATGAATGTAAATTGGGGGCTCATTTGCATATCGAAGGCGAGCCCTTTAGTCGGTCCTGTTCCTTGTCACTGGCACCCCTGGAGGCTACAATTTGCCTGGTGGCCCCCCCCCACTCAATTGAGCTTTGCCCCAGTGCCTGTGAGTGCAGAGGTGCCAGCCGCTGGAGGGGAGCAGCCCAGCCCCAGGCTGTTTGGGCAGTGGGGTGCCCCAGGCTTGCTCTGGCTTCTGCTCTCCTTCCAAGCTCACTTGCAAGACCCCAAGGAGAGCTATGGACTGCTGCCGGAAACAAGAGTCCATGTGGCCAGAAGGGGGTTGAAGTAGTTCTATGGGCCTGTCTTGTGAGGAGGGGGAGGAAGCCAGTTCCATGAGGGGAGTGATTTGCCACCGTCACACAGCAGGATAAGCTTGGTGACAAGTGCCGAAGTCAGTTCTTACCCAGGCCAGAGGATGCTTCCTAAGTGGAGGGAAGGACACTATCAAGACTTCTGGCCCCTGGGGCTCAGACTCTCCTGGGCCAGAGAGAAGACCGTTATTCCACAGTCTGGGCTGCCCACCCACGGAGCCTGTCATTCTGGGCTGCCCACCCACGGATCCTGTCATCCTGGGCTCTCTCCTCCAGGGTCCTGGGTTCCCAAGCACCTCTAGGGTCAGAGAGGAGGAGCAGGAAGGTGTTGGGGTGAGCCAGGCCACTGAGGTTGTGCAAAAAGGGAGAGTTCAAGTTCAACTACCTGGCCTGTAGCGTGTCTGAGTTTCGATGTGCACGGTGTCTGTGTGTGGGTGATTCAGGACACAGGCCACTGACCACAAGCAGGACGAGGTCCTGATGGGCACTCACTTGTCCTGTTACTGGACCTGATGGAGGCAGTGAGCGGTAGCCTAGCTGACCTCGAGGGATTTTTTTGCTGTTTATTCCTAAATCTGCTGGTGTTTGGGATAGGTTAGAATGTCAAGGTTTGTTGCAGAGTGAATGGTGAATTTTGCTCTTGGACCACATCTGGCACTGCTGGTGGTGCTCAAAGGACCGCGTGAGAGGCCAGGACTCAAGCCAGCCTGGGGCATTTGATGGTGGACTTAGTTTATTTGTGTCACTGTCTTCTGTATGCTGAGAAAACAGGCTAGCAGGGTATTATCCCAGGTCACCCGTCTCCCAGTTGACCATCATGAGCAAAGCATTGTGTCCCTTTCTGTCCTTCCCCCGTAACTGCAAAGTAGCAGGAACTGTGCCCCCGCCCCCATACACACCCCACTTGTCCTGCAAACCCTGCTGGGGAGGCTGCGAGAGGCCAGAATGGCTGTCAGCTAATTTGGTCTAACCAGCTCTGAGACCTGGAGTCAGACGACTCAACTTCTTGGGCTGTGGAGGAGACGAAGTACTGAAGAAGGGCTAGGGTGCTGGGATTTGGGTCCCTGCCTCTGCCATGACACCCATGCACCAAAAGTGCTCCCTCTCCCCATCTCTCTGGACTCACAGCTGACGGCAGCACCCAGCTTCATCAAGCATGTCAGCCCCTGGCCCTGGCAAGTGGACAGTAGATAGATGCTCATGGACAGAACTTACTGTTCATAAGATAAAAGAAAGTCTGTGATGTGACCTCTGACGCCTACAGAGGCATCTGTGTCAAAGCTGTAAAGAAAAAGAGGGCAGGTTGGATGCTGACCCTCCCACCCTGAAGTTAGGTCAGTGGTGGGAAACCCGCTCTGGGCGAGCTCAGGGTGCTGAAGCCAGGAGGAGGCTGTTTGCCCTGGGAGTTGGTCCAGAAGGATGGGGCACCCACTACATAGCGAGACCCCTGGACTCTATCTTCAGCACAGCTGAGCCCTTGGTCATCCCCAGGTATCAGTGTCCCCCACCTCAAACTCCTCTAAAAGTCTGCCTAAATGAGCAGGACTGAGGGCAGGTCATCAGTAGGCATCAGAATGGGCAGGAGAGGAGCTCAGATACAGAGCATTTATTGAGCACCTACTGCATGCCAAGCACTTTCATAAGCATCGTCATGTGCTTATTAGGGGCTTCCAAAGATCCCTTGAAAGTAGTAAGGGCTACTTATGAACCAAGTCGTAAGAGGGCTATCACGGTTAACCCCGATGGACATGCACCTGGTTCTCCTCTCCTTGGACATGTGTGGCTCCTCCAATGTCCCTTAACCCAGTCCACGGCCCTCAGTCCCACCCTTTTGGTCCATTTTGTGCTTCACAAGCTCAGTCACAAGCTCCAGGACCAGCACCCAAAATGAAGAGAAGCAAACTCAGGGTTCTGAAGAGACAGAACAGCAGGTAGGATGCTTACTATGCACACAGCCAACCTAGGTTCCATTCCCAGTAATGCAGATGGTCCTGAGACCCACCAGGAGTGATCCCTTAGTGCAGAGCCAGGAGTAAGCCTTGAGCGCCACCAAAATTAAAAGAAAACAAAACAATACAAAACAAAAAAACAACTAAAGGGAGAGAGAGAAGAGGAGAGGGGAGAAAATTAAAAAACAAAAAACCTAAAGGGAGAGAGAAAGGAGGGGAGGAGGAAGGGAGAGGAGAAAAGGGGGAGAGGAAAGGGGAATGGAGAGGAGGGGTAGAGGAGGAAGGGGAAGTGGAGAGGAGGAGGGAAAAAGTGAGGTGGAGGGCAGAGGAAGGGGAATTGAGGGGAGAGGACAGGAGAAGAGGAGAGGTAGCCCGAAGGCAGGCCTCAGAGACAGCACTTTGGCTGTAGGCCCGGCCCTTTTCCTTCAATGCCCTGGGCCCCTTGGATGCCACCGTCTCTCTGAGCCAGTGTCTCGGTGGGCAGTGCTCACAGCTTCCTGGCCCTGAGCACCACATGCCCTTGGCCATGGCCCTATGTTCATGGGACTCAACCCTCCCTGGGCCCTCTTGGTCCTGCCTGACTTGCACCTGGTTGTGTGCCCCCTCTGTCGAGGCAGCTGCTCTTTCATGACCAGTCTGAGTTCCGTCTGCCTCTGCATGGAGGGCCTGGCGCAGTCCCTCACCTCTCCCATCCCACAGGCTCTCCAGCATGCCTTGCTGCGCCTCCCACAGCTCGCTCCATGCTGAGGACCCCACTTGCCCTCTGAAACCCCTTCATCAGGTGCACGGCACCACCACACCCAGCAGAGATGCCCTGCTCCCCTCTGGTCCTGGGCATGTGACCTTGAAGCCTAAATCACTCAGCAGCCTGCCCATTTCACAGATGAGAACACTAGGCCATTGGGTAGGCCATGCACTTTTAATCCCAAAGACACGACTACTTTATTTTCATCACCATGCCATGAAGGGTGCTGGCAGCCCTCCCAGGAGATAGGTGTGGCTAGCCAGGGGAGGACATGTCAAGAGAAAGTTGCCCACATGCACACATGCATGAACGCATGCACACACACATATACCCATGCATACACGACATGCACACACACATGCACCCATGCCTGCATGCACACATGCACACAGGCACACACACACACACACATGCACACATATGCACACATTTCAGCTGTGTGGAATCTCCTGATCTCAGCCTTTTGCCCCAGACCCCTCCCGCCCTACCCCTGACAGACCACCATCCTTTGAGTCCCTCAAGGGCAGAGCCCCAGAGCATCTTGTTGCTGTTTTGTGAATCTCAAGTGATAATTATATGTATAAAATTCGACTGCTTAAACCGTTCAGGATTAATCGGCACCAACACACAGAAATGTGCCTTGCCTGTAATTAGCGATTCCCTGGCAAATGCATTTTGCAAAATAGCACTTGATTTTAATAACAGGCTGTTAGTATTAGAACGCTGTGCCCGTTTTATTTCCAATTGTCAAAGAAGCCCCCTCTCTCTTAGCTGCCCCCCCCCGGCCTCCACTTGCAGGTGCCTTGGGCTCTAGGTGTCTAAGAGGGGGCACTAGTACCCCCGGAAAGGGCATCTTCGAGGTGTCCTCCATCCTGGTTCCTTTGCACACCTCAATGGACCTGGCCTTTCCCGTGGATCACACCAGGATCTCAGCTGCCTCAGGTTGGCTGGGTGCTGGGATCCTTCTTGCCCCTCCCCTCTGCAGCCCCCTTCTCGCTCTTCCTCTCCCCCTCTGGTACTTGACAGTGCAGTCCTCCTCAGCTCTCCTACCCTCAGCTCCAGGGCCCTCCCTGTCTAGTTCTGCCTCTCCTGGGCAGATTTGATGGTCCCTGCCTGCCTCCTTCTGCTCCCCTGTCTAACAAGGCACCTCCCTCCTGCTTCATTAGTCCATTAGTCCCTGCTCTTAGAGCCATTCCTTAGAGCAATGCCTTAACCAGAACTGGAGGTTTTGGCTCTTCCACGCCCCTCCCCCTGCGCATCCTCCACCCCCAGGCATGCCTACTGGGTAAGCCCTGCCCCTCTGAGGATTAAAGGAGGAAGGGGGCGCAGAACTAGCAGCCTCAGCCTACTAGCAGTCAGGCATCTGTAGAGCACCCATAGAGCCAGTGGTGGGGTGGAGGGGACTTTCTCTGCTCTCCCTCTTCCTGCAGCTCCCCTGCCACCCTGACACTCCCCCAGCTTGGGAGGCCCCTTTCCGTGCTGGCTTGTGCTTGTCTGGTATGTGGACAGCAGTGCCCTTTAAAGGAACACAAGGGGGGAGGGTGGGGAAGACCAGGTGTCTGGTTCCAATTCAAGGGAAAGGTCTGGGCCAAGGAGTTGTATGGAAAGGCCAGGATGACACTTCCAAGGTATCCCACGCCAAGCTCCTGCTCCCCTTGCTCCTCCTCATACCACTCCAGTCCACATCCATCCGTCCTCCCCTACTCCTCCCTGCTCCCATGGTGCTATCTGATGCTCCCACAGATGGGGGCTGGGCGGTGTGGTGGGACCCCACCTGCAGGGAAGAGATCCCTCCTACCAGGGGCTTAAAAGCATGTGGCCCCTATCCCCACTCACCTCCCCCTGCTCTTACCTTCCCCCATTCACATCCACCCTCCCTCCCACTTCTCCTCACACTGGCCTCCAGTCTGTATCTCACCCATCATCTAGGCTACCTCTTAGAAGCTTTATCTCCTGACCGCCAGCCAACCTCTTGCTAACCAGTTCTCCTTTTGCTGTCCGAAGGTTCTGCCTAAAAACTCAAAACCAGAACCGGAGAGATAGTCCACTGGTTAGGGTGCTTGCCTTATATTTGGTTCACCTGAGTTTGATCCCTGTTGTCCCACAGAGTTCCCCTGATCCCACCAGGATTGATCCCTAGATGCAGAATGGTTAGTAAGCCCTGAGTACCACAGCTTGTGGCCTCAAAATAAGATAAAATGAAACCAAAGCCTGATCTTGTTTACCTGGCATATTCCGACCCTTGAAGTTCTCTGTCTTCCCCCTATGGGGTCCCTGCTCCTCTACCAGCCCTCTGGGCTCTGCAGCCCTCCCTCCCCCCTCCTGCTATGCCCTAGCCCTACCCCGCTGTGTCGAGGACATCAGCCCCTTGGTGCACTGCTCCCCCTGCCCCTTCTCCAGCTCAGTGTGCACAGTCTGTGCCTGCTGCTTGCTGGATAAACAAGGCTTCTTCATGTCATTGCGGCTGCCTCTCCAGTGTCTCCTCCCGGAAGCCTTCCCGCCCTATCCTCCACTTACCTGCTGCTTCAGTGAGGAACAAGGGCTCCTCTGAATCACTGTTCCTGCCTGGAATGAAAACAGCCTGTCAAGTAGTCAGTACACAGTGATCCGGGGTGACCCAAAAGCAGACACAGTGACCTGAGGCCGAAGTGAAAGATTTAGAGACCCTCATAGCACTACTCATGCTTGAGTCATAGCTCCCTAGGGCCTGGACGCACTCTGCCTCATGACCAGCTCTGATTGAGTGGGACAGTTCTGACCCCCATTTATGGGAGTATCTTCAGGAGGAGTTTGCTGGCCTCAGATTAGATGACCTCTCATCTAGCCCGTGAAATGTAGGTGAGCTTGGCACTTCATTTGCCCTGCCTCCATTTTCCTCTCTGGAAAGTGAGGTTCTACCAGCATTGGCTTCACGGGGCTGCTGGAAGGATTTGCTTGACAAGTATTTGTTGGTCCCTAACTATGTGTAGGCACTAGAGAAAGAACATGGCACAAAACAGCTTCCATGCAGGGCAGGAGGAGTTGCTACAGGGAGGGGAGTATGAAGTGGCTTCCACTGTGGCTTCTGTGTCACCTGGCCCAAGCCTGTGACAACGAGAAAGAAAATGAAGCTCCGTGAATGTTAGTGGGGTCATGGTCACAATGTTAGTGACACCCATGGTCACTAAGCACATCTGGAATCAGTTAAGACTGGAAATCAGGTGCTCTGGCACCTAGGCAAAGCTCGCTGTGATGGGAGAGAAGGATTCAGAGAAAAGGGTCAGAAGGACTGGGTGAGAGTTGGGGAGGGACAAGGGAGGACCTGACCCCCAGGTTGTTCCTTCTCAGCTCATCTCAGTGTTGGCTCGATATAGGCACAATTGTCCCAACTGCCCTCTGGGAAGGATGAATCTGTGGTATTGGCACCCCATTTGCAGACATCCTGGAGGACCTCAGCATTGGACATAGGCATGTCAACTGGCTGTAGGGTTGAGAGATGCTTTCGGGTATAAAGATGCAGGTGTGGCAGCTGGAGGCGGGCACTACCATGGGGTAGGCAAGGGCACAGTGTTAGTTAGCAACAGCTACTGTTGTGTGTCTGGCCCCACTCAAGGTGACTTTAAGCTAATGGCTCATGCCCTGAATCTCACTGACCCACTGTCTTATTTATTTTATTTATTTTGTTTTATTTTATGTTTTATTTTCTGGCTACACCTAGCACTGATCAGGGCTTACTTCTGACTCTGTGATCAAAGATATTTCTTGGAAAAGTTTCAGGGACCAAATGGGGAGCTGGAGATCAAACCCTTTTCTGGGTCGGCTGCATGCAAGGCACGTGCCCTGCCCAGCTCCTGTCTTTTGTCTTCCTGGGGTCATTGTTTCAGGAACCAAACTGGAGTGATTTCTTGCATGCTCTTGAGGAAGGAGATACATCACAGAAACAGAACTGAGGCATTCTGGAGCCAGCTTCCCCAAGCGGTTTCTCCGGGAGTGGCTCCGGGTCCCCTCCCCTTCACTCAGAGTGTTCCAAAAAAGCAAGCTCCTTTTAGCATGTGTCTCAGTGAGGCCAAACGAGGAAGGTAATGCTGAAGTAAAAATAAATGCACTTAAGTGTGCCCAGAATAAATGGCTTTTGGATTATCTGCTGCTTCGGATGTGGGATCTCTGTAAAGAGTGACCATAGCTGCAGGTAGGGGGTGGGGGAGGTGTTGGGGTGCAGGCAGGAAAAGCTGCTGCCCAGAAATTTAGGAATGGGATGTGTCCTCAGCTGGAGACAGGGGTGGGGTGGGCTGCCACAGGGAGGGAGTTTGGGGCCTGGATCTGTTGGCAACCCCACCCCCCAATCTGCTATTTCTCCAGCAGGTTTGTAGGTATTATGAATGGAAATAGCATTTTGTGGTAAAGCTGTGTTGAAATGTTTGGAATATGGCAAAGTGGCAAGTTTATTTACTACAGGGTTTGTGGAATCCTAACTCAGGCCAATAAGGCTTGTGAACTTCCAGAAAGAAATATGATAGACAACACAGCATCCTTGTGCTTATGTGCGCATGTGCACAAGTGTAAATGGTGATAAATGCATGCATGTAGGATGTAGTCTTTCTCTCTCCTCTCCCCCCTCTCATTCACTAACACTATTTAGAACACAACCACTTTCTCTGACATGGGGGTGCCCCACGCCTGTCTGTTGGCTCCAGCACATGTTCTTACTGACTTGCGATTGTTCCAGAACTGTCTATGGGATACGTACACGAGCTCTTGCTCCCTGGTAGCTTTGTTAGCTGTATGAGGAAGAGGATTATGGGGTGACAGTTCAGGATCAGGAAAAAGACAGGGGCTCTGTACAACATCCTACTTTGGGGGTCTTTCACCTCACTTGGCTTAAAGCTATTCTCAGTTTGTTCTTACAGAATCCCTTCTTAGCTGGTAAAACTATGTGCTCTAGGCATGTGGCTTTGTTTCTGCTTCACTTTGGGGCCACTGTTACTATCACTGTCATCCCGTTGCTCATCAATTTGCTCCAGTGGTCACCAGTAACTTCTCCATTGTGAGACTTGTCATTACTGTTTCTTTTTTTTTTTTTTTTTTTGGCATATCGAATATGCCACGGGTAGCTTGCCAGACTCTGCCATGTGAGCAGAATACTCTCGATAGCTTGTCAGGCTCTCTAAGAGGGATGGAGGAATCAAACCCGGGTTGGTCACGTGCAAGGCAAACTCCCTACCCACTGTGCTATTGCTCCAACCTGCTTTGGGGCCACATTTAAAAAAAAAATGTGTTTCGTTTTGGGGCAGGGCTTACTCCTATCTCACTGCTCAAGGATATGTCCAAGCTGTGTGTGTTTGGGGAACCATCTGCAGTGCCAGAAATCTAACACAGGTAAGACAAGCACCTCGGTCCCTGAGTTATGTAACTTTGAAACTTATTGAGCTGTGTGTCAAGCAACACATGCATTAGATAGCACTGTAGCACTGTCGTCCCATTGTTCATCGATTTGTTCGAGAGGGCACCAGTAACGTTTCCATTGTGAGACTTGTTACTGTTTTTGGCATATCGAATACACCATGGGTAGTTTGGCATATCGAATACACCATGGGTAGTTTGGCATATCGAATACACCATGGGTAGCAGGCAGGATACTCCTGGTAGTTTGCCGGGCTCTCTGAGAGGGACAGAGGAATCAAACCCAGGTCGGCGGCATGCAAGGCAAATGCCCTACCCTCTGTGCTATCGCTCTGGCTAGTCCATACCTAATGCATAATGAGATGCATAATGCATGATACATCTTATTATGCATAGGTGTGTGTGTCAGAAATCAGTGCACACTCTGGTGTGCCCCCCTGTTTGAGTGCACTCGCCCCTGTGGAAGCACACTAGCAGCTTGGGTGTGTTTGTTATGTTCCATTCTGCTCTTGTACTGCTTTTGTGTCAGCCACCACCCGCCACATCCAGTTCATGATACACACGAGGGTCATGACCTGTATTCTGGGAACATGACCCTAGATTTCAAACTGGTGAATGTGGGAGGTGCTGAACACATACCTGTTCTCTGTCCTGTGCACAGTCCCTCTGGGGGGAAGGACAGGGCCAGAGACTCTTTGTATTAACAGAAACAAGTGAGTGCATGGCTCCACAGGGGCCCAGGATGGGGAATCTGTAGGTGCGCTATCCCAGCCAGGTCCTTCAGGAGGAGAGAACCCACGTTGTCTGTGAGCGCTCCAAAATACCTGGGGTGGAGTGAGCCAGTAGTGAGTGAATGAAACTGCCCTCCTGCCTGGAGAGGCCCCTGGGGGTGATAAGGAAAATGGGTATCGGGGTCCTCAGAAGGAAGGCATCGCAAGGGCCCAGAGTGGGAAATCCCTGGAGATCATCTTGCCCACCGTGTTTTTGCACAGATGTGGGAACGCAGGCCAGGGAGACTTCGGAACCTCCGAGCCGAGCCCGAGCTGGAGTCTGTGGCGTGCTGGCTCTGTGCCGGGGCCGAGCAGGCGGCACGGGATGGGAGAGTCCAGATTTGAGACCGGAAACGCAGTGCTTGGATCATGACTAGCATTCTCAGAATAACCTCTTCTTGCATGTGACTTTGATTTGTGTTTTATAATTATAATCCAGGCCTCATGGTTACAATAGTGTGAGTGTTTATGGTTTTGTGGTAACCACATCAAAGTTCCCAAGACTCTCCACTGCCATGCATATGTTATTTCTTAGCCTCCTCTCATTCCTCTCTGGCCCTTCTCTCTCACCCCTTGGTAATTTCAGTTTTCGTTAGCCCCAAATTCTGAAGTTATTTGATAACCTTAATTCCTAGAAAGGAGACAGACCCTGAGGGATAGGAATGACCTCTACAGGTGGCACACGCAGGCCTAGAAGCAGGCCCCATGGCCTGTGCTGCTGGAGGTTTGGCTGAAGGGTGGGGAAGTCAGAGCCTCTCGGGACACAGCGGGGCTCTTGGGAAGATTTCCCCTGAACTATTGCAGGTCACGTCCCTGAAATCCCTGTGCCACCAGTATCCACTAAGAAGAGGGGAGGGTACTGTTATGGATGCTACTAACAGAGGGAGGCAGAGATGGGGCTTTGCGTAGGGCAGGATGGGGTGCTGGGCAGGAGAAAGGCCTGATCCCAGGGGAGGGACCTGTGCTGCTCCCAGGCCCAGAGGCTGCTTGGTGTCAAAGTGGCCATCTCCCTCCGGGATTATAAACTCTAACTGTGGGAGGAACTGGGAGCTCAGAGGGAAGGTAACTGGAATTAGGTGACCCTGGGGGACAGGACAGAGTCAAATTTAGGAAGTGGCCAACATCACCCAATTCCTGTGCCTCATCTGACTGTACTGCTGGTGAATGGCTCTCTCTATGCTTCAGTTTCTTATTCTGTCCATCGTGGGAGAGGGTCCAACTCAAGGAATACTGCCATTGGGGAGCCAGAGAGATAGTACAGAGGATAGGGACTTGCCTTGCATGCGGCTGACCCCAGCTGGATCCCCTGATCCCATAGAGTCACCTAAGAATTCTCAGGAGTGAGCACAGAGCCAGGAGTAAGCTTTAAGCATAGTTATGTGTGGCCCAGAACCTCCTCATGCCTCCCAATAAAAGAGAGCCTTTGCCAACTAACCATCCCTCACCTTGCTGATGGCAGGCAGCAGAATCCCAATGCATGGCTCATAGCTATGGCTTGAGCTATGACAAACTAAATTCAGGTAAAATGGGAGACTTTGCAAGGTCGGAGCATTTTGTGAAGAGATAAAATGAATAGAGTCCTAGAAGCAGACAGTCCAGTCTGCACAAGACCCAAGGACTTTCCTTGGCACAGCCGCCCCCACTTCCCCTGGGCCCTGAAATATGAGGACTTCAGAAGTCAGTGGGAAGCATCATTCTGCATGGTTTTCATGTAAGAAGGTCTCCAGAAGTTTCCTAGACTCCAGAGATGTAGGTTGGCAGCAGAAGCTCCCAGGGCTCTGCCCTGGACCGGCCATGCCCTCACTGGTTGGCCCTGCCTCTCAGCTGCCCACGCCCCCAGTCGGTAGCAGCAAGGCAGGGCATTGAGATAAGAATACTGTGTGTTAGGGGCTTAGCCATGCTTGACCCCGAGCAAAAATTTGGAGGCAGTGAGCAAAAATCCCCTCTGTGCTTTGTAACAGAAAATGGGGAAAATCCCCCTTTGGCTCTTGGACTCAGGAGGGCAATAGATTCTGGCTGAGTGTATCTGTGACAGGTGCTCAGAGCCTCTGGGCAGAGGGGGTAATAGGCTCTTTCTGTGAGCTGTCATAGGTCCGGGACCCCTGGTCCTTACTCTACTTCCTGGGTTCAAGCCCTCACACACAGGGCTGGGGCACAGAATTTTCCCCACCGAACTACAACCACCTGGACCACTCATGCCACACTTCCCAAATGAATCATTGTGCTCTCTTCAGGGCCTTATCATCAGAAGACCATGTTTCCTTTTACCAGTATAAGACTGAAAAAGTCTGTGGTCTTTTTCTCCCCAGGTACCACCCCGTCAGGCGAGGTAGAGGCCATTCGTGCACTGGTATCTGAGAAAGCTGGCATGTAGAGGGCGGACAGGAACTGCCAGCATGCCCAGAGGCTGGCTGCTAGAAGTGGGAGGAAGAGGCTTGACCTCCTGGTGAAAGAATTTTATCCATGCCACCTAGGTCCTTTGCAAAGGGCGGCATGGCTGTCACTGTATCAGATGGAGCATCTTTCAGTCGGGCTGGGACATGGACAGTTCCCTGCTTGGGAGGCACATGACCAGCACCTTCTTAGAAGCCATGGCAGAGGTTCACAAGATCATTTGGGCTACCACTGCCTTTACAGAAAGAAGAATCACTCTGTACCTCTGGAAATATACCGAAGTGAACAAAATAAAGTGACCCCCAGGTGCAACAGAGGCTAAGACCAGATCATCCCAGTGTGCCCCAGGGAATATTTCCCATCCTGGGAAACAGTGGACTAGACTAATAGCAATACCAGTTAAGCTTGGAGAATAGTCTGGGCTCCACTCTGACCCCCACTGCACAGTATTAGAATAGACAACCGCACATCAAACTCCAGTGCTGTTGGGGGCGGGGGGGCTTAAAAAGAAATGTTCCAATCATGCTTCAGAGAGCTAGCTAGCTGTCTCAGTCTGGCCAGAATGCTGACTTCTGTGCATTCAAGTCTTGCATGCTTCTCTGCATAGAGGAAGAATCCAACACGATCTGGTTGGCTTTTCTTCCAGTTGAGCACTGACTGAGTAGTAAAGGGGTGGGCTGCCAGATTCCGTGGTGACATCCTCTGAAGGGGGAGGGGAATCTACCCCTGTCCTGCTGCATCACCAGTTATAAAGTTTATCTTGTGACTGTATGGAGACAGCCTCCCCAAAGCGACTGTTCTCCTGGGGTCGGACAGACAAATCTAGTCCCTGGCAGGGACTGGACCCCTAAAAGACCCAAGAGCCTCACTGGAGGCTCCTTTGATCCTAGATCAGCCATCATGTAAGATATTGGATCTCGAGACTGGGGGTCCTTTGCTCTGTTGGGCAATGACCACAGCCCAGTCAATTGGACTCAGCACTTCCCCCCACATGTGCCTCTGTGGTTTGGGGGTTTCGCTCGTAGCTGGCAGAGCTGACAGTACTGAGGGTATCTTCCTGGAGTCTCTGTTGGGAAGTATGAAATTCAGTGCGGTGGCCTTTGCCGTTCCTGGCTGGCCGTGTCCCATGCCCAGCCCCACTAAGTACTGCTGTTGGGGCCGCCAGGCTGCGCACTGGATTTAGAACGGACACCTGTCAGTCAGGGGCCTGGGGAGTGGGAGATGCTCTTCCCTCTTCCCGCCCAGGGAAGAGGAGGCTTTTGTGTGGTAACTTCCTGATTTCACATTTTAATTTTCAAAAAGGAAATAAATTCTCTTCAGCCTGTAGCTATAATTGACTTTGGAGTTGTGACTTTATCATGCAAATGGTTATTTGTGGACTTTTAGAAACCTGCATCATGGAGCGAAATTACATACTTAGAGCCTTCCGAAGCCATGGATTATGGTCCCAACAGATCCTAATGATTCTCTGGGTGCCATTAGGGTATAACGTGAAAATGCATATTTGGAGGATGATTAAAAAGCAAATGAGCATGCATGGTGAAATTCCTTGTGCAAGTGGTGATTAGATTCATGGAGGGCTCTTTTCTAGTGGGAGGGATCTCATGGCCACCCTGCCCGCCCCCTGCCCTGGCAGAGCCCCAGGGAGGCCCTGCTAGCTGTATAAACAGTCATTGACTCAAACCTGAGCTGGGGGAAGGACCTGCCATGCTTCTCGTCCCAGGAGTGCATCCCCACAGAGGGACCTGGGGCATCCAGGAGCCGTTGCCACACCCCCACCCAGAGTGCCACTCCTTGGAATCTGCTGGAAAGAGTTCACTCTGACCTGGCTCCGGTAATCCGTGAAACTATCCCAATCCCAGAGAGAGAGGCAAGTTTGTAAGAGCAGGAGTCTGGGGAGGGTTTGAGACCTCCCTTTCAGTGGCTCCACGAAACTGTTGCTCATGTGCATTTGGCCATCGGAGCTTACAACCATGGGGAATGAAGACACCATGTGATGCTGTCCATGAGAGGTTTCAGAATTGCAGAGCGCAGCAGGGTGCTCCCTGGGACTCCTGCTCCTGTGTCTTGGGGAAAGCAGATGCTTCTGGCGGGGCTCCAGCCCCACCCACAGGGGCCTGTCCCTCGGCACGATCCCAGCACGTACTTTCAGCTACTCCAGGCTCTGGCAGGGGCTTCTCTGTGAACTGTGTCTCTGTGCCCATCGTGGCACACCACCACCAGCCCGCTGCCTCTGCACACCCTGTGGTACTGTGTCAGCGCTGTGTCCAAATCAGTAGGAGCACTTAGGCCATGGCAGGCACTCAATAGGGCTTGCATCGCATTTATTATTATTTTTTAAAAACTTTTTGGTTTGTTTGTTCAGAGGCCATACCCAAGCAATACTCAGGGCTTACTCCTGGCTCTGTGCTCAGGGATCACTTCTGGTCGTGCTCCAGGGCCAGGGATTGGACTGTAGCAGGCAGAGCAAGCATGTGGCCATCTGTGCTATCATTCTGGACTCGCATCTATTTATCACCACCCCGTGACTCGTCCCATTGATAGATGTAGTCACAAAACTCCTTGTCTAAAGTCAGCAGCTGTTAAGAGATGCATCCAGGACTACTTCAGGAAGTGCTACACCCTGCTGTCAGTCAACCCAGTCAAATGTTTCCGTGCTGGGGTCCTGCTGTGTCAGGGACCACAGGCTCATACCCAGTGGTGCTTAAAGGGCTGTGTGAGGGATCAAATCAGAGCCCTGCACATGGGACACAGGGCTTCCCTGTGCTATCCCTCTGGGTATATTTGTTTATTTATTTGGGAAGGAGCCTCCCCAGTGGTCACTTGGCGGTTCAGTGCCACAACGGTTCCCTTCCAAGGTGCAGCTTGCAGCCTCTGCAGTGTCAGGGATTGAACTCGGGGTCTTGAGCACGCCAGGCATGTGCTCCACCTCTCAACTACCTCCCATCCCTGGCCTTTCATCCTTACAGCAATAGGCCCTCTCAGGTGTGTTCGTGCCAGAGGCAGATTTGGAGGTGGGAAGATCTGTGGTGTGCATCCTGCGTTGGCGTCCTCTCTTTTCCGGGGAGGCCCTTAGCCCAATGCCAGAGACACTCATTCCTGCCCCTTAATTCCCTCCTTCACCTAGTGCCCCCACCCCACCCCACCACTGCTGTTTCTTCAGCAATGAGGAGAAATATTCCTCCCGAAGTCCCCGAACCCTGCTGCCTGTCCTTTCCCACCACCTCTCCAACTTTCCTGCGTTACCCCCATGGCCCCCACATCTGGACTACATGTGGGCATTAGAAACTCCCCTTCCTATCTAACTTTGCCAAGCCTTCCCCTCACTGCTTGCTGCAGCCTCTTTGTGCATCCCCTCCCTTTCTTTACCCAGCTGGGCCGGCCTCCTGACTCTCTGGCACCTCCTTTACGATCTTCTTAGTGCTGGGGTTATGCAGAGTCAGCTCCTTGTCTCTTCGTATGTCTTGATGTCTTACGTATGCTTGTCTTCATCACCTATCCACTGTGGATTGCCTGGTCGGGTGTGTCTCTAAGACATCCCCTCCTGCATGCACAGCTCAGCACTTCCTCTAGGGCATCTCAGGGGGACCCCAGACTGCCCACAGCAGCACTTGTTCTCGTTTCAGTGTTCTCTCCTAGCCAATGGCACCCTGGTCCTTGCAGATGCACACACTAGAAACTGGGGCGATCAGGGGAGTGTCCTTCCACCCCATCCCACAGTCCGTCTGTCACCATGATGGGGTGATGCCCCCTATGTGGTAATGGGTTCCCCACTTCACTCTTGCTGCTCCAAGTCAGCGCCCTAACACTTTGCAGTTCCAGGTTGGTCCTGCCCAACCCTTTCCCACCCCATATCTCCGTCACCCCACAGCCCATCCACACCCCACCCTCCCTGGGGTACTGGTGCTTTTTGCGAGTGTGTCCTAAATTCACATCATGGCCCTGGAGGCCTGCAGGGCCTCTCACCCTCCACCTCGTCCCCCTCTGCCACATCTCTCACCCTCCTTTTCTCTTGGCTCCAATCACAGGACCCCAGAGCCCCTCAATGCCTAGGGCTCACTCTTCCCTCTCCCTCTACATGCTGTTCTTTCTGTCCAAAACATTCTCTCTGCTTGCATGTCCCCATTAGTTTCCAGTTCCTTCCAGCCCCATCCCTTCAGAATGGACAGGGGTCAGGGTAGCTCTGAGCAGGGGAAGGAGAAGTCGCACCTTGTCCTGGGGACCAAGGCCTCATAACTGTAGCCCTTTCCCCGAGGCCACTCTTGCCTCCAGGACTTTCATTCTGCCCTGAAATCCTTCCCTTCTCTGTGTCCTCCCTAAAGGCCTGTAATGGTCCATGCTCCCTGTCCCTTGGTGCTGTCTGTGCCCACCCTGTCTGAATGTTCTGGGTTTTTATGCCATTCCCTGACACTCGGCTCCTCAGCATCTCAGGATAAAAGGGATGATGGTACCGCTTCAAGGTTTTCTGGGAGTATTTAAAGAAATCACACTCAGGGGCCGAAGAGATAGTATAGCAGATACAGTGTTTGGCTCTCAGCACGACCAACATGGGTTCAATTCCTGGCACCTCTTATGGTCCCCTGAGCTCCACCACGGTGGAACACCACCTCATGTGGTCCCCAAACAAGATACGAAGTCACACGCACAAGGGTGCTCCAGCTGGTTGCTGCTTTTTCTGTACTGTGGTCTCACCCATGGGTCTCCTCCCCATTGCAGGTGACTCAGACAGCCTGTCTCCCACATGGATGAGCACAGTTTGGACTGTGTGGGACTCATCCAGGTCATGGGTCAGGACAGACTTGCTAAAACAGACATGCACAGACAGGAGGGTCCCAGTGTCTGTTTTGATCAAACTGCTCCCCTTGGGCCTGGCCCCTGGATTCCAATAGGCTTTTTGCTCTCACCTCACCAGGATCCTGCAGCACCGCCCATGGTCCCAGGTAGGTAGGGGTTCCCTACAAAGGCATTGGGTGCCAAAAGTATCTTAGCTTAGGATTGAGTATTTTGGGAGTATTTTGGGCTACAGTTTCCCAGATGTTCCCAATTTGCAAATTAAAAAAAATATTTATTTGTTTTAGTTTTGGAGCAGTACTCAACTGTACCCGGGGCATTCTCCTGGCTCTGTCCCCGGGGATCACGCTGGGCAGTGCTCGGGGACCATACACGGTGTGGAGGCTCAGCCTGCAGCCTCATGCAGACCACACACACTGCCCCCTCTCCCAACTCCCTGCCCCCTATTTTAATCTGATTATTTTAACCCTAATGTTTATTGTTGAAAATTTAGAAAATGCAAATAAGTGTAAATATTATCTATAATCATCATCCTACTTAACTTTCATTAACATTGTGTGCATTTTCCTAGCTAACCTCCTTAATGAAAATATTATGTACAATAGTAAATAATATTTGTATTATGTATGTATATGTCTAGACACATTGTCAAAGGTACATCTCTGCGTATAACCAACATATAGTTTGCTTTTTTCAGAGGAGATTTAGTTTTTTCTACTTGACATTTTGTGATTATTATTTCCCATGATATTACATGTTCTTTAAAAGCATCATTTTTAATCGTTGTTCCTGAACTATAGTAACATCTCTTCTAATCAATAGAGTAATTTTTGCTTAATGCAGAAAATGCATTTTAAACAATAGGCTTATAGGAGTGCACAGAGGGAGACCACTGCCTCATTCATGGTCCAGGTTCAAACTCAGCCAGTCACCTCATTGGTATACACCAATGCTTGCCTCCCTCTCCTCACAGGGGTGCCGTGTGTGATGGCATCAGGCCACCCCCAGAGGTCCACTGTGCCCCATCCCAGAGCTACAGGAGCTTAAGTTTGGGGCACTGGTGTTGGCAGTGGTTTGGGCAGTGTCTGGTCACTGGATGCCTGCAGATTTGATTCGCAGTACAGATTTGATTCGCCATTTCCCCTCTTCTTTTCTTTGGTGGTGGTGGTGGCAGGGCTGGGGGGCACTTCTTTTCCAGCTGGGGGGGTGGGGGAGGGAGCAGAGTGGACAATATCTAAATCAAAACTAAAATAATTCTGATTGGTTTGTCTTCCCACAGCCCCGTGTGGTTTCTGCTGCTAGAGCCTCCCCCGACCCTCACCATTTTAAGCTGAGGAAACTGAGACCCAGAGAAGCTCTAGAAATCTTAAATCTGCGAGAGTAACGGGCCTATGCAGGTCCAGCCCTGAAGTGGTGGCTTCCGGTTAACTGAGCCTCCGCCGGGTGGGGTTCTAGGTCACCCAGCTCCTTCGGGGCCCAGTCGCCTGCCCAGGGCACTAACTCTGACTTCCGCTGCAGCTCTGCGTGGCCAGGGAGGAGAAGCCAGCAGGCGTGCCCTCATGCACAGCCCTTCCTACAGCCCGAAGAGGAGTCCCGCACAGCCCCAGATCCACCCTAATTGTATTTTCTCTCTATCCCTTGGAAAATAAAAAATTGCTGAGCGCCTGCTATTTTTCCCTGAAACTGTGTAGCAGAAATCTTCTCCTGGGCTCTGACCCCAGGAGTCAGCTTTCCGCCCAAAGCACATTTTTACAGCCAAGTTATTTCTGATTCTTTAAAAGCAGAAGCAGAAGCAAAAAAAAAAAAAATTGTCTGGAAGAAGACTCTGTTGTAATGTAATGTCTCAGCAAAAACTGGCCAGAGCTGCTGGGCAGAGCCTGGCTCCTGCCCTGACGCGGGGAGCTGGGGAGGTGTCCCAAGCAGCGCGGGGAGCTGCAGGCTGCAGGCAGCCCCTGGTATTGTAATTACCCCACAGACACAATTGAGAAGAGAGGGACCAGAGGGTGCTGAGAGGAGAGGCACCAGTGCTAGGAAGAGGAATAGACTGTTTACAGATCTGACTTGGGTCTGGGAAGAGCCCCCAAATAATGCTAAGTGAGTGCTTCCTGGGGCCTCATAAGATGCTTTGACTTGGGATTTGTGTTTAGGATAAGCCAGGGGGGCCAGGGCATAGCTGAGAGGGAGGGAGCACAGGCAGGTTCCATCTCCTCATTACACAGTTCCTGGAGTGTCCCCAGAAGCACAGGGCTAGCCAGAGCAGTGCCACACCCCCGAGCCTCAGCACCCGCCTGACCCAAACTAGGGAACTGGATATCACAGGATGTGGTCCTGAGCACTGCTGGGAGCACCTCCCAATCAAATAAAATAGAATCATCAAAATCTATGTGTGTGTTGGGGGTGAAGGGAAGGAGAGAGAATGTGTTTGTGTGTGTGACTGTGTGTGGTGCGACCTGGGGACCTGTATTTGTATGTGTGTCTTTATGCTGGATCAGGAGAGGAGCTGATCACCTGTGTGTCTTGGGCACCAAGCAGGTTTCCTGGAATGAAGCAATCGCCCCATAAATGTGTTTTCAGGCTGCAGGAGGTGCATGCGTGCAGCTATGTGGATGGCTCAGAACATCCCTTATTGATGTGGGGGCGCCTGTGTCCGCACCTACTTGTCCATACTGGGGTGTAGAGCTAGTGAGTGAGTGCCAGGTGTGGAACGAGAGCAGAGTGGGAACAAGTATCTGGGAATATGAGGGTGCCTGGCATATCGCGGGAGGGCGTGTCTTCTGCAGTTGGGAGCAGGCATGCATCCTTATTGTGAAGATTTGGGCAAAGACACGTGAGCAGACAGCAGCAGTCTGGATGGCTGAAAGCAGAATATCAGAGAACTATCTAGAAATATCTTTATATCTAGAAATATCTCATAAGTATGTGAGGGCCTCTCCTGTAGGTTCACATATGTTTGCCTCTGGCCCTAGCATGTCTAGATTTAAGTCTTTATTGTACACATTTCTGCCCAAGGAGCAGCTTTGACGCGTTATTAGAAGAACCCATGGACAAGACTGTACTTTTTGCCATAAATCTGTAGCACCCACATCAGCAGTGACACCCTCCAGGCTCTCCTACTTCCGTTTCCTCCAGACACACAGTATTCCCTGTTTCTGATGGTGATGGACCCCTTAGTGGGGACACAGGCCCACAGAGACACTGTCCTTAGGTCACCGTGCCATCCAGTATCACATGTCCCCTTTGCAGGTCTCCCTTGCCCTGGTTCCTCAGAACCCCCAGGAGGCACCCCTTAGGCGATTCTCCCCTTGCTCAAGGTCAGAACACCTCAGGATTGCTCTCCAACAGCAAGCCTGACAAATGGCCACTGCAGCCAGGACTGGGGACGTGGCATTTCTCTTGCCTTCTGAGAATCCCCTGGTGCCTGCTGTGGTGGTCCTAATTGTGTTTTCTTTCTGAGCATCCTTGCTTCCCAGAGCACGGCACGCCTACTCGGCAAAGGCCATGCATCAATCCTGAGCTGGACAGGAGGCAGGAGATGGGGTGCAGTGGGGGGGTGACTTCATGGAAAATGAAGACATCCCTGGCACAGAGATGCCTGGCTGCAGACGGAGCCTGAGGCACGCCCTGGGTTCCTCTCCATCCCAGCCCATTCTGCTCTCAGTGCCTTCTTTCCTGCTCCTGCAGACGTGGTGTCACTGTGTATTGTGCACTGTGTGAGGGACTTATCAGATGCTCAAGTAGAAAATGGAGCACTCACACAACTTTGTCTGGACAACAGAGCCAAGAGAAGCCCCCGGAGGCAGGTGTCTGGGAGGGCCAGAGTGGAGGATAAGTTAGGAGAAGGTGCCTGGGGCAATAGGTGGTCCCACCTGACCAGGAGGAGCTGCTATAGGAGCACATGCTGGGCCCTCCGTGAGTACAACATAGAAGGGTGTTCACTGGGAAGGGTCAGTTAGGGACATCCTAGGGGCAGCCCAGAAGGACAAGAGACAAAAGTGAAAATGAAGATTTCTGAGCAGGACAAGAAGGTGGGAATGGGATGGGGGTAGGGTCTCACTTTGGGGTGCTCCCAGCTCTCCCCTGCAACACGACTCTCTCTGCAGAGTCAGTTTGGGGGTTGTGAGGCCTTTGCAGGAAGCTGTGCAGATGGCAGACTCAGTTATCATAGGTCCTGGAGCTATCAGGGTGGACCCCCGCTCCTCGAGTGACCCAGCCTGGCAGTCAGCAAGGACTCGGGTCCGATAGGTGCAGGCTGTGAAAGTGCGTTCCAAGTGCTGGAATTAGTTAGCATCAGGATGGAGTCTTTGCCCTCCAGCATTTTATAAGCCAGCGGGAGGAAGCAGGGGGTGACTCAGTGCCAGGAAACTGTTTCTAGGTGCTTGTAAAGATGATAAACAGGTCTGTGGGAAAAATTGGGCACCCTTTGACACAGGAAGTCCATGGAGGTTTCTCAGAAGGTAACACAGATGGCAGGTGTGAATGGTAAGGGGCAGGCGAAAGGACATGGGGAGGGAGAAAGAAAAAGACTCAGTTTGGAGCAGGAAGTCTGTTGAATGGAAAGACCCCAGGTCTGGAAGGTGGAGCCAGCCAGGGGCTGGGGCGTCCTGGTGAGAGCACGGGGAAGGGCCCGCAGGGAGGGGATCTTGTGTGTCCAGGAGTGGGGCGTGTGTCTTGGGGGCTGGATCCTGCAGGGCCCTGCAGGCTGCTGAGGGGATCATGGCTTTTCCTCTCTGTGTAGCTGAGCCTGGAAAGTTTTCCAAACAGCAGCAGAACTGACCTGATTCTGGTTGCGATTGATGGCTCTGGTGGCTCTGAGAACAGGTTGGAGGCCAGCCAGAATCAAGGAGAGTGAATACATTAGGGGCTATGCTCTGGTTTGGAGGAGAGATGGTAACTTGGCCAGGCAGGAATGGTTACGGAGCTGAGAAGGGATCAGCTTTGGGCTATATTCCCGGGCTTACTGGTGGGAAGAACATTGGGCTCAGGGAAGAGAGGAAAGAGAACAGGTGGCGTGGGAAGGGCAGGAGGAGTGTCAGAGTGAGTGGTGGGATCCTTAGGTTTGTTCGGGTTTGGGCAGATACCCAGTTTGAATAGGCAAGGGGTAGTGGGATGTGGATTTATGGTGGAGCTTTGCATTGGAGACGAAACTTTCAGCGTCCTCAACCCCTAGAAGGTTCTGGAAATACTCATGGCACTGACCGTCTGGGAAGAGAGCCTGTGAAATCTGGGGTGAGGAATGAAGGACAGGGAAGCAGTGCAAATAGCGTGAGGTGAGTGTGATGACCACTACAATATGCAAACTGCCGATGGTGGACCGCAGGCCTGGCGGGGTGGGCTGCTCAGACCACAGGACTTCAGGGCAGGCGGGTCCAATAAGCGGGTTCTGCACTCAAGGGTCTAGAGGTGAGCAATACGGCCTGGGATGGAGAGGAAGACCGTGATCCTAGGACCTGGGGCAGGAAGCCCCCATTCTTGGGACTTCAGTCAGTGAGTGAAGTGGTTTTAAACCTGTTGGTACACACCTCAATTCTTAACAGGAAGTGTGTTGAATAAATGTCAGATGTGGCACCATCCACCTAGGACTGAGGACTGGCCCCTGGCTTGTGCTGGAGGGCCACTTGACTCTGTTTGGCCTTTGCTAGATCAACATCTGTGGGATTTAGACTCCTGTGGGATTTAGACTCCTGTGGGATTTAGACTCAGGTGGTCCAAGCCAGGAGGCTGAGGGCACACACACACACACACACACACACACACACACACACACATCTACCCTGGGGGATGGGTGCACAGCCACATGGGCCAGAGGGGTCAGGTCTGGCGGTAAGAGCTTGATATGGGCAGGGCAGGGCCATTTCACTGGGTGAAGTGATGAAGTTGGTGTCTGGGGTGAGGCCGGCATGTAGCAGTGGCCCACAGCAGAGAGGACCAGCAAGGAGGAGGGACAGAAGAGGAGGGACAGAAACCCGTGTCCAGGAGGAGGTGGTGAAACAGACTCAGCGTTGCTGGCGAGCCCCCATGGGCTCAACCACCAGCTGGGTGGGACTCTGCATGGGAGCATGTCCCGTCCACAGGTCAAGCCCAGGCCTGGGGTCATGCAGGCCAAGGGCAGTCCTCAAGCTCACTGGAGAACCTTCCTGATTTGGGGGCCACTGCTGTCTGACCCCCGGAGAAGGGGATGGTGGGCCATCAGCAGGTGTCCTGGGCTCAGTGAGAGCTCAAGCCAGGCCACCAAGTACAGGGTCATGCCATGGGGGGATGCTGGGACGCGTGTCCTCTGCCAGACTCCCTACCCCCAGTTCCCAGGGGGTCGTGGAGGGGTCCCTGTGTCCCGCTGACACAGCAGCCCAACTTGGTCACCGCCCTTCCTCAGGACCCTCCCCAGGTCGGAGAGAAGAGCGCCTCGGCCTCATTCCTTATTCCCCGCCCAGCCTGCACCTGCTGTCGCCCTCGAAGCGCTTATTACACCTGACAGTCCAGAATATATCTGTTTCCTGGTGGGTTGTCAGCCTCCCTCTCCTTCTCTGGACTAGGAGGTCTCCAGGCTAACCCTCGCATGTTCTGCTGCCCCCAGTGCTGGCGAGGAGGGAATTGGCCCCTCTCCTCTCCAACTTCTCCTCAAGGTCCAGGTTGAGGCAACGGCACTCCTGAGCTGTGTCTGGGTCTGCAGGAAACCCCATCATTCCCCTGCCCCCAGCTAAGAGCCCCAGCAGCCGAGAGGACATCAGTGCTGGGGGGTTTGCACCACCCCCATGACGGGGCGGGGGAGTGCATACGGACCCTGGAAACCTCAGGCTCTTGTGTCCAGGTGGATAAGCCTTAGTAAGTGACTCTAAAGATAATCAATTGTTTTCATTCTGAGTGAAACAACCGACTCCAAGAAACTCTATTTAAAAGCCACACACATCCACCAGATCCATCTTTTGTTAAATTGTTGTACACGCTGATCTGATTCAAGCTGGCATGTTCAATGTGCTTCCTGCTCAGTGCCCAGAGCAGGGGTGGGCAGGGGGCCACCGGGCAGGAGGGTAGCTGAGCAGGTGAGGAGGAGAGTCTGAGCACCAGAGAAGGAGGAAACTTCACCTCCTGGTGAGAGGGTCCCTCCCGCTTGGCAAGCCCCGCCTTGACCCTCCCCTTCCCCTGCTGGGCGGAGGGACCACAGCCAGGGTGGAGGGGCCTCAGGCTGCAGCGCCCAGAGCCAGGGCTGGGCGCCATGGGCGCACTGCCCTTTCCCAGGCAGGGCCGGGGCTGTTTTCCCTCCGTCCTGGGTGGACAGTGAGCAGTTTGAGCTGACAGGGCCCCGGGCATCAGGGAGCGCTATCTCTGCAACCCTCCAGCTGGACCTCAGAGCTGGACCTTTCTGCGGCAGTTTCTGCTCAGCCCAGCAGCACAGCCAGAGTGAGAGCCAAGGGCAGGCGCGAGGTGTGCAGGGGAGCACTGGAGGCTGCAGGTGCCCGGGCAGTGGGCCTGCAGCATGCCTGCCAGTTCAGGGAGGCAGTGGAGGCAGGGGCAGCGGGGAGCCTGTTCCTGTTAGGGGGGGTTCTTTTGGGCATCCCAGTCCCAGCAAGGTGGGGGGTTCTAGAAGGAGGGTGGGAATGAGAGTGAGAAGGGTCACAGGAGGGGGAGAACCATCATGACAACGTTCTACACACAGCCTTGGGGGTCAGCCCCAAGAGGCCACATCTGAGATCAGCTGCCAGGGGCCTGTCCCGGCTGCCTCCGGTAGGACCCCGAGACCTGGCTGCTGCCCCTCGGCCCTCTCGCTCAGCGGAACAGCTGCACTTCCCGCCCACTGCTCCGGTCTCCCACCCCCTCAGAGGCCCGAGGCCGGGATGTGGCCATAAATAATAGTAATAATGAGAGAGTCTGTTTCAAGTGAGATGATTTTATGAAATTACATTTTTGAAAAGGTTAATTCTCCCATCTCCCCACTTGTACTACAATCTGGAGAGGCAAATGTGGATTAATTGGCCCTGCTGCCTCCCAGTCTCCATGAAGCCTGACCGGACAGACGGCAGCTGCCCCGGGGCCTGGCCTCGCCCAGACTGCTGGAAGGCCCCTTCCTCCCCCACCTCTGACTGACTCCAGCTGGCCCAGCTCAGGCGAAGGGGACGCAGAGCCCAGCAGGAGGGCTCCCCCCACACCCCTCACCTGTTCATAGAGGAGATGCAGGTACAGGAGGGAGCAGATGGATGCGGGAGCCAGAGCTCTCGGGCGGGGAGTCAGAGAGCGGCGGGAGCGGGGATGGGCAGAGGGAGGAGCACTGTGGTCCTCTACTTCCCACCTTTTCACTGTCAGTTTTTACGGAGCAGGCAGAGGGAGTGGGGTTGGCAGGCCTTGCCGGGGGTTGTGAACTCTGAGTGGACCTGAGCCCCTCCATACTCCTCTCTGCCTACCCCCCTATCCCGTGCCTCTCAGCTTCTCCCCAGGCCCAGCGAGGGCTGCCTCAGCAAGTGCACAGTCTCCCTGACTGACCCTCACGAGGAACTCTGAGTTGGTTGCCCCTGGGCCACCTCCCACTGCCACTGCCTGCTCTGGGCCTCAGGGAGTGAGCACTTGCTTCTACCCTCTGCCCCACCCCAGCTTGCATGTGAGCACCGGGGGAGGAGTGTGCTAGTGTTGGGCTATGTCATTGTGGTGCCGTAGTGAGAAGCCTTGGTGGTTTCTAATATGAAATCGTGGCTGGGGGTGGGGGCGGGGCGTGACCGGCGAGGCTCTGGGTGGGCTGCCCGGTGCCTGTGTGTATGGTGGGGGCGGCACAAGCTTGGTCAGTACCTATGGAAAGAATGACGTGTCTGCCTGGGCATGTGCTTGCTGCTGTGTGAAGTCTCATTCCAGCACCTGGGAGACAGGGTAGTGAGAGTGAATCAGCCCAAGTCTCCACCAGGTGCAAGCTCTGGTCTAGGATCTGCTTCTAATGGGTGACAGTCTCCCCCTGTGCTCCCTAATTTTAGTGATCTGAAGCCTCGGGTGCGGGACATGACCCTGCCTTCCTGGGATGGAGGAGGGGAGATAACATCCTACCCGGAGTGTGTCACTTTCAGACCTGGCCAGGGAGCTTCTGCAGAGTAGGGGAAACACGTTTCCACCACGAAAAAAAATCAGGCCTATAAAATCAGGGTGGGCTTCCTGAAGAAAGAGGCATTGAAACATAGATTGAGCCACTAGAGGCTAGAAAAATGACTCTACCAAGGGTGGAGTGGCAGTTGGTGCCCAGGGTCAGGCGGAGAGCTGGCTACTGCAGGGCTGTAACTGTCAGGTTCTAAGAAGAGAGAGGTGTGGGAAGGCTTCCTGGAGGAAGTGAGACCTAGAAGTGAGATGCTTTTTTCCTGTAGAGGAGTGGAGCTCTGCAGAGTGGCAGTTGAGTGCAGCGGCAAGGGACGGCAGGTGGAGTGTAGGTGGAGAGGGCAGAGGCAGGCAGGCAGCGAGGGGGGTCCCTGCTGCCCAGGCTGGCGCTAGATTCTGGGGTTCCCTGGCATTGCCCTGCAGGCTGTGCCTGGCCAGGCAATCTGTTCCCGGGTGGAGGCCCCTGCTGTGAGGCATCCTCCTTGTTCATTCCTGTTCAGAGAGCGCGGAAGACCTATTCCCCCCCCCCCCCCCCCGAGAGTGTATTTATTCCACTTTCTCATTTTCCAATCCAGCGGCTTTACAGCTTTTTATATTTATTTTTGGCCTCGTCTTACCAACAACAAGAGGAACCATTTCCTCTCTTCTACCCCTGCCTGGGGAAGAACCGGAGCAGCTGCCCCAGGCTGGGAGCCCGGACCCTGGCTCTGCTCGTGCACTAGCCCCTGAGTCTGGAGACCCCTCTCCACTCTGGTGGCCGCAGGTTGGCCTTGCAGCTCACCGTGTGACGCCCTGGGACCCCAGGCAGGGGTGGGGTGCAGGGGAGAGGGGGAAAGGGATGAAAGAAGTGAGAAGCAGGGAGCTGGAGAGGATGATGGGCAGTGAGCTGGGGTCTCCCTTATGCCGACCCTGTCATGCTTCTTCTGGCTGTGACTGGGGCGGGAGCTGCCTGTTCCACCTGCTGCGATGAAGCCCCAGACTCCCTCTGTCTACTGATTCTATGAGCCTCTTCGCATCCCCTCTTACCTTCGTCTGTCTAGAATTTAGGTCCTGCTGGGCATGCCGCTGGCTGCACGGCTGCCTCCTTTGCCCACTCACCGCCATGGGGTCACTGCTCCTGGAGACGAGGAGGACTTTGGGAGCTGGTTCACAGTGCAGCCCCAGCTGGGGTGCCTGTGAGAACTCCGAGTGGACATGTGAGGGCAAGCTGAGAGCAAATCTGGAGCTCAGGGCAAAGCCAGCCCTGGGTGCGGGTGCCCTGGGTCAGCTGGATTCGTTGGCACTGCCCCTGAGAATAGAATAAGATCTTTAAAATAGCCAGGAGTCCCCAGGGAGGGCAGGGAGCAGTCAATGTTCTGCTGAAAGAAAGAGCAGAGGATGGAGCAGGACAGAGCGGATCGATAGGCAGACCAGAAGCAAGTGTCTCTCATGTGTAATGGGTCCTTGGAAGTCTTTGGGCCAACCCACAGCCTGGAGTTGTGTCATTGGGGAACCCTCCAGAACGCAGCAGGTTAAATCTGACTTGGGGCCCGGCCCTTTCCTTCTCTGTGGCCTTGGGCGCCTGGTTGAGTCTTTCTGAACCTCACATCTTCTTTCTGCCTATAGAGAATTTAACAAAGCTGGTGGAACCTGGGCCCCTCGTAGCCCCTCCATAAATGTCAGCCCCCTTCCCCCTCCTTCCTCTCCCTAAAATAAAGCTGCCATGGCATGCATCATCTCAGAAGGAAGTCCTTAGAGCCAGCGATGTTGGTCTTTAAATACACCATCTTCCCCTTGCCCACACCACGCTCATCTGTCACTTTCCTGCCCACTCACACACCCTGTGGGCTGCGGTGCTGTATCCCCATTGGCTTGACATTTCACTTCCCCCAAAAAACTTGGTGCCATTTGCAGACTCAGGCTCTTGGCTGTGGACTCATCTTCCAAAGACTTCAGTCATGTCTCCAGTGGGATGGCCCCGTCAAACCCCAGCGCCCTGCCCCGGCCTTTGTCCACCCAGAGTGATGGCAGCTTCCCAGTCCTGCCACTCAGATGTCCTGCTGCTGTCTGGAGGCCCTGATGGGTACTCCATGAGGCCTTACTGCCCACTGAGTTCCCCAGGAGTCCTTGCACTTCGGGGGTCTGACCATTTTGTTTTCTGGGGGAAGAAGTCTCTCAATAAGTCTCGGGGGTCCTTGATGATACTTATCCTGGGTGGGCCAGACAGGTCGATATACTTGGCCTGTGCCACTCAATGTGTGGGCCTGGTGATTTGGCACTGCTCAGGCCCAGCTCTGCTGGGGCCACCATGGCTCCCACCCTGGTTGGCGTTCAGGGTCTGCTGTGCTGGAGCTGGAGCTCAGGGCCTTGTGTATACCAGGCTGCATGCCAGCTTTTCGAGCTATTTCCCAGCCTGGCCCTGTCCCTTTATAGAGATGTGTCTGGTTCTTCTGGGGCCAGAGGAGGAAACAGGTTCACCTGTGGGTCCCGAGTCTCTTCATAGTTGGCAGTTGAAGGGGTGGGGAGGGGGTGAAATGGGAGAGCTATTGGCTTCTGACTGCCTGGAGAGGAGCAGAAACTCTCTCCTCCTTCAGTGCACAGGCCCATGACTTCACCTCCTTTGGCCTGAGTGTCTCCCATTCTGTCCCTGAGACATGCAGGGGCTGGAAGTTCCGAGCCCTTCTGTCCTTGAGCAGCCCTCAAACACTGACTGTTTGGCTCCCCCACCCCGCAGGTCCAACACAAGTGGTGGTCCACTGAGACTAGCTAGAAATTCTTTCTCTCAGCTGCCTTCTCTCTTGTCTTCAGAGACACCCCGTAGCCCCAGACTATGTGCCTTAATATACTCCCAGGGGGAATTGGGTGCTGATACTGGTCTCCTCCCCCTGTAATAGGGTGCCACTGCCTAGTTTATCCCATATTTTTTGTGGGGCTTCAAGTCCGAACAGGGGCCTCCTCCACCTCAGGAGTTCCCTGGAGTCTCATGGGGTGCTTATCCAGACACTTCCCTGCTGGGCCAGCGCCCCTGGGAGTAGGACAGCGGGTATTAGGGAGTTTGCCTTGGCCATAGCTGTGCTGGCTGCTGTCTCCCTCCAGAGGACCGGGCCCAGCTGTAGACAGCAAACAGATTGAGTCGATTCCTAATGAACTGATTACTCAGCTTAGCATTTTAGCTGCAGCATTAAGAAGGCTCTCACCCTCATAAACATGTTCAACTACTGAAGGGATTATGGCTTCCAGGCCGGCCAGTCTGTCACAGGGAAAAATTAATCCTGAGACTTAATCAAAGCCAAGACTGACCACAAACTACAGTAGGGCAGGGACCTCTTCTCTCCCTGGTGCCCAGGAGATTCTAGGGCATTTGTGGCTCCTTCTGTCTTGACCATGACCTTGGAATGCATCAGGTCCATTCTCCTGTGACTGGGTGCCCACAGACCAGCTGGACCCTGACTGTGGCAACTTTCTGAGACAGGACCTGTTGGGTTTACCAGAATAAGCTCAGAATGGTAAACCCGACAGGAAGTATGTGGCTGAGCTTTGCCGCACAAAGCTGGAGTGTGATGCATGAAACAAAGCAGGGTCCTCACTTATTCTAAGCCTCTTCAGCTTGTGACTCACTGGGGCCCTCAGAGCATCACCTGGGGCCTTTGAAAGTAGCCAGAAAAATGTTGGACTCTGCTGCTCTGCATTTATGCATCTGGTGACCACACAGAAACCGAGTGTGTGTGTCCCCCTGACCCCCAACCTGGACAACACACACCTGCTCATGTTGTTGGCGTAAGAGGCCCAGAGGGGCCCGTTCCTCCAAGGCAGGGAACAGATGTGGCACTGGAGGCTGGAAGCTTGTGCACTGCAGTCGGGCATGTTCACGGGCAGGCCTGGAGCAGCGGGCAGAGCACAGATGGCCGTGATGGTCCTGAGACACCCCAGAGGAGGCAGAGATGGGCCACGTGTAGTTCCACCGATCCTAGAACCCTTTCTCTCTGCAGAACTTTAAGAAAATACTTGTATTTTATTGAATGCGTTTACATATACTATTGTATAAATTTAATGTAGGCAGTATGTTGCTTTAGTACATTTAGATATTCTAAATATGATTGCAGCTCTACCAATATTTATCACATTACACCATTGCAATGTATAGTATTAGGCTCTATACTCATTAAACTGCCTACCTTATTTATTGTCCATTAACAAGTGCAGTTCCTTAAGCACCATCACTCTTGTCCCCTAGTCCCTTTTACTCTCTGATTTTTATGGATTTGACCTTTATTTTAGATTGCACTGATATTTTTCTATTACTTTTTCCCTAAGAATTCTGTGCATGAAATCCAGCTATGTTTCACAGATGGTGGGCAGCCTCCTTTCTCAGGGCTGAGTAATACTCCTGCATGTGAATAGAGAGAGAGAGAGAGAGAGAGAGAGAGAGAGAGAGAGAGAGAGAGAGAGAGAGAGAGTACATGTACACCACCTCTTCCATGCCCAGGCCTCCACACATGTGCACCCAGCCCAGCCGCTCTGTGTCCTGGCTGTCATAAACTTCTGTTTGCATTTTCTTAGGGGACAGACCCAGAAGGGGGATCTCTGCAGCATATGGGAGACCTGACGGGCTCCTGAATCTCAAGTCAGGGCCTTGGGAGGTGGTTTGGGGGCCTCTAGTCTCTGACAGCAGAGAAACAGACCATGCTCTGCTCACTTTCCGAATTCTTGCAAGTGTGTGTGTGTGTGTGGGGGGGGGGGGGGAGTGTGGGTGTGTCTGACCCAGCCCCCAAGGAAGAATTGTTTTGGATTTTAGAAGGTGACGGGCCAGAGCCATGCAGGGGCCCTTCCCTCCTCGGTCACCAACAAGGAGGTGGGAACTAGTCTAACCAGCAGCCAAAGAGTGGTGGGGAAAGCTGATGAGTCCCAGGAAGTGAGAGCAGCTAGCTAGCACTCCCCGTTGCCCCCCCACTACACACACACACACACACACACACACACACACACACACACACACACACACACACCTGTCCATGTCAGGCCATGGGCTGCTGACCTGGAGCTGCTTATCCTTGTTGCCATGTTCCCTTGGTAATGGACACAGCTTGTGCACTCGTATGCTGAGGGGGGATTCAGGGCGCCACCCTCTGCCCCCGGGCAGTGACAGCAGAGGTGAGAAGCCTCTTAGCTAATCCCTGGGCAAAATCTTTGCCAAAGGAGACAGATTCTGCTCAGTGAGCTGCTAGAAAGCCTGGGTGAGCCGGGCATACCAACAGGTTGTGGCATCGGCAGGACCCACTTGGTGGTGACCTTGAACTTGGATGTGGTGGAAATCAGTCTTTTGGGAGTATCTGGGCTGTAACCGAAGACCCTGTGTCAAGGTGTGGGAGGGAGTGTGGGAGGGCGCCTGTGGGCCTCTGGGCCAGCAGCTCTCCTTGTCCCTCTTCTGCTCTGCCCCACCTCCTGGGATTGTGGTTCCTTCTTTTGTGCCTCTTAGGGCCTGGCCTTCTCTAGATATGGGCATGCCGACAGCTCAGATAAGCCCCACAGAGGGGTCACGGTATGATGAAATGAGCTGACTCCTGGAAACTCCCCAAGCAGGGGCCTATGCCCTTTTCAAGGGTGCCCCTCAGGCTTCCCATCCAAGGCAAGGCCACCCTTCTGGAGCCCTGGTATCACCTAGCCCAGCTTGCCGTGAGAGCCACTAGACCCACAGAGAGCTTGAGAAGTCAGGGGTGGAGGCAGGAGAGAGCCAGTGCTGTTACTCAGATGGAAGAAGGAGAGGAACAAAAGGCAGAGGAGACAAGGGAAGGGTTATATGTGGCCCTGGCGCCTAGCATGCCCGAGTCAAGTATTTTCTCTCATTTATGCTCCTCCTTGGACTGGAGCGATAGCACAGCAGGTAGGGCCTTGCATGCAGCCAACCTGGGTTCGATTCTTCCTTCCCTCTCAGAGAGCCCGGCAAGCTACTGAGAGTATCCCGCCCCCATAGCAGAGCCTGGCAAGCTACCTGTGGCATATTTGATATGCCAAAACCAGTAACAAGTCTCATAATGGAGACGTTACTGGTGCCCACTCAAGCAAATCGATGAGCAACGGGATGACAGTGCTACAGTGCATGCTCTTCCTCAACAAACGTCTTGGCCACCCATTGCTTATAGGGGGAATACTAGGGTTCCTGAGGTGGAATGAATTGCCTATGGTCAGCCTGGCAAGATTCTCTACTTCCCTGGAGTCTTCTGGCCTTTGGTGGAAAGAGCACAGGGACAGAGGGGTCAGAAGTGGCAGTGGGGACAAATAACCCACAGAGACCTTGGCAGATTCCTGTGGGGACATCCCTGGCTGACCAACTGCCCCAGCTCAGCTGCGCCCCTGTAGCCTCCTTCTTCTCCCTGGTATGGGGCCAACATGGCCAGCGCTGGGTGCAGGGACAAGGGGACAAGAAGGGCAAGGCAGGGAGAGTATGTGGGGAGGAGCTGGTATGCCGAGTCACTGGAAGGAGTGGAGTTCTGGCTTCAGAGACGTCAGCAGGTATCTCCATGGAAACCACACACTTGTTACATGCCTTTGAAAAAGAAAAGGCCTCATATTTGGAGGCTTCACTTGCTCTCCTTGTGCCCTTTGCCAGAAGCAGTCAGGATTTGGGGTGTGCAGGAGAGGGCTGAGCTGGTGGGCAGGAGTCAGAGGGGCAGAGGCAAGGACGTGGTTTGGCTTCTAGGGGGAGCTGAAACCTCTCCATGTGGGGCGGGCACGGGGGCCCCAACACCAGTCAGAACACTTTCCACATCCTGTCTGGGGAGTCGCAGCCCCCTGGAGTGTGCATCCAGGCTGGGTCCTACGCAAGTCCTGCCAAGTGGCCCTCAGAAAAGCCCTCTACACCTGGGCCCCCGGGAGGATGCCAGCTCAGAGGCCCAGATGGTCCCTGTCCTTGTCTCTCCTAAGCTGCCTGGAAGTGCCTCCTCATGTCCCTGGACCTTGCTGCACACGCCTGAGCCCAGAGTCAGCCTCCGTAGTCCAGTGCTGCTGGGCCAGCTGCCGAGTACCCGTGGGTCTCAGGGAAATGGGGCTGGTCAGAGTCCTGCTTGCTTGGGATGTGGTAAAAGCTCTGGGTGACAGGGATGTGGGACAGAGGGTCTGACATCCGTTTCTCCCCTTCTCCCAGAGTATACCCTTGGGAAGCACCACCCCAGTCACCCCGAGGGCACCCCCACATGTACACCAGGAGTGGGTGTAAGGGTGGGGCATCCAAATGCCTCTGCCCTGTCTCCCCATGCTACTTTCCGTCTCTGGCGTTTCTAGGATTCTGAGCAAGCAAACAAAGCAGATGCAAAGCAAAATGATTTCATGATACTTAGGGAGGACCTGTGCACACTGAGGGGAGTATAAGCCCGGGGCTACTTCTCAGCAGGCAGCTCCCTCCCCCAGCTCCAGCCCCTCTCAGAGCCCTGCCTGCAGCAGTGGATGGCAGGCTCACCAGGGCACTCCAGTAAGGGTGGCTCTGAAGTTAGCAGAGCAGTGGCAAAGGGTACTCAGAATGGTGCTCTGCGGATGTGCCCCCCTAAATTTTCTCTTATCCTCTCCTCTCAATGTATAGGGGGCATGAGTTTAGGCTCCTGCTCAGTGACTCTGAGTTTCAGAGTAACTAAGCCTTGCAGTAAGTGTCCAGTCAGCAGCCGCATACTCGTTTAAATCATTTCTCCTAAGTACCACTTAGGAGCATTTCTGTCCCCCGTGATATACGGCGCCACAGCTCCCCCATCACGGCTCTTCAGGACTCGTGGTCTCTGCCTTGTTCCCAGGGGGGAGTTGGATACCCGCGGACACTCATGGGCCTGGTTCTGGCTACACAGTGGGCCTGGCAAGGAGTCGGGCTTCAAATCTAAGATGACCAGCTCAGAGCCTTGATCCCAAGGGAGTGGGACATGCAGGGTTGTGGTGAAGAGATAGACCTTCTGACCAGTGTGTTGGGCCCACCCAGATCATCAGGCCTCCGGCTAAAGCTGCCCAGAAGTGCCTCCTCATCTCCTTGGCCCTGCCACGCAGCCCAGAGGAGTGTGTTCTTTTTAATTTTTTAAAAACAGCTTTCCGGGCCTCCCTTCCCCCCTCAGCAGCTGAGCCAAACCATGTCCGGCCAGTGCTGCTAACAGTGGGACGGGAGTTACCCCTCTTGGAGGCCGGGCCCCAGCAAGCTTATGTCAGTCTTTGCTTACTTTTTCTTTGAGTATTGGGGGAGCACGGGCGGGGGGCACTCCTGGCGGTGCTCAGGGCTTGTTCCTGGCTCTGTGCTCAGGGGTCACTCTGACTGGGCCTCATGCAGTGTCCAGGTGAAACCTGCCAGGCTGCAACACAAGCGCCCTCCCTGCAGTGCAATCTCTGCAACCCCTGAGTGCCTCTTTGAAACCTTTTCAACCTTTTTAACCCTGACACTTCCGTGGAGACCAGAAGTAGAGGTTTCCTTGTCCAAATTTCAATTCTCAAAAGTCCTTGAAATTTTCCTAGAAGCTAGCCCCTTAAAAACACAAATAATGATGGTGAGGTCAAAGGGATAGCTCCAAGTCTAGAACACAGGCTCTGCATGTGGACCCGGGAGGCCCAGCTTTAATCCCAGTGCCACACGCCCTCCTGAGCACCATCAGGAGTGACCCCTCTCTCCCAGAACCATGCAGGGCATAGGCTTCAAGCACCACCAGGTGTGGCCTAAAACCAAACGAAATAAATCACAGGTTCACACCCTAACTCTTATCCACAGCTCATCTCCCAGAAGCACTGGTTCTTAGAGTGGCCAGGGCCTCTGGCACCTCAGGAAGAGAGGGAGGAGGTGGGAGCCAGGAGGATTCTTGGAATGGGCTCAGCTTTCATCAGCCTGTGCACCCCCTCTCCCGCCTCCAGAACCCTCCAGCTCCCAGGTGAGCACAGTGGTGAGCACTCAGAGCTGCAATCCAGGCCAGTCCTGCAACCATTTGATCAATCACCAGCTCTGAAAGGTTGGAGCAACATGAATTGAGGTTGCAGGACTCAGAGTCCCCATCAGACACCTGGGGAGCAGTCCAGGTGCCCTGAGTAGGAAGGAGACTGGAGAGATGCCTACAGGTTAAAGACAGTGAGATGAGAGGAGAACCTAGTGTCCTGCCCCTTTTACACAAGAGAAAACTGAGGCCCCCAGTGCACGGGGGGTGGGCTGGTGTCAGAGCTGGGAAGAGGAGAGCATGCCCCTCCCTGGGCTGCGAAGGCACCATCCCCACCCAGGTGGAGCAGAGCTTTTGTGCTAAGTGCGATGCTGCACGAAGGTGGAGAGAAACGGGGGTCTTGTTCATGCTGCATGTCACTGATCATTCCTGAGCTTCTCACTGCTTTGTCCTCACTCACTCCTGGAGGTGGGAACCCTTCTCAGCCCTCTGGAGTGTGAACCTGGGACCCCAAACAGAGGAGCACCAATAACAGGTGTGGGGATGGGTCTGGACCAGAGAAACTTACAGAGCCTGCCCCTCAAATCTATGTCGATCCTCACTCCTGGATGTCATGTTTTCTATACCCCAGCCTGTAGGAGGGAAGGGGCTGGGTTCCATTTAGTTAGAGCCACTAGGATGGGGGCAGACCTACACTGTGAGCAGCCAGAGAGCCACAAAGAGGCGAGGTTCCAGGCAGTGAGCTAGGATAAAGTAATTTCAGGACTGGCCTGCCACCTCTGTAGGTATGAGCATGGACACGTGGACACACACAAGGGCCAAGAGCATGACCAAGCAGAAGTAAACTGACCCCACGGCTGCTCAACAGGTTGGTTCACCTGCTCGGTGAGGGGTGGGCTGGGTATCACCAGTGTTCTTAAACCTTCACAGCTGTGGACCGGAAGCTGTCCTGTATATGGACTGGCCATTATAAGAAACATGCTGAATGGTGGTTTTGAAGCTGCAGACCAGTGTTGGTCCATGAGCTGGTGGTTGAATAACGTCACTGTACACCATTTGCCCCTGAATTTCCAGATGCTCTCACTCAGCAAAAGAATAGATTATTTTCTCAGTTTGTTTTTTTATTTTTTTAAAATAAAAATCTTTATTGTCACAGAACAAGTATGAGAATTTGCATATTGAAATAGCCTGTAAAAATAGACAGTATCTTAGAGTGATATTTTAATTTTAGCTTTTAAAAAATGGGCAGTACTTTTGGTAGGTAAACTAGGATAGGAAAATACAAAAAAATGCAATACATTGAAAAATGGTATAAAATATACACATGACTTAATACTAAAAATTAGTGACAAGTTTATGTTATAATTCTAGAACCTTCTTTCTACTATAATATACAGTTTGGTTTTTTAATTGTGTGACCATGGGTAAGTTACTCAATGTCTCTGTTCCTCAGTACATCATATCTACCAGATAATCATATCTATAAGATAAGGAAGGACAGTAACTGCTCCTAGGGTCTTGGCAAGGATGAAATAAGTTGATTTGCATAAAGGACTTGAAGTGGGACACCGAGTGAATACTCCATGAAGATATAAACATTCTCCGTGACTATTATTAGCACTTTTGGGGTTGTGCAATGTGCCAGTAACAGCATGTACACCCGGAGTTCCTCTAAGGAGCAAAAACAGTAAAAGATCAGATTATCAGCTCCATCTCCAACTCTGGACTGGTGACAGAACAAGGAAGGTGTGCAGCCACCTGACTGCCCCACCTCAGAGGAAGAGTGGGAGCAGGTAGGCCCTGGTTGGGAATGGTTTGTGCGTTTGCCCCTGTGCTAGCATGTTATCCCCACGGCTTCCTACCCTGCTGCTGCCACTTTGTATGTGTAACCCAAACTGTTTCTTTAATTATCCTGTGGAGGAGGCGCATCCCCAGGCAGGTGAGGGTACCCACAGTTAGCGGCATCCCTGACACACCACACGTGCATGTAACAACATCTTGTGGCATTGTCTGATAAATTAAACATCTCCCCTTTGTGGGCTTGGAGAGGAGCAGCAGGTCCCGAAGAGGGGCACAGGGGAGTCACTGCCTCAGCCCCTGAAGAGCTTTCTCGGAGCTTCAGCACCAACTGCTCTGGAAGAAGCTCTCAGCCCATGGGAAGGGGGTCCCCGACAGTACCCCAGGGAGGTAGAGTCTGCAAAAGGAGATACCATAATACAGAGGTGTGAAACCACTTTGCTTTTTAGCTAAAGCATTGTGATTTACAGAACTACTCATAACAGAGCATCAGGCAGTGTTCAAATACCATCCCACCACCAGTGTCTCCTTACATATCACTGTTCCTAAATTCCTCCAGGACAAGGGATGTGGGGAGAGGAGATCCAGCGATCCAACTTGTGTCAACTAATGTTCAGTCATGACCTAGCCAGGATTCCTTCTGAGCTTGGCCCACAGGAAGAAGAGCTGTGTGCTTTGTGACCCCCGCCTCAGGAGGCAGGAGGGGCATCTGTCCCCGAGGCTTTGTGGGGTGTGAGCCCAGAGTTCATAGCCAGAAGATCTGGAAGTCATCCTCAGTGACTAAAAGTGGGCCCCTCAGCTGTCTGCCCTCAGATCCCACTTCCTGTTGAGTGGCTTCAGATAGCAACTCAGCTTCAGCAAAGTGAAAAGGGGAGGTAGGCACTGGGTAATTCTCCATATGGCAAGAAAAAGTCTTGGACTTTTGGTTTATGCCAAGACTTTCTTGGTAGGGCTGGAGAGGTAGCACTGGAATTAAGGCTTTGCAAGCAGCCAACCCAGGTTTCAGTCTCACACCTGGGTCCCTCGAACACTGCCATGAGTGATACCTCAGCACAGAGAGAAGAGCAAGCCCTGAGCACTTCTGTGTGCAACCAAAACTCCAAGAACCCCAAGAATCAAAACAACACCAATAGCTAGAATTTACATGCACTTCAGTGTTCATTGCAACGCTATTTATGTTAGCCAACATATGAAAATAACTCATTCTCAGTAACAGGCGAGTGAATGTAAGTGTGAATATACAAAAGGGTTTCCTGCTAGCTCGCTGAGTCAGTGGCACTGACCGGCTGTTTTCACCTGGAGGCAGCCCTACAGCTCTGAGAAGGAAAGCAAGCAGTGAGGGAAAGAGGAGGAGGAGATGGGAGCGAAGATAGGGCACAGGTAGGGGACATGTGGGGAAGTTATAGGGGTTGGAAAGTTACTGGGGCCTGAGAGATAGTGCAGTGGATAAGGCTTTTGCTCTTCTAGCATGTAGCCTACCCCAGTTTGATCCCCAAACACCACCTGGAATGACCCTTGAGCTCAGAGCCATAAGTAATCCCTGAGCACAGCTGGATATGGCAACCCCAGCCGCCTGTCCCCTTCCAAAAAAGAGACTCAAACTGTACCCACAGTATATGCATACACATGGACAGACACACATTTATCTTCAGGACTCCCAGTGTGGAATGGGAACATCTGATTGGACGAGACTGTGACTAGGCCCACCTACTAGCCAGATACTTGGTGACAAAGTATTAAGAAATGGACCCTGCTGTATGGACTTGGAATCAGCTCCCTGAGAGCAGGCCTTTCTGGGACAGGGCCCTGCTCCCCTGCCACCTGTAGGGCAAGTCTCTGCGGAGAGCAGGGACAAGCTGTCTCTCCACGGCAGCATTCTCACTTCACTGTGTAAGGAAGCTGGGGCTTCCTTCATAGCAGGAGCCTCTATGTGCCCCGGGGCCACACCATCTTCCATTGGTGTCATCGCAGGTTCCACCAGACCAGCTTTAGCCTCCACCCAGGCAGCTCTGCCAGATTCTGCATGGAGAGACATTGTGGGGAGACCCTTGTTCCACCTAGCACCCACAGCCCAATCTATACCCAGCCCATCTGCCAAGTTTGGACTTTGAAAATTTAATTCAGAACCTCCAACTTGCCTCCTTGAACCCTCCTGACCTGGCCCCAGTTTTTGAGTCCCGAGTACTCCATCCCTCTGTCTGATGCCCCTTAGGTATTTGCAGCTATGGTCCCTGATGTTGGTTTGCACAAGCTTGGGGATCCCTGGACCCTCAACCCTTCCTTCCTCCTCCTTATCCATCAGCTCCCAAACCCTTGTCAGGGCCATGCCTTATGTTCCAAGAGGGCCATTGAAGTGGGAGTGGCTGCTCCTTATTGCCCCAGCCTGGTGCTGAGTCCAGATCTGGAGCTGAACATGCCAGAGTGAAGAGTAGATGTTGATGACCGGCCAAGGCCAGTGGGGGTGGGGGCTGAGTCTGGGAGTGTGAAGATGGGCTGAAGGAGCTGCCATACCTTCCGTGTTTCTCTCCCTGTCCCCCTCAAGGTGATTTTTCTGAAAGTAAGCAAGAAACGAGCTGATTCATTCCGTGAGAAACTCTTGGCACCATTCCACAGTATTGCATGAGGAAGCCAGGATTGGGGTTCAGCACTAAAGTCCATGTCTTACATGTATGAATGCTGGGTTCCATCCCTGCCAAGGAATAAGCAAGCCTCTTTACCTTCCACCCCTGCCCCCATGATCACTCCTTTTCCAGAACTTCTAGAGAAATTGAGTTAGGCAGAGTCAACCTAAGTAGAATTCTGTGGAGAAGATAGGAAAGAAGGAAGATGAGGAAACTGAGACCCAGACACATATTTCTGGGGCTGCAATGTCTATTATCACTGAGTTTGTATGTGTAGAAATTAAAATCCACCTTGGGGTTACATCTTGGGGATATTCTTGGTAAGAATTCCACTCAAGGGGCTGGCTCAGAGTCTCCCTAATCTTGGACAGGTGAAGGCTATGGATGGCAGGGTCTAGCATCCCAGGGACTAAGCCTGGGAACTGTGTAGAGGAACAGTCCATAGACCATGGATGGCTTGGGGCATCCAACAGGGCATGGGGCACTTCCATGCCTGAGAAAGCAGGATGCAGTTATCTTCCCTGCAGAGTAAGGCAGGGTCTAGAAAGCAGAGTTGCCCCCAACAACTACAGCCAGTGAGAGGGCTGCCCTCCAGGAACTGTGAGAACCATTTCCTGAGAACCTCCATGAAGCAGGCATGGAAGGAATTCCCTGCACTTACCCCCTGCCAAACTCCTGTCTTCTATGGGTAGAAGCCATACAAGCCATACAAGCCATTTTTGACTCAATGACAAGCCAAAAATCCTAGATGTCAAGGAGTCCTGAGGAAAGCTGTGGGTGGCCAGCCCTTCCTAGTTCCTTAATGTCTGAGCAAGGCCAGGAACGGCCCTCTCTTCTCGTGTCTTTGTGTCTCTTCTGTCTGGGTGATCCAGGATATAAGCTCATCAAGATACACCCAAGGGCTCCTCCTTTGAAGAGTCACCATGCAGCTTCCCTGGGTGGGCCTGGGTGTTTTCTTGAAGCCCTTCCACACAACTGAGGAAAGAGGTAGCCTGATACTATTCCCATTTTTCAGGAAAATCCCACGTGGGTGGGAGGTGTGCCTTCTGTGATAGGGGTGTGAAGCTGAGCCCACTCCCAGGCACAGGGGACCCCTCTTCAAGCCGTCTTCAACACTGCCCACTCTTTTCTTAGGATTGACTTCACTGTATACTTTTTACCCTCTTTGACCCCAACTTGGTTTCATCTCAACATCTTATTAGTCTTCTATGATCCACTTTTATCTGAAGATTTCATGTTTTGTGGTTGGGCTTTGGGGTGGGGACTCACAAGTAGCATTGAGGGAACCTGAAGGTCAAACGTAGTCATTCTTGACAGCTAAGCCAGTGGTTCAATGCAAGGGCTAAAGATGCAGTACTGTCTGGGACTAGCAGGGCCACCCCCGGGCTGCTGGTGTACCTCCAGACCACCCTAGCGGTGCTGAGGGGCCTTCAGACCTGTACCTTGAGACACTCAAGAGATCAAGTGGGCCCCAACAGATAGTGGATAGTCAGGTGCCTATTCCTATATTATTTTGCTGGCACCAGATTTCATATATTTTTATACACAGATGCTTAGTTACCATTAATTAAGCATCTCCTTTAGACATAAGGAATGAATTATAAATCTTCATAAAGATGAATAAAAATTAAATTCCTCCATTATAGGATTGTGTATATGTTAAGTAATCAATATGTTAATATATATAAATAGATGAAAATATTCACAGGTACATTGCCCAAAATGCCCTTAACCATCACCTACTTCTGTGTTCAGCCCTTCCCATCCCACACCCCTTCCCCCCAAAGTTGAATCTGTCCTCCTCTGCATCCTGGGAAGATTCCTGTGTTTTCCCTACTCTGTACTTTCTTGACCCTCCTTTCTTATGACCTCACTTTCTATTGTTATTTTTATTATTATGAATATTTCAGACAAGCAAGTATAGTAAATAGTGTGCCAATGTTGCTGCCTGTTAAAATCTAGCAAATTCTTTTGGGGCATCAACTTTGAGGCCAATTCTATATCAGAGATGGGTTGCCAGAAATGTGCCAAGGTGTGCCCTTTTATCCAGGAGAAGACACCTAGAAGCAGTACATTATAGGGATCTCATTACCTGGTGAGGAAGGACAGTGGCCTGAGGACTGTTCACCCAAACATTTCTGATCAAGGACTGAGCGTTCCAGTAAAGCAGAGAGATCAGACTTGAGTAGCTATGGCCTGGCATATACCACATAAACTAAAAGGATTAACAGCAGGAGGGTTTCTGGGTAGACAGGAAACCATCACTTCTTCTTTTTTTTTTAATTTAAATTTTATTGAACCACCATGTGGAGGTTACAAAGTTCTCATGATTATGTCAGTTATACAGTACTCAAACACCCTTCCCTTCACCCGTGCCCATATTCCATCACCAACCACCCCATTATACCTCCCGCCCCCTCCCACCCCCCCAGTCCCCGCCCTTGTAAGTGATAAGTTTCACTTCGTTTACACTTTATCTTGGTTACAGTCCATGTTTCAACACATAATTCACTATTGTTGCTAGGGTTTCCCCCCAAAAAAGAGAAGACAGTCCCACTGTCAAGGAAGCATTTGATGGCTCTCCATTGCTGAGAATGTAGAGATATTAAGTCCCGCTGTTTGTTACATAACTTTTCTATTTTTTCCCCCCTCGTCCCGCGCCACCGAGATCACGCCTGTTTAGTAATCACCACGCTGCCTGACAAAGGGAAAACAAACCAAAAGAGATGGTTATTTCTCGTCATCAGCCGGCGTGGGGCTCTAGCTTAGTTGATAGTCTGGTAGAATGTCTGCAAGCAGTTTCTGGAACCAAAAGTAATACGCTGGTATCGGCCCCGGCTCAAGATTCCACCAGCGTCCCGCTGTTCCAAGTACATAATAATTTATTCCCTTGCATCCGGTTCCCACGCCACCAGGTCCGTGTCAGCTTAATGGACATCATACTATGGTTAACGCCACGCCGCGTTTTTTCCCGAGAAAGAAGGATATTTCTTCTCAGCCGGCGTGGGGATATGGCTTAGTTCAGTCTATAGAGATGGCTACCACTTTGGTGGCCTTCAATATTTCAGCAAAAGACTTACTATTCTTGTTAGGATTTCCCACCAAAGTCCGACCCGTTAAAGTCCAGGGAAAATTCTGCCTAAAATTCTATTGCTACAATCTTTTACCCTTTAACAAAAAACTTAGTACTATTGTTTGGAGTTTCCCCCCACGGTAAGCCCTGCCAAAAAGGAACATTTACAAGTTGCTGACAATCAAGAGATATTAGGTCGCGCGGCTGCTATCGCAGCCGCGCGGTTTTGGATTTCTATATGACGTCCAAGGAAAATTCTTTTGGTAATTGCATTGCTCGCTGGCAGTGCCTGGGCCAGAAGCTCCCAGCACACAGTTTGGAGGCATTTGGGGGGCGCCGCTCGTGTCCAAAGTGGTTCAGTTGCCTCCGGGGTCGATCTCGCGCGGGGCCGCAAAGGAGCGTCCCCACATGGCTCTCTGCTTAAATGTCGGCCGGCACAGGGCGGATCCGGGAGTCCCACCCATCGGCTATCCCGGGCTTCCTGTAGAGTCTAAAAACCGGCTATAGCCTCGCTGCAGGAAACCATCACTTCTATCTGAGAGCAGTCATGAGCACAACTGTAGTAAATGGCTGGGAGGCTTTGCAAGCACCCACTTCAGGCCAATCAGTTGGATTTTCCCTGAAGACCAGTATGGTGACCCTGGCAGTGACCATCCTTCACAAAAATCTCCTGAAGACAGAGTTACCAAAGAACAGTTACCATGAAGGATATTTTTAGATACTGGCTAGAGGACAGGCGGAGGTGGTAGTTCCAGGCTGAGGGGATGGCATTAGCAAACAAACCTGGGCAAAAATGGTATGGTGAGTGCAGAGAGTGGAGCCAGTGTTTGCCTGTCTGAAACATTGGGTGGTCCAAGTGAGGACAGCTGTAGAGTCAGGCTGGGGTGTGGCTATGAGGCCACTGGAGGAAGGTCCTTCAACATCTTGCAACAAATGAGAAGTATTGAGTTGGGGAGGCAGTAGAGAAGCATGCTTGGTAGTGCCCTCTGTCTCTATGGGTGTGAGGCAGTGAAACCAGAAGAGGGGTGGTAGGTCAGGAGTTATTATAGTCATGGTCTTTGACTTAGGATTCCACTTGTAGAAAGGCATCTGCCTATAGTCTAAGGCCAGGTCCATTTGAGTCACAATGAGATTCTGTTGGACACAACCAGCTGGAATTCAGGCTTTGTTTGTTACCTTGGGCTTCTCCTCTCAAGCCTTGGTAACTTCCTCTATAAGTAGAGAAGTAGGACTGTGTGAGGACTAAATGCAAGATTAAGTACATGAAACACCTTTGTAACCTGTGACTTGCTGTCACTTGTAATGTGTCATTATCATGATGATTACGTTCATGGTGGTCTACAGGAAGGTTCAGAATTGCTTTACAAATACAATTGCTTTACAGTTGCTTTAAAGGAGCACTAGAGATCTAGAAAACCTTTGATACAAAGATAACCCGGGACGGGGACACTCAAGGCACCTGTGAGATGTCTTGAAATGAGTCCACATGTCTCTGAAGAAGACCTCTTCAGTCTATGTCCAAAAGTCATTCCTAGAATCTTGGAATCAAATACTAAGAATCATCCAGAAATTCCTTGTTGTCTGGAATTCCAGATACCCCTTCTCCCCTCAAGAGTCACCCTGTCAGTTGAGCCCGTGTGCATCTCTCTCCTTGGACCAGGACAGCTTTACGAAGCCTGCACTGAGGAAGCATGTCCAGATTTGGAGCTGAGGCCCTATTTTTCTCTTCACTCTCAAATAAAATCATTTCTTGATTTCAGCGGAGGTGAAAGTTTGTTCCTTTTAGAAATTATTACTCTCTCCATAAACAGAAAGGTTTTAATTTGACCACGGTTTGTGCAAATTGCACATTTTGCATTTGCTCAGCTTTAATCAATATTCTAACAGAATTAAGAGGTCCCAGAAAGACTTGTGATCTAGCCTGAGCTAATAAAAGAGAAGTTCATATAGCTACAAAGAGGACCTTAGTTAATGGACTTAGAGATAACTGGGGCCACAGTTTTTTTTGTCTGGGCTCAAATTTTCTTTAGTCTGGTATTGACTCCAGAATGTGGTGGTGTTTTTTGTTTGTTTCTTAGTGTGGGAATCCTCTATTCTTGCTAGAGGGGTTGATGAGGAGCTTGTGTTTTCCTTCATGTCACCCAAGTTACATTAAATTTTAATTGCCCAGGGCCTGTAATCTCTACCCCCAATTCTGCTTTATTTTTTTTTTCCCTCAGAACTTGTCACCTTCTATTATGGTGTTTATCTCATTTGTTCTTTGTCTCCCTGGACCAAAATGTGGCATGTGAGAAGACAGGGATTTTTATCTCCCTTTGGCCTGTTTATTCACTGCTCTGTTCTGTGGTTCTAGAACAGTGCCTGATAGAGGAATAGAAACCCAGTATAGTGTTTGATACAAAAAGGAATTGAAATCACTGGCACAATTGTTTTACATGCAGTGGTGTGAATCATTTCTATCGTCACTTTTTTACCTCTCAAATTCTGTATTTCCAGATTCCTGGCATCTAATGTCTGCTTCCTGGATGCCTGGTGGGTTGATTAAATAAATGTACAAATCAAATTTTACATTACATTGATGGAAAATAATGTCATTGTTTCATCCAATAGCCTCCCTTCTCCCCCTTGCTGGTCTCCAGACCCAGCTGGCCAGAAGGAGAGAGACCTGGAGAACAAGCCCTTATCTCTGAAGTACACGGCCAATTTCTAAAATAGCAGTTAATGACCATCTCATAAAGATGTCACTGCATCAGCAGGTCCCCAAGCAGCTGGGTTACTGTGGAATACTGTGGACCACCCCCACCATCTCTCTCTAAGGCAATCAGTCTCAGGGACTGCAGAGGGGACTTCCTGGGCTGCCTCACCTCCCTCATTTGTACTCAACTCCCTAGACAGGATAGTGTGTTAAATACACCACTCCCTTATCTTCCCCTCCTACGGTAATGCTCTTGCTACACAAGCCAGACAATTAGAGGTAATTGGGATAATCGGCATTTATTATGGCAATTTGCATTTCTACAGCATTGCAACACGGAACTTACCACAGGCTTGGGAATGTGCTTTTTTTGGGTCTAGGCTAGATTCATCTCCCTCTTCTAAAGCACGTTTTAGAGCAGCAGCAGAATTTGCCCCTCTTCGCTTTGTGAGAGGTCCTTCAGAGCGGTGTGAGGCGTGAGTCTCATCAGCCAATCAGAGGGGAGCATGCAAATTAGGGGATGGGAATTAGGAAAGCGACTCTCTTCCAAGGGGGGGAAATCCATGCCTAGAAGGAACCCTGGGTCTGTGACCAGACCCCTGGTGACTGATTTCTCACTACATTGACCAGATGTTTGATTTAATTGTCAGGATTGTTTTTTGGTCTCAGCTGGATAACTCAAAGCTCTAGCCTGCTGTTGGGAGGAACTGTAGCAAGCCAGGAGCCGGGATGAGGCTGCGCACAGGAGCTTATGCAGACCCTTCTGAACTGGCCACTGCTCCCACTGGTGGGCACTGCCTTGTGCCCAGCATGGCGGGCAGCTGCTCAGCCCGCTGATGAATGAAGACAGCATTGTGCAGTAACTGCCGGCTTGCAGCGGCAGCTTCCCAAACTGGAGTCTCTTCTCTATTGGTTTTATCTGGGTAGCTTTACTTCTGTGCGGCATTTCCTCATCACCGGTGAGTGGGACGAGAAAATCTGGTATCTTCAGGAGAGTTGAGTTCCCTTTAAGAATGCCAGAGATAGTGTGAGATGTTCTCTCTGCAGCCACTCCACAGCCTAAATTACTCATGTTCACCCCAACAAGGCACAAAGGGTGGGTGTACCCAAAGAAGCTCATATAGAAGCGTGTTTTTTATCTGGGCCCCTAATGTCTCTATTTACACAAAAAGATAATCTTCTTGTAATGTGAAATTTTACTGCAAGTTACAAGGGGCATTATATATCACTTGTTCAAGTCAAGCTCCTCACTCCAGTACAATCTCTTGGTTCCAAGTTTGTCTGCTTTGTTGAGAAGGTGGTGACCAAGATGCTTCCTTGAATCCCCAGGAGAGTGAAAAGAGCCATCCCTGTCCAGGAGAGATGCCAGGCAAGGCAGAGATCTTTAGCCAAACTCATAAGCAGGAAAATGTGCTTCCTTCGCAGTCATTTTTGTTGGTTCTCAGAATGTGTGTGAAAATGATCCAAAACATTTGTAGAAGTATAAGGATTAAGGTGAAGGTGCCATGAGATAGAGTCCCCAAGGAGAGTGGCTAATTGGTAGTCAGATTATAGTGTATCTTTTAAGCTCACTCACCTGAGTTGCTGCTTCAGGCGGATGGAGCAGCTGTCATTGACGGCTCCTCTAGTGCAGATCCTGGCTCTTTGCATCTGTGGCTCCTCTCCCCTGGACAATTATGCTCCTCTGCTCACTTGGAGTTGTGTGGCTACCATGACTGCTTTCAACTCACAGAATCTGGAAAGTGCAGCTGTATTTAAGGACATAGAAGATGCACTCACCTCTTTGCTCCCTGTTCCAGGGCCATCAGTGTCTGTTAGCATGGGAAGCAGGACCAGAAAACAAAACAAACAAATAAGAAACCCCAATAGCACATGTAGTAACAAAACTACTATTCCAGTGAACATCCCTGGCTCCAATATCATGGGATAAATATATTTATACTTCTGGGCAGTCACCTATGAGTTCACCACTCCTCACATAGTGGGGGGCCTGGGGCAATTTTTTCCTCATGTCACAGAAGAGTTTAGTGAAGTGGACCAGTGGTTTGGTTAGAATAAACTAGCTCCATCTTAGCAATAGGCACCCTCAACCTCTGTATTTCAATTAACAAAGGCTTGTTTGTCCTCCACACAGTTATCCACTGAAGCCTGAGAGATTGGAGCCCCGTTCCACTGTAGTTCTCAAGCATGTGGCAGGTGATGGCTTCATTCCTATAGCTTCATCCTCTGGAGACTGGTTCTTGTTGTAGACAGGAGAGAGACTCGATAATCAGTTCTGACAATGATGCTTATTGCTGCTTGCTGTCCACTGTCCACTGACCAGACAGAATCTCTGATTCTACAGCAGGCAGAGGAACAGGGCAGAGATAGCAAAATTCAGTACTAGTCAGACTACAAAACCATGGCCCCTGCAGGAGCTGGGGAGACAGCTCAAGTGGTAGAGCATAAGACTGCCCTGAGTAAGGCGCCCTGAGCTCAGTATTCAATAACGTGCTGCCAACCATGGAGCAATCTTCCTGGCCCTTGTCTCTACTGTCCTTGGATATTAGTCTCATATTATGTTATTTTATATTCCACAAATGAGTGCAGTCACTCCATATCTGTATTGCAAATCGTGATGTCCAAGTAGAGAGAGAGAGTAGGAGGGAAATTGTCTGCCATTGAGGCAGGGGGTGGGGTGGGATGGTGGGGGGATGCTGGGGATATTGGTAGTAGAAAATGTGCACTGGTGGAGGGATAGGTGTTCGATCATTGTATGACCGAAACTCAAATATGAAAGCTTTGTAACTGTATCTCACGATGATTCAATTAAAAATGAATAAATAAATAAAAAGAAAGAACATAGTGTATGGCCCTGAACATTGCTGGGCTGAGCAGCACACTGTAGTTTATGGAAGGCCCCAAGCACTAGGAAGTGCTCTCATAGACTCCATTATGTGTATATGGAAGGGAGAGACCCTCCCCCCCATAGTGTTAGGGATTTACTCCTAGTTATGCTCTAGGAATCAAACTTGGGCCTCATAAATGTAGAGCAGGCAGTCCTTCCCTTTGCACTACCATTCTGGTCCCACCTTCAGCTTTTTAAAACAAATTTTTGAGGTCAGAGAGATAATGCATAGTGTTAGGTGCTTATGTTGCACATGGCTGACACTGGCTTGATCCCCAGCATGACAGATGGCTCCCTAAGCACCATCAGGAGTGACTCCTGAGCACAGAGCCAAGAGTAAACCCTGAACACTGCTAGATGTGGTCCCCAAACATCAAAAAGAAACTTATTTCAGTTTTGATATAATCAAAACCGGGTTGACAGTAAGATAAGCCCCTTTCCCCCAGCTATAATAGTAAATATTTATATATAACATAGACATTTGGGGAATAAAAAAATGGCTAATTCCATATTCAAAACTTCCTGGTGGGATGCTGGGTTTGCTTCTAGAGTAGGCATCTTAACTCCCTTTCAGCCCCCAGTCCACATAAATCAGGATCTCCCTTTGCATGTTGGCTGTGGGAACCTTCCTTGATGATCACTTATTTTCTCTTGACTTAGAGGTGGGATCATCATCCATGCGGTGGGGGTGTTGTTGCTGGTGGGCAGACATTGGGGGTTAAGAGGGAAACTTTGGGCAGGGTGAGTCAAAGAGGAGGCAGAAGGAAAAAAGAGGGTGGGGGAGCCTATGGGAGATTGGGTTTGATGAAGAGAAACAGCCTAATTCTTCTAAGCTAGAGGAAAGCCTGTGGGTGATGCAGATCCTGAAATTCCAGGAATTCCATTTCCAAAGGCCAGAGTCACTCTGTGAAAGCAGGACCCCTGCCTTTGAGACTCTGTGACTTTGACTCACTGTCCCAGGTCACTCCTTCTTTATCTTCCTCTTTTCTGTCCCTCCTGGGAGGGAGGGAGTCAGAAGTTTTAGATCTGGGTCCAAACCTGTCTCCTTCCTGGTAAACAGCGAGAACACTTCTCTGTGGCTCTTAAGAATCAGATCAGCCAAAACTATGCCAACTCCATTGACTGCAACAGGCAAGAGATTGTCACTGCAGCCCCACCAATACCATCATGGTGATTTTACGCCCTCCGTGAGAACAGACTTCCCCCAGGTACCCCTTAGCCCACTCTTCCTACCCCCTCTCCAGTCCCAGGTCTCAGAGGAACTGCAGATTCTGGCTCTTCCCAGCTTAGGAAATAAACCTGTTTGTCTCAGCCAGGTTGCTCTCTGTCTATGTCCTTAGGTCATGGCCCAGAGTTGAAGGTCTTCCTCTTCAGAATTTTGGGACTTCTAGATGCCCCCTCCTTTTATTCTAAAGTGAATCCCACTTGCTGGTATGTGGAAGCTCGGGTGCAGCCTGCCCCACAAACCTCTGAGCCTGTTTGCTGTAGCCTCCAGATCAGTATGTGGACACTCTCTGAGGTTCACACGGCAATGCCATCACCTCATGACATCTCAGAACCCATGCCTGTCACTAAGATGTGTGACCATATCAACTTATAGTGTTGCCTTCCAGATTACCTCAGGACAGCAGTGTAGAGAAACCAACACATAAGGTCCCCATCACTGTTCCTGCAGTGCCTCTGCTCAGGGTCCCACATACCTGAAGTAAAGGCCCTCTTAACTGAGGGCTTGGCTAGGAAACTCTCCCCTCCCAACTTTTTGCGGATATTGGCAGAATTCAGTTCTTTGTGCTTGTAGATCAGAACCTGAACAGTCTCCCTCCCCGTCACCAGAATCTATCCTTGCTTATCAGAGGGAGGCTTCCATAGTCCCCTGGGGATGCCTGCCATCCCTGGCCCACATGTTCTTTGTTTTGACTATTTTCCCTATTCAAGGCACTTGGGAGAAATTTCTCACATCTGTGATTCTCTGACTGTATACTGAGCTGAACTCCTTTTTTGGGTGGCTGGAGCTACCAGCAGTGCTCAGGGCTGATTGTTGGCTCTGTGCTCAGGAGTCATTCCTGGAAAGGTTCAGGGGACTTATGGAGTGCCAGGGATCAAATCTGGATTATTTATGCACAACGTAAGTGCCTTACACTGTACTCTATTTCTAACACATTGGTAGCTCCCTTTTAATATAATTCCAGATTAAATCAGAGCCCTGCAAGGAGGCAATCTTTCTTTTGCTGAATTCAAAATCAACTGATTAGAGAGTCTCCTGATTATCATAGGCAAAATCCCATTTTATATGTATCATGTGATATCATGACAGATGTGGGTTCTGTCACATTGGAAGTCCCCACATCCTATTCCTCGCCCTGAGACTCTCTTGGGGATAGTATTCATGGAGACTCTCTGGGTTCTACCTTAGTATTCAAGAGTTCCTTCGAGGGACTGGAGAAACAGTGCCGGTGATAGGGTTCTTACTTTGCACATGGCTAGCCTCAGTTCATTCCCATCACATATGTGGTCCTCCTGGTCTTACCAGGAGTGACTACTTGGCACAGCTGGGTGTGGGCCAAAAAAACAAAAACTAAAGATTCCCCTACTATGGTATTCAATAATTCATCCTACCATGGCATTGTACCATAGTTATTTCTATCTTCAACTCTTCCTCGGGTCAAGTTGGGCTCTAGCCAAAAGGACAGATCAGTTCTGGTACCCTCAATTTAGAGCATGCAAATGTCTAGAGCAAACAAGTACCAGAGGAATTTTCATAATCTGAGGTGTCTAGAATAGGGATTAAATGCTGAAACTTATTTGGGAGTTACAGTCCCCAGACAGTGACAGAGAGAAGAGTGGCCAAGAAGAATGGGGAGGTCTCTGCCCTTTCCCCCACCCCTCAGACAACCACAGTAAGGCAGGGCCAGGCATTTATCAGAGCAAAACCAAGACATTTCTCAGGACTGGTTGGATGGGGAATCTTCACTGTGGAGGAGCCCGAGAGTCTCCTGTTCTCCAGTGATTCACATCAGCCCCTTGGAGGTGGAGGTCATTTTCTCCCAGCTCTGGGTTGTGTCGTGGATTCCCTAGGAGTTTTCTTATAATCCAGGACTCATTCCATGGGATGTAGGGTCTGGTTCCAGTCCACACCTGTCTTCCTGGACTTCCCCGGTGACTGGTGGCCAGGGAGGGAGTGGAGGCCTGAGATCAGAAAGTCTATGATACACAATGCAGGGTACCACAAAGGGAAGCCCACGTGGGGGCATGGAAAGGGCCCTGGGAGCTCTACCCACAGGCCAATAGTGGTGGTGAGGATATAGCAAGAGCAATGACAGTGCAGAGAGAAGCAGAGAGATACATTCATTTATTTAAGGCATTTCCTTTATAACTATTTCTTAATCATAAAGATAGTACACTTAAATAAAAAATGGAAACAGTAAAAAAAGAATAGATGTGGCTATAATGAAGTTAAAGTCTTTTCATGCCCCAGATTCCCAGTTACAGTTGCCCAAGAAATCATAAGCTTTGTGTCCTTCCAAAAACTTTGTGGCTTATACAATCAGAGACAGAAAATAGATATTTAAGATAGAAACTGATACAGCTAGTGAGGGAGAGGCAGATGTAAATATAGATATCATGTGTGTGTATCCTTTGCAGAAGAACAAGTAGGAACTCATGGTGCATGGACTTTGCAACTCAGGAATTTTCTTTGGTTAGGCTGAGGGTGAACATTTGCATCTGAGCAGTATTTGGCTATTTTTAAATGAAGAACTAACAAGATTTTGAATTGAACCTCTGTGTATGAGGTTAGAATACATTCCCTTTCATGGAGGGTGTGTCATCAGGACTGGACCTACGCTTCTAGAAGCATATGTCCCACCTCTAGGTCACATCCTAAGCCTCCAGAAAAATTCCTTTTGTGGGATTGCTTTTTGTGTGTGTGTGTGTTGGGAGGGTGCTACACAAGTGCTTGAGGAAAACTCCTGACAGTGCTTGAGGCACCAGGCAGTGCAAAGAATTGATCCCCATGCCACTCACATGTAATGCATGTACTTCAGGCCTTTAGGATAACTCTCCAGTCCCTAGAATAATTTCTTGATATAGACTAATAAATATATTGAAATTTCTATAAATATTGGCAAAGTTTCTTCCAATACTTTTCTCATAATTTGCACTTCCCTCCCCCACCCCAACTTTATTGGTTAGTCATTTTTTGATATTAAAATTTTGGCAAGTGCTTCAATAAAAAAAGGTACTGGATTGTAGTCATTTATATTTCCTTGATCAATAACAACGTTGAGCTTGCTAGTCATGGAGGGAGATTTTTTTAATTGAATCACCATGAAATAGAGTATTACAAAACTGTTCATGATTGGGTTTCAGTCATACAATGTTCCAAAACCCATCCCTCCACCAGTGTAATTTACCAGCACTAGTGTTCCCAGTTTTCCTCCCACCATTTCAAGCCAACCCCCACAACCCCCACCCCAGCCTGCCTCTCTATGGCAGGAAGCTCTCTTCTTTCTTCTCTCTTCTCTCTCTCTCTCTCTCTCTCTCTCTCATTTTAGAGATTATGGTTTGTGACACAGATGCTGAAAGTTTATCATGTGTATTGCTTTACCTGCTTTCAACACTCAGTTGGTGTTCGGAGTGATGATTTCCAACTAGTATTATCATAGTAGACACTCCTCTCTCTTAACTACTTTCCATCTACCACACCACTAACCAACCACTGTCTAGTCCACCTGAACCCATTTTCCATGGCCTTAAATATTAGTTTCATACTGTTTTTATTAATATCCCATAAATAAATGCAGTCATTCTATTATTTTTCCCTCTCCTTCTAACTCATTTCACTCAGCATGATATTCTCCAGATATTCTCCATTGATGGGCACATTTTATTATCTCATTTCTATCAGTACTAGTTGTGTAGTATTCCATTGTGTAGATGTACCATAGTATCTTTATCCATACATCTGTTGTTGGGTACTCAGGTTCTTCCCAGATTCTGGCTGTTGTAAATAGTGCTGCAGTGAACATAAAAGTACAGATGGTGTTTTTGATGTGTATTTTTAGGCCCCCAAGGTATACTCCCAGAAATGGTGTTGCAGGTCATACGGAAGCTCAATTTCTAGTTTTTTGAGGAATGTCCATATTGTTTTCCAAAATAACTGGATGAGTTGGCATTCCCACCAGCATTGAGTGAGGGTCCCTTTTTTGGAGGGAGATTTAAAATAGTGTTTTTCCAACCTTAGCCGTGGGTCTGGCCATCTGTCCCTTGGTCTACACCCCCGCTGGGCCCAGGACCCAACTGTAGAAAGTAAAGCATGGCTACTAAGATGGGATGGAGCAGAGGGATATTCCAATCTAAACCTCACACAGGGTACTTGGACCTGAAGAAACTGATGTGGCAGTTTTTTTTTTTTGAGCTAGAAATTGACAAACACACTGGCTTTGAACTTGTACTCATCATGAGGAACTTTGGAATTAATTTGTTGTAGAGGACTGTCAGTATGAGTGATCCTGGCAAATTAAAAACTCTGAAACATTTATAAGTGAAACTTCATATTCTTCTGCCCAATACCCAGTCCTGACTATGCTTTCCTGGACAAAATGTTTTTGGGGAGAAATGAGGGCTTTTATTTTAAACACAAGGGTAGGTAACAAAGTTCCTGAGTTGACTCTGGACAACTCAGAGTTTTGTATGTGTGTGTGTGTGTTTGTCTGGAGGAAGAAAGGGTCTTCCACTGTGTTGGAGTTAGAGTGGTCATGGCTTTGCTAGCAGTGTCCATGGATGATACCCCTTGTCCTTCTTAGACACTTTTAGATACTTTTTATCTAGAGAGCTCAGGAATTATCCTCCATTTGTAGGTTATAGATGAGATACATGGCAGCTCATCTTCCCCCACCCTTCTTGCCACATCTGCATTGATCAGCTCTCCTCCTCCTCTTTAGTCTTCTCCCTCAAGTTTACTGATATAATCAATGATATTTCTAAGATGACAGCTATTGATAGGGGACCCACATGGAAGCACCCAGGTTGCTTGCTATAGTAACCTGGAGCCTCCACTGACAGACATGTGGAAAGGGCCATTCCATAGAGGGCACAAATAGCCTCCTCCACGTGGCAAGCACTCACTCTTATTTGCAAAAGTAGCTCAAGGCTATAGTCTGTTGTCTTAAGGGGCTGGGTGAAATGCCAGAACTTCATTTTTTAAAGTTTTGTAAGTTGTCCATTCTTCATTCACATTCTCCCTTCCCTTTCTGTCTTCCTTCCCTGCCTCCTCCCTTCTCTTTCTCTTCTTTTCCCTCCTTCCCTCTTCTTGTGTTTCCCATCCCTTTGCATGTGATACAGCAGTGTTCATGGATAGTAATGCCCTCCTGTTCGTGGCACTGGCTCCAGGGAAACTCCCTAATGTCAGCAGCAGTCATTTCTCTCCTTGTTGCGAACTGTGAGCGCCACCATAAATTGTTAGACCTGATGGAACAATCAGGTGAGTCTGGTTTCCTTTTTCCATTCGGAGAAAGTAGACTGAAATATACTTCTCTCTCACACACATCAGGGTGCACTGAGAAAAGAAACCAGTTGTGCTAAATTCACCAATGCAAACATTTCCACCCTCAGACCCTATTTAATTATGCCATTGGCCACTGTTGATTTGGAAATGGAAGTGATTAAATCTGATCAGTGATCACTGATCATTTGGGATGTCAGTAGTATTACTGGAGTGAGCCAGTGGCATGATTGGCCCAGGATATCGCTAATCTTGAAGTTTGATGCTGACCAACTCTGACTAACTTTGGGCCACAGACACCGAGGAGGTAAGCAGGCTTAACTCTGATGTGCATAGTTACCTTTCATGGCAAATCTGTCTGCATCTCATTCTGGGTTCCCAGAAAGCTTCCACTGGGGAAGAAAGATTGTACACTCTTGGAACCTCCAAATTTGATGAATGTCCCTGGTCTCTTCCCTGTACCTCTTTCTCACCATGAAGAAAGGTAAATCATGGTGACCTTTGTGGCAACTTGTGGTGCCCATTGTGTTGATTAAGAGAGAGAGGCTTGCCAATCACAATTAAGTGATGTTTCTGGAGGACTGTCTCATTTCTGCTCTGAGAGGGAGCAGTGCTGTGTGTTCTCATCTCTCCGCGGCCAGAGTGGTCCTGGTCCAAGGACACATGCAGACACGGTCTTCCCCTTTGTGCTTTGGGCTCTCCTGCAAGGGGCTTCTTGCCTTCTCTGGTCACGTAGAGTGACATGTACATGTCAGGAGTTGAGGAGAGTCTGTTTGTGATGAGCCAGACAAGTCTCACATGAGGATGCTGCTCACCACATGGACTTCTAATAATTGCCAGAAAACCAGGATAAACATAGTGTCACTGAATTCCCGTTAATGAAATGTCTGCTTTCCCTAACACGGGCCTTGTGACCAGGCTAGAGAGATGTTCATTAAGTGAGAGGACTGATAATTTAATCACCAAGAAACCAGGTATAAGCAGAAGATGCTGGTCTCCTGGAGAGGAGCTTGCGTCCTTCCTTCCCCCAGTTCTCTATAAGTTGCTGATCTTTACTCTACCCAACTGGAGTGAATTAGTCTCCCTAGATCTGGCAGATAATGCAAGTCTTAGGAATCAAAATTTATGCAAATATATCTAACTTCGGGGTCAGAGCAATAGTAGAGTGGGTAAGGCAACGGGTAGTACAGCGAGTATACCTCAAACACAGCCCACCCAGGTTCAATCTCTGGCATCCCATATTGTCTACTGAGTGAACCAGGAGTAATTCCTAACTGAAGAGCCAGGAGTAACCCCCTGAGTATCACAAGGTATAGCCAAAAACAAAGCAAAATAAAAAGAAAGAGAAACGAAAGAAAAAATACCTAACTTTTATGTTAAGAAAAATCTAACTTCTCTTCTGGAATAGATTCAATTAGATCTATAATATTCAAGCACAGGGAGATCTTACTTCTGGTCAGCTTCTGGAACAGGGACTCAGCATTGGAGGAAGAAGAGAGGAAAACTTTCCCCCTTTTCCCATATAGTTTACGTTTTGCTGGTCTAATACTTGAGCGAAATAAGACAGATTAATAAAAGTACCCAAAACATGACTCTAAAAGGACATGATCTTGGGATCTATGAGCTCCCTCCTTTCCAAATTCCATGTGGAGTTAGGAGAGCCTGGTGCCCAAAGGGGAGAAAAGCAGGTCAAGAATATGAGAGGAGCAGGTACTACCTGCCACGTCATGCAGAGCATTTTTGATGCAAAAGTTTCTCGGTAATTGTTTTCTTCTCAGCACATAAATTCTCTGTATAAATTCATTTAGGTACTTAAAGAAGAGGTTAAAATGGGCTGGAGAGATAGCACAGTGGGTTGGGCATTTGCCTTGCACGTGGCCGACCTGGGTTCGATTCCCAGCATCCCATATGGTCCTCTGAGCACCACCAGGGTTGATTCCTGAGTGCAGAGTCAGGAGTAACCCCTGTGCATTGCCAGGTGTGACCCAAAAAGAGAGAGAAAAAAATAAGAGGTTAAGAAATAAAAAAACTTTCCCCACTTTCTTGGCTCCAAATTCCCTTAAACTAAAAACAATTCATATGCTATAGGGATTGATTTTGGGGATTGATAATCCTCTTTGAAGGATTATCTACATTTTAGAGATCCTGATGAAGGCTGTGAACAGTCTTCACAAGAAAAAAAATGTATGATCACATGGAATTCGGCACACAATTTCGGTCCATTCATAGGTCCCAGAAATGCTTCCAGGGACTAAAGAGTAAAGCTAATAGGGATAGTGGAGAGGCCTCAGTACTCAGGTGACATGAACTGTGCCTGCAACCCACAGCTTTGTACATACATCTAAATGTCTTTCAGTCAGTTTGTGGAAGAGCTTCCTGATTCTCCTTCAATCTCATTCATCTGTGAATCCACAGAACCTTTATCCCTAATGATGAGGATCACTTTCTTCTTATTTGTTTGTGTACTTCCTGAAAGAGATCCTTTTGCATCAGGGAGGGTCTACTTCGTCATGAGTAGTCTCAGCACAGATGGCCCTGGTTTTTGCATGTAGTGTGTGCTCAGGAACTGTTATCTGGATGAGTAGACAAAGGAGTGTTTTCACTCGGGAATTAGTTTCTAAGCAGATCAGGGCTGTTCACAGCACGATGAAATGGGGCATGGACAAATGCCACCCACATGGCCTCCCCGCAGGCTAAGCTGCATGTCTCATGGACACGGAGAAGCCTGCCCCTGAGAGAAGATTCCCCTCCCTCCCTCCCTTGCAATCTGCTCAGGGGCCTTTGACATTTAACTCCAGTGCAATTTGTTTGTTTTCACCCGACTTGAAAATACCAACAAATGTCACCCGCCTTCACTCCTTTCTCCCAACACGAGACTTTGGTGGGCCAGGAGCCAGCAGCTCTAATGAGCATCTCAAGTCTCTGGGAACTCGTGAGGAGATACAAAGCTCTGGATGACATAAGGTGGGCATAGAGAGAAATCTAGCAAGGGAAGGGTGTGAGTACAGTTAGGGATGAGACAAGAACAGGCCAGTGTGGGAGCAGGTAGGAGGGGGATAGTCCTTCTCCACACCACCCTGGGGCAAAAATCTTGTAGTGTCTTTCCCTCTTGTTCTTCTCAAGTATTCCTCACTGCCCTGGGGATGTTTGGTTATCCCAGCATCTGACTGGACTTTCTGCCTGCCTTGGGCTAGAGCTAGGCTGCCATCTTATCCTTTGTAGAGATTATATCAGTTAAAAATATATTTTATTGTTAGTGATTATAGAACAGGAGTAGTCCAAGTGAGGTAAGAGTTTATACCTCTTCATTTCTAAAATAGAGGAAGATCTATATTTGCATACATGACAGCCTTGTTCCTGCTATGACATTGTACTACAGGAATATACAAGCTCAACACAGGGGCAAATGGGAATGCTTGGTGGTCTATAAGAACTCTTACATTTTTTGCAACTTCTTATGGAACTATATAAAAATAAAAATTTATAATGAAAACAAAAATCTGTAGGGAGTAGAGCTCTGTGTGGTGATGCCATGAGCATTAGGTATCAAGCTCCTTATGTTTTGTTGTTCTGCATCTCCGACACATGCCTTCTACCCCAGTGTTCAAACTAACTGCTAGAGCACTACCCATGCATCTCCTTCCAGTCTAAGAAAGGGAATGACAAAAAAAGAGGTTCCTCTTCCTTAGGACTTTTCTTGGTATAACATGTTTCTTATAGTCCATTGGCTAGAACTTATTCATATGACACAGAGCTAGCATAAAGGAGTCTGGGAGATGTAGTCTTTATTTGGCAGGGCCTGATGGCCAAGTAATTCTTGGGGATTATCTAATACTTTTCTTCTTAATGGGGAAGAATCAAGAATTCTTAGGGATTATGTAATTCTTCCCTTCTTAATGGGGAATAAGGGAAGAACAGGCATTAGAGGCTACAGAGGTTCTGACCCCCCCCCTCCTTAGGGGAAGAGCTCTGAGTTGGGTGCTAAGGAAGAACTGGTTGATTTGATTCCCCACCCATCTTTAGTTTGTATTCCCACGACTCCTCTATTCTACTGCAGCAAGTTGCCTTTATTTCCTTATTTTAGCAAAATATACTCCTCCTTCCCTGTTCTATGGGCTTTTATCCAAGCTTCCCTCCTCACATGGGAACTTAAGCCAGAGGCATTCATTTTCCCTGGCTCTGTTTTATGTCAAATGGCAGGAGGCACTTATGTGATATGAATTAGGAGAAGCTATTAGGCTCTGTCAGCCTTGCAATCTCTCCAAACCCACCTCCACAAGTCAGGGGGTAGTGCCTACAATTTTATTAGGAGCACAGCCCATGGTTAAGGCAGTGCAGAATTCCCCCTCTCAGAATCAGCCTTTAATATTTTAACCACTGATTTATTTGACCTTTTTGAATGTTGCAGCAAAGAGAGGCCTCTGAAGGCTGGAAAAGAATTCGTCATTTCTCAGTACCCACCACCCTTCCCCTGTACATCTGAGGCAGTGAAGCAAGGAGGAAGGGATGGATGTGTTCACCCCAAGACAAGGACCAAAGGCTTTATATTCACTACTGATCCCTGAAGCTGGTGGAGATAAGGGTGGGTGGGGAATTCTTGCTGGCAGACTACTTATGGGAAGAAATACAAACCTTGAGGCTTCATCCAAGCATCACTACCTATGCAGAGTAGAAAGCTGTGGGTCCCTTCTCCAAACCAGCAAGCTCCTCAGTACTGAATCCAGGGATGTGAACTAAATACTTCTTCAAAGCACAGTCCCCGTCAGCCCTCCCTGTTCTCTCATTGACCCTCTGAACTTTCAGTGGGGCTCCAGACCCCAAAACTAAAGTGGCTCTCTCTGCTCTCTCATTTCAGTGTTTGGTAATAAAGTGACTCCTGTTTGGCTTCTGCCTTATGTATGTTTTAATGGTTTTCTTGCAAGCATGGGTTGTCTTGGGGCTCCGGGGCTCAAGTGACCCCAGATCTCTGATCTCCCAGAAGACAAAGAGTACTTAGCTCCGAGAATAGTTCTGGAAGGACAGGGCGTGCCTGGCTGGAATAGCAGCTCAACTTTTGCCATAAGTCATTGAGCAAGTTATGTAGCATGAAGCTTCAGTGTCCGCTATGGTAAAATGGCAAGATGCTTCCAGTGCTTGCAGTGAGCTTCTCAGGAAGGTGCCAGGATCATGGGAGATGCTTCTTTCCTCTTCTGGACCACAGCCCCTGTTGGGTTCATACACTCCTCTGAGAAGTGGGGAGCTGCCCCTCCAGGTCTGTCCCACTCCCATACCCTGGTACCAGGATAAAGCAGTGCTCAGCTGTATCCTGGTGTGTGGCTGGGTCTAGGCAGGGAACCAGACACATCCCAGTGTGTGAGGAAGGAGGGTGGGGGAGGGAAAACTCACTGTCAGGCTCCAGCTCTCTCCAGGGAGGAGGCCAAATAGGAAAAGGAAGAAAAGAATTAGGTGAAGTCAGAGGCTTTCAAAGAGAGGATAGAAAAGAAAGATGATGAAAAGATTCATAGAGATTGTACAAAGGGCAGGATTCCTGCATTGCGTGTGGCAGCTGATCCTGGCTACTAAGGAGGCTTAATCCCTGGTGACACATATGGTCCCCAGAGTCCTACCAGGGGTAATCCCAGTGAATCACCAGATATGGCTCACAATTTTTTTTATTTTTTATTTATTTTTTATTTTTTAATTAGTGAGTCACAGTGAGGGTACAGTTACAGATTCAAACATTTTGTGCTTGTTTTTCCCTCACGCAGTGTTCGGGAGCCCATCTCCACCACCAATGAACCCAGTATCCCTCCCACCCCCAATCCCATCCCCCCCACCCCACCTGCCTCTGTGGCAGGGCATTCCAATTTGTTCTCTCTCTCTCTCCTTTTGGGTGTTGTGGTCTACAATAGGGGTATTGAGTGGCCATCATGTTCCGAACACTAGTCCACTTTCGGTGCACATTTCCCTTACCACGTGTGATCTCCACTCACAATTTACTTGGTATTCCCTGCCCAAGAACAGATGACTGGTTAAAGAAACTCTAGTACGTCTATACAATGGAATACTATGCAGCTGTTAGAAAAGATGAAGTCATGAACTTTGCATATAAGTGGATCAACATGGAAAGTATCATGCTAAGTGAAATAATCCAGAAAGAGAGCAAGTGGATCAACATGGAAAGTATCATGCTAAGTGAAATAATCCAGAAAGAGAGCGGCAGACATAGAAAGATTGCACTCATCTGTGGAATATAAAATAACAGAGTAGAAGACTAATACCCAAGAATAGTAGATATGGCTCACAATTTAAAGAGAGAAGAAAACAAGGTGTTAAAGGGTAGGGGCAGAATCAAGTTTGCAAATAAAAAAGTGCAAAGAAACCCAACATGCTTTTTATCAGCATTGAACACAGAGAAGGAGCCAGCCAAGGTCTTTCCTCTCTCAAAACTGAAGTTTCGGGATAGGAGTGGACCGGGATAGTAGGAAGGTCTGAGTCTTCACTGTTTCCCACCCAAATCTCAACAAACTTGTGTTGGAAATGAGTCTGAATTGATAAAACATGCACACATGTTTATATGGGTGCATCTACACACATACACGTGTCCAGTTAGCTTCTCCAGCTGAGGAAACTGAGGCATGAAGCAGCTTTCTGGAGTCCAGAGCATGATGAGGTTGGTACCTGACACTAGGACCCCTTTACCACGTGCCTGCTCTCTCAGGCTGGAGGCAGGAGGCAGGAGCTCCCGTTCCAATATGAAAAGAGATGTTATTAGGAATGCAGAGAGCAAATCCCAGGGTAATGGAGCCTGGTGTTTGCAATAAAAATTTAAATGTGCCGCCTTGGTGGCAACAGCGACTTTGATCTGATCAGCCTGTCAGTGCTTAAGAAGACTGGGCTGTGTATATGGCAAGACCAAATTGAATTCATATTTACTGCCCTGGAGTCTGTGGGGCTTATTGTTTCCTGTGGATTAATCTCTCTTTCTCCTGCCTTTTCCTGTCCACACCCACCTCTTCCCCTACTCTTTCACTTCGATCCAACACCCAGGGAAGTAGACAACAGGGAGGGCACCCCACCTCTCTCTGTGAGAATTATTTTAACTTTGTTCATTTACTTTTACCCCTGGGTTTCCACCCCACTAGGCTGACTTGTCTGGACAGCTTAATGCCGACTCCTGGGTCCTCTCGTTTCTGGAGTATGGTCTTTGGAGGCCCTAGCAGGTGAGAGGACAGGATGAAAGAGGTGCTTATTCCTGGTGGTTCCCTCCAAACTATATATCCTACACACACACACACACACACACACACACACACACACACACACACACACACACACACACTGCCTACCTTCAGAGTACTGAGAACTTCTAGCCACCCCTCAGCCACCCTCTTAGTATTGGTTTGACTGAGGTATGTGATGGGACAGCTGTCTCAGAACCCCACAAAAAAACCTGTCGTTACTGTGTTTTGCCCAACTGACTCCTGGGGAGAGAGTGGCAGCTGTAAACTGCAAAAGAAGCTCCAACAAGAAATGCCCTCTTGTTCCCACATCACTTTGTAAGGCAAGGCCAGTCAGCAAGTGAGGATTTTGTTCCACAGTCAATAGGCCAGACCTGGGAGGGGAGATGTGAGAGTCTTGGTAACTCTGTTCCCCTTTAATAAGAAAGATGAAATTAGCAAGTGATCTCCCATCAAGAAACCAAGAAACCAATTTTGCCTTTCTTTTCATGTTAATAATTAGAGATGTCACTGGAACCCTGTGCCTGATGTACCAAATGCGTAAGAACAGGGCAGAGTGAGCATTGTAGGCCTGAGCAGTGAGACAATCCCCCTCAGGCAAGCCTGTGTGCCTCCCCGCTCTATCCTGATGGGCTGTCCTGTGGAGCCTCAGTGCATATCCCAGGAAATGAAACATCAGGAAGGCCTGCTCTCACCTGAACCTGAACCTCGAATGTGGGCTAAGGAGAGCAAAAATGCTGCTGATATCAACCTCAGATATGGAGGCACATCTGCGGGCTGTGCTTAGAATAGAGTCCAGACATAATCGTGATCTCAGAGTGCTTCAGTCTGAGGAAACATAGTCCTACCTCAGGGAGCCCCAGACTGAGGGGACACAGTCCTATCCTTAGGAAGTCCCAGCCTGAGGGGACAAAGCCCCGCCTTCAGGGAGCCCCAGTATGAGGGGACAAAGCCCTGTCCTCAGGGAGCCCCAGTCTGAGGGGTCTACACAGCTTTGCCTGAGGGAGTCCCAGTTTGAGTAGGGAGATAAAAACCTGTGATCTTTAAGTCTAACTTCCTGTTTAGATATAAATCCATAATTATGTCCTCTAGCTACTGTGAACTTTAACACTACCCAGTCATTGCCTACCTTATAACCTGAATAGTTTGAAGAAGAAAAGCCAATTTTAATTTTCTCTTGAGCCAGACATAATGAGGAGAGTAAATCATAGAGTGAACATTCCCCAGCCAAATGGAAATGAGTTCTGGATAATCTGCTGCCTTCAATTATCCACCCCACTGCTCTCTTCGTTAGCCTGGTCCTAGAGAGGACCCCACAATGACTACCTTCCTTGAGTGGATGTACTGCAGAAAGGCCAGAGGTGTTTGAGGGGGTGCTCGGGAGTCAGTGAACCTTGGGATGCTCTGTGATTTGTAGCAGGAAGAACAAAAGGGTTGAGATTCGGGCAAGGTTGGGTCCTTGGATATGAATCTGCTAGGGAAGACCTTGGGTCTGAGCCAAAGGAAAGGGAAGGACCCAATGGCAAGAAATATATCTGCGTCTTCATTCTCTGTGGTCACTCCAGTACCCAGGTAGCTCCTGCTCCATGTGATGGACTCTAAGTGATGATTGAAATGGGAGCAAAGGGCTTTTGAGAGAAAGACTCTGGTAAATCAGGATTGAATCAAAGCGTAGAACTTCTCTGCATGAAGTCAGAAGCCCTGCACTCACACCTGAGGGCTGGACAGGAAGTTGACAGGAGGCAAGAGAGTGGGAGACCGAGGCCTAAGTGGGCGATGTGAGCTGTGGCTGACTGAAGCAGAGACAGATTACAGGCAACCATGGAGATGAATGCATTTGCAGCTGACGACAAGCCAGTGAAACGACATTTGTTTCTATGAAAGCTGAACTCACAACTCTGCTCCATCTCCTTTCCTCACTCACCCTCCCTTCACACACAGCCTCATTCACATCCAGGCCCTGTTCCCCAAACCAAGCCCTCTCACCCACACAACCTTTCATTCAAGCACACACGTGGTGTGCTCACTCACCTCCATTCATGTGACACCCCCTCACTCTCACACGGAGGTGCCTCCAGACACTGTCAGACATGCCTAATTCCTCACATACACACCTCTACATTCACTCCTTATCCCTCCACACGTGGGCTTCTCTAATTCTGTCACACACACTCATTCACACAGCGGCTCTCAATGATACAGGCAGAAGTGAGCTAGCAGGCACTGTTTGGGCCACCGGTATTGGGTGGGGCCAGTTTCCATACAGTGGTGACCTCCAATTATTTTAGAGGGAACTAAGGGCTCCTTCCCTCACTAAGTTGCCAGTTTTTTATGCTGTTTGAAGTAGCATTGCTCAACAGCCATACTATCCTGGATGTACCCTTTCCTGTCTGAAGTTACATTGCATATGACAGGAGGTTTCTGATGTGTGTCATTATAAATCAATACCTGCATATACTACATTAAGTTCACCACTAAAAGTTTAATTCCAGTTCATTCTCACTATACAGTTGATCCCTCTTACCCGATCAACCCACCTCTGTCCCCTTTCCTTCTGGTCTTTCTTTTTGATTTTATGGTCCAAAAATCTATTTTTATCATATAGTCCCCAAAGTATAATTTTTGTTTTATTTTTAATATTGCTTACAATTTTATTTTACAGTCAAATCACCTATTTTTTAATTTTATGTAATTCATGGGTTTGCTTTCTCTATATACCACTTATGAATGAAGTCCTATGTTTCTTTCTGTCTCAGAGTAGAGTTTTTTGCCAAGCACTGACAAGCATGTGTTGCATTTTTATTTCCTTCATTGTGACATTTCTACAGTGGCTCAGCCTCAGTTGGTCTTTTATTTAAATGAGTTATAATTAAGAGGTTGCCTTGGGCTGAAATTCCCTGAAAATCAGCCTAAACCAAGGATTTTGAGTATCACTTGTTTATTAGGGAGAATTTAGGACACAGGGGAAGAGGTATAGGGCATGAGAGGAGGAAAGAAGCCAGCCATGATAGGATGTGTCAGGGGCAGGTAACTGCAAAGGCTCAGTGTCCCTGAGAACGGCTAGGAGACAGCATAGAAAGTGCCCAGCGGGTGGGGACCAGAGGGATTAATTGATCCAGCATCCTTGCACTAGCATATCTGGGCCAAGGGGAGCTACAGTCTGTGGCATTGCTTCTCTGAGGTTCCCCAGAGAGGGCTGAGCAGGTTTCTGCATCAAGTCAATGTGGAAAGTGAGGACAGTGACAGACAAGGTGTGTCCATGCCAGAGAGTGTGTTCATTTTATTCACTCACTCACTCACTCACTCACTCACTCACTCACTCACTCACTCACTCACTCACTCACTCACTCACTCACTCACTCATCACACATATCCCAGCAGTCTGCTTTAAGTCAGACAGGGCTTCTTTCTATTGGGATTTGGAGCTGAACAAAAACATTTTCTGCCAGGAGGGGGTTCCCAGGTGAATGAGGTGGAAGACAGGGAAACACATAATTAATCTGCAACATGATGAAGGCCATTATAGATCCATTAACACAGAGGATAATGCTGTCATGGAGAGGCGTGAGGAGTGGGTCTGCACTTAATAACAACTTCTGATTACATCTGCTTATGAAGCACAGTAGAAGTTTCAACAGACTAAATGGATTCTCTGCCCTTCTGAGGTTATGTCATTTCCCTTTTCCCTCCCTGTAGTCCTAGCTTGGATTATTCTTTTTTTTATAAACTGCTGTGGGTGTGGTCCCTGTCACGTGGGTTTATTCGGGGACAGCACAGGGAATGCTTTTGTCTATTGGTGAGCTGGGGACATTTTTCTACAGCCAGGAAACTAGGAAAATTCAGAGGACAAGGAAATTCCTGGGGGTCTGAGTCTGTCTCTCAATCATCAGAGTCTGTCCATCCATCCGTCTGTCTGCCTGTCTCTCCCTTCCTCTTCCCCTTCCAGCCTCCCCTTCTCTTTCTCTCTCAGAATCCAACAACAGGGTTACCTGACCTTGCCTGTGGCTCCTGAGGTCAGAGACTGTGCCTTCCTCATCACTGGGGAAGTCAGGAGCTGATCTCCCTCACAGACACACAGACACACTTTAGGCATGATGATCCTGTGTTCAGGATTCTAGAAGGATTCTAATACAGTGCAGCATCAAGACCTTAGGAAATCATATCTCTGATACTAGTTCACTTTTCTCATTTTAGAAGAACCCCCAAAGTGTTATTCCCTGAGAATCTGGCAGAAGGAGGAACTGGGTTTGGTGGGGGTTGGGCCATCATCCAGCAATTCCTAGAGCAGAGTAGCAGTCCTTCCAGTGTCTGAAAGTCAAGCATCCTTCTCCTTGCATCCCCTGGCTCCTTCCCCAATCTGCCCCCCTCCCCCTATCCCTCCCCCCACCCCCGGAGCAGCTCCCTGCAGGGCTGGCCTTGGGTGGTGTGATTTATGGGGTGCAGTCAGTGGCCTGCAAGGGCACGTCTGAAAGAAGGCACAGGAGCTACTGCCTCTCCTAGTGGACAGACCTCCTCCCACTCTTATTAATTCACACTTTGCTGGCCCTGAGCACCCTGGAGGGGCTGATTCTTTTTTACCCAAAGCAGAGACAGGCATCTCACTTGATTTACAGGCTCCAGGGGCGGCGGCTCCTCCACTGGTTGCTAAGGTATCTTTTAAATGAAAATCAGGGTAGAGAGATATCACATATGTCGCGCCAGCCATCTGCTAAATGTTGCCTCTTCTGTCTGGAAACAGCTCCCAATACTAGGATGGGGACAGGGACAGGAGAGGGGAGGGAGGCCTGGAGTCCATCCCCAGTGAAGGAGCAGGAACTTTCCTTGTCGACACCATGCCTGTTGGTTTGTACCCCAGCCTCATACCCCACCCTCCACCACTCCTTTTGTTTTAAATATAAAATCCCATCTGGAGAATCTGATTACAAACCACCAGCCTTGTTCTACAATTCTATATTTATTGCCAGCATATTTAAAGTGTGTGTGCATGTGTGTGTGTGACTATGTGTATGTGTATATGTGCATGCATATATGAGTGTGCATGTGTGTAAGAGAGAATGTGTGTGTGTGCGTGTGTGGATGGATCTGTGTGGATGTGTGTGACAGAAAGACTCAACCCCATCCAGGCCTGACAGGCAAGTATATCTGAGCTCAAGGGGCTCTGCTTCTGAGACCACCAGCATCTCTTCCAGGCACACCCCCTCCTGCTGGTATTCAGTGGAGTGGACCGGGCAGGGGGCGGGGCGGGGGGCAGTCAGGAACCAATACCGTGGTGGAAACAAGCATCCCTCTGCAGACACCACCCCAGGGACCACTTCTACTCCTAGGATCCTGAAGCCAGAGAGGCTTCATGCTAAATTCACGTCTTGGATGTTACTGGGAGGATCTGGCCAGAGCCCGGACCACTTTCTTCCCTCCATGCTGGATCCAATGGGTAGCAACACTTGGGACCAGGAAGTCTGAAAGAGCAGGTTGCCCACTGCACAGGGTTGTTGAACTGAGGGCAGCCAGAGGGCAGGGGGCAGGGGTCCTTCTCCCTAGGAGCAGAGCTTTCTGTACATTAGGAGCCTTGTGAGGCCCCTGGAAGAAGCCAGGGAGGCTCCACGCTCACCCTGCTCAGCTCCCTGGGCCTCACTTGTGCTCTCTGGCACTGCAGCTCCAGAAAAGCCTGTTCTTTCCTCCCCAGTCCTCCCATTCCTTCATTCCCCTCCCCCACACCTACTCTCAGATGCAGATATCCCCAGCAGACTGGCTTCCTGCTCTGCCCAGGCAGCTCCTCTGATCTTGACATTTGATAACAGCCTCCGTTTCAGAGCTTCCATCCCCTTCACTGCTCTTGCTTGGCCAAGGAATAATCCCACAGCCCCTCCTGCCTGTCACTTTCATCTGCATCTTTGTTCCTAATATCAGACTCTCCTCTCCACTCTCCTTGCTTCTCTGCACCATCCACACTTTTGCCAGAAGCTATGGGGGACCCAGGTGACACTTTGTGTTTGTTCAAACTCTTGCTCAAGAACCTACCACCCCAGGGGGCTGGAGCAATAGCACAGTGGGGGAGGGCATTTGCCTTGCAGGTGGCCAACCCAGGGTTGATTCCCAAATGGTCCCCTGAGCACTGCCAGTGGTAATTTCTGAATGCAGAACCAGTAGTAACCCCAGTGCATTGCCAGGTGTGACCCAAAAAGCAAAAAAAAAAAAAAAGAACCTACCACTCCAGGCTTACAGTAATTATGCCTCTCCTCCCAATCTTCTCATCTGCCCCCTTTCCCGCCCCAACTTGGGGTTTAAGCAGCTTCTTGTTTGGTTATTAGAGTAATATAATAAGTGACAGTTCTTGGAAGACAATTTTAATTAAGATTCAATAGTCACTTCTCTGTCAGTAATCTTCCATGCTGATTACTTAAAATATATTTACCCAGCTCTATTATGTCACAGATTTGAATTCATTAGACATTTGTTAATCCTCAACAAACTCCTTTTAAATACACTCACACACACACAGAGATGTGGTTTGTTTCACATAATCTATTATAGCAGGTATTCAGGATCTTGTCCTCAAACAGTCTAGATAGAAAGCAAGAGACCAGAGATACAAGGGCCAAAATCAGAAAAATATTTCATTTGCAGGAAGGGAGATTTCCCCTTACTAGCCTTTTTTAACAAAACTGAAGTGGGTGAGCATTTCTTTATTGAATTTAAAGCAGGAGTAGGATGTGAGATGAATATCCTCTGATGTCCGATCATTTAGGTTACTGGTCAGAGCTCATCAAGGTTAATTTTAGGTACCACCTAGGCCCACCCTTACAAACTAATGATTCCTTTTCTTAGGACTGTATTCATAAACTTACTGTTGCCCTCCCTCCTGTAAAATCACAGTGTTGTAAGGGAATTTCACGAGAGACAGATGAGTACCTGATAGGGAGGCTGAATTTGGAGTCTTTATTAAAAGCCCGGCAACTGCAAATAGACTAGCATTCCAAAGAGCTTGCAGTCTGGGAACAGTCAGGTATGAGTTTATAAAGGGAAAAATTATATCCTAAGGTCTGGAGAGATAGTACAGTGGGTTGGGCAATTGCCTTCTGTGTGGTCTACCTGTGTTCAATTTCTGGCATTCCACATGGTCCCCTGAGAGCCAAGAGTCACTCCTGAGCTTAGCCAGGTGTGGTTCAGAAGCCAAAATAAATAAATAAAAATCACATCATAGAGAGACAATGGATACAATAGGTGAGGGACTTCAGGAGTCTGATCGGCAAAAACAAGTTATGGAAGCAAAACAAGCTAGTTAATGGTTAAGCTGGCTTACTGTCATGGAGAACAACTGGCTTGTGGTTATGGGAGACAATCACGATCGGGGAGAGATGATTCCAGGCGCTGAACACTTTGTGTATGGGCTGTACTTGTTAATGGGTTTCACTGAATCCTTGGAACCATGGAGAGGAGTTCCTTTCCTGCTGACAGGCCAGGAGAGGAATAAGGTTGGAGTTCCTGAAATCAGGATCTCCCAATTCTGCAGGACAAAGCTGCTGGAAAACAGTGAGATACTTTAGCCTGAGGATTCTGAACCCAACCCCCACCCCAGGGGCAGATGATAGAGATAGAACAAAGGGGCACAAAGGACACTGTGGGGGGCTGAGCATGGGTTGAGCTGACTGTGGGAACCATCCCCTCAACACACACACACACACACACACACACACACACACACACACACATACAGGTTTTGTTGTCATAGGAAAGGTGACTCCCACTTGAAGTAGAGGGTTCCAGGGTGGCTTATGTGAGGTGAAAAGGAGAGATATAGCAGCTCATAATGGGAGGAGTCTACCTTTCTCTCTCTCTACCTCCATGGACTGGAGCGATAGCACAGCGGGTAGGGCATTTGCCTTGCATATGGTCGACTTGGGTTTGATTCTTCCATCCCTCTCGAAGAGACCAGCAAGCTACCGAGAGTACTCTGCCCTCATGGCAGATCCTGACATGCTACCCATGGCGTGTTCGATATGCCAAAAACAGTTACTGGTGCTTGATTGAGCAAATCGATGAACAACAACAAAAAAAAAATGGGAGAACAGTGCTGCCTACCTCCATAACCTTGGAAAGTGTATGGGAAGCCCAGGACTGATGAAAACCTTCTCTGAGCACCTGAACAGTACAGACCTTCCACCTCACCAGCCCCACAGGAGCTGTCAAACCTAACCTGTGCTTCACTTGTTCTGCCTGGCATGGAAGATGATCCCTACTACCTGATTTCTGTCTTGGGATCCAGCCTGGAGCCAAGGAATTTCTTTTTGCAGGAGAGGGAAGTCAGTCCTAACACTTACCAGGGCTTTCAAGATATGTCACCTTATCTCAGAGAAAAGAATTTCAGGAGGAGGTGGGTAGTTAAGTGAAACATTTAACTAACATTTAGTTCATTTAAGTGAAACATTATTTGGGAGAGAAAGAGAGAAATATTGCTCATGGGCTTCTCAAGAGAGAACATGGGATTCTTGTAAGTACACATCCCCCGTGAGCTGCAGTGGATGCATCAAGCTGGAGAGAGTACACCATTAAGAAAGTTCCTATCTCAGGGCTGGAGCCATAGCACAACGGGGAGGGTGTTTGCCTTGCATGCAGCCAACCTGGGTTCGATTCCCAGCATCCCATATGGTCCCCTGAGCACCCGCAGGAGTAAGTCCTGAGTGCAGATCTAAGAGTAACCCTTGAGCATCACCAAGTGTGACCCAGAAAGAAAAAAAAAAGAAAATTCATATCTCTGCAAATGTGGGCCAAAAAAAACATAAGGTCAGAGAAATACACATCTCAGGAAGAGATGTGGACAAATGTGTGTCTTTTCCTTTGCCATGTTAGTTTATAGACACTTTCCAACTGCTCCACAAAGTCTCTTGCTAGAGTAGTCATCAAGGTTGGCATTGTGGTCTTTCTCTGATATTTTAGCATGACCTTTGTTTCAGTGATGGAGCCGCTTAAGGGTCCAGCCATGTGCAGGGCCTGGAATTCTGCACTTCTAACTTTAGGCTAGTTTAAGTTCCAGACAGTATTCTTTCTGTATATATATCATGATTGCACAGCGGTTGGGCTTTCGCCTTTCACGTGGCTGACCCATGTTCGATTCCTCCGCCCCTCTCGGAGATCCCGGCAAGCTACCGAGAGTATCGAGCCCACGCGGCAGAGCCTGGCATGCTACTCATGCATATTGGATATGCCAAAAACAGTAACAATAAGTCTTTCAATGAGAGACATTACTGGTGCCCGCTTGAACAAATCGATGAGCAATGGGATGACAGTGACAGTGACAGTGATCTCTTTACTTTCAACAATGTCAATGAAAATATCACTGCCAACAGGAGAGAAAAGACAACTTCAGTTTCTGGAGTTTAAGCTTCACAGGCTTAAACTGCTGCTCAGAGGAAGGAGGAGGTAGAAGCTTGCCTTTTGATTCCTCACCTCTGTCCCACAATATACTGGAAGTGGGGAGCCTATACCATTCGGGCAAGCTGAGGCATTTACAATAGAGGGGAAAATTTGTCATTTAAAGGGATCATGCAATTCTCTACATCCTTGCTCAACAAAAGAATTTCCTTAGATATTGTGATCTGAGATTGGAAACATGTTAGGTATAAGGTGAATCAAGAGATATAAGGTTTCATATCCCGCAAATGAGTGCAACCATTCTATGTCCCTCTCCCTCTTGACTCATTTCACTTAGCACAATACTCTCCATGTCCGTCTATGTACAAGCAAGTTTTATGACTTCATTTTCCCTAACAGCTGTGTAGTGTTCCATTGTGTAGATGTACCACAGTTTCTCTGTCCACTCATCTGGTCTCGGGCATTTGGGGTGTTTCCAGATTCTGGCTACTGTGAATGGTGCTGCAATGAACATAGGCATGCAGATGGCTTTTCTGCATTTTGTTTTGGGGTCACCAGGGTATATTCTCAGGAGCAGTGCAGTTGGAAATGATCACTCTGGAGAAAAACTGAGTGCTGAAAGGAAATATTGTGAGATGCATGATACCCTTCCAGTAACATAATGCCAGAGAGAGAGAGAGAGAGAGAGAGAGAGAGAGAGAGAGAGAGAGAGAGAGAGAGAGAGAGAGAGGAGTGGGCGGGAGGGAAACTGGGGACATTAGTGGCAGGAAATGTGCACAGGTGAAGGGTTGGGTGTTGGAACATTGTATGACTGAAACTTAACCATGAACAAATTTGTAACTGTATATCTCACTGTGATTTAATTTTTTAAAAAGTGTGTTTTTTTAAGAGATAAGAGACACAGTAGATAGGTTATTAGCGGGAGTTGAGGCCCAGTACCCCAAGGATTTCCTACGTGGTCTGTCCCACCCAGGACTCCACCTGGGCTCAAATGTAGATGAGGGAGGGGTACATTATCTTTTCAGTGTCAAAAATAATGTGTGGGGAGTGTAGGGAATAGCTTAGCATGCCTTGAGTCCGCATGAGAGCAGCCACACCACTGGCATGTGTGCATATATGGTATATGTATATCCCCCACACTGCAGGACCCAAGCAGCACCACACCCCTGACCCACCCAGTTGAATATCTCTTGAGTCCCATGAGCACCATTTGAGAGAAGTGGAGGAAAGGAGAATTTTACTTCTTTATGAAAAAATAAAATTAAAAAGACCCTTGTGAAATCACTTGTGTCTGCAGTTTACTCCACAAAGAGAAGCTATCCAGAAGAGGCCACTAGAGGCCCTGGGCCCAGCCAGTCTCCCCACATGCCACATGCCCTGTGTGAGCTCTTAGCAGTGCAGCCTGACCTTCTGCATTGTCTTCTCCGGCACTGCTCCCGAGGGAGTGTCACGGGCCTTCAGCACTCCACCTTCCTTCCACGCCATACACTCCTGTGTGTGCTGTCGAAGGTGACTGACGTGAAGTGGGAGAGGAGAGGGAGTACCCTTCAGAAGGGAAGCTACTTCTCTCTCTCTCTCTCTTTCTCTCCCTCTTATTCTCTTTGGGAAGTGCCTGGGGGAAACGTAGGAGTAATGAAACTGTTACAAGCACTTGCATGGTACAGACCTGTGTCACAAGGTGGTCATCAAACCATACCTAGGTTCCGCTTGTTCTGCCCAATGTGGGAAATGATCCCCGCCACCCAATTTCTTGAAACTTAGGCTGGAGGGAGGAATTGCTTTGCTAGAAAGGAAAGTCAGTCCTAAATTCATACCCAGATTTTCCACGTCCATTGTCTTGTCTCATAGAAAAGAATTTCAGAGGCAATGAATAGTGACGTAAAACAGTTTTAGTTTAGAGACTATGAGAAAGAAAAGACAGAACTTAGCCTTCTCCAAAGGGGAAAACTGAGAGCACATATCTTAAGTGAAGATGTGGGCCACCACCCAGAAGGGGGACACTTATTCCTGGCCTTTGCAGAGTTAGTTGTTTTTGCTTTTTTGGGTTTTTTTCCTGTTCATTTGGTTTGGTTTTGGTTTTGGTTTTGTGGGCCACACCTGGCTGTATTCAAGGCTTACTCCAGGATCGATGCTCAGGGATCACTCCTTGGGGAACAAAATTGGGTGTCAGGGATTGAATCCTGGTCAGCTGCATGCACAGCAAATGCCCTGCCCCTTCTGGTAATATAGCTCTGACCCCAAAGCAGAGTTGGTTTTAGAGGTTTTATCCCAAACTTCCCACACATGACACTTTCTGCATAAATAAGAGTCTGTTTATTGAGGAAGAGCTTGGAAATTTTGGTGTGCACCTTCATATCTTTATCACAATCCTTTGTTCCTGCTGGATCTTCTCTCCAGAGAAAGGCATCCAGCCTTCTCTGGGCCTGTGCTAGCACCAATTAGGAGTCTTGTCAGACCTTAGTTCCTATATCCACAATATGGGCCTAGCTATATTGTTTTTGTTAATTTAGGACTAGTGACTCCTAGTCACTAGTAATGTCTTCAAATCCCATCTTGGTTTTATTAATTCCCAAGAACTTGTCACTGTCCCCCACTACACCTCTCTGCCCCAGTCTACCTGCCTACTTGAATAACATTCAATACTATAGCAAGGAGTGGCTGCGGGAGCAGATCAGGACCCAGGGAAATAGGGTCTAACTCTGAGTTGGTTCAGGAAAGCACAGCTGATGATGGCTAAAGTTTCTGAAGCTGTGACCAGGCCAGTTGATTGAGATGATCTTTTCTGCTAATTAGCCCAGTGAGCCCTGGACAGGTAGACACAACACTCAGTGCCAACGCAAAAACTTCATTCATTCCACTTATATTTATTGAGTATTTTCACAGAGTAGGAGGTGAAAGTCCCTGTGATTTCACCTGGGCCCATAAAGGATGGAGTTGGAAGACCTTCCAGAACAAGTTCTGAGAAGGTGTTGCCAGTGGCAGATGTGACTCCCACCAGCTAAGGTGTTGTTTCCTGGGTGCCATAAGTGAAGTGGGGAGGAGAAAGAAGGGTCTGGGTACTGTGGATACAGTGACAGGTAGACAAGACAAATAAGCTCCATGCCTTCTGCAGGTCAGAATACAGGAGGCAGGCAGGTACATCATTAAGGAGGTAGAGGTTGAAGCACCAATGAGTGAGATGTAGGGTGAACGCTAGGCTGCCGTGGTAGTCAGCCTCCTCTAAAGAACAGAAAGCCCTGATTTTATACCATTTTGGAGAAAATTTCTGGAAGAGGTGGTATTTCCTGGAATAGGAAGAGGTGAAGGTAACCAAGAAGCCAGGAAGAGAGCAGTGAGAGTCAGAAGTTGGGGGACAGTGAAGCACAGTGTGTGAGAGAGGCTTCATGTGTCTGAGACATTCGGAGCAGAGGGAAGCGGTGCCCAGGGCAGCTGGAAGTGTCTGCTTTTGCAAATACATGCTCTTATGTTGAAAATTCAAAGGGTGGCTGCAGTGAAGCCGAAGGTCCCTGTGATTTCATCAGGGCCCATAAAGGATGGAGTTGGAAGACCTTCCAGAACAAGTTCTGAGAAAGTGTTGCCAGTGGCAGATGTGACTCCCACCAGCTAAGGTGTTGTTTCCTGGGTGCCTTAAGTGAAGTGGGGAGGAGAAAGAAGGGATCTACAGCTGTCCTCTTCACCCATTCTTGGTCAAGTGCCTCAGGAAATCTAGAGTGATACAAGTCTGCTCTGAGCACCTGCATGATTCAGACCTTCATCTCACTGGCCCCATGAAATTGTCAAATCACACCTGGGTTCCATTTGTTCTGCCCACTGTTGGAAATAATCTCTGCCACCCAATTTTGCAAAGAGCTGAGAAGCCAGGCTCTTTTCAGGAGAGGAAGTCCGAACTTCTTACCCAGGCTTTTCAGTCTGCTGTATTTCTGGAAGTGATGAATAGTATAAGTAGCAGCGCTGTAGCACTGTCATCCCATTGTTCATCTATTTGCTTGAGCGGGCACCAGTAACCTCTCCGTTGTGAGGCTTATTGTTACTATTTTTGGCATATCGAATACGCCACGGGGAGCTTGCCAGGCTCTGCCATGCGGGCGGGACACTCTTGGTAGCTTGCCAGGCTCTCTGAGAGGGACAGAGGAATCAAACTCGGGTCAGCTGCATGCCTTACCCGCTGTGCTATAGATCCAGTAGTAATAATAGTAAAAGTTGAAATTTAAAAAAAGTTTATTTGGGAAATAAGAGAAGGGACAGAGAAATACCTGCTCAGGAAAGAGCACAGGCTTCTCCGGAGTCCACGTCCCAGGCACGGTTATGTGGACTGTTTAATGGAGAAATGTTCCCTAAGGTAAGGAAGAGCATCTCAGCTTGCACAGACAGGACCCCTTTCCTCTGCCAATTCAGTTTATACAGTTCTCCCAAACTGCCCACCCCCCAGTCCAATCTAGGGTGTTGCTTAGGGCAAAATCTAGGAGCTGTTAATGGTCTTCTGAAAGGAGACTTTGTTACAGAGGGATCTTTGTTACAGAGGTTGGGCCTCGCCCAGCAGGGGGTAGCAGTGCACCTGGCCTGGAATTCTGCATCTCAGTGGTTTTCTGGGGTCCTAAATGGATCTGTTGTGTCAAATGCCTTTATACCTTTAGGCTGATCTTAGGTTTCAGGCAATCTTTTTCTTAATTTACATTACCAGAACCCCCTATCTTCCTGCTGAGAGGGGTGACACTAAGGAAGGCTGCCCTACCTGTGTCCCCCACCCCAATGGGGAGCGTTTGTACAAAGCGTTTGTACAAAGCGCACCTGCTTTGGTACATGGGCAGGCCCTTCTCTTCCTCTCCTGATAAGTGACTCTCTTACAAGCCCTCCACTGATTATGAGTGGCAAGTGATACTGAAAGGGAAAATAAAATCTGTTCATGAGATGATAAACTGAGTCATAGACTGGACAATGTACACTTTGGTTTTCCAGAAGCCTCTGCCCCCTTGAAACCAACATTCCTACTCCCTTTGGGTCCTCAGCCTGGTGGAACTCTCCCCATGTTGCCTTCCCGGGTTCATGGATAAGCCCCTATCAACTTTTCTAGGAGGAGAGTTCTCAGTTCTGACTTCTTGTACATTTCTATTTCTCCAGAGCCAAAGAACCTTGGTTCTGTACCAGTTTGAGCCTGGAGAAAGATAGTAGGTAGAAATCCATCTTCCACAGACCACTTTGGAGTAGATATATTGGCTAGGATCTCGGTCAGGGTGGGCTGGGACCCAGAGGCAAGAAGATGAACTGGCCTATGGGGACCCTGGAGCAGGATTATGTGGAATTGGGCAATCAGCAAAAGCATTTCATGAGGCATCCATAATAAAGATGAAAAGAAAAAATCCTCTGGCACAGAGGTCAGCTGTTTCTATAAGGGACAAGTTAGCAATAAGTCAGATTTTGCTGGCTACTTTTTATCTGCTGCCACTATCACCTCTGTCATTGTGGCATTAAAAAATCCCACAAATAATAGGTCAATGACTGAGATAATATGTTATGACTGACTGTGATTTAATAAAACTTTATTTACAAAAACAGGTGGCAGGCTGGAGCTGGCCCTCGGCTTTAGTTCGCCAACACCTGCTCCCCCAGAACTGGCCAATATGGTAGCCAACAGCCCCATATGGCTATTAAGCATTGGAAATGTGCTCTATGTGTTAAATACACACCAGATTTTAAAGCTTCAGTACAAGTAAAAGAATGTTAAATATCTCATTAATAATTGTATTGGTGACATGTTGCAATAATATTTTGGGTTAAACAAAAAATTTCTTCAAAATTAATTTCACCTGTTTCTTTCTAATTCTCACCGTGGTCACCAAATTTTTTTTTTTTTTTTTTAGCATGTGTCTAGCCTGCTATACTATCTCTCTGGCCCCATAAGAATAATTTTCTTTAGTAAATATTTCTAAACTGTTTTACTATTTTTTTAAATAAATTTATTTATTTTTAATTAATGAATCACCATGAGGGTACAGTTACGGATTTATACACATCTGTGCTTATGCTTCCCCCATACAAAGTTCGGTAACCCATCCCTTCACCAGTGCCCATACTCCACCACCAGTAAACCCAGCATCCCTCCCATCCTCCCCAATCCCATCTCCCCCCACCCCACCCTGTCACTGTGGCAGGGCATTCCCTTCTGTTCTCTCCCTGTAATTAGCTATTGTGGTTTGCAATAAAGGTGTTGAGTGGCCACTGTGCTCAGTCTCTAGCTCTCATTCAGCCCGCAACTCCCTTCTCCCACATGGCCTTGACTACATTATAGTTGGTGATCCCTTCTCTGAGTTGCCCTTTCCCCAGAATGTGAGGCCAGCCTCCTAGCCATGGAGTCAACCTCCTGGTAGTTGTTTCTACAATTCTTGGGTGTTAGTCTCCCACTCTGTTATTCTATATGTCATAGATGAGTGCAATCTTTCTATGTCTGTCTCTCTCTTTCTGACTCATTTCACTTAGCATGAAACTTTTCATGCCGATCCACTTAAATAAAAAATTTGTGACCTCCTTTTTTCTAACAGCTGCATAGTATTCCATTGTATAGATGTACCAAAGTTTCCTCAACCAGTCATCCGTTCTAGGGCATTCGGGTTTTTTCCAGATTCTGGCTATTGTAAACAGTGCTGCGATGAACATACATACATGTGCAGATGCCATTTCGATTATACTTTTTTGCCTCTCTGGGATATATTCCCAGCAGTGGTATTGCTGGGTCAAATGGGAGCTCAATTTCTAATTTTTTGAGAATCATCCATATTGTTTTCCAGAAGGGCTGAACCAGTCGGCATTCCCACCAGCAGTGTAGAAGGGTCCCTTTCTCCCCACATCCTCTCCAACAGCGGTTGCTTTTGTTCTTTTGGATGTGCGCTAGTCTCTGTGGTGTGAGGTGGTATCTTGTGGTTGTTTTGATCTGCATCTCTCTGATAATTAGTGATGTAGAGCACTTTTTCATGTGCCTTTTGGCCATTCGTATTTCTTCTTTGGTAAAGTTTCTGTTCATTTCTTCGCCCCATTTTTTGATGGGGTTGGATGTTTTCTTCTTGTAGAGTTCAACCAGTGCTTTATATACCATTGATATCAACCCCTTATCTGATGGGTAAATATCCTTTCCCATTCTGTGGATAGTCTTTGTATTCTGGTCACTGTATCTTTTGCGGTGCAGAAGCTTTTTAGTTTAATGTAGTCCCATTTGTTGATCTCTGTTTTTACTAGATTGCTTAGTTCTGTGTCACCTTTGAAGATACCTTTATCTTCAATATCGTGGAGGGTTTTGCCAACCTTGTCTTCAATGTACCTTATGGTTTGTGGTCTAATGTTGAGGTCTTTAATCCATTTTGATCTGACTTTTGTGCATGGTGTCAGGTCAAGGTCTACGCCCATTTTTTTGCATGTGGTTGTCCAGTTGTGCCAGCACCATTTGTTAAAGAGGCTTTCCTTGCTCCACTTCACATCTCTTGCTCCCTTATCAAAGATTAGATGATCATACATTTGGGTTTGTGTGTAAGGGTATTCCACCCTGTTCCATTGGTCTACGGCTCTGCCTTTTTTCCAGTACCATGCTGTTTTAATTGTTACTGCTTTGTAGTAAAGATTGAGGTTGGGGAGGGTGATACCTCCCATCGTCTTTTTCCCAAGAATTGTTTTAGCTATCCTTGGACGTTTGTTGTTCCATATGAATTTTAGGATTGCTTGATCCATTTCTTTGAAGAATTTCATGGGTATACTTATAGGGATCGCGTTGAATCTGTATAATGCTTTGGGGAGTATTGCCATTTTGACAACATTGATTCTCCCTATCCACGAGCAGGGTATATGTTTCCATTTCCTCATGTCCTCTTTGATTTCATGGAGTAGCGTTTTGTAGTTTTCTTTGTAGAGGTCTTTTACTTCCTTGGTTAAGCTGATTCCGAGGTACTTGATTTTCTGGGGCACGATTGTGAATGGGATTGCTTTTTTTATGTCCCTTTCCTCTGCCTCATTGTTTGCATATATGAAGGCCATGGATTTTTGGGTATTGATTTTGTAGCCTGCAACTTTACTGTATAAGTCTATTGTTTCTAAGAGTTTCTTAGTAGAGGTTTTAGGCTCCTCTAGATATAGTATCATATCGTCTGCAAATAGTGAGAGTTTGATTTCTTCCTTTCCTATCTGGATGCCCTTAATCTCTTTTTCTTGTCTAATAGCTATCGCAAGTACTTCCAGTACTATATTGAAGAGGAGTGGTGAGAGTGGGCATCCTTGTCTTGGGTCACCAAATTTTTTTAAGTTAAATTTGAGCTATATTATTTGCTAATGGACAGAATAGTTCAAGAATGACATTCTCTGGGCTGGAGAGATAGTACAATAGGTAAAGCTCTTGCCTTGCATGCAGGCAGCCCAAATTTGATCCCTGGTACCACATATGGCCCCCTGAGCACCTTGAAGGCATGATCCCTGAATTCAGAGCCAGGAGTAAGCCTTGAGCACCACCAGGTGTGATCCACCTCCCACCCCCACCCCTGTCCCAAAAGAATAACATTCTCTTTATTTGAGAGGGTAAGTCTCTGACCCTGAAGAAGTTCAGGCAGGAGACTTATCCTTAAAGAGGAGCAACCATGGAATTCAAATCTTCACGACAAAGCAAACATCTGATTGGAATAAATAGGTTTTAATATTTAAAAGGTCTTTGCCTTCCTTATAGGAAAGCTGTTTTGTCTGCATACATGTTCCTTAAATTGGGAACTATGGATCTGTCTCCTTGCTCAAGATGATAATAAGAATGCTTTTAGTTTTATTTAAGTGGGGAGAAGGATTGCCAAATTAAACATGAATTAAACATTCATCCAGTTTCTTTACTGCAGTAGAATTTTTCAACCTTCTAAACTTGCTAATGTGTAGAGAAAGCCTTTGTAAGAGAGAGCTGGACTAGGCAGCACCTTGGCCTTCAATGCCTTTCTTATAGAACACTTATTAGCACCCCTACAAGGCAATTTAAAAATTTCTGGTCTGAGTGATGCTATATAACCCATGTGCTTGATTTTCCAAGATTCCAATTTAATTAATGGTCTTGGCATGACATACACAGTCACCATTTATACAACATGGCCTTGTGTAAGATTTGGAGGCATATAATCCCCAGTCAAAATCTTTTGGTTGATGTTTTGGGGCCACAACTGGCAGGGCTCAGTGCTTACTCTGGACTCTTCATCAGGGATCACTTCTGCTAGGGCTCAGGTGACCATATGGAGTATGGGAATTGAACCAAGGTTGGCTGCATGCAAGGCAAGCATCTCACCCGCACTACTATTTCTCCAGTTCCATCCTAGCCAAAGTCTTGTCCTTCTTCCCAGTATCATTCATTCAGGAACTACAATGTGCTAGCCCATGTTTTCAGTCTTCAGTGCTGAGAATAACAAAGTCTTGACCTCTTGGGTCTTTCTTGCTGGTGCAGAATACAAATAGTAAACAAGGCAAAGGGGTAAATGATGCAGTAAGTTCAGTATGATCAGGGCCATAGTGAAGACCTCAAATAAGGAAGAGGGATCTGCTCAATTGATGGGACATTGGGTAGGAGGTGACTAGTGGAAGTAATGAGGCTGAGGACCAGATTTCATTTATCTGCACAGGTCAGCTTTTCTTCATGAAGGGTGTTCCTGAGATGATATTTGTGAAGAGCCAGGAGGAGGAGTCAACACATACCAAATGCTCAGAGGTTTAAGCCTTCGCATTCCATTCTACTTGCCATTCCACTTCTTTTAACTCTCAAATAGACATCTGATTTGTGTATTCTTTATGGAGAATAACTTAGCTGAAGCCAATTTCCTCTAACTCTGGAGTCTTTTGGGCCAGTTCTCTCCTTGTCCATGTTCTTGATCTTAAGGAACTCTAATCTCATTTCATTTCATGTTCAACCTAAACCAATTAAGGGAAAACTACTTCCAAATACATAAGTAGCACACTTATTGGATCCTGTGATTATTAGATGAACTATAGGTATGAAGTTATTATCCATCCATCCATCCATCCATCCATCCTCTGTCCATTCATCCATTTGTACATCAATCCATCCTTCTGTACATCTCTATGTTCATCTGTCCATCTGTCTATCCAATCATTCATCTACCTAACAAAAATTTTAGAGTATCTACTGTGTTTCTTTCAGGCACTGTGCTAGATGCTTCAGCTATAGCAATGAACAGAACATACAAAATATATGCTTGTATGATAGTGACATTCTAGTGGGAAGAAGATAGAAAATATTCCAGAGACACAGTGACCAAGTAAATTAAATCATCTATTAGAATGTGTTAAATCTAATAAAAAAGAAAAAATGTATCCAAGAGATTAGTAGGAGGGATTCTCTGTTGCTCCCCATGGTGGGGTTAGTGAGAGGGAAAGGGCTCTGGGCAGGGACTTTGGATACCAACTCTCACCCTGACCTTGTGTGTGTCCTTTTCAGGCGCCGTGTCCTGAGTGACCAGACCATGGAGAGGCTGCTTGGTGGCCTGCTGGCGTTTGGCATGGCGTTTGCTGTGGTTGACGCCTGCCCCAAGTACTGTGTCTGCCAGAACCTGTCTGAGTCACTGGGGACCCTGTGCCCCTCCAAGGGGCTGCTCTTCGTGCCCCCCGACATTGACCGGCGGACAGTGGAGCTGCGCCTGGGTGGCAACTTCATCATCCATATTGGCCGCCAGGACTTTGCCAACATGACAGGGCTGGTGGACCTGACCCTGTCCAGGAACACCATCAGCCACATCCAGCCCTTCTCCTTCCTGGACCTTGAGAGCCTGCGCTCGCTCCACCTCGACAGCAACCGGCTGCCCAGCCTTGGCGAGGACACGCTCCGGGGCCTGGTCAACCTGCAGCACCTTATCGTGAACAACAACCAGCTGGGGGGCATCGCTGACGAGGCCTTTGAGGACTTCCTGCTGACTCTGGAGGACCTGGACCTTTCCTACAACAACCTCCATGGCCTGCCCTGGGATTCGGTGCGGCGCATGGTCAACCTCCACCAGCTCAGTCTGGACCACAACCTGCTGGACCACATTGCCGAGGGCACCTTTGCTGACCTGCAGAAGCTGGCCCGCCTTGACCTCACCTCCAACCGGCTGCAGAAGCTGCCTCCTGACCCCATCTTTGCCCGCTCCCAGGCCTCCTCTGCTCTGATGGCCACACCCTTTGCCCCTCCTCTATCTTTCAGTTTTGGGGGTAACCCCCTGCACTGCAACTGTGAGCTCCTCTGGCTGCGGAGGCTGGAGCGGGAGGATGACCTGGAGACCTGCGGGTCCCCGGGGGGCCTCAAGGGTCGCTACTTCTGGCATGTGCGAGAGGAGGAGTTTGTGTGTGAGCCTCCACTCATCACCCAGCACACACACAAGCTGCTGGTGCTGGAGGGCCAGGCGGCCACACTCAAGTGCAAGGCCATCGGGGACCCAAGTCCCCTCATCCACTGGGTGGCCCCTGATGACCGCCTGGTGGGGAACTCCTCGAGGACTGCTGTGTATGACAATGGCACCCTGGATATTCTCATCACCACATCTCAGGACAGCGGGGCCTTCACCTGCATCGCTGCCAACGCCGCGGGGGAGGCCACGGCCACGGTGGAGGTCTCCATTGTGCAGCTGCCACACCTCAGTAACAGCACCAGTCGCACCTCGCCCCCCAAGTCCCGCCTGTCAGACATTACTGGCTCCAGCAAGACCAGTCGGGGAGGTGGAGGCAGTGGGGGTGGGGAGCCTCCCAAGAGCACCCCAGAACGGGCTGTGCTCGTGTCAGATGTGACGACCACCTCGGCCCTGGTCAAGTGGTCAGTCAGCAAGTCAGCACCCCGCGTGAAGATGTACCAGCTGCAGTACAACTGCTCTGATGATGAGGTGCTGGTTTACAGGTGAGCTGGGACCTGTCTGCTTAGGGAAGGGGGAGGTCATGGGGAGAGGACTGAGCTGGCCTCACCAAGGAAACTCCTCTCCACAGGTGCTGGGGGCGTTCTTGGTCACACTCTGCCTTTCACACAGGAGAGAAGAGAGAGAAAGGACAGAAATTGTTAGTTGTAAAGAGAGGAGCCCACCCACACAGCATCCTCAAAAGATGTGTTCTCAGGGAGAACACCTGAAGCTGCAGTTATGCGAGGTGGTCCTGAGGCTATGAGCATGCAACTGCCCCAGGACAATAGGCGAGAACCAGGAGCAGCCCTAGTTAAGGTTTTGGGGTCAGGAACAGTAGAATTCAGGTCATAGGTCTACAAATTGCTGGTCGGTTCAGGTTTGTTGGCCTCCGTTTTCCTCCTTTGTCAGATAGGGATTAACTCACAGTTCACTTAGTTTGGACTCTTGGATTCAGGTAGCCGTACTCAACTCAATCTAACTTTAAAAAAAGAAAGAAAAGAAGAGAGAATGTATTGGCTTATATGATTGAAAAACAAGGCTCAGCTTGATTTTTTGCCCTCAATTACACTGTACTCTCACTTCTTTACTTCCTCATTCTCATTTCCTTCTGTGTTGGCCCCAGGCGGCCCCTTTCCTCTGAGCACACCTAGAGAGGGAGAGTGCAGCCTTCTCCAGGTTGGAGTCCAGAGTTCTGACCAGCCAGAGAAGGCCTCTCACTTGAGCCCCCAATATTAAAGGCGGCAAGTCCTCCTGCCATCTCTACTGACTGCTCTAGCTTCGGTCTTCTTGTGAAGGAAATGTAGACAATGCCATTTGTAGACCTGGTATTCTGAAGACCAAAGGATCAATTCCTTGGCCTGCTCGAGAGGGAAGGAAAACTGCCGCAGACTTGCAGATGTTGGTCAGAGGAAAGGGGCCCTCACAGAGGGACACATAGAGGCCAAACTGGCCTCAAACTTGGCCTCCTTAATGAGCTCTGATTTCCTTTAAGCAAGAGGGACATGGCCTAGGACCTTACCAGATCAAGAACGTATGATTTCTTCTGAAACTCTTGTTTTTATTTTATGCATTTAAAACCATTATTTTGAGGAAGGATCTCATAGGCTTCATCAACAGCTGAAGAGTTCCGGATGCAAGAGAGATTAAGGCCCTGACACACTTTGAGGTTCCTTCTACTCTCGATTGAGTTGATGAGTCTCTGGAGAGAGCAGCGGGGAGAAGGCACAGAGGTAACCACTCATTTGAGTGGCAACCATGTGGGTGGCCTACCTTGGAGACCCATGGAGCCAGGGCACCCCTCCCCTCAGCCTATCTGGAGAGCAGGTCCCCTTCTCCAAATGCAAAGGAAGCAGAATTAAAATTTAGCATGGACACAGCGATGGAGTTGTAGATATAAAGCACTCGATAGAAAGTTCACCTAAATACACACGATTGTATTTTCATTATAAAACTAACATTCTGTGAAAATATTTGAAAATAAGGAGGATAAGTTACTGTGCTATTAAACTTTTCCCCACATGTTTGCACCTTAAAGTATCTAACCAGACTTCTTTTGTTAGATATTTGAATTGTTTTTCATTTTTCTGTATTGAAGTACACAAACACTCAGCTCAGGGATAGCGCATAAACCCAGGCTGTGCAAGGCTCTGAGTTCAATTCCAGCCACTGCATCTACTCAAGCACCAAAGGATGTAGCCTGGCCTGGTGACTCTCAAGAACCTCCGCACCTTAGGTCCAAGTCATCAGGTTCACATTCACAGGTATAGCCTCAGATATTCCCAAAACCTCCACCCCATACCACTTAGTGTGACCTCTATAAACATTAAAAAAAAGTAATGGAGAAAAAATAAGTATTGCAACAATGGAACTCTTTTTACATAAATATATTGGTGTAACTTCAATGATTTTCATAGCATACTTCCTAAGAGCTGAATTTCTGGTTTAGTGAGTAGAATAAAATCTTTATATTGTGCATAATACTTATTTATCCGTGGGCCAGTGGTAAGAAACAGTGCCCACTTGACCACACCTTATGCCATTACTGAATATAGCCTGGATTTTATCTTTTCCAATTTCACAGGTGAAAATAGAGCTTGTTATCATTTGCATTTTTTGATAACTTGTGAGGTTGACCTTTTGAAGTAAGTATATTTCATTTTGTGAATTTATTGTCATTTGGACTTTGATAAAAAAGAAGCAGAGGGGTGAAATACTTCAGTCTGTGAAAGGGGAAATTGTGGAAACTGCGGAAAGGGTCCAAATGTGACCCTCCTTGGGGCTCACAAAGACCCTGGACAGAATAGAATGTGGACTCAGCTCCTAAGTGCCCCATGTGAGAAACCACATTGATTGTATTTGATACTGGGAAGTTGGGCACTATGGGTTTCTGAATAGAAGTAAAATGAAAATCTTGGATAGTATCATGCTGAGTAAACTGAGTCAGAGGAAGAGGGACAGACAGGATGATTGAACTCATTTGTGGGATGTTAAAAAAAAAAAAGCAAACATGGTATAAAAATAATACCAAAAGACAGTAAAAGCAAGACCCAGGAACACTGGTCTATGGTAGGAAGCTTGCCACAAGTTGTGGGGAAGTTCAGTTAGGGCAGAGAAGGGACCACTATGACAGCGATAATTGGAAATAATCACCCCTGACAATAACTGAGTGCTGAAAGGAGGTAAAGTTATATACACAATAACTTTTCAGTAATAACATTGCAAATCATAATGTCTAAAATGAGAAAGAGAGAGAGAGGGAAAGAGAGAGAGAGGGAGAGAGAGAAAGGGAAAGAGAGAAAGACAGAGAGAGAAGCATCTGCCATTGAGGTAAGCTGAGGTGGGAGTGGGAAACTGGGGCATTGGTGGCAGGAAATGTACACTGGTGAAGGGATAGATATTGGAACACTGTATGACTGAAACCAAATCATGAACAACTATGTAACTGTGTGTGTCCCCGTGATTTAATTAAAAATCTATATATATACATGTGTATGTGTATATCACTGTCACTGTCATCCCGTTGTTTGTCAATTTACTCGAGTGGGCACTAGTAATGTTTCTATTACACTCAGCCCCGAGATTTTAGCAGCCTCTCCTTATCTGTATTTCCCAATGATTGGAGGCCCTTTAAGGGTCAGGGGAATGAGACCTATCATTACTGTGTGTATATATATATATATATACATATATATGCATATATATATTTATATAGGTGTGTGTGTTGTGTGTGTGTATTATACTGGCCAAGGAGAAAGCTCAAAGGACTGAGCACATGCTTTGCACGTGGGGGTCCTTGAGTTTGATCCCTGGCACTGCATGATCTTTGAGCACTGAGCCAGGAGTAGCCTCTGAGTACTATTGGGTGTGGCCCCCAGACAAAGCAAAACTAAACAAATAAAAATAAAATTCTGATGATAATGCCAGTTTCCTCTTGGGCTGACCACGAGCGCTAGAGGAGACAGGAATCTCTGCAGATAGTGCAGCACATAGTAAATGTTCAAGGACACTACTTTATTTATTCTTGCTTTGGGGGCCATATCTTTCTGTGCTTAGGATTTACTCCTGGATCTGTCCTCTGGGATCACTCCTGGCAGACTTGGGGTACCCTAGGGGGGCTGTGATTCAGACCCAGGTCAGCCGCATGCAAGGCAAGTGCTCTATGCACTGAACTATCACTCTGGCTCCACAGTTTATTTTTATATTTTGTGGAATGAGTAATCGTAGTTGTAACAAGGAGAGTCAGAGTCTTATCTTCTCTGCAGTCCTAGGAAAGGAGAGGAAGTTTAGAATCAAGGTTAAGACTTTCAGAAGACACATTTTCAAAACTAAAGGAAAAAGTTAGTGTGAATCTTAGCTAGAAAATAATAGCTGCCATGGCTGGCTGACACTGTAGCTTTCTGTTTGCCTGACACTAAGCTCAACAGACAGCAACTCGTTTCATTCTTCCAGACATACCAAGAGGTACACACAGGTGAGAGAATTCATCAACTCTATCCAGGCGAGGTGGTCAGATCAGGCTGGACTGACTTGACCTCTGAACTCTAGGGTCAGTGCCAAGACCCTGGCTCCATAGTCCTACTTCCCTGGGTCTAACATTGAATCTAGCTGCAGAGAAGTTAGAAAATCAAAGAAAGCAACTGCAAAGTTTTAGAAAATGAATTGTTCCAACAAGAGAGAAAAAACAGCATGACATGCTTCACAGGACAGGGCTGCAGAAGAAGGGAAGAAAGGTCTGTCCAGAGATGAATATTTAAAAAGAGTGCATATCATAATTGGAGAGAGGGGAGCAGAGAGAGAGAGGAAGGAAGGAGAGAAAAAGGGAGGAATAACGTCAGGAGCAGCCAAGGGGGTTTTGTACTTCATGGTCAGAACAAGAAGAAAAATGACAAGGATCTGCTGGTGGGGAATGACGTTGCAATGGGCATTGATGGGAGAAACCAGGTAAAGTCAAGTCGGTTCCATTTTGCCTTTGTCACCTTCTGCAGGATGAAGAAGAGTAGTGAAGGCTTTCTTTGTCTGCAAAGCCCACATACCTGTGCAGGACTGAATTCATAACACTCAAGTCGCTGTTGCAAACCCTGAGGAGTGAGCTCTCCAAACATTCCTCTTCCTGTTTAGAAACTTGCCCGTGATTTGAATCCAGCATTTGAATCCACCAAAGAAGGTCCACATCCATGTTGCCAAGAGAGAAACAACAGACTCCATTGGAGACACATCCCATCACCACTGTCCTCAATGATTTCTAGTGCCCACTGCCAGTGCCATGTCTTGGGTCCAGAATAACACACATAAGAGTCACTGTCATCCCATTGCTCATCAATTGGTTCGAGCGGGCACCAGTAACATCTCTCATTGTGAGACTTATTGTTACTGTTTTTGGCATATCCAATACACCACGGGTAGCTTGCCAGGCTCTGCTGTGCGGGCACGATACTCTCGGTAGTTTGCCGGGCTCTCTGAGAGGGGCTGAGGAATCGAACACGGGTCAGCCGCGTGAAAGGCGAATGCCCTACCTCTGTGCTATCACTCTAGCCCCAACACACATAAGACCTTTCCAAATGCAGTTAGTGATTCTGGGCATCATGTCTACATGACATCATGTCTTCATGACAACAGAAGAGTGGGTATTCTGCTTTTGTGAAACTAGGATCTGGAAAGCAAGTATGCTAGCATAGGTTTTCTAGAAAGGATTTCTCAGTTGAAAGCTAAAAGGCTCTGAAAAGGATTTTTGGTTGTTAAGCTCAACATGGGCTCCCAGGGACAAATGCTGCCCAGTTACTATGCTGTCTTCAGGGGACACTGTCATCCTCCTTGTCCATCAGGGACAATACTCCTCAGTGACCTCCCTCCTGGCAGTGACTCTCCACTTTCCCACCCACCGTATCTCCACATGGGAGTGAACCACACTCCGGGGGAAAGAATTCTCCTTAGAAAGTTATCTGGATTTTGCAGGGTCCAATGTATCCTTACACCCACAAGTGAATATGGTACCATTGAACAGGGCATCTGGCAGAACCTCACACAATGCTTGGTACACACTGGTGAAGGGTTTGTGATGGGTCTGAAAATAAAACAGGCTAATACATTGGAGTGGAGATGCAGAAAGCACCTGGGGCCCCGGCATCTGTCTCAACAGCTGTTTAGCCAGATACATTTTCCTACCAACACTGGGTGTCCCACTAAGGGTGCCTTTCTTCCCCTTCAGCACTCAAGGGTTGGAGGCAAGGAAGGCAGAATCTGACTTGACGAAAATCTTGTGTGGCATAGGCTTGAGTTTGGGTTGATTTTGGGGACATCAAGGTCACAAAGCCTGAAAGACACAGGCTTTGTTAATAGATGTACAATGTTCAGATGGTGGGAGTCTTAGGACTCTACTGAATCATTCACACTGGTCAGAGCGGACCTATAAGATATTTCATCTGGTTGGCACATTTGAATTAAGTGTCGTCTTTACAACCTGCAGTGTATCCAGAGATCAATTGATGAGTCCAGGGTTCTGGAAGTTTATATGGGCAAAGTCACCTTGAAGTCATGGCTCCTTGAACTGATTCAGACTTCTCAGGAGAGAAAAGAGAAACACACACACACACACACACACACACACACACACACACACACACCAAGCCATTACAAGAAAAAAAGAACTCCAGGGCAGCATCTTTGCATCCGTCCCTCTTTGTTCTGCATCTGTGACTGGCTCTTTTCTCCCTCCCATTCAGCCTGTGTAATGCTGGTGCATGTGTGCTCAGTTATGTATCCTCAGCTCCTAGAAAGTACAACCTACAACAGCAAGGAAGGCAACATTTGGTGACAAGGACAGGACCAAAATGAGCATCAAGGCTGCCCTACAGCAGAGTGAGTGAGAGCTGGCACAGTGTTCCATCCAAAGAGAAGTGTTCAAACAGAACCTGGAAGACTCAGCATCAGGGGCAGTGAGTGGACAGCCCAATTTCTGGGAGGATGGAAACATTTGACTTAAATGATCCTTGCCCTGAAAGTCTCTGGCCATTTAAAAAAAGATATGTAAGGACTGGAAAGATAGTATATGGTTGCCAAAGCACTTATCTTGCATATGGCAGACCTGGTTCCTCCTGGCATCACATATGGTCCCCAGAGCACAACCAGGAGTGACCCCTGAGCAAAGACCCAGGTGTAAACATATCTGGGCTTTCAAAAATAATAAAATAGAATTAATAATAAAGACTCATAATCTTATAACCAAGACAATCTGGATGCCATGTGCTAGACCCACCAAGTTGCCCCCTGGAGCATCTTGTTTTCTTCGCCCTAGTTCCAGTGCCTGTTCTCCCCGGGGATAAAGCTGCACAGCCTCTTGGGCAGGGTCTCTTTGCAGAACACTGGTTGTCCAAACAGATCTGGACACAGTCATCAGAAGATTACCCATACTGATCCCCGGAAGCCCTTGGAAGGTGTGAGCAGGCTCTGAAAAGATAAGATTCCTGTTTACAGTAGCAGGGGAGGGGAGGGAGGCAAGGGCTTTCCAAATCACTGGTCTTGCTGACTTTCCCAGGCCTCCCTCAAGGCCATCCTCAAGGTCACAAGGCTGAGCCCTGCAGGCAGGTCCAGGACAGGCTGGGCACAGAGTGATCCCAGTGGGGTTCCTGTCCCCTCTCTCCACTAGAGCAGGGCTGCTTTTTCAGGAAGAGGCCGGCATTAGTGGGCTGGTTTCAGAGGGAGAGTGACTGACAAGGGGAAGGGGAAGGGTATTGGGAGAAAGGGGAGCCTGGGAGAGGAAGCCTCCCTTCTCCGCAGAAGAAAAGCAGGATCCTGTCCTAGCTTGGCTCCTTCCCTGGTGCGACATGGAGAGTGAAGTGCCCTGCATGTCATTATCAGCCCAAGTGACATTCACAAACACTTGTCTCCAAGAATCATCCAGAACATCTGTCACTAGCCGTGATGTGGGAACGGGCCCCAGGAGGGCGGGAGGAGGAGCCAGCATGCTTCTAGCACACAGGAAGGAATTGGGAGGATAAAACCCAGCTTCAACTTGTTTATTATTAGCCACATCCCCACCCAAAGGCTGCTAGGGATGAAGAGAAGAGTGATCCCAAGGATGGGAAGATATGTCCATTCTCTCTCAACCCCTGCCCCATCCCCTTTCATGGATGGTCTGTTTCTCCATTTTGTCAAGTACACCCTACCCTGAGCAGACTTATGGCAGCTCTATCCCCCATCCAGCAAAGCAAAAGAAATGGAGCCAGCCAGTTTCATCCCCATCATCATCTTTTGTGTGTTTTTGATCAGGTTGTTGAATTTAGAGCCTCACATATGCAAGACCTCTACCACCGAGCCAGAATCTCCAGTCTCCCTCAGGATCTTAGTCACTCAGCACTTCAGGAGCTCTGCCTGTTTCCCATGAAACTTCAGTCATCTACACTACAGGGCAGAATTTTCTATTCAACCTGAGGTCACACAGATATGGAAAGAAAGAAGTGGGTGAGGCGTTCCCTAGTGGGAGGGACCTTGCTAGGCTCAATCTATGAAAGGGAAAGTTTTGTTTTTTAGGTTCTTGGTTTGGGGCCACACCTGATAATGCTCAGGTCTTAACTTCTGTCTCTGTTCTCAGGCATTAATCCTGGCTGTGCTCAGGGAACCATATGAGGTGCTTGGGATAAAACGTGAATTAACTGCATGTAAAGCAATCTCTCTTGGTCTTAGTGGAAGTTCTTTAACTCAACTGTCTTTCCAGATGCCTCTACCTCCTACTGATAAGACAGACAGCCCTCAGTGGCACAGAAAGGAAAAAAGAGTAAGAGACAGTTGAGAGGTGGCTGGGATGCTCCTTCCAACAGAGGAAAGCTCAGAATCATCTTGACTTGGATTTTCTACCTTTTCCTATTTCCTTTCACACTGCTTGCCTCTGGAAACCTGACCTCTATAAGTGAGAATGGGCCAACTAAGCCCATTTTCTAGATGGTGAAAGTGTGTTCTCGAAACACATTTGTCAGATTTCCCCAAGTTCTATACAACAGACCAGGAACGTGGCTCCCACAATAAGTGCAATTTCCAGGCTTGTAGGGGACACCATCCTGTTAGAGGGGAAAGGGAGTCTGCTGCTATAATTTCTCTCTGAACAGGGAGGGCTCTCCTGCTGGGAATCTGCTGGCATTTTATCTATCAACTTTAGTTTTCTTTTTGTCTCTAATGTCTCTGTTTGAGCAAAGAGAGAATGATACCCCTCAGAAATAGGCACTTAGAACAAGCTAGTAGAACATATTTGCAAGTTGAGGGTTTCTGGATTCTACGCCTCACCAGTGAGCAATTGGGACATGACAACATTGCTTAGCTGCATCTCACAGAGAAAAATGAGTTTCAAGTCAGAAATCTAGAATCACAATTAGTATGAACTGAATTATCAACCTAGGGTGACTTAAGCCCAGAAAAACCCATCAGTATTTATATGCACATGTACCTCTTTTACATAAAAAAAATATTCGTAAAGTTTTCTGAACTTCATGACCCACTGCTTAGTTCTCTCTTCCTCAGCACATACTTTTTTGTCCTTAAAATAACTCCGTGGTGCTAAAAGTTTGCAGGAGCTCTGTCCATAACATCTCCCTTCTATGTAGCAATAAATTAAAAAAATAAAAAAGAGGACAAGAGGGCAAAGAAAATGGAGTATGGGATTCCCAGAAGCCATTTACATTTCACCAGCCACTGTTCTCTGCTAGGGTGGCTGAGAAATGTGATTTTCAGTTTTGTTTGTATGTTTTTGTTTAAATTATGCAAGTAAGTAGAGAGAAAATAGAAAGACAGCCCTTCCAGATCATAAGTTTGCATCCCTATTCCACCTAGTGGAGTTGGTGGACTCATGGGTGCTTACCCCATGGCAGGTCACTTCTAAGTTCTTTTTGTTCTCTGATGTTCTCATGGTTCCATCTGTGCCATGGAAATAATTTCTTTCTGCATATTTCATAGACAGTGTAGACTTAATAAAATCACTCTTTTGACAGTACTCTTTTCATAGTTAGAAGTTCCACATACATGCATATATTTATAAGTTCTGATTGTTCTTAAGAGCCTGCCCATTCTCTTTTCCCCCGGTCCCTCTTTTTGGCCCTGTTATCCAGGCTGTATTTTATGCATCTTATTCTTCAAAATCTTACCCAAGAGAATTTAAAGCCCACAAAATGATCTGATAGAATTTCAAGAGATCAAGGTATAAGGTATAACCTCTTTTGGAAACCTTTGTTGTTTCACTTGAACTCTTATAGACCTAAAGTGATTAAACTCTAGCAGTGGAATTTCAAACTACAGAGTAGATTTCTGTTTAGGAGACACATTCTTCAGTAGATGTTTGCAAGAGTATCTCTGAATCATATCATTACCTTCTTTTCCCCATCTTGCTCTGTGAAAGAGGATGACGCCACTCAGATTCAAAATCCTTCAAGGCATCCGTTCAGATCTGACTAATTCCTTTACCTATCAGTCCCTCTTTAATCTCAAGAAATTTCTGTCTGGAGATTTCTCCAACATAGAAATAATTAGCAGGAGTAAGGAGATAATAGTATGTATCTGGCCACCTTTTTCAGAAATGTTTCTGATAAGGGAGAATCAGAGAACCAGTCCCTTGCTAATTTTTTGGTGAGGGGGGATTCACAAGTGTAAGTCAGGGGCCCCAGGGGCCATTCATTAGACATTTGTGGTACCCTCAGTATGTGTTGCCTGCCCCCAGTGGGGAAACTAGCCACAGAGGTGAACCATAGGGCTATAAGGGTTCTTTCACTCTTCACAAAGAAGGGCTATTTCCAGTACTGTGTGGTGGTGGTGGTGGTGGTGGTGGTGGTGGTGGTGGTGGTGGTGGTGGTGGTGGGAGGGTGTGAGGAGCTAACCCAGATGTGTGGAAGGGTTTTTTAGCTGTCAAAAGAAGAGAGATATTTGGGACTGAAACATTGCTAGGAGCTCTATACACCTCACCTTCTGACTTAGTTCCAGTTAGCAAAGGTACTAATTTATAGGGTATTTTAGTTTAGTAACTAAAAAATTTAAAGGCAACATGGAAATGATTGCTCATTGAGCTGGAGTCATGGACTCTTGCAGGACCTAAGGGATATAGATTCAGGGCAAGGTCAGGAGGGGCTGTTGGGTTGGGGACTTTGGAATGGGAACAGGGTTATGTGACAGCAATGAGAGGATGATCTAAGCTTGGGGATTCAAAACCAATGAAGAGAGGCAAAGGGCCTGATCAAGAAGATCTCCTGGTGCATTAATGATCTACAGCATCATTAGTAACACCACTGGAAAACAACATGAAGTTGGAGGTGGCATACAACCATTAGTATTCCATTTTTGGATATAGTTCTGTAGCAGGGTCTGAGAATCTGCAGCTCCAATGTACTCTACTAAGATGTTGCTGCTGGCAACTACATTTTGAGACACTCTGATAGGGAATAGGAAGTGGATTCAGAGAGGATGGGAGCCTATGGGTGGCCTTGAATGTCATACGTGTTCCCCGGCTCTATGTACTACCTGCTAGGGACTGTTTAAAAGGCTCCTCTGAGGAGTCTCCTTTGTTGAGCTTTTATCCTGTAAGGAGGAAGAGTGCCACTTATCAAATTAGGTCTGAACCACCATGTGGGGGGTGTGTGTGTGTGTCTGTGTCTGTGTGTCTGTGTGTGATGGAGCTGAAGCTTGTCATCAGAGTTCTGTCACAATTTGGGACTTTCTCCAGTTGGCAGCAGGGAACCAGCGCCCAGTTGGGAGGGGAGGAATGAACTGTGATGGAAAAAACTCTGGATTTGGAGCTGAATGGTTCTGGCACAAATCGCACTTTGACTTCCGGGAGCTAGATTTTTTTCCCCTTCAATCAACACATGCTGATTGTGGGTTGCTCTTGTGCAGACTCTGATCAAGATTCTTGACCAAGGCTCTAGGCAAACAGGAAAAGCCTTCAGGAAGCCCACACTCTAAAGGAGAGGGACAAAAACCTTCTGTGCTTGTTTGTTAGCAATGGTCTATTATGGTGGTATTGGAAGTGGGTGTTTTGTGATGGGAGTATTTGGTTTTGGTTATATTGGTTGTTGGTTGGTGGGGCGGTTGTTGTTGCTGGTGGTTGTTTTAAGGACCAGGCAGTGCAGGGATGGGTCCCACAACCTCACACAGGCAAGGCCTGTGCTCTACTACTTGAGACACATCCCTTGGTTCAGAACAAAGCAATTTAAATGGTGCATTACAAAAGAAGATAAGTGAAATAAAGAGATCAAGAAGGGGAGCTACATTTTGCAGAAGTAGTTAGGGACATATCTTTCTAAAGGTGGATTATTGGACAGAGTACTGGATGGAATGAGAGGAAGAGCCAGATGGCGAGCATATCATAGGCAAAGGCCCTGCGGCAGGAATGCCTTCAATTTGCTGACAGAACATCTAGGACTGCTGGAGTGTGAGGAAGAATGAAAGTGAGGCCAGATGACAGGGCAGGGCTGGATCTCACAGGGCCTCATAGGTCATGGCCAGGCCTTAGGTTTTCTCTCCCAAGGGAGAGGGAGTCATAGAGGACCACTAAAGAGTGGAAGGATGTGATTACAAATCTTGATTCAGGATGCTGTGTGGAGAAAAAAAGGATGGGTTTGGAAACAAGTGACGGTCCCAGGGATCTTTGGTCCCTTTCCTTCATGTTAACACCCAAGTGGAGGAGGAAGGTCACCTTCCATCTTTTCCTCATTGTGAAGATGATGGTAGAGACGTGTGAGCAGGAAATTCCCAGGAGGGAACAAAGCTGCATTTGTGGTAATTTTTCTGGCAAATTCTTGGGCCCATGTACACCTGACCCATGGATACTGCTGTGTGCTTCCCCCAGCCTTGGGTGGAGAGAGGGGCCTTCCTCCCACCTCCCTGGCCCAGCCACGCTCAGCACCCAGCTCTCCCTGCGTGTGTCTTCTTGCTCTGCTGGGGCGTAATTATTTATGTTCTTGTTTAATGAGCTCATTAGGCATGTGCTGCAGGATTTCAGTAATAAATCTTTTCCTGTAGTGGCTCTCTAGTGAATTTTTGCTTCTGCCCAGCTGCGGCCATGGAAGTGTGTGGGTGGTCGGAGGTCAGGGGGTGAGGGATCCTGTGCCCTGTCTCTGGTTGGTGTGTGGACAGGTGGGGAGGCTGCCAAGGCCCTTGCAGTGGAGACAGGATTTTGGAAGCTGAAATGGCAGCAGCAGCCGGCACTGAACGCCAAAGAGATATTTTTACCGCCTGTCAAAATACCACCGTGTGTGAGCCAGTGCCAAGGGCTGCTTCCCCAGGCTGCATCTCTCTCCTCCCCCAAGCTCTGATTGTCACTCAAACGGTCTGAGGGGAAGAAAGGCTTTGAAAATCTCTGGGTTCACCAGCCTACTGCTTATTTGTCCTTTCCCCTGGCCGTGAGGCTGGAAAAATGCTTTGATCTGACAGTAAAAATCAATGGGTGAGGCAACCTCCTCCTGGGGAAGCAAGTGTCCTGGTTTCAGCCCTATCCCCTCTTGCCTCCATCATACCTAATGAAGGCTTAGGAAAGAAGCCCACGTCAAAGAACCATCTTCACAGAAGAGCAGAGGGCCTGCAACGCTGTGTTCAAGATGCATCTCTTCGTAACTCTCATAAGCAGATGTGCATGGGAGATACTGAAGAGGTTTCCTCTGAGGTTGGCCAGTAAAGGGAAAAGATAGGATGGATCGAGGACATTGTGGAAGATCCAGCAGACGAGCTAGGGTGGGGGTTGGGAAGGAGTCACAAGGCACCCCCAAAGTGTCTTCCCTCATGACTTGTATTGCTTGAGGCTGGAGAGAGCTGAGGGAGAGAAAGCAAGTCAGGATCTTGGGGCCTCTGCAGATGTCATTCATCACAATATTCATGGGCTCTGTCTTATCTTTAGAATGGGACCTTGTTCTTGCTACTGTCATAAACCGAAAAAAATGCCAGAGTACAAAAAGGAGTATTCAAGGCTCTCCAGGCTAGCCCTCTTGTCTCGTCATAAGTCCTTAGGATGCTACCCATCCTTCGACAGCCCCCATTTGGGATGTTGGCTGAGTAGAAATAGTCTCTGGGTATCAAGAGATTCCCCTTCAGCCATGCTTAGTGCCTCTTGCTGAACAGGTTTTCCTTATTAAAGACTCCTGAATATATCTTCTTCAACCTACTACTCCTAGATTCCATCTTCAATCTTTTCAGAAATAAAATAATTTTTTTCATACTATGTCCACTTAATATTTGCAGATTATTCTCATAATTCACCATTTAAAAATATTCAACTTTCTTGTTCCCTGCTTTCCTTCATTCTTGCCTTTCACCTTTAACCATTCAGGATTTATTTTATGAGCAGGTCAGGGCTGGGCCTCTTGTTTGGGGACATAGCCATGAATAGCCCCGATGACCTTCTGCTCCTAATTTCCCAGGGAAATAGACACCCCCGAGGCTGCAGACCATGCCCCCTCTTTCTTTTGACTTGAAGAAAGCTGAAGGGAAACACAGGTTTTTTTTAAAATTTACTTATTTATGTATTTTGTTTTTGGGGCCACGCCCATCAATGCTTCTGCACTCAGGGGTCACTCCTGGTGAAGCTCAGGGGACCGTATGGGAGCTCAGGGTGGAACTTGGGTTAGCCGCATGCAAGGAAAGCACTCTACCCACTGTGCTAGTGCTCTCGCCCGACAGGTGATGTATTTTAAAGGGACCCACCTGGAACTTTCCACCTAGAACTTTCCTCCCTTCTCAGCTGCCTCATCTGTTCCCAAACTCTATGTCGTCCCACTATCACTCAAAACCACTGGGCAAATGTGAGCCCCACCGCCCACCCACCTGCTCACACAGGAGAAGAGACAAGTGGGTGCTCTGGAGGGTGGGGTCTTGGACAGAGAGATCTTGACACAATACTGGAGTGTCTGACTAAGTCTGTGGTTGAGAGCAGGAGGCCTGGACTGCCCCTAAGATCTGGATGGTTCCCTGGGAGGCCGAGGGCTGAAGCCTCCCTTATTTTTTTCTCCGCTGGGAAGGCCAGTGGCCAGGCTGCCAGATGCTCTAGTTTAGAACTTGCTTTGTAATCAAGGTTGTGCTGCTTCCTGCATTGCTGTTTTCTTCCAGATGTAATGAACCCAGATCCTGGGGTCAGTCCCTGGGAGGGCTGTGATGGGGAGAGTTTGGGGTCTGGAGTAGGCCTCACCTGTGCCAGCATCACCCAGAGCTCCCAGGCCTGCCCCCTCCCGACCCAGCAGGGCCATGAGTCTCCCAGAACCTAATCCCCCCGCCCCCCAGCGCTCAGGGATATCCAGCCAAGGGAGCTGATAAATTCCTGCTGGGCTGTTGACCTTGAGCTAAGCAAAGCAAAGACTAAAAGGTCGTCTTTATTCCTTCAGAGCCCTGGAGCCCTGAATTATCCGTGGGTGAAGAAAAATGGTGTAAATCACTCTCTGTTCTGGGAATCCTAGCTGATCTGTCTTCTGACCCTCACCCCCTGGGCAAGCTTGGCCATATCCTGAGCTGAAACAGAGAAAATAAAGAGCAGGAGAACTTAAGGAAGCTCCAGAGGCTGTTCTTTCTGGAATAGAGCGGCACCAAGAGCCCTTGAGACTCATAGGTGTCTGGAATGTAAAATAAGCCTCAATTAGATGTCACTTTCCTAGGGAGTGCTGCTCGGGCCCTGCAGTTTGGGGCCATTACCTGGATGCCCTTGAGGGCTCTCCCCTGTGATGCTTGGGGAACTGTGTGGTACTGGGGGGTCATAATAGGCATGTGCTCTAACAAGGCCCCAGGAAGTGTTATTTAGGGTCTTCAACTCAGATGCCCTTATACCTGCCAGACTCTTCCATAGAGCAACCATTGTCTTTTCCTTTCCAAGCGGAGCCATCAGTGATCATGTGTACCATTTGTTGAGCTCTGTGCCCAGTCACCATTTTTGGTGCTTTTAGACATTGGTTCACTTAATCTTCCCAACAGCTCAATGAAGTGGATAACTTCTATTATTTTCCCTCTGTTACAAATGGTTAGTAGCAGCAAATGCACCATAAAATAAATGCAACCATTTTGGATGCTGCGGATGCCTCAGTGAGCAAAGCCTCTGGTGAGCCTACACTCATGAAGCAGCAGAAACAAGCTCTATGTGAGAGTAAATGTCTGCTGTGCGGGAAGTGGGGAGCTATATGCACAGAAAGTGCAGATCCACTGAGGGCTGGAGGGCCAGGAGCACTCACACAATGGGGGTGGGAGCAGAAAGTAAGTTGTGACAGAGATGCATTTGGGAGGGGTGTCAACAGACCCTGTAAGATGTCACCCTCATACCTTTCCAGGCTTTTCTGGGCCACCACTCCTATGATCTGTGCTCACATACCAAGAACACCAGTCAGGAGGCCCATGGTTACACTCACTCAAACATGGCTTGAGGCATATAGCCCCGCCAATAAACATACACATAGGTGTTCACATGGCTGAAGGTCGGATACTACATACACACCTGCCCACGGACACACAACCTGCCTACGGACACACGCACACACACAAACACACACACACACGTGTCAGGCCTCCCCATCCATCCCAACATCAGCACCTCTCCTCAGCCTTGTCCCACCTGAAGCCCAGCACCACCACTCCCCAGTCAGATCAGCAGCTCCCGTTGGACCTCCGAAGCCCAACAGGCAGCACAGAGAATTACAACTTGCATCTGGTTTACTGACAAGGTCACCTCCACACCATGTGGGAGGGAAGACCATAAGCACAAGACTGAGAAACTAGCATGCATGAAGGGACTTAATTGTGCTAATGGTGCCTTAGAAGCAGTTGCCCCAGGCCTGTGGCAGGCAAGAGAATAATAATGGCACCTTAAGTGTAATCCAAGGGGTTCTCCCCTAGGCCAATCCAGTCTTGCCTGGAAGCTTCCAGCTATGGAGCTTATCTTCCCAGTTCATGTAGAGACCCAAGTCCCAAGGCAGCCTCCCTGTGCCCCCAGTGACAGGTCCTGCTGAAGGATGAGTGGCGTGGGAGATGTTGATGTGCTCTAAAAACAAACTACTGATATATCACAGATAGATGCTAAGGTTAGGTAGGGAATGGGCAAATGGGTGATGGTGAATACATAGAGAGGAGACTAACTAGGCAGCAGGTGGGCAGATAGAGTGGATGGGTAGATAGGTGATAGAGCCAAGACCAAGAAACTAGCATACATTAAAGGGACTTAATTCTATGCTAATGGTGCCTTTAGAAGCAGTTGCTCCCAGGCCTGTTAGCAGGCAAGAGAAGAGGCAAGAAAATAATAATGGCACCTTAAGTTGATCCTTAAGAGAGATAGGTAAGTGGCAGATCAGATAGACCTTATATATAGATTCTAGAGAAAGATATGTAATTCATGAATAGAAGCTAGAAGCTAGACAATAGTAGGTTAGATTAGATACTATTGGTAGGTTAGATACTAGATGGTTAGGTGGATGTATAGGTGATAGATTTTGATAAAGTGTGATGTGCACTAGGAGCTTGTCAGGAATCTTTCAATAGTAGTGGAGGGTTTGTGGAAGGCATGTGGAACTACTTTAACCATAAATTTTAATTTTTAATATTTTAAATTAAAAAATTTAAATACCGATATTATTTTCTGGTAGTTTTGAAAATTCTTGCATTCTTGGCTTACTGGGGGCAGCAGAGGTGCAGTCTATACACCAAAGCACAAATAATTGAAAACATTAATTTAAAAAAAAGGCCACGTTTTCATTTTGAGGATGTTATAGTCACTAATCAAGTCCACTAAAATATTAAGCTTACCTTATTGCAATAGTTAATTTACTCAATCATATAACAGGTAGTTATTGGGTGCCTCTCACCTGCTAGACTGCTTAGATTGGGACTGGGCCTCTTCCACCCAGATTCCCCATTTTCCAGTCACACCCAGAAACTGCCCTTGGTGCCATGTAATCCCATCAACTGCCAACATCCAGAGACTATAAAACCAAGCTCCCGGACATCTGATAGCCTAGTTCTCCCGCTCGGAGAACCTGGCAAGCTACCAAGAGTTTCCTGTCCACATGGGAGAGCGAGCCTGGCAAGCTCCCCGTGAGGTATTCATATGCCAAAAACAGTAACAATGATGAGTCTCATTTTCCTGACCCTGAAAGAGCCTCCAATGTGGCACTGTTGGAAAGGAAGAGTAGAGAGAAGCTTCTAAAATCTCAGGGCTGTGATGAATGGAGACATTACTGAGACCGCTTGAGAAAATTGATGATCAACGGGATGATGATGATGATGATGATGATGATGATGATGATGATGATGAGTTAACTATATATACAATATACCTATCACCAATATATTGTACATCATGTAAAATTTATATTATTTGTAACTCTCATATGATTGCTAGTTTGCTTTACAAACTATTTTTACAAACAGAAAGGCGGAAGCTCTAGGGAGTTAAGGAAGTTTAGGGTACAGAGGTGTGGTCAGTAAGTCGTGAACTGGGATTTGAGCAGCAAATTAGATTGGGCACCAACCCCAACTTGGTGCCTGCTCTCCTATAATCCTTAGATGGCTCTTTCCCACCTATCTTTCTGCCGCCTCCCCCTTGTTTCTGCCAGCTCTCTTTCAGTGATATTATTGCCGTGTTCTTGTTCCTTCAAGCCTGCTTGGAGACAGCTTACTCCCTTTCCTCTTGTCAAAGCCACTTACTAGGTGGAGGGAGTGGCCCTTCACTGCCCACCTAAGGTCTCAGTCCAGGATCATTACTCTCCTATTCTGATTCACTTGTTAAGAGCAGAAGAGTCTGGGGATGATCAGCAGAAAGGCTCTGCAGAGAAGCCCTGAGAAATCTCCTGCACGGGGCTATATGGGAGGATGGGGCAGAAGGATGGGCTGATTCTGCTGTTCTGCAATCGAGGCTCCTGTGGGCTGCTGGAGCCAGCACCACCCCTCTCCACACCAGACCTCCCAGAACAGCTGGTTGGTTTTACATTCATTCAGGCAGACATGAGATCTGAATTTCCCCACTGTAAACATAAGAAAACCTCACATCTATGAATGACAGAAAATGGACTGTTCTCACTATTTTCAGTGTACCATCCAGCAGTGTAAACTCATTCACCCTATCTATAGCCATCTTAACTATCCACCTCCATAGCATGGAAGCTCTCCCCCAAATTGAACTCTGGGGCCAGAGCAAAAGTACAGTGCTTGCCTGCATGCAGCCAATCCAGGTTCCATCCTTGGCACTGTATGGTCCTCTGAGCCTGCCAAAAGTGGCCCCTGAACATAGAACCAGGACTCAGCACTAGCACTGCCATGTGTTGCCCAAATACAAAACAAAGGAAACCAGGAAGCACTAACTTCCCCTTCCACCAGCCCTGATCTACTCCACTTTCTGTCTCTGAGTCTGGCCAGTCCAGATACTCCTGTAAGTAGTAGACACAGACAGTATTTTGCCTTTTGCCTGGTGTGTTTCCCTTGGCAGCCTGTCCTGTAGGTTCATCATATGGTAACATGAGTCAGAATTTCACAGAGTTGTTCCAGCTTCCTGGCTTTTCCCAGTATCCTGTGCAGGAGTCATGCTGATCTCCACTCCATGTACAGCCAATGCTAGGTCTGCCATGTTTCCCGGGAAGCTGGTGCCATCAGTGAGTTTGCTCCTGGGGGTCACCCACAAGGATTGATGTGTCTTCCAACTGGGGTGAATCGTCTGGTCAGTTTGGCTGTGACTGGTGGCAAATAGTGATGCCACACCATCCTGTATTTATAACAGGTATAATTGGTCTGACACCTCTTTTGTTTTTGCTGACAAGTGATAAATTGTTATTGAACTTGCTCTTCTCAGCTACTCAGTGAGTAAATGACAACTCACCATCATTATTATCATGGTCATTGGATCCATAAGGGTCCCAAGAAGAGAGTAAGAGGACAGTCATGTTTATTTCCATTGTATTGCATTTCTCCCACTCACCACAGGTGATTGATGCTGCTGTCCTGTTTCACATTTAGATGAAATGAGGTTTGGAGAGAGAACAAAATGATCTAGAATCACATGGCGAATTGGGACAGAACCAAAGGAGGGATCTCTTGGCACTAGAGCAAGAGTACAGGTGTTAAGGCACAGGGCTCACATATAGCTCACCTTGTTTCAATCTCTGGCACAACATGGTCCCCCAAGAATCACCAGGTATAGCCCCGGAGGCCTTTGCACACTCCTATCATTGCCCAGGGAAGCCCCAGAACCACACCGGCTGGAGCAGCACCACATCCTCAGGTCCTTGCATTGAACCACCAGTCTAGTTGACCAAGAATCTTTGAGAAGGCCTTGTCCCCCCACCAGTCAAAATGAAAAGAGTTATTCTCATATTCCAAAGGCTTCTGTTTGGGACTGGAGTGATAATAGAGCAGGTAGGGCAGTTTCCTTGCATATGACAGGCCTGGCTACGATTCCCAGCATCCTGTATGGTTCCTCAAACTCCACCAGGAGTGATTCCTGAGCCAGAAGGAAGTCCTAAGCACAGACAGATGTGGCCCACAAACAACCAACCAAACAAACAAACAAACAAACACAAAACATAAATTTGTGACTTATGTGAACAACCACCCCCACCACAACAACAACAAAAAAACCAAAAACTAAAAAACACAGAGGCCTCTGATTTTACTGTGAGACATGTGATTCTAGATCATTTTGTTCTCTGATCAACCGCATCCTTTAAGGAAATGTCAAGCATCTCATTCAGGGTCATAGAGCTGATAAATAGTAGTGCTGGGCTGGGAATCTGGGAACCTCTGGATTTATTCTTTCTATGAAGAGGTAGAGCAGACTCCTTCTTGACATGGCCTTCTTGGTTATACAGAGGTTGGCGACGTTCCCAGATCCTGCTTGACAGCTGGTCTGCCCCACATCCTGAGTCAGGGAGCAAAAGCAGGGCTGTACTGCTGTGGTCCCACCTGTGCCCAGGTGAGCCCTTCTTCTGGGCAGGTGACGTTCCTTTAACTTATGTCCCAGTAATCATTTCAGTCACTTAGCCAGAGCTTAAAGAACACAGTCCCCATGTAGCTTCTGAAAAACTGCTTCCAGAGTCCCCAAGAGGGGAAGCGCATCCTGCTTTGAGTGCCTGCTGGCCCCAAAGTACCCTCGTGATCTCTAAGCTAGCTGGCAGCTGTCAAGCTCTATCCGTGAAGCCTCACTCTCAGAGATCAGCTTCCTCTGGTTCAGCAGCAGCTGCTCCTTCATTTCACAAGCCCTGAGAGGAGCATGCTAGGTGCCAGACACTGACCCGTGTCCCTAAGGACTCATTCCTCTCTTAAACCCTAAGGCAGAGATACCTGTGTATTAGCAGGTGTGCAGTTTGTTTTTACAATGGGCTCCTAAGGTACAGAGTGCTTCAGAAGGTAGCCAAGGTGATCCAGGTGATCCAGGGCAGCCAGTAAGTAGAAGGATTGGCATTATACCTGAGAACCAGACTACTTCCTGTCTGGTTCCTTTGAAGCATCGCTACAGCTTGTATGGGTAGGTATTTCTGGGGGTGAGGGTGAAGACACTTATTACTGTGATCAGATTTATCAGATATTTCTTCCTTCCTTCCTTCCTTCCTTCCTTCCTTCCTTCTTTCCTTCCTTCCTTCCTTTCCTCCCTCCCTCCCTCCCTCCCTCCCTCTCTCCTTCCTTCCCTCCCTCCCTCCCTCCCTCCCTCCCTCTCTCTTTTTTTCTCTCTTTCTCTCTCCCTTTCTTTTTCTCTCATTCTTTTTTGGAGGTGGGTGCCATACCTGCCAGTGCTTAGGGTTTAGTCTTGCCTCTGTACTTAGGCATCACTCTTAGCAAGGGTCAGGGGAATATTTGTGGTGATAGGGATTAAATCCAGGCCTGCCACTTCCAAGTCAAATGCCCTATCCCCATGTTCTCTCTCCAATCCCTGTCCATACCAGAGAGTTCTCACTGAGGCACAGACTTATGATGTGTGCCTGGAGACTGGGCAGTGAATAGCGGAGACACATCCATAGAAGAAGGACTGAGGGGCTCACAGTCTCAGTCTGGCCTGGTTCTGGCCAGGTCGGATGATACTGGGAATGAGCTCCCAGAACTGGATATGGGACTTGAGAAGGTTTGGATTCCCTTCTAAGTGAGGGGCAGAGAGTCCGAGAGTTTATGGGGATGGAGGAAGCTGAAAAGATCAAAAAGTACCGAAGACAAGGCTTTGCCGAGTCAGAGAGTGAACACCATGGGGAGAGAGAGAGCTCAGTCTAAATCAAAACCTCCAAAACCAGGAGTCCCTGGGCCTGAGCTGACCCTGCACTAGCCGCCACCCCCGGCTTGCCTGCTGGGTGCCCTGCGGTCTCACAGCCAATGGGATATTTTTCCCACTTACTGGAAAACCGCCTGGCCAGACTCTCAGCAGGCCCAAGACAGCCCGATGGAGCCCTTTGGTGGGAAGGTCGCGCTAGAGTGAGGCTGGCCATGTCTGACCACCGAGTGTTTGAAAACTGCCCGGCACTGTCAGAGAACTGAATGTCCTGGTTGTATTTCATTTTAATACATTTGAAACTAATTGGAGCAGCTGGATATAGTTAGTGGTGGGGAGCAAAGTAGAGAGCTTTTTGTGCAGTCTCCCGACTGATGAATGCTTGAGAGGGGTTGACATGTGACAACTGCTATTCTAGACCCTGGCCTCTTAAATGGGGGGTTATGATCCCTTCTGGAAATATGTCACTAAATGTGGGGGTTTATGAAAACTTGGGCGGCAGTAAAAGGTTTCTGATCACACTGTCACTGTCATCCTGTTGCTCATCGATTTGTTCGAGCGGGCACCAGTAACGTCTCTCATTGAGAGACTTATAGTTACTGTTTTTGGCATATCCAATACGCATGGGTAGCTTGCCAAGCTCTGCCGTGTGGGCTCCATACTCTCGGTAGCTTGCCAGGCTCTCTGAGAGGGGCGGAGGAATCGAACACAGGTCGGTCGCATGAAAGGTGAACGCTCAACCCTTGTGCTACATCACTCTACCTGAAATTAATTCAAAATGCACTGGAAGATGCATCTGATGTGTTTCTAGAAATACTTGTCGATGCTGCCTTTCTAGAAGCAAACGGAGTCACAAATGGGATGTTAAGTGGAAATTACTTTTTACCTTTTTTTGCAGCTGGCTGGAAATTTTTGTGGACTGGCACTAGTTCAAAGACTAGTGGTTGAGAAGAATTGATGTGGAATATTCAGGATGTTGTTTGACTTCTAATAAGTTTTCAGTAAAGGTCTATAGGTATAGGGTTGGGGACTACACCTGGCAGTACTCAGGGATACTGTCTCTCTGTGTAGAAATTATTCCCGGTAGTGCTTAAGGGACTATGCAGTGTCAGGGATGGAACCAGAGCATGTGCCAACTCTGTAGCTCTGTCTCTTTAACCATTTCACCGAGACTTCCTTCTTGTTGAAATCCAACACTTGGTCAGGAGTTCTAGGTGACTTGGTATAGTGAAGATCTTGTCCAGGGGCCTGGACCACCAGGTTGATGATGTGGGCTGTGAGCTCATGAGCAGATGGCCTCTCTGCCTGAGTCTCAGTTTCTCCTGCTAGTGCGTGGCTCACTCTCCCTGCTACTGGAGTCAGTGTGGACTCAGGCCCTGCCTGCCAAGTGCCTGGGCAGTTGGGAGACAGTGAAAAGCAGCCATGTCCCTGTGCAGAGACGCACAAAGATCCTGTGGGGCTGGCACTCAGTGGGCAACAGGGTCTCTTGCCTGCTCTAAGGGAGATCCTTTCATGTCCCCGGTGCTCTGATGGATCACAGAGGCTAGCAAACATGTCTGCAAAGTTCCAGTAATGAGGGTACAGAGCTGCGCATGGAGCAGGGAAGCTGGCAGTGACTTCTCCGAATGAGTCCTGGGGCCAACAGATGGGGGTGACTCACCAAAGTGGGGGAAACTCCTCAAATATGGAAGTTCTGAGGTAATGAAGGGATAATGGAGTCTGGAGGTAAAAGAAGGGAATTTGTTGACAAGAAAGCAAAAATTGTATTTGGCAGGGCACTTCTTAGGACCAAGTGTTTCCTGCTGCACAAATACACATCTCCCTTTTAATCATCACCCCCAACACACACAGACATACACATGTACACTACACACTTTTCCACCTCCCACCCCCCCACACCCATACATAAAAAACTCCCCAGTTTGAATCCTCAGGCTCTAAGGGGTGTAAACAGGGCTAGTCAGGATGCCTTCTTTATGGGGATGCTCAGGCATGAGGCTCCACTACCTTCAGGCCTTAGTGTGATCTGACTGGTTAAGAAGTGTCACCATATCCAGGGCCCAGTCCATAGAAGGAAACTGGCCTGCAGTCCTCATTTCCTCTGCCAGAATGGACCCCTTGGACACCTCTGTGTCCAAGACACCTCTTGGACACCCTGCAAGGAAGAGCGGGGTCTAATCTGGTCAGGGATATAACAAGCCAAGGAAAGGGGCTAAGCAAACTTTGGTAGTCAGTTCTGAAGTAGAGGCCCAGTGGGGCCACTTGAAATCCTTCTCATGCTACTTCCTGAGGCCCAAGATGTATTTCTTGTCAGCAACAGGAAAGTACTGAGTTAAGAGTTCATCCAAAGTGTCAGAGCACATAGGGGAACTCCTGGTGGAATTGAGGAGCTAGAAAAATGGGTGAAAGAGGGACCAGGCAGAGATTCACCTTACTAAGGACTAGAATCTTTTATATATGCACATATTTGTGTGTATATATGTGTGAGTATGTGTGTGTTTCTGTCTCTCATAACACATTCACACAATCATATCCTCACACACACACTTGTACACCCACACCTCGAACATACATTTATATGCACACTCATGAAGAGCCATCAGGAATTTGTGAGGTGAGCCTCAATACAGAAAAACTCCTCTGTAAAGATCTAAAGGCCAACTAGAGCCTTGCACCACTGAACTGTGAGCTAGTCATCACACTTAGCTAACAATCCCAAATGCTGGGTAAAGCGCTCTCCCATTGGCTCCTCCATCCCTGGGCTCAGTATTTACTCAGTGGTGCTCTAGGCCAGGCATCCTGATTGGCAATCAAGCAGTGAGATTCAAGTCAAGTAAGATACAGCCTGCATCCTGAAGGGAAATACTGTGACAGAGGAAGGACAGAGGTGATGGAAGGAGAGGACCAAGTCAGATTTAAAGAAGGAGAGAACCTGGTGGGGAAGGACTGTTTTTAGGAAAAGGGGCTGTTACACACACAAGGGGTAAGTTGGTACATTTGGGGAGTTGTGAGTGGTTCCTAGAAGATGCCAAAGCATTTCCTAAAGGTGTCCATCTCGTAGGAAGGACCAAGTTGTGTTGCTGCCAACATGAGCTGAAGAACATTTTCCCAAGGTGCAGGACAAAATGATGTTGAAGGTAAAATAGTCTCAGCAGGTAAAAGTGATTTCCTATGCCACTTAGGGTTCAGCCAGGGGAAAATAAAACACTCTAAGAGAAACTTTAGTAAAGACATTCAGGCATGTGAGAGATTGGAGGATTCACTGGGCACCAGTGTAATGCACCACAGAAAGTAGCCATAGCAGGAAACCACTCCCACCCACCCAGCCCTCTCCAAGGATGGAGGAATGTACAGAGTCAAAGATCAAGTCTCTCTAGCAGGAGCTAGAACTCTGAGACTGACAAGGTTTGAAACAGACAGATGAGAAATTCCTAGCTTTCCCACTCCCCCCACTCTCCAGTCTTCCTTCATGTCTTCCTGCATGTTTCACCTGGAAGTTTAACATCAAGAGAGCTTGGGAAATATAGTTCCTCATCATATACTGGCGGAAGGAGAGATGGGTGACTAAGTGGGGGAAGGCAGAGAGGTGATCCAGTGCCAAGACAGATCTGATAACAAAGAAAATAGCCAATAAGCTTCTTTGACTACTTCTTTTATTCTTTTCCCAAATGTTTTTTAATTAAAGCACTGTGATTCATACAGTTATTCATAGATGAGCTTTAGACGTACAATATTGCAGAACCAATCCCACTCACCACCAGTGTCAACTTTCCTCCACCAGTGTTCCCAGGTTCCCTCCCATACCCATCCCCTCCAGCCTGACCTCCTGAAAGACACCTTTCTACATTTGTTTGTTAAAGTTTGGGTCTCTTTATTTCAGTGCTGTTGAATCTGCTGTTTGGATATTTTGCTCTGTCATTTCTTAACACAACTTCTGTACCTGACTCCCTTGATCTGGTCCCAGTTGCTTCTCATCTGTCTCTTCTCCACCTCCCCTCCATTTCTTTCATTCTTCCAATATTTTGGTGGCCAAGGTTGATCAGGACGTCCCCCCACCACTTTAAAACATTGCTTTTACTCATCCAGTTATTCTTTAAATAGCACGGAGAGTGATATCATCCTGTGTTTATTCTTACTTTTCTTGCTTACTTTATTTAATCTGATGTTTTTTAGTTCTATCCATGTTTCCATGAATTGCATGGTTTCATCATTCCTTACAGCCCCATTGTGCATATATACCACATCTTCATGATCCACTTAGTGTGTTGATTTCCAAATAATGGAAGTTGTACTGAGTGCTACAATGAATAATGGTGTGCAGACATTCTTCCGAATGAATATTTTTCTGTTGTAAGAATAGATACCCCAAAACTGGAATTGCTCGGTCTTAGGGGAGATCAATTCTGAGTTTACTGAGTAACTTACATTGTGTTTCCCGTAGGGGTTAGATCAGACAGCATTCCCACCAGCATGGATGAGGGTTCCTTTATTTGCCACATCCCTGCCAAGAGAAATATTTTTTATGTGCCATTTTCATTGGTATAAGATGATATCTCAAACCACATATAAACTTTATAGTAAGTGACAATAAGCATTTTTTCACGTATCTGCTGGCCATCCATTGGTCTCCCTCAGAGAAGTATCTGTTCATTTACCCTCCCCATTTTTTGATGAGGCTTTTAGATTTTGTTGTTGTTTTTGTTAATATTTGTGAGTTCTTAAAAAAATTAACAATATTTTGTTAATATTTGTGAGTTATTAATAAAGGGTTCTGGATATCAACCCTTTATCTGATGTGTTGAGTGGAAATGATTTCTCTCACTCAGCTGCCATTTATTTTTTTAGCAATTTTTTTGTCAGACAGAAACTTTTAAGTTTGTTGTAGTCCCATTTTTTTAGTTTTTATTCTGTAGTCTTTGTCAATAGTATCATATTATTGAAGCCTCCTTTGAGGTCTAGGTCTTGGAGAGTTCTACCTGTATTTCCCTCAGTGCACTTTGTAGATTTGGGTCTAATCTCAAGGTCTATGATCTGCTTTGAGCTGACTTTTGTGTAAAACATACAATATGGATCCAGCTTTAATTTCTTGCATGTGGTTTTTTAATTATTCCAATACCATTTGTTGAAAAGGCTTTTATTTCATTTCATACTTTCAGCTCCTTTGTCAAAAATATTTATGTGTGTTTGTCCTTGGATACCTAGTGGTCATAGGGCATTTCTTTATTCCACAGTTTTGATAACTGTGACTTTATAGGATAGATTCAACTTAGGTAGTGAGATACCTCCCGGTTTCCTGTTTTTCAGTGTGGTCTTGGCTATTTGGGTCTTTTATGGTTCCACACAAACTTAATAATTGGCTGTTCTAAGTCCTTGCAGAATGTCATCTGATTTTGCATAGGGATTGCATTAAATCTATAAAGTACTTTAGATAAGGTAGTCATTTTGACTATGTTGATGCTTCCAATTAATGAGAATGGCATGTTTTTGCCATTTCCTAAGATCTTTAATTTATTTCTTGAGTGTTTTGAAATTTTTATGGTATAGTTCTCTCACCTCTTTTGTTACATTGATTCCTAGGTACTTGATGCTTTTGGACACTGTTTTAAGTGGGATAGACTCTTTGATCTCTTTCTTCTCTGATTCATTATTTGGATTTAGGAATACAACTTATTTTTTTGCATTGACTTTGTAGTCTGATACTATGCTGTATTGGCTTATTGCTTCTAGGAGCTTTTGAATAGACTATTAAGGGTTTTTCATGTATGTCATCATGTCATCTGCAAATAGAGATAATTAGACTTCCTTTTCTCTAGTTTATATCCCTTTTATTTCCTCTTCTTGCCTGATTACTGTTTCAAAGACTTCTAGTACAATGGTGAATCAGAGTGGGAACAGTGAACATTCTTGTCTTGGCCTTGGTCTCAGTGGGAATGCTTTCAGTTTTTCACCATTAAGAATAATATTGGCTATGGGCTTTTTGTTGATAGCTGTTACTAAATTGAGGAAGGTTCCTTCCACCCCTATTTTATTTTTTTTTATTGTTTTGTTTTAAATCACACATGGGTATAAGATCTTATTGAAAGCTTTAGTAAAGACACAAAGGCCCTACATGAGGAACTAGAAGAGCTGGGCCTAATGGATTTATACAGGGCCTTCCATCCTCAAGCCTGTACATGTTCTTCTCTAGCACACACAGAACATTCTCCAGGTTAAATCATATTTTAGTACATAAGTATAACTTACATAAATTCACAAACATAAGAATCATAACAAGCATTCTATCAGACCACAAAGCCATGAAGATATAAAATAACCATAAAAAGAAGATGGGGAGAAACTGTAACCAAATAGCATGCTGCTACATAATACTTGGATCAAGGAGAAGAAATAAAAAGATTCTTTGAGACTAATGATAATGAAGAAACAAGTTAGCAAAATCTACAGAAACAGCAAAAGCCATACTAAGGGCAGTTGACCTGGTCTTTTAGTCATGTGATGGGTCTAGTGTTTTCTTGTGGTTGTAGTAGCAAGGCTGACAGACAGATGAATTTGGGCCTCGGGGCTAAAAGGATGGTATTTTTCTCTCTATGACTAACACAAACCCTCTGAAATTTCATATACCTCCATGTATAATTTTAATATTTCCCAGGAAGGCTGACCAGTGTGAATCCATGAGTCCTGGTTTGGGGTTGGGCTCAGCAGGGAGCAGAAGAGGAAAGTTGGCAGCAGGGAAGCATGTCTAGTCAGGATGTTTGTCTCCCTGGCTCTTGTCTTCTACGTGACCTCTGGTGGCCTTCGCCAAGAGTAGACATTAGACATTATGGTCACTGCTCGGGGGTGTGAGTAGCTCCTGCCCCTTCAACTTGTGTCATGAGCCTCTCAGGAGTTGGAATTAGCTCCTGGAGACTGGCCATACAGCTACACAGACCTGGGGTCCCTCTATTGGAGGAGACTGAGTCCTGTGGGCTCTGAACTTCACTCCAGGAATGGGTGTGGCTGCCCTGCCTCAGGCCAGTGTGGGCTTTCCACTGAGATAAGGAGAAATGCCCCATGTTTGTCACGTGCTTAGGAACAAGCTCTGACTCTGGGTCCAGAAGCCACTGTTCAAGTCCTAGGCCTCCCTCCTGGAATGACTTCAAAGAAGTGACTTAGCCTCTCTGTCCCTTGCAGTGCTTCCTCGGTGTCATGAGAACACGTATGCCTTCTAGTAGATTGCTGTGATGCCCGGAGCAAAGACTAGCTCCCAAGACCCAGAGCTTGGGTTGACAGTGAGACAGGGACACCCCCACCTCCACGCCCTTACTCTGGCAACTGAGTCAGTCAGGAAGGGAAGGAGGCAGACTGCAGCCGCTGGGCAGCTGCTGACAGGATGTCAATATCTGCCTGTCAGCGCCAGTCCGCCCAACTAAAATCCCAGGTGGAAGTTATCAGGCTCTCGCATTTCATAGTTGAGATCTCAATTAAGCAGCCTGGCGCTGAGGTTGCAGGGCAGATGAGTACTGAGTTTGTCCTTGAGCAGGATGGGACAGGAGTGTGGAGGACTCTCCAGGGACAAGAGAGCTGTAGCACCCTGGACTGAGGTGAGGGTTTCTGCAGGTGTGCTGTGGGTCTCCTGGGCCCCCAGAGCCATAGTGGCAGAGTACCCGTATTTCCTGAAGGTGCAGGGTTGAGAGGCCCAAGGCATGTGGGTGGCCTCCTGTCCCAGCACCATGTGTCTGCATGGTAACAAGAAAGGGATTTGACAGAGAATAGGAAAGCACATTTTGAGAAAGTGCTTACAGACTGGTGGACACCAGAATGTTCTATAAATTTCAAGGCATGAGCCACCTTACCAGCATACCGAAACAAGGGTAAACTGTCCTTGTCTAGGAGAGCTTCTCCTCCTAACTTCTTGGGTGGTATTTCAAATGTGGGTGTGGGCTGCCACTCCCTGCCAAAGGTGTGGCATCCAGTCAAGGTCTTCCCAGCCAGAGACTCTCTCCCCATGTGCCCTTGGCGAGCTTGGCCAGCCCTGGCAGTGGGAGGGTTTATCCTGTGTTCTTTGGGCTTCGTTTCTGTGCTGCCCCTTCTCCTCTGAGCAGCACCTCCAGCCCTCTCCGGCCCTCCCTCGGTGGAGACCCCGAGTCCCAAGCATGCACCTGCCTTAGGTTGATCTCAGGCTAGGTCTCAACTCTCTGTGGAGAGGTGGGAACTTTTGTGCCAGCACAACCTGCGGCCGGCACAGGTTGGTGCTCCTGGATGCTGAAGCACCTCTGAGGACACCACACTCGTGTCTGGGCTGGGTTGAAGACGGTCTGGAATCCCCACCTCTGACTCTCACTTGCATTTGTCAGAGGAAAGTGTTTGTAGTAGATGAGGAAGAGGGGGGCAAAGGGAGGAGTCCCTTATTTAATTGCTTTATCTTCATGCTCTTTATCTCTCTGTGTCCCTGCCTCTGCCCTCCGCCCCATGGTTCCCCTCACCTTGCCTGAGTTCATTCTTTCCCCTCTGTACCCCCACCTCTAAATGACAACACTATCTCTACTTTTTCTACTTTCTGTTTTCTCCTTCTCATTCCCTTCATCTTCATACTCACTGTCCTTTCACCATTTCCACATCTTTTGGTTACTTTCCCTGCCTGCTTTCTGATTCTTTCTCTGGGTCCTTCTGTCTCTGTGTGTATCTCACCTGCATGCCCCTTTCTCCTGTGCCTTTATCACTCCCCTGCCTGCCCCCTTCCTCCACCTCCCTTTCTCTCCACACCCCTGTTCCCTCACCCAACATCTGCTTTGCTTTGTTCTCCCTGTGTCCTCCTGTCTATCTCTCCCCCTCTCCCTAATCTATCTGTGCACTCCGCTTCTATCTCTGCCCCTATCTCCACTCACCACTGATCCCTCTCCCGTCCACCCCCTATCCATCACTAGGATGATCCCGGCTTCCAACAAGGCCTTCGTGGTCAACAACCTGGTGTCCGGGACTGGCTACGACCTGTGCGTGCTGGCCATGTGGGATGACACGGCCACCACGCTCACTGCGACCAACATCGTGGGCTGTGCCCAGTTCTTCACCAAGGCTGACTACCCGCAGTGCCAGTCCATGCACAGCCAGATCCTGGGTGGCACCATGATCCTGGTCATCGGTGGCATCATCGTGGCTACACTGCTGGTCTTCATCGTCATCCTCATGGTGCGCTATAAGGTGTGCAACCATGAGGCACCCGGAAAGACGGCCGTGGCCACAGTCAGCAACGTGCTCTCGCAGACTGACGGGGTGCAGCCGCAGGCGCCGGGGCCCCCCAAGGTGGTGGTACGCAACGAGCTGGTGGAGTTCAGTGCCGGCCTGCCCCGAGGCAGCGACTCCTCTTCCTCCAGCTCCCTGGGCAGCGGGGAGGCGGCGGGGCTGGGCCGTGGGCCCTGGCGGTTGCCGCCCCCCGCCCCCCGCCCCAAGCCCAATCTGGACCGCCTGATGGGGGCGTTTGCCTCCCTGGACCTCAAGAGCCAGAGAAAGGAGGAGCTGCTGGACTCCAGGACTCCAGGCGGGAGGGGCTCTGGGCCGTCGGCCAGGGGCCAGCACTCGGACAGAGAGCCCCTGCTGGGACCCCCGGAGGCGCGCGCCCGCGGCCTGCTCCCGCTGCCCCTGGAGGGCAAGGCCAAGCGGAGCCACTCCTTCGACATGGGGGACTTCGCCGCCGCAGCGGCCGGAGGGACCATGTCCGGGGGCTACAGCCCCCCTCGGAGGGTCTCGAACATCTGGACGAAGCGCAGCCTCTCTGTCAACGGCATGCTGCTGCCCTTCGAGGAGAGTGACCTGGTGGGGGCCCGGGCCACCTTCGGCAGCTCCGAGTGGGTGATGGAAAGCACTGTGTAGGCGGGCGGGCCCTGCCCTCCCTGCAGGGGAGCGGGGGGATAAAAACCTTTGCTGGCAACCCTCCGAGTTTCCATGGTGATGTTTACAGCCGGGGCAGTCCAGCCCTCTGTCAAAGGCCTCCTCCCCACGCCACCCACCGCCACCCACACCCCGCCCGGCGCGCTCAGGGACAGCGACTCAGCGGTGGGACGGAGCCCTGAGAGTCGGGAAGGGCGGGCGACTCCGCCTTGCGACCCCAAGGGTAGTGTAGAGGCAAGTGGCCTGGACGGCTTCTGCTTCCATCGTGGCTTTTGTTTATGAATTGGTTTTTCCCGCTTCCCAGGATGTCCCTCTTCATTCACGCAGATAACGGGGAGTTCGCAGCTGCAGGGTCTCCAGCAGCCGGGAGGGGTCGCTACTGCCCGCTGACAAGAGAAGGAAACCTTGTTTCTTCCTTGCTTGGAAACAGGTTCCCTCCGGTCAGACCCTCGTAACTCCTGTCAGCCCTGGGCCAGAGCTGTGGTAGAGGGCGCATGTGTGTCCCCCTGACATCTGCCCACTTCCCTTTGCTTCTCAAACGTGGCACCTACGTCTGTCACTTCTGCTTAAACACAAGAGTAACTTCCAGGACTCTGTGTGTGAGGGGGAAGGAGAGGCTTTAGGGTAAGATAAATTGGATCTTAGCGTTTAGAATTAGCTTTGAAATTGTTGCCTCTGGAGAGGGAAGGTGAGGCTGAAAGTTCCCATGAGCAGGTGGTAGACCAAAGTGCTATCCTTAGGGAGAGCAGAGTAGAGAGTTAAGATGAGCACTGTACTGGGAGTCCAACCTCTGAGTGAGGGTTACAGCACCACCACTGTAGTTAGTTTGAGCAAGATACTTTCTCTTTTGGGACCTCATTCTCCTAATTGCAAAATATTGAGATTGCCAAAGGTCCTTGCTTCCCTTCCACATCACAGCTTCCTGACTCGCAGCATTACAGTTTCTCCTTAGGAGCAGGCAGCTGGGAGGGCAGCTTCTGCTCTGCCCACTGACCTGGACAGGAAACTCTCAGAGGCTCTGGAGGGGCAACGCTAGTCTTGGGAGAGTCTTAGAGTTGGGAGCTTGGACAGACATTTGTCACCCTTTCCTCCTCTGCCACCTCTCTCCTTAGTTAGACCAATTAGCCCAAGGTCTTGGAGCGGGTCACTGACAGGTTATAGTAGGCCCAGTCCATCTGCCTGGGGAGGGGCTGATGGGACCCATTCCCTGTCCATATTTCCAATCTAGGGGCCTTCTGTGTGCAGTATGTCACTTGTTTGTCCCTAAGGAAGATGGCTCAGGTTGGGAAGTGGGGGATATCTACCACTGATGGTTCTTGTAGGAGGATCTATCCATGGAAATATTGGGAAGGTGATAGGAGGGTCCACAGGGCTCATTTTGATACAGGATTATGTAATGCTACACTCCCTGATGGAGTGAAAAGGGGCCAGAGAATGGGTGGCTGGGGAGCTGCTGTTTTCTAGAAGCTTCTGACCAGCTTCCCTGCATTGCTGCCTCTCCTGATTGCCACCTGTTCTGGGTTGCTCCTCATTTACCAACACACTACCTCTCTCTCTCTTTCTCTCTCTCTCTCTCCCTCTATCTCCCTCTCTCTTTATCTCCCTCTCTCTGTCTCCCTCCCCCACTCTCTCTCCCCATCTCTCCAATACTCTTTTCCCTCCCCAGAATTTTCCATAAGTCTCATCTTTCCCCTTCCTTAGATTTGCCAATATCACAGCAAGCAAAGCATAAAGGGGAGGCCACTTCAGGCCTAAAAGGTCTCATGGGCTCAGGCCAGCAGCTGTGCTGGCCCCACCTCACCATAGCACCTAGAACTCTCCAGAAGAGAGTGCAGAGTTGTCCATTCAGGGCTGCCTTCAGACTCCAGTGCCTCCAAGATTCCGGCCTTCACCCTCCACCCCACATCCCTTCCTTTCCGCCCCCCTTCCTTTCCTTCTACTCTCCTATCTTTTTTTTTCCCCTTCACCTTCCATGACTCTGCTTTCCTCTGGCCCTTTCAGATCCTGAAAAGGTCATAGACAGATGAGACCCTTTATGGGATTGCCAGTTAATTTTCCAGGTCAGCCCCAGTAGCTGAGCACATATATTCACTGCTCAGGTGCCCCCTCCCCAGAATGAAAAAAAAAAAAGCATTTTTCCATCCTCCTTCTTACCCATCCCCACTTTCTCTCTTCCTCTTTTTTCTCTCTGCACCTTTCTCATGCAGCCTTTTCAAATGTAGCCATTGAGGAAGTGACCCCAAGTACTCCCTTTCTTTTGGCCTTTTAGTTCAGATGTCAGAAGGGAAGAAAGACCCAAGCTCCTCGGTGCCCTGAGCTCTGTGGTAGCTTGCGATGGACCTGCACTGTGTTTGTCATGTTTCTGACTTGAAGTTTTGGAAAGCAGCTTCCCTGTGGTCAGAATATAAATGCCAATCTTCTCTGTTGCTAAAAAAATATATGTACAGTGAAATGTACAGTTAAACAAAACCACCACCAAGCACACTTCTTGAAGGGAGAAAAAAAGATCGTTCTCGTGTCTGTGAATGTCTGCTGTTTATTTCTTTAGAAATGGGGGTTTTCTAAAGGTGGCTTTTAAATGGTGGATTTTTCTTTGCACCTGTATTTGTTTACTACTTGGTGGGAGCTGCTTCCTGCCAAGTCCGTGTATGAGATGGGAGAGAAAATGGGGGAGATCTGAAATGGGGGAGAAAAAGCTATGGGCTAATAACAAAGAGTTCAACCCCAGCTAACCTGGATCTCCTGTTTGGGACCCCCAGAGAGCTGTCTCTCCTTTGAAAAGTCATCAAGTCACGTCTGGGCCAGGACAATAGCAGGTATATTCAGTAGGGGCGCACAGGTATCAGGTACCACTTTGGGCTGGTCATTATTTTCAAGTTTTTTAATGTGGGGAAGTGGGTCAACAAACGGAAATACAAATCAAAGGTATAGAAATGAACAAACTTCTCAAACACAGACTAGACCAGAGATTCATAAATTTTTCCACTCAAAACCACTTTTCATCCAAGAAATGAAACCCATGTGAGCGCTTCCACAAAAACATCAGATTCATTATGTGGTGGATTTGGAATTAATTTTTGGTCACTGCATATTCAGAAATCTTTTACTGTTGACAGTTTTTTTTGTGGATCCCTTCATTCAGTTGTGTGACCCAGTATGGGGTTGTGACCCAGAGTCTGAAAAGCTGGCATCTAGGTGCACACTGTCCAGTATGAATAAAGTGGGAGCCAGACTATAATTTTAAATTTTCTAGTAGTCACAGGCAATCAAGTATACAGATATGGGAATTATTTTAATAACATGTTTATTTTCCCAGCATATCTAATATCATTTCAACATATAACCAGTATAAAATTGTTAATAGGACAATTTTCTTATCTTTTTCTACAAAGGTTTGGGAATCTGGTATGTGTTTTACATGATAGGGTATGTTTCAATTCCAACCTGCCATCTTGAAAGTGTCTGGAGTCACATGTGGATAGGGCTGATCACTGCACATGGCAACACAGCTCTAGACACACACCTACTGGCAGGGGATTTCTAGAAAGGAGAAAATAAGCATCATCATTTGATGACTGACAAACCATCCCTAAGTTTTCCAGAGATTGTCATGGTACTGCTGTGCATTAATCACTAACCCTCGCGTCAGCTTCTCAAGGTAGCTGTATTTATGGACAATTTTACAAATGAAGGGACTGAGCCTCAGAGGAAATAAGTGATTTGTTTAAGGTCAATTCTGTCCTCCCACTGGCCTTCCTGACCTTTCTTGGCTCTGAATACCTTATCTCTCTGGTCAAGAAGATGCATCAGGCCAGGTCTCCAGCCCAGGCCTCCTGATGACCTGCCCCACTCCTCAGGGGACCCCTCAAAGAAGACATTTTGTTTTGTTTCCCTTTGCTATCATGAGTGTTAAAATTTCAAAGGAACCTAGACTTTAAAAAAGATGGCATCTAATCCCCAGGCAGACCATAGCAAAGGCACTAACTCAGCTGCCCCACTTTCCAAATGGGAGGTAACTCTGCAACCCACCAAGCCTGTGGCCTTTGGCAACCGAGTGCTTCCAGATCTCCATTCTCTGAGAATATCTACTCTGCAGGGGAGGGTTACAGTAACTGGACTGGACTGGGGTGGGGGACTTCCTCTGTCCTTGCAGTTTTGATGGCTTCTGCAAATATTTTAGGGTAAAATAGATCCATTTATTTAAAAAAAACTAGTGTTGGCAGGCAGCAAAATCTGAACACTTTTATTTTATTAGTATTAGGACCACCTATAGCTGTGCTCATGGGCTACTCCCAACTCTGTGGCCAGGGGACCCTGCTGTGCAAGGAATTGAACTCAGGCCTCCTGCATGCACAGCGTGGGTACTCACCCTTTGAGCTATCTCCCTGATCACACTGTGTTATATGTCACACCTAGATTCGCCAACCCAGCAATATTCCATATGATATTGCAAGCAGCAGGAAGTTTGTTGGGGCAAGCAGTGCACCGCAAAGGTATACATCCGAGGTTTCCAAAATAGACTCAGGCCTCTCCAGGCTTCTTTTCCACATCTAACAGGAACAGTATGGAGCCGAGGAGATGATTCAAAGGGCTAGAGTGCAAGGCATGCAATAACGCACGAGCCTCTAAGTTTGATCTCTGGTGCTAACTGGTTCCCCCAGTTTGACTCTGGTGACCCAAACACTGCTGGGTCTAAGCTCTGAACTGTGATGTCAGTCAGCCCACCTAATCAGACAGTATATCATCCAGTGTGTCTCTAGGTGCCCTAAGAATCACTTGGAACACAATCCCTCCACCCAAATAAAAGACTACTGCTTCTTTCACTGGAGCGATAGCACAGCGGGTAGAGCGTTTGCCTTACACTTTGCTGGCCCAGGTTTGATTCCTCAGTCCCTCTCGGAGAGCCTGGCAAGCTACCGAGAGTATCCCACCTGCACGGCAGAGCCTGGAAAGCTCCCCGTGGCGTATTCGATATTCCAAAAACAGTAACAACAAGCCTCACAATGGAGACGTTACTGGTGCCTGCTCGAGCAAATCAATGAACAACGAGAGGACAGTGCTACAGTGCATTGCTACTGCTCCTTTCACAGTTTAAAAGTATCTATTTATGCTTTTAGGATTTAACCTACAGACCTGAGGTTCTCAGCTTTCGTAATTTCCTACATGGTCCGCATCTCATGGTCAGCCACTGTGAACAACCTGGCTTTCAGGCTCCCTTTCCCTAACACAGGGAAACTGATTTAATTCCCAACAGACTACGCAGAGGAGCAGGCCACACTTCTTAAGCTGTCCTGTGACCCTCTGACCCCCGCAACCATCTTGCTATTCTGCAACTCTTGCCAGCTGAACCAATCTTGTCCCCAGCCTCATGTTGGACAGTAGGTTTTCTTCTGCTTCCAACTCAGGGGAAATACAGCCCGAGTGCAGGTTCTTGCCCAGTTATTTATTTATTTATTTTTATTATTGTAGGGATCATTGATATTCTGTTCCCTTGAGTCTACAGCACCTAAATGTGCTCCTTGGGCATCAGAATTTACCAGATTCTCTTCCATCATCACGCCTATAAGCTCATGGAGGCTCATCGTCCAGTCCTTTCCTGTGCTTACCTGCTCTCGTCCCTATTGAAGAGAAGGTGAGGCCAGAGTTCCTCCCACCTTCATGGGCTCCCAAGCCCAGCTGGTCCATAGCCACCAGCCCACTGACTGGCGTCCCACGGCCGGGCCCCTCCACCCAGCACTTATCCCATATGGTTAGGTGATGACGAGCACGCCCCCCACTTTTTGTCACCTCCTCTGCAACATGTGTTCATGGGTGCTCCCTGGCATGCCCAGCACCGACTCTAGCATTTATATATATTTGTTTATATACTTTGTGTCACTTTCCCTTGAATGCTATTAACAAGATATTCCCTAAACTGCAGTTACCTTTATTAGCTGACCTTCTGATACTTCTCCCTTTTGCTCATGAAGAAAATCCTCAGTGCCCTACTGCTCTGCTGCCCGCCCCATCTCCCTCATCTCCCCCAACCCCCAGCTGTATATCACTTGCTGTGTTCTAACAGGCAGGTATCTTGCTTGCCTTGGAGAAGGGACATAACAGGAGAGAAGAGATGGAAGTTGTCAGTTCCAACCATTAATCCAGTGTGATCCAAACCCTACCATCAGCTCTGGCTTCCCAGTCATCCTCTTTCTGAGAATTTCACTTCTTTGGAAATCTCTTTTGTTCATTTTTAATTTGGTATCAGTAATTTCAGTACTTTATATAATATTTATGAAATACAGTGTTGTCATACCCACCTCTGAGTGGAGTGTCAGCACCCCTCCCCTCTGTCCCTAGGTCATTTCTCATTTAGTATTTTCTTCCCATTTTTATTGAGGTACTGTTTTGTTTTTGTTTTGTTTAGGAGCCTCACCCAAAGGTGTGCTCAGGGACCACTCCTGGTGGTGCTAGGGGACTGTTGTGGTACTGAGAATCAAACCCAGGTGGGCTATTTGCAAAGCAGACATCTTGCCTGCTGTACTATTTTTATGTCCCTAACAATACTGTTAATGATAGCTTTGTGCAAAGCTTGAACCAATACCATACCAACACCAGAGTGCCTGTTTCCCTACAACTAACTTCCCTTTGAGTTATGCTTTAAAGACCCCTCCCATGCAAGACCCATCTCCCACCTCCACTATTAGGCCTGTCAATCAACTCTCCAGTTTTTTTGCCTTTGACCATATGTTAGGAATCTCTTAAGGATACAATCTGCTTCTTTACCAAGGAGATGCTGATTTCCTTACCTTGCCAGGTAACTAAGTTCTTATTCCTTTACTAGATTGAGCCGAGGTTGGCATTATCCAAATGGATATTGAATTACAAACTTACATTGATAATGATAGCCGGTATTCATGGAGATTTTTCTAAATGCCAGAAACAGTTCTAAGAACTTCATCTAGATTGTGTCAATTTGTATTATCAAATCTTGACCAAGGTCACTCAGTTAGTGAGTGACAAAGTTAGACCAACAATAAATGGATGCATTCTTTTGTGTTGTGTGTGGCAGAGGAGGGTTTGGGCTTTACTCAGCTGTGACCAGGGATTACAAGGATTACTTCTAGCTCAATCCTCAGGGGTCACTCCAGCAGTTTTTAGGGGACTATATATGGTGCCAGAAATTGAACCTGGGTAAACGTGTGCAAAGGCTTTACCCACTGTACTATCGCTCTAGTCCTGGATTTGTACTGAAGTTACCTATGGAACTGTAGAGGTGATTTGAATTAGTGTTTTCTGGATTTCATGTCAAAGGCCTGAAATCTGACAAATGAGCCTTGGATTTAGGGAGAACATCTCCAGCAGAGATGGTAGAAGTGGCAAATCTGTCATTTACACATGCAGCACGGACTGACTGGTACCCTGAACTGTACCCGGAGACATCAAAGCAAAATGGAAGACCTTGTGCTGTCCGTAAGGGCCTTACATACTTTGCCACATGCAAGAAAAGAACATAAACTTGTTTGTATGTGCTGGTTTCAGAAAGACAGAGTTGGAGAGCACTTATAGCCCCTGGAATCTCACTATTCTCAGGAGGAGAGATGGAGGTATGGGTTGGCTGGAGAGACCACCCCTTGGTGAATCACTGGCTGAAAGAACTTTATGTTCCAAAGGGGCCTTGACCCTGCTCAGAGGGGAGGGAATTAATACTCAGCCTGGGAAAATGAGTGGCTTGAGGCAAACAGGGAGCCAGAACTTTGCACTAGGAGGAGGAAGTAACTGCAGCTATCTCAGGAGGCCTGGACATGGCGGGGGATATGGGTTGGAAAGGACAAAATGGGCCTGTCTGAGTAGCAGTTGCAGAACACTGGGGAAACCCCAGAGTGCTGCATTTGCTTTTCAGGGTAAAGGGTCATTCACTGAGAGAACCGGATTCAGAACCAGTTTGTTGACCTGTTTCCCTTCCAGTCAAGAATCAACAGTATAGTCTTTTTTATAATGGCGAATCTGCCTGCAGAGTACTAAGTAATTATACTGATCACACATTGGATTGGAAAAGTCAGAACGATAGCAGTCATTATTATCAATGATATGCATCATTGAAAACATGATGATAAATGATGGCATATTAGTGATAATAATAGGTATCTCAGGTGCATAGATGCTCAGGGCTGGTGAAGCTTTGAGAGGTCATTCATTCCAGGCTCCCTGGAGAGATATTAGAATCCTTTGTTCACTATCCATGGAAACTGTTATTCATCTCATTACAAGCAAAACCATGCGTGATGAACTACAATATTCACCCTGGGAGGGGAACAACTTCTCATATGCCAATCAGACCAAGGCCTGACAGTTATGACTCTATGTTCTTGGTCGGCCCTAGTGGAGGCATTATTGCTACCTTCAAGAGCTATTCAGTGCCCAGACAGATAGTGTGTTCTAGAGACTGCTATGCCAACAGAACATCCAAAGGGGCTTTCTCTTCTCGTACTAAGGCAGCTCTTTGTCTCCATGGCTTAAGGAGAAAGAAAAAGTCAGGATTATTTCTGGTAGTCTCAGGAGCCCCTGATACTTCTTTATGTTCTATGGTCCCAGCAGCAACTAGAAGGACCCAGAAAATTCTAAACCTCACCCTTGGGCTTTGCAATTTGTAACTATCCTAACATTCTTAACTATCATTAAAAATACAGCATAATAGCCAAAACTTCATCTCAGAGTTGAGAAATGATCAAGTTTCCCTCATTCCTTTGGCACAACAGACTATTTGCTTCTAGGGTATGAACACTCACGGAAGACTCTGCCAGGGGGCAGGGAATCATCCTGTTCCGAGACTTGACCGTGCTAGGGGGTCTCTGCTTAAGTTTGGAGGTGAGTATTCCCAAGGGGCAGAGTGGGAAAACCCCTGAATCATACTTAACACTCCTCTCTACTTCTAACACCATCTACCTGCTCGATATGGGAAGAGAAAAGTTGTCCCCGGGTTGGTCTTTATTTGGGACTCATTACATGATCCCAACTTGAATAGAGATGGAATCACAGAGAAGTGTTTCACTCTTCTAGGAGTTGGAGCTAGGGGAGAGCTGAAACCTCACAGTTTACTTCAGGGAGAAATGGGGTGTTCCAGGACGTGTGTGTGTGTGTGTGTGTGTGTGTATGTGTGTGTGTGGTAAAAACCATGCATACAAGATGGTTAGCTTCCCTGTTAATAAATAGAAACAACTGTGTGGGTCACTGAAAAGGACTGGGAGAGAGGGAGGATAACTTCAACACAGATCAAGTTAGGGGGCCAATTTTCCCCTTGGTCTTCACAGTTTAAAGAGTTTTGGCAAGATTTCACCATCTAAAGAATCCAGATATAATTATAGAACCTGTGAGAGAAGCAGAAGCTCAGCGTCTTCTCAGGACTTTACTCTCCTGCTCTAGGGTCTTCCGTCCTGCCTAGGCCTGTGGAAAATAAAGAACTGTGCCCCAAATGAGGAAAACAGACCCTCTGCCCAGAGAGCCTCCTATCAGGATAGAATGCAGGATGGAGGGAGTTCAGGCCAGAATATCTCACTCACTGAGTGAGTGGAGAGGAAGCATAACTACAGCCAACTGAGGTATACCAAATCAATAGCAGGGTTAGAAATCTTTTAACATCTCACTTTTCCTGGTACATCTCATATGGATTATAAAATTTTTCCATTCATTACCTAAAAACTTTCCATTTACATCTTACTGTTTTATAGATTTTTCCTGTTTTACAGGTTTTCTGAACTGAGGCAAAAGATGGATTTTCTTGGGGTTGGAGTGATAGCACAGCGTGGAGGGCATTTGCCAATCTGGGTTTGATTCCCAGCATCCCATGTTGCCTCCTGAGCACCACCAGAAGTAATTCCTGAGTGTAGAACCAGGAATAACCCTTGTGCGTCACCAGGTGTGACCCAAAAAGCCAAAAAAAAAAAAAAACGAATCACAAAACACTACTTTTTTCTCCTCCATTTTTATTTGGGCACCATAATTTACAATACTGTTGGTAAAAGAGCTTCTTTTATACTGTGTTCCAACAACACAGCCACCACGAATGTCAGTGTCCTGCACCAATATCTGTTTCCCCTCCTGCCCCTACCTCATCTCTGCAGATTCAGCTCTGTAAGGAAACTCTCAGAATCTGTTAGCATTGCTATTTGTTATTCTTCTATGAGGTTTCTTTATATCATACACATGAGACATGCCATTCTATGCCTGTTTCAATCCTTCCATTGACTTCACTGAGATGACTGACTTGACCCTCCTGTAGTATCCACATAACAGCATATCGCATGAGTTCATTCTTACAGCTCCTATTCTTACAGCTGAGAAGTGTTTCACTGTGCATATACACCAATTTCTGTATCCACTAAACTGTACTTAGGGTTGTTTCCAGTTCTAATTTTTCTTGGTTAAACAAGGTAGGTTTTATTGAGACTAATTTTGAAAGGTGTAGGGAAGGAGAGAGAGGGAGAGGTAAAGGGAGAGAGAGAGAGAGAGAGAGGAGATAAGAAGTACATGTTTGAGGGTCTGGAGTCACAGTACAGTGGGTAGGGCATTTGTCTTGCATGAGGCTGATCTGGGCTCAATTCCCAGCATCCCATATGGTCCCCCGAGCACCTCCAGGAGTAATTCCTGAGTGCAAAGTCAAGAGTAACTCCTAGGCATTGCCAGGTATGACTCAAAGAGCACCCCCCCCCAAAAAAAAGAAGTACATGTTTGAGAGAGAACACAGGCTTCTCCAGAATGGAAATAGCCAAGCAAAAATCCATAGAGACATGCAAGTGAGACTCATGTTTAAGGGAGAACACAGGCCTTATGAACAAGCCTCTTTCCAGATCTTGGTCACTGTGAATGGTGCTATAATGAACATAGGAGATAGAAATGCAAATATCTCTCAAAATAATATTTTTGGATCTTTGGGTTATGTGTCAAAAGGTGAATTTCTGGGTCATATGGAAACTTAATTCTTCACTTTTTGAAATGTGTCTATACTGTATTTCACAGAAATTTAATCAAACAATATTGGTACCATTTTGAATGAGGGTTCCAGTTCCTCCACCTTTCTTCCTTTCTTCCTTCCTTCCTTCCTTCCTTTCTTTCTTTCTTTCTTTCTTTCTTTCTTTCTTTCTTTCTTTCTTTCTTTCTTTCTTTCTTTCTTTCTTTCTTTCTTTCTTTCCTTCCTTCCTTCTTTCTTTCTTTCTTTCTTTCTTTCTTTCTTTCTTTCTTTCTTTCTTTCTTTCTTTCTTTCTTTCTTTCTTTCTTTCTTTCTTTCTTTCTTTCTTTCTTTCTTTCTTTCTTTCTTTCTTTCTTTCTTTCTTTCTTTCTCTCTCTCATGTGTGCCAATCTCACTGGTCATAATATACATTAGAAACTGAATTATTACAGAGCCATTTACAATTAGGGCAGTAATAAAGGGCACAAACTGAAACTGAGAGAGAAGCCAGAGTTAGGACTTGGCCGGGGATGCGGCCTAGTTATCAAGTACCTGCTAGCAGGCATGTGGCCCTAAGTTTGATCCCTTGTATTGCCCTATCTTTGTAAGCATAAGTGCCAGCAATAATGAAACAAAAGTAAAATAAGATTTTAAAAATTTTTAAAGAAAATAAAATATGTACCAGAAGTAGGAGAGTCAAACCTGAGAGAAGGCCTTGGAAAACAGAGGAATGGTGCTAGAAGGATTGCTCTGCCATGTGACATTCTGAGGACATGGTTGCATCTCAGCCCTCCAGCCCTGAGCCAATTGGGAAACTATCATCCTCTCTAGGCTAGGAAAATAAGAAGAGGACCAGAGAGATAGTACAGGGGTTAAGGCATTTGCCTTGCATCTTGCTGACCCCAGCTCAAATACCTGGAAACACATATGGTTCCCCAAATTCTGTCAAGAATCACTCCTGAGCACAGAGCCAGAAATAGTCCCTGCAGACTTGACCACCAAGGAGTTGAAGCCATTTTCAGGATTCAACTGTTTTCTTCATATATTTTAGAGTACTTATTCTTCCCAATTGGAAGTTAAAAGACTCCAGACCTCCCAAAGAAAGAGAGGCACACTGAGAAATCATGGCCTAGTCTGTACCTGCATTTCAAAGTCAACTGAAAGAGGAAAGACCAGGCTTCACCAGGAACACTGATGCAGGAATTGCCCCTCCCATGGAATTCAACTGTCTTTTAGGTTCCCTTGCAGGATGACTGGAGATTGAGTAGAGAATGATTGTAAGGAATGACTCCCAGACCTTCCAGATATGAACTTGCCATTTCTGGATTCTTCAGGAGGAAGGTGGTTATACTAGATAGTGATGTCTACCAGAAAATGGTGTAGAATCTGGGTTGGCAGTTGAGGAAGAAGGAGGACTCAAGCCTTTTTCCCTTCAGCAATGACATCAACCATAAGTATATCTGCTCTTAGCAAAATACAAAGTTCTGTCTAAGAGGAAGAGGCAACTGAGGTGATTTATCAACATAAAACATCTCACATGCTTCATGTATTATTCCTGTGATACATGGACTGGATTAACATTTCTTAATGTTTTTTTTCACACTTGCAGACAGGTACCTGTTCAGAATACCTGTTCACTGACCAATAATTATAACCAAGGAGGTAGACCAGTGGTTTTCAACATTTCTACACCTGCAGATTATGCTGGTTTGGTGACTGAAGAACACTGGGTTAGATTATAAACCATACCCATTTGTTACAAAGAAAACAGTGGTAAATAACTTACCACAAATCAGGTAATTAGAGGTGATTAGAGTTGCTCCAAAATTATTTATGGAAAGTTAATTACAGACTTTCAGTAAATTTCCTCAGTCATGCAAGTAATGATGACTATAACAGCTTAAGAAGGCAAGGGGTCAGAGAGATAGTAATAGGGAATAAGACACCTGCTTTATATGCAGCCAACCCCAGTTTGACTGTAACACCATATATTACCATATATGGTATCTTGAGCACTGCCAGGAGTAAACTCTGAGCACAGTTGCTCCAAATCCTCCCTCACAAAAAATGGAGAAAGGCATTGAGCAAATATTTAGTGACTACTCCATGCCTTGTTTTATCTTTAGATAGAAATTAAAGTTTGCTTTAAGATCATGAAGTTTGTCCTGAAACTTGAAACATTTTGTAGCTCCCACGTGCCTGCTTGCTTCATTTATTTTTTTCTAAAGTGTGAAAGTTGCCAGGGAGGAGTAAGCTATCAGGTCTAAGAGGACAAGTGCACTTTAACCCTTTTCCCCTTCCAAGGAGTTATCTTTTCCCGGTTCTATGAACCTCATCTGTAAAGTGACCCTGAAGCTAGCTACCTCATGGAATTGTTTTAAGTTGTAGGAATGGAAAGATCAGATGTCTCTGAATAAACCTATATCTGTTCATCAAAATATCTGTCAGATGGCTTTGTAATTATAAATGATTTTTTTTTCATTAATAAGCTCCCCCTCCCTGCTGGAAGAGAATACATGAATGTAGTCAATGTAAGCCCAGCACTAGAATTCAATGCTTGATTATGCTTCCAGGTTTGTACAAATTCTATGCTAACTTCTTTAAAGACCCCAGAGTCTTTAAAACAGGTGGAAATTTCCCCAGTATTCTTTAGGGTAGAAAGAGGCAGGATCCCAGGTGGAGAGCCTTAAGGATGACTGTAGTCTTGCTAAAATTACCTCTGGTCTCTAGAGTACACAGAGAAGGTGCAGGGCATGAGTACTGGGCAACTCAGTGGTTTGATATTCTAAGATTCATATCCAGGAATATTTCTCACCACATACCTGGTACACAACACAGAAAAATGATGGGAATAGACACCAGAACTCAGACCTCTGGCCAACCTCTTTCCCCAGTAATTTCTTCCTTAATTCTTCCTTTGTTCTCCTTATCACACATTAGAACTTACAAAAATAATAACGAATAAAATTCCAGCATCTCAAAATGAATCACTATTTACCCTCTCCCACATGCTCTTCTAATGACCTGACATTCTGTTAGATGAATGTGTTCCTTTAGTTTTTCCCTATTACAATGCACGTGAAAACTCTGCCAGGTGTCTAGTAATCTTGTTGGTCTTAGGTCTGCACCTGAGAAGGTAATGAGTAATATTCAGAGAATAGATGAGAGGCTCACCGCCCTTAAGACATGCCTCTACCGGGGCTGGAGTGATAGCAGAGTGGGTAGGGCATTTGCCTTGCACATGGCTGACCTGAGTTCAATTCCCAGGCCCCCTGAGCACTGCCAGGGGTAATTCCTGAGTGCAGAGCCAGGAGTGACCCCTGTGCATCACTGAGTGTGATCCAAAAAGCACACACACAAAGATGTGCCTCTACCTCCCCTTCCATGGCATTTCCCTGGGGGATGCATGCACTTGCCATGACTTGACTACAAAGAGAATAAAAGCAGAATCTTTAGAATGAACATTCCAATCACAGGTTCCAGCAGTCAAGGAGACATGAAGCCTTTATTCAATTTTCCAGTCAATGTGGGAGATGAGGGGCTAAATTGAGGCCAGGATAACTGACCAGGCTCCTAGAGCAGATATCCCCTAGGCTATCCCCAGAAGAGCAGTTTTTGAGGAACAAGATAATGTGCAAAAGAGAGAGAATATGCCCAGATAAAGAGCCAAGTTTCAATGCTATAGCGAAATAGAAAGCTTCTGGACCAGAGTTGAACACTGGGGGCAAAAAGTAAGAAAGAGTAATGAAGGGCGGTGTGCCCTGTCCTCCTTACTGATATGAAAGACTATAGGTGGGACCTACTCCCAGACGAGCCCTTTCTACTGAGAACCCTGTTCCCCAACCCTGACGCTGAGGAGTCTCTACTGCTTGGGGAGAAAACAGGGTATCTCCAGAGGGAGAAACGATTCAGGTGGTCTAGGAAACAAAAGCCCATATCTGCTAGCAGATTCTTTTCCAGATAGTTAAAGCTTTGTAAAGACTGAGAAGGTAGCCAATGGGGTTCCTTGTGGGGGATGTTGGGGGAGCTCCTATAGGGTGGGGTCCTGGTCACCTATCTGCTGGCCTAACAGCACCTGTTGTTGGAGAGTGGCAGGACTATGAGCACCAAGCCTTCTCCAATATGCTCAGCCTGTGACCTGGCCTCCTAGAGCAGAGGTCTGCATGGCCACCATTCTCTGTTTTCCACTGACCAACAAACCACCAGGATCTCCTCATTGTAGAAGCCTCACTTCTGATTTACTACAGAGAAAATATCACATGCAGAAGGAGTCTTTGAGGCTTAAAAGATGTCACTGTCACTGTCATCCCATTGCTCATGGATTTGCTCGAGCAGGCACCAGTAACATCTCCATTGTGAGACTTGTTGTTCCTGTTTTTGGCATATCAAATATGCCACTGGTAGGTAGCTTGCCAGGCTCTGCTGTACGGGTGGGATACTCTCAGTAGCTTCCCGGGCTCTCTGAAAGGGGCGGAGGAATCAAACCTAGGTCGGCCGTGTGCAAGGCGAATGCTCTACCTGCTGCACTATCGCTCCAGCCCCTTAAAAGATGTATGGATAAATAATAAAAATAACACCACTTAAACAGCAAACGAAAGGAGGAAGGAAGCAAGCAAGGAAGGAAGCAAGGAAGGATGGAAGGAAAGAAGCAAGGAAGGAAGGAAGGTAGGAAGGAAGGGAGGGAGGGAGGAAGCGAGGAAGGAAGGAAGGAAGGAAGGAAGGAAGGAAGGAAGGAAGGAAGGAAGGATGGATGGAAGGAAAAAAGCAAGGAAGGAAGGAAGGAAGGAAGGAAGGAAGGAAGGGAGGAAGCGAGGAAGGAAGGAAGGAAGGAAGGAAGGAAGGAAGGAAGGAAGGAAGGAAGGAAGGAAGGACGGGAGAGAGGGAGGGAGGGAGGGAGGGAGGGAGGGAGGAAAGGAGGAAGGAAGGAAGGAAGGAAGGAAGGAAGGAAGGAAAGAAGGGAGGGATGGAGGGAGGGAGGAAGGGAAGGAGGAAAGGAGGAAGGAAGGAAGGGAGGGATGGAGGAAGGAAGGAAGGAAGGAAGGAAGGAAGGAAGGAAGGAAGGAAGGAAGGAAGGAAGGAAGGAAGGAAGGAAGGAAGGAAGGAAGGAAGGAAGGACGGGAGAGAGGGAGGGAGGGAGGGAGGAAGGGAGGGAGGAAAGGAGGAAGGAAGGAAGGGAGGGATGGAGGAAGGAAGGAAGGAAGGAAGGAAGGAAGGAAGGAAGGAAGGAAGGAAGGAAGGAAGGAAGGAAGGAAGGAAGGAAGGAAGGAAGGGAGGGAGGGAGGGAGGGAGCGAGGGAGGGAGCGAGGGAGGAAGGTAGGGAGGGAGGGAGAGAAAGCTGAGAAATTCTTCCTTGCAGAAACTGACCTTTCTCCACCAACCAAAGGCCACTCACTAGAGAGAAACTTCTATCCAAGCTCGATTATTCTGTGGGAGACCATTCCCCTGAAGAAGAGTTCTCTATTATCAGTTGCAGCTTCCCATGCTGAAGGGGACCTGGGTTCCCAGAGCCTACAGAGCAAGGCTCCAACCCCTGGGTAGAGTTTCTGAGCTGTTGGCATATAGCCTTGACTGAAGTGAAGAGAGAAACATCTTGTCCAGTTGAGGGAGGTTCATGTGATAATAATCATTGTACAGCTGTTTTAAAATAAGCTGCTTGGACTGGAGTGATAGCACAGCGGGTAGGGCGTTTGCCTTGCTCACGGCTGACCCAGGTTTGATTCCTCTGTCCCTCTCAGAGAGGCTGGCACGGCAAAGCCTGGCAAGCTACCCGTGGCGTACTCAATATGCCAAAACAGTTACAACAAGTCTCACTATTGCGTGAACGTTCCTGTGGTCGGAGGCGCTGAGATAAGGAACGCAGAAGAAATATGTCTCATGGAGGACCAACGCTCGCTCTGGCTCTTGGCAAAGGCAGAGGGCCTCGTGGATCTCCTTTTATTGATCATGCTACCTCTAAAGCACCAAAGGCATCAAAAGAAGTTACAGGGAGAACATTGAGACAGTGGAAACATATTGTTTCCTTTTATGGTAGGCCTGTAGCCTCAGGAAAAGGATACAGAACTGAGAAGGAAAAGTTACAAAACCAAAACTGAAACCTTCTACAGGCACCTGGATACAAAACCAAAACTGAAACCTTTCTTGGGCTTCAGGCACCTGGATTTACATCCCAAAGGCTAGGCTGTGCTTGCCACTTCAAATACAAACTGGGCAGGCATCTGAAATCTACATCCCAAAGACTAGGCTGGGCCCTAACCTGCATTTTGCAATCTCAAAGGTCAGGCCTGGCTAACATCAGAGATCTGCATGTCAAAGACCAGCCAGGCTTCTGTGAGAGAAAGAAAACTGCTTTTTTCAATATACTGAAATTATTTTTCTGAAGGCATCTTGAAGAGGGAAAATGTTCAGCTTCATCCAAACTGTTAGGGTCGAACAGACCTCTACCTGGGGAGGCACGGAGGAACGAGACCGAGACAACTCTTTCTGCAAACACACGGGGTTTATTCAAGCCAACATGTCGGGACCCTACAGCATGCCTGAGAGCCAGGGCTGAGGGCCTCAAACTCAAAAAGCAAACAGTTTTTGTACTATTTTTTTGGGGGAAAAAGGGGGATCACACCTATTGGATCAAAGGGAATCACACATACTGGATCAAAGGGAATCACATATATTGGATCAAAGGGAATCACATATATTGGATCAAAGGGAATCACACCTATGTCACTTAATTTGCTAATCTCAACATTTGTTAACTATTAACTGTTTCCGGGCAAATGTTTGCTTACAGTTCCTAGAGCAGTTTGTTGGCCCATTTGGTGACCGTTTCCTGCCCAGCGGTAGGTTGAGAAAACATCTTTCAAAGCAGCCAAGCAGTTACAAAGGCAAATTCAGCTTTAGCAGAAGAGAGTTTTTAACCCTTAACCTGCCCTCCTCTTCACAAACCAGTCAGGACACAAGAGAAATCTCACCCATTTTCATGGGTCCCTATGTTCCTGTCCGTAGTACACTACAGTATACATGGACTCACTCTGATAGCTCAGTACAGTCCCAACATCTCACAATGGTGATGTTACTGGTGCCCACTCGAACAAATCGATGAGCAATGGGATGACAGTGGGGGATATATAAATAGTTGTTCTAAACCTCTGTGTACACATGTTTTTGTCAGAGCATATGTTTCCAATTCTTTTGGATATGTACCTAGGAGTGGAATTGCTAAATATGATAACTTCATGGTTGTTTGAGACATTGACAAATTGCTTCTCACAGCTAACACACCATTTTATCTTTATAACAGCAATGTATGAGTGTTCTAGTTACTCTACATCCTTGTAACATTTGTTTTGTACTACCATAGTAAGTATCAAGTGCAGTCTCACTGTGGTTGTGATTTGGTTTCCCATATTGTTGCTTCTTTGGCAGTGCTCAGGATTTATTTCGGGAGACTCAAGAGTGTTGGGGATTAAACCTGGGGTGGCTGTATGCAAGGCAAGTGCCCTACCTGCTGTACTATCTCTCTGTTTGGTTACCTTTTAAACTCGTTTGCTCAAGTTTATATCCTTTATCACAGTCATTAGAGCCTATTCTACAAGGGCGATGATTAATGATATTAGATTAATATAAGTCATTGACTTGACTACTTGGTACTAAAATGGAAAATCCTTGGTCTTTGCAGGCGGTATGTGGAGGTTGGAATGTGCATTCAACATTCTGATAAATCAATTATAGCTCTTCCTTCGCCTTCACTTCCTGCTTGTGCTCACCTGAGAGTGGAAGCTGAAGGCCTTTTCAGGTCTTTCTATGTGTGGACTTTAATTTTCTTTTAAAAATTTCCTTTAATAGGGCCGGAGTGATAGCACAGCGGGTAAGGCATTTGCCTTGCACGCGGCCAACCCAAGTTTGATCCCTGGCATCCCATATGGTCCCCCAGCACCGCCAGGAGTAATTCGTGAGTGAAGAGCCAGGAGTAACTGGTGAACATCGCTGAATGTGACCCAGAAAGCAAAAAAAAAAATTTACTTTAGTATTTATGAAAGTGTATTTTTTCTAGTAATTACTGTGGCATTGATAGTATTTAAAAATATTTCTACTTTGTTTCAGATAAATATTTGGTAGAGCGAGTGAGGCAGTTTTTGCACACAGCTGACCTGCGTTTGATCCTTTGCACCTCACATGGTCCCCAGAGCACACAGGAATGAGCCCTAAGGCCCTCAGCACAGCAAGGTATTGCCCAAGAACCAAACAAAAGACCAAATCTAGATTCACCTTTGCTTTATGGATTGTGAGTTCTAAATGATATTGTTTGATTCTAACCTGTTTCCCATGCAAAAAATGACCCTATTTTGCTTTTCTGTTTTCCTTAAAGGCTCAAATTATTAGCTGTAATCTTTCTACTTTCTCAGGACATGTGATATATGCAAATTGTCTTCCACTCTTGTCTCTGATCCTTATTTTTAGATCCTAAGTTAAATATAATACTCCTTCCAAAGGTCCCCTAGTCATCTCTTGATTGAATAGAATTTACCCTCTAGCAGATTATCCAAGAAGGATGAATATATAGAAAATTCCTCATTCTATGCATATATAATTTATTTTCTATAGTCAATACTTGAGTAATGGATTTGTCAGAATAAAAATCCTTGTCTTACAATATATTTTCTTTCTTTTGGTCACTTATGAATAATGTCTCATTATTGCCTTGTTCTGAAGGTTGCTTTGTGAGCATCCTGATTCTAATACAATTCTCATAGTTTAATAGCTAATTATAGCTATTGTGCCTGGTGGCCTTGAGTATTGTTGCTGTCTTAAAATATAGGAGTTTTTATAGTTGATAAAGAGTTGATTGTTCTCAGTTTTTCCAGGCACAGGGTTGGCCCACATATAAAGTTATTTTAAAATTATTAAGCATATATATTTGTATATATTAATTAGCTCATGGCACTAGAGAGATAGTATAGGAGTGATATGTGACTTACCCAGGCTTGATGCTGGAAATTGTATATAATATATATAATTGTATATAATATATATACTATATATATGTCTATACACAATTAGTATGTAAAATACTCACTATCCCCTGAGTATCACTAGGGGTCACCCCAGAGCTGGGAATATTACCTGAGAACCTCCTGATATGGCCCCCAAATGCCCTATAATTAGTTTTTTTTCCAATATTTTTTAGGCTCATCAAGTGTTCTTGAATGTGGGAGAAAAGATGGCTATGTTAGAAAGTGGGATGGAATGGTTTTCATTTCAAGTACAGAGTTCATGTACTGTGATGGCAGAAATCAGAATGTTAGGGCATGCTGACAGGTGGACTATAAAAAACTCTCTGCTCATTGATTTGGTTTACTCAGGGATAAACATGAGTCATGATAATGAGTTAGTTCAGGCTAACTTTCTAATTCCCGCCACCTGGAAAAGACTTGAGATGAGTGCATATGCTGAGCTTAGGTCTGTGGGTGAGTCATTTACCAAGATCTGTGAGTTCTGGGCTGAAGGAGCTCAGAGGACAGTAAGTCCTGGTCCTTCTACTTAGAAGATCTATGTTGCTGCTTCCTGAGATTTGTTTATGTCTAGGGGAACCTTAAACAGCATCAATGGGGCATGTGAACTGAGGAAGATGCTAGACTAATTGCTGCCAGGAACTGGAGGATTATCTGTGGAAGGTGAAGATACCTGTTATAGAAAGCAGGAGAAAAAAATGCAGAACATGGGTTTATTTATTTATATTTTTATTAATATTTTACTAAGGCGCCGTATTTATAAGGACATTCATAGTTGAGTTTCAGGTATACAAAGCTTTAACACCAATTGCACTCCCAGTGTCAACTTCCCTCTCTCCAATGTCCTGAGTTCCCTTCACTCATCCCCCAAAGCTCCACCTCCAGCCTTCCTCTTTAACTGGCACATTTTTTTTTTAATTTTATTTTATTTTATTAAATCACCGTGTGGAAGATTACAATGCTTTCGGGCTTAGGTCTCAGTTATACAATGCTGAAACAACCATCCCTTCACCAGTGCCCATATACCACCACCACCAAAAAAAAAAAGAAAACCCACACAGTACACCTCCCATCCCGCCCCCCCACCCCCTACCTTGTAACTGATAAGTTTCATTTTACATTCTGTTTACTTTGGTTACATTCAATATTTCAACACAAACCTCACTATTGTTGTTAGGAGTACCCCACTAGATTCAGACCTACTGTGAAGGACAAATAAGGTCACGCGGCCGTGGTAGCGGCCGCGCGGTTTTGAATTTCTGTACTTTAACAAGAAGTCCAGGGAGATTTCTTCCAGATATTAGATAATTGCAGGCTTGAAAACCCAATCTGTGGTCGTCTTAATATGGCGGCCACTGCGCCCTTCATCCCCGGAGAGAAAGAGGCGAGAGAGAGAAATACCTTTCCCCTCCCGGGTGGGCACGGGGCCGAGGCTTAGTTCTCAGGCTGGAGACATTCTGCGAGGAGTTGCTCACACCGAAAGAGGTTTTGCTGGGTCTGGATTCACTCTTGTGCAGCTGCGGAGAGGCCGCACATGCGTGCGGCCCCCGGGATCACATCTCGGCGGTGGGAGGGGCCGGTGCCTCCCACCTTCCCAAGAGCACCCTCGTGTCCTTTTGCTGCAGTTTTTGTCATAAATCCCATCTGTGGTCGTCTTAATATGGCGGCCACTGCGCCCTTCATCCCCGGAGAGAAAGAGGCGAGAGAGAGAAATACCTTTCCCCTCCCGGGCGGGCACAGGGCCGAGGCTTAGTTCTCAGGCTGGAGACATTCTGCGAGGAGTTGCTCACACCGAAAGAGGTTTTGCTGGGTTTGGATTCATGCTTGTACAGCTGCGGAGAGGCCGCACATGCGTGCGGCCCCCGGGATCACATCTCGGTGGAAACTGGCACATTTTTTAAGCTTGGTTGTTATATCTTTGATTTCATGTTTTTAGAGCTGTTGGCTTTGAGGTTTATATATGTATATGTACCACACTTATACACCTTATACACCATCCAGTGTGCCTGAGTGAGGACCCTAACCCCTACCCCTCTTCCACTCATCTCTTCTTCCCCCATTGATTTCTTTACTGTCCTCATTTCTATAATCGAGGGTCAAAGGTAATCTAAATAAGCTTACTTTTATACCATGCATTCCACTGTTGTGTTACTCTATAATAGCAAAGATAAAGTGAGATATCCTTCCTATGACTTCACTTAACTTTCCCAGCAGTTCTATGCAAGTTGCAGTAATAGCATGATTTCATGATTTCTTGTAGTTGTGTAATTATTGTATACCAATGTACCATACCTTCACTATCCACCCATCTTTTGTTGGACACTTTGGTTGATTTCGTATCCTGGGAACAGATACCAAGAAGTGGGATTACTAGGTCTTATGGAAGCTCTATTCTTACTTTTCTGAAAATTCTCCATGCTTTTTTCCACAGTGATTGAACCAGACTACAGTTCTACCAGCAATGAATGAGAGTTCCTTTTGACTCACATCCACACCAACGCAGATTTCCCCAGGTTTTTTTTTTTTTTTTTTTTTTTGATATGTGCCATTCTCACTGGTGTGAGACGATATTTTGTTGTTATCTTGATTTGGATTTTTCTGATAAGAAATGATGAACATTCTTTCATGTGCCTATTGGCTGTTCATCTGTCTTCACAGAAGAAGTGTCTGTTCATTTCCTCTCCCCAATTTTTGAAAGAGTCTTTGGATTCTTTTACTGGTTTGTTTTGGGGGACACACCCAGCACTGCTCAGGGCTTAGTTCTGACTCTGCACTTAGAGATCAATCCTGGAAGGACTTTGGGGACCATATAGGATGCCAAGGATGGAACCCTGGTTGGCCATTGCAAGTACCCTAATTTGGTATACTAAATCCTTATTTTCTTGGAAAATAGCCCTTTATCTGATGTGTTGAGTCCCAATATTTTCTCCTATTCAATTAGGCATCTTTTGGTTTTAACCTGTCTTTTTTTAAAACACAGAACTCTTCAGTTTGATTTAGTCCCATTTGTTTTTATTGCCTTTGCCAACAGAATAATATAATTGAAAACTCCTTTGAGGTCTAAATATTAGAGTGTTTTGCCTGTATTTTCCTCAATGTATTTTATAGATTCTGGTCTGATCTAAAGGTCTTTTTATCAACTTTGAACTGGCTTCTGTGGAGGGTGTGAGATACAGATCTGTCTTCTTTTTTAAGCTCCTTCATTTGGATATTTACAACATTTGCAGGTCACACAGTATAGGAAATGAAAAGCCTTATCATGTGCCAGGTTCAGACCACAGGAATCATGGGATGTCGGGAATTAAACCTCAGTCAGCCATGTGCAAGGCAGAAGGCCTATCTGCTGTAATAATCATTCGAGCTGTGTGTTTTGGATTCTGGGTGGTGCTCAGGGATTACTCCTGGTAGTATTAGGGAAGATCACAGAAGAGCCTGGAAAGCTCCCCGTGGCGTATTCCATATGCCAAATACAATAACAATAACAGGTCTCATTCTCCTGACCCTGAAAAGGGCTTCCAGTCTTTGGGGAAAGTAAGTAAGGAGAGGTTGCTAAAATCTCAGAGCTGGGACAAATGGAGACATTACTGGTGCCTGCTCGAGTAAATCGATGAACAATGGGATGACAGTGATACAGTGATTGTTTTTTCCTAGACCATTTCTGAAGAGGCTATCTTTACTTTCTTCTGCCTACCTCCTTTATTGTAAATTAGTTGGTGTGTATTTGTCTTTGGTCACTAGGTTATAACTCACTGGTCAGAGAATCTACCCTTGTCCTACTTCCATGCTGCTTTGATTACCATACTCTAAAGCTTATGTGCTTTAGAGTATAGTTTAAAGTTGGGTAATAAGATACCCCTAATTTCTTACTTACCAGCATGGCTTTGACATTTCAGAGTGTTTTTTTGCTTGTTTCTTTATTTGCTTTTTGGGTCACAACTGGCAATGCACAGGGGTTACTCCTGGCTCTGCACTCAGGAATCACTCCTGAAGTGCTCAGGGGACCATATGGGATGCTGGGAATCGAACCCAGGTCAGCCGGCCGCATGCAAGGCAAATGCCCTACCCACTGTGCTATCTCTCCAGCCCCTCAGAGTGTTTTATGATTCCATGAAAACTTTATTATTGACTTTTCTAAGTTCTGGAAGAATGTCATCAGAATTTGGAAAGGGATTGCATTGAATCTATATAATTTAGGTTAAATGGCTATTTTGACAATATTTTCCAATCGATTAAAATAGAATATTTTTCTATTTCCTAAGGTCTCCTTCTATATCTTTCTTAAATAACTCATAGATTTTATGATACAGATCTCTCATTTCTCTTGTTATGTTGATTCCTAGTTACTTGATGTTTTGGCTCTGTGCTCAGGGATCACTCCTGGCAGGATTCAGAAGGACCTATGGGGCACTGAAATTGAACCTGGAGCTGGGAGTTGGCTGTGTGTAAGGTATGAACCTTACTTATGGTACTTACTATCTCTATGACCTTCTAGGAGATTTTTAGTGAACAATTTAAGGTCTTCTATGTATATTATCATTTCATCTGCAAATTGTGATATTTGACTTTTTTTTTTACAACTTTGGCTCTCCTCAATTTCTTTTTCTTGTCTGGTTGCTGTTGCTTGGACTTATAATATTGCATTGCATAAAAGTCAACATTCTTGACTTGTGCTTGATTTCAGAAGAAATGATTTCAGTTTTCACCACTGAGAATGATAGTCACTTGGGTTTTTTATATATGGCTATTACCATCTTAAGGAAGGTTTCTTCCTATTTTGTTGAGTATTTTTTTTAATGGGAGATGGGTATTGGATCTTGTATCTGGGGCTGGAGCAATAGTACAGTGAATAGGGCACGTGCCTTACATGCAGCTGACCTGGCTTCAATTTCTGGCATTGGTTCCTGGATTTGTCAGAAGTGATTTCTAAGTGCAGAGACAGAAATAACACCCAACACTGCCAGGCATGCTCTCCCCTGCCCCTGATTTTTATGTTTTCTTTCATTGATGTGAATTTTCTATTTCCTTTTATTTATTTTATTTTAGTTTTGCTTTTTGGGTCACACCGAGGGAAGCACAGGGGTTACTCCTGGCTCTTTACTCAGGTATTACTCCTGGCAGTGCTCAGGGGACTATATGGGATGCTGGGAATCAAACTCAGGTTGGTTCCGTGCAAGGCAAATGCCCTACCCCCCTTTGCTATCGCTCCAGCCCCTCTATTTCCTTTTATTATGTTAAGTGATTTCCATATATTGAACCACACTTGCATCGTAGTATGAAGGCCACTTGATTGTGGTGTTTGAATTTTTTTATGTGTTGTTAGATTTGTTTTGCTAAGATTTTATTAAGGATACTTAAAGTGATGGACATCAGGAAAAATGGTCTGAAGTTTTATTTTCTGGTAATTTCTTCACTTGCTTTGGATATTAGTGTAATGTTCACTTCACAGAGTTATTAGGTAGCATTCTTGTTTCTTCAAGATTTTGGAAGAGTGTACGGACTAAAAGCAATAAGTCTTTGAAGGTTTTATAGAACTCACTGGTGAACCCATCTGGAACAGATCTTCCATTCCTGGGAAGATTCTTTTTTTTTAAATAAATTTTTATTAGTGAATCACCATGAGGTACAGTTATGGACTTGCAACTTTTCGTGGTTGTGTTTCAGTCATACAATGCTCTAGTACCCATCCCTCCACCAGTGCCCATTCTCCACCACTGATGATCCCAGTATCACTCCCACCCTCATCCCATCCCTCTCACCCCACCCCACCACTGTGACAGGGCATTTCCTTTTGTTCTCTCTCTTCTTTTGGGTGTTATAGTTTGCAATAGAGGCACTGAGTGGCCATCGTGTTTGATCGATAGTCTACTTTCAGTGCATATCTCCTATCCCCAGCATGTTCTCGAAACACACTTTACCTGGTGTTCCCTTCTCTATCTGAGCTGCCTTTTCCTCCAGCATGTGAGGCCAGCTTCCAAGTCATGGAGCCAACCTCCTCGTACTTATTTCTACTATTCTTGGGTGTTAGTCTCTACTCTGTTATTTTATATTCCACAGATGAGTGCATTCTTTCTATGTCTGTCTCTCTCTTTCTCTTTTTTATTTATTTTTTTAATTTTATTTTTTTATTGAATCACCATGTGGAAAGTTACAAAAGTTTCAGGTTTAAGTCTCAGTTATACAATGCTCAAACACCCATCCCTTCACCAGTGCACATATTCCACCACCAAGAATCACGGTATACCTCCCCCCTTCCCCCCACCTCCCCAGTCCCCCACCCCGCATGTGTGACTGGTAAATTTCAATTTACTTTCACTTTACTTTGATTATATTCAATATCTCAACAAAAAATTCACTATCATTGATTTGGAGTTCCTCCCCCCTAAAGTCAACCTGCTGAAAAGAAAGCATTTGGTAATTTGTTTTCCATTGCTGAGAATGAAAAGATATGAGGTCAGGAGGCCGCACTAGCAGCCGCACAGTTTTGGACTTCTGTATTTTAGTATTTTAGTAACTAAGTCCAGAGAAATATCTGCCACAAATCGCAACATTGTGAGTTTGTATCTCTCAGCTACTTTATATTCCACATATTAGTGCGATCTTTCTATGTCTGTCTCTTTCTTTCTGACTCATTTCACTCAGTATGATATTTTCCATGTTGACCCACTTATATGCAAATTTCATGGCTTCATGTTTTCTGAGAGCTACATAGTATTCCATTGTGTAAATATACCAGAATTTCTTTAGCCAATCATCTGTTTTCGGGCACTCTGGTTTTTTCCATATTGTGGCTATTGTAAACAGAGCGGCAATGAACATGGAAATGCAGATGTCATCTTTACTATACCTTTTTGCCTCTCTGGGATATATTCCCAGGAGTGGTATTGCTGGGTCAAATGGAAGCTCAATTTCTAACTTTTTGAGAATCGTCCATATTGTTTTCCAAAAGGGCTGAACAAGTCGGCATTCCCACCAGCAGTGAAAGAGAGTCCCTTTCTCCCCACATCCATGCCAACACCGGTTGCTTTTGTTATTTGGGATGTGGGCCAGTCTCTGTGGTGTGAGAAGATATCTCATTGTTGTTTTGATCTGCATCTCCCTGATGATTAGTGATGTTGAACATTTTCTCATGTGCCTCTTAGCCATTAGGATTTTTTCTTTGGGAAAGTTTCTGTTCATTTCATCAGCCCATTTTTTGATCGGGTTGGCAGTTTTCTTCTTGTGGAGTTCAACCAGTGCATTGTATATCCTTGTTATCAACCCTTTATCAGATGGGTACTGTGTAAATATCCTTTCCCATTCTGTAGATTGTCTTTGTATTTTGGTCACTGTTTCTTTTGAGTTGCAGAAGCTTCTTAGTTTGAGACAGTCCCATTTATTTATCTTTGTTTCACTTGCTTGGCCAGTGGCGTGTCAGCTTTGAAGATACCTTTGGCTTCAATGCCATGAAGGGTTTTGCTGACCTTGTCTTCAATGTACCTTAGGGATTCTGGTCTGATGTTGAGGTCTTTAGCAATCCCATTCACAATTGCACCTCAAAAAATCAAGTACCTCGGAATCAGCTTAACAAAGGAGGTAAAGGACTTGTATAATGAAAACTGCAAAACGCTACTTCAGGAAATAAAAGAGGACACGAGAAATGGAAAGACATCCCCTGTTCATAGATTGGAAGAATTAATATTGTTAAGATGGCAATTCTCCCCAAAGCATTGTACAAATTCAATGCGATCCCTATAGGGATACCCCTGACATTCTTCAAAGAAATGGAGCAAGCGCTCCTGAAATTCATATGGAACAATAAGCCCCCACGAATAGCTAAAAAAATTCTTGGGAAAAAGAAAATGGGAGGAATCAACCTCCCCAACTTCCAACTCTTCTACAAAGCGGTAGTCATTAAAACAGCGTGGTACAGGAACAAAGGCAGAGCTGTAGACCAATGGAACAGGGTTGAATACTCTGACATACACCCCCAAATATATGATCATCTAATCTTTGATAAGGGAGCAAGAAATGTGAAATGGAGCAAGGAAAGCATGTTTAACAAGCTGTGCTGGCAAAACTGCACGGCTACATGCAAAAAAATGGGTTTAGACCTCCATTTATCACCATGTACAAAAATCTGTCTCTCCCTTTCTGACTCATTTCACTTAACATGATACTTTCCATGTTGATCCACTTATACGCAAAGGTCATGACTTCATCTTTTCTAACAGATGCATACAATAGCCAGAAATTGGGAAGATTCTTAATTTCTGCTTCAATTTCCTTCTTGTGGTTAGTCTATTCAGGTTTTCTATTTCCTCCAAACTCAGTTTTAGAATATTAAGTGATTCTAAGGCTCTATCAATTTATTGTAGGTACTCCATCTCAACAGCATAAAGATTTTCTTTTTTCTAATTTTTTATTAATGAATCACCTTGGGGGTACAGATACAGGTTTACATATTCTCATGCTTGTGTTTCGGTCATATACAGCTTGAGTATCTATCCCTCCACCAGTACCTGTTCTCCACTGTTAACCCCATCATCCCTCCCACCCCCTCCTGCCCCCTCCCACCCCATTCCCCTCCCCACTCCACCTTATTGGCAGAGCATTCCCCTCTGTTCCCTCTCTTCCTTTGGGCATTGTGGTTAGTAATGGAGGTCTTGGGTGGCCAATGTGTTTGGTCTATAGTCTGCTCAGTGCACGCCTCTCCCATCCCGAACGGGTCCTCCCACCACATTTTTGCTTGGTATTTCCTTCTCTATCTGAGATGCCCTTTCCCCCAGCATGTGAGGCTGGTCTCCAAGCCATGGAGCAAATCTGATACTTATTTCTGTTATTCTTTGGTGTTAGGCCTCCATTCTGTTGTTTTATATTCCGCAGATGAGTGCAATTCTTCTATGTCTGTCCCTCTCTTTCTGACTCATTTCACTTAGCATGATACTTTCCATGTTGATCCACTTGTATGCAAAGTTCATTACTTCATCTTTTCTGACAGCTGCATAGTATTCCATTGTGTAGATGTACCAAAGTTTCTTTAGCCAGTCATCTGTTCTTGGGCATTCAGGTTTTTTCCAGATTTTGGCTATCATAAATAGTGCTGCGATGTCATTTACATGTGAAGATGTCATTTTGGCTATATCTTTTTGCCTCTCCGGAGTATATTTCCAGAAGTGGTATTGCTGGATCAAATGGAAGCTCAATTTCTAATTTTTTGAGGAGCGACCATATTGTTTTCCAGAAGGGTTGAACCAGTCAGCATTCCCACCAGCGGGATACTCTTGGTAGCTTGCCAGGCTCTCCGAAAGGTATGCAAATATCTCTTACTGTATTTGGGATATGAATACACCACAGGGAGCTTGTCAGGCTCTCCCGTGTGGGCAATAAACTCTCGGTAGCTTGTCAGGTTCTCCAAGAAGAGAACTAGTCTATCAGATGTCTTCTGGGAGCTTGGTTTTATAGTCTCTGGATGTTGGCCGTTGATGGGATTACATGGCTTGGGGGCAGTTCGGGTGTGACTGCCTAGCTACTAGAAAATGGGGAATTGGGTGTAAGAGATCCAGTCCTGATCCGAACAGCCTTGGAGATTTTGGCCCCGTGTTCCACACATCTGGGTTCCTCTGCCAGTTCCTCTAGTATGAGGAACTATATACATTGAACTATATACATAGTTCTCTAGTATGCTGTTATTTTTCTTTTCAGGCTACTTTCCACCTTCTTCTCTTTCCTGGTGATTTCCTTCTCTATAGTGATTTCATTCCCCTCATCTTGGAACTCCCTTATCTTTTATTCATCTTCTGTTATTCTGGTATTCAGTTTTTTATATCACCTACCATGTTATTTATTTCTCTCATTTCTGTTGTAGTAGGTTTTCTTTCTTTTATTTATCTCATATTTTCTTGTGCTTTGTTGACTACTTGTGCCATTGTTATTTTGAGTTGTTGATCATCCTCAGCATCGTATCATTAACACATCATCTCAGTATTTGCTGGTATTGTTTATGTCTTCAGTGATCTTGCTTTTGCTCACTGAGCTTGGTGGACTTCTACGTGTTTTCCCCATTGATTTTATTTTTGTAGTTAGACTCCCTGGAAGATCTTGAAGACTTAGGTTGGGGTTGCTTTTCTAATTTTTTAAATCTCTACCTATCTTCATCAAATGACAGGAAGAATAACTGTGATCAACATGTAATTTGTTGAGTAGACCTGCTGCTTCAGGAGCTGTGTATAAGCCTATTAATATGACTCAGATTGGGTGTGGAGGCTGCTGGCTTCTGAAGGAAGGAGCTCTGTCTCCCATTCCAGATTAAGACCAGTGATGTCAGCCAGAGGCAAGCCTTACATGTAACCATGGTGCAACAGCCTGAAGGTCCACCTTTATATATATTTTACATATAAAAATATATATTTTTAAATTTTCATACTGGAGCAATAGCACAGTGGGTAGGGCATTTGCCTTCACGTGGCTGACCTGGGTTAGATTCCTCTGCCCCTCTCGGAGAGGCCGGCAAGCTACCGAAAGTATCTCACCCTCATGGAAGAGCCTGGCAAGCTACCCATGGCATATTCAATATGCCAAAAACAGTAACAAGTCTCACAATGGAGACATGACTGGAGCCTGCTCGAGCAAATCGATGAGCAATGGGATGACAGTGATACAGTGATTTTTAAATTAATCACCATGAGGTACAGTTACAGACTTATAAACTTTCATGCTCACATTTCAGTCATACAATGATCAAGTACCCATCCCTCCACCAGTGCCCATTCTCCACCACCAATGTTCCCAGTACCCCTTTCACTCCCCCTTCCCCCCTCCCCCGCCCTTGTGGCAGGCACATTCCCTTTTACTCTCTCTCTCCTTTAAGGTGTTGTTGTTTTCAATGCAGGTATTAAGTGACCATCATATTTGGTCTATAGTTATGCTCCTGTGGAGCAATCAGTTAGCACACGGTACTTATACACCATATATATATATATATGTATATATATATATATATATTTAAATGGTTAATGCTATCATCATGGCATTGCAGTTTAAGAAGATGCTTAGTATAATTTCTATTTGATAAATCTATATATGTTTGAGTTATGCCATAGTATATGTTCTACTTTTTTTTGGCACACCCGACGATGCACAGGGGTTACTCCTGGTTCATGCACTCAGGAATCACTCCTGGTAGTTCTCAGGGGACCATATGGGATGCTGGGAATTGAACCTGGGTTGGCCTCGTGCAAGGCAAATGCCCTACCCGCTGTGCTATCTCTCCAGCCCCATGTTCTATTCTTTAGAATGTTTCCTGTGCACTAGAAAAGAATGTGTAGTATTCAGTTTGGGGGGACGAAGGCCTTATGCATGTCCATTTATCCCAGCTGTTCTAACTCATAATTTGGGACTCCTATCTTTACCAATATTCTGTCAGGTGGAAAAAGTGAAGTGTTAAAGTGGAGTGTTTCCATCAATGCATTTCTTTAGGCCTGTGAGCAGAAACTTTTTAAACTTCGTTGACCATTCATTTGATGCATATATTTTAATAAGAACTAGTACTTCTTGTTATCTTGTTTCTTTAATCAAAAAGTAGTACCCATCCCTATCTCTCATTTCTTTATTTAGATCAAGTACTACTTGGTCTGATATAAGTGTGTCTGTCTCAGCTTTTATTGTCTACCATTGGTTTGTATGATTTTTTAAAAAAATTCTCACTCTGAGTCTATCTGTGTCCCATGAATTTAAGTGTTACCTATAGGCAACAAGTAGACACATTTTGTTTTCTGATCCATCCAGTTACTATAAGCCTTTTAATAAGAGTTTATAAAGAGGTTAGCCCATTGACATTCAGAGATATTATTGATGTAAAGAGAATGGTGTTGTCATTTTCTTGTGGGGATTTAGTTGTTCTTGGCCATTGGCTTTTATACTGCCTTTCAGTGGTTCTTATAAGGTTAGTTATAACAAATGTCACCAGTTCTTGTCTAAAAAGTTTTTATCCATCTCTCAAATCTAAATAATGGCTTTGCAGAGTAGAGGACTCTAGGTTGAAAGATATTTTTCATTCAATATTTTGAATATATGATTCCACTATTTTCTTGTCTGTTCGGTATCAGATGGGATTTCTGTTGTCATCCTTATGTCAATTCCCTTATATTTGATATTTTTAGATATTTTTATTCATTCTTGATGCTCTAAGTAGTCTTTCCTCTCTTTGTTTTGCTATTTTGATTAGTGTGTCTTGGTGTTATTATGTTTGAAGCTCTTTTGCTTAATATTCTTTGGGCCTCTTGAAACTGTGTGAAGCCTCCCTTCATTGACTGGGAATGTTCTGAGCAATTTCACTAGTTTCACTAGTTGATCTAACCCTTTATTTTTTAACTTTTCTTTGGGCATTCCTAAAATTTGGAGATTATTCCTCTTGATTAAGTATCTTACATTATCTTCTACTATTTTAATATTCTTCTTGATTTTTTGTTGTTGTTTTTTGTTTTATTTTTGGGGCACATCTGGTTCTCAGGGCTTACTCTTGGCTCTGTGCTCAGATGGAGTTTGGGGGACCATATGGGATGTCAGATATAGAACCTGAGTGGGATGCATGCAAGGCAAGCTCCCTTCCCACTGTACTATTGCTCCAGCCCTTATAATATTCTTTTATTTTGACACATTATTGGTGCTGGTATATATATTATCTTCAAGATTGCTGAAATGACTCTGCATTCAGAATTTTGTTACTGTGACTTACTATTCTGTTCTTTAGCTCTTTCATATTCTAAATCAATTATTCTTTGAGTTATTGAATTTCTCCTTCAATGATTCCTTAATTTCCATTGTCATTGTATAAAGTGTTGATTTCAGGTCTTCCTTAATCAGGCTCAAGAATTTTGATGAAATTGATGACTTACCTGTACTTCTGTCCCTGTCTTTAAGTTCAATTGAATTCATTTCCCCCCATTGTTATTAAATTTTTGTGGATACTAATGTGGAACTTTAAATTCATGGTTTCTGAGTACTAATATTGTCACTGATAGGCTGGCTCTTATGCCTCTCTCATTAAACTACTTCCTTTACAATAGAATGATATTTCAACGGGACAGGCCAGTGTAGCGCTAATTCCTCCTATTTAGCTACAGGCTTTGTATGGGAATATTCTGGCACTGATATTGGAGTGTATGGGATGGGTGGAGTATACAGAAGCCATGAGGACTCATAAAAGTCTAGTGAGTCTCTGAGTGTCAGGAACCTGGGAAATGGGATGGTCTGCCCTGGGTGGGCATCCAGGGCAGATTCTCAATGCACCTGATTGGATTGACCTCTCGTGACTGGGTCTCCTGGCTGGCTGGCGGGAAAATGCAAGAACGAGGTGGACACCTAAACTCTTGGTGGCTCGGGGAAGTCTCCCAGGATGTGGCAGAATGAAAAGGCCCATTTTAAAAACATTTTGTTAAAATAATATTGTACTACATCATGTAAGTTTCATTTCACATGTGCTTCAATATGAATCAACATCTGTATACACTGACAGAAAAGAAGTCCTTTTCTTAGTTTTAGATAAAAATTCCAGTAGTAGAAATCCCCCCATATTGTTTTATATTTGTAATGCCACTCACACACCAATTAATAACCCTCCATGGGATATACGTTTTGGCAGATTGGAAGAATAAACTTTACATACTGTGATATCCAACTGTTGATCATCCCCAGAGCAACAGATAGCATCTTTATCATGGGTTAAGGAATTGTGATGGTGGGGGGCAGAGGTGTTTAGAAACATAGTTTGTCTTTAAAAGGACAGTGTTTTCTATATCTAGATTGTATTTATGTCAACATCCTGGTTTTAATATTGTTTTGTTAAAATATCCTTTTAAGCACCGTGGTTTACAAAACTTATTAATAGTGTTTCATACATGAAACATTCCAGCACCATCCCCTCCACCATAGTGTCCCCTCTCCCCACTGTTGTTGGAGTGGCTCTCCCCACTTCCACTCCCTGAAGTAAGCTACCTGCTAGAAACCAGTTCTCAGTTTCTGTTACCTTTGGACATTTGTTATTCCCTACTGCAATTCCTTATATCTCATATAGGGGAGGGATCATTCTATGTTTATCCCTCTCCTTTTGACTAACTTCACTCAGCCTGATACTCTCTAAATCTGCTACAAAGTAACAAATCGCTTGATTTTTTTTCTTATGGTCTGGTAGTATTATGTATAGCTTGTTTTTGACCAGTCATTTTTTTCTTGGACACAGATTGTTTCCAGATTTGGGCTATTGTGAATAGTGCTGCAATGAACACAGGAATGCAAATGTATTTTCTGAGTAGAGATTTTGGGTCCTTGGAGTAGATGTCAAGAAATCAAATTGCGCTTGACCAGCCCTTGCCGCATCCCAGCTTGCTCCTCAGACCCCGAGCACCCCAGCCATCCCTCTCCCCCCGGACTGCTGCCCTAGTGGCAGGCACGCCACCCCCCAAGCACCACAGCCGTTGTCTTTTCTGGCATAGTAGGACAATAAAACACAAGACTTCACATAAGGATTAGAGGAACATCTGAGTGGGAGGCTATGTTCCAGAAGGGGAAAATAAAAAGGCAAGCACCATTGACCAAGCCCATCCAGAATCCTTTTTTGCAACAAGAGGGAACAGGGATACTGATCTTGAAGGTCCCCTCTTCTATACCACCACCACAACATGAAAAAACAGAGCAAATCCCCACCGCAAGGAGAGGACGATGAAAGGAGTCCAGAAACCTCAATGGGCGTTTCCTGCAAACTTGAGTTCTCTGATAAAGAATTCAGAGTTGAAATTCTCAAGATGTTCAATGAACTCAATGGAAAGATTGACAACTTAAAGGAGGACCTGACAGAAACAGTACAACAGACAGTCGAGAAAAGATTGGAAGAAATGAGAGCAGAAATAAAAAAAAAAAAAACCTAACAAAAGAAATGAAGGATTCCGTAGATGAAATCAAAGACTGCCCTCAACAATAGAATGACTACAGTGGAAGACATAATCAGTGAGCTTGAAGATCAGCTGCAAGAAGCCTACAGGCAACAACAAACAATGGGAAGAGACCTCAAAATAGCTCTAGGGAGACTCAGAGTCCTAGGGGATGATTTCAAGAGGAAAAACATTAGAATCATCAGAGTACCAGAAAGACAGGGAACTGACCCCAACGAAAAAGCCATATTCAAACAAATCATTGCTGAAAAGTTCCCAGAGCTGGAGAATGCAGGCATCCAGATTCAAGGTGCCCGAAGGGTGCCAGCTAAAAGAGACCCTAACAGAAAAACACCAAGATATATCATAGTTAGAATGATGGACGTCATGGATAGACACAATACTGCAAGCAGCGAGGTCAAAGAAGGAAATCGCATACAAAGAAGCACCCCTTAGATTCACAGCAAACCTATCAGAGGAAACCCTATCCAAGCCCGAAGGCAGTGGTGGGATATAGTGAAAAAACTCAATGAAATGAACACTTCACCAAGAATACTTTATCTGGCTAAACTCTCATTTAAACTCGAAGAAAATACACTATTTTGGGGATAAACAACAGCTCAGGAACTTCATAGACTCAAAACCAAACCTAAAAGAAGCACTAAAGGGGCTATTGTAAGACAAGAAGAACCCCTACAAGCACAACAAACCCTTACACAAAGATGGCACAAAATCCCATAATAATAAGCTCTCTTAATGTCAATGGTCTAAATTCACCAATTAAGAGACACACAGGGGCAAAATGGATTCAGAGACTGAACCCAACATTTTTCTGCCTGCAAGAAACGCATCTGCATAACCAGAACAAACACAGACTCAAAGCCAAAGAATGGGAAACAATCCTGCAAGCAAACAACGCTGTCAAAAGAGCTGGGCTGGCCTTACTAGTATCGGAAAAGATAGATTTCAGGTTGAAAAACCTTAGAAAGGATAGGGAAGGCCACTTTTTACTAACCAAGGGGAAGAAAGAAAGCAGGAAGAAATCATACTCCTAAACGTGTACGCACCCAATGAGGGATCAGCCAAATTCATACAACAACTGTTAACAGACCTTAAGAAGGACATCTCTAGAAACAAAATAGTGATTGGAGACTTCAACACTGCCCTATCAGCCCTGGATAGATCAAGAAGACTAAAACCCACCAAGGAAATACTGGCTTAGAATGAAGAAATAGAAGAGATAGGGCTAATAGATCCATATCAGGCTTTATATCCCAAAAAAGGGAATACACATTCTTTTCCAATGCACATGGAAAATTTTCCAGAATAGACCACGTGCTATTGGGCCACACAACATACCTCAACATGGGCCACACAACATACCTCAACAGAATTAGGAAGATAGACATTGTATCAGCTATCTTTTCAGACCATGATGCACTGAAGATAGAAGTTAATCAAACACATATGCAGAAAACCAAATCAAACACCTGGAAATTAAACCACTCGATGTTGAACAATGAGTGAGTCAGGAAGAAAATCAAGGAAGAAATCAAAAGGTACCTGGAAACAAATGAGAATGAAGACACAAGCTACCAGAACCTGTGGGACACAACTAAAGCGATGTTAAGGGGGAAATTTATAGCTTTGCAAGCATTCCTCCGGAAGGAAAAAAGGGCCCACATAAATAACTTGACTTCACAGCTTAAGATTTTAGAAAAGAACCGACAAAAGGAGCCCAAACCAGGCAGAAGAAAAGAGATAATAAAACTTAGGGCAGAAATCAACGACATGGAAAACCAAAAGACAATCCGAAACATCAATGAAACCAAGAGCTGGTTCTTTGATAAAGTAAACAAGATAGACAAACCATTAGCAAGACTTACAAAAAAGAGAGAGAGAACCCTTATAAAAAGAATCAGAAATGAAAAGGGGGACATCACAACAGAAACCAAAGAAATTCAAAAGATTATCAGAGACCACTTCGAAAAGCTGTATGCCATGAAACAAGAGAACCTAGAAGAAATGGATAAATTCCTGGATTCCTACAATCTCCCAAGACTGAACCAAGAAGACCAGGAATACCTGAACAGTCCTATTAATATCGAGGAAATTGAAGCTTTAATCAGAAGTCTTCCCAAAAACAAAAGCCCAGGTACAGATGGATTCACTAGCGAATATTTCCAAAGACTTAAAGAGGACCTGTTGCCAGTTCTTCTCAAGCTTTTCCAGGAAATTGAAAAAACAGAAACCCTCCCAAATAGTTTCTACGAGGCTCATATCTCCCTAATACCAAAAGCAAACAAAGACACCACAAAAAAGAAAACTACAGGCCGATATCTCTGATGAACACGGATGCAAAGATTCTCAACAAAATATTAGCAAACAGAATTCAGCAACTCATTCAAAAGATCATACACCACGACCAAGTGGGATTCATCCCAAGGATGCAAGGATGGTTTTACATTAGGAAATCAATCAACATAATCTATCACACTAACAAAAGAAAAAACAAGAACCATATGATCATATCAATAGATGCAGAGAAAGCATTTGACAAGATCCAGCACCCATTTATGATGAAAACTGTTGCCAAAATGGCTATAGAAGGGGCTTTCCTCAATATAGTTAAAGCCATCTACCACAAGCCTACGGCAAGCATCATCCTCAATGGGGAAAAACTAAGAACCTTCCCTCTGAGTTCAGGGATGAGACAAGGATGCCCACTCTCTCCACTCCTATTCAATATAGTACTGGAAGTACTTGCAATAGCAGTTAAGCAAGAAAAAGATATTAAGGGCATTCAGGTAGGAAAGGAAGAAATCAAACTCTCACTATTTGCAAATGATATGATATTGTACTTAGATAACCCTAAAACCTCTACCAAGAAACTCTTAGAAACAATCGACATGTACAGTAAAGTTGCAGACTATAAAATCAACACCCAAAAGTCCATGTCTTTCCTATATGCAAATAATGAGAGAGAAGAAAGTGATATGAAAAAAGCAATCCCTTTCACAATTGTGCCTCAATGGATCAAATACCTTGGAATCAACTTAACTAAGGAGTTAAGGGACTTGTATAATGAAAACTACAAAACGCTACTTCAGGAAATAAAAGATGACACGAGGAAATGGAAAGATATCCCCTGCTTATGGATTGGAAGAATTAATATTATCAAAATGGCAATATTCCCCAAAGCATTGTTCAAATTCAATGTGATCCCTATAAAGATACCCTTGACATTCTTCAAAGAAATGGAACAGGCACTCCTGAAATTCATATGGAACAATAAACCCCCACGAATAGCTGAATAAATTCTTGGGGGAAAAAATGGGAGGAGTCAACCTCCCAAACTTCAAACTCTACTACAAAGTGGTAGTCATTAAAACAGCATGGTACTGGAACAAAGGCAGAGCTGCAGACAAATGGAACAGGGTTGAATATTTTGACACACCACCCCAAATATATGATCATCTAATCTTTGATAAGGGAGCAAGAAATGTGAAGTGGAGCAAGGAAAGCATGTTTAACAAATTGTGCTGGCAAAACTGGAGAGCTATATGAAAAAAAAAATGGACTCAGATCTCCACTTATCACCATTTACAAAAGTCAGATCACAATGGATTAAAGACCTCAACATCAGACCAGAATCCCTAAGGTACATTGAAGACAAGGTCAGCAAAACACTCCATGACATTGTAGCCAACAGTATCTTCAAAGCTGACACACCACTGGCCAAGCAAGTGAAAACAGAGTCAAATAAATGGGACTACCTTAAACTAAGAAGCTTCTGCACCTCAAAAGATACAGTGACCAAAGTACAACGACAACCTACAGAATGGGAAAGGGTATTTACCCAATACCCATCTGATAAGGGGTTCATATCAAGGATATACAAGGCACTGGTTGAACTCCACAAGAAGAAAACTGCAGACCCAATCAAAAAATGGAGTGAGGAAATGAACAAAAAATTCCCCAAAGAAGAAATCTGAATGGCTGAGAGGCACATGAGAAAATGCTCGACATCACTAATCATCAGGGAGATGCAGATCAAAACAACAATGAGATACCATCTCACACCACAAAGACTGGCCCACATCCAAATAAACAAACGCAACTGGTGTTGGTGTGGTTGTGGGGAGAAAGGGACTCTTCTTCACTGCTGGTAGGAATTCAGCCCTTTTGGAAAACAATATGGACGATTCTCAAGAAATTAGAAATTGAGCTCCCATTTGACCCAGCAATACCACTCCTTGGAATATATCCCGGAGAGGCAAAAAGGTATAGTAGAAATGACATTTGCATTTCTATGTTCATTGCAGCACTGTTTACAATCTGGAAATAAACGGAGTTCCCAAAAACAGATGACTGGTTAAAGAAACTTTGGTACATCTACACAATGGAATACTATGCAGTTTTTTAGAAAAGATGAAATCATGAAAATTGGCATATAACTGGATCAACATGGAAAGTATCATGTTGAGTGAAATGGGTCAGAAAAAAAGAGACATACATAGAAAGATTGTACTCATATGTGGAATATAAAGTAGCTGAAAGGTACAATCTTGCAATGATGCAATTTCTGGCAGATATTTCTCTGAACTTAGTTACTAAAATACTAAAATACAGAAATCCAAAACCTCACGGCTGCTATTGTGGCCACACAACCTCATATCTCTTCATTCTCAGCAATGGAAAGCAAATTATCAGATGCTTCCTTTCCAGCAGGTCTGACTTTGGGGGCCGGTGGGGGGGGAACTCCAAACAATAATAGTTATTTTTTGTTGAAATATTGAATGCAATCAAAGTAAAGAGAAAGTAAAGTGAAATTTATCAGCTACTCAGGTGGGGTGGGGCCTGGGGGGCCAGGGGGTTGGGGGTGAGGTTTAGTATGGTTCTTGGTCGTAGAATATGTGCACTGGTGAAGGGATGGATGTTTGAGCGTTGTGTAACTGAGACTTAAGCCTGTAATCTTTGTAACTTTACACATGATTATTCAATTAAAAAATTAATTAAAAAAATTGCTGGGTCATATGGAATTAGTTTTGATATTGCATTATGATTTTTTTTCAGAAGCAACAAGTGGGGAGTTAGGAATAATGATTTATGGAATATTTCTGTATTGTGTCTAACAAACTCATATGATTCTATAGGTATGTCAAACCTTTTAAAATAATATAATCATTTACTCCATTGTTTGTCTTTAAGGGGTGAGAGAAGGAAGGAAATAACATAAATATTCATTGGGTGAATGAATGTTTAGAATGTCGGCTCCAATGAATTGAATCTATCTGGCTTAAAAAATATAAAACTTTAAAGGGCAAGCTATGATTGTTATGTGAATCCCCTGTCCCAGGGATTTATTCATTAAATATTATGAAGACAGGAATGTTGGGTGGAAGAGTACTCGACCAGTAAGTTGAATGGCTGATCATCCCCAGAGCAACTTGAAGTTCACCATTCACCTTCTCTCTCTACTCCCTTTGTCAGTAGCTCTTGGCCACTCTGCAATCCAGATATATCATAGTCAAACAATTTCTCATTGCCTTCATCTGCTTTGTCCTGGGCCAACACAGATTTTCTTTTGCCTGGAATTATCTCAACAGCCTCTTGATAGTGTCTTGGTTCTATTTTCCTTACCTCAGTACATTTTCCAAACAAACAGCAGTCAGATTTATTTTATTAAACTAGGAATAATTAATCTTCTGTGTCAAACTCCTCATTGATGGCTCAAAGTCTTAACAGTCACCTACATTGTAAGGTGCGATCCATGAGCCTCCTTGCTTCTGACCTCATCCTCAATGGCATATTTCCCTGCCCACTGGGAAAATCAGTTGCGCCAGCATATTATCTCTGCTCCTAATGTCCATGACAGGCTTTTAATCCTGGACTTATTCTGCCTCATGCATTTAGAGAGCTTACTTTTTCTACTTTCTCCTCAGATTCCATCATCTATTTAGAGTCTCTCCCTGTCCACTCTTTATAAAATAGGCACTCACATCATTTTACCTTCCTTCATTGTTCACAATAGTGCTTATCGCCTACATATGATATATTTAATTGTTTGTTTGTATTCTGGCTGCCTTGTCTGACAGTGACTTTGTCTGTTTTATTTCTGTACTCTCAAAGTCTAGAAGGGGCCTGAGTACAGACTGGTGCTCAAGAAACATTTGATAAAGAATGAATAAGTGAATAGCTGTGATTGTGTTCTCATGAAGACACAGGACAATGTGACAATCAGTCAGGATTTCTTTCCCTCCTCCTGGTTAAAGGAAAAGAATGGAAGTTTTTTTTTAACTTAATGGGTCTTTAAAAATCTATGGTATTGTATGGTCAGGATATAGCTCAGTGACAGAGCAATTGCTTTGCCTGTGTGAGGCCTTGGGTTTGACTTTCCAGCAACGCAAAACAAAACAAAACAAAAACAAAATCTATGGTATTATAGTTTCAGATAAAATGAATTAATTCAAGACAGCCTTTCTCTTGCTGAATATAACACCTCAACAGAGAGCTTGATGTGGTAGTTTGAAATCTCTGAAGAGTAAATATCAGCAAGTGAATTGGGAGTGGAGTGGGGGTACTTATATTATAGTTCAAGGATCACCCAACTAATGATGAGTTGAGCAAATATTTTATTCAGGTATCCCCTAAACAGATCTCAGCAGAGATGGTCACCAAATGGGTACTTGGTGCTGACAGAAGAAAGCCTTTGGTTCTGATTTAAGCAGTAAGACTAGGGCTGGGGGCTTAGGGCACCCTCCTAATTTTTCCCTTTCCTTTATTTTCAATCTCCTGTTGCACTAATTAGGGAGTCCATGACAGGAGAGACAAGGGCAGCATTTATGTCTGGGTGTCTGCATTTATGTCAAGGGCAGCATTTATGTCAAGGGCAAGAACTCTGAGGCATTACACCTGCCATGGCTCACTCTTCCTTCTTTGGGGCCTCATAAGGAGGCCTTTGCATTGCACACCTCAAGGACTCATAATACCTATTATTCGTACCTGTCACTCTAGAAATACATAAGGACCATACCTGGTGGTGTTCAGAGCATACTCCTGTGGTACACGAGTTTGTGACATCTGAGACATGAATTCTGGCTCCATAAGAAGCCTTTGGTTGGACCCTGCCCATCATCTGGCTCAGGCCTTGACTTCCTCAAATGAGCTGAGCCCTACCCACAACACCAAAGTGCAAAGGAAGTGGTAATAAGCCAACACTGTCCCCAAGTGAGCCTTTATTTCCTTGTGGGTAGTGCTAGGACTTAGGGGGTTAGAGATGGAGCTCGAGATCTCACCTTTGAAATGTTCTAAGGACACTGTGTGAGTGAAACCAAGGCACTTGAGCTGAAAAGTTGGTGTCCAAGATCCCTGCTAACCTTACTTGATTGCTTCATGAAGAGAAAGTAGGGAAAGGAGAGACTTGTGTTTAATGACATCACTGTTAGTTATTAAGCACTTCACATGTGGCATGCCAATTAATCCTCACTCAGTGACAGGACTGAGAATGCTTTCCACAAATGCATTTATGTGGAATTGATATAAAACCCAGAAAATTCTTTAATTTCTAACGTTCTGAAGACAGAGGTCTCAAAGCAGCACCCAGAAGTAATGGAGGTGGTGGTAGTGGTGGGGGGAGGTTAGACATCAAAACAATAACCCTTGAGTGACTTGCTAAATGTAAGACTCTGTGCCATGCTGCTATGTGACCCTTGCCCTGTGGTCTTCTCAAGTTTCCCTGAGGAATTTTTCTCTGGTTGAAAAAGTCAAGTGTGTTTGCCATAATTCTGCATTGGTTCTTTTGTGTCTGAAGAACACACATGCCTAGACAAAGAGGCCAAATGTCCAGCCCCAGTGACCTCTACAGCTATGAGACTTGGTGACCAAGTCTCCAGACCTACTTGTTTCATAGGCCAAGCCACCATGGCCTCTAAAGGGAGATCTTAAGGACAATTAGAAATCAGTAAAGATTTGACTGAGGTTTTTATTTATTTAATAAGAATTTTATTTTATTGAATCACCATGTGGAAAATTACAATGCTTTCAGGCTTAAGTCTTAGTCATACAATGCTGAAACAACCATCCCTTCACCAGTGCCCATATCCCACCACCAAAAAAAAAAAAAGTACACCTCCCATCCCGCCCACCCCCGCGCCCCCCCACCTTGTAACTGGTAAATATCACTTTACTTTCTATTTACTTTGGTTACATTCAATATTTCAACACAAACCTCACCATTATTGTTAGGAGTACTCCACTAGAGTCAGACCTGTTGTGAAGAGAAATGAGGTCTTGCGGCCGTGGTAGCGGCCGCGCAATTTTGGATTTCTGTACTTTAAGTCCAGGGAGATTTCTTCTGGATATTGGATCATTGAAAGCTTGTAAACCCCATCTGTGGTCGTCATAATATGGCGGTCCCCATGCCCTTCATCCCCAGAAAGGAAGAGGCGAGAGAGAAAGAAATACCTTTCCCCTCCTGGGCGGGAATGGGGTCGCGGCTTAGTTCTCAGGCTGGAGACATTCTGCAAGGAGCTGCCCATGTCGAAAGTGGTTTAGCTGGGTCTGGATTCACACTCGTGCAGCTGCGGAGAGGCCGCACACGTGTGCGGTCCCCGGGATCACATCTCGGCGGCAGGAGTGACTGAGGTTTTTAAATAAAAGGAGCAGTAAAGGAGCAGATGCCAACTATGGACTTGAGTAGATATGGTTCTATGAACTTGAAGCCAGGAGGGAGATAACAGAGTGGATCAAAGAACAGTGAGACAGAGAGAATAGGAGGGTCTTTTGGCATCCTCTCAACACCCTTTACCCCTAAAGAAGATTCCATCCGTTTGTCAATGACAGAAACAGAGTTTTAAGATTGGGGCTTCAGTTCCTTCATTGGCAAAATGGAAGTGGAGAGAACCAGCTCAGAGGCTGTGCATTTAAAAGCTGATAAGTACTAAGTAATTAAATCCAGAACACACAGAACCAGAGAAGTGGAAGTGCTAACAGGCTCTATTATATTAATTATCTGCATCACCAGCCACATTATAATCAATTCCATCATATTAATGATGCTGGGTATAAGGGTTCTAGTATCACTGGTCTGGTATCGGAAATATCTCAGAGGCCATCCAGACTCATCTCCCTTAACTGACATTAGAATTCTATCAGCAGTCTGTGTGATAAAAGAAATTCTGATATCATCCTGACACAGACCAAGAACCTCAGATTCCATTCAGGGAGGAGAGGCAACTTCTTGCACTACTGACTGTGTTCCAGAAAGTCAGTAATGGGAAAGGGGAAAGGGGAACAGGACTGGGGGAAGGCCTCCACTCAGCCCATAAGTTTCCAGTTTCCATCCTGGGCCTCCTTCTGAGGAATCCTGAGGCCCTAAGAAAGGAAGAGGAAAAGGGTTTTTTCTCTACATGTCTCACCTCTCTCTTCTCATTTAAGTTGGGGGTCTGTCAATTTGGTGGACACAGGGGAGTAGAAGGGTCCTAAATCTTTCAAGAATATCCTTCTCAAGGATTCTGGAGTCCAGAAGGTGCAGGGCCTAAAGGATGGAGGGATGAAACCCAGGACTGGAAAATGTGGAATTTTCACATTCTGTGGGGTTGGGTGCTTGCCTACCTGTCAGCTCTGTACCTGTTAATCATGGGCTTTGATCCCAGTGCAAAATTTTTTTGTATGATACTGAGAGGGAGGAAGCTGCAGAGAGACACACACAGAGGCAGTGTTATTGACCTGTGGAGCATGCCCTTCTGTCCAAACCTTGGCCAAAAAACATAGCGGCATCCTGTCCAGCAACATGGTTACGGGCATTGCTCACCTGGACATTCAGTGGTCTTGAAAGAGAAGAAATATAGAGATCTGGCATTTTTCTCCAGGTCATCTAGAGCTTGAATGGCAGAGCCAAGTCTGGGAATCAGGGACCCTGGCCTGCAGCTCCAGGTGACAGTTCCTCACCTGTCGTGGCAGCTGTATGGGAGGTGAGAAGAGGATCTGGGAAGAACATGAGCCAAGGAGGAATGTGTCTGCAAAATCCGAAGGCGACTGGGCCTGGGAGAGGCAGAATGAAGCACAGGTACCCACAGGCTCTTGCCAGACTGATAGGGCTGTTCTGCCAGGCACAAACTTGTCCTTGAAGCCCTGGGATCCTTTCCAGCCCTCCAGGGCACACTGACCTTTGCCTCAGAGGGCAGGGGTTTATTCCTCTTTCACAACAAAGTAAGTCCAGAGGTACAGGGAGAAGGGAGGAAAGAAATGGATGTGTGAGTTCCAAGGCCTGGGGAAGGGGCTCCAGAGCCCTTATGGAAGCAGCCTCTGCAAACAGCCCTTCTCCAACCTAGTCAGGGATCCTCCAGGCAGGAGCATCAGAGAGAAGGAAACAATGACTGCTGTTCTCTGAGGAAACTCCTGGCCAGCTGACTCCCATCCTGTTAAACTACCAGGAATAAAGGGAAACACTCAGTTACAGTGGCTGCAAATCAATGGAACCCTGACCTATATAGGAAGTGTATATGTGTGTGTGTGTGTGTGTGTGTGTGTGTGTGTGTATGCGCGAGTGCGCGCGTGCGTGCACACACACAGTGGGGGTAAGGTGGCATAGGAGATGGCAGCCACCCCCAGGTAGTGGCATCATGGTGGCAGTAGAGTGTGGATGGCCAGAGAAATTGCATAGGGCTCAGGGTGCTTGCCCTGAACACAGTAGGCCTAGGTTCAATTCCTGGTACTGCATATGGCTCTCTAAGCACTTTCAGGAGTGATCTTTGAGTACAGAGCCAAGAGTAAAACGTTAGCCCTGCTGGGTGTGGTCCCAATCGTTTTTCTGCACCACCCTATCCCCTATCCCACAAACAAAAGGAGAGAGTGTGAGAAGAACTCCCTCAGGAATTCCAGGCAGGTCGAAAGGAACAACACCCAGTTTGGGTAGTATCTTCTCATAGGAGGTGCCAGCTGACGTTTCCCAGAGTCCAGAGAAAGGCAGGAGAGATCTGAGGAGATGATCACACACCTTCTTGTTGTTCTTCGCTGACATCAGTGCATGGATTGATGTCTCTCCTGATGTTCTCTCTCTCCCTCTCAGTAACTCTGAACAGGGCATTGGCACCCTGCTCTATATATCGTCCTGGGATCGGCAGGATTAAATGGATTGTAGAGCATGATCTAATATGGAAAATCTCCAGCCACAAGAATAGGGACTGTCCTTTACACAAAACTTTCCTCTTTTGGCTTCAGGTCCTCAGAGAGTCTAGTAGGAAGAGTCACAGGAGCTCAGAGGTTGGAGGGACCAAAGGCAGAGAACATGGGGCATGTTGGCACCTCTGAAAGGATATCTCAGAGGCATGCTCTCTGCACTTAGACCTCAGACTCTACATGCTTCTGCTTTGCACCTGATGTTGGTGGGTCTCTTCAAGTGGAATTTAGGGACTTCCAAAGCCAATGAGTAGTCCTTTCCCATGCTATTAGTGATGGTCCTAGAAGATACTCCTCTTTGTTTTGCTCCATGTTCTCTAAGGAGGCATCATACTATAACTTTTGGTCTGTAACCATGTGGCGGGTGAGAGGGTGGGGGTGAGTATTCTGCACTTATGCAAACCCGCACAAATCCTACTGCCTCTCCCCACATATGTATGTTCACACAAGCATGCAACACATAACGTGAACAGCACTGAGTTGGGAAGCCTTAGTGCCATAGCACAAGGCCCTACCTGCAGCACGTTGGCTGTGTCCTGCCCATCAGTCACCAGATGCCATTCAGGCCCAGGCTCATCAATTTATGTCTCTGCAGCCTCCTCTCCTCCGATGGGCAGAGATGCCTCCTCTCCAGCATAGGCTGTGGGTTGGGAGTGGCAAGGAAGCCAGGGTGACACACAGTCCTGCCTCCTCAGCACCATGCCAGGTTCGATTCCACTGCACATGCTCAACTCAGTGACATCAGTGGCTCAGGGCTCCAGCCTTTCTGACACCTAGGAGTCTGACTGGAGGAACCCATTCCTTGCACATTTTCTTCATTTCTCCAGGCAATCAGCACAAAAGACTCTGGCAGGTGGTGAAGATGATTGAGCTCCTAAACAGATGTTTTGTTTTCTCTTCTGCATTCCTTGGTAAATGGGATTTGTCCTCAGAGGCATCCTGTTTCTTAATATCTGCTCTTGGAAGCCCATCTATGTCAAGCTGGTCTCACCACTTCTCTCTGGTGCTTTCTCTGGGGAACCGTGTCACAGATGTATAGCTGCCTGGTGAATACATTTGTGTGTACACTGCTTGCAGGCCTGGTGTGTATCTTTATTGAGGACCAACTATATGCCAGGCCTACATAATCTAGGGGCAGGCCAGCCATGGTAAGTAGAAAGGCAAGACAACTGTGCCAGGGAAGTTACTATTTAGTTTGCAGACACAGGAAAGAAGAGGTAAGATCATTTTGGACGGTGAGCTATAGAGTAAAGTTGACAGATGCCTCATGAAGGCAGAGTGGGTGAGTGGGTGTGAGGGGGTCTTCCTGCAGGACCCTCTGCTTGGGTCTTTCAGAGAGAGGGGACAGAAGACATAGCCCTGAGATAGCATTAATACGTGTGTTTGAAGCTGAATTAAGCACAGTGGCGAGGTAGTAGAGGTGGGTGGGGTAGAGCTTGTGGATCTGAAGTCTGACAGGGTTGGGGCTTGGGGCACCTTGGCCTGGGACTGGCACTCCACCGGGTCAGTGGAGACTGAACTGGAGTAGGTCATGGCTCATTCTCTTCATCAGTCCTATGAGGGTGTTGGTGGAATTGGTAGTAAGATATATTTTAGACCCCAAAATGCACTGTTTTCTAAATATGTACAGGGACATCAAATTTTTGTAAATCAAATACTATGTTCAATGCACTTTGTTTGCTAACTGTGTAAAGAACTGTTGCAAATTCCTTTGTTAACCCCCTTCCCCCTGACCCCCACAGTCCCATAAATACCAATGATCCTATTTAAGCTTTCATAGTACAGGAGCTCCTGTCTGTTAGAGTAAGCCAGGATGCACAGGCACATTTATATTCACTCAGGCACATAAAGGATCCATGAAGAAAAATGTTTCCTTTCTCTCCCAGGCTTTGTTGTGATATGTTGCTGGGAAAGACACACTGTTCAAGCAAAGGGCAGGCCCTGCAGGGCTCAGATATGTGTCTGAGTCCCTTTGCTGGCCTTCCTGGCATCTGGCAGCTGCTCCCAGAGGTAGGACACTTCTCCATGGGGCCACAGGGGAAACTTCTCATTGAGGAAAAATCAAAAATCATCCCTTCACCTAGAATGGGATGGGGATGGGAAAGAAGAAGGTGACAAATTCTCCAGGAGGTCATTCACAAGACTGCATTCTACAATCAAATATTCATCAGAGAACATTCAGGGGATCGCTGTTGTTTGTTTTATGCTTGTCTGAGGATCTAGACTGTGGCCCTGCCCATGTATGGTTCAGTGCTCACAGGAGTGGCTTAATCTTCCCTAGGAAAGCCACCCTAAACTGCCACTTGTTTCCCCACTACCCTCTGAACTCTGCATGGGGAAGGGTCCCCTAAATCCACAAGCCTTCGAAAGCTAGTGTGGGACCATAAGAAGTCTCTGGAAAGATTCTCCTTCATCATTTATTAATGGGCTGTCCTCATCTGTGAAATTATTAGAGTCAAGATATTTTCATATCATGCAGTTAATTGCCATCTGCACTGCATAACAAGTTGGAGCACTGGGTAGCAATCTGGAAGCCCAGAGAGGATGGTGGATGGAATGTGAGTCATGGTGGTGGCTGACACAGCCTGGGTGTGGGGGAGGGGAAAGAGGGAGCCTTGAGTGGGATGCAGGAAGTGCCAGGGCTCATGTCACAGGGAACGTGCTAAGAACTGGATTCTCCTCTTGGAGGAGGAGGGATAGGAAATCCCAGCAGAAAGCTATGTTCTCACCAACACAGACACCCACAGGCTGCCCCAAAAACTCGAAGTATTCAGTCCTGGGATCAGAAGCCCCATCTTCCAGCCCTTTTTGCTTCTCTCGAGGAGGGGATTCCAGTGCATGCGTGTGTGCTCACACACGTGTGCTTCTCTCTGCATATTTGTGGTTTGTTGAGGCAATGCTCTTAGGAGATGTGAGGGAGAGATAAGAGCCAGAAAATGCAGGAGAAGAATCTAGACCAAGATGCCACTTCAGGCCTGGGGACTTTGTCCCACTCTCAGGCAGAAAGCTCACTTTTATATCCACATTCCAGTCATTCCCCAGAGGCAGGATGGGTTCGGTGCCTTAAAATCCTCTCTTTCTTTGGGAAGTGGCTCCAGTGGCCAAGGACAATCTATTAGAGAAGGCCCAATTTTGACCGTTAGCAGTCAATCACTACTCCTGTATTGGTGCCCATCTGGAGAGGAGGTCTGGGTGTGACTCCTGCTGCATCCTTTTGACTGGAAGACCTATAGGCACTCAGCTGATCTGAGACCCGTCACCTTCCCTGGGGGAGAGCAGCACCCTGTCTTGTGCCAGTCTCCTGTGGTAAGAAGGGTGAGCCTCTGATAGAACATGGGAAAGGCATCCTTTGACTGCAGTGCCCAAATAAGTGCCCATCAGTTTTACTGCACTAACCTTGTGCTAGCACAGCGGGTGGGTAGGGCACTTGTCTTGCATGTGACTGACCCAGGTTCAATTCCTCTGTCCCTCTCGGAGAGCCTGTCAAGCTACCAAGAGTATCCCGCCCACACAGCAGAGCCTGGTAAGCTACCCATTGCGTGTTTGATACGCCAAAACAGTAACAATAAGTCTCATAATGGAGACATTACTGGTGCCTGCTCAAGCAAATTGATGAACACTGGGATGAGAGTGCTACAGTGCAGTGCTATTATTATTATTATTTTTTAATCACCATGAGATACAATTACAGAGCTTTCCTGTTTGAGTTTCAGTCATACAACGATTGATCACCCAATCCTTCACCAGTGCACATCTTCCACCACCAATGTCCCCAGTATCCCCGCCATCCCACCCCTCCCCCTCCCCCTGCAGACAATCTCCCCTAAACTCTTATTTGTATTATTTGTTATGAATAGCATAAGATGTCACACTCTAAAATTTAGATAATTAGGGTCTGGAGAAATCTCTGCAGTGAGCTGCTCGGTTTGGAGATTTTTTTGTATGTCTCTGGATCACAGTCATTAAAAAGCTTAAGTAGTAGCCACAGACAGTGTGTGGACATGATCTCCAGGGTTCCAGGGGGATGGGGGATGTGAGGGACTGGCCCATCCCCTATCCCTTGAGGCCTGGAGTTTGCCATCACTGAACCCGCATGCCTGTCTTCTCATTGGGTTCTGGAAGTTGGCGGCTGCAAGAGATTTTAGGGGGCAGGTGGATGGACAACACCTACTCCTGTATGAGGCACCCTGGTGAAGTTGGCCTGGCTTAAAGTCCAGAAGTATCTCTGCAGCAAGCTGCTTGTTTTGGAGATTATTATCTGTGTCTCTGAATCATCTTGTTTGCATCTTTTCAAGAGGAATAAACTATGGGCTTATGCCCTGCGGGGTGCGCCCACACCCCCACAGAGAGCCATGCCACCGGCCCTAACTGCGTCTTTTGATCTCTTTCGAGATTTTTGGGTCTCTGAAATAAGCCCAATAAATGAGCTTATATAGCTGAGCTGGAGGTGGTTTGTGGGTAACCTAACTTTTGGCCATTCAATTTCTTGGTAAACTTGATCCCAAGTTGTTGGGATCTGGCCAAAGTCACAGTGGCAATTTGGGGGTATCAGGAAGCCTAAAAGCACCATCAGGCTGCTGATGCACTCACCCCGCAGGTAAAGGTTGACCTGCTGGTGGCACCATACCCCTAGCACCATCTTTATCATCATCATCATCATCATCATCATCATCACTATCATCATCATCTTCAGAGCTAACAGAGTATCTGTGCTGGAAAACCACCCTTTTAAAAAATTTATTTTATTTGTATAATATTATACAAATTATAAATATACAAATTTTATAATATTATAATATAAAATTATAAATTTTAGTTGTTCGCAATAATTTATTGCATTCAATATTCCAACAGCAATTCCACAACCATTACAAATCTTCCCACAACCATTATTTCAAATTCCACACCCCGCCCAAACCTGCCCCCAAAGCAGGACCTGAATAATTTATTTTATATTGCTTGTTGTGAATAATCTGCTAAAAATGATCTAGAAAATTTTCCTTAGAGGAAAGTGTGTGAAGATTGTTGCATCTCATGCTGGAGACATGAAGCCCTCGTATAAGAGATTACCAACACGTTGGGGAAACCATTCTTTTTTTTTTCAATTTTATTGAATCACCGTGAGATAGTTACAAGCTTTCATGTTTGGGTTACAATCACACAATGATCAAGCACCCATCCCTCCACCAGTGCACATTCCCCACCACTAATATCCCAGGTATACTCCCCTTTCCCACCCTCCCCCTGCCCCCATGGCAGACAGTATTCCCCATACTCTCTCTCTACTTTTGGGCATTATGGCTTGCAACACAGACACTGAGAGGTCATCATGTTTGGTCCATTATCTACTTTCAGCACACATCTCCATCCCAACTGGTTCCTTCAGCCATCATTTTCTTAGTGATCACTTCTCTATTCTATCTGCCTTCTGCCCTCTGCTCATGTTGACAATTCTTATTCTTAATATATCTGATCCTTGAAACTTCATGAGGCAAGGACTATTTCTTCCTCCCATTTAACAGAAGAAGAAACTAAGGTTAAGTAATGGGCACTAGGTCACTCAGTGACTGAGTGGTTAAATCAGCGAACTTCTGCCTTGGATTACTAATCCTTCCTATCCTAGCACACAGTGAGTGACTGCTGACATACTAAGAGAATTTTGAGCTATTTACTCACAGACCCCCCCATTTTACAGATGGAAACACTGAGGGATTTAAAGGTCACACAGGATAACTCAAGGTCAAACAGGGAGCAGTGGCACATGCAGTTGACTTGGGTGGCCTGAGTCCTTGTGAGCGTACCACGTAGCCACATGGAGTGTGCAGAGGGAGGAGACAAATGTCAACCTTGGGCGGTATAGAGTGTGTGGATTTGCCTCAGACAGTGGGAGCTCCTGTGCCTTCTGCAGGGAGGGACCTCCAAGCAGTGCTCAGGAAGTAGGAGGGCGTCACTGACACTTCTCAGACAACTAGCACAAGACCTGAAATGTGATGCTCTTCAGGTCCTGCAGTGTTGCAGTGTCGGGGATACCCAGGCCACCCCAGTAGTACTCAGACCTCAGGGCGGTGCCTGGTGATGCTGGGAGACTTGGTGGGGTGCCTGCTAGGATTTGCCCTAACTTTGGTGCCATCTCTCTCATGCTTTCCAGTGGGAACATGGGGACATGCCTGCAGCTGGCACAAGTGCCAAGGCGCTCTTCCTTCAGAGTGGGTGGTGTATGCATCCTGGAGACAAGCTGATTTGGGATCAGGAGAAGCCCTTTCTGGAAGCCTCATCCATGCAGGGACTGGGGACAAGTTCCCAGCTAGGGTGGAGGGGCTCTTTCCCATACCTTTTGCCCTGCTCCCTGGGAGCCCTCAGGGATGAGAGCAGTAAGCAGGCCTGTCTCTTCAGTGGCTTCTGTGGCCTAGTTTCCAGGCAGCTTCCAGGTACCAGGGCTGGCAGACAGGTTAAAAATATCTCCAGTGACAGCAAGGTATTCTTTCTGATGCTGATGGGGATTAAGCTGCATGGGCAGTCTCAAGGTCACTGCAACGGCTGAGACAGCCACTGTGCAGGTCTAGTTAAAGGGGTATAGGAAGCAACAGCAAGGGGCAGGACTAGAGCTCCTCAGTCCAGAAGAACCCAGAATTTCCTCACTCCATGGCTGAAGTTTTTGTCTGCCAGAAGACTCTTTCTCTGAGCCTCCTCTCCTGAGCTTGCCCTGAGCCACTTTCCTTGACCAATTTTGGGGCACCAACCCCCAGATTTCATTGCATGGTGGAAGCTGGGTATGATGTGAAGGGGACTATTGTCAGACAAGGCGAGTCTCAGGTAGAAGATGGTTTAAAAGGAGGGGATGGTTGGCCATTGAAATCCCTAGCCTGTGTGCCCTCTCCTTCAGCAGAACCTCCCAATCCAACACCCTTTTCCAGCTCCACTTACCCTTACCATCTCCGAGTTCAGTTGACCAATGACCCAATGTTGTCTCTACAAAGCTGTACCCAACTTCATGGGGAACTCACTCATGCATGTGTGACATAGAGGGGGCAGACAGACACACAGAGACAAAGAGAGAGGGAGATAAAAAATGGAGAGAAAGAGGGGAGGAGAGAGCACTGTGATAGTGGTAGAGCTAGCATATCTGCCGTCACAGCCCAGGTGCAGCCCTCGCACTGCCATCACAACAGAGACAGCAGCACAACCAAGGCAAAGGAAGAAGGAAAGATGTTTAGAATTCATCTCACACCAGACAAACTGGGAATGGGTTTGCTATGAGGGTGAGGTGAAAATCCGGTAATGGGTTTGCATTTGAAGGCTAAGCTTTCTGAGCCCTTGGAGATGATCTGTACGGAGTCTCTGAGGTATTCCTCCATAGCACAAATGGGAAAACCAAGAGTCAGAGAGTGGGAGTCACTTGCCCAGTCATCACAGGAGGCAGGAGGCGACAGGATTCCCTATTGCTATCCAGAGCTGGCATCTGTGGACTACTGTGTGGACATGCCATGAGGGATGAGTTCCTGGAACTCCCCTCCTGGCCAAGAGCTCGACTACATCCGGTCTGGGCCCCGAGAAGTTTCCAGGTTGGAGAGGCAAAGGAAGTCTCTAACTCTCGGATGTGGGTGCTGGAATAGTCCCTACACCACCCTGACATGTGCTCAGAGAAGAGCTGAGACCTGGAACAGATACGAGACTGAGTAACTGGCCCGGAAACCCATGCTCAGTGCTCCAGAGCAGCAGCCTATCTTGAGACCATTACAAGTATGAATTGTGCAACAGCCCAAACATTTAGCTACCATCTCTATTTTGTTTTATTCATTTTATTTTTGTAGTGCTGGGCTTCAAATCCAGGGCCCTTCATAGGCAAGGAAAGACTCTATACTGAGTCACAGCCCAGCTCACCATTACATTTTATTTATTTATTTATTTATTTATTTATTTATTTATTTATTTATTTATTTATTTATTAATTAGTGAGTCACAGTGAGGGCAGAGTTACAGATTCACACATTTTCGTGCTTGTTTTTCCCTCATGCAATGTTTGAGAGCCCATCCCTCCACCAGTGTCCATTCTCCACCACCAATGAACCCAGTATCCCTCCCACCCCCCAATCCCACCCCCGGCCCCACCCCACCTCTGTGGCAGGGCATTCCAATTTGATATCTCTCTTTCCTTTTGGGTGTTGTGGTTGTGGTTTGCAATAGGGGAATTGAGTGGTCATCCTGTTCAGTCTCTAGTCTACTTTCAGCACACATCTCCCTTCCAGTGCAGGATGTCCAATCACATATTACTTGGTGTTCCCATCTCTATCTGGGATGACTTTCCCCCAGCGTGTGAGGCCAGCTTCTAAGCTATGGAGCCAACCTCCTGGTATTATATACTACTATTCTTGGGTATTCCTCTCCTAATATTTCTATGTCTGTCCCTCTCTTTCTGGCTCATTTCACTTAGCATGATACTTTCCACGTTGATCTACTTATATGGAAAGTTCATGACTTCATCTGTGCTTTCTATACCCTTGATATCAAGCCTTTATCAGATGGGTATTGGGTGAATATCCTTTCCCATTATGTAGATTGCCATTGTATTCTGGTCACCGTGTCTTTTGCGGTGCAGAAACTTTTTAGTTTAATATAGTCCCATTTGTTTATCTGTTTCTACTTGATTGCTTAGTTCCATGTCCTCTTTGAAGATACCTTTAGCTTCAATATTGTGAAGGGTTTTGCCGACCTTGTCTTCGATGTACCTTATGGATTGTGGTCTGATGTTGAGGTCTTTAATCCATTTTGATCTGATTTTTGTGTATAGTGTCAGGTCAAGGCCTAAGTCCATTCTTTTGCATATGGTTGTCCAGTTATGCCAGCACCATTTGTTGAAGAGGCTTTCCTTTCTCCACTTCCCATTTATTGCCCCCTTATCAAAGATTAGATGGTCATACATTTGGGGTTGTGTGTAGGGATATTCCGTTCTGTTCCATTGGTCTGTGGCTCTGCCTTTGTTCCAGTACCATGATGTTTTAATTGTTACTGCTATGTAGTTAAGTTTAAGGTTGGGGAGGGTGTTGCCTCCCATCATCTTTTTCCCAAGAATTGTTTTTGCAATCCGTGGGCATTTATTGTTCCATATGAATTTCAGGATTGCTTGATCCATTTCTTTGAAGAATGTCATGGGTATCCTGATAAGGATCGCGTTAAATCTGTATAATGCTTTGGGGAGTATTGCCATTTTGACAATGTTGATTCTCCCTATCCATGATCAGGGGATATGTTTCCATTTCCTCATGTCCTCTTTTATTTCATGGAGTAGGGTTTTATAGTTTTCTTTGTAGAAGTTCTTTAAAGAATTAGTTAGTTAAGCTGATTCCAAGGTATTTGATTTTCTGTGGCACGATTGTGAACAGGATTGCTTTTTTCATATCCCTTTCCTCTGTCTCATTGTTTGCATATAGGAAGGCCATGGATTTTTGGGTATTGATTTTATAGCCTGCGACTTTACTGTACAGGTCAATTGTTTCTAAGAGTTTCTTACTAGAGCTTTTAGGCTTCTCTAGATATAGTATCATATCATCTGCGAATAGTGAGAGCTTGATTTCTTCCTTTCCAATTTGAATGCCCTTAATATATTTTTCTTGCCTAATGACTATTGCTAGTACTTCCAGTACTATATTAAAGAGGAGTGGTGAGAGTGGGCATCCTTGTCTTGTCCCCAATCTTAGAGGAAAGGCCCTTAGTCTTTCCCCATTGAGGATAATGCTTGCCATAGGTTCGTGGTAGATGGCTTTGACTATCTTGAGGAAAGTTCCTCCAAAACCCATTTTGGTGAGAGTTTTTAACATGAACAGATGTTGGATCTTTTCAAATGCTTTCTCTGCATCTATTGATATGATCATATGGTTTTTATCTTTATTTTTGTTGATATATGGATTATGTTGATTGATTTCCCAATGTTAAACCATGCTTGCATCCCCGGGATGAATCTCACTTCGTCATGCTGTATGATCTTTTTGAGGAGTTGTTGGATCCTATTTGCTAGTATTTTGTTGAGGATCTTCGCATCGGTGTTCATCAGGGATCTTGGTCTATAGATTTTTTTGTTAGTGGTGTCTTTGTTTGCTTTTGGTATTAGGGAGATATGTGCCTCATAGAAACTGTTCGGGAGGGTTCCTGTTTTTTCAATATCCTGGTAAAGCTTGAGGAAAACTGGCAACAAGTCTTCTTTAAATGTTTGAAAGAATTCGCCAGTGAATCCATCTGGACCTGGCCTTTTGTTTTTGGGCAAACTTTTGATTACAGTTTCAATTTCCTTGATATTAATGGGCTTATTCAGTAATTCCAAGTTTTCTTGGTTCAGTCTTGGGAGATTGTAGGAATCAATGAATTCATCCATTTCTTTTAGGTTCTCTTGTTTCGTGGCATACAGGCTTTTGAAGTAGTCTCTGATGATCTTTTGAATTTTGTTGGTTTCTATTGTGATGTCCCTCTTTTCATTCCTGATTTGGTTTATTAGTGTTTTCTCTCTTTCTTTCTTTGTGAGTCTTGCTAGTGGTTTATCAATCTCAATGTATTTTCTCGAAGAACCAGCTCTTTGTTTCATTGATCTTTCAGATTGTTTTTCGGGTTTCCATATCATTAATTTCTGCTCTAAGTTTCATTATTTCTTTCCTTCGATCTGTTTTGGGTTCCTATTGCTGGTCCTCTTCTAAGATCTTGAGCTGAGAAATCAAGCTATCTATATAGGCCCTTTCTTCTTTCCTGAGGAAAGCGTGCAGAGGTATAAATTTTCCCCTTAACACAGCTTTAGCTGCGTCCCATAGGTTCTGGTAGCTTGTGTCTTCATTCTCATTTGTTTCGAGGTATTTTTTGATTTCTTCCTTGATATTCTTCGTGAACCACTCATTGTTCAACAGTGAGTTGTTTAATTTTCAAGTGTTTGATTTGGATCTCCGCGTCTGTGTGTGATTAACTTCCATCTTCAGTGCATCATGGTCTGAAAAGAGAGTTGATACAATTTCTATCTTCTCGATTCTGTTAAGGTATAATCTGTGACCCACAATGTGGTATATTTTGGAAAATGTTCCATGTCTTCTGGAAAAGAATGTGTATTCTTTCTTTTGGGGTGTATAGCCCTGTATAGGTCTATTAGCCCTGTCTCCTCCATTTCTTCCTCCAGAACCATTGTTTCCTTGCTGAGTGTTATTCTTGTCGATTTATCCAGAGGTGATAAGGCAGTGTTGAAGTCTCCAACTACTATTGTGGTTCTAGTTAGGTCCTCCTTAAATTCTGTTAGGAGTTTTTTCAAGTCTTTAGCTGGTCGTTTATTAGGTGCGCATACATTTAAGAGTGTGATTTCTTCCTGTTGTACATATCCCTTGATGAATAGAAAATGACCTTTGCTGTCCCTTCTGATAAATCTATGTTGTCGGATACTAGTATGGCCACCCCCGCTTTTTTGAGGGAGTTGTTTGCTTGCAGGATTGTTTTCCATGCTTCGGTTTTGAGTCTGTGTTTGTTCTGACTATTCAGATGTGTTTCTTGTAGGCAGCAGAAAGTTGGGTTTAGTTTCCGAATCCGTTTTGCCACTCTGTGCGTCTTGATTGGTGCATCTAGACCATTAATATTAACAGAAATTATTGTCATGGGATTTTATGCCATTTTTCTGTAGGGTTTGTTGTTCTTGTCGGTTTTTTCCTTTTCTTATAGTAGCCATGTGAGTCCTTCTTTTAGGTTTGGTCTTGAGTCTATGAAGTTCCTGAGCTGTTGGTTCTCTGTGAAATAGTGTATGTTTCCTTCAAGTTTAACTGAGAGTTTAGCCTGGTAAAGTATTCTTGGTGAGGCGTTCATTTCATTAAGTTTTTTCACTATATCCCACCATTGTCTTCGGGCCTGAAAGGTTTCTTCTGATAGGTCTACTGTGAATCTAAGAGGTGCTCCTTTGTATATGATGTCCTTCTTTGATCTTGCTGCTTTCAGTATTGTGTCTCTATCCACGGCATCCATCATTCTGACTGTGATATGCCTTGGGGATTTTTTATTTGGGTCCCTTTTAGCTGGCACCCTTTGGACTCCTTAGAACTGGGTGTCTGCATTCTCTAGCTCTGGGAATTTCTTAACAATGATGTCTTTAATTGTGTTTTTTTCATTGGGATTGGTTCCTTGTGCTTCTGGTACTCCAATGATTCTTATGTTGTTTCTCTTGAGGTTATCCCCTAGGACTCTAATTCACTCTAGAGTCATTTTGAGGTCTTTTGCCATTATTTGTTGTTGCCTATGTGCTTTCTGCATCTCATCTTCAAGCTCACTGATTCTGTCTTTGGCTGTAGTCATTCTACTATTGAGGGCTCCTACCGAGTTTTTTATTTCATCTACCGATTCTTTTAATTGTGTCACTTCTGTTCATAGCTGTGAAATTTCTGCTCTCATTTCTTCCTGGATTATCTTGGTGGACCATTCCAATGCTGCATCCATATCCTCCCTTAATTTATTGGATGTTCGTTCCATAGTTGCTCTGAGTTCGTCAACCATCTTCACGATTTTCTCTCTGAATTCTTTATCTGAGAGCTTGTATTTCTGGGAAGTCACTGCTGAGGTTGGTAAGATCCTCCCTTCCATCTCTCCTGGTGGTGGGGATTTTCGCTGTTTCTTCATGTTGTTATGGGCTTTACTGTCAGGCTCTCTCTTTAGCTTGAGAGGGGCCTCAATTAAAGACGTGGGGCTATGATCTTTTTACAAAGGACTTTATGTACAGCTTGATATGTTCACTGACAGTTTTTGTGAAATTAGGATAAGATAGGCTAGTTGACTATTAACATATAGTGACTAAGATGACCAGGGTATTCTTCAGAGGAATAGATTTTATGGATTGTGGCCAAAGCACAATGTATGGAATGGGAGAAATAACTGCGGCTGCTCCAGAAAGAGGCCACGCCCCCTTTTGAGGACACACCCCCTGACATGAGGACACGCCCCTTAACAACCTGATCAAGAGGAGGAGGGGGTCAGGGTCAGGGCAGCCCCAGAGGTGACTGAGAGGCGGGAGGCGGGTCTGGGGGCTTCAGAGCCCCAGACCATGGGCGGGGGGTGATCGGAAAGCTCCTCCCTAGCTCACCATTTCCAGACTAGAAATGAGTTAAGATACCAGTGCTCAGAGAAATTAAGTAATTTGCCCACTGCCACACAGCTCACCAGTGCAGAGCCAGGGTTTTTTTCCCCTTATGATTGGACCTCACAGAGATAGGAACAAAATGCTACAGAAGCACAGAAGAGGGACAAACTCCTAATGAAAACTGGCTTGCTGCTTCCAGCAGGTTCATATATGTGGAGAGTAGCTGAGACCTGGAACTGATATGAGACTAGCCCAAGTAAAGCGATGATGGAGCTGACATTTCAACCTAGGAGTTCCGCTCCAAAGACATCATAAATTCTTCTACCTCTGTTGCTGGGAAGACCTGTTTGCACAACAGAAGGCAGTGATGTGAAAGATTGCCCAAAGAAGCATCCTGAGCATTTGTTCCCCTGGGGGCTGACGGCTCCCATAATTCAGCATATGAAGTGTGGGACCTGCTGGACCTTGGTGAACGGGGGCCTCATTGACAGCCCCTGCCTCCACTTGTGATGTGCAGCTTGTGCTGATGGATGCTGTCTGAGTCTCTCAATCCTCAAGAGTGACTCTGTCTCATGGATGAGAGCCTCTGACATCTGTACCTGTCGTGTGACAAATCCAGACACACACTCCCTGTCTGGTGAGGGATGCACCAGGTCCGATTAGGCCCACGAGCTGCCTGCTGAAAGAGAATATCTTCAGGTGGAAGCCCTAAAGATAAGTGGAAATCAGGATGCCTGGAAGCAGAGAGCAGCCTGGAGAGCTGTGAGGTCCACCGTGCTCCCATCAGTGTGAAGAGGCCCAGACTGAGTGCCTTTCATCATTGAAGGCTCCAGAATGTGGCTGAGGATCCTGATTTGCCCCCGTGACCCTGCTCAGGGGTCCCTGAGAACTGCCCTGCTTCGCACCTCCTGGTGCGGAGTCTATTTCCTCTCTCAGTTCTCTCAGGTAACAAACACACCTGGGAAGGGTCTCCCCTAGCTGCCTGCCCCCTGACTCTCCAGCAGCCCGGGTGACTCTGAGGCAGAAGGAGAGCTGCAGGTGGAAAGACAAGGATGGCCATACTTCCTGAACCATTGCTCTCCCCGCAACGTGCCCGGGTCACTCCCCGGCCCCCGTGCTTTGGATGCTCACCACTGTGAGCCTGCCGCAGCCTCAGGAGATTCCACACAGAGCTGCCCTGGTGGCTCCAGATATCTGAGGGTCATCTTCCCACAAGCTCCACTCCTGCACTCGGTCATCCTGGGCCCATGCCAAGTGCAGAGTTTCTGGACCCCTCACCTCTCAGGCACCTCTCCTCCTTCAGGGAATGGAAGTCCTGCCCCTCTCTCTCCTGGCCTCTGCTCTCTGGTCTCCGCTGCACAGGGGTGGACTCCCATGGGCCTGGTGTCATCTCAGGGGCCATGCAGTGTGGTGCCAGGGGAGGGCAGGGATGTCTGTCTTTGGGGACAGCAGGAGTGAAGGATCCTGAACCCGGATCACTGCATGGATGGGGGAGCTTGGAGACGGTCTAAGGGAGTCTTGCTGGGAACAGAGCCAAGGGCTGGCTAGGGCATTATTCCCCCACATCGAAGTTTGATCTCCTGTGTGTGTCTGTGTGATTGTGTTTGTGTGTCTGTGTGATTATGTGTTGTGCGATTGTGTGTTTGTATGATTGTGTTTGTGTGTCTGTGGGATTGTGTTTGTGTGCCTGTGTGATTGTGTATTTGTGTGTCGTTGTGATTGTGTTTGTGCATCTCTGTGATTATGTGCTGTGTGATTGTGTGTTTGTGTGCCTGTGTGATAGTGTGTCTCTGTGTGAATGTGTGCACAACAATAGGTAAGCCCCTTAAACAGCACCCTCGAGGATGACTGGCTTGTGTGTGAACAGGAAGAGTGAGGTCAGTGCAGGCCTCAGAATTCCTGGGGACTCTCCACACACGGGTCCCTCTGGAAGTGAGGGGCAGAGAAGTGAGCAGCAGCGCAGCAGGGAGCAGGACTGCCTTGGTGTGCCCCGCCTGCCGGCTGCCGTCCCCAGGCTGAGCACGTCTGGCCAGCCAACTCCCACCTGCTCCCAGGAGGGTCCCTCGGACTGATCCAGGCTCCAGCAGTCCCCGGGGTACCCCCTTCCAAGCGATCCAGCAGGCTTTCCTGGCAAGGAAAAGTGGGTGTTCAGCTAACTGCTGGGGGGCAGGGTCTCTAGGGGACCCAGGTGGGATGGCCGCTGGGGCTGCTCACACAAGCACCACGACCATGAACCCATAGCACCAGCCACAGAGAACTCAGTCTCTCCAACTTCTCATCCCTCTGCCCTGAGCCCCCTTCCCCCTGCCTTCCCCTTCCCTAGGCTTATCCCGCAGCAGACCCTGTCTTCTCCCTACTCCCTCCCCTCCCTCTCTCTCTGTCATTCCTCTGTTGACCATTTCCATGGCCAGCTTCACCCAAACCTAAGCTCCTGCTCCCTGCCCGCTCCTGCGTTCAGGCCGAGGCCCCTCCCTGCCTCATTGCTCACCTCCCTGCCCTGCACCAAGGTCTCCTGAACCCCAGGGCAGGACAGCAGGGAAGCCCACGCCAAACACCTCAGCAGGCAGGGTGCCAGCCCTCACGCTGTGAACGAGGACACAGGGCAGCAGGAGGGTGGAAGAGGGGGCTGCTGGCCCCTGCAGCTCAGACTCAGCTGAATCTCCCCTTGGAGACTCAAGCAGGCTCTGAGGGAGGCAGCTGTGACTCCTGGATGGGGTGTGTTTGCCCCCTCCCAGCTCTCTGTCCTACCCTGTCTCCACACCCAGCTACTCCTCCTCCTCTTCCTGCCTCCAGCTCTGTGCCGCATAGGGGGTGAGCTGGAATCACTTCTCGGCATTAACCACTGCTTCTGTGAGGGGAATGTTATCTTAATTGAGTCTCAGCTTGTTCACAGCCACTCAGCTGCCATAAATAATGGATGTCCAGGCTGACTGCGCTGTGCAGTGCCCCCAGATGATACCAGCTTGGGCCTCAGCCCCCACTCCCCACACCCTCACCCCCCATGCATGCTTCCAGATGCCTAGGGATTCCAATCAGGAACTCAGCTCGGGGGCTCTCAAAATATGAGGAGGAACTGAGCCTGCCCCTGCCCCCTACAGGGGTACTAAGGGTGGGGGTGTGAGGGGCAAGGCTGTAATGAGCCCCTCCCTTCTTTTTCCTGTGTGCACAAGCAGGTGGTCCTTGAGTTTGTGGCTTTAATCCTCGGGTAGGGATCCTGTGGCCATCACTTGTCCAGCCCGTGATGACTCCATCCGCCTGTGTGCAGAGCAAGCTGCTGTTTAGAGCTTGGAGCCATGGACACGTTTGTGCTGTTTGCAGAGCCTGCCTCTGTTTGCAGAGCCTGCCAATCATGGCAGGTGAGGGCGGATTGTGTTTGCAGATGGATGCTGTCAGCTCCTATTGCCCTGGCGTTCAGTCCGTGCCTCTGTGCACACAAAAAGAGGGCCTCCCAGGGCCCCACACCCCTCACTCAGAGCCTCCCACTCTGACCCTTAGCCTCTGCCAGATCAGGCTTATCCCGCACCCACTACTCACCTGGGTGAGACAGTGTTCAGAAACATCCTCTGATAAAGGGTTCCGACAGCTCCAGATCTCATTTCTGGGGTGGGGGAGCAGGGAAGGGATCCTCTCCACCCTACTCCCCCGCCCCCAAACCCCCACATGGCTCATCGTGCCTGGAGGAGCCGGATGTTCTCCATGCCCGCCCGAGGCTCGCTCTGATAGCTCCGGGTTCACCCAGGGATTAATCCGTCTCTGTGTCTGCTTCTGCCTGCACGTTCTTGTTAGTTTTGTTTTGGATGCCTGTAGGGTGGATGATGGGAAGCCAGCTGTGGAGGTTTAGTGTTTTTTTAACTTTAATAGCTTTGGTAATGTCACTGCAGCCTGTTCACCAGCCCTCTCTACTATTCCCCAAGGCTCCGGGCAAGCTGTGGCCAGGCTCTGCATTAGCCAGGCAGGAGGGCACAGGTCACAGCCCCTCAGCCACCCCCAGGATGGTGGAGCAAAGAAGGCCTGAGGGAAGCACAGCTAACTGGTTCTTTGCTCAGGGGTGGTAAAGCTGCTTCCAATGGTGGTCTTCCTTTGCTTTCCATGTCCACGGAGTTTTGGTGTTCTCTTTTTGTTTTGAGTCTGCCTGTTGATGATGATGAAGCTGCAGACAGCAACCAACATTCCTAGGACCCAAGTATCACAGCACCAGAGCCCAGAAGTTCAGAGGGTTGTGGGGGGGCTCTCCAACAGCCAGCCCTCCAGAGTACTGACCCCACATTTTAGTTCTCCCCAGAGCCCCAGTTCTCTACCTACTTCCTAAGATGACTACAGATTCTGCAGGAACCTCTCTAACAACCTAAATCATTCATGAGATACTGCTCAGACAGTGTGTGAGGAGAACTGTTGCCGGGTCAGTCCTTGCCAAGGAGGCTCAGAGGATTGCAGAGACATTGAGAAACACAGAGGCATGCCTTTACCTGCCCAGAGGCAGGTGGTGACACCAGAACTTCTGCCACTTATTCCAGGGGTGCAGGCACTCTTCCAGGCACTGGGGATGTGAGAAAGGCAGCGGAGCGAGTGGAAAAGGCCCCTCTCCTTGAGAAGATGTCCCTCTCCTTGAGAAGCAGGCAGGCAAGTGAGTCCAAATAAATGGAAAAGAACCAATTGAGTGAGGCCCTGAGTTGAATTGCCAGGACCACATAGTACCTGAGCACTGCCAAAAGTGGCCTTGATGATCTGCCAGCACCTCTGGGAGTGGAATTCTGGTAATAAATGAATAAGTAGAAAAGAAAATGTTTGGTTGTATGAAGTGCCACTAGGGAAATGCAGGGGGATCTCAAGAGACAGGAGTAGTGTGGGTTAACGTACATGAAAGAGAAACTTCCTTCCTCATTCATCACACCTGAGTTGGGAAGGGAAAGCCCTGCTACTGCTCCCCAAGGCCTGAGATTTGAGGGGGAATGGCTGGCGGCAGGTAAGGACGGTCAGCTATTCTGCCATCTTGAAACATGAATGAGTTTGACATGCTCTTCAATTGGTTTTGCTGACTCAGTTACTTTAAAATGACCTTTCCAGGGCTGGAGAGATAGTACAGTGGATAGAGCACTGTACTATCTCTTGCACATGGCTGATCCATGTTCTATCCCCAGCATTCCATAAGGTCCCCCATTCACTTCCAGAAGTGAATCCTGAATGCAGAACCAGGAGTAACCATTGAGCATTGCTGGGTGTGGGCCCCTGAATAGAGAAAGACCTCCCCATACAGGCATCTCCTGCTGCCAAAGCTTATTTCCCCTTCCCGTTTAAGAGGGGCAGCATACTTCCCTCCACCCAGAATGTGGCCCTCGCATTGCTCTTCTCCATGCCCAGCACCCCTCTTTCCACCCACTGCCTCTCCGTTTCAGAAACATTCAGCAGCCTGGACCACTTCCCCTTCACAGCTGAGCTTGTAACCAAAATTGGCTGTTGTAATAGCAAACTAAATGCTGCCCTAATACCCAGATCAATCTTCCTGTGAAATAACTCATTATTCAGGCTCTGATTGTAGGGGAAGGCATAAAGACAAGAACAGTTGGAGGAAGGGCAGTGTCAGGTAGCACCCAGGAGTGCAGGGAGAGGCTTGGGAGAGGAGGGCAGATTATGCAGGCTATATCTTAAGAGAAAGCCTCAGGCTTACTCTGGTGGAAAGACTGTGAGACCAAGATTCCCACCCTCTCCTGGATGGGACCCACTTTTGCAGCTGATATATGGGTGGAGCCAAACAAATTATGGGGTTGCTCTAGGAATTATCTTCTCAGATCTTGCTGAGGTCAGGATATGCAAGTGGGAGCAGGAGGTGAATCTCAGGGACAAGCTCTCTCTTCTGTTGCCACTTGCACATTTCGGGGGCAGTGCAGGAGCCAATCCTGAATATCCCAAAAAAGAGAATCTGTATTGTTGGAGCACTCTTCCCCAGATGCTGTCCATTTATCCACTCATCCTCATCTATAGATCCATCAGTATACATCAGTATACCCACCTCCCCACCTCACTCAGTGTTCCCACCCCCATCTTCTTATCCATCCACCCACCCACACATAACTCTTGGTTTCTTACTGCATTTCTGCCAACCTGCGTCAGAGAATGCTTTGAGAATAAGAACTTAAAGCATTGAGAGTTGGGAGATCACATTTTGTTCCTCACACTGGGACAAAGAGGAACATGACTGACAGTGAGACAGGCCCCTCTGTTCTCCGGGCCTTGTTCTCATGGAAACAGTGCAGCAGAGCAGGTAGGGCTGGCTAGGAACCCCCCAGCCCTGAGGCATGAAAGAGTCCTCAGGCAGGGCAGAGGGCTGGACCTTGCTGTGAGTCTGCACAGAGTTGCTTGGGGTGTGGTGTGAATGAGACAAGACTAAACACACCTGCTCAGAGTCGGGAGCAGAATAGTGGCAGGAAGAAGCAAGAAGGAAGGGTAATGTAAACACTGAAGTACTGCGGAGAAGAGGACTGAGATGGAGAGACAAATGCAGTCAGGCAGTGAGGCAGAGGAGAAAAGAGAGAGGGGCAGATGATGCTAGCCTGAAAAGTGAGAACATCATTCAGTTCTATCCAACAAATTCTTCCTTAGTACTTCCCATGAGGTGGGCATGTGACTGAGCTCTAAAGAACAAAAAGGAATAAGAAACCTGCTCCCCACTCCCAGGAATTGAGAGGACAGGGTAATATGTCAGATGTTCCATGTTAGCCACTATCAAAAGGGGAATCATATGATGGGAGGCATCACCCTCCCAACCTCAAACTTTACTACAAAGCAGTAACAATTAAAACAGCATGGTACTGGAACAAAGGCAGACCCGCAGACCAATGGAACAGGGTGGAATATCCCTACACACAACCCCAAATGTATGATCATCTAATCTTTGATAAGGGAGCAAGAGATGTGAAGTAGAGCAAGGAAAGCCTCTTTAACAAATGGTGCTGGCACAACTGGACAACCACATGCAAAAAAACGGGCTTAGACCTTGACCTGACAACATGCACAAAAGTCAGATCAAAATGGATTAAAGACCTCAACATTAGACCACAAACCATAAGGTACATTGAAGACAAGGTCGGCAAAACCCTCCAGGATATTGAAGATAAAGGTATCTTCAAAGGTGACACGGAACTAAGCAATCTAGTAAAAACAGAGATCAACAAATGGGACTACATTAAACTAAAAAGCTTCTGCACCGCAAGAGATACAGTGACCAGAATACAAAGACTATCCACAGAATGGGAAAGGATATTTACACAATACCCATCAGATAAGGGGTTGATATCAATGGTATATAAAGCACTGGTTGAACTCTACAAGAAGAAAACATCCAACCCCATCAAAAAATGGGGCGAAGAAATGAACAGAAACTTTACCAAGGAAGAAATACGAATGGCCAAAAGGCACATGAAAAAGTGCTCTGCATCACTAATCATCAGAGAGATGCAGATCAAAACAACCATGAGATACCACCTCACACCACAGAGACTAGCACACATCCAAAAGAACAAAAGCAACCGCTGTTGGAGAGTATGTGGGGAGAAAGGAACCCTTCTTCACTGCTGGTGGGAATGCCGACTGGTTCAGCCCTTCTGGAAAACAATTTGGACGATTCTCAAAAAATTAGATATTGAATTCCCATTTGACCCAGCAATACCACTGCTGGGAATATATCCCAGAGAGGCAAAAAAGTACAATCGAAACAACATCTGCACATGTATGTTCATCGCAACACTGTCTACAATAGCCAGAATCTGGAAAAAACCCGAATGCCCCAAAACGGATGACTGGTTGAGGAAACTTTGGTACATCTATACAATGGAATACTATGCAGCTGTTAGAAAAAAGGAAGTCAAGAATTTTGTAGTTAAGTGGATGGGCATGAAAAGTTTCATGCTGAGTGAAATGAGTCAGAAAGAGAGAGACAGACATAGAAATACTGCACTCATCTATGGTATATAGAATATCAGAGTGGGAGACTAATACCCAAGAACTGTAGAAATAAGTACTAGGAGGTTGACCCCATGGCTTCGAGGCTGGCCTCACGTTCCGGGGAAAGGGCAACTCAGAGAAGCGATCACCAACTACATTGTAGTCGAAGGCCATGTGGGGGAAGGGAGTTGCGGGCTGAATGAGGACTAGAGACTGAACACAGTGGCCACTCAACACCTTTATTGCAAACCACAACAGCTAATTAGAGAGAGAGAACAGAAGGGAATGCCCTGCCACAGTGGCAGGGTGGGGTGGGGGGGAGATGGGATTGGGGAGGGTGGGAGGGACGCTGGGTTTACGGGTGGTGGAGAATGGGCACTAGTGAAGGGATGGGTTCCCGAACTTTGTATGAGGGAAGTATAAGCACAAAAGTGTATAAATCTGTAACTGTACCCTCACGGTGATTCTCTAATTAAAATAAATAAATAAATAAAAATTTAAAAAAAAAGATTTATATGATAAAGCAACTATCATCTGGGGATAAGAAATGCTATCTCAGCAAATATACTTGTGAAATATGCATCCTAGCTCAATTTTCTTTTAAGATTCAAAATCATCTTTTGTTATTCTAGACTTAAACAGTATTTTAGTATTCAAAAGTATAAAATAAAACGAATATTGTATTTCAAAATAACATTAAATAAAATTTAAAGTATGCTTTTTTAAAAAAAAAAAGGGGGGGAATCATAATATCCAGCTCGTAGGAAACAGTTATAGGTCCTCTCTGGGATCTTACTAACTAAAGGAGTCTACGTAAAGTCCTCAGGAAGTAGCTATAGGCGACCATCTCCTTTGGAGATGAGGAAACTAACTTCACCTCAGAGAGGTCACACAAGGAGCTCCCCAGCTGGTGGTGGAGGCAGGATTCAAACTGAACAGCCTGCTCTCAGATCCATGCTCAGCTATCAGGCTCCACACAGACTCAACAGATGGGTTTGAAAAACCAAGCCACTCACCTCTGTTGGAATATAGCTCTAAACATTTTAGGTTTAACATTAGTTTGTCCAACAATACAAAATATATTATTTCGGTTCTGCTTTGGGGTAGGGATTGGGGTTTGGGATGGAAATATCCAAAATATGGTGGTGGGAAGGTGTCATGATGATGGGATTGGTGTTTGAATATCAAATGTAATCAAAAATTGTGAACTACTTTATAAAATAAAAAAAAATTTTAAAAAGTGGTTTGTTCTTTCTCCCTGGCCCCAGGGAGCTTAGGTTTATTGGGTTACATCCATCACAGTGCTCCCATTCCTCTGTGTTTATCTGTAACCTCTTCTCTGTGCTCTGCTTCCCCAACACGTCAATCACCTGTATCCCCAGATCAGACTCTGTTGACTTGTAAGGTCAGACCCTTCTAAGGACTCTGGTTTTGTATTTGTAAATGAAATGCTGCTTTTCTCTTTTCATATATCCTTTTGCATAGTTTATTTCAGAGCAATGTCCTGTTTGTATAGACACAGGAAGACAATTAATGCTATGCTTTTGTCACTTGGGAGTTAATTGACTCTGAATAATATTCACTCCTGGGCATCTGGTTTCTCGACTTAAGCCTTAGTTGCCCTCTTAGCACCCCAAAATATGGGTCCTGACAAGGGACTGGATGAACCCAGGGCAAGCTGTGAGCTACTCTGGCATTGAAAGGGGCCAGGTCATAATACTTAACTGTAAGTTAGGAGCACCGGTCATGGGCAAATTCTGTCATGATCCAAAACAACTGGACAAGGACCCTGATTAGTATTAGAAAGGGCTCATCTGGCCTGAGCACTGTAGTCTGAGTTCTATAGGAGATGTCCCCAGGAGAGCCACTATATAAGCTTAATGTATTTTCTTACTGTGTCTATACAAAATGACTAATATTATTAAGAAGTAGAATTGAGATGAATGTTAAAATGGTTGTTGGACTAAGGAAAGGAGAAACACACCCCTAGATAGTATTTCGCCTTTAGGTGGGTCATCTTGCTGGATGAGAATTTGTCCTAGAAGAAGCTTACCCTGAGGGAAGGACTTTACATCTGTTGATTGCAAGACCACACCTATGTGTAGTTGCTGCTCTCAATGCTTGGAGGTTGGGGATAGACAAAGGCTTCGAGATGGGGCAGCTGAGAGACCAGCATGGGGGACAGGAGGAGGTGGGAATGAGGGGCAGTGTGAGACTGGAATGGGGAGCTTAGTGAGACTGGAACAAAAGCATGGGGAGAACGGAATAAAAGGCAACTGATCACCAACCAGCCTGGCACCCTGTTCTCTTCTTCACGTGGCTGTTGGTGGTGGTTGCAGGCTGGAGTGGGGAAGTGACGCATGGCCACCAAATGCACATGGCGGGTGAGAGAGACTACACCACCACTACTGCTCACTTATTTATGTTGTGATTATACAACCTCCAGCCCAACTCCAGGCAGTTTCATCCAACAGTCTGATTCTTTCCCTGTCCCATTTTCTGAGTCTGATAATATGTACAAGTGCTGCACGTTGGAAATCAAGGCATGACCCAATCGAAGGAGAAAGAAGCAGGGGTATGCAGGGCAAGCTCTGATTCTGGGCTGGGAGCTGGCCATGCTTCATCTGAGGTTACCACACTCCTTCTTGGTGGTAGTGGAAAAGTGAATTGAATCTGTGGTGCATTGTCCCTAAACTCAGTCTTTCTCATACGTAAACTCAGTCTTTCCCATCAGGGACCTTTGTGCCCTGCAATGAACTTCCTGGGAATGTCACTGGTATCAGTCATCATCTGCAGAGATGCTGAGTGAGAGGTGGTGGCTGTGGGCTCGGCTCCACAGGCACATATCCCCAGCAGCAGATCAAGACACAGCTGAGTGGCTGAGTCTCCATCACCTAGGCATCAATTCTACTAGCCCTCTTTCTGCACGAGACTAAATTACCTTTGGTAGGACAAGAGAGAAATGTTTTGCTCTCATACAAGAAATTCAGGGAGGAAGTCAATTACATACACACACACACACACACACACACATACACATACACACAGGGTTCTTCACAATCAGTCCACCATTCTCCTCCTATTTGAGTCTCCTCTGTCCTCATACGAGCCTTTCTTTCTATGGTCCAAAATGCCTGTTGTAACTTCAGCTTTTGTACCCACATTACAGCTACCAACGGCAATCAGACTTTGAAAATGACTTTGTAGAATTCCCATGCAGCATGTCCACTTGGACCTCCTGGGCCAGAACCTAGTCTCATGGACACAACTAGCTACCAGGGAGGGTGGGCAGGAGCCCAGAAGCAGTTTAAGCATTTACCTGGAAAGTCCAGAAGCTAAGTCTCCAGTGTGGTCACAGGTCCACAGGTTCTGAGGGAAAACTGACATCTTCAAACGCATCCCTACTGTATGATGAGAGAGAAAGAGAGGAGGAAGGGAAGGGAGGGGGAGAAAGGGAGAGAGAAAGAGAGAGCAAGCAAGAGGGGAGGGAGGAAAAGAGAGAATAGGTAATAGTAAATTTTGCTTTACATGTAAGCTTGATTTCAGCCAGGTGCACAGCTAAGGGTTTTGTTGCTACAAAAGGAAGGCAAATGAATATTTAAGAGCCACTCAGCCATCTTTGCCATTTTCTCTTGATTTGAAATAATGCTGCTCGTTGGGACAATGGAAACCATCATCCAGGAATGCAAGTGTGGTCCCTGGCTCAGAGACAGGACCCAGAGACTTGTCAGTGCTAGGGAAGTTAGGAAGGGGGTGTGTGTCCCAGGATGAGGGAGGAACTGCAGGGTATAGCACAGTAGCTGGGTGTGACCCAGCTGCCTCTGACACCCTGTGTCCTGAGCCTGGTCAGTATCCGGAGGGGAGCAGGGTTCCAAGTGCTGGGTATGGGAACCAGGGTTTAGAGGCAGGAGGCAGGTGGTCCCCACGCTCACAGGGCCTGGGAGGAAGGAGTGTCGAGCAAGTGGCAAGCGCCTGCAGTAAGGACAGAGAAGACTCCTCATGAGCAGCTCCTGCTGACTCAGTCCCAGGGTGTGTGCCCTCCCTCCCCCCCCACAAAGGCAGAGTTGGGCCAGTGTGGGGAATGGGGACTGAAGGGGGAGTCCTGGAAGCCTGACCCCACCCCCCCTGCACTGGAAATGCTATTCTAAACAGAATGAAGCTGGGGCGGCAAAACAAAGCTATTCCGCTGAATAAATGTTCTGCATTAAAGCAGCCAGAACTGCAATGAATTAAACATCAGGTCTGAATGAAGGGAAAATGCCATGATTTATAATTGCTTCAGGCAGGAGGCAGCCTGGGAGTGAGGCTAAAGCTCCACCAGGAGCCCATTTCCCCACAGAGTTGTGGCTGCTTGAAGAGGAGCTGGGGGCTGCCTTTCGGGTGGTGGGAACAGGGTGGAGTCTTCCGGAAAGTGGGGGAGATGGGCCAAATGAGAGCCATGGGCAGTGGAAGCCCAACTCCCAGAGACCCAGACACACGTGCCTCTGGTCTCCTTGGCAGATCACAGACACTGAACACCTGCCTTGGCGGCCTGGGTGCTGGCAGCAGGAGAGAATGTGGGTGACAAACTGCTCCATGTGATGGGAGGTACTGCGGTCACAGTGCCTCTGGGTCTCTGGTGCTGAGCTCTGGGGCTCTGCCTAGGTCTTGGGTAGGAGGGAGTGTGGGGGTGGGGAGGGGATAAACAGGATGTACTGACAAGTGCTTGGAAAAGCTGCTCTGGAGATGCCAGTCACAGCAGTTCTGCTTCTTACAGGCAGTGTGGGGTGGGGGTAAGAAAGATCTTGGGGACACCTGGATTAGAGCCCCAGCACATCTGAGGACCCCTGGCAAGCCAGGTTCTGCACCTTAGTACCTTCTATATTATTATTATTATTATTATTTTGGTTTGGGGGCCATACCTGGAAATGCTCAGGGGTTACTCCTTACTCCTGGCTCTGCACTTAGGAATCACTGCTGGTGGAACTCAGGGAACAATACGGTACACTGGGGATTGAACCCAGGTCAGTCACATGCAAGACATGCCTACCCTGCTGTACTATCTCTTCAGCCCTTGGTTTCTTCTGAACAGATTAGACCAGTGTGGAACAGTGTGGTAACACCTGCCTGAGAGATGCAAGTGATTCAGTCACTACAGGGAACACGCACAGTTCTGCCTGGAACATTCCCTGTGACTGCCAGCTCCTGTTGGGTTCTTATACTGAGTCTGTTCATCAACTGAGCACCCAGAAAGGAAATCGCAAGGCTGACTTTACGGTCTTGGGAGACTGCCAAAGCCCACTTCCCAAGCAGTTCCCTGGGGAGCTGGTTAAAGTGCAGCCTGGGGACCAGAACAATAATAAAGCAGGTAAGGTGCTTGCCTTGCGTGGACCAAACCTGGGTTGATCCCCAGCACCGCCAGGAATAATTCTTGGGCCCAGAGCCAGGAGTAAACCCTCAGCAGAGCAGAGTGTGGCTACAAAACAAAACAAAAGGCTGACCCTGATGTCCCAGATCCTTGCTGGCACCAGATCCTGTTTTTTTAACTGACGTCCAGGTGATGCTGGGACCCTGCTTCGGAGGAGCTGGAGGGGCAGTGCTGGGCCCAGGGCCTCTCCTTCGCCAGTCTGGAGGTCTGCTACTTCTGGTAACAATGAGGGAGGTAACAGGTTCTCTGCCCCCAGGAGCCTCTTTTCCTGGAGAAGCCATCAAGTATATCACCCAAGAAGGCTCTGCCTTAATTTCTCACTGACAGAACTTTATCAGTTCATAGAGACCACCCCAAACATTCAGGCCATCCGTCTTGCCAAGATATTCCTGATCTATAACAAATGGCACCTAAATCCCTCCCTGAAATTTCTCAACAGCTTATGCTTGTGACAGGACTGTTGTGAAAATAGAGATGAGTGGGCAAATGTAGTTGTGGGCAGCTCCCCAAGTGTACCTGGGTCACTTAGCTTCCTCAGCAGTGTTTGAGGGTCACAGGAGACCCTGCTTTGGAGTGTAATCCATACAGACATCTAAAGGTATCCAAAATGGATGATTTGGGGCTGGAGCAATAGCACAGCGGGTAGGGCATTTGCCTTGCAAGCGGCTGACCTGGGTTCAATTCCCAGCATCCCATATGGTCCCCTGAGCACTGCCAGGAGTAATTCCTGAGCCAGGAGTAACCCCTGTGCATCACCAGGTGTGACCCAAAAAGCAAAAATAATAATAATGATAAAAATTTAAAAAGTAATATTAACAAAATGGATGATTCAGTGAAGAAAGAAAATTACAGATAAGATTAATCTCATTTAAGTAAATGTACACTAATTCACACTTGCAAATTCTAGAAGAATTGCATCAAACTCTTGGTAGTAGTTACCAAGTGTGAGAGAAGGGGGGTTATGAGGGACTTTAACTATCAATGTTGGGAATTTCTAACATTGCTTGATTTTAAAAACAATTAATAGAGATGACTTTGGTGAGGAAAAAATAACCCTGTATTTTAATAAATGAATGTTTTAAAAGTCATGAGGGCCGCAGAGACGTCAGGGTAAATTGCTTGCTTTGCACATGGCTAACCTTGGTTAAATCCCCGGCACCACCTAAAGTCCCCTGATCACTGCCAAGAACGGTTCTTGAGTGCAGAGCCAGGAGTAAGCCCTAAGCATCACCACGTGTGGCCCAAAACTCCAAAAGGAACGTAAGAGAAAAAAAGGAGAGACAAGTGCCAGGCTTTTGGGCTTCTGCAGAGAGGGGATTCAGCGAGTCACCTTCTCCTGGCCAGCACGGCCAAGGGGCCTGGAGTGAAAAGGCCTGGCTGTGAGTCTGGCTTTGCTTGACCAGCTGTAGAGGCTCCTGTGCTTACTATTCCTGCTCTTGGGTGCCCCTCTCTCCAGCTGGCTGCCTCCCAGCCTCCCACTCATCCTTATCCTCTCTGGGAATCTGCCCTTGCCCCCCACCCCTCTTGGGTTTTCTCTGAGGGTAATACACTCCCCTGACTCCACACTTTCATCTCTTTGCATGGAAATGACCATTTCCCTGTTAATAAAGGGAAATACAGACCCGGAAGTTCACCTTTAAATCATGTTCACCTTTAAATCTCCCCACCCACAAATCTGGCACAGAACTGGGGATATAGTTTGTACAACTTTTGATTAAAGTCCCTCAGATTATCCTGGGTTTTCCTAAGGGGGTGCTTGGCTGTCAAATAGAACACCCCTCCTGACCCCCTCACACACACCCTCTATCTACCCCTGCACACACACCCTGGAAGGAGGAAAGAGGAGAGGATTGATGGGGTGGGGGTGATGAGACCCTACCTAGTGGCTAGGTAGAGGAGTGGCTGCAATACCCTGCAGGGAGAAGCGGTGGTGGGCTTGGGGTTGGTCAATCCATCTCTTGGAGCAGGTAAAGAAAGGATGATCAGGGTCGGGGAAGGGCCCTGTATTAACATTTCCCCAGAGCATCCAGAGTGGTGGAGCTGGAGCTTGGCGCGAAAACATTAGAAAAGCATGAGGAAGCCCAGAGACCACCCCCCTTGTAGCAAGAAGTGATTGTGCAGGGGGCAATGTGGAGAGGATCTGCTGGGGTATTATCACAGAGACCCTGGGATGCGGCTCTGGCAGGAGGGACCGCACCAAGGCATTTTCTCCTGCAGGGAGATGGCATTTGTAAGGTTCTTGGAGATCAAGGTTCCGTTAGTTCCTGGGAACCCTCCAGGAATTCTGAGCCAACACGGGGGTGAAAAGGTGGCAGCTGCCCACTCTGCACCCCCCTCCCACCTGCCATGAGATGTTTCTCTGGGATGGGACCGCACAGGAAATAGCTGAGGGGAAAGAGGCATCCTATTCCTGAAACAAACCTTTTTCTCCAGGCTCTGTGAGGTCTCCGCAAACCCCCCAGTCACCAAGCCAGCACCCTGCCTATTTTCATAAACCAGAGCAGGAGACCCTGGTGGGGCCCTTCTCTTTCCTCATCCTAGGATGCCAGCAGTACAAGCCTCCTCTCTTAACCCTCCACAGTCCTGGGACATCAAAGCACCCATCACCCAGGGCATCTGTTCCTAATGGGATTGGGAGGGTTGTCTCTTGAGGAAACAAGGAGTCAAGGAAGTGCCAATGTCACCAGCAGCCAGACCATCTTCCTGAACCTCCCCTGGACAGAGTTGAACAGGGATCCTTCGGGCTGCTTATTTAACTCAGGTACCCTCATTTTTGTTTATTTCTTCACCTGGGGTCAGAGAGGTACATGTTAACATCCACTGCCCTCACCTGCCCCCTCAGCCCCAGTGGGCTCCCACCTGCCCCAAGCTTCTCCTATGGATTCTATTTTTGTCCGATTTCTCATCATGTCTTCCATTGGCTCTGGCTCCTCTCCAGAAGCTCCGATCCTTCTTACACGTGACAGCTAAAATAAGCTGCCAGGAGAGGGCTGGTTGCAATGGGCTGATCACAACTCGACTCGCCGCTTTTTCCTCTGTAGCTTGTCCAAAGGAGGCCAGGCCTTGGCCCCCTCTCTCCTCACCCCCTTTGAGACAGACAGAGCTCAGGGTCAGCTTTGAAGCTCCTTGTCTTTTAGAAATTATGCTGTGTTTCTCCCCACTTGTGCAAATCATTTCTTCTACTCAGTCCAGGTTCTCCTGAGTTATATGACTCCTCCACATCTTAGGTGGAGTCTTTTCCTCCAGGTGCTCAGGATCCAGTCAAGATCCAGATTAAATTACTTCCTGGGTCTTTGTTCATCATTTGTTCATTTATTCATCCATTTAGTCAATTATGACTTAACTCATTTTCTTCCTTGTGCCAAACTCTTAATTAGCTGGGGGTGGTGGGTGTAGACACAGCATGCATCAAACAAGGGATGCTTTAATTATTATCTCTGGCCTCCTTGGAGATCACCTACTTCACTAGGAATATTCACATGGGACCAGGACTTCTCAGGGACATATGGCAGAAAATGAGAGAATTACCTCTTTGGGATTAATATTCCATCAGAGAACAACTATTTCAGTAATGCCCAATATGTTGCTGCATGCATACAGCTATGTGTGTGAGTGTGTGTGTGTGTGTGTGCGCGCGTGCATCAACAACATTTTTTTTTTGGCGCAACCAGTAGTAGCTTTATTGCTAAATAAAGCAACCAACGCGCTCCTTTAAAATGACACGCGACACGGGAGCCCCGGCTCTCGGCGCAGAGAACCACACGCCCGTCAGCCCCGGCCGGCAGCGCCTCGCGCTCTCGGGTGTCCGTCGGCTGGGCTAGGTCCACTTCTTGGAGACGTTGAGGTGGTCGAGCTGGTCCCTGATGGACCTGTGCGGGGGGAACTTGGCCATGTGGGCCGCCTGGATGGCCTCGAAGGCGTGGCCGTGCTCCTGCTTGGTGCTCAGGCACGGCGTGCCCAGCCAGCAGTGGTTCTCGGCCTCCGTCTCCAGGGCCGGGGCATGTTCTGCTTCGTCCGGGAGGTGACGAGGCGCGGCCGCCGGTGCTTCCCGATCCACGGGCGGCCCGGGATGCGGCTGCGGAGGGGAGGGCCGTCAGGAGCAAAGCGCTGGCGAGGGACGCGAGTCGGACGGTCTGCGGCCCGGCTCGCTCGGCGGCCACCGCAGAAGGACGCGAGCCCGCGAGGGACAGGACGCAGAGGGGTCTCGTGAGAGGAAAAGTGCGTAACGCCTGCCGGCTTAACTCGCATCAACAACATTAACAGGAAAACTTCCAAGTGTCAATCACTGTCATCCCCTTGCTGATCAATTTGCTCGAGTGGGCACCAGTAACGTTTCCATTGTGAGACTTGTTGTTACTGTTTTTGGCATATCAAATACACCACAGGTAGCTTTCCAGGCTCTGCCATACGGGCAGGATACTCTCAGTAGCTTGCTGGGCTCTCTGAGAGGGACTAAGTAATTGAACCCGGATCTGTCTGTGTGCAAGGCAAACACCCTACCTGCTGTTATCACTCCAGCCCATCTATCTATCAATATCTTCATGAATCACGAATCACAAAATCCCATTAATCGTCGATTTCTCGAGCGGGCTCAGTAACCTCTCCATTCGTCCTTTCCCTGAGATCTTAGAAGTCTCTCCCGACTCGGCCCTCCCAAGGATGTCGCACTGGAGGCTCTTTCAGGGTCAGGGAAATGAGATCCAGCTTGTTACTAGATTTAGCATATGAATACCCCATGGGAAGCTTGCAAGGCTGTCCCATGTAGGCAGGAAACTCTCAGAAGCTTGCCAGTTTCTCCCAGAGGGAGAAGTAGGCTAGAAGATATCGTGTGGCCGCAAAGCGGCTGCGTGCTTCTGGGAGCTTGCTTTTAAGTCTCTGGATGTTGGCCATTGATGGGATTACACACACTTGGGTTCCTCTGCCGGTACCTTCATTCGTGAGGTTTGTTTGATGTGTGGAGAGGGGCCTTGAGCATGGCTGTGGCTAGGTTCCGGTGGTCTTCGGCTGCCGGGAGCTCTGCTTGGGGTGGGGAGGGAAGATGGAGCCCATCCCCTCTGAGGGGCCCCAGGGAAGACAGCCAGGCATGCGGGCAAGAGACTCTCTTATTGGTAAGATATTTATCAATATCTTAATAAAATAAAATTTGTTTTTTCTTCCTCTAAATCCAGCATAGTTTGTGTGACTCTCTGGGGAAAATAACCTTTCCAGGGCACCTGGTTGCCTTTGTCTTATGGAGTTATGAAAATGTGTGTCAGCTCCATTCTTCATTGGCTGAGAAAAGAGGATTTGGGAAACTCAAACCTACTTTTAAGTGCCCCGGCTGGAAGAGAACTTCTTGCCTACTAGCCTCCTGCCACTGGCCAGGACTTGTTACCACATGGTCCTCGAGGGCTGCAGGGAGACTGGGTGCTTTGACTCTCCAGGTGCTCCTTGAGAAGGCACAACGGACAAAGAACACCATCACAGTGTCCCTCCTGGAGCAGCTCCCATGACTGGAGTCCAGAAACGAAAGGTCAGTGAATTCCCACCTCCAGCTCAACCTTGGTCTTCAGCAACCTGTCTCTAAAGTGATTCTTCTTCGATGGAATAGGACCAGAACCAGGAGTTCTGAATCTCCTTTGACATGCTCCCATCATTGGATCAGTCAGATAGGCCTTTGGCTTGAACCCAAAGTCCTGGAAGGGCCTTGGTTACCTGGCCTCACTGTTTAAGATGGTTTGGTAACCCCATTCAGGGGTTGGTCAGGCCTGTAGTCTTCAGTCCCTCTTCTGGCCTCCCCCTGCTCCACCTCTCTGGGCTGGTCCCTACTAGCTGTCTTCCTCCTGTTCAGTGTGATCCTCTCTGCCTAGACCAGTCAGGCCACAGCTTTTGTTCAGGAAGCTGCTAGCCTCAGCTCCCACTGGTGCCTTTCCTGTCAACACTCCTCTTTTTTCTCCATTTCTTTTTGACCTGAGATCGAGCAGTCCTCTTCAGGTTGCTTTTTTTCTAAATTTTTTCAAAGCCCACTGGGCCCTGGGCACTTCTAAGGCTGGTATAAACAGAGCTCTAGATCCATCTCCTCCATTTAGACTTGAGTTGATTTCTGGTTCCTGCTGTGGGAGTAGGAAGGAGCCAGGGATAAGAGTGAGTGTTCAGTGAGGCAGAGAAAACTAGAAACCAGGCACAGACGAAAGTGTCTCTCTGGTTGTCCCCAATCTATTCCTCACTCTCCTAAGGGCTGTGTCCTCTAAGTGGATTCTCGGGATAGAATGTGCGGGGTGGACACATGCCTTAGAAAGCAGTGGCTGATGCTCCTCTGGGCTAGTGAAGAGACAAAGGGAAAACAGGTAGAGCTGAGCCCTCCATGTTAGGCCAGAAAGTGCAGGCAAGGCTGCATTGCCCCATCCTTGCTAGCCTCTGTTCTGCGAACACTGGTGGGGAGATGTTTGGATGCAGGCAGGGTCTTGCTACAACACATAAATCAGCCCCAGGAAGGAGACCAGCTTCTCACATCGTGGGCTCACTCCACCATCCATCCTGGCCCACTCAACACAGCCCTGGCAGAGCAGAAGACAGACAGCTGAGTCCTCTGCATTCAGAGGATTAGCTCTGAGGCAGGGAAATAAATAAAATCAGAAACCATAAATAAGCCCGTTGGCCTTACATAGGGTGAGTATGTAGAAGTGGGCTCTGCTTCCAAGGATGTGATTACATTCTGAACCAGCCATGCACAGACACCTGGAAAGGCAGGGCGCACCCTGGCAGACAATGGGAGGGGAGAGTCATCACATTTTGGAAGACAGGAATTTCACAGAGAGGACTTAAAACTTCCAGGAGAAAGAGATAGGGAGACAGAACAGGCTTAACAGGCTTGCCTCGCCTCCTGTTAACCCTGGCTTGAACCCCTGGTACTACAAGATATGGTTCTAGGAGCACAGTCAGAAGTCACTCCTGAGCAAGATGCAGGAATAGCCCCTGATCAACACCCACTGCCCCATACCTATGTACAGTTGCAGGGGATTCTCACACCAGCTTGATGTGGGATGAACTTGCAGTGCTTTTTACAAACCTAACAAGGCCAAAATCCCCTCCTCCACTGACCTGAGGACGCTGACTCCAAAAGACCAGGTGAGGGTGAGCTTTAAAGAAGCTTCAGGATCTCCCTCTGAGGAACTCAGGGGTCCTCAAAGAAGGGATTCTTGTTGAACCTAATCCTGCTGTGCTTTTCCCAGTGCATGGGAGAAATCAAGCTAATGAACAGAATGTTTCTTATTTTAAGTTCTTGCCCATAACGTCCTCTTGTTTGGCACCTGCTGCTGCCTGCGTGCTGGTACCTGGTGAGGCACCAGTCTGAACAGGAAAGCAGAGAGACAAACCATCTATTACATCTGGCTGTTGTCCTGTTGTTTTCAGTTGATCCCTGTGCTTGAGCTTAGGCTTTGTTTGTGTTCTCAGCATAAATTTAATTAAAAGTAGCATTTCTGGGTATTGGAATCTCTGAACAAAAAACTAGGAAGCGCTTCCTTCAAACCCTCTTTGGAGTAAAGTGGGTTAGGTGGGAATAAGCAAGACCTATCTTCTCATGGACCTCAGAGTATTGATAGCCTAGGGGATACAGCCCCCTTCGAGGTCAAGACCACAACCCCCAAATCTAGTGGCATAGGTGGATATCAACCCTAATTAGACATGTGACCGTGAATAAGACAATTATTAACCTCCCTGTGCCTTCATTTACTCTCAGGGGGAATGAGGGATGATGACTGCTATCCACCTCTTGCAATGATTCTAAGGACTAAATTTAAAGTTCCCAGCAGCAGCATTTCTTAGTAATACTGTCTGTTTAAAAAATGTGAGGATGTGGTTGGGGGTGGTGTGGTGTGGGGTAGAAGAGTTATCATCTTCAAATCTTTCATCAAAAGAGTAGTTTTCTCGGGGCTGGAGCAATAGTACAGCGGGTAGGGCGTTTGCCTTGCACATAGCTGACCCGGGTTCGATTCCCAACATCCCATATGGTCCTCTGAGCACCGCCAGGGGTGATTCTTGAGTGCAGAGCCAGGAGTAACCTCTGTGCATTGCCAGATGTGACCCAAAAAGCAAAAAAAAAAAAAAGAGTAGTTTTCTCTTCACATTTTGTTTTCTTTCGCTTTGATTTAGGGAACCTCTAATGCCTGCTTAGATGGCCCAGGAGCCCTTCCTGGCAATTCTTGGTCATCCAGGCCAGGGCTTAAGTATGGTGGTGCTTGGGCCCTGTGGTTCTGAGTTCCACCTGGGCCACCCACCCCAGTGCTGTGGTGCTCAGTGCCTGTGGTGCTCAGGTGTCTCGAGTGCTGCATTAGTAATTTGTCTGGGGACCATGAGATTCTGGGGATGAACCCAATGGTTCAGAGGGCCTCAGCATGTAAAACATGTAAAACATGCAGTCTGGCCCTTTGAACCATCTCCCTGATTTAGGATTATTTCCTAAGAGCTGTTTTAGATTCACAGTAAAATGTATGGACATTACAGAGACTTCTCAAATACCTGCTTCCTCCACACAAGCAAAGTCTCCCCAATTATTATTACTCACCAGAGTGGGACATTGGTACAACTTATGAGCCTACAGGGACACATTGCCCAAATTTGTAATTTATCTCAATGTTCCTTCATGGTGGCGTGCGTGCTTCCTGTGAGTTAGGATCAATGAGTAGTAACATGTATTCATCAGTATAGTATCATTTGGAGTAATTTTCACTATCTTAAAAATCTTCTGTTTATTCATCAATCCTCTCCTCACTCAAGCCACCAATCTTTTTACTTGCTCATAATTTTACTTTTTCCAGAATGTCATGAAATCGGAAGTATACAATAGGCTGCTTTTCACTGACTATTGTGTGATATTCTTTCACTCAGTGATATTCATTTAAGGTTCTTCTGTCTCTTTTCATAGCTTAAAGACCTGTTTTTCTTTAGTGATGGATAATATTCCCTTGCCTGAATAGACCAGGTTTATTTATTCATTCACCTACTGAAAGACATCTTGATTGGTTTCACTTTTTTCCAATCATGATTAAACCTGCTATAAACAATCATGGACATTTTTTTTTTTGGTGAGTATAACTTTCAGCTCGATTGGGTAAACATCAAGTAGTTCAGTTCTGGATTATTCAATAACAGTGTGTTTAGTTTGGTAAGAAATTTCCTAATTAAAAATATTTAGTCACCATGAATTACATGACTGGGTTCCAGGCTTACTATGTTCCAATACCAATACCTTTGTCAGTGTCCCCTTCCCTCCGCCATTGTCCCTTGTTTCCCTTCTACCCACCAGCTTGCCTCTATGATGCAGAGTTTGTAAAATAAATTGTTGGCACTGTGGTTTACAGTACTGTTACTGATAGGTATTCACGCATTATTCTTTGCCACCTTTCAGCAGCCCCCTCCTCTGGTTGACCTCTTCCCTCAGTCATTGTTGTACCAATTTTTTGTTAAGTGGCCACACCATTTCAGATTAACACAAGCAATAAACAAGAGTTCCAAATGGTCCAAGTATTCCCTGGAACTTGGTGGTGTTAGTGTTCTGGACTTTAGCCATTCTAACAAAGGTGCTGTGGCTTCTTACCATTGTTTTTGTTTCTATTTTTATTGATAAACTATGATGTGGACTATCTTTTCATATGTTTAGTTGCCATCAATGTATCTCCTTTGCTAAAGTGTCTGTGAATGTTTTGGGCCTATTAAATGAAAATCAGGTCATTTGTTTACACTTGTACTTAAAAAAAAGGTTCTTTGCACATTTTCGATACAGATATTTTTCTCAGATATGTCCTTTAAAAACATTTCATTGATGCCTGGAATTGGTCTCATACTCTGGACAATTTTTTAGCCACACAATAGATTAATGACCTCTCCCTCCAACCGCCCCTCCCCACCATTGTGTGTGTGTGTGTGTGTGTGTGTGCGCACACACACACACACACACACACACACTTTTTTTCAACACCCAGTGTTTCCTAGGCCTTATTCCTGGCTCTCTGCCTAGGGGTTGCTCCTGGCAATGTTTGACTGACCACATTTGGTATAAGAGACTTGAACCGGGGTTAGCCACATCCAAGGCAAGCACTGTAATCCCTGTACTCTCTTTCAGATTCCTGAATGAATACCCCTTAAAAGTACAAATTGGATAGCAGAATGTAAAATTAAAAAAGCAAAGTCTCTCTTTAAAAACCACCACCCTACCCAAAAGGCTTTTTCCACCAGCAAAATATCCACTGTTCTTGGAGGAAGAGCTTGAGTCTTGCCAGGCTTTCCTAGAAATACAAGAGGAAACAATACCTGTCCTCTCCTCTAAGGCTGATAGTTTGGGAAGACAGATGAGCAAGCATAGACAGTAAGAGGGTTAAGGAAAGACAGTGTCTAAGAAGTAGCATGCATAGTTTGCCCACTTACTTGTAAGGAAGACTGCAGGGGGTTCTGGGGGCCAAGTCAAGAGGCAGACCAGTGTTTTTTAGTGTGATCTTTGAATCCTCAGCATCAGTGCCATGGTCGGTCATGCAGTGTGAGGAAGCAATCATCTCAGACCCACTCAGATCTGTAAACCAGATGATGGGGGCAGCAATGAGTCTTAACAAGCCCTCCTGGGAATCCTGACATGCCTTGAAAATTGAGAACCACTGGCTTAGAAGAATGAATCCCTTTAAAGTTGATCACACTTCCCTGTTCTCCTGAGACAACCCAAGGAAGAGATCAGCTGAAATGACTGCAGAGATTCTCAGAAGATGATGCAGCAGGCTGAGACCCTCCCCAGGCTGGGGAATGGCTTAAGAGGCACAGAGCTGTCATGGGGCAGGAGCTGGGAGGAGCCTGCTGCAGGTGGAGAGGAAACATTCAGCTGTTTCCCAGGGGAATTAAACTTTTCCTGGGAGACATGTCTCCTCCCTTTCCTTTGCTTGAGGGAAAATGTCCCTACAATCTGCCTAACAGATTCCTCTGGAGGATGCAGCAAAGTGCACGCACCATCCATAATGAATGAGCCCATTTCCTGTGTAAATCAGGTGGGAGTTAGGACAGATTAGCCCTGGTAATGCAGTTAAAATCAAGATCATTTGTTTGCCAGATTATTGGGAAGCCAGAGTCTCTTCACAAGGCGCTCTGTGGGATCAGGGCAGGAATTCCTTCACCCCCCTCAGCGTCCCCTCAGCTCCCACCAGAATGGCAGGAAGCTACTGTGGCTGAGAATGTGTACTGCCTGAGCATAGACCTGGATTCCTCTACATGGGGGTATATGTACTTCTGTGTAGACATTTTTAGGAGAGAAAGAGGAACATTGTTCCAGAACCTGAGACCACCGACTTGGGACAGTCATGGCTGGTAACCTCCGGTCTCTTACTTTTCAGCTCTCCCCTCCCCTCGCTCCATTCTCAGCCCTGATCTACAGCTGCTGGGTAGGTCTTGGAAGGGACAGCTGGCCACCTTCTTAGTATCAATGAATGACTTCCTTCAAGACTTGTCTATTCCTGTATTCTCACAGGTGAACATTATTAAATAACCATCTTCTTCCATTAAATCAACTTGGACCTCCTGAAATGGTAAACTATTGTAGAGTAATGGCTAGTGATATGAGAAGCTCTCCCCTTTGTTCCTCAAGTTATTCTACCTGGAGCCTTCCTCATAATTATTTCTCACCCCACTACTTGGCTTGTCTCTGGAGCACTGTGGCTTATTTAAGGCTGCTATTCCTCAATCACCTCATATTTTTCATTTTTTCTTTTCCCTTTTTTATTTTTTTAAATCAAAGAATTGTGATTTACAAAGTTATTGATAATTGAGTCTTAGGCATATAATATTTCAACATCAATCCTATCACCAGTGTCAATTTCCTTCCACCAGTGTCCCCATAGTCCCTCACCCACCTCAGCCCCTACCCCATCCCTCCCTGTCAACTTGACAGGCACATTATAAAGTTTCAGTAGTTGCAGTTTAGATCTCATGTTTTCAGTCCTATTGAGTCTATTTTGAGTATATGGACATACCACTCATCCATATCACTGGTATAACTGAAGCTCTGATGTCTCTTCACCCATTACTTCCTATTCATACCCTGCCCCCTGATTTCTTTCCTTCTCTATTCTTCTCCTCTCTAAACACTATAGTAAAGGGTGATTTAGACATCTTACATCTTACTACATTTCCTCATCCAGTATTCTATATACCACAGATAAGTGAGTTCATCCTGTTTGTCTTTATTCTTCTAACTTTCTTCACTCAACATATCTTCCAGTTCTGGAGCGATAGTACAGCAGGTAGGGCGTTTGCCTTGCATCCGACCAATTTAGGTTTGATCCCTGGATCCCATATGGTCCCCGAGCACTGCCTTGAGTAATTTCTGAGTGCAGAGCTAGGAGTAACCTCTGAGCATCACCAGAAGTGACCCCAAAAGCCAAAATATAAGTAAATAAACTGGGTGGCAGTTTTAGGGTGTGATGTGACCGCTTCCAAGGCTTTCAGAAGTAAAGGGAGGTGGGAGTAGGTAGGCCACCCAAACCCCAAGAAAACCTGGAGATTTCAGTCACAGAAGCCTCATATACCAATTTTCAATAAGTTAATATCTTGAGGAGGTCCATCTTGAGATAGTGGAGTCCAGCTGGATTTTGGATTTCAAGAGCAAGTAGCTACCCAGAGGCTTTGCTTGGGTGGGCACAAGGCTGACTTGCCCCCGTATGATTTACCCCAGTCTGTTTAGCCTTGTGTGGGTCTGAGATTAACTGCAGTTTTTGATCTCTTTCAAGATTGATTTATTGGTCTCTGAAGCAAGGCAAATAAATAAGGTTGCATAGCTGAGCAGGAGGTGGTATGTGATGTGGCTAACTTTTGGCTATTTAATTTCTAGGCAAACTTGGTCCCAAGTTGATGGGTTCTGGCCAAAGGCACAACTGCAATTTTCGGATATCAAGAAACCTCAAGAAACCTGGAGGCACCATCAGGCTGCTGATACATTTGCCCTTTGGGTACAGGTTGACTTCTGGTGGCACTGCCTACCCTCACACACACACACATGCACACACACATACACAAACACACACTTTATTTTCTATAGGGAAATTTAGTCCATTGACATTAAGATAGATTTTTTTTTAATTTTATTGAATCACCATGTGGAGGGTTACATAGTTCTCAGGATTATGTCGGTTATACAATTCTCAAATACCCTTCCCTTCACCAGTGCCCATCCTCCATCACCAACCCCCCCAGTATACCTGCCGCCCCCTCCCACCTCCCCAGTCCCCACCCTTGTACTTGATAAGTTTCACTTCGTTTATGCCTTATCTCGATTACATTCCATGTTTCAACACACAACTCACTACCGTTGTTGGGGTTTCCCCCAAAAAAGAAAAGCAGTCCTATTGCCAAGGAGGCATTTGACAGTTCTCCACTGCTAAGAATATAGAGATATTAAGTCCCGCTGTTTGTTACATAACTTTTCTTTTGCCCCCTTGCCCCGCGCCACCGAGTTCACGCCTGTTTAGTAATCGCCACGCTGCCTGACAAGGAAAAAAAAAATGAAAAGGATGGTTATTTCCCGTCATCAGCAGACGTGGGGCTCTGGCTTAGTTGATAGACTAGTAGAGTGTCTGGAAGCAGTTTCTGGAATCGAAGGTCTTGCGCTGGTATCGGCTCCGGCTCGAGATTCCACCAGCGTCCCACTGTTCCATGTACATAATTTTTCCCCTTATATCCCATTCCCACGCCACCAGGTCTGTTTGCTTAATGGACATCACACTGTAGTTGACGCCACGCCGCGTTTCTTCCCGAGAAAGAAGAAAATTTCTTCCCAGCCGGCGTGGGGATATAGCTTAGTTTAGTCTAGAGAGATGGCTACCGTTTTGATTGCCTTCAATATTTCAGCAACAGACTTACTATTCTTGTTAGGATCTCCCACAAAAGTCCGACTCATTAAAAGCGAACCATTACATATTGCTGATGCTAAGATAACATTAGGTCGCGCGGCCGCGGTAGCGGCCGCGCGGTTTTGGGTTTCTGTATAAAGTCCAGGGAAAGTACAACCAGAAATAACATCACTACAAACTTTTACCCTTTTATGGTGCTCATAAGATGGAGAAGTCCTGCGCTGTGCTCAGGAGGGAGGAGTTGAGAGAGAGAGACAGGTTAAAAGAATTGGGGGATGCCCGGGTCCCACTGTTTCAGCGCACCGTGGGGTCTCTGGTCCCATGCCGGAATTAGTTCAGTGGGCTGCCTGGAGTCCAAGGGCGCTCCCCTGGGCTCTTCCTTCATGCTCGCTCTGCAGCCGGATCCAAAGGGGTAAGATAGATTTTTGACATAAAGGGCTGTATTGCCATTTGTGCACGTGTGCGTGTACCTTTGTGTGTGTGTGTGTGTGACCCAGTTGGTGTTGCAAGAACTTATTTTTAAAGTGATCTTTCAGTAATTCTTGAAGGATTGATTTAGATTTTACAAATTTTGCCAGCTCTTGTTTGTCTAAAAAGGTTCTTATCTCTCCCTCAAGTCTAAATGATAGCTTTTCAGGGTAGTAGACTCTAGACTGGATGTTTTATTCAGTCATTACTTTGACTATGTCATTCCACTCTTTCTTTCCTGGCTTATAGGATGCCATATGGAAGATCTGCTGTGATTATGTTACTTCCATATATTTGAGGGGTTTCTTTGCTCTCTTGTTGCTTTAAGTCATTTTTGGTTGTACCATTTTGATAACTGTATTTTGGCATTCTTTTTTTTTTGAGTTTGTTTTGTTTGCTACTCTTTGGACCTCTTGAGTCTGTGCAAGAGTCCCAATATATCAGGAAAGTTCTTAGTTATTATTTCTTTGACCTTCACCTTTACCTTATCCTCTTCTTCTGGTTTTTCTCCTTCTATAATTTGAAGATTATTGCTTTTGTTATTAACTAACAGAAATCTTCTATTTTCTTCAATTCATTTAATTTTCATTTTTCACTTAATTACTGGTGATTGCTAGCATTTTATCTTCCATATCACTGGTACAGTCCTCTGCACATTGCCACTCTGTTGCTATGACTTGCTATTGTATTTTTTAACTCCTTCAAATTCCATTTCTGTGAAATTTTTGTTACTCTGGATTAGCTTATCCTTAAGTTGATTGAATTTTTCTTCCAGTGATTGCTTTAGTCCCATGGCCATTGCATGAAGCATTGGGTTCCTCATCGATGAGGCATCAGGGTTTGTATGGGCTCAGTCATTTGCCAGAACTTCTGTTCCTGTCTGCCAGAGTAAATAATATCCTTTGGTTCATCTTTGTTCCTGAAGACTTTTGGGTGCTACAATTTGAGTTTCAGGTACCAGATATCTGAGGTCTGATCTATTTTGTTATTTTTTCATCCAGCAATACTCCTTATACTGTATTAGTCTAAAAATGTCTGTTTCCTTAGGATGCTACTTCACTGTCATACAGTTCAGTGTCTAATATATCCATTTATGTAGAAAGTTTAAGGTAGGCATATTTGAAGAAATATATAAGACCCAAGAACCATTGAAAGTGGTGGGGATGAAGGGGTTGTGTCCACATGATAATGGGTTTGAGGTGGCAGAAAAGTCACAGAGCAGGATGGGGCTTGGTGCCCTTGATGTTCCTGAATGATGGAAGATGCCAGAGTCACTTTTCCGGGTCCTTGGTGGGGGGTATGCCTTGTGTTCAAGAAGGATTTGGCAGGGGCTTACTTAGTCTAGAGCACCAAGGAAAAGACCAAGATGGTGCAAAAATTGTGAGCCCAGTGGGAGCTGGTCCCCTTGACCACATTGGTTCACACTAGGCGATACTCAGGGGTTACTTCTGGCTATGTGCTCAGGAATTACTCCTGGTAATGCTCAGGGGACCATATAGAATGCTGAAAATGGGACAGTCATGTGCAAGGCAGGCACCCTTCCTGCTATACTATCCCTCCAGCTCCTCTTTTACTCTTGTTTAGGCTGGGGTAGTTAAATAAGGTTTTACCAGAAACTCATGAACAAAGTAAGAAAATTAAACAAAATATAGTGTCACACACAGCTGGCCAAGCTGACTCTCTTGGGGGAAAGCCTGGTCCCTTTCTCCTCTTGTTGGTCTACTGTGCTAGCTGTTATCTTGGTTCTCACTGCCTTCAGAATCTTCCTGGGCAGCAGATCCCATGAGGTCCATGGGGATAACACCAGGGGTGGGGGCTTGTTAGAAGGGGAATAGGAGGGAGAGAGAGTCCAAGAGTGAGAGTAAGAAGTGTCTGCTTAGGGACTGATTTCATTGTTCCAGAACTCTCCCTGCAAAGATGTAGTCCTGTCCTATATCTATCTCAATATAAGAAAACCGGTGTCAATTCCAAGGTTAAGCAGACAATCAAAAGTCAGTACCCTGGAAATATGCCTGGGGTCTGCTTAGTCCTTGAATGGTCCCACTGGCTTTCATCATGATGCTGTGCCTTCTGACAATGACTCTACTTTGGGTCTATGCCCAGATATGCACCCGGTTTTGCCATCCCACATAACTCTCTTCATGGTGGACAGAACTTATTTCCTATCCTGGCACTCCCAGTTTCTCTTTTTAACAGATTAATATCACTTTTACCTGATTTATGACCAGAGAAACCGCATTGACGGCTTCCAGGATGTCTTCAATAAGAATCTGGTAAACATAGGTCTAAATCCACGTAGAACAAAATATAGGGGGATCCAGGACTTGCAAACCTTACCTACCAGTGTCCATCAGGTTTTTAAGTCCCCAAGAGAAGGATCTGAGCTCTCTGAACCTTTGGCCCCTTCCACAGGGTCCCCAGTTTTCAGGGGAGCACTGGAGAAGCAACCTCCTGCTCTCGCTGAAGATTTACTACTCCCAACACCTACTTTGGACAAAACTCATAAGTTCTGCATCATCCACAAGCCCTTGATGAATATAGTCCTGTCTGGGTGAATTATCAAATTTATTCCTCAGTACCACTCCCTGTCTCATGAACCTATCCTGCAAGTCTTAGCTCCATTGTGACATCTTCCTGGAGCCCTCTCCAAGTCCCAGAGGAGTTTCTTGTTCTCTGTTACCCTTTCTCCATATGCTTCCATCTCTTGCCTAGTACTCCAAGCATCCTTTGATAATGATTTCTCTGCAGATCTGACTCCCATGGCAGGCTGTAGGCTCCTGACAGGAATGGAGTGTTTTGCTTTGCATCCTTCTCCCTCTGTGTGTGACCTACACACTGAAGGACATTCCAAATGAGTAAGGAAATAAAGCTGTTCAGACTTTTACCATGCTCCTTGGGAATCCCTATGGAGTTCCAAGACTTAATTCCAGAGATGCTCATCTTTCAAGAACATCCATGTTCTTCTCCAAGAAGGACCCACTTTGATGAACAGAATGCTTTTTTTCTCTCCCCAAATCTTTATGCAGAAACAGCAGAAACTGTGGGGGAAGTAAACACGTGGAAGCCCACTAGAAGGCTTTTCTTATTATCTCCAAGCCAGGAGTCCTCAGAGGGGTCAAAACCCACTCTTTCCTCCTCCCACTGCCAGATGGCTCCTTTGAAACAGGCAGGTCTAATTTTATAGTCAGGGGGAGGCTGCAAGGATGGAAAGCTCCTGCTTCAGAGGCTACAATAGCACTTCAACTTATAGGGTTGGGCTCCTCCCAGGTAGCAAGACCTCAGAAGCCAGAGCCAAGTCTCCCCTGGGGAGTGTCAACATGTGTGATGAAGAAAGGAGGCTGTATTGAGGTGCGGCAGCTGTATCACTAAAATGCCTTTCTGTCCATCAACCAGAAACCTGCTCAGAGGTCTGTTATAAGTTCTTCACTCATTGGTCTTGGGTATAGGATCCAGAATTCAAATGTCCCCAGGAGGGATAATAACTTACACAATTATCAGTAAATCCCCAAGGGAAAAGTTACTTTCACAGATAATGACAGCTGTCTCAGCTTAGACTGCTATGTCAAAATAGCACAGACTAGGTGGCTGAAACAACATCATTTTCATTTTTTGTGGGGCCATGCTTGCTCAAGGCCTACTCCAGGCTGTGTGCAGACATCACTGGGTAGTGCTCGGGGAATCAAGCCAAGTCAGCTGTTTTTGCAAGACCAAAAACTTGTCTCTTCAGGCCTAGCAACAGAAAATTTCCCCACTGTTCTGAAAGTTGAAAGACCAAGATCAGTGAGGGTTCCAGTGAGGGCTTTCCATGCTTCATATAGAGACGCCTTGCTTGGTTCTCACAGGGAAGAGCCAAGATCCCCGTTGTCTTTTCTCCTTACGAAGACATAACTTTGCTCAAAGGAGCATACTTTTATTAGCTGAGAAGACCCCAAATCCCTATCATACAAATATTGTCATTCTGGAGCTTCAACAACTGGGGAATAACAGACATTCAGTATGTAATTCCCATCCCCAAACCTCCAAAATTCATGTTCTTCTGGCATACGAAACCCATTTCAAATAGTTCTCAAAGTATTAAGATATTCCAAAACTTAGAGTCTAAAGACCAAAGTCTCATCTAATAAGACATAAATTAAACTCAAGGTGTGACTCATCCTGAGGTAATATTCATCTCTATTCGTGAGCCTATGGGTCTGGCACAAGTCATGTGCTCCCAGTACAGACATTAACACTCCAAAATGGGGAAAGAAGAATGGTGTCATGGATCCTAGGAAAGTTCATAACTAGCAAAGCAAACACCAGATAACCTCTTGGATTCAGTGTTCTCTCTCCACACATGATGAGGCAGGGCCATGTGAATGGACTTCTGGCAATCCAGGCTCCAAGGCTCTGCATTTCCACGAAACCGTCCTGGTAACAAAAGGATTCTGTCAGGGGTCACCTGGCATGTTGCAACTCTGATGGTGGTCCTAAAGGTCTCTGGACTGACTTTGGGGTTCAACTTTCCTTTTCAAGAACAAAGCCTCTGTCCACCAATAATAGCTACATGATCCTGTCCTGTAGGGTCATCAAAGAAGCCCAATAACTTTTTTTATTTCATTTGATTTTTCTGACTGTGACTGTGGTACAATCCCATCTCTCTCCTGGGTTTCTGTTGAGAGAACTGATTAAGTCCATTGAGCATTTATTAAATGGTAGCTTAACTGCACTGCTCATGTTTTGTTTCATTTTTCAGTTGTTCAGAAGAGGATTTACGGCTTTCGTTGTTGTTTTATGGAGTGTCGGAGAATTTTCTAAATTCCTATTTGTTTTTGGTTAAAAATTCTTTTAACTCCCCTCTTCTTTCACATTTTTCTATAAGCAACAAGGAGGGACTCCAAATTATTCTTTCAAAGCTTTGCTTAGAAACATCCTTAGCAGACTTAGTCAGTTTCATCACCTTATGAGCATCCAGAAAACATTAGAAGCAGTTTCGCTAAACTTTGCCACTTTATAACAGGTTTTCAATAGCATATTCCTCAGTTCCATCTGAGACTGCACGTTCTAGAATTCCCACGAATGCCTAAAAGGCAACTTAAAACTCTTCTAGTAATGTCCTTTGCTTAGTTCTAAAGTACCTAGCAAACATTTAGCCATTTATGCTCCACTTCTTGCTTCCCAAATGTCTTTCACTTAGTTTTTGTCCATCACCAAATACCATACTCTTAGTGTCTTAAACAATAGATGATGCTGTTCTCAGGAGACTGGACATTCAAGGTCATGTTGCTAGCAAGGCTGGTATCTATGGATCCTCTTCCTGGCAGGCAGACATACAGGGTTCTTGCTGTAGCCTCACAGGACAGAGGCAGAACTTTGGATCTTTTCCTTTTATTATAAAATCACCATCCACTCATGGGGGCCCCACCCTCAGCATATCATCCAATGACCTGATATTCTCTGACAGGCCCTATCTTCAAATATAAGTTTTAGAGGAACACAATTTAATTCACAGTAAAATAATAGCCTATGAGAATAAAGGGATTAAAACTAAGGCTCTTGGTTAAATAAACTGCCAACATTTTCATAGTGTCTGATAACTTGCAAATAGAAAAAATATGTATATGTTTCAGTGCATGCATATGTATATGTGTGTATGTATATGTCTGTATATGCATTGAGGGGGGCGGTGTTCAGGTTGTGTAGAGGTGAGCCTAGTGGTGACCAGTAATGTTACAAAACTTGTAGGGTTTTTTTTCCAGTTTGTTTATTTTGGGTCCACACCTGGCAATGTTCAGGACTGACTCCTTGCTCTGTTCGTGGGGATAACTCCTAGTGGTGCTAGGGGGACCATATGCAGTACTGGGGATCAAACCTAGCTCAATTTTGACCCCCAAAAGCTTATAGATTTTAAACATAAATATGGATCTAAATCTAAATATAGGAAGCTAGTACAGGGGTAAGGTATAAGGGGTAAGGTATAAGAGGCAAGTCATGAAGGCCAAGGACACCATAGGGAGAAATGCTGAGCAGAGACAAACATGGCTTTTATAAACATGGGAATGAAAACATTATCATATTATCACTTAACTCATCAAGGCACAGAATTTTCTCAGACTATCCTCTGCTTCCTGAGTCTCAATTTTCCAATGCATTTACGCAGCCATTATTGCATCCCTAAGGTAACCTGTCACCAATATTAGTTTGAATTAGACAATTAGAATTGTCTTTGAAATTCATGTTAATAAACTCGGCAGATCTCCTCCTTCTGAGTCTTTGCTCAGATAGCAATGTATTTGTGAGAGTCACATCTGTTGCTGTGACTGCAGTTTTGTTCTGCTAGTGTGAGGAAGTTGCAAACTATTTATGCTTTCTTCTTTTTGTAATTTTTGATTTTTAGACCATGCCTGACAGTCTCATTTCTGGATCTGCGCTCAGGGGTCACTCTTCTTGGGCTTAGTGTACCATAAGGGATGTCAGGGATAGAATCTGGGTCAGTCATATGCAAGTCAAGCTTTTGCCCACTATGATTTCTAGTTTGGAAGCACTGCAGGTCAAGTATTTCAGGATGTGTGTGTGTGTGTGTGTGTGTGTGCGCTTTGAAGAATCTGTGGTCTCACTTCTCCAGGGTAGATATCTACTGGTGGAATATCATATATTGCTTTTTGGGTCACACCCGACAATGCACAGGGGTTATTCCTGGCTCTGCACTCAGGAATTACTCCTGGCGGTGCTCAGGGGACCATATGAAATCCTGGAAATCAAACCCAGGTTGGCCACGTGCAAGGCAAACAACCCTACCCACTGTGCTATTGCTCCAGTCCAGGATTTCACGATCTTACTAACTATCGTGAAAGGGTGGGTCAGAGAGACTTGTTTATAGTGCCCACTTCATCACTATGTGCCCCCTTTGGAGCTCAGCATACTTGGTAAAATGGGACTAAGGATAGAGCCCTCAAATGGACAATGTGAGACTTACAAGAGGTTACACCTGTTACACACATTGTAGGGTACCTCACATGCTTAAGAAAATGATGCCAGGGCCTGGAGCAATAGCACAGCTGGTAGGGCATTTGCCTTGCACACGGCCAACCTGGGTTCGATTCCCAGCATCCCATATGGTACCCTGAGCACTGCCAGGGGTGATTCCTGAGTGCAGGGCCAGGAGTAACCCCTGTGCATCGCTGGGTGTAACCCCCCAAAAAGCAAAAAAAGCAAAAAAAAGAAAATGGTGCCGAAAGTAGATAATGGACCAAACATGATGAACTCACATGTCTGTGTTGCAAGCCATAATGCCCAAAAGGAGAGAGAGAGATTATGAGGAATATTGTCTGCTATGGAGGCAGGGGGAGGTTGGGAAAGGGGGGTATAGAGGGTATATTGGTGGTAGGGAAAGCACACTGGTGGAGGGATGAGTGTTTGATCATTGTGAGATTGTAACCCAAACATGAAAGCTTGTAAATATCTCATGGTGATTCAATAAAATAAAAAAAAATGGTTGTCTGCAGTATCACCCACTTTAGGAAATAATGGACTTTCAGATTGATCTGTGTTCTGTGCTTTGTTATGCCCAGAAGAGAAACCTCGTCTTCTGAGAATACTCCTAGAACTCACTCCTAGTGAGAGTTGCAGACAAGAGACCTGTGTTTCTTGCCTCATACCCCAATTTCAGTTACATCAGGAGCCTAACATAGGCCTATGATGGTGGCCAGACTTCTCAGCCCCTTCCCTGGTACTTACAAACACAAACTCAGAAGAGAGTGACCTTCCTTTCTCAGTAGGCCATGAATTATTTCCTCAGCAATGCCCCAGTCTCCACTTACAGTCTGAAGGGAAAATTTGGTAGGCTAAGAAGTCACACAGGGAAACTGGTGCCAAGGAGGCAGAGGGCATGATGTGGAGCTGTTGATGGCCAGGTCTGATCCCAAATTCCTGTTGCCTTTTGTCTTCTGAGTGATTTGATTCCATAAAATAAAATATATATTTCTCCCTATCTATATTTCTGTCACTTTCTCTGGTGAGACTCCTGACAAGTATTTCCAGATGAAGCATTGTTTAAAGGTTTCCTAAGATGACCTCAACCCCTTCACAAATACAGACACACTGCCTCACATGGCCCTTCTTCCTTACCCAAGCCCTAACAAGTATGTGTCTTTGTGAAGCTGGGGCCTGTAGTCACTTATTAATGACATCCAGGGTGCACCTAGCCCTGGGGTGAGATCTGAGTTCAGGAAAGGTGAGTGGATAGCCTGGATCCCCGGCCTTGAGCTTTACAGTATCTTTGCATGACTTTTCATAACTCCTCCCTGATTTATGCTTCTTTCCTTGGTGGGGTATTGACAAGTGGAAGATGTGATAGGCTGTCTATCCGTCATCTATTTAAGGTAAGCTAATGCAGGAAAGAAATGATGCTTGGTTTTTAAGTGATCGAACCCCAGCCGTATTTTATTTTCAGCAACACACCACAGATGTGAGTGACTGCTTTACCTGAGCCTGAGTGGGAGAGTGGACTTCAGGGCCTTTTAGAGATGAGCCCCGATTGACCACTTCCTAGGGGATCTCTAGAAATACTAACATCCATTGGCAGCAGTTTAAACAGGGCAGCTTGACTCTGAAGTTTAAAAAAAATAGAATGGAGGAAGGATGGAGGAGAGTTCATCTGTCTGAAGTAGGAGAGGAAGTTTGAGAAACTGCTACACTCTCATGTGTCTAAGTAAGGGCAAAGGAGCCTTGAGACCCCAAATCAGACAGCCATGAGGGTATGATCTTACTGATAAAGGAACAAAGACTCCCCCAGTCCCAAAGTCCTTATCCCTAGCAACACCCACAAGCAACCCTCAGTCAAAGCAGAGGAAGTTTTGGGGGGAAATCATATGATATCATCAGCTTTGCAAAAGCACCCCCTGCACACTCTGTTGAGGGATAACCTGCATCCCAACTGGGGGTGTGTAACTTTTTTATATATATTTAGCAGGGTACTCCACTATGCAGGTAGGACTTCAGTCGCCAGGCCATGCAGGCGCTTGCCTGGACACCATCAGTCTTGATCTCCCTAGATCAAGTCAACATAGCCCTGCCCCACTGCTCAAACTTCCTGATGGTTCAATAACTTGCTTGTCATGCCTCTTTGTATGACACTTTTTGCCACCTAACTGTTGTGTGTTCTATCTCCATTCCTTATCACTGGGTTTGTTATACAATTGGCCAAGGGGATGTTTGTGGATGAGACACAAGCAAAGCATTAGAAATGGATGATAAAGAAGTTATATTACACATACACAGTGGAATACTACTCAGTAATAAAAGTTCATTGTATGAAGTAATGAAATTTGCTGATATGTGACTGGATCTGGAGAGTGTCATGCTGAGTGCAATGAGTTAGAAGGGGAGGGACAGTATGATCTCACTCATCTGGAGGATATTAAAAAAACAGTTGTGGGAGAATTAATGTCCAAAGGCATGAGAATAAAGATCAGGAGAACTGGTCCTTAGCAGGAAGCTTGCCACTACATAGGGGCAGGAGAGATAGGTCAGAGAAGGGACCACTGTGACAGTGATAGAGGGCGGTGGTCACTCTTGACTAGGTGCTGAAAGGAGTTAAAGTGACATGCACAATACCCTATCAGCAACAGCAGGATGAACCACAGTGTCTACAAGGGGGGAAAAGAAAGAAAAAAAAATATCTGCCATAGAGGCAATCCTGGAGAAGGGGTGGGGGCACACAAAGGAAATGGGGACAATGGTGGAGGGAAGGAGGCCCTGGTGAAGGAACAGGTGATGGGATTTTGTGTGCCCCAAACTCAACTGCAAATAAATTTGTAACTCTGTAATTCAGAGTGATTCAATTAAAAAAAATAATCAGATCTCCATAGTTGCCCTAAGAATATGGCCAGGTCAGCCTGATGGAGAAGCCGAACCAAGTCAGCCAGTCCCGCTGGCCAGGACAGTCTCTATCAGCCAAAACCAAGTTCATTTTCCCAACACATGAGCTGGTGACTCGCTAAGCACCTCCGTTTGCTTCAGTGTTCATGCTTTAAAGCCACCAAGCTTGACATGATTTGGTGTTTTCTTAGGTAAATAATTGTGGTAGAATATAACTAGTTTCCAAACTGTAATGCCAGGTAGCTAAGCCACACCTGTGCAGACTAACCAGGTAGGAACTAAGATGGGAACACTAAGAGTGAAACTTCAGACTTATAGGTGAAGCCATAATCCTCAGGACAAAGGCCAATCCTGACACTGACCAGTTGGGCTACATGAAGCATCATAAGTTTTTCCACTCTGTTTTACAGGAGCAAACCACAAACAATAGCTCTCTCAGATACCAGCTCTTGTTCCTGCCCTCAGAAGGGCCACAAGTATCTAAGGGCTGTTACAAGCCACATTTTTGGAGCTGTGCAGAAAATGCATCATCATTTTGCTCATCCCGAGACCAGCTGTTTTTCTTCAAGGCTCCTGTGCTGTTTGTAATGAAACCACCTCTTGTTTTTCAATAGATTGACAACAGTCTATTGAATCTATTGAGACTCTATAGAGTCTAGCGTCTCAAGCCCTTGCTTCCATCTGTATAAACTGTGCCCTGGCTCAGGCATGGGGAGGTAGTTGTTAGCATGGCCTCTGCCTCACTGCACCCTGAACTGCCATTGCAGTTTTTATGACAACTTTTCCTTTCTCACAGAAGCCAGACTGACACAGGTTTGACTTTCTGATGCATCCTGCACTGGGTCATTAATAGGCTTTCAAAGTTCTGTGTTTAAGACATTTGAAACAAGGTTTTCTTTTTTAGAAATGCCTTTTAGGGCTTGGAGTAGCACTGTACTGTAGCACTGTCATCCCATTGTTCATCAATTTGTTTGAGCAGGTACCAGTAACATATCCATTGTGAGACTTGTTACTGTTTATGGCATATCAAATACACCTTGGGTAGCTTGCCAGGCTTTGCAGTGCAGGTGGGATACTCTCGGTAGCTTGCCGGGCTCTCCGAGAAGGACAGAGGAATCGAACCTGGGTCAACCATGTGCAAGGCAAACGCCCTACCTGCTGTGCTATCACTCGGAATAACTAAAATAAAATAAGTGCTAACCAATTATCAGGTTGAGGTATGAACTTTAAGGAGAAGATAAGGTCCAGTCATACTTAACTTATTAATATGGTTCTGAGAGCTGCCAAATCACTTAGAAAACAACTTTTATTGTTAGTGACATGAAATGATTTTCTTGCCATGGGCACAAGGCAATAATTCTTTTCCATAAAACTGTTATTTGGGGCCAGAGAGATAGTCCAGGGGTTAGTAAAGGTGCAGGTGCTTGCTTTGCATTCCAAGATGCCACAGTTTGAGTTCTGACCACCAGATATGGCTCCCAGGGGTCACTCCTGTGTACAGAACCTGGGATAACCCCTGAACACCAATTGGTGTGGTCCTAGCCATGCTCTCCAGACCTCATTTTCTTTGTCTCTCTTAACTTCTAATCCTCCATTTCTAGTGGCCCCTCCTTCACAGGTGTTCAGTGCTGATATGAGCTGGAAATTTGTGGTGAGAAAGGAAAAAGTGATGAAAACGAGGTCTGGTTAATTACAGCACATGTTTAAACATGGGGGTAGAGTAATGGGAGTGGAACTTGGTTGAGACCCCAAAGATAAGACAGATGCCTGACATGTTTATGACTGAACTTCTGGAACTACATACATTCCCCTGGGTACACTTTTTTTTTTTTGCTTTTTGGGTCACACCCGGCGATGCACAGGGGTTACTCCTGGCTCTACACTCAGGAGTCACCCCTGGCGGTGCTCAGGGGACCATATGGGATGCTGGGATTCGAACCTGGGTCGGCCTTGTGCAAGGCAAACACCCTACCTGCTGTGCTATTCCTCCAGCCCCTGAGTACACTTTTTTTGATAGAGGAAATCAGGATTAATCTACCTGAGGGTTAAACAAAGAAAATGGGAGAAAAGTTTCTAGAAGAGCCAGTGGGTTCCAGAACAGATGCTGTTGGACCATCATTGGAGAGGACCATCTACCGCAGGTGATGCCTGGACACCTAAGCCATCATTTAAAAGCGGGATCTCTGGGAGCAGATGTCTGCCTTCAGGTTTTCACTGGTTAGTTTATAGTCTTGGCTCCTCTGCCTCAGTTTCCCCATCTACCAACTCTAGTGACAATAATACTGACCTCAGAGATTGTGAACATCTTGAAAGATAGTGTCAGTTAAAAGCTTAAAAAAGAGCACAGTTCACTCCACTGCGATGTAAGCAGCTAAGATAATTTTTACATGTGATTTTATTTTATTTTTTAAATTTTTTATTAGTGAATCATTGTGATGTACAGTTATAAACTTATGAACTTTTGTGTTTGTCTCAATTCCTCTATTGCAAGCTAAGATCATTTTATAAGAAGCACGAGGGGAAAAGTAGGGCTCCACACTGGAAAACGGTGTGCATTGGAGTTCAGAAGTGAGGCACACTTTCAATAATGAGAAAGCGCCTCTCAGAGGGAGGGGTGAAGAGGCCAGGAGAGGAAACCAAGGTTGATCCCCAGTGAGCAGGTAAGGGATTCCTGGAGTGCAGTGAATGGTCTCCAGGCCCTGGCCAGGAGATGCTGCAAGACTCTGAAGAAATACAGAGTTCAAACACTATTAAATTCTTTGCTATGTTGTTGGAGCAGTAAAAATCATGAGGAGTCCTGAGGCTACTTAGAAATAGAACTGTTTCTTTCCTTAATGAGCTGCTATGCACAGCATTTAATTAAAACCTCAGTAGCATCCTGCGAAGGTGGGCAAGAGCAGTGCAGGAAGTCATGGGAGGAGCATGTTGAACCACAGTTTTCTGGGGAGCCCCAGAAACCATCAGTGCCTACCCTCAATTCAAACCTCAATTCATGGGGGCCCCACTCTGCCTCAGTGTCTGGAAGCCTTCGCCATTATCTCTACCTTCATCTCCATGGTGAAGAATCACTGCAGGGGAGCAGCGATAGAGTTGACAGGACAGGAGGGAGGGCACTTGCCTTGCTTGGGATTCAGTTTCCAGTACCCCATAGGTCCCCTGACCCCACAGGAATGATCCCTGAGCCCAGAGCCAGAAATGAGCCCAAGCACAGTCAGGTATAGTCCAAAAATGAACCAACAAAACAAAACAAAAGAATCCTACTCCACCCATTCTAAATCAGTGGGGCAATAATGACAAATGTTTGTCCCCACCCTTGGTTTCCCCATGTGGCAAATGAGTTCTTGTCAGGGATGTTAAGATCAAGTGGGACCCATAGGGAAGGTGCCTAATATTCCTCCTGTTCCATCCTGTTGATATTCCCGGGCAGATCCATTGAGACCTTTGAGAGGCTTTGAGGTTACATGCAGTTTTGCTAGCCAGATTCTGTTGGGAGGGTCTGGAAAAGAGGTTCCACAGTGATATTTTTGGGAAATTGCTCTCCATATGGTCGTCCCCGTTATCACAGTGGCTAGATGCAGGGGTGTTTTAAAGTTCCCAGATGCGGTGGTAGAAAGAATCCTGCTTTATTTAATTGAGTGTTTTCTAAAATTTATTCACAGTGGAAACTATTTACCTGGCCACCCCCATTAGCTTCTGGAGGGACAGAGGGATGGTCTCTGGGAAGCTGAGAGGAGCAGAAATCACAATGCAAGATCACTTAATCTCTCTGAACTCATTTCTCATCTGAAGAGAAATGGGGCAATCACCACTCTAGCCGATTGCTGGGAAGATCAGAGGCATTACACCTGGCTCCAGTGCCTCACTCCCATATGCACACATGTGCGCACACACAGGGCAGGCGGGAAGCTGATGCCACAGTGATTTCTTCAGGGACACACTTGCACACATAGGGAATGCCTCCATTAAAGGTGGCAACGGAGGCCAGGACTTAACAGTAAAGAGTCAGACCAGTTCAGGCTGTGTCAGGTCCTTCTATTCCCCAAACCAAAGTGGAGACTGTTCCCAGCACGAGGGGCAAATTTGGACCTGTCATAGGTCGTGGTTGGAGCTGGCTAGGAGCGTCTGGGCACAGAGGCAGTCTTAGAATGTCTTCTACGAACGCCTTCCTTCCGGGTTATTTTTTGAGCTCCTAGTACATACCAGGCATTCTTAGTCACAGGGAATACATCATCGAATCAAACAAAAGTCCTTACCCTCACGGAGCTTGCACTATCTACAAATACTATGTTAGCATAACAGCATATGGATGTTTGCAAGATCTGCGGGGGGGAGGGGAGGAATGAAGCAATTTAAAAGGGATAGTGCTATTTTGCAGAGGGCCATCAGTGAGAGCCCATCTGGGCTGGTGATGTGAGCACGGAGGTGGAAAGAGACAACTAATTTTAGACGCCCTGCTTCTTCCTCTCGCCAATAACGTCCTTTCTAATGCCCCACTCTGGCGCTTTCCCAGGATGCAGCTCCACAACTGGCCACAAGGTGGAGGAGTAACTCCAACCCTGACTGGGGCTGGACGTTGAATCCTGGTGATTGAGCCTGGGAGGGCTCAAACCATCGAATCTCATGGAAAAACCTTCAGCATTCTGCTGCCACAGGACTCCCCCCGAACTGGGCTGTAAACGTGACCTAGAAACACCCTACAATAAGGTAAGGCAAGATCTTTGACTATCTGCACACACTGCCCCCTAACATCATCCACCTCAGCACCACCTGTGACTGAGGTGTAGGGGTGGACGAGGAAAAGGGGAAAATGCTGAGCGATGGAGACAGGCTCCTGCTGGACCCGGGCGTCCCAATGCTGGGGCTGGCCAGGCCGGAAATTCGTTCTCCTCATGCCACGAAGTAAAGGCAGGGGTGGAAGACTTCTGTCTTTGCTGTGGGGAAGGCAAGCAGGAAGCTGGAAGCAGCAGACGGGTCTGGGTGGGAGAGTCCAGCCAGAGTGCACAGTACCCAGGCAGCCTTGGAAGGCTTTCTGCGGCTCGGATGGCTCCGTCCCTTCAAGTGAGCCCTGGGGGGTGGTCCCTGTGAGCTCGATGAGTCTGGGTGAAGGGGCCTGCTCAGACTCACTCCTTCTGTACCCAGGGTGGAAGCTGCTGGACCATTCCTGAGCTTTCCCCAAGTGTCCAGTAAAGGACAGCTTCATTGATTCCCTCAGTGGCCAGAATAATCCCCCAACACTCACACACACACACACACACACACACACACACACACACACACACACACACACTGTTCCTCCTCATATAAGGATGAATTACCCCACCTCAATCCAACTCAATCCATAGACACAGAATAGCAGGATTTCTATTTTTCCTGGCGTTTTGTTCCCAATAACATGTGAACAGATGCTGCAGGGTTCTCTCTCCCAAGATTTCCAAGGAGGCACCGCACGGTCTCATAGAGAAGGTTTTGCTTTGCTCAGGGTGGAGAGAATCCATTTCCCACTGCCCTATAGCTTTACTAACATGCAAATTCACCCAGGTAGAGAACCTAGGGCTGATGTCACCCCTGCCCTGGCTTTCCTCCTCTGCAGATGGTGTGATGACTCGTAGGTGGGGGTCACCCGGCCAATTCTTCAGGATAAGAAAGAGTTACTCACCAGGCACACAGTCATTGCTGTGATCTGACGTATTATATCCAAATGTATTTGTGTGGTCCTCATGTTTTTCTTATTAATTTCACCCACAAGAAGCAGTTGAGAATGTTAACATAACTAGAGTCCAACACTGTCTGTTTGGAATGAAATATGAATCTCTGACCACCCTTTCTTGGGACCTTTGTCTGCAGTCCCTCAAGCACTCCCCTTCCCCACCCACAGAACACATTCCCTTAAGGTAGCGAGTGAGCTTGGTATTTATCTTTCAAGACATCTAAACAACACTATTTCATGTGACTAGGACAGTTCGCGTGTGGGCTGTGAAACCCAGTTCTGTGGCAGAGATCCTGGGTGCAGCTTGGCCTGTGCAGATCTCTCTGGGGAACATAGAGACCCCACTGTTTCTCTGGCAGAATTTCATTTCATATCAACACCCAATGTGCTAATTGCAAATGAGCTTTATTAAAATAGGTCTCAGAAAGTGGTTTGGAAACTTTGCAATAATTACTGCAGGTGCTTGGAAAGCCTGGAGGTATGTTAACCCTGTCTCTAACCCTCCTTCCTTGCTGCCTCTGTTTCAAGCTCTGATCAGGGGACATGGCTGCAGCTCCAAGAGATGTAACTGCTTAGGTGATTTTTTTTCCAGAACAAACAACCAACACCATTGATGTTCATAGAGTAGGGTGCATCCTCAGTTCTCGGCAGGAGGGCATGCCTTTGATTTTCATTAGCCATAGAGGCCAGCCATGGGCCATCTATCCCCAACCCTTCCTCTCACACATCCCCGACTGGCAGCTCATCTCTGGAGGTAGCAGAGCTCTCTGCTACCTAAGTACATTGGTTCAATCTCACACTATACTTCTTGCCTCTTAGAAGCGAGGTGCATCCTGTGGGTAAGATGCACATAGGAAAGCAGTGCACAGAGACACAGAGCCTGAAAGCAGCTGCCTTGAACCCAGAACCTGATATGTCATTCCAGCAGGTGTGAGGGAAGAGAAGTTAGGGCACTGTGTGTGTCCTTGGTGTCTCTTTTCTTTCTTTTATTCATTTTATCACTTTTGTTTTTAAATATAAATAAAATAATTCATTATTTCTTTTATCAGCTATCTCACTTTTAATTTTAAATATAAATGAAACATTAATTTATTATTGGAAAAGTATAAAATACCTTAGTAAGTTAAGAATAGGCAGACATCTAGTAGAGGGCAACCATGGGTGAATGCCATACTCAGTGACAAAGTGCTGAGAGTTTAACATTTTTTTTAAAAAAGAGGCTTCTTTAACACTTCTTATAATACTAGTTTCAAGGTTATGAATTGCTTTGAATCTCTGTATCATTCTTTCTAATCTGAACAATATTGTAGCTGGATAAAATATTCTTGGTGAAGTGTTCATTTTATGGAGTTTTAAAAAAATTTTGTTGTACTATATTTCACCATCTCTTCTGTCTTTAATCTCATTGAATAGATCTGCTGTGAATATTTGGGCTTCTTTCTTTTTCGATATTCTGCTTTTACTATTATGTTTTTGCTTTTGCTATTCTGATTATAAAATTTCCTGCCCCAGAAGTCTGACTCCTGTTATCAGCCCCACCAACTACCACCAGCACCCAGTGTCAAAAAACTGCTCCATGCAGAAAGTGGACTCTTGTGCCTGGGTAGATGACTGTGAATCCAAAGCCAAGATCACTGCTTGGACCAAGGCAGATGGTTGAGGAGGTCTGGTTATATTAGCTCCAGGAAATATAACATCTACTGGTACCCCCAACTGGGAATGAAAAAAACAGCACCCAGGGTCACAGTTGGAGAGACTGTGGAGGCACAATGGGGTAGCAGTGAGAAACCTCCACGCTTAGAGAGCAAAGATAGTGTCCCTGAAGACTCAACAAGGATATACGGAAAATGGCTATAGAGTTCAAATAAATAATAGATCAGAAATCCAATAAAACATGAAGGATATGAGAGGAGAAATGAGAAAGCTGCAAACAGAAATGACAGAACTAAAAATAAAATTGGTAGATGAAATGAACAAAAGTCACTAGGCCTCAGAAGCAGAGGAAAATCATCTGAGACAAAATCAGTAGCCTCCATGATGAGTTGCTGAGAATAGCAGAAGATGGAAAATAGACTCATTATAAATGAAGAGAACTCTAGAATGAATTCAAGAATAACAAGAATTATCAGAGTCCGAGTTACCCAAGAAAGTAATTTTGCTGAAGAAGCTTTAGTAAAATAAATCATCGCTGAGAAGTTCCTAGAGTTGAACTGTACCTAGATCCAAGAGGCCCAAATAATATCAGCTAAAACAGATGTTCATCCACCATCTATGCCCTCTCCCAACAAAGCCTTCAAAACATATCCTAATCATAACAAAAGCCACAGATAGAAAGAATTCTGGAAGCAATAAGGTCAAGAGAGGAAATTACATAAAAATGAATGGCTTTAAGATTTACAGCAGACCCTCTGAGCCCAAAGAGAATGATAAGATTTAATAAGACAACTCAATGAACTGAGTTCCTCACCAAGAATATTTTAATGAACAAAACTATCACTTAAATTTGAAGGAACAATATGGAACTTGTTGTATAAAGCAGTTTAGGACTTTCATAGACTTCCAACTATTTTTATAAGAAGAACTAAAGAGGTTACTTTAAGACAAGACAAATCTCACAAACAAGCCAAACTTCTACAGAAAGATGATACAATACTTCATAACAATAATATCACTTACTGTAATGGCCTAAAGTTTCCAGTTAAAAGACATAGAGTGACTGGATGGATTAGAAACTTGAATTCAACCTTCTGCTGCCTTCAAGAAACACATTTTAACAGTAAGTAAGGGCAAACACAGACTCAAAGCCAAAGGTTAGAAGAAAATATTGCAAGCATACAGCTCCCAGAAAAAGGCAAAGGTGGTCATTAATACTTGAATCAGACATCATTGACTTCAGTATTAAAATAGTTATAGAGACAGAGAGGATCATGTCTTAATGATAAAGGGATATGTAGCACTATAGCACTGTCTGTAGCAGTTTCATCCCGTTGTTCATCAATTTGTTTGAGTGAGCACCAGTAATGTCTCCATTGTGAGACTTGTTACTGTTTTTGGCATATCAAATACACCACGGGTAGCTTGCCAGGCTCTGCCGTGTGGGCAGGATACTCTTGGTAGCTTGCAGGGCTCTCCAAGAGGGGTGGAAGAATTGAACCTGGGTCGACTGTGTGCAAGGCAAATGCCCTATCCGCTGTGCTACCGCTCCAGTCCAAGGGATATGTACACCAGGAAAAACTAACACTTCTTGACATACATGCAATTAACAAGGGACCAGAAAGGTACTTAAAACAACTGTTAATAAATTTGAAGGATGACATTGATAGCAACACAATAATAGTTAGAGAATTCAACATCACTTTGTCACCACTTGACAGATTAATAGACTAATATATATGTATATGTGCATATACATATTTCTATATGCAATATCTATGATATTTATGTATGACAATAAAGTATATTTGGCATTTGTATATGTGTGACATATATAGCAAATATATGTGGTATTTCATCCCTCAAAAGTTGAATACACTGGGCTGGAGTGATAGCACAGCATGTAGGGAATTTGCCTTGCACACGGCTGACCCGGATTAGATTCCCAACATCCCATATGGTCCCCTGAGCACGGCCAGGGGTAATTCCTGAGTGCAGAACCAGGAGTGACCCCTGAGCATCACTGGGTGTGACCCAGAAAGCAAAAAAGAGAGTCGAATACACATTCTTCTCCAATACATATGGGACACCCTTCATGATAGATCACATGCTGGGTTACAAAACCATTTCAACTATCTTCTCAGACTGTGATGCATGGAAAATAGAACTTAATCACAGAAACAGAAAATTAACTCAAACACCTAGAAATTAAATAGCTCACTACTGAACATCCAGTGTGTCTGAGAGGAAATTAGAGAGGAAATCAAACAACTTCTGGAAAAAAAAACAAGAATGGAGACACAAGCTACCAGCACTGTGGGCCACAGTAGAAGTAGTGTTCACCACAAATGGGTGCTGAATCTTGTCAAATGCTTTCTCTGCATCTATTTATATGATCAATATCAAATCAATTTTATCTTTTTATATTTTTTATTGTATGATGCATTATGTGGATTGACTTGAGAATCTTAAACCATCCTTGCATCCCCTGACTTGATCATGGTGTATGATCTTTTAGATGAGTAGTTGGATTCTATTTGCTAGTATTTTGTTGAGGATCTTTGCATTTGTGTTTATCAGGGATATCTGCCTGTTATATTCTTTGTGTGGTGTCTGTCTGCTTTCAGTATTAGGTGATATGTGCCTCACAGAAACTGTTTGGGAGTGCTTGTGTTTCTTCAGTTTCCTGGAAAAGTCTGAAAAGAACTGGCAACAGCTCCTCTTTAAATGTCTGAAAGAATTCACTACTGAATTCATCTGGCCCTGGGCTTCTGTTTTGGGGAAGAGTTTTGATTACTGTTTGAATTTACTTGATAGTAATAGGTCTATTCAAATACTCCAAATTTTCTTGGCTCAGCCTTGGGAAGTTATAGAAATTCAGGAATTGATCTATTTCTTTTAGGTTCTGTTGGGTCTCTTGGCATACATACTTTCAAAACAATCTCTGATGATTTTTTAAAATTTCTTTGGTTTCTGCTGTGATGCCCCCCTTTTCATTTCTGATTCGGTTTATTAGAGTTCTCTCTCTCTTTCTTTGTGAGTCTTGCTAGTGGTTTATCAATCTTGCTTATTTTTCCAAAGAACCAGCTCTTGGTTTCATTGATCTTTTGGATAGTTTTTTGGAATCCAGCTCATTGATTTCTGCTCTAAGTTTTATTATTTCTTTCCCCCTGCCTGGTTTGGGCTCCTTATTTTTGTCATTTTGTAAGGTCTTAAGCTGTGAAGTCAAGTTATTTATGTGGGACCTTTCTTCTTTCCTGAAGAAAAGGAAGTATAAATTTTTCTCTTAACACTGCTTTAGCTGTGTCCCACAAGTTCTGTGGCTCAGGTCTTCATTCTCATTTGTTTCCAGGAATCTTTTGATTTTTTCCTTGGTTTCCTCTCTCACACACTGGTTGTTCAACATATTTAATTTCTAGGTGTTTTATTTGATTTTCTGTTTCTGGGTGTGATTAACTTCTATCTTCAGTATCATGGTCTCAAAAGATAGTTGATACAATTTCTATCTTCCTGATTCTATTGAGGTATGTTTTATGGCCCAGTATGAGGTCTGTCTTGGAAAATGTTTCACGTGCACTGGAAAAGAATGTGTATTCTGTTTTTTGGTGGATGAAAATTCCTGTATACATCTATTAGTCCTCTCTCTTCCATTTCTTTGTTCAAAGCCAGTATTTCCTTGCTGAGTGTTAGTCTGGTTGATGTGTCAAGAGGGGATAGGGTGGTGTTGAAGTCTCCAACTACTATTGTGTTGCTACCAGTGTCCTCCTTGAAGTCTATTTGCAGTTGTTTTTAGTATTTTGCTGGTCCCTCACTGGATGCATATATGTTTAGGAGTATGATTTCTTCCTGATATACATATCCCTTGATTATTAAAAAAATTACCTTCACTGTCCCTTCTAATCTTTTTCAACCTGAAATCTATGTTGTTGGATGCTAGTATGGCCACCCAGCTTTTTTGAGGGAGTTGTTTGCTTGAAGTCAAAATTGTTTGACTTTGAGTCTGTGTTTGTTCTGACTGTTCAGATATGTTTCTTTTAGGCAGCAGAATGTTGGGTTTAGTTTTTTAATGCATTTTGTCACTCTATGTCTCTTAATTGGTACATTTCGGCCATTGGCATTGAGAGAGATTATTGTCATAGGGTTTGTGCCATCTTCCTGTAGAGGTTTGTCGTGCTTGTGAGGTTTGTCTTGTCTTACAGTAACTACTTCAGTCCTTCTTTAATGTTAGTTTTGAATCTATGAAGTTCCCAAACAGTTTTTTATCCATAAAATTGTGTATTGTTCCTTTGAGTCTGAGTGTGACTCTAGCTGAATAAAGTATTCTTGGTGAGGCATTAATTTCATTGAGATTTTTCCGCTGTATCCCACCATTATCTTCGGGCTCAGACAGTTTCCTCTGAGATTACAGTCTGCTGTAAATCTAAGGGATGCTCCTTTGTATGTGATTTCCTTTTTTGACCCTGTTGTTTGCAGTATTGTGTCTCTATCTATGGCATTTGTTGTTCTGATTATGGTATGTTTTGGAGTCTTTTATTAGGGAAAACTAGTGTAAAGAAGAAAGTACATAGCTATTCAGCAGGGAGGAAGAAAGGGTCCATATAAATAACCTAAATGCACAGCTTAAAAAAATGAAAATTGACCCATAAAAGAAGTATAAAGCAGAAGGAGAAAGAAAATAAGAAAACTTAGAGCAGGAATTAAATTAATCCCCCCAAATTCAAAATATTAGCAAAATCAAGAGCTGGTTCTTTGAAAAAATAAAAAAAGAACTATAAACATCATTGTTGCTGCAGGATCCTCTTCCGGTGTTGACCATAAAGCACTCACCACTTACCGTCACCCTCCACGGTAGCTGGAAAAAACAGCCAGGCACAGTTCTAGCATGGACATTTCCCCAAGTAACCATCCTTGTTTAGACCCGCCTTCCACTTTTGATGCCCAATTTATAGATGTAGAGAAAAAGCCTTTCCCACCCCAACACCTCCTAACCCTCGGTAAGTTTCAGGGGTGAACTGCACTGCCAGCCCCTGCTCCGCATGCAGAGAACCTCGGGCACAGGCTCCCTCCTGCCCTCGGTGGTTTGGGGGGTTCCCCTCTGGGTTTATTTATGTTGCCATTTTCAGGGACAACATTCTAGATATCCTTAGTCCTGGAGGGCGAGCCTACAGTGATGAGAATCATCCAACTTTTGTCTTGATAAGTGGTTGGAAAAAGTCCAAAGAATATTTTGACCTGTGAAAATGACATGAAATAAGAAGTGCTAAGGTCTGGGACAGCCAAATCCACTCACTCACAGATTGTCTGACACTGTTTCCATACAACAAGGGCTAAGCAGATGAATGAACAGATACATGCAGCAGAGATAAAATGAATCGATATGGAGATAGACGGAGATGGCTATGTACAGAGGAACATAAAAGTATTGTTTATTATTATTTATGCTCTGTTCTCTACCATGTTGCCCAACAGAACTTTCTGAAATAACTGTGATCTTCTCTATCTGCACTCCCCGAATACAGAAGTCAACCACACATGGGACATCAGTGTTTGTAACATGTTTTGTGTGACTTCGGAAGGGACTTCAATTATAGTTTATTATAATTAAATGTCACATGTGGCTACCAACTTACACAGCATCTGATAGCAAAAGTTCCTCGAAAAAACACGTGATGGGCCTGTGGGTAGACTCTGAACATCCACTTACTCGACATGTTCTCTCCTTCTTTGCTTCTCATTACCTAATCCTCTCTTCTGTCCATGGTCTCATGCTTTCTCTTCCCTCTTTGTTTCATTTCTTGGAAGAATGCCCTCCCCGTTCCCCACCTTGGGTCCCTGATCCCTTCTCTGGCCTGGCTCCACAGGTCCCTCCTACTGACAGAGCCATTGGCATTCAAGGCTCATCCTGGGCCTTTTTCTGTCTCTGTTAACCAGCCCTGATAATTCTCCATCTGGTACTGGCCCTTAGCAAAGAGCTGAGGAGCTGGGCCAGGCATCCTGGCTGGAGGCACATCAGGTATCCAATCCCCTTGGTGTAGTCATCATTTGTGCACCATCATCTCTGAGGCTAGCACAGCATGTAAACGGTGCCTGGTTCCAACAGTCTGTGCCAGGTTTGAGTAGGGTTTCTGATCACAGGTGGCTGAGGTCTGCAGAGTGGAGAGCCGCCAGGTACCTGGCAGAAGACAGATGTGTGCAGCTTGAAAGTCCATGGCATGCCGGGCAGCCTGCTGTTCCTAGGAGTCTTATGTTCTGTACTTAAGACCTTTCTTATGGTCCTGCAGCTGTGGGAGAGAACATTGTGGGGAGCACCCAGAGACTGCAAGACCTGTTGCTTATAGTGGGGCAAGCACCACTGCCACTCCAGAAAGGCCAGTATAAGTGGGGATGCCAGAATGAGACCTGGAGCCAGCAGCAGCTGCCAGATAGATGCTGGTGAGGGTTCACTGTGGCCCTAGCTAGAAGACATTTCAATCATTTTTGATGAATGCATGAGTGATTGAGTAGGGACAGAATCTTGGAAAGCAGAACAATGCAGGACCTGCAGGTGAGGCAGACCTCTCAGCTGTAACTGAGTATACTTTTGGGAGTATAGAGAGAGCCGATAACCTTGTAGATAGATAGATGGGCGGACAGTAGATGATGTTGTAAGTCACTTGTCACTCTCTAGAAAATGAGATGATTGGGAAGGTGTATGGTTTATAACCGGATGCAGAGCAGATGGCTAGGAAGGTGGGCAGGTGCTCTGGGGAGGCTGATCTATTATTATCATTGACAGAATGGGACCAGGGATACCAATAGTCCTCAGAGACACCAGAAAAATGCATTCCTCCCAAATGCCAAGAACAGCCCCATGTGATAACTTCTAACCCCCCAGCTGGAATACACCATAGAACTGCAATAACCATATTCTGGGCGCCATCATATGCCCCTGATCACTAAGAGTCCATAGCATTTTAAGTGAAGTGTCTGCACCAAGGAGTGGGAAAGAAGGGCACTACTTCCCTTTGGTTGTGGTTCTACATTGGGTCATAACTGTCTGTGTGATGAGGACTGGGGCAGGGGGACCCGAGGACCACCCTGTGTCTGTGCCCTGGCCTTGATCTTTTGAGTCACTACCAGATGAACTCTTAACCAGCAATTGAGGTCTTCCAGTGGCAGTGGGATTCTCTTGTGCCTCTCAGAATTCAGGGCAGGTAGCAGGTTCCACGAGCAGCCCTAGGCAGGAACTGTGCTGGGTTGGTGTACACTGGCCTTAGCTCCCTAGCTTTGGGGTAGGCAATGCTAACATGCTCCACACAGTCTCTTAGGACACTGTGGGGTAGTCTCGGTTGCCCTCGGCTGGATGAAGGAGGAAAAAAACCTTGGGTTTTCTCTCCTTTCCTTATTTCATTTCTCAGCCTCCTTCACTCAAGTCCTCCTCTCAGGGTTGAGTTTTGGGGCAGTCCAGACTAAGACCATGACTAGAACCCAAAGACTTTTCAGATACGAGGTGTTTCAGAGGGGATGAAGACCCTAGGCCCACCTGGGAAGGGGTGGAATCAGCCTCACCTGCAGATTGAAGTTGGGGTTTTGAAGTTTAACTAGATAAAGTTCACCTGGTGATTGGGCTCTCAGGAAACACAAAGTTGCAGGAGGAACCTAGGCTCCATCTCTCTCACCAGAGCCTCCACTGCAGCAAGAGAAGCCTGGATGAGGCAGGAGGAGGACACCAGGTCACACACAGAATAAGGAATGGGGGCTCTCCTGTGTGGTAGACAGCACTGGTTGCCTTAATCCAGTCCTTAATCCACCAACACGGGTACTAAGGAATGACCATTCTGACCAAAGAGTTGCAATAGACGTGTGCTGGAAGCTTTGTGGGGACAGATGTATCTTGTCTGTTCCTCTACCTTCTTCCTGCTGGAAATGTAAATCTGATGAGTGGGACTTCTTTCTTATGAAGGAAGATAAAACACCAAACATGGAAGTCAGGCCTTTGGTCTTTGCTGCCAAGCACATTGCTGGTGGGCACTGGCATTGTTTCTCTTGCCCTTTCACCTCTCAGTTCCCTGGGAACCCAATCTCTCAGTCTCCCAGCTCAGTCTCTCAGTCTCCCAGCTCAATCATTTTTTTTTCCTGAAAAATTGCTATGGGCTATGACATGAAGGAAAAATAACTTTTCCCTAACCCTTATAGGACCTTGGCTGAAACAACCCCTGTAATAAAAGGAGAAAAGAAATCACACAACATTCACTTCATACATATGGAAAGATAAGAGCAGAACAGGCAGCCTTTATACTTTTTAGACAGAGATCTGACAAAGTAAGTTTGGACTGTGAATAAGTTGAAAGGTGAGTGTTAGCCTCTTCGTCCTGTGAGAAGGCTCGCTCTCTGTAACAAAGAGGTTTTTAACATGAGAGATTTACTTCTGTTTCCAAGGGTACCAATAAGGGTAAGAGGGTCTTTCTTGCACTGGCCATTTTCAAGTTACCTTGAAGTCAAAAGAATGCAGAAGGAGAGAGGACAAACTAATGTTATCCTACAGGGGGACCTAAACTGAGAGAGATTTCTGGGTGATCTTAGGCAGCCTGGAGCCCTTTCTGGACCTGTCTACATAGTGAGAAGCCAAATTCCTCCTGGGGTCTTTCTGTAACTCTGTTCCCTGGGTCCTGGCTCCTCCATGCCAGTGTGGCTGCCTTAGTTCCCAGGGTAGGCCCTTCACTCTCTTGTCTCCCTGACCTGTCCTAACACTGCAACATTCAGGGGAAGAGAACAGCCAGAAGAAGACGTTAATTACAAAGTGAAGCAAAGCAGAAAGAAAGGAGAAGACCTCAGGCTCAAAGCTAAATCAGGAAAGGAAGAGAGAGGAGATGGATGTTGCGCAAACGGAGTTAAATCCATTAAATGAAAATGAGAGGGGGGGTACGCCAGCCAGCCAGGAGCTGGGGTCAAGCCCATGGCTCAGTGCTAATTAGCTGCAGTGACTTTGGTCACAGGTCACTGAGAACAGAAAACATTAAGTTCTGCCAGGCACTGCTGTGGGAGACTGCAGGGGAGAGAGGCTGGAGGTGGGGAGGGGAGAAGAGGATGAACTGGAGACACGATGCCTGGCCTGGGCCCCTGGAAGCACTGAGCTCTTCCATTTTTTTGAAAGGGCCTCCTGACCCCCAAGTTCTGTTCCTGTGGGATACTCAACAAGCCCTGAGTGTCCAACTGTCATTGTCACTGTCATCCCATTGTTCATCCATTTGCTCAAGTGAGCACCAGTAATGTCTCCATTGTGAGACTTGTTGTTACTGTTTTTGGCATATTGAATACACCACAGGTAGCTTGCCACGCTCTGCCGTGCTGGCAGGATACTCTTGGAAGCTTGCAGAGCTCTCCAAGAGGGACAGAGGAATTGAACTCAGGTTGGCCGCATGCACTACTCAAAATGCCCTACATGCTGTGCTATTGCTCCTGTTCAATTGTACCAGGCAAAAAGACACAGCCCCTGACCTCAAAGAATTTTCAATCCAGGCTGGATAGAGTTTCTAGATGAGGAAGCTTCAGTTTGGGAACTCACTCACCAAGGGAGGAACATTGTTTGTTTAAGCCTGTGAAAAGATACAGACAGGCAATATGGGGCATCTAGGAGAAAGAACCCATGGTCAGAGGAACTTAGTTTACCAAAAAGTGACCGAGCTATTATGGTTACTTCCCCTCATTCAGTGGCAGCAAATACCTGCCTGCTGAACCCTGTCTCTCTGGAATGTCCACCCAATACACCTTAGCGTTTGACCTCTGCTTATCACCTTTGGCAACCTCCTTAGATCCTTCACTCTCTGCAGCATGTAAGCCCCACCGCATGGAAACAAGTGGCTGCTGGAGTTCCATCTTACCTGCTTCCCAGTCAGTAAAGTGAAGGAAGTAAAAAGAGATCTTTTGGGGGAAAGTTCCAAAGTGCCTGAGACATCCAGGCAGGATCAAGTGTCAGTATCCCATGGGATTAAACAGTCTCAGCTTTTCCTTCTCCACTTCTGCCCCTCTTCCCAAGGACTCACTTCCCAGAAAAGCTATCTCTGACTGGACACTGGCTCCAGCTGCCCTGCTCTGACTCTCTCTTTCCTCATTTGGAACTGTTCTAGAAGCCATAGATTCAGAACACACATTCAATTTCTGGTTCTGTGGCTTTTCAGGTATGAGTCCTGAGCTCAGTCTATGCCATGTCCTGTTCTGTAGTTGGCAAGAGGATCTGTTAACCTGTCTGGGTGTGGCACAGCTTTGGGGCACTGTCCTCTGGATGTCCTGTGCACAATGCCCCTGCCTCCGGCTCTTCATGCAGTGGGGGGAGGGGCTGCATTCACCAAGTGCTTGAAATGTGGGAGCTCATGGAGCTAATGGCCTTCTCTTTAGTCTGAGGATGCCCTGAGGTTGTGAGGTCCATTTTATTTCATCAGGCTAAATGTTTACTGAGAGCAAGACCTTGTCTCTTACCGTGGTAACTTTCTTTTTTCTTAGGTAGATACTACTCATAAAGGGTCCTCAGGAGACCCCAGGTCATACTGATATACGTAGAACCCATGAGTTGCTTACACGAGTTAGGAGGAGAGAAAGATGGTAACCTTCTCCCATTTCACCTCTTCCACCCATGACCCGCTGGGAAGACTAGGACTGGTAAAGTCTGTGATGAGCCCCTGCTTGGCACAGGCCTGAGCCCCGCCAGCCCCACAAGGTGGCCATCAGGTCACACATGAAATCCACTTGGTCTTCTCGGCATGAGAATTGATCCCCACCACCCGATTTCTTGGGGAGCCACAGGCTCAAGCTGGAGCAAGGATTTGCTCTTCACTGGAAAGGAGAAACCAGTACCAGCCTTGCTCGCAGAAAAGAATTTCAGGAGTAGACAAGCAGCGAAGGAAACAGATTAACAGATTTTATTTGAAGGGTTTTTGAAGGTGTGGAGGGGAAAGAGTGAGTGGGGGGGGAGAGAGAGAGAGAGAGAGAGAGAGAGAGAGAGAGAGAGAGAGGAGAGTAATGCTTTCAAGAGAGCACCCGGACTTCTCCAAGGGCAGAGAGAGCCCCTACACATACCCCAGCATTAGACAGGAAAGCATGAAAGTACACATCTCAAGAGGGGAGATGCAGGTGACAGATGTGCTCAGACACCACGTATTACTTGGCCATGCGGGCACAAGCAGCACATGGGCTTGGGCAGCATATGCACACCTTTCCTTTGGCTTTTATAGGCTCTTCTTGGGTTGATCTGGAACATTTCTGGAGTCTTCTGGAGCTGTATCACTAAATTTAATCGAATTAAGGGAGAGATCCAAGGGAAGGGTTTGAGGAGCTTCTTGGGGAGGGGTCTGATCTCCTCAGAATCAGCTGCTGAAGATCTTACCAGGTCTTCCATATCCACAGGGTGGATCGATCTTAGAATTTTTGTTGATCTAACTTTCATTGCAGAGGTCCTTTCCCTGTCTATCTGCCCACATCACTATTGGCAATTTTTGGCCAGCTTCAAGCCCTGGGCACTTGAGCCACCTGCAGGGCAACAAGCCCCTAGGGCCACACCCTGTAATGTTCAAGCTATCGTGAATCTGACTAGGTGTGTGACTTAACTTCAGATATATTCTGAAGACAGTACTGTCCCCCTTCAGACTGGGGCTCCCTGAGGACAGGACTGTGTCCCCTCAGACTGGGAGTTCCTGAGGACTGGGCTGTGTCCCCTCAGACTGGGGCTCCTGAGGATGGAACTATAGATCCCAGACTACAGTCCTCAGGCCAGCCCTGCAGGGTCCTTGTTCAGACTGGGGCTCCCTGAGAACAGGACTGTGTCCCCTTAGACTGGGGCTCCCTGGGGAAGGAAGTTAGTCCCCTCAGACTGGGACTCCCTGAGGCCAGGACTGTGTCCCCTCAGACAGGGCTTCCCTGAAAACAGAACTATGTCCCCTGAGGACTACTCTTGGAGCCTTCACCTTCTCTCTCCTATCAGAAGCTATCTGCTTTTTCATTCCTACCTGGCAAAGCTCTGTTCTCTGCCTGCTAGAAAGAAAATGTCTGTTCTTTTCCTGGCAGTCGGGTTGTCCCTGTCTCTGCCCGCCCTGCTGTGCTAAGTTGGCGGTGGGTCCTCCCTGCACTCCGCTCTTCTCCCCCCTGCCTGTGCATGAAGAGGAACATGTTGCGTTATGCTAAGTGCAAGCTTACTCTTTGGTGATTAAAAGGAACATCCTGCTGCAAGCACAGTAATCCTAATTACAAGGTGGAAACCACTGCTTTTCTCCAAGAGACAGATAGGGACACTGCTCCTTCCAAGCACAGTTGGAGGTGCGCAAAGCTGGCAGGCCTTCTGAGTACCTGTCTGGTATGGCTCCCTTGTGAAGCTGGTTCCTTCTGTAGGCTTAGGGAGACTGACCATGTGGGCAGGGAGAGATGTAGCCCCTAAGTCAGGCTCCTTCCTAGACACAGGGACATTGTAGCCCCATCCCCGCTCTTGGAGATCATGGGTACAGAGTAGGGGGAGGGCAGCAGCCAGGGAAGTCCTTGCAAATTCACCCCTGCACACCTGTCTGTCCCACTGTCTTCCCTGCCCACGCCAAGGACCCCAACATCTGTGACAACTATTATTGGAGCCCAATATTAGTGCCTCCAGTGCCCTAAGACATATTTCCACCTCTTCTTGCTCCCCCATCATTCCCTTTCTGCTCCTTTCTCCTCCTGTTCTATTAATCATTGACCCCAACTTTATGACAGAGCTCAGCACTGGAGAGGTACAGGAGTTCAGAGACACAGGCACACACCTGCTTTGAGCTTTTATTGTATCATGAGTGGGTGGGGAGCTCTCAAGTGGTGCTCAGGAGGCCAGGGGGTCCTTTCTGTGACTCTTGGTCAACTAGACTTGGACAATGCAAGAACCAGAGGATGTGATGCTTCTTAGGCCCTGAGGTACTGAGGTGCTGGGGTCTCCAGTGTGGCCCCTGTCAGTGCTCAGGGACCAGCAGTGCTGGAGATCACACAAGGTTGACCACAAGAAAGGCCTCCTCCCTAACCCCTGCACTCCCTCTCAGCCACTAGGGCTTTTATTTTCAGTAGAAGAGATGGTAAACATGATTATAAAAATATAGGAGCTGGAGCACTATCACAGCGGGTAGGGCGTTTGCCTTGCACACGGCTGACCCGGGTTCGATTCGATTCCCAGCATCCCATATGCTCCCCGAGCACCGCCAAGAGTGATTCCTGAGTGCAGCGCCAGGAGTAACCCCTGTGCATTGCCGGGTGTGATCCCAAAAAAGAAAAAAAAAGAAAAACAAACATGACTATAAAAGTGATCACCATGACCAAACAACAGTATTGGACCTCATCTAGGTTTTAAATCTTATATAATAAAATCTAAAGTTACCTGGATTCAGGTAACATCTCTTTCTCTTTTACTCACTCACTTATGTACAATATGCCGGGCCCTGCCACCTATATGGAAAGGGAGTCAGCAGCCCACCTCAGCCATCCTGCAGCTCCCATTTCTGATTGGGAAACAGAGCATTAGCGGTTCCATTATTGAAGGTGAGGATGGCAGCCTGTGGTATGCTGGATACTGGACATTTCAGACTTTACTCTGAGGAAGTATTTTGCATCCTCTCTGCCCCCATCCTCAGTGAAGAAACAGATACAGTGGGACCCAGCCTGGTTGTTTGCAATCCTGTACTGTCCAGGATGCATGGAACAAAGAAATCTGGAAGCTTCAAACAAGTCTGACCTTCCCTGGGTCAGACATACAGGCTGCTGACACTGTTACCACAGAAATTACTGCCTGTCTCTCTCCTATGGTTGCTCCTTCTTTCCCAAGGAGCAACAGCTTCTGGGGGCCCATGGGATGATCATTTTCAATATAATGATTTTTGTTTACACATGTCTATTGACTTCTTCACATTCCATTTTGTTTCCAGAAGGCTAAGTAGCCTTCAGAACAGCCTGGGTATACCAGTCCCAAGTTAATGGGGCTGTACATCACTCCCCCTCCCTCCCCATTGCTCCAGTGCTGTTCCTGAGGGCTCATGGGTGGGTTCAGGCTCTGCTGGCCTCTGGAACAGGGAGATTGTGGAGAAGGGACAGCAATTGCTATTGCTCGGTGGTTGTTCCATACCAGACTGGGGAGAAGCACACGAAACAAACTCAGCCCACAGGTGTCTGTTGTCAGGCTCGTAGGACCTGACTCAGAGTCCCAGGTTGGGTGGAGACCCTGAGTCTGGTGAGGTCACCGTCCCATCCTTGTATTCAGGCCTGAGAGTGGGATTCCAAGCTAGGATTTGGGTATGTGCCTGGAAGCTTTCTGGGTGATTTTTGAAATGGGGGCCCAGAAAGCCAGAGCAAAAAGCAACATCGCAGGGTTGACGTGCCTGGCTGGTGGGCACCTCAGGCTGGCAGTGCTCATGTACCTGGAAGCAGGACTCATGAGGTTCATGCTTTGCTTGGGGTGTTTGTACACACACTTGCAAGGGCTCCCACTCTTAGCTGAGACATACACGTTTTGGCTGTAGTGCTCCCTGGGGAGTCATCGCGATGCTGATACACACGCCACACATCTGGCCATGGATGGAATTTGCACATCATTTTAGCTTTGGTGCTCTGGAAGCAGGGGTAGGGATGTGGTAGGCAAGAGGTTCGCACCTCTTACTGTTTTGGTGCTTCCTCACCCCTAGCTAAGGTACAGCTAGAAATTACTGTGGCATCAGGGATCCCAGAGAAAAGTCACCAGGCTTAAACCGCAGACCTGCTGAAATCAGACACATATGGGACATTAGGGATTGGAACTTGGGAACATACACTTGTGAGGCCCAGGGCCAGAGAAATAGTACAGAGGGTAGGGTGCTTGCCTTGCATGCAGCTGACCAGAGTTTGGTCCCTGGCAACACATGTGGTCATTCAAGCCCTGTCAGGAATGATCCTTGAGTGCAGAACCAGGAGCAAACCTAGAGCTCTTCCAGATGTGATCCAAAAACAAAACAAAAATATATGCTAGCAAAATCAAGCTCCAAGCCTGCCTCTCTCTCGCCAGGCAAAAGAATTGCAGATCATTCATTGCTCACCCCTCTAGGTTTGTTTCGATTCCTGTGCTGAAAGAGGCTGTCTCCTACTGCCATCTAGAAGACTGGGATGACTCCTGAACACTGTCACTGCCTCACCATGTCTCCTCTGCTGTACACCAGCCAAATTCCATTGCCTGAAAAGAAGCTTCATGGCTTTGTTTTGGGACTGCATCTGGCTGTGCTCAAGGTTTATCTCTGACTCTGTACACAGCAGTCATTCCTGGAATTATTCAGGGACCATAGGCTGGGTCAAGGATTTAAACTGGGTCAGCAGCATGTAAGACAAGTGCTTTATCCCCTGTATTATTTCTATGACCCCACGCAAATACCTTTACTCTCAGAGTTGCTTAAGCTTCAACTTTTGGGTGGAGGGTTGCACATGGCTAGGAGTTCAGGGGTCACTCCTGGCAGTGCTCAGGGGATCATGTGGTTCTGGGGATTTATCTTGGGACTTCCACATGCAAGGAATATACATTAGCCCTCTGAGCCTTCTTCCAGGCCCAGAGCAGACTTAGCCCTGGCCCAGGCATCCCTGACCTTGGTTCTGTCTCCCACCCTGACTGCAGGTTCTCTCTCAAGTCTAAACTCTAGTTCCAGTCTGGTATCTGCCCCGTGGTGCCCTTCTGATGGTGCTAAAACCAATGGGTGCTGCCAGGCAGGGGATCCTGAAAAGATTCCCGGGCGACCTGACCCACACTTCCAGAGAGGTCGGACCAGGGTTGATGTTTTATTAAGTGAGGCCTGTTCTCTGACCTGCTCCCTTTCTTCTGGGCAGAGGTGCTGGAATGAGGCCCCCAGTTGTCCCTGAAGGCTACAGTTCCTAATTAGCCTCTGCTCTTTGAAAAGAGTAAAATGCTACAAAAATGTGAGTAGTTAATAAAAACTATTAATCTTGCTGGGTTTGAGCACGTGGTCCTTTTGGCTGTTCCCTTCTGCTTGCAGCTCTGTCCTGAAAGGAGCAGAGCAGGACTTTTGCCCCACCAGGTGAAGCAGACTCTTGGGAGTCATCAGTCACTTCAGGAATAAGAGTTTGACTTGGTTGATGCCACCAGGCCAGAGAAGTAACTCAGTGTCAGAGCTCTTGACTTGCAAGTGTGAAACCCTGGGTTACCGTCCTGGCATGACAAACAAACAAACAAAATCCATCTCCCAGAAATTTCCTGGAGGATCTAATTCCAAGTCAACCCTGACCAAAGATGCAGGTAGAGACCAAAGGTCTCTCCCCTACTAACATTATTTTGCCCAACATATTGGACCGCTGGCGAATCTTTCTCTGCACAGTGGTCCTGTTGCCTAAGGAGTCCCTTGGGTTATGCAGATAATGACACCATAATTGGGAGAAGAGATGACTTTCCTTATGCATGGGTGACAATGACAATGACCTGTGCATGCAGGGTGGGACTGGTCATGTGTGCACAAGTCTGATCATGTGTGTGTGCTCACACATACACACAGATGTGTGTGCTCCTATGTACCTCTGAACATCTCCCAGAGCTTCCTTGTAGATCTGGCCCCATGTGCCAAGGTGTGTGTATCTGGTTGCATGTGGTGGTATCTGCCCCAGATCTAGGCTCCTCTGAGATGTGCCACATGGCAATTACCCCATACCCCATCCCCTCTCCTCTTGTAGGCCATACCTCCACTTCCCACTTGGTTTTTCTTTTCTTCCAATGTCCAATCTCTAGGCAGAAGCACCTGAATTGGTATTCTTTTACAAAGAAAACAAAACATGCTCTTTCAAAACACCAAGTGCATTTTATCTGCTGGAAAATCTATAACAATTAACCAGATCTGCAGAAGGAAAAAAGGAACCAGGGAACTGCTGAGATGGTTCTAGCAAAAGCTGTCATTCTTTTGTGCCGGCAAAAAATTCAAAAGGTGCATTGGCATATGATATGAGGTGCTGGCTTTTACTAAAGAGATTTAATGGCCCACAATTCAATTTGAACAGAAAGAATCCCCCCCGATGACTCCTTATAAAGTCTTTCCGAGCCCCAAGTCGATATCTATGGGACTGGTGAGGAGCAACTATCGATTATCTGTCTCTGTCAATGAGTGTTACAAGTGAAGGAGTGTGGAGGGGAATCGTGCACACAGTTATACAGTCGGCACCTCATAAAATCAGCATATTTTGACCGGCTGTGGTGCCAGCCTGGCCTGGACAAGCCATGGCAAATAGAGGACCTGAGAGCTAATCAGCTTCTCCGGAAACCCCAGGGGGCTAATGACTCCAGGGAACACATTGTAGGATCCAGAAGCCAAGCATCTAATTCATGCCAGCCAGAAGATCCTTGGGCCTGAGGTAAGGCCGAATCAAACAAGCCAGAAAGTTTCATTGTGTACTGTCCAGTATGCTCCCATGGGAAAAGAAAGGTTATTGTTATTCACTGATTTGCAAACTGCCACTGTCTTAGAATATAAAATGTGATCCAGAAAAAGATGAAAACTTCTGGACATTAAAAAAGGAAAGTCCTCGTGATGAAATTCATGCATTCAAATACTTCCCTTGGAGCTGGAAAGGGTGAGGCCTCACACTTGTAAAGTTGTCTTGCCTGTGGTTGATCCTGGATACATCCTAGGCACTACATATGGCTTCCCAGCCATTGTTAGGAGTAATATCTGGGTACAGAACCAGGAGTAAGTCCCAATCACACCAGGTGTGTCCCCCAAATAAAAATGATGAAGAAGTAAATTAGGCATTCTTAAAGGAATAGCTACCCATATCCTCACTAAGAACCTACTCTTATTTTATATACAATGATAATACACATGGCAGTTTTGGTAAAAAAAACAACAAATAGGATTTAAGCAGGGAAGGAACAGCTCTGCTCGAATAACCTTACGGCAGCAAGAGGTAATAGCTGGCTGAAAGAATTAAGCCAAAAACAAATTTAAATAGAGTTGGAGGGACACATGAAATGTGGAGTCATTCAGGACAAGGGCAAATAGACCCAAACTCTGGGCACCTTGATCAGCCTGTGCTCATGCTGCCAAGACAACACCGTCAAGCTGAAACAGACATTTATCTCTAGCCATTCTGGAAGCCTGCAGTGTGTGCCAGTAGGGCTGGTTTCTAGGGAGGCTCCCTTCCTGGCTTAGAGACGACCTCTCCCAACTCTGTCCTCACATGGTTTTTGCTGAGTGTATAGAAGGGCAAAAGATGGCTCAAGTATCTGCTCTTCTTATAAGGTAACCAGCCCTACTGAATGAGGGCCCTCCCTCAGGACCCTCAGGACCCTGTCTTCAGAGACAGTTGCCTTCATCTTGCAACAAATGAAATCCGGGAGGATGTCCAATTCAGCAAGCAGTAACAATTCCCAAAGTCTGCGGAGCTCAGCAAGGTGCAATGCTCATGATCATGAAGAGCTCTCAAGAGTAGTTTTCAAAGCATGTGTTTTTTTTTCTCTTTAGGAGAGCAGGGAAATAAGGGGTGTATACTATAAATGTTCCTCCCCAAAGCAAAAGAATGTTTACGAAAATGTTGGTTCTCAAGGAAGAGCTGCATTTAAAAAGTATGTTATTTCATGGTGATTCAATGATATAAAAAATTTAAAATAAAATAAAAAGCATGTCACCTTGGTTAAGAATTTCTTTTTGAGAAAAAATTTGTTATTTTGTCTCCTCTCCTCCCTCCCTTCATTCCTTCATCATTGGTGCTGTTGTTACACAGGCACTGGCTCAAACTGGATTTCATGCTCACACGTTTCTAGCTGTGGTGCTCCAGGCAACTGCTCGCCTCTTGAACTTCTCCTGCTGGGGCACCTGCTTTCCAGGGGTGTCCTTAGTTGGACAGTGTACAGTGGCAGTGGTGGCATTCTATGGGCGGTGGCTGCCATGCTCAAGCTCATGTCGACTTATTATTTATTTATTTTTTCTTTTTGGGTCACACCCAGCGATGCTCAGGGGTTACTCCTGGATCTGCACTCAGGAATTACTCCTGGCAGTGCCTGGGGGACAATATAGGATGCCGGGGATCGAATTTGGGTTGGCCGAGTGCAAGGCAAATGCTTTACTTATCACTCCAACCCCTCATGCCGACTTCTTGACTGTGTAGTTTGCATCTTTTTTGTTGTGGTTCTTTCTGGAATTTTCTCTCCTTTTTGTGGTGCTCACACACACCTGGCTGTAGTGCATCCAGAAACTTCCGAGGTACCTTGGGAGCAAAGCTTCCAAAACTGCACTCAGCATGCGTGGAACGTCAGGGTTTGAACGTGTGACCACATGCTTGCAAGGCAGTTACTCTATGTCCTTGCCCTGTTCCTCCAGATCTGGGTCAGTCCCTTTTGAATTGTCTTCATAAGGATTCTGACAAAATTATTGAGTAGGGTCACACTCAAATTAGGATTAGTGGAGGGGAGTTAAATAAAGGTGCTGCTTTTATGGGTGCTTGCGGATGGAAGTCCCAAAGAGGACTGCTACAAGCAGGCTCAGACAATGGGAACATCAAGTTCCCCTGCCTGATGCCCAGGACCCTCTGGATAGGGCGAGTGGGAGAGAACTGGAAGCTTAGCTCTAAGGAGGCAAAGAGAAGGAAAGGATAGGAAAGGACAGCAAGTTACCTGAACTTCTCTCTCTCTCTCTCTCTACCTCTCTTTCTCTCTCTCTCTCTCTCCTCTCTTCCTCTCCTCCCTCCTAGTGGGAGGTTTCCAAGGCTAAATCCTACTGGAAGTCAATATAAAAGTCATCATCCTGTGGCTTAAGGATGACTCCAGCCTCCTGGAGTGGTGGGAGGGTGGACAGTGGACAAGGGTTAGTAAAAGAATGATACCAGGTTTTTACCTTCTTTAAGGAACCCATGGCATACTCCAGCTTACCTTGTCATCCCAAAGTGTATAGGGTCCATGGGTAGGGGGAAAGCAACTCCTCTCCAGTCCTTTTAGTTCTCATCCTGTTGGATTATCTTCTTTCCCAAAGATGGAAGAAACTCTCTTACAGATTATCTGTTGCACCATCCCTCTGTTTTCCACCACCAAACACACACACACACACACACACACACACACACACACACACACACACACATCCCCCTTTACCAAGACAACAAACTCATTTTGCCCCAGAAAGCTTTTCAAATGAAAGGCCATGTCCATGCCAGCCCCACCCAACTGAAGACCCAGCTTCATCCGAAGCCACCACCGCTGCTGGTGCTGAAAAGAACGGAGGCAGCTTCTCCACACCTGCGCAGGCTGATTTGCACCAAACTGCTCTAATTAGCACATTCCACTGGATGATTAGGCTTCTAGGGGAAGCATGCCAAATGCCATTAATTATGGATGTGATCTTAAATTATTCACTTGGAATGTTTTTTTTCCTTGATATGCCCCTTTCATCTCCCACTAACTTTTTGTCACAGCCAAGAATAGATCCAATTAAGCCTTTAAAAGCGGAAGTTTGTTATGTTAAAGAAAAGGTAAACTGAAAATTAATCACGTTTCTTTTTCTCCCCATAGTGGTATTGGTCAGGGTTGGGAAGCAGTTGACAGAGGAAAAGCTGTGGTTCCCTTCACTGTCTGTCCTCTCTGCCAATCCTGTTCCCAGGCCTCACCAATGTTACTTTGCTCATTCTGATGGGAGCCTGGCTCAGAATACACCAGCAGGGTCCTCAAAGCCAATTCTGAAATGAGATTCATGTAGAAAAGATTTTTTTAGGAAGTTGGAAAAGAATGGGGAAAGTGGGTACCACATCAGGCCACATTCCAGCCTCAGCCTATTCCTTTGGGGAGCTCTAATCTATGATGTGAATCACAGCCAGTCCCTAAGACAAGGACCTTCAGACTGCGGCATCACTAGGCATGACTGGGGAGAGTAGGAGGTTCAGGGGTTCTGGCACATTGCCCAGTAAAAGCAAGTGCAGATATTTCCCAAAGACTGTGCTTCTAATATGTCTTGGGCATATTAGGCTTGGACATATAAAGGTCAGTCCAAAATGGATAAAAAAATTCCATACCATAGAGGGAAACTCTCAAGCTCATTTGCCAATGTGGTCTGGCGTGAGCCTCAGGCAATCACAGGCTAACGTCCAAGCTTGCAAAGCTGTGCAGAGAATCCATAAAGGAAGACCTCAAAAAAAGAAGAGCATCAGTGTTGGCCGATATGACAGAAGCCAGGAAAAGTATTTGCAACACCTGCCTGTTCTTCGCCAACTATAAGACCAAGATGACTGCCCTTCGACATCCTGATGGATCTATCACATCTTCCAGAAGGGCAATGGCAAAGGTTATCCATGACTTCTACTTGGATCTCTTTGACAGCCACGTCCACCTGCCCACATACCAAATTCTATAGGATGGATATGTTGTACCCAGCGTTTTCCCTTCTGAAATCCGACAAGCAGTTTACGTCAGTAAAAAAGCATACAGCACCTGGTCCAGACAAAGTTAGACCCGAACACCTGAAGAATCTGCCACCAGTACTCGTCAATACACTGGCTTGGCTCTTCACATGCTACCTGTCTGAATGCAACATTCTGTCCTGATGGAAAACCAGCAGGACCGTCCTGTTGTACAAGAAGGGAGACATCCACGACATTGGCAACTATTGCCTGATCTGCCTGTTGTCTGTTGTCTGTTGTCTACAAGTTATTCACTTGAGTCATCCTAAATAGGATTGGCAGAATACTAGATGAAGGACAACCATGTGAGCAAGCCAGGTTCCGAAAAGGATTTAGCACAATTTACAATATCCACACGGTGACCAAGCTCATTGAAGTTTCGAGAGGGTTCAAGATGCCACTCTGTCTAACATTCATTGATTTAAAGAAGGCCTTTGATTCTGTTGAGACTGAAGTGGTCATCGAAGCCCTAGCCAAACAGGATATTCAAACTCAGTACATCGGGATCTTCTGTGAGCTGTATTACAGATTCACCACCAGGATCTCACCATTCTAAAGGAAGTGATCATCGACATAAAGGCAGGGGTTCATTTCACCGAAACTCTTCAGTGCCACACTTGAGAATGTCATGCAACAACTGGAATGGGAAGGAATGGGAGTGAAGATAGATGGTCAGCAACTACACCACTTCTGCTTTGCTGATGATATTGTTCTAATGACATCAAATATTAGTCAAGCGGCATGAATGCTGGTCGACTTCGACCATGAGTGTGGAAAGGTCAGACTACAGCTGAATCTCACAAAGTCAAAGTTCATGATAAATGGACTAGTTCCTGATGTTCCATTTGCTCTCAATGGAACAAACATCTCCGAATGCAGCAGTTATGTCTACCTAGATCCAGAACTCAACATGATGAACGACCTGGCACCTGAACTGCACAGGAGGAAGAGAAAAGTATGGAACACCTTTAAGAACGTTGAAGAAATGGCTAAGAGGATAAAGAACCTCTGACTCCAGGCACATCTTTTCAACTCCACCATTCTTCCTGCACTAACATATGCCTCAGAGACCTGGGCCCTACGAAAACAGGATGAGAATGCTATTCGGGTCTCCCAAAGGGGAATCAAAAGAGCTATGCTTGGAATATCACGTTTCACTCAAGTGAGAGAAAGAATGTGGAGTTCTGACCCCTGTTGATGATCAGGAATCAGGGACGCTTTCTAGTTTGCCAAGGCATCGAAAATCAGATGGTAGAAATTACATATGTACCTATATATTCATTGCAGCACTGTTCACAATAGCCAAAATCTGGAAACAACCCGAGTGCCCTAAAACAGATGACTGGTTAAAGAAACTTTAGTACATCTACACAATGAAATACTATGCAGCTGTTAGGAGAGATGAAGTCATGAAATTTGCTTATAAATGGATAGACATGGAGAGTATCATGCTAAGTGAAATGAGTCAGAAAGAGAGGGACAGACATAGAAGGACTGCACTCATTTGTGGAGTATAGAATAACATCACATGAGGCTGACACCCAAGGACGATAGATACAATGGCCAAGGGGATCGCCCCAAGCAAGACTGCTTCATGAGTGGAGGGGAGAAGGCAGATGGAATAGAGGAGGGATCACTAAGAAAATGATGGCTGGAGGAATCAGTCAGGTTGGGAGAAGTGTGCCGAAAGTAGATAATGGACCAAACATGATGACCTCTCAGTGTCTGTGTTGCAAGCCATAATGCCCAAAAGTAGAGGGAGAGTATGGGGAATATTGTCTGTCATGGAGGAGACATGGGGAGGGTGGGAAAGGGGTGTATACCGGGGATATGGGTGGTGGGGAATGTGCACTGGTGGAGGGATGGGTGTTTGATCATTTTGTGATTGTAACCCAAACATGAGAGCTTGTAACTGTCTCATGGTGATTCAATAAAATTAAAAAAAAAAAAGAAAAAAAGATCAGATGGACTGGACATGTAATGTGATTTGGAGATGACTGTTGGACTAGAGCTGTTACAGACTGGATTCCACAAGATGTCAAAAGAAGGCATGGCCACCCATCTACGAGACGGTCAGACTTCTTTATCAAGACCCTAAAAGAACGGTTTGAGGCTCTTTATGTTCCTGGAGCAAGCAGATGCCATTGGGCTACACTAGTATGCGACATGGACAAATGGAGTCGTTACTTGTACCTGCTCAAGCAAATTGATTAGCAACAGGATGACAAGTGACAAGTGACAAGCAACAATTAACTTCTTCAGATGCTGTGTTTCCTCTTGATTCGACGTTGAAAGTTTATAGGAGTCCAAAAATGTAACCACTTAATTTAGGTTCTCCGGTGTCATGACGTAAAAACTTATGATCAGTTGAATTTCTGTGATATCTGTTGTGACATCTCCCTTTTCACTTCTGATTCATTTCTTTATTTGTGAATTTTCTAATGGTTTATAAATCTTGATTATTCTTTCAAAGAACTATCTCTTGGTTTCATTAATATTCTGAATTTTTTTCAGTTTTCATTTCATTGATTTCATGAGTTGTTGGACTATTTGCTAGTATTTTGCTGAGGATCTTTGCAGTTGTGTTCATCAGGGATATCGGCTTTTGTGTATGTGTGTGGTTTTTCTGTCTGCTTTGGGTATCAGGGTGATATTTGCCTCATAGAAACTTTTTGGGATTGTTCCTTGAGTTTTCTAAGAAATCTTGAAAAGATTAGCAGTAAGTCCTCTTTAAAGGTTTGAATGAATTCACTAGTGAATCCATCTAGGCCTGGACTTTTGTTGGGGAAGACTTGTGATTACCATTTCAATTTCCTCAGTGGTGATCGTGTCTGTTCAGGTATTCAAAATCTTTTTGGTTCACCTTTGGAGGTTATAGGAATCTAGGAATTTATACATTTCTCCAAGGTTTCCTAGTTTCATGGTGTGAAGATTCTCAGAGTAATCTCTGATGATCCTATTGATTTCTGTAGCTTCTGTTGTAATGTTCCCCTTTGCATTTTTGATTCAGTTTTTTAAGGTTTTCTCTCTCTTTATGAGTCTTGCTAGTGGTTTATCAATCTTTTTATTTTCTTAAAATGTCAGCTCTTGGTTTTGTTGATCTTTTGGATTGTTTTGGGGGATTCCCACTCATTGATCTCTGCTCTGTTTTATTATTTCCTTCCTCCTGCCTGGTGTGGGCTCCTTTTGTTGGTCTTTTTCAAGATCTTAAGCTATGAGGTTAAGTTATTTATGTGGGCCCTTTGTTCCTTCCTGATGAATGCTTGCAGAGCTGTGAACTTTCCTCTTAACACTGCTTTAGCTATGTCCCACACATTTTGGTAGCTTGTGTCCTCATTCTCATTTGTTTCCAGGAATCTTTTTGTTTCCTTTTTGATTTCCTCTAACCCACTGGTTGTTCAGTAGTGAGCAACTACTGAAGTAATTTAAAGTAGTAATTTCCAGGTATTTGATTTAATTCTCCATTTCTGTGTGTGATTGATTCACTTCTATTTTCAGTGTATCATGGTCTGAAAAGATGGTTGACACAATCTCTATCTTCTTAATTTTTTGGAGGTATGTTTTGTGACCTAGTAGGTGGTCTATCTTGGAGAATATCCTATGTATACTGGAGAAGAATGTGTGTCTAGATTTGGGGTGATAAAAATATGAATATATATATGATTTTATATCTCCTCTGCCAACCCCTCTTTTCTATTTCTTACCTCAAGTAAAGAACTCACATTCTTCAGATTCACCTAATGAGGGACCAGCAAAATACTTAAGACAACTGCTAATAGACTTGAAGAAAGACATTGCTAGCAACACAACAGTAGTTGGAGATTTCAACATTGTTTTGTTGCCTCTTGACAGATCAGCCAGACTAAAGCTTATCAAGGAAATTCGTTTCATTGATTTCAAATCTGCCTCTGTGCACCACATTAAGGAAAACATAGGCAGGGCCCTCCAAGATCTTGATCTCAAAGGAGTTTTCAATGATATCATCTTACTGACAAATAAATAAACAAATGGGACCATATCAAACTAAAAAGCTGTAAAAGAACTGAGACCTAAAATAAAATGAGACCCCACTGTTTGGGAGAAAATATTTGCACATCACACATCAAAGGGCTAATATCCAACATCTTAAAATGCATTCTCAAAGCTCAATAAGAAACAGATAACCGCATCAAAGAAGATGCTCTAAGCCCCTGGAGGACCCAGCATTCTGGCCATCTAATCACTACCCAGGGCTCTGGTGGGGTCTAGGCCAATTCCTTTGTACTTACTCTCTGGTGGCAAAAATAAGTGAAAGAAATGTATGTGAGGGTCTCTAGGTTAAATAAAGCGATACATGTTTGAGACAGAATTGCTCAAAGCATTCACATACACAGAATTCATATGCACATTGCCTGGGGAAGCTAGAACTTGATGCAGGCCTGGGGGCAGGGGTGGTGAAGAAACAAAAGTGATTTCCTACACAGCATTTTGTGTTTACAAAGCACTCTCTCCCACCCTGGGGTGGGCATAATACTTCCATTTTGCAGGTGAAAACATTTGAGGCTTAGAAAAGTCTCCAGGTCGACTTTCCATAAATATGCGAGGAAGCAGAGCTGGGCTGTGGCTTGTGATTCTAAGGCCTGCCTTCTATCCATGAGGGCAGGCTGTCCCCCAGGGATGGATATTTGTGTGGGTGACTCTTCCCCTTCCACATTACAGTTGGAAAACATGGTCTTCCTCTGGAAAGCATCTAGGCCTGGAAGCAACCCCAGGTAGAAGTGACTGCCTATCCTGGCCTTTCAAGAAGACAGACGTCCTGCAGAAGGGATAAAAAGCCTAAAGCTGAACATTATGGAAGAAATCAAAGGAGGCTGATGCCAGAGCCATGCAGGTGTCAGAGCAGGAAGAGCCTTGGGGGCTAGAAAAAAAGAAGACAGAGACCAGGTGCATTACTGGGTATGGCCTAAATACCCGGCCCCCCCAAAAAATCTGCCCACTGAATTATTAATACACCCTATTTATCATGTGAAGCTTACTATCATTGAAGGTGAGCTGGTCTTAAATTTTTCTATTCAGCAGAATGTGATGAAACAGACAATATGTGAGTTCAAAGCTAGTACATAGAAGACCTTGCTACTTCTGTCTGTCTGTCTCTAAGTTGCTTCCTCTCTGGGTCAGCAGCCAGCTGTGAAGTCTGGAAGAGACCATCTGAGGAGGGGCAGAGAGAGCCCCACACCTTCCCCAGCCTCAGGGGTGATGGGCTCTATGTAAGGGAGTCATGTCAGAAGTCGCTGCCAGGTTATTACAGGCTTGACCACATCTTGATCAAACACACACAAAAAAAAATCCCAAAATTCAAAGTTAGGATCCCCTAGTTATACACTGTCTCCAAATTTCTGATCCAGCAACGATGAGAGACAATAGTTACTGTTGTTTTAAACCACTATGATTTAAGTTGATTTGTAAAGCAACAATAATTGATTCAGACAGCACCAAGCCCTTTGGGCTTCTCAGTCTGGCAGGTACCAGCACATCATTGCAAGAAAAACACAGGAAAATCTAAATCCCAAAGCTTTTGCAAAGAGAGTTAAATCTTCATTTAATATTGTCAATAGGTTCTTGGGAACCTTAGTCCAAATAAGATATGAAACAGAAGTAGGTCCTTAACTACTATCCTTTTGTTCAGCATCTGCCAGCCTGATTTTTCCCCCTTCTCCTCACCCATATTAAAAAGAAAGGGCCTGGAATGAAAGGATGCTTGGCAATAATCTGAAAGAACAGGCAGCTTTACTGATATTCTCAGCAGGAATGAGACTGGGGTGGGAGCTACATCTCACAGCATGAATTCAAACTCCTTCACATGTTCTCCAGTGCCTTGTGGGGCTTTTGTTTGTTTTTGTTTTTGTTTTTTGATGCGCAGTGTTGGGCCATACCCAGGCTCTGTTCTGGTTCTCTTTTCACACGGGTTCTCAGGGGTCACATATGGTGCTGGGGATACAATGGGGGTAGTGCACATACAAGGCAAGTGTCCTACCAACTGTACAATATCTTCAACCCCAGATAGCTCTGCATTTTTAAGAAATACAGCCCACCTATGTCATGCTCCTAACTGGCGATACCCCACTGGGGAACACTACTGTTAGATTCTGCTCCACATGGTGCTAATGGCTTTGTCTGGTCTGGCTTTGTCCAGGAGCCTTCCAAAATGAATTGGAAGAATTGGGCTGGAAGCAATAGGGCAAGAAGGATGCATTTGGGCTGGCATGAATGTGGCCTAAAAGTACATACAGCAGGTAGAGCAAGTAGGAGAGCACTGCACATTTGGGGGAGAGTATCCATAGCCCCTGAACCTACAGACAGACTTCTAAGGCTCAGTGTGCTCTGGCCAGCCTCCCTGAGAGGTTTGGGACTCCCAGACCAACAGGAATCTGCCTGGATTGTTTTTCCTTTCTTGGCAAATGGCCCTATTTAGAGTTCAATTTGTCACTATTTAGTGGTAAGGGTTTTGCCCTCTGTCATATAAAAAGCTAAACAGTGTCTTGACCCTTGGAATTTAATTAGTTTCACATAAATGCAACAACTTGTTAGAAGTGAAGTTTCTGGACCCTGGCACCCAAGGTTCTGAGTCTTCAAAGCCAAGGAAAGGCCTAGGAATCTGTCAGCCTGTGTCACAGGTGTTCTGCTGACAAAAGGGCCCCATTCAGTTTTTCAGCTTCCCAGTTGTGGTTCTAAGAGTCACCCAATGAAGCTGTGACAAAAACCAACTTGCAGAGATTTCCACTTGACCCTGGCCTGCCTGGATCTGTTCCAGGGATTAGCCAAGGGAGTGTGGCCCTTTATCCCAAAGCAGCAGCTCATCTTGGCATTTGGGATATAACTGCCATGGAATCTTAGCCAGCTGCTCTGAATCAGGATCTGAGGGTGGGCCCAGCCAGGTTGTTTGCAAAGGAAGACACTGCCTGGCCTCAGCCTTGTACTCCTCACCCATGATGGCTGGTAAGCCAGTGTCACAAAACGCTGGGAAACTTACCATCACCAAGGGACCTCATTAATTGGTACCCTTATTTCTAGATGCCCTGGATTCTCTCCAGTTTGGTCAAAGCCTCTGGTGATAAAAAGATATCCAGAAAGCAACCAGTATATTCCCTCAGTAATCAAGGAGTATTGGAAGAGGCTATGGTGAAACTTCATGGGCCCGTGATTTACTAAGAATGAGGTGAGGTTACAGGGTTCACTTACTCTTTATTAACTCATTCTCACCAGCTGAGATCTCATTTTCTGCAAAGCAACCCATAGAGTTGCCAATCAGTGGACAAGAGACAAGCTCCTTGTCTGCTGCTGATAAGTGCCCTGATCTCCCACCACCAGGAAAAAACTTCCTTTCCAGAATACCAAGGAGCTCAGAGCAGACTCTGGATGATCCAACCATTGGAAAAGCAAACGTTTCCCCTGCTTCCCTTTTCATTTCTTGTCAGTTGCTGGGTCAGGCCCATTCTCTCATGCCTGTGACTTAGAAGAGGAAAATCCTGGTTTTGCATGCCTGTGCCACGCAAAGTACAGTGCCTCCAGAGGGCTCTCTCTCCTTTCCCTTTCTCCTAGGATGTCTTAGATCCCACCATCATAAGGGAATCCTCCTATACCCACATTTGGTTCATTAATTCAAACATTTATCCATTGAGTACATTCCCAGAACAATGATCTGGGTGTGGGTTGACAGTGCTTCTGATTGGATAGACTCTGAGGGTATGTTGTCTTGGCAGAATTTGCCCCTAGTAGCTTTGTGAACACTTTCAATAGCAGATGAGATCTGCTAGGTGGAAAGTGATGGGACTTGGAAATATTTGGGTGGGGGAAAGAAGAAATAGAAAGTGCTGAGATAAACCTGTCTGACTATAATTTGACAGTGAAGCATGGTTTTTGAACAGATAATTTGTTCTGGTACTCTCCTTGGGGCTTGAGATAGATAACACCCAGTGTTACCTGCATTCTCCAGGTTCTTCCTGTGTTTTTTACAATTTAGCTTAGTTGTGAGGGCACATCCCTGGTTTAAGAGAACAGAAGGCCAAATTCTAGTCAAGCTAACCTAGATCCTTTGAGGAGCAGAGTATCTGTATGCTTCCCATTCTCTCTGAGAGTGGGTTGGAAAGGAATTCCATGTACATAGCAATCTGCCAAAACCTTCTTGCTATTTAGAGAACACTGGAGAGAAATTTCATCCACAAGTTGTTCTAGCTTTCTACTCAACATCTCCTGCATGCTGCATACTGCAGGAGCACTGGAGATACATGAGCACAGTGGAGAGTGGTCCCTACCCTTGGAGCTTCCCAGTGCCAAGTGGGGCAATGAACCCGCACATAATGTATCCATGAGTGCTAAAGGCTCTGAAGAAGAAAATCAGAGTAAGGGAGCTTGGAAGGACTGAAGGGAGAGGATAGTGCTATGTTGTATACAGAGACCAGAGAAGATCTAAGTGACCATGCATTCTTGCAAGCAGGAGGAAGTAAGGAGGAACTCACACATAGGTATCTGGGAAAAGAGGAACAGTAAGTTGAAGGCCTTGAGGTGAATGAGTTGCAAAGAATAGCAACTATCCTAACAATAGGAAAGCCAATTGTTAAAGAGTCATATTATTAAATAATATATAAAAACTAAAGGTAATAAAAGTTATAAATATACCACTTTCTAATTATTTAGCTACATTTTCCTTGTGATCCATGCTTCTTAGGATATTTGTACTATTGTGGGCGTATTATGAGAGTGCTATGTTGAGCAGTGCTACTGCTACCTTTCTTTTCTGGACTATGCTGTTAATAGCTTGAAATAAGGCGTGGCAGGAATGTTTACACCAAAGAAGTTGGTTGACATCAATCAACATTGGTACCCTCTCTCTGCCAGGTCAGAGACCTGACTCTTGGCATTTCCCAGCCCAAAGTCACTGCAACCCACTGCATAAGCCTCCTTTCAAGTCTGCACAGAAGGGCCCCTGTTCCCAGAGTGAGGATGAAGGAAAACAATAGTACTTGGAAATACTTCTAGGCCTGGGAGGTGTTCTTCTCAGGACATTCCAGTCCTACTTGTTCCCTGGGTACTCATATTTATCCTAAAGTTGCTCCTAATACAATGTTATCTCTTTCTGCCCTCATTTTCCCAGTGAACTGCTGATTATTTTGTATTCCTACCCAGTTCATAAGTCAGGCTGAGTTCCTTCAAGTGCTTTATCTGATATATTGAGCACTTACAAGGATGAGAATAATAACAATTAGCATTCTTTACATTATAAAATTCTTGCAACAACTCTATCAAATAGATGTGGTCACCATTCTCATTTCTAGAAGGGAAAAGTTAAAGCACAAAGAAATTTGTAATTTGTCTGAAGTTGTGCAGCTCATTAGCATCAGTCTTAAGTTGAGCCCAGACCACCAGCTTCAGAGTTTGTATTGTTAACCACATAGGAACTCATGGAGATAAAGGGCAATGACTAGGGTTGGAGGATCATGGATGTGCAGACTTTGAGGTAAAGATCACTTTTTCAGGAATATGTGGAGGTCAGAAAACAGTATTCTAGGTGGAAGGAGTAGCACAGGTGCAGAGAGCTGGAGGGAAGGGGTGAACCCAGGGAACAGGGAATGGTTAGTTCTCTTCTTTGTACTCTCACCAACCCTAAAAAAGTCTGCCTTGGGTAGTTTAAAATGATGCCTTTCAAAAAGTAATTTATCTCCGTCTTTGTATCTGATGGTTATGTGCTCAGTGATCCAACATCTTAGTCAAGGTGATAGTAAAGGGGATGATGAGTCTCCTGAACACAGAGACTGGGAAAATTGAAGTGAATGTGCATGTCTTTATGTGTGAGTGTGTGATAGAGTGGGAGGTAGCAGGGAGGAGAGATGGAAAAGTGAACTGGCCTGGGATTAAGCATTTTCAGTTGATTACCTGCCTTGAATGTCAGGTAGTAGAGGATGATGAGATGCGGGGAAGGGGAAGAGGTATCCCTATCACTTTCTAGTAAATCAGAACCCATTTTTCTTGTAATTCTCATGAGGTTGTTGACAATAAAAATCTCCAGGTGAACTGTTATTTGACATCCTTTGTAAGAGTCTATGCACTCAGTTCTTCCTGAATGACAAATAATTATTCCTAAACTCTGTGCAGGAGAAATTTTTCTTTCCAAATAAATCTCTTGATCTATTGTACCTACACTTATGAACTATATAACCCCTGTCATTGGCATTTAAGGGATTTCATCCTCTAAGTTTAATGCAGCTCTACTTAATGGGTTAAAGAAAAATTAAAAGTCCCCAGTGGAGATATATATTGATCTTGGGAATTCACCCTGGAAAACAATTCTTCAACTGTATCACTGTATCACTGTCATCCTGTTGCTCATTAATTTATTCAAGTGGGCACCAATAATGTCCCCAGATCTGAGATTTTAGCAGCCTTCCCTTACTCCTCTTTCCCAATGATTGGAGGCTCTTTTCAGGGTCAGGGGAATGAGACTGTTATTGTTACTGTATTTGGCATATTAAATATGCCACGGGGAGCTTGCCAGGCTCTTCCATGTGGGCAGGATATTCTTGTTAGCTTGCTGGGCTCTCCGAGAGGCATATGTGTGTGTGTGTGTATATATATATATATATATATGTGTGTGTGTGTATACACATACATATATATATACATATACATATATATGCCTTGTATATATACACATATATATATTGTACACATATACATGTTTCCCTTTATGATGATGGAGCGTGGTGGCAGTTGGGTAGTGGAGGTCGGCTACTGGGGCTGGGTCTCGGCAAGATTCTTCAACAAGATTATATAAATATGATTTTCCTGAAGTCTTAAAGGACTGAGTGGAAGGAGGTCCTGAACTATTTCCCAAGGTTATAGCACTTGGGAAGAGCTTTAACCCACTGACTATTATGGGATGAAGCACAAGATCTTCAGAACTGAGAATTCCTGTTTGAGAGATGGGGGATTTAAGACAATGTCAGTTTGAAACTCTTAGGACAGATAGAAGCAAACATTCTTGCACCCAAGATGGACAAATGGTGAGAGCATGGGACACATGTGTGGAAGCTGGGTAGAGAGGAGCTCCGTGCTAAATCAGTTGTTAAGGGACACTGAGAAACTGTAAAAAATGCAAACACATGCACGCAGAAGGGTGTGATGATGCATGTGTTGTGTTGTTTGCGGGCTCTCGGGATGCTGTATATGGACTAGATCAGGATGGCTCCTCCTTGTGATCTGCTTCTGTCTCTGTCATCTCTCCTCTGGTCTCTTCTGACCTCTCTTCTTCTGATCTCTCTCTCCAGAGCCCTTCTGCTTCAGTTTCTGGAGCTCCACTCGCTCTCACTTCGGACTCTGACTCTGACTCTGATTCTTGCTTGCTTTGTGCTCTTTCATTTCCCTACTTCTAGCTCTGATTACTCTGATTCTCTTTTGCTCTATGCTCTGCTTCTGTGTCTTCTCCCCGCTTCTATGTCTTCCCCCTTCTTTGTCTTCTCCCTGTTTCTGTGTCTTCTCCCCCTACGTCTCTTACGGTCTTAGTTTATATAGCAATCATATAGGGTGGTGACACAAAGGTGGGTTGAACATTAACAAATCAACAAAGAGGGGTAAGACCATTCCTCCAGGAAGTAAACAAAATCTCATCTAAGGAGATTACTAGAGATTACTAGGAGATCCACTTAAGGGCAGGATCCCATCCAGGGTGTGTTGCTTTCTTCTCTCCTCAGCTAGCAATCCACTAAATAGTTGTAGTAAATCTACTTCTAATATTTCTAACAATGTCATTCTGTATAAGCACAGTAAGATATATATATTGAACTTAAAGTTTGGCTCTTCCTGAGGACATTCACTATATATTCCAGACCACCCCAGCAGGGTCCTAGTCTCATCGTTACTTTTGGATCGTGACAGTATCAGTCTATGACCATACTCCCAACTTATAGTTGAGTATTGTGGCGCTTTGGCCTAGCCAATTTCGATGCCAGGGTAGCTCACAGCTTGCCCTGGGTTCATTCTGTCCCTCATCAGGACCCTGCTTTTGGGGTACTAGGAACTAAGGGCAACTGTGTTGAGAAAGCAGATGCCCAGGAGTAAATATTATTGGAGTCAATCAGCTCCCAAGTTACAAAGCATAATATTAACTGTCTTCCAGTGTCCATACAGAAAGGACATTGCTTTAAGGTAAACTAAGTTCCCTGCAGCAAGGCTAAAAGGACAAGCCAATGTTATCCTACAAGAAAAAAGCAAACTTCTCTTTGTTCAGAACTCTTTACTTCAAGGAGTATTTTTCCCTCAACGGGGCTACCAGGCCATTAAGAAGTAAAATTATTATTCATGAAGTGACTAGATATTCCAGGTTCCTGACATTTCTATTTTTTTAATTTTTATTTTTGGGCATTTTTTTGGTCACACCCAGGGATGTTCAGGGGTTACTCCTGGCTTTGCACTTATAATTTACTCCTGGCAGTGCTCAGAGAGCCATATCGGACGCCAGAGGTCAAACCTCAGTTGGCTGCATGTGAGGCAAACGTCCTACCCACAGTACTATCTCTCTGGACTAACATTCCTGTTTTTCAGTTGGATTCTGCTTCTATTTTTTAAAAAATGGAGGCAACTTATACTGTTTAATAGAAGTGTTCTTCAAAGCCAATTATTACCTTCAAAAAGTGACTATTTTGTGATTCCCTAGAGAAGAAAAGGCATTGACGGAGCTACACACTTGGTGACTTCCTCACGCTCTCGTCTTTGGGTTCTCTGCTTCCTGCACTCTGTTCTCCACATGGCATAACTAATGAAGCCTGAATCCCAAACACTTCTTGCTCTTCAATATTTTTATAATTAATGAATCCAAACCCATTCTTCTAATCATATGCTTGTCTATCCATCCACCCATGCCTTTATTCCTCTACCCACGCAGGTACCATCCTTCTGTCCATCCACTCATCAATAATAATCCACTTCCATTTAGTTTTTTTTATTAGTGAATCACCGTGGGGGTACGGTTACAGACTTAGAAACTTTTGTGCTTGTGTTCCAGTCATACAATGATCGAGTACCCATCCCTCCAACAGTGCCCATTTTCCACCACCAATGGTTGCTGCATCCCTCCCACCACCCCCATCCTGTCCCCCCACCAACACCTCACCCTGCCTCTGTGGCAAGGTATTCCTTTTTGCTCCCTCTCTCCTTTTGGGTGTTGTGGTTTGCAATAGAGGTATTAAGTGGCCATCATGTTCAGTCTATAGTCTTTCAGTCTGCCTCTCCCATCCCGAGCAGGCCCTCCTAGCACCCTTTGTGATCCCTTCTCTATCTGAGCTGCCTTTCCCCCCAGTATGCAAGGCTGGCTTCTAAACTGTGGAATAATCCTCCTGGTACTTATCTCTGCTGTTCTTGGGTGTTAGTTTTCCATTCTGTTACTATACTTTCTACAAATGAGTGCAGTCTTTCTATGTCTGTCCCTCTCTTTCTGACTCATTTCACTTAACATGGTACTTTCTATGTTACTCCACCTATATGAAAATTTCATGACTTCATCTTTTCTAACAGCTGCATAGTATTCCATTGTATAGATGTACCAAAGTTTCTTTATTTTTTTTTAATTTTATTTTATTTTATTAAATCACCGTGTGGAAGATTACAATGCTTTCGGGCTTAGGTCTGTTATACAATGCTGAAACAACCATCCCTTCACCAGTGCCCATATACCACCACCAAAAAAAAAAAAAAAAAAAACCCACACAGTACACCTCCCATCCCGCCTCCTCACCCTCTACCTTGTAACTGATAAGTTTCATTTTACATTCTGTTTACTTTGGTTACATTCGATATTTCAACACAGACCTCACTATTGTTGTTAGAAGTACCCCACTAGATTCAGACCTACTGTGAAGACAAATAAGGCTACTGCGGCCGCAAGGTTTTGAATTTCTGTACTTTAACAAGAAGTCCAGGGAGATATTATCTTCCAGATATTAGATAATTGCAGGCTTGAAAACCCAATCTGTGGTCGTCTTAATATGGCGGCCACCGCGCCCTTCATCCCCGGAGAGAAAGAGGCGAGAGAGAGAAATACCTTTCCCCTCCCGGGTGGGCACGGGGCCGAGGCTTAGTTCTCAGGCTGGAGACATTCTGCGAGGAGTTGCTCACACCGAAAGAGGTTTTGCTGGGTCTGGATTCACGCTTGTACAGCTGCGGAGAGGCCCCCAAAGTTTCTTTAACTAGTCATCTGTTCTCAGGCACTCAGGTTTTTTCCAGATTCTGTCTATTGTAAACAGTGCTGCAATGAACATGTAAATGCAGATGTCATTTCTACTATACTTTTTTGCATCACTGGGATATATTCCCAGAAGTGGTATTTCTGGGTCAAATGGGAGCTCGATTTCTAATTTTTTGAGAAGTGTATTTTCCAAAAAGGCTGAGCCATGTGGCATTCCCACCAGCAGTCTGTGTGTGGTTGACTTCTATCTTCAGTGCATTGTGGTCTGCAAAGGTAGTTGACACAATTTCTATCTTCCTGATTCTATTGAGGTATGTTTTGTAACCCAGCACATGGTCTATTTTGGAAAATGTTCCATGTGCTCTTGAAAAAAATGTGTATACTTTCTTTTGGGGATGCAAGTTCCTGTATAGGTCTATTAGCTCTCTCTCTTCTATCTCTTCCTTCAAAGCCAGTGTTTCCTTGCTGAGTTTTAATCTTGTAGATCTATGTAGAGGTGGTAAGGCAGTGTTGAGGTCTCTAACAAATGTGTTGTTAGTAATGTCCTTGTTAAAATCTGTTAGCAGTTGTTTTAAGTATTTAGCTGGTCCCTCATTAGGGACCAGCTAAATACATTCAGGAGTGTGATTTCTTCCTGAAATCCCTTGTACATATCCCTTGATTACTAAATATTGGCCTTCACTGTCCTTTCTAATCTTTTTCAACCTGAAATCTATGTTGTCAGATACTAGTATGGCCACCCCAGCTTTTTTTAGTGAATTGTTTGCTTACAGGATTATTTTCCATCCTTTGACTTTGAGTCTGTGTTTGTTTTAACTGTTCAGATGTGTTTCTTGTAGGCAGCAGAATGTTGGGTTCAGTTTTTGAATCCATGTTGCCACTCTGTGTCTCTTAATTGGTGCATTTAGACCATTGACATTGAGGGAGATTATTGTCATGGGTTTTGTGCCATCTTTCTGTAGGGACTAGTTGTGCTTGTAGGGCTTTTTCTTGTCTTACAGTAGCCCCTGTAGTCCTTCTTTTAAGATTGGTTTTGAGTCTATGAAGCTATGAAGTTCCCGAGCTGTTGTTTATCCATGAAATAGTGTATTGTTCCTTCAAGTTTGAGTGAGAGTTTAGCCGGATAAAGTATTCTTGGTGAGGCGTTCATTTCATTGAGTTTTTTTTCCCACCGTTGTCTTCGGACTTGGAGGGTTTCTTCTGATAGGTCTTCTGTAAATCTAAGGAGTGCTCCTTTTTATGTGATTTTCTTCTTTGATCTTGCTGCTTGAAGTATTATGTCTCTATCTGTGGCATCCATCATTCTGACTATGATATGTCTTGGAGTTTTTTACTAGGGTCTCTTTTAGCTGGCACCCTTCTGGCTCCTTGGATCTGGATGCCTGCATTCTTCGGCTCTGGGAACTTTTTAGCAATGATATTTTAACTGTGACTTTTTCATTGGGTCTGTCTCCCTGTTCTTCTGGTACTCCGATGATTTTAATGCTGTTTCTCTTGAAATCATCCCCTAGGTCTTTGATTTGCCTAAGAGCTATTTTGAGGTCTTTTCCCATTGCTTGTTGTTGCCTGTTAGCTTCCTGCAGCTCATCTTCAAGCTCACTGATTCTGTCTTTGGCTGTGGCCATTCTACTATTGAGGGCACCCACTGAGTTTTTAAGTTCATCTACAGAATCCTTAATTCGTGACACTTCATTTTGTAGCTTTTTTTTATTTCTGCTCTCATTTCTTTCTGTATTGCTATCCATTCCATCATTTCTTTCATGTCCTCCTTTAATTTCCTGGATGTCTCTTGAGGCATTTCTTTGAGTTCATTGAACAGCTTCAATATTTAATCTCTGAATTCTTTATCGGAGAGGTCATATTTGTGGGTAATGCTTGTTGAGTGCCTGGATCCTTTTTATAATCTCCTTGTTGTGGGGATTTTGGTTGTTTCTTCATGTTTTTGTAGTAGTATCATGGTAGAACCTTCCAGTTCACTATCAGTATTGCCCTCTTCCTCTCAGGTACTCCTCAGCGCCTTAGGTGAGGTCTCTAGTGAGGCTTTGGAGGATGGTTATTTTATATTGGACTTGTAGAGCTTCTAGTGATGCCAGTATTATGGTACAATTGGAATACGCTACTGCACTACTGTCCTGATGTGTTTGAGATGGCCAGGATAATCTCCATAGAATTAGGTGATGGAAATGAAGATGTGATTTCTGAGTGCCAGAGCTAGGAAAGGGGAAAGGCCACCTGCCCCAAAATAGGCCACGCCCACTTCTGTGGAGGGCACACCCACTCCCACTATGTGGGTGGGGTGCCATGTGGGGGTGGGGGCAGAAAACTGGGTAAAGGAGAAAACCAGGAGTGGCACTGGAGGGTGGCTCAGGGGCGGATGGGACGATGCTCAGGGAGGTGGGGAGGCTTAGGGTCCGAGGAGACGCGTGAGGCATGGGCACAGGGGAAGTGGCATCCCGAGTTCAATTACTCACCTGGAACCAATTCCTTTTGCAACAAACTTGAAGTTTTCTTTCCTCTGTTTCATAATGTTGACCAGGAATTGGTACCTCACTTCTAGTGGGCTATTAGGGGAGAAGGCTTTTAATTAGTAAGCTCAAGAGGTCCTATGACCACTGTAAGAATGGACAATTCATGTTTGGAGGAGAGGAAAAAGCATGCTCTCTTGGGGCTAACCTACCTGGATTTGAATCCTAGCTCCACCACTTAATAGCTGTGTGATCTTAGGTAAATGATTGATCTCCTCTGTGTTTTAGTCATCTCTCCAATAGCATCAAATGTAACCATGTCAGAAAGTTGCTTTTTGGTTGTGTGTTCTTGCAGAGCAAGGAAAATAGTCATTTTATTAAATATCACTGTACAATAGGTCAGTCACCTAGCCAATCTTGACTGCTTGGGGACTTTGCCCATCAGGCATCAACTGACGTTACTCAATAGTAATTTAGTTGCCCTGGATGGTCCTCTATGACTTCTCTCACATGTTTCAGATGTCATCTTAAATGGCTGAAACACTGGATTCAACTGAAACCATCCATGAAGCCCTTGGGCATAACCAGGAATGTAGCACTTGGCATGGTACTCCTGGTCACATGACATTTCTTTTTTTTTAATTTATTTATTTATTTTTTAAAAATAATTTTTTATTATTATTTTTTTTACATTTTTGTGCTCATGTTTCCCCCATACAAAGTTCTAGAATCTTTCCCTTCACCAGTGCCCATTCTCCACCACCAGTAAACCCAGCATCCCTCCCACCCTCCCCAGTCCCATCTCCCCCCACCCCAAACTGCCACTATGGCAGGGTTGTGGTTTGCAATAAAGGTGTTGTGGTTTGCAATAAAGGTGTTGTGGTTTGCAATAAAGGTGTTGAGCAGCCATTGTGTTTAAATCACCATGTGGAAAGTTACAAAGTTCTCAGGCTTATGTCTCAGTTATATAATGTTCAAACACCCATCCCTTCACCAGTGCCCATATTCCACCACCACCAAAAAAAAAACAGTACACCTCCAACCCCCCCACCCCCACCCCACCCCCCGCATAACTGATAAAATTCACTTCATTTTCTCTTTATCTTGATTGCATTCCATATTTCAACCCAAAACTCACTATTGTTGTTGGGGTTTCAACACTGAACTCACTATTCTTCTTAGAGTTTATCCCCCCAAAATATGGCCCTATTGACAAGGAAACATTTGATAATTAGTTCTCCACGAATGAGAATAAGGAGGTAAAAGGTCGCGCGGCCACAGTTGCAGCTGCACAGTTTAGGATTTCTGTGTTTTAGAAATTAAGTACATGGAGATTTAAGTGGGAAATTTCATCATTTCCCTTCCTGGGACAGCATAAAGCAAAAGCTTAGTTCACAGTCTGGGGACATGGTTGCAAGCACTTGCTGGGTTCAGGAGTAATCTAGCTGGCTCTGGATGTTGGTGGTTCAGTAGCAGAGAGAGCGTGCAAACGCATGGCCACCCGGTTCGAATCCCGGTGGAGCGCGAGCTGGAGCCGGTACCAGCCCCAGCCCGAGACTGCCCAAGCAATCCGCTGTTTCAAGTTCAAAACACATTTTTTTCTTTTTTTCCCCCGCACCTCCAAGTTCATACCTGTTTAAACGTCCATAAGATGGCGTACACCCACATGACATTTCTTACATGTTGGACCAGGTGCCTGGAACAATGCCCCAAGGGAAGGAAGGAGAAGCTTCCAGGGTCCTCATGCCAGACCCAAAAACTGGCACTGTATTACATATCCCTAACGTCTGGTAAGAGCAGACCCAGGGCTTATCTGCATTCAAGGGAAAGCACCCAGATCTCTCTTTGTATGAGAGGCATAGAGAGAATTGGATGCCATTCCTCAAGCCTCAGCAGAAACAATTAGTATGGCAAAGAGGAACTGAATTAATCTGTGAGAATCAGTCTGAACACTGAGTGGCAGAGCAGGGACTATCTGAGAGTTTGTTGTTGCTATCATTACCCCTCTTGTGCTGAGTTTTAAAAGGTCAATCTGCTCTCTTGGCAGACAAGGAGCTACAGGGAGTGGGGAATTGAGGATTTTAGAGAGGTGACGAGGTTAGCACGTACTTGCTTTCTTGTGGGTAATTTTACAAGAGTCTTGTTTTTGCTAAATCAAACAAGCAATCACACCGACCAATTTATGCACCACATGTAACTGACTGGTAAAGAATGGGTCTTATCCCCTCCCAGGTACATCTGGGAACCCAGTCTGAAGGGAAGTAGAGAGAAGGGTGCCACCTGATGTCAGCCCATCACCCAGGCAGACTGGGTCAGCTCAGAGGGGCTCCACAAACCCAGAACACACAGCTGAACAGACCTGAAGCTTGGCTGCCTGCGTGAGCCCCGCCTCTCAGAGCCCAGTGACTAATTGGAAAGGGTCATTTCAGCGTCTTAGCAGAGAATGTAGTTTTCTTCCTTTGATGCTGTGATTTGGCTGATAGTTAGCAAAGCATCGATAGAATCCTAAATGTCTCCTTAAAAAAACTCAAGCCTTCGTCTCAGCTTGGCATGGGGTTCTGCTCTCCCTTTGTAGGAGGAGGATAAAATGCTTTCAGACGTGTCCTCCTGCCTGCAAACATGGGCTGGTTAAATATCTCTGATAATGCCTGAGCTGTGCAGAGGATTTTATCTATTCCCAGTAATAGCTCCTGCCTCTACATGGCTTCTACAAGGAAGTCAGAAGATTCCTTCAAACACCAGCTGAGCAAGGCTTGGGGAGGAGGGAGTGGTTCAAAACCTTGGGGTCAGCATACACCGCTTACAGAAATGTCCCGTGTAATCCACTAACATGGCATGGCTTGAGAGTGAAGGTGTTATTTTTACCCTACTTCAGAAGCACAGAAGGCTAAGGTCAGGGTCATGAGTAGAGCTTGCAGCTGAGTGATCACTTCTGTCCAAGAGAGTCTGTTTTCACTCTGCTGGTAAGTATGGATGCTGTCCCATATCCCGCTTCTCCTTATTGCTCTTACCCTTCACCGATTTACTAACTCTCATATTGAGCAGAAACCTTGACCTCAGGGGAATCCCTCAGGCTGGACCATGTCATGATGCAGGTCACAGTGTCCTTGTGTGGCATATACCAAAAGGAAAGGACTTGGGTGGAACACCCAGCATGTGTGACATAGAGCTCAGATTCTTGCACTGATCAGAGAGCCAGGATCTATGGCTTCCCAGGCTGGACTTGAGAGAATCATGTGTGCCTTATTTTTTTTTCTATATTTTTTACACTAAACAACTATTTTCTTAGTGTTTTGAGGTCCTCTTTCTCCCGGAGACTCAGGCTCTTTGTCAAACTGTGGCATTCAGGCACTCAAGTAGACCAGGAGATGATAGAAGGCATGGATTTCATTCCAAAATTAGATAGAAAGGAGGGGAGAAAGCCTGTGTGTGTGTGTGGGAGGGGAGTTGTCTAGAGAGAGGGGAGGTTTCAGCCTGAGGGATGAAAGGACTGATTGACTTTTTCTCCATCATGTGTAGATTATCTTGTACACAGCACAGGGAGCAGAGGCTGTGTATCAGCACCCATGCAGACAGATCTTGGGGTGTCACTAGTCTCACTCACCTCCCACGTGTGAATATTACCACTTTGGTGCTGGTGTAGTGGGCAGCTGAGTCACTCAGGAGAGGCTTCCTCGGTGAGTTCAGGACTTGAGAGTCCAGCTTTCAGAGGTTGCTTCCAAAGAAAGTTTCTGGGACTGAGCCCTGTAAATCTAAGGATGCTCTGCCATGTTTAACTCAGAGGCAGGTCTGAAGTTGCTATTTTCTGGTAGTCTGCTGCTTCAAGTGAAGCAACTGTGTCTCCTCAGACTTGGGCTCCCTGAGAATACGGCTGTGTCTTGTCCCTTACACCGGAGGCTCTCTGTCATTGGGTGCTAAACCTCTACCCACCCTTTATTTTATATTTACTCAGGACCTATAAAATGCCAGGCACTGTTCTAGTCAATTAGCATGTTCCGTTGATAAACTAACCAACTAAAATTAACTAAAAAATCCCTGAAAATGTTAAATAATGACTAAGTGCTAAGAGGCAAATAAAGGGGCTTGGGGATGTGGCTGAGAGGCAAATCACCTGCCTTACATGTGCGAGGACAAGGTTCCATCCTCAGCACCACCAAGTGTGATCCCAGAGATACAGCTAGGATCCCTGGCACCACAACCAGGTATGTTGTGGTGATACCACAGCACTGATGACCATCGGCTGAGCGGGGAGCAAGTAAATCTGGAAAATTGATCCCATAGGGTAGGGTTTACAGGGCCCAGTGATTGGGATGGTTTTTTGAGTTGAAGAGCAAACACTGAGAGGCAGGCCTTGCAAGCAGCACTCAGGCATATTAGCCACGTGCCCAGGCCTTGAGGGAGACCTGGGAATAGAAAGGTCCAGGGGTCTAAGTCAGCGGTGTGCACAAAGTGAGATCAGAGAGGTGGGTCAGGCACTCTCGATGAGGCAGCCACTTCACCACGTTGAGATTAGAATGGACAAGGAAGATGCTGCTTCCCTACACAAGATTTCTCCCCCCCCACCCCAGCTTTCAGTGTCTTCGCTGAGGTTCCCCAAGAGCCTCTAAGCCTGCATATGGGGACTTTGTCCCCTAAGTCACCTTCCTCTGCAGGCTCCAAGCAGCAGGAAAGAAAACATCCTGCCAGAGTGCTCCTGCCTGCAGCTGCCCTCATGAGCAGCCACCCCTGGGCTCCTCGCTGGACTCTGCACTAACCTGACTATTCTGGGCCTGCATTCAGGGGCTCAGAGGTGGAACCCTGTAAAAACTGACAGGGCACGGCTGGGGGAGGCCCCAAGGGCTCTCCCTCTGGCCACCCGAGTTTCAGGGGGTGGTCCCAGGCCACTTGCCCAGCCTGGGTAGCCCAGGCCATGGGGGCAGACAGAAGAGGAAACAAGGGCCAAGCCGGTTGATTGATCAGCTGCCATTTATTCCATTCTCTCCACGTGCTGTTCCAAATCTCTCTGAGCTCCCCATTCTAGTCTCACGCTGCCCCTCATTCCCGTCTCCTCCTGTCTCTCCCGCTCATCTCTCTACACTCCATCTCGCAGCCTTGGCTCCCATTCTCCTCTCAAGATTCTGACTCTGACTGCTTCTCCTTCCTAGCCCCTCATTCCTCTATCTCAACTCTCTGGATTCTTCTTCTTTCCACTAGTCTCTCTCCCCTACTTGTCTCTCTGGGCCCAGGCTATACCCAGAAAAATCAATATAAGAAAACCCTTCCTGAGGGCCCACCAGGTTCAGAGGAAACACCACCTAGAGGTATTCCAAAGTCATTCCTGACTGCCCCCAGGCAAAATACCTCTTAAGGTCTTTTTCTCCTTTCCTCAGTTCAAAAACTCAATCAACATCTTAATGCTAGTTATTTTTGTATGGACACAGTGAGAGATACATTGAGGCTTGTAGGGCAGTTCTCCTAGGAACATCTTGCCACAGACTCAGACTACAGTGCTCAGGCCAGATTAATCATTCCTAACCCTAACAGGGTCCGAATCTAGTTATTACTTTTTGGATTATGACAGCATCTCTCCACAACCAAGCTCTTAACTTATAGTTAAGCATTAGGCACTTTTCTCAGGCCCATCTCAATGGCAGGGGAGCACATGACTTACCACTTGCCCTGGGGTCCATCCAGTCCCTCAGCAGGACCCAGCTTTGGGGGATGCTAGGAAATAAGGGCAGCTGAGGCTTAGGTCGAGAGAACAGATGCCCAGGGAGAAAATATTATGTAGAGTCAAATGACTCCCAGGTTACAAAAGCATAGCATTTACTATTGTCTTCCTGTGCCCATACAAAAAGGACATGGCTCTGAATAAGCTGCAAAGGACTCAAGGAGAAGAGGAAAAAATGTTTACAAGTCAACAGAGCACAAAGAAAGAAGTTACAAATAAACACAGAGGTAAGGGAACACTGTTATGGGAGTATCTCAAATAAACCTAAGCTACCTGTTGCAGTGTTATCCTACAGAACCCCTTTCTTCTCTTTGCACTGGTGAGGAGTATGTGAGCAGGCTGCACCTGCTCTGAAGGTTTCACTTTCAGCCTCTCCCAGGCTATAGTTGCCACTGTAGAATAACATCGGTTAGTCCTTTCTCCTTTGCTACAGGGAGCTTAGGTTTGTTGGGTTACACCCATCACAGTGCTCCTGAGGCACTCCCATTCCTCTGTATTTATCTTTAATTTCTCTTCTGTTCTCTGCTTCCCCTATTAATCACCTGTATTTCCAAATCAGACCCTGTGACTTGTAAAGTCAAATTCTTCAAGATTTTTAGATTTGTATATATAAGTGAAATATTGCTTTTCTCTTTCCATTATGACCTTTGCATAGTTTACTTTAGAGCAATGTCCTTTTTGTATAGACACAGGAAGACATTTAACAGTATGCTTTTATAATGAGAATTAATTGACTCCAAATAATATTACTCCTGGGCATCTGTCATATTTACTCAACTTAAGCCTCAGTTGTCCTTAGTTCCTAGCACCTCAGAAGCAGGGTTCCAATGGAGGGACTGGATGGGCCCAGGCCAAGTGGGTCCTGGCATCAAAATGGGACAGGCTACGTGCCATAAAACTAATAAAACTAAGAGCAGGGTCATGGACAAATGCTGGCATGACCCAAAGAGAAGTGACTGGACAAGGACCCTGCTAGGTTTAGGAAGGACTAATCTGACTCTAGGACTATAGTCTGGGATATATCGTGATATATATATATATATAAGAGATATATTAATATATCTCCCAAGGAGAGCTTAATATATCTCCTACTGTGTCCATACAAAATGATTAGAAAAATTATTAAGAAGTAAATCTAAGATGATTGTTTATGGACTAAGGAAAGGAGAAGTATGTCCTTAGATGAAATTCTGCCCTTGAGCAGATCTCCTAGCAGGAGGAGATCTTAGTCTTAGATGAGCTTCCCCTGAAAGGAAGGGCTTTACATATGTTGATTGTGGTATCTCACTTGGGTATAGTTGTGAGACCCCCCAACCTGGGAGGTTGGACTCTTAACTAGGCTGCAAGTCTGGACATGGGGAAACTAGCATGAAGGGCAGGAGGAGATGGGAATGAGGAACAGTGTGAGACTGGAATGGGGCCATTCAGCAAGATTGGAATAGGCACACAGGAAGAATGGAATAAACGTTGGGACAGAGATTGAAATTAGTGGTGACTGATCACCACCCAACCTGGCAGCCCTGTTCCTCCCCTCATGTGTCTGTTGGCAGCGGCTACAGGCCGGAGTGGGGAGGCGGCTCGTGGCATGGCCACTGAATAATGCATGTGGCAGGAGAGAGAACACTCACTTATTGAATACACAGTCACGAGTGCTCAGGCTCTCGGCAGCGTCACAGCCTTACACAGACTGTGTTGGGAGTTATTGTCAGAGCTCCCACAAACAGACTGTAAAGAGGTCAGAGTGAGGGTTAGGGAAATAGTTCATGTGGTAGAGCACATGTCTAGCATATGCAAGGCCCTGAGTTTGATCCCCGGCACCTTTGACCCCAATAAGTACAGAGGAATGGAACTCAGGCTCCTAAGTGTCCAGAGAGGTCCTGCCTGCCCCTCTCCCTCCATAATCATCTGGACTGGCCTTACCTAAACACCACTAGTTTCAGCCACATTATAAAAAGAAGGAAAGGAACTAGGGTAGTCATTTTGACCTGACTTTGATCATTGGTACCACATTGTCCTCTGAGGACCCCTGGGGTGGTCTTGCTCATTCCCAACACTGCAAGGCTTGATCAGCATGTATTGCATGCATTAACCTGCAGGTCAGCCTTGTATTGAATTTCTGACGCTATTGATTGGGACTCTCTGCAGTCTCTTGCCCGCATGCCTGGCTGTCTTCCCCAGGTTCCCTTGGAGGGGATGGTCTACAGCTTCCCTCCCCACCCTGAGCAGAGCTCCCGGCAACCAAAAACCACCAGAACCTAGCTACAGCCATGCTCGAGGCCCTTCTCCACACGTTCGAACAGGCCTCATGCATAAAGGTACCAGCAGAGGAACCCAGGAGTGTATAATCCCATCGATGGCCAACATCCAGAGACTTAAAAGCAAACTCCCAGAAGCGGTATCTTGTAACCTACTACTCCCTCTGGGAGAAACTGGCAAGCTTCTGAGAGTTTCCTGCCCACATGGGACAGCCTTGCAAGCTTCCCACGGTGTATTCATATGCTAAATCCAGTAACAAGCTGGATCCCATTCCCCTGACCCTAAAAGAGCCTCCAGTGAGACATCTGTGGGAAGGCCAAGTCGAGAGAGACTTCTAAGATCTCAGGGAAAGGACAAATTGAGAAGTTACTGAGCCCGCTCTAGAAATTAACGATTAATGGGATTTCGTGATTGTGATCGTGATCGTGATTGACTGAGATTTTCCAGTGGGGCCTTCAGATCTCTGTAGGAACCACTCACCCCTAACCCCACTCCCACCACACACACACACCAAAAACATGATGAAATTGGGAAGTCACACTGATCCACCATTGAAACCTGACCAGTTAATTTACCCCTTTGAAACACAGTTTCCCCATCCATAATAAGGGGATAGGGGCACCTGCTTTGCAGGGGTGAAATTAGACCCAAAATGAAGGAGGTGAATTAACTCATATTATCTCTGGGAACAATGATTGTACTTACTATGTATAGCGCCAGGTATTAAGTACTTTCTAAATCTGTCACTGTGCTTCAGTTACAAGTACCTTACCTAATCTTTAAAGACCAACAAGAAAGGCACATTAGAATGCCTTTTCTCAAGTGAGGACACTGAGACAGAGAGATCACCCAACTGTCCAGGAAGGCTCCACACTAGTGACTCTCTATTGGAGGTATACTGTTTGTTTTAGGGGACGTGTGACATAGAGGAATGGGCTAGGATTTGGGAAGTCGTATAAACGTGCTCCCTCAGGTGATGTAGAATAGATGAGTCCTATACAGAAAGAATTTACCAATCCCAAGAGTCAATAGCACAGCTGTTTGATGAACACAGTTCCAGAACCCCTGTCCCCTGCCCCCACACCACCACCAACTGACAGAAGAAAGACTGAGTTCCTGATTAGGTGATTCTCCTGATGCTTCAAAAAAGGGCTAGGTAACAGCACCCACCAGACCCCTTGATAACCAATTCAATTCTTTCCTCCTTCCCCACCAGAGCGTATACCAGGAGTGGACCCATAGTCCAGGACCAGGGCAGCTTGCAGTACTGGGGTGGTGTGTAGGGCTCCTTCAAAACCTTCACCAGGACCAGGTTTGAAAGACAAACTTGTTTATCTCTGATGGTGTTTTCAGATTTCCTGTGTCTCACAGCCGCCTCCCACAAAGAGAAGGTGTCAGCAATTACATTTCTGCCCTGGTGCCCTGTAATTAATAATTGCAATTAATCTGGCACACTTAGTCAAATAACATGGGGCCTAATTGGCTGCCTAGCCTTTCTCCTTTGGATTGAGACAATCTGTGTTCCGCAGCTCAGCTGCAGTTAACTCAGCAGGACCTGTCAAAGACTGCTGCAGGGCAATTTGCATGACATTTGGGGAAGCAGATCTGCTTAAAGGCAAGGGGGACAGAAGAGGGAATATAAGGAGCCCTGGGCCTATTTATCCCTAGGCTCATTCTGCAAACCAGGCAGAGCACCTCAGGATTAATTATTCACCCAATCTAGTTTCTGCACTTCTGTCATTGTGTGTGTCTGTGAGGGAGGGGTGCTGCGGGCTGGAGTGTAGAATTAGACTGGTTTCCCACTTCTTTTTATGCCTCAGAGGGTTTTTTCCCATGAGATAGGATTACAAATACCACCATTGTAACTGTGTCCTCCATCTCTTGGGTGCAGGTGGAGTCCTGATGCACCCAATTGAGGAGGACGAGAAACATATGAATCCTTTGGCGCCAGCTCTCTTCCTGGGATTTCTCTGACCACCATGTATCTGAAATTCATTCCTTGTTCCCAGAGAGGAGAGGTGTGGGAGTAAGAGTGAAGGGCAAAAAGTTAAGTGCTTCTGAGTTCCCTAATTTCATCAGAACTATTTCTTTTATTGTAAATGAAAGAACATTGTCGTGGTCTTAGGTTATATAGTTGATTAATAACTGAAAAGTTCAGAGTATGCCTCTGGTTTCAGGCCTGGTTGGTTTGACCCAGGAGTTCCAGTTGCCAATATGCCTATAATCCCATTTCTTCTGAGTCCCTTAGCTTCGTTCCACTCTTGCATCGGTTTTCTCTTTAAGCTGGTACCCCTTGACTGTATGAAAGTGCAACCACAGAACATTTTGGAGACACAACTTTGATCGCAAGGTTTTTGCAAAAAAAGAGAAAGTTTCTTTGAAGACCTGCCTTTACCCTCACATTCATCTCAGCCTATACCTTATCATCCAAATTTAGTTGTGAGTGCTCTCCCTCTTATTTCCCACAATAAACCACTATGATTCAAGTAATCAGATATGTTAAAACACTCAATCCCCTCAGACCATCCTGGAGGCCATTTAACCAATGGGAGATTGTGGAAAAAAAGCAGAGCGACTCCAAGGAAAGTGGGTGCTACTGATTAGGAGGTCCAGCAAGAACTCTGTTGGCAGTCATCAGAGAAGTTCCATTAATCCACTAGGAGTCAGTTAGCTGCCCCAGGCAATGTCACCTTTTTACATATTTCTTACATTGAATAGGTGTCAGCAAATATAGCCTTTGGACCATAGGGCATGCTTTTGTTGACAAATGATTTACTTTGTCACACATACTTTTGCATATTGTGTATGACTGTTTTCCTGTTACAAAGATATACATAATTAGTTACACTGGAAACCCTGAGACCTGCAAAACATAAAATACCATGATAGTATAGAGGGTAGGGTACTTGCCTTGCACATGACCAACTGGGGTTTGATCTCCACCACTCCACGTGGTCCCCTAAACCCCTCAAGGAGTGATTCTTGAGCACAGAGCTAGTAGCAAGCCATGACCACTACTGGAAACAGCCAACAAACAACAAAACTATCTAGGGGATCTGGAGAAGTTTGAGTGCGGTTATACCCCAGTTTGATCCCTGGCACTGCATATGGTCCCCCATGAGGCATCAAGAGTGATTCTTAAGCAAAGAGCTAGGAGAGCATCAGATGTGCTCCCCAAACCAAGAGAGAGCATTAAAAATACCCAAAACACAAACCTTACTATCTGAGCAATAGTACAGTGAGAAGGGCCCTGCTTGCATGTGGCTGACCAGGATTCCATCTCTGGCATCCTGTATGATCCCCTGAGCATCACCAAGAGTGATTCCTGAGTGCAAAGCCAGGAGTAACCCCCGAGCATTGCCAGCTTTGCTCCTCCCCCAAAACAACAAGAACAACAACAAACAACAACAGCAAATCTTGCTGTCTAGTCTTTTGAGGCTGAGTTTGATTTGCTGGTCCCTGACAAAGTGTCAGAGCTCAGGGAGAAATCCAGCCTACTGCTTTACCTTCCCTTACTCAGACAGAACTTGACCCTGGTGTCCAGTTCATGCCTCGAGGCAGTGTGTGCCTTGTGCATCACAAGTCAGGGGTCAAACGCTCTGGTGCTTGCATGAGCCAGTGTGTCGGTTGCCAGGGTTACCTAGAGTGATGGCAGCCTAACTTTGGAGCAGGGCGCGGTTAGGGTCTGGGAGAGGAAAGTGGGGCTCAAGGGCGCATGACTGACAGCTCCCACAACCATTTCCAGAAGGAGGAGCCTTCTTCAGCAGGTTTTGTAGAGGCTCCTGGTTCAGCTTGTATAGCTAGGCAGGTAGTGGACATTCCTGAACTCCCAAACAGAGTCTCCAAGGGAGAGACAGGCTCCGCTCAGCTCTCTTCTACAGCCACTGCCCTCGGTTTGACCGCCTATGTGACAGGAAGGAAGCAACTTGTTTGTAACCTTTCTTTTTCTATGTCCCAGGAACAATCGTGATCAGTTCAAGTGCTACCATCTTGTATGTTTCCTTCACCTTGGGGCAAAGTGTCCTACAGCTGAAATCCAAGGGCAAAGCAGTAGCCCAGTAAGAACATTGACTAACAGATATTGATTAGGTTCTTAGCTGTACCAGACACTGTTCTAGCCTTTGATTAAATTCACTTCTAACAGTCACCTTGCAGGACAGATATGGCCAAAAGTTCCAGGTTAAGGATAGCAAAAATAAAGATTAGAGAGGTTAATTCACTTGTCCAAGTCACAGAGCTTATTACAGTTGGGAATGAACAAAAGTAGACCTGGACCTTACATCTTGCTTACCTTGAGGGGTGGAGGTCACAGTGCTCCCAACAATGCTGAACAGGACAGTAAAGGCAGGGCTGGAAGATGGTCCCAGAAGATGATGGTCACTGCTCAGTTAGCTCCCAGCAATGGTAAGATGACTTCTTGCAGTAAGGCTCGGTGAATAACTGATACTGGGTCAGAGTTTCTGGCCCTGGGTCTGGATGCCATTCATCATGGCTTTATCCAGAGAGAGCTGGCCCACACTGAGAGTCAGGGCAGCTGCGCAGAAGTCTCAGAGATTAGGCCTTCATCAGCTGATGATGGGGCCTTTGAAGTCAGCAGACTCCTCTAAAACCCAGTCACTTGAATTTCCCAAGCTCTTTTCCTTACCCAACCGTATCCATATGGATGGCCTTGAAGAAAACTCTGATTTTGCTTCAAAATCTATGGCTAATTAAACAAGCAAATGTTCCTCTTGCACTTTCTACGTTCACCCTTCTAAATAAGCTCTGGTCTGACCTGTGAAAGAAAATCCTGGATTTACCAGCTCTCTTCATGAGATTAACACTCTTCCCCCACAGCACAGGTTCCAGGACTCCGTTATTACATCAGAAAAATCAAGTGCTCCCAAGATAAACCACTGATGATCTGATAATAGCAATTACCCTTGAGAATTACAACTGGAGCTTATCACCAGGGGAAATGTCATCAGCAGCAAACATCCAGGCTAAAGCAACCCAGGAAGTAATTTGCTAGTTTATGACTTGTGCTCAGACATGAACATATTAAGACTCCAGTAGTCAATAGAAATATATTGAAACCGGAAAATTCTTTTCTTTGCCTTAAACAGAAAAAAAAATGCAGATACACTGAGCATCCCTAGTACAGAGTCTTCTATTTGGGGCATGTATAAGAGACCAATTTTTGTTTTGCCTGAAATTAGTCAGGTCACCTGCAATGTTTCAGAACCAAAAACACCAGTGAAATTCAAGGTGGTGTCTAAATCAAATCACAGGTTGAACTTTATCCCCAAAAAGCAACCAATGAGAGGAAAAAGGGCATACATTTTCTCACTGTATCCTATTTGTAACAAATTAGCATGGTATTAGCATGGTACCAGTCTGTACTCTGACAGGTTACATTGTTATGGAAGGCCCCAGAGAGAGCCTTAAAAAGGAGTAAAAAAAGATAGAACATCAGCTTCTGGGAAAACCCCTCCCATTCCTCAGAGAACTCATGATTATGGGCCAGAGTGATGACCATCGTAGGGAAGGTAGGGCACTCGCCTTGTGTGCAGCAGACCCCCCAGGTTGATATTCAGCACTCCTTATGGTCCCCTGAGCTTGGCAGGAGTGATCCCTGAGTACAGAGCCAGGAGTAAGCCTGACCGTGTTCAGTTGTGCCCCCACCAGCACCAAATAAAACCAAATAAAACCAAAAATAAAAAGAAAACTCCTGTTTAAACCTCAAAAATGCTGTAAAAGACTCAATGTTCCTCTCCCTTGGGGAGTCAACATAAGTAGGATCCTCTTTGCTGTATCTCTCTATTGCTTGAGGAAAAACCCCTTTTGGGCAATCATTTTACTTTTTGGGGGAAGTGATGTGACACCCAGCCTTGCTCAGGAGCGACTCATGTCTCTGCGTAATGTGACCTCTCACCAGGTTCAAAGGACCAAACGTGGTGCCAGGTATTCCACCTGGGGTCAACCACATGCAAGACAAGTGCCTTCCCTCCTATACTGTGTCTCCAGCTTTTGTTCTTGTGCTACATTGTCTTTTTGTGATTTATTTTCCTTTTAAATCATTTTCTTGCATGTCCAGTATTTATATTTACTGTTTATCAGATTTTTCATACATACATCAGCCCAATACCACATCCATCATCAGAAAGTCTGCTGTTTTCTACCAGTGACCCCTTTTGAACACAACCCTCCACCATGCAAGGTTAGTTATATAGACAAAACTTTCAGTTCCAATGATTTTTGACCATTTGATGTTCCATTGCTTTTATCTTGTACCCTACTTCTCGCGATATCTTGTACCCTATTTCTCCCTCTGGGAGAAACTGGCAATCTTCTGAGAGTTTCCTGCCCACATGGGACAGCCTTGCAAGCTTCCCATGGTGTATTCATATGTAAAATCCAGTAACAAGCTGGATCTCATTCCCCTGACCTTGGAAGAGCCCCCAGTGCGACATCGTTGGGAGGGCCAAGTCGAGATAGACTTCTAAGATCTCAGGGAAAGGATGAAGTGAGAGGTTACTGAGCCTGCCTGAGAAATCGGTGATTAACGGGATTTCATGATCGTGATCATGATGTTCCATTATACTATAAATCTTATCAACTATTTGTATTTAAGTACACTTTTTTAAAAAAAAATTGAATCACCGCGAGAATAGTTACGAAGCTTTCCAGTTTGTCTCGGTCATACAATGATCAAACATTCATCCCTTCACCAGTGCACATTTTCCACCAGCAAGAACCCCAGTATATTCCCCACCCCATTCCTCTCACTGCCTATGTGGCAGATGATTTCCACTTTACTTTCTCTCCACTTTGATCACATTCAATATTTCGACAAAAGACCCATCATTTGAAAATTTCAAAATTATTTGAAATTTTCCCCAACAATCAGACCTGCTGAAAAGGCATCACTGGATAATTTGTTTTCTATTGCTGATTATCAAGAGCATATGATGTTGCATGGCCACCTTGTGGCTGCATGATTTTGGATTTCTGATATTTTAGTATTAAGTCTGGAGGCATTTCTGCCAAAACCTGCTGGGTTCCGAGATTGGTCTGTGTGCCTCTGGGATCATGGCCATTCAGGAGCCAGGAGCCATTCATGGGCAGCAACTTGGGCCTCTTCAGGGCGGGGAGAGGGGTTAGTTCCACCCTAAGTTCACTTTTTATCTTGTTGTTTTCAATATTCTGTCTTCAATTTTGTCATTCTGATTATAAAGTGTCTTGGAATTTTCTATTTGGATCTATTTTCACTGGGATCCTTTGGGTTTCTCTGCAGACCTCTGAGAATCTCTGTATCTGGTCAACTCTGAGATTTTTTTTCATCTCTTATTTGTTTAACTAGGTGTTTTTCACCAAATTCACCTTCCTTTCCACAAGACTGATGATTCTTATATTGTCCCTCTTGAACTGATCCTATAAATCTTTGGTGTGTTCATGTTTTCCCAGACTTTTCACCCTCCCTATTCTGTTGTATTTTAGAGGTTTCCTCCCTCTCATCTTGGAAATCATTGGTCTTTTCCATTGCTATTTTGCCACTCATATCTTTTATTGAGTTTTTTATATCACGTACCATACTCTTTTTTCCCTATCATTTCTGGTTGTATTTGTCTTATTTTGGCTCTTGTAGTTTCTTGTGCTTTGTCACCTTTCTTTTGAGCTCATTAAACACTCACCATAGTGTCAGTAAAGTCATTCTCTGAAGATTTACAGGACTGTTTGGTGTTGGTTGAGCCATATGTGCTATTGTTTTCACTCATTGACCTTGGTGGGCTTCTACACATCATTCCCCATTGGGTTCTCAGTTTTCCTGCTGTGCTGAAGGTGAATCTTTATAGTAGACTCCTGGAATTCTCTGAGAGATTAGGATTGGAATTGCTCTTTTCTTTCCCTGCGGGTTTTCACCTAGTGACAGGAAATATAATTGTGAGCAGTGAGTGAGAGTCTCGTTTTAGAATGGGAAGTCTTACTAAAACTAAATATTAATGCAAATTGTAATATTTTCTTTTTGACCTTTTGCCAAATCTGCTTTTATTGGTCGGGAGGGTTTCAGCCAGCAGTTTAAAGTGAGGGCCAGAGGATACAGTGGACTCTGTAGCTCCAGAGACCATAGGGTCATTCTAGTAGCACTTAGTGACATTTAGGGCCACAACTGGTGCTTGGCATGGGAGGAAGCATGATGTTGTTCTGAGGAATTGAACCAGAGTCTGTCACATGCAAGGCCTGTGATTTAACTCCTGTACTATCTCTCTTGCCCCATTTCTGCTTTTTATTTCTCAGAGTTCAAATGTGCACATATTTTGGAGTGTTACAGAGACTGTAGAGGGATTGTGGCCAATGAGAACATGAGGTCATCCCTACTGGGGCCTTTCTTTATAGATCAGCAACACTGATTCTTAGGCTGGACTCCAACCCCATAATAAGGAGAATGCTGAAGCTTCTAGACCTCTCTGTGAGTGCCCCAGGGTTGCATTTCCTTTGGAGCCAGAGGACATTATGAGTGAGTACTTCTTAGCTTCTAAGTCACTCCCCAACGAGAGCTGCAGTCCCCTAGTCTATGAGTTTTGTCTCTGTCACTAGGCTGTGGGTCAGAATGTGCTGATTTAGTATCATGTAGCATTTCTGGAGACAAACTTTCTCACCTATAAAATGAGAGGGCTGGACTGAGTGATTCTCAGATTTCTTCTATCTCTGACAAGTGAAGTGTGAAGTGAGCGTGAAGGGACACAGGCAGAGGAGTGGTGGGGCTATTTGCCCGAGTGCTGTGACCAGGATTGATTCTCTGAGGCTTCCTATGGCAAGTTTTCAAGGAACAATGATGTCTTTTGTGAACCTGGGTTTCTTTTCTTTCTTTTTTTTTTCAAAAAATTGATCTAGGGAGCTGGTCACTGTACCCTACTGTGGGGGTTGTCTAAAATTAATGTTTAAAATAAATTTTAATTATTTGATGAGATAAGGTGAGCCATGTAAAAATAGAACATTTTCTTGAAACTTCTGTTTTAGGTATGCAAGTGTGTGTACATTCTGGATCACCATTCCATTCAAAATGCCAAGACAAAACAGAAACACCTTTAGATTAGAACACTTTGAGAAGACAATAGAGTATTTATTAATCAAGCTAGGGAGCAGAGACTCATGCTTATAGAACTGAAGGGAGAGTTTCAGTAGAGGAATCACAGAACAGACTGCTGAGAGAGGAACAGTGGCTTTTCCATTAGGAACATCAAGTCTATGCCATGGAACAGAAAGAAAAGTGCCCCAATCTCCCTCGTCTCCCTTCCACGTCCTGATGTATGGTGTTTCCCATGGGTGGTACCTATGATAGCCAGAGGACAAGAAAGCCAGGTCTCAGTGACACACAGCTCTTAGGGCAGAAGTACTGTGTGACCCCCAAGGACAAAGAGTCAATTCCTGGCAGAGGGAGATATATTCCAAATGTATTTCTTCTAACAGATTGCTGTAATTGCCACCAAAGTGTTCAAGGTGATATTGGTGTTCATAAGGGTTTAGTGTGACCAGAAAAGGTTTGTATTCTGACAGTATCACCTGAAAGCTGTGTGACTTGGACAGATTACTTAATGCAGCTGATATTTATAGTATTACAAATAGGTAATGATTAGAGGAAGCAAATGAGAAATTTCCTGGAACCTGGTATTTAGTATTCATATCAAACCTGTGTTCTAAGTGAGACAAATAGACTTAGTCGCAGGTAGCTCCTCTAGAGCTTTGGGATTTGGGGAGGAGATTCTGTTTCTTTAACTATCACTCTTGTATTTGATCAACTGTTTATGTACTATTTTCTACAAAGTTTTTAGTTACTTAGGTTCTTCTGAAGTTTATGTAGGATTAGAGTAGCACCGTAGCACTGTCATCCCATTGTTCATTGATTTGCTCAAGCAGGCACCAGTAACATCTCTATTGAGAGACTTGTTACTATTTTTGGCATATCGAATATGCCACAGGTAGCTTGCCAGGCTCTACCATGTGGGCAGGATACTCTTGGTAGCTTGCCAGGCTCTCTGAGAGGGACAGAGGAATCAAACCCGGGTCAGCCATGTGCAAGGCAAATGCCCTACCCACTGTGCTATTGTTCTTTAATATAATTAAAAAATTAATTATATTAAATTCTTATAAACCCTTACAAATGAAAGATTTATAAATTGCAAAATATTTACCACTTCTGGAGAAAACACAGTTTTTATATCAGCAGACATTACTTAGAAATTAAGTGGTATGAAGGATTAAATCCCAGGGAAGAGCTGTCTAAGTACCTTTTCTGGAGAACCTGAGGTAGCATGCACGTATTCTATGCAATTCCTTGTGCCACAGTGGCTCCCGGAGGCCATGATCCATTTGGGCTCAGAGGAAAGACATCCAAGTAGCTTCTTCTGCACTGTAACCTCAACATAGGCTGAACCCTATGTTATCCTCTTGCTCCCAGTCCAGAAATTTTGGCTCTTTGATTTGTTGACAGAAGTGTTATATTTCTCTTAATAAATCACCACAGTTTGCTTTACATGAAAAATTAAGTCACACTGCTAGGCTGTTACTGATTGATCACACCTAACCGGATCCTCCATTTCCTCATCTGTGAAATGGAAGGGATGAAGTCTAGAAAGGCAATGGAAACATTTGGTTTGACTGGGCTGACTAAATACCTTCCCTGAACTGTTGCTCCAGGGACTCTTCTCATGGTTCAAAGTTGTGGCTACTCCTCTGTGAGTACATCAATCTGATTAGCAGGGACTCTCCATGCTTAAAAGTTGTTGATGCTCTTGAAGGCTGTCAATGGCTCTACTGAAAAACACTGATAATTACTCTTGGTGTGTGGAAAGGTATGGAAGAAGCCTGCTCTGCTGGAGCTTTCAGCTCTGTGCTTACCTGCATTGAAATAAGGGCTTTGTTCATATCACATCTCTTTCTCTCTCTTTCCCTCTCTCTCTCTCCCTCTCTCTCTCTCTCTCACACACACAGATACCATTTCACAGCAGTCTTTTTTCTGTGTTCTGGTAACAGATGAAGAGGATCAGGGCAACAAGCCAACAGTGCTGCTTGAAGATAGGACCGTTGAGTGGCCTAGGGTATTGGTACTGCTGCAGGATTGCTACTTTCTACTACAGTCTGAGGCTTACTATTTTCCATCAAGGTACTTAGCCTCTTTGTGCCTTGGTTTGCTTTATTGAAAATGGTGAAGTACCTGTGCTGCCAAGCACCTGATTTGCCCAAGCTCCAGTGCTTCCTGAGCACTACATCCACACCTCCTGTCCTGAAACGGGAATTTTCATACCTGAGTGCTGAGATGTGTGCTGGGGCATTCCTGCCATCGGGGGGGGTCTGTGTTCCCTCTTGAATATGTATGTTACTTTCTCTCATTTTCTTTCTCCCTCTTCTACCTCAAAATTTCTAAATAAAAACTGTTTTTACTTAAAAAAATGGTCACGGAAGAATGTTGTAATAAAGATTTTAGGAGTTAGAGCAGAACAGGACTGGACTGGAATGATAGCACAGTGGGTAGGGCATTTGTCTTGCACCAGCCGACTAGGTTCGATTCCTCCGTCCCTCTCGGAGAGCCCAGCAAGCTACTGAGTATATCCCGCCCACAAGGCAGAGCCTGGCAAGCTACCCATGGGGTATTCGATATTCCAAAAACAGTAACAACAAGTCTCACAATGGAGACGTTACTGGTGCCCGCTTGAGCAAATCAATGAACAACAGGATGACAGTGATCCAGTGCAGAACAGGAGGCCAGGAAGTTTTTCTTTGAAAGTGCTCCATACTTGTTAGCTATTATCAGCTTCAACTTCGTCCGCATCAGCTTCAGGTCATAGGCATCTCACTGAACATTATGTAAACATTATGTAAACACTGAACATTATGTAAACATTATGTAAACATTATGTAAAGAGGGAAATGTCACCATTACCTGGATTCTTCTGAGGCTGAATGAGTGAGCAAAATCACATAAGTAGACAAAGGTAAAATTTACTAATATACACAAGGACATTTTAATGGTTATCAATGTTAAATGATACTAAGCTCACTTAAGCTAGGGCTATGTTTCCTGTGTCAAAGAGATAAAGGTGGAGGGTGATATCACATGACAAGGAGGGGCTAACATCATGTGACAACACCTTGTCCATAGATATTTGCATGTTTTAACATAAATTTATCACATAAAGGTGACATGGAGAAAAACTAACTGGCTGGCAGGATCCAATCTTGCACCAATTCTGTACTGCTTAGCTGACACCTTGTAACATTTAGGATGTGGCTTTCACACCTACAAAACTCAGAAGAATACAGCTAAGATATCCAAGCTAACCTGACATATTTTATACCCTAAATTGTATTCTGGGCTGGAGTGATAGCACAGCGGGTAGGGAGATTTGCCTTGAATGCAGTCAACCCAGGTTTGATTCCTCCGCCCCTCTCAGAGAGCCTGGCAAGCGACCGAGAGTATTCCCCCCGCACGGCAGAGCCTGGCAAGCTACCCATGGCATATCCAATATGCAAAAAACAGTAACAAGTCTCACAATGGATACATTACTGGTGCCCACTCGAGCAAATCGATGAGCAATGGGATGACAGTGATAGTGAATTGTATTCTACAAGCAGGATGTCACACCGACTTATGCCATGACAATTGTTTGCAATTGCTGTGGTAGCACCATGTAGGACCTTAAGGATGGAACTTAAGTTACTGGGAAAATCTCTTCTGTTTACCCAAAAATCACCCTCTATTTTGCAAATAATCATAAATGGTGATAAAAGACCCAATATAACTTCCCTTGGGAGTCATACCTAGTTCCACCCCTCTGCTACCTCTTTTGCTTAGGTAAAAGCTCCTTTCAGCAAAACCTTCTATTTTTAAATAATTAATAATAATTTTTCTTATTAAGAAATCATCATTTAAAAAATTATTTTTTTCATAGTTGAGTTTTAGGCACACAATGTTCCAGCACCCATACCATCAGCAGTGAAAACTTCCCTTCCTCTATGTCCCCAGGGTCCTTCTTGTCTCTCTGCCTGCTTCATTGGCAGGAACAACTTTAAGTTTGCTTATTATAGTTTGCATCTCATTTGATCATTATTGGCTCTGTGGTTTATTGACATAGTTACACCATACCTCTATCCCCCAGATGTGGAGTATTTGGTGTGTTTTATGATTTTATAGAAACTTCATCATTCACTGTTCTAAGTTCTTGAAGAACATCAACTTAATTTGGATGAGCATTACATTAAATCTATATAATAATTTAGGTAAGATGGTCACTTTGACACTAACTCTTCCAATCCATTACCAGGACATATTTTAACATTTCCTAAGGTCTTCTATCTCTTTCTGAAATGACTGATAATTTTTACAGTATACATCTCTTACCTCTTTTAAGTTTATTCCTAGATACTTGATTTTTTGTTGCTATTTTGAATGGGATGCAGCCTTTAATTGCTTTCTCTTTTGATTCATTAGTTGCATATAGAAATGCAACAGATTTTTGTGTGTTCACTTTGTAGCTAACCACTTTGCTGTATTGATTTATTGTTTCTAGGAGCTTTTCAGGGGGGATTCTTTAGGGTCTTCTATTTATAGACATGTCGTGCAAATAATTATAATTTGATTTATTTTCCAATTTGAACTGCTTTGATTTTTTTGCCTGATTTCTGTAGCTATGAATCCTAATATTATATTGAATTAAAGTGGAAACAGAATACATCCTTGCCTTGTTCCCGATCTCAGAGGGAATTCTTCTAATTTTTCACCATTGAGAACAATATTGGCTCTGGTTTTATTAAACATAGTCATTACTATCTTGAAGAAATTTCCTTCCACCTCTGTTTAGTTATGAGATTTTTATCATGAATGAATATCATCTCTTATCAAAGGATTTCTTCACATCAATTGATATGATTATATGTTTTTTCCTTTCCTTTATTTACATGGTGTTTTATGTTAATCAGTTTGCATATGTTGAACCATCCTTGTATCCTAAAATGAATCCTACTAGATTGTGACGTATGATTTTATATGTGTGTACATATATATATATACATATATATATTTATATATACATGATACTGGATTCAGTTTGCTAAGATTTTAAGGACTTTTTGTTGTTTTCTGTTTGTTTGGGGGCCACATCTGACTGTGCTCAAGGCTTACTCCTGGCTGGCTCTGTGTTCATGGATCATTCTGAAGTGGTGCTGAAGATTGAACTTGGATCAGTTGCATACAAGTGTCCTACCTGTGATACTATCTGAAAATTTCCTTTCTAGTAGTGTCATTATTATCATTTGAGTATTAATGTAATATTAACTTCATAGAAGTCATCAGGAAGTATTCTGTTTCTTTAAGATTCTGGAAGAGTTTAAGGAGTAAAGGCAGTAAGTCTCTTATGATAGAGCTCACCCAGTGCAATTCATCTGGACCACGGCTATTGTTCTTTGAAAGATTCTTAATTACGTTTTTAGGTTTTTCTATTTTCTCCTCATTTAGAGTAGGAGGATTACATGATTTTAAGAATCTGTTCATGTCTTCTAGGTTCTCCAGGATAACATCATAAATTTTTTCAGAGTAACCTCTCATAATATCTTGCATTTCTGAGGATTTTTTTTGTAATTTCTGACCTTCCATCTCTGATCTAAGTTATTTGGGCATTTTCTACTCTTTTTCTCGTGATTCCAGGCAAATGGCTATTTTATTCTTTCATAAAAGCAGCTCCTGGTTTTACTGACTCTTTGTACTGGTTTCTTGATTTCTATACTGATGATATCTGCTTTACTTTAAAAAAATACATTGCATCATGATGAATTACCGAGTTATAGAGTTATTGAATTTCAAGCATACAATGTTGCAACATCAGTGCATTTACCAGTGTCCCCCCTCCCCTCTACCAATGTCTCCAGTTTCCTACCCCCACCCTCATACTCACTTCCTCTATGGCAGGCATTTCCCCTTTTTCTTTTTTTCTTTAAGGCACTGTGGTTTGCAATACCTTAACTAAAAGCATATCATGTCTATCACTTTATCTCCTTTCAGCACCCAGTTCTCATTGAAATTGACCACTTTGCCTTACCATTGTCATAATGGTCCCTTCCCTGTTCTAACATCCTCCTCACTGTGGCAAGCTTCCTATAAAGGACAAGTTCCCCTGCCCTTTGTTTATATCGTCTTTGATATAACATACCCCTCAGAGACCTGGGCCCTAGGAAAACAGGATGAGAATGCTATTCAAGTCACCCAAAGAGGAATTGAAAGAGCTATGCTTGGAGTGTGTCATGCTTCACTCAAGTGAGAGAAGGAATCTGGAGTTCTGACCTCCTTTGATGATCAAAGATCAGGGACACTGTCTCGTTTTCCAAGCTGTCGAAAATCAGATGGGCCAGACATGTAATGCGATTTAGAGATGACGGCTGCACTAGAGCTGTTACTGAGTGGATTCCACAGGACTACAAACAAACGTGTGGGCGCCCACCTACGAGATGGTTGGACTTCTTTGTTAAGGCCCTGAAAGAACGGTTTGGTGCTCTTCATGTTCCTGGAGCGAGCAGATGCCATTGTGCTACACTAGCATGCAACAGGAACGAATGGAGACAGTCACTGGCGCCCGCTCAAGCAAATCGATGAATAACGGGATGACAAGTGATTATAGATACTGATAGTTTTTCTCCATTCTCATTCATTTCTTTCTTGTATTGGGAAAACATTCCTTGTATAGGAAATCTGTTGTGATTTTCATGTTATCTTCCTTATTCTTGAAGTTTTTCTTCTCGTCTGATGCTTTAAATAGTCCGTGTTTTCCTTTCTGTGATTTTTTTCTTCTCTATTTTGATTACTACATGTTTTTGGTGTTGTTCTGTTTGAATCTATTTTTTTTGGTACTCTTTGGGCTTCTGTATTTGTGCAGAAGTCTCCTTCAAAGAGACTGGAGAAATTCTCAGCATTTCTTCTTTTTCTTTTTTACCTCTCCTTCTGGTATTTCTGTAATTTGGAGATTATTCTTCCTGCTGTAATCCATTATTTATCTTAAATTTTCTTTCATTCTTTTAATATATTTTTTGTCACCTTATTGCTACTGGTTTATATTTTGTTTTCAAAATTGTTTATATGTTTCAAACAATTTTCAAACAATTGTTTCAAAATTGTTATTCCCAGATTAACAACTCTGTTACTTTGGCTCTCTGTTGCATTCCTTATATCCTTTAATTCCATTTGTATAGTTTTTTTTTCATACCCTGAATCAGTTCTTCTTAGAGTTGCTTGAATTTCTCTTATAGTTACTGCTTAATTTCATTGCCATTGCATGGAATGTTTATTTTAAGTCATCTGTGATGAGGATCAAGAACATTTCTTCCCACCTCCCTCCCCATCCTTCGGGAAGCCCCAGCAGCACACCCTCGTTCCACCATCACTGCCATGCGAGCTCCTCTGCTGGCCCTGCTCCAGAGACTCATAAATAAGCCTCAAAAGAGATCAACGAGCCATAAAAGTTTCTTGGACACATTGGTGCTGACTGAGATCTCTGGAGTGACCTAGAGAGGAGATGGGCCAAGTTCCCACCCTGTCGAAGCCTAAGCAGACGCCCTCACAGTCCAACAGCTGCTACCATGCCTCTGAGCACACCCACCACCTCAGGACTGAGATCCACAGAAAGGCCAAACTGCCTGAAATTATAGATACGCGGGATCGTTTTGGCTGAAAGCACCAGGCTTTCTCAGAGTTGGTGTGGAACCCTCTCCGACCTCCCTATACTTCCAGATGTCCGGAGAGCCACATCCACATTCCACCACCACCCAGGTAAGCTTACTGCCAGGGTAAATATTCTAGATTTTCTGGGGAAACATCTCCAAAGTCAATTATACTAACATCCCCGTAAGAGCAGTTCATATTGAATGGGAATGTAATGTAGAAGCCAGCTTAGTTCAACTAACAAAACCGTTAAGACAGAAGGCTTAACTAGCCACTAGCTTAGTAAATCCTAAGACAAGGAATGATATTCCGGGGTGACACATAGGAATCCTCAAAAATCTTCTTTTACTGAAGTATTTTTTGTATTTTATCTATTATATATATTTATATTATATAATAATATATAATAATATATAATATTATAATGTATTATAGTATAATATATTATAACACACAATAATATAATATATAAAACATATATTTAATATATAATAATATATTATATTATACTATAATAATGTATATTATATATTTTTATCAGTATTTTACTGAAGTATTTTTTGATCATTCCATTAGCCATTTAGTGGTAACAATCAACATAAAATAAATTATTATGGGCCTGCTATGGGGGGAGGCTTGAGGGATGGCTGAGATAATGGAGATAGTGGTGGAGGGAAGTATTGGTGCTGGGATTTGTTACAGAATACTGAATACTTGTAAAAAATGCATCATAAGCAACTTTGTAAACCATGGTATTTAAATAAAGTGGAGAGACGAATGTTTCTGAGTTTGAGGAGTTGCCTGGACTTTTATCCCTATCTTCCAGTGCAGCTGAACTCCTTTTCGCTTCCATTGTCCTCAGATTCCTGATTATCTGAGTTTTCAGATACCTGATTTTTGGATTACTTATTTTACACTAAGGGGCCACTGCCTAGGGTCTATTATTCTGACTCTTTCTATGACCTTGTATGCTATTTCGATAGGACAGGCAGTCATAGGTCTCGTTTTCTTGCTTAGTTACCAGGGTTTTAATGGAGGTGCTCTGGAACGGAATTAAGACTGTGGTTTCCACCACTCCTTAGGGTGTATGGAATTGATAGAGTCAAGTAGTCTAATGCTCCACGTGTTTCTAGGTGTCAGTATGGCCACTGGGACAACTCTGTGCACCTAACTGGACTGAAAGACTTTAGCTGATGCAGGTCCCAGTGGCTGGTGGGGGTGGGGATGAGAGAACAGTAGAGGCAGAACTGGAGAGGGTCCCTGAAGTCATGGGTCATAGGAATGGGAATGAACGTGTGTGTGTGTGTGTGTGTGTGTGTTGTGTGTGTGTGTGTGTGTACGGGATGGTAGGGCTGGCAGAATTGAAGGTCCCCATACAGACCTGGTTGGATTTAGAGATAAATTTCATTGGCATGTGCTCTTATGGCTGGCTGCAGGGTAGAGGGCTTCCAGAAGAGGAATCTTAAAATCTGGAGGCTAAGGAAGGTGTCCCAGGGCTTGGTATTGTTGGAATACTCAGGGTTTGAGGTCTCCATAGTATACCTGATTAGGTACAGAGATGATATTTGCTGAATTGGATCCCTATATCTGGTGTGTGTCTGTGTGTGTGTGGGGTGGGGGGAGGCATAAGGCAGTGCAGAACAGTGGAGTTCTCTTCTTTTTTATACCACATTGTCTTTTTGTGATCTCTAATGTAAAAGAGTATAGGACCTCCTGCCCCCATAACAAAAATTTTGTTGGAGATATCCCTAAATCTAAGCAATTTTCATTTTACTAATAACAGCCTCTCCCAAGACCTATAAGGCCCCACTTAATGTCATTTTTCATAACTGTGATAGCTTTTTTTTGAGAAGACTTACTCTGTGCATATTAAGAAAAGTCTATCAATCACTTTTGAAGTGATCAATATCACAATTTTATAGTCGAAGGCAACTCTGCACTAAGAAAGGAAGAAAACTAATATTCATTCATTCTTATTATTTTTATAAATCCATTTTCTAAATGATATTATACAAATTTTAAGCATCCTCACCAAAATAGACCAAATAAAATAGATAATTTTATTTTTGAGATAATTTGGGTGGGGGGTAGAGTAAGAGCAAAAAAAAATGAGCAGAGTGTCTCTCTTGAGATCTTCTGAATTTTCTGTAGGAGAGTGGGTCATTATTTTGACTTTTAGATCCATAAAATTAAGATTGGTTGCAAAATTCACTGACAAATCCAGGACAATTGTAAAATGGATGACCTGAACACTCCAACAGAACAAACCCTCCAACAGAAGTTTAAATGAAAAAAAATCAGATGAGAAAGTGGGCACCCTGTGCGATTACATTTATAAAAAGAACAAAATACAAGCCAAAGGAATCCATGGTGCTAAAAGTCAAAATAACTATTATCTTTGGGGGCCAGGCAATGACCAAGAACCCATAGGGAATGTTCCAGGTGTCCTAGTCTTGTCTTATTTCTTATTACTATTGTTTCATTTAGGTGTGGATTCTGTGGCTGTGTTCAGTTGATGACAGTTCTTCATGCTGTACACTAGATGTGTGTGTATATATATATATGTGTGTGTGTGTATGTGTATAATATATGTGTGTTTGTGTAAATGTCTGTTTTGCTAAAAACTTAAAATAGAAATAGTTCCTTGGAAAAGCATAACTTTTCTGTGTAGTGATAGTGTAAGTCACTCTTATCATTAATAACAGAAATAAATTGCTAAGCTTAATTGACTGTGTCATGCCAAGCATTGCATGTATTTCCCTCACAATCATCCTGTGGAGTGAGGAAGATATTCTCCACACCCCCAGATATCTTCTTACAGAACACACTAATTTATATACCAAACTCTCACTCATCCCCCCCCTAAGCTAATAGTGAATGAATTTAGGATTATAAGATAGAATCTAGCAAACAACGGAAGTTCAACAAAAGCTTGTTGGAGGGAGAGAAGAAGGCATATATTGGCATTGTCATTAGTTCCCTAGTCTTGGCATTCCAAAATCATTTTTTGTCTCCCCTCTAATTCCTATTTCACTTAGCAGCAGTGCCAAACAGTATTTAATTGCTTTCTATTGCTCAGTCTAAAATACTTTGTCATTCAGGTCTACATCTCCAAGCTACACAATTGTTTGGTGTGTCTAAGAGAGGAGATAGAAACCGGAGCAATAGCACAGCGGGTAAGGCATTTGCCTTGCATGCGACCGACCCGGGTTTGATTCCCAGCATCCTGTCTGGTCCCCTGAGCACCGCCAGGAGTAATTTTTGAGTGCAAATCCAGGAATAACCCCTGTGCATTGTCAAGTGTGACCCAAAAAGCAAAAAAAAAAAAAAGACAGAGAGAGAGAGAGAAAGAGAGAGAAAGAGAGAGAGAGAGAGAGGAAATATACCTGCACTTGACTTCTTCCCACGTGCCTTTTGGCCTAAAACCTAAAACCGGGAGATAAAAGTAGGTATGTGATTATTTCCAACTGTTATTGCAAATGATCACACTGGACAAGAGTATTGAAAGTAGGTAAAGAGATAAAGAGAATTACCTTTCAGTATCTGTATTGTAAACCATAATGCAGAAAGGAGAGAGAGAGAGAGAGAGAGAGAGAGAGAGAGAGAGAGAGAGAGAGAGAGAGAGAGAGAGCCTGATATGGGTGATGCAGGAGAGAAACTGGGGGCATTGGTGGTGGGAAATGTACACTGGTGAAAGGACGGGTACTGGAACATGATATGACTGATATCTCACTATGATTTTACCAAGAAAAAGTAGGCAAATGAATCCAAAATGAAAATACTTCTTATTCTTATTTCCTACTTCTCAGGGCCTTGTGTCCCTCCCTGGCTTCTGCATTCCATCTACAAATTATTCTATGTCTTAATCAATGTCAACAAGTAACCTGATTCATGGAGATTGAACCCTAAGTCTAAAATTATACTCCCGCTAGGAAATTATTTCTCCTTGGAAGACCCTAGTGGATTCTAAAAAAGTTTTAGGTGGATTCCTAGACAGACTGCACCCTTTATGATCCCAGAAGTTTTTTATAACTCCCTATGGAATTATCTAAAGTATGTTTTTCATACCCTTTGGGAGGCTCAGGTCTTTCTGACACTGCTTATGTTACACTGAGTCAACATTCAATGAATAATGAATTATAATAATAACTCTAGGAAATTTATGCCCTAGCTTCAACTCGGTCCAAAACATAAAGAGAAATTCACTGTAAATTACACACTGGGACTAGCAAGTGAATAATGCAGGCATTTTTCCCTAGAGAACGTCAGATCAACTCATTTAAATTAATAAATCCTACTCTTCTCTGTGCTTGAATAACAGGCTTATTTATGAGTCTTAGAACTGGTGAAAATATCTAAGTGAGGGAGCAGAGCAATTAGATTCCTTTCTTTACATAGAGAGATTTTGAGATGCTAAGCTTGCTAACTCTTATTTTGGCTGAATGGAGTGAAAGGGAAAAACATTGAATTCAATCTGACAAATGGATTGCTCTACATTTGCATTCTGCCAAATAACCCAACTGAATTTTTCACTTCTTAAACATTAAAAAAATATTCTATTTAGGAATAGTCCTTAAGGATAAAGCCTTTCTCCTTAAGAGCTTTAGAGTGGAAGATATGATTGATCCTAGCAGTTCCCCCACTGAGACCCTTTTCATTCAGGGATGGAATTTAAAATATTTAGCAGAATGGACCACAGTCTCTGAATGGTCAGAATGAAAGTGACCTGCAATGTCTCTCTCCTCAGAGTTAACACTGGTTTCTGTATCTTGGGGTGGTCAATATTGGGGGACAGGGATCCTAAAGAAAACACTTGGAGGGCACAGGGTGGCAGTTCTTCCAATGGGAAAAGGTATTTTAATATCTAGAATGCCCAAACTAGGTGACTTATAACAATGCCAAATCTCAACAATAAATATGACAAAATGCCAAGTCTTCTACGAGCTATTCAAGATCTGGTTTAGAAAGGGAGGAGCGACCCCAGTCTACCTTAATGAGACATTTTGTTCTTCTATCTCTAACTTTGTTCATCTTAGGATATGCCTTTTTGGTTTTACTATGGTTTGTAAGAATTACTTAATTTATACAAAGTATACTATATAACTACAAAATAATTAAGTTATATAATTATATATGTTATATAATTAAGTCAATAACAGGAAAAATACCACAAGGCATTTCAAATAAATATAAATTAAACAGTATACTCAATGAGCAAGAGAGAAAAAATATTTTCTAAGAAGAATAGAAAATATTTGTAAAGATTTTGAACAAAGCTTTGGGGAAGAAATTCATAGTATTAAATGCTTCTTTTTTGAAAGAAACACTCCCAAGCCAATAATCTAATTCTACATATCAACAGTCAAGGAATATTACAATGTGCCCAAATTAAACCAAAAAAAATGAAATAAGAAATTTAAGAAAAAATAAAATTGAAAATAGAGAAACAATAGAGGAAATCAATGAGACCATAGTTGAAAGGGCAACTGAATTGATAAGCCACTAGCCAGACAAAAAGATAAAATAAATGAGATAAATTATTAATGATAAATTATGAATGAAGACCCACTATAGATTCCTAAATATTAAGAAGGAACAGAAGGAATTACTCTAAAGATAAAAACTTAATTTTAGTCTGTTTGGGTTTTTGTTGTCTTTAACTACAAACTTTGATCTAGGTGTCATAATCCTTTCTCAGTTTGGGGAAGTTCTCCACTATCATTTATTCAGTAGAAATGTGCCCTATCTCTCTTCTTTCTGGAATATCTATAATATAAATGTTTTATAATTATTTCCTAAATTGCTTATATGATATCTTAATTGTTTTTCATCATTTATTAATTTTTCTCTGACTTTTTAAGATGGTTCTTACTACCTTATCTTTGAGGTCAATGATTTTATTTTTGTCTTGTTTTTATTCTTTTGTTGAGTCTCTTTATTGTATTCTTAGATCAGCGGGTAGGGTGTTTGCCTTGCACACAGCCAACCTGAATTTGATTCCTCTATCCCTCTCAGAGAGCCTGAAAAGCTACAGAGAGTACTCCGCCCGCAAGGCAGCAGAGCCTGGCAAGCTACCCATGGCATACACAATATGCCGAAAACAGTAACAATAGGTCTCACAATGAAGACATTACTGGTGCCCGCTCAAGCAAATTGATGAACAACAGGATGACAGTGCTACAGACAGTGCTACTATGATTCATATTTGTACTTTCCTCAATCTTTGTCTCATATTTTCTCTATCTTTGTCTAAGTTATCTTGCACTGATACTCTCATTCAGGACTGTTGCTTTGAAGTCTTCAGATAGCTTGTACAATTCTATTATTTTAAGAGTTCTTTCCAACATGTCTTGAGGATAGATGAGTTCCTCTATAACCCATTATACCTACTGCTCCACTGGGGCCTGAGTAGTGGCTAAAGGCCTTATTCTAGCAGGTCCGAGAGACCAGGAAATTCTAAGTCAATGATGTCTGTCTTTTGTGTGGTTTCAAGTTAAAGTAGGCCTGGATGGAACTGAGTTTGTATTCACAATACCTAGCACCAACTGTAGCATCAAAGAAGCGAAAGTGTGTACTGAATGACTGTGGCATTGAATTTGAGCAGGCCTGACCAATGATTAGGGGTTTGATCTAGTGAGAACTTTTGTTACTGTGATCAAGTTCAGGTGGGCCTGAGCAGCAACCAGGGCTCAAGGTTTTCATCGACTCAGGTTCTAGCTTTTCTCTGTCATACAGACTTGGCAGTAACTGAGGAATCTGAGATGGGGCAGGTTTAAGAATTTTTTTGGACTTCAATCCAAGCTGGTGACAGAATGTTCATCCTGGGGCTGGCAGGAGCATAGACTAGCTTACTGTGGGCTGGCAGGAAAGTATAGTAGGAAGTGGGCCATACTTCTTACTTAGTTATCCATTTGGAATAAAGTAAATGCTGTCTGTAAAATTATAGCTTCCTTACTAGATGTAAGGTGGGGAATAGTAGATATAGACCTGTTTCTCTTCTAGGAGTAAGCACCATTAATAATTGTCTCTCTGCACACAGCTAATTTGCTCAGCTATTTGATGTGGATAAATTGAGCTTTTGTCAGGTAGTTCCCTCAGAGTTTGTTGTTATACTGACTGAAATCCAATATGACCTCATCAACATGGTGATCAGCAATGTTGAGAGCAGTCACCAAGATGACCTATTGCAGTAACTCCGATTCTTATTTATAAGTATAGTTTCTTGCATCTTATTCCATTATTGATCTTAACATGGAGGTCTTTCTGTCATGAGAAACCCCTACCCTGGATATCTGGTTAGCGTAAAGTAAGGCATGGTCTAAGTACATACCATGGATAACATGGGAAATTCTAAGTATTAAAAGCTCCCTTCAATACCAAATCAGGAAATTGTTTCTTATCCTGAATATGGGTTAAATCCATTTTTTACTCAAGACATTTATTTATTTATTTATTTATTTATAATTGAGTGGTGTCAGTGATGTCTGTGTCCTTGTCAACATGATCTTGGCCATGAGCATTGATTCATTCGAATGCCTAACAACCTGAATCAGACGATTATGCTTGAACAGAGTTGCCTCACTGCCAGCAGTTTCTATCTTTGTCATCTACGCACCAACATCCAACTACGATGAAGAAGAAATTAAGAACTTCTACATGGAGCTGGAGAAGTTCTATAAAGAAGACCACACCTCTACAAGATCATTGTCGGTGTTTTTAATGCCAAGATAGGACCGAGAAGGTCACCTGAAGAACTCCACATCGGGACCCATAGCCTAGAATGGAACGAACAGGGTGGGAGAATGTCTAAGTTCCTCATGTCAACCAAGACCATCCATCCAGAGTAACTCACAGTTCCAGAAAGCCAAATCTAAACATTGGACAAGGGAGTCTCCCGGTGGACAGTTCCACAATCATGATATGACCACATCATATCAATCGACGGTTTTGCCTGACCTATGTCATTGTTGTTCCAAAATTCCAAATGGGATCGGACCACTGTCTTCATGCAAAATTCTACCTCAAAGAGCGGGCAGAAAGGACTGCAAAGTTTAAGTTTAAGAAGAGAACTCCCAGAATGACCACCAACTGGAAGCTCTTTGGCACTTTTGAGGCAATGTGGGAAGATGCCGTCTTTGACAACATTGACAAGGGATACGATTGACAGGTTCAGCACCTCCATGACTGTGCGAGGAATGCGAAGAGTGAGAAAGCCACAAACAGATGCCTGTCTTTGGAAACTCTCGAGCTCATTCGTCAATGTGGTTTGGCGCGAGCCTCAGGCAACCACAAGCTAACATCTGAGCTTGCAAAGCTGTGCAGAGAAGTAATAAAGGAAGACCTCAAAGAGAGAAGAGCCGCAGTGTTGGCCGATGCAACAGAAGCCAGGAAAAGTATTTGCAACGCTCGCTTGTCCTTCGCCAACTACAATACCAGGATGACTGCCCTCTGACGTCCTGATGGATCTATCACATCTTCCAGAAAGGCAATGGAGAGGATTATTCACGACTTCTGCTCGGATCTCGATAGCCACGTCCACCTGCCCACAAACCAAATTCTGCAGGATGGATATGTCGTTCCCAGTGTTGTCCCTTCTGAAATCCAACATGCCATTTCTTCGGTAAAGATGTGCACAGCACCCAGTTCAGACAAGGTCAGACGTGAGCACCTGAAGAATCTGCCGCCAGTGCTCGCAATACACTGGCTCGACTCTTCACACGCTACCTGTATGAATGCAAGGTTTCTTCCCAGTGGAAAACTAGCAGGACCGTTCTGTTGTGCAAGAAGGGAGACATCCATTATCTATCACCTAATCTGCCAGTTGTCTGTCATCTACAAGTTGTTCACTTGAGTCATCCTGAATAGAATAGGCAGAACACTAGACGAAGGGCAGCCATGCGAGCAAGCTGGGTTCCGAAAAGGATTCAGCATGATTGACCATATACACACAGTGACCAAGCTCATTGAAGTTTCACGAGAGTTCAAAATGCTGCTCTGTCTAATGATCATCAATTTAAAGAAGGCCTTTGATTCTGTTTAGACACTGAAGTGGTCATCAAAGCCCTAGCCAGATAGGGCATTCAAACTCAGTACATCAGGATCCTCCACGAGCTGTATTATGGATTCACCACCAGGATCTCACCATTCTACAAGGAAGTGATCATGGATGTAAAGAGAGGGGTTCAGCAGGGTGATACCATTTCACTGAAACTCTTCAGTGTCACCCTCAAGAATGTCATCAGATGACTGGAATGGGAAGGAATGGGAGTGAAGATAGATGGTTGGCAACTACACCACCTTTGCTTCACTGATGACATCATCTTAATAACACCAAACATTAACCAAGCGGCACAAATGCTGGCCGACTTTGACCATGAGTGTGGAAATGTCAAACTGCAGCGGAATCTCACCAAGACAGTGTTCATGAAAAACGAATTAGTCCCTGACATTCCATTTGCTCTCAATGGAATGAACATCTCCGAATGCAGCACTTATTTGTACCTGGGTCGAGAACTCAACATAAGGAATGATTTGGTGCCAGAATTGCCCAGGAGAGAGAGCAGCAGGAAATGTTTTCAAGAGCGTTGAAGAAGTTGTTAAGAGGGTGAAGAACCTCCGGCTCTGGGCACATTTTTGACTCCACCATTCTTCCTGCACTAACATATGCTTCAGAGACCTGGGCCTTATGAAAACAGGATGAAAATGCTATTTGGGTATCCCAAAGAGGAATTGAAAGAGCAATGCTTGGAATATCACATTTCACTCAAGTGAGAGAAGAAATGTGGAGTTCCAACCTTTGTTGATGGTGAAGAATCAGGGACTCTGTCTCCTTTGCCAAGGCATTGAAAATCAGATGGGCTGGATATGTAATCTGATTTAGAGATGACCGCTGTACTAGAGCTGTTACCGACTGGATTCCACGGGACATAAAAGACCACATGGCCGCCCACCTACAAGATAGTCAGATTTCTTCATCAAAACCCTGAAAGAAAGGTTTGAAGCTCTTCGTGTTCCAGGAGTGACAGATACCATTAGCTACAGTATCACGTGACAGGGACAGATGGAGATGTTACTGGTGCCCACTTGAGCAAACCAAAGATCAACGGGATGACAAATCATACAAATAATACAAATGATTTTTGTATCTCCTTATCTTCCTTTGGTTGTTGCTGCTATTGTGATGAGCAGAGATCACCCCCATTTGCTCATGGTGTTCTCACACGTGGTCATGGTGCTTATGGGAGCTACATGCTTTCAGTTGTGGGTAAACACATACACTTTGGTTGCATTGCTGGCCAGGTTACAACATTTTTAGTTGGGGTGCTCATACTCCCAGGGCTGCAGTGTGCCATGGCATTGCACTTTTTTTTTTGTGGCACCAGCAGGGAATCACAAGTGGTAGTGCCACCAAGGAATGTTGTTACCTGAAATTTTTTTTGTCTTTACTTCTTTGGGGGAGCTGGAGCATAGCAAAGCAGGTAGGGCATTTTCCTTGCACGTGGCACACCCGGGTTTGATTCCTCCATCCCACTCGGAGAGCCTGGCAAGCTACCCGTGGAGTATTCGATATGCCAAACACAGTAACAAGAAGTCTCACCATGGAAACGTTACTGGTGCCTGCTCAAGCAAATTGACGAACAATGGGATGATAGTGCTACAGTGCTGTTTATAATTGAATCACCATGAGATACAGTTACAAAAATTTTATGACTGCGTTTCAATCGTACAATGATCGAACACATATCCCTCCACCAGTGCACATTTTCTACTGCCAATGTCTCCAGCATCCTTCCTGACACTTCCACCAATCCCATGCCCTGCCTCTGTGGCAGGCACCTTCCTTCGTATACTTTCTCTCTTTTGGGGCATCATGGTTGGCAATACAGATACTGAGAGGCCATCATGATTGGTCCCTAGTCTATTTTCAGCACACATCTCCCATCTGAAGCTATCCCTCTAACCATCATTCACTCAGTGGTTCCCTTCTCCATCCCAACTGCCTTTTCCCCAGCACATGATACATGCTTCCAATCCATGGACTGATGCTCCTGGCCCTTGTCTCTATTGTCCTTGGGTATTAGTCTCATATTATGTTATTTTATATTCCACAAATGAGTGTAGTCATTCTATGTCTGTCCCTTTCTTTCTGAATTGTTTCATTTATCATTATACTCTCAATGTCCATTCACTTGTAAGAAAATGTCATGAATTTATCTTTTGTAATAGCTGCATAGTACTCCATTGTGTAGATGTACCATAGTTTCTTTAACCAATCATCTGTTCTCAGGCATTTGGGTCATTTCCAGATTCTGGCTATTGTGAACAGTATCAAGCTTCTTCTGACCTTAGATCTTTTCCATCCTTGTTTCTTTCTTCTGGTCCCCCAAAACCTACCATTTGCCCCTAATACTTGTACTGTCTTCACTCCCATTTATATGATTTTTATCTGTGATTTTCTTAGGCCCATAGGCAACCACATAGCTCTAAGTGAGAAACACTGATTTAAATGAGCATTTCTCACCAGGCCTGAGACCCTGAAGGCCTCCTTCCCGGCCAAGGCCCTTATGGAGAGCCTGGCCGGGGGAAATCCCATGAGCCCCAAGAGCGCCAGAAGTGAGCGACACATCCTACGCAGGCATTGAAGTGACCCACCACTCCCTGCTGCACAGGTGAGGCGGCGGGTGGGTGTGGCCACTGGAGTGGCAGTTATTTTTCCCTTTTCCAGCATTTTGAACTAACAGCTCAGCCCCCATTACCTAATTCTGAAGAAGACATCCTGGCTATCCCAATCACACTAGGCCACTAGCCTATTCCCATAACACCAAAATAACAGTGAATACAAAGAACTGAACAATCACAATGAAAAAGAACACATCCGATGTTTTGCTGAAAAAAAAAAGAAAAAGAACACATCCCCTGAAGCTACACTAGTAGACCTACATAAGGCACAGAGGTGCAATGAAGAGGTATTATTCTTAAAGGGAAAAAAAGAGACCTCCATTGACCGAGCCCATCTAGAATCCTCCCTTGCAGAGACAGGTAGTCTGAAGGGACCCATCTCCATGGTACCACAGTAACATGAAATAACAGCACAGATCACTCCAAGAGGAATGGATGAACAAAAGAGCCCTGAAGCCTCATCAAGAAATTCCCACAAATATAATCTCTCAGACAAAGAATTCAAAGAAGAAATGTTGAGGATGTCCAACGAACTCAAAGAAATGATAAATCCGACATCCAGCAAATTAAAGAAGGATGTGAAAAAACAGTGGAATGGACAGCCGAGAAAATACAGAAAGAAATGAGAGCAGAAAGAAGAAAGCTACAAACGGAAGTATCACTAATAAAGGATTAGGTAGATGAAATAAAAAAACTCAGTGGGTGCCCCCAACAGTAGAATGACTACAGCTGAAAACAGAATCAGAGAGCTTGAAGATGAGATGCAGAAAGCATTGGGCAACAAAATATAATGGGAAAAGACCTCAAAATACCTCTAGGGCAAGTCAGAAATCTAGGGGATTAATCCAAAAGGAACAACATAAGAATCATCGGAGTACCAGAAGGACAGGGAGGGAACCCTAGTGAAAAAGCAACAGTTAAAGATATCATTGCTGAGAAATTCCCAGAGCTGGATAAGGCAGGAGTCCAAGGATCCTGAAGGGTACCAGCTAAAAGAGACTAATAAAAACACCCCAAGACATATCATAATCAGAATGATGAATACCATGGATAGAGACACAATACTGCAAGCAGCAAGGTAAAAGAAAGAAATCATATACAAAGGAGCACCCCTTATATTTACAGCAGACTAATCAGAGGAAACTTTCCAAGCCTGAAGACAATGGTGGGATATGGTGAAAAAGATCAATGAAATGAACACCTCACCAAGAATACTCTATCTAGCTAAACTCTCACTTAAACTCGAAGGAACCATACACTATTTCACAGATACACAACAGCTTAGGAACTTCATAGAATCAAAACAAAACTAAAAGAAGGACTAAAGGGGCTACTGTAAGACAAAGAAAAACCCTACAAGAACAACAAACCCTACAGAAAGATGGCACAAAATCCCATGACGATAATCTCTCTCAATGTCAATGGCCTAAATACACCAATTAAGAGACACAGAGTAGCAAAATGGATTCAGAAACTAAATCCAGACATATTATGGAACTTTTAAACAGGTATGAACTTGGTGGCATGGGGAGAAAAAAAATGTGTTTTGAACTTGATACAGCGGGACACTTGGGCAGTCTCAGGCCGGGGCCGGTGCCGGCTTGAGCTCCGCCAAGATTCGACTCAGGTGGCTATGCCTTTGCACAGCCGCTTTGCTGCTGAACCACCAGGATCCAGAGCCAGCTATATTACTTGGGGTCCCAGCAAGTGCTTGCAGCCATGTCTCCAGACTGTGAACTAAGGTTTTGCTCCATGTTGCTCCAGGAAGGGAAATGATGCAATTTCCAACTTATATCTCCATGGACTTAATTACTAAAATACAGAAATCCTAAACCACGCAGCGGCTAGAGTGGCTGCACGACTTTATATCTCTTCATTCTCATCAATGAAAAACTAATTATCAAATGTTTCCTTGTCAATAGGACCGTATTCTTGGGGGATAAACTCCAACAAGAATAGTGAGTTCTGTGTTGAAACTCCAACAACAATAGTGAGTTTTGTGTTGAAATATGAAATGTAATCAAGGTAAAGAGAAAAGGAAGTGAAATTTTTCAGTTAATCAGGGGGTTGGGGGGCTGGGGTGTGGGGGTGAGAGTTAAGGTTCTGCACCTCAAGAGAAACAGTGACCAAAGTACAAAGACAATCTACAGAATGGGAAAGGATATTTACACAGTACCCATCTGATAAATGGTTGATATCAAGGATATACAATGCACTGGTTCAACTCCACAAGAAGAAAACTGCCAACCCAATCAAAAAATGGGGTGATGAAATGAACAGAAACTTTCCTAAAGAAATCCGAATGGCTCAGAAGCACATGAGAAAATGTTCCACATCACTAATCATCAGGGATATGCAGATCAAAACAACAATGAAATATCATCTCACACCACAGAGACTGGCCCACATCCGAAAAAACAAAAACAACCAATGTTGGCATGGATGTGGGAAGAAAGGGACTATTCTTCACTGCTGGTGGGAATGCCGACTGGTTCAGCCCTTTTGGAAAACAATATGGACGATTCTCAAAAAATTAGAAACTGAGCTTCCATTTGACCCAGCAACACCACTTCTGGGAATATATCCCGGAGAGGCAAAAAGGTATAGTAGAGATGGCATCTGCATTTCTATGTTCATTGCAGCACTGTTTACAATAGCCAGAATCTGGAAAAAAACAGAGTGCCCAAAACAGATGACTGGTTAAAGAAACTCTGGTATATATACACAATGGAATACTATGTAGCTGTCAGAAAACATAAAGTCATGAAATTTGCATATAAATGGATCAACATGGAAAGTATTATGTTGAGTGAAATGAGTCAGAAAGAAAGAGACAGACATAGAAAGATTGCACTCATATGTGGAATATAATATAACTGAGAAGTACAAGTTGGCAGTGATGCAATTTCTGGCAGATATTTCTCTGGACTTAGTTACTAAAATACTAAAATACAGAAACCCAAAACCATGAGGCCGCTAGTGCGGTCACTTGACCTCATATCTCTTTATGTTCAGCAATGAAAAACAAATTATCAAATGCTTCCTTTTCAGCAGGTCCGACTTTAGGGGGGAGAAACTCCAAACAATGATAGTGAGTTTTGTTGAAATATTGAATGTAATCAAAGTGAAAGTTAAGTGAAATTTATCAGTTACACAGGCAGGGTGGGGGGCTAGGGGTATGGGGGGGCTAGGGGTGTGGGGGGTGGGGTGGAGCTATACTGTTATTCTTGGTGGTGGAATATGTGCACTAGTGAAGGAATGGGTGTTTGAGCATTGTATAACTGATACTTAAACCTGAAAACTTTGTAACTTTCCACATGGTGACTCAATAAAATTTATTTTTTTAAAAAGAAACTAAATCCAACTTTCTTTTGCCTACAAGAAACACACCTGAACAGTCTGAGCAAACACAGACTCAAAGCCAAAGGATGGAAAACAATCCTGAAAGCAAACAACTCCCTCAAAAAAGCTGGGGTGGCAATACTAGTATCTGACAACATAAATTTCAGGCTGAAAAAGTTTAGAAGGGACAGGGAAGTTCATCTTCTATTCAACAAGGGATATGTACAACAGGAAGAAATCACACTCTTAAACGTATACACACCTAATAAGCGACCAACTAAATATTTAAAACAATTCCTAGCAGACTTTAAGCTAGCACCGCAGTAGTAGAGACTTCAACGCCGCCTTATCACCTCTGGATAGATCAACAAGAACAAAACTCAGCAAGGAAACAATGGCTCTGAAGGAAGAAATAGAAAAGAGAAGGCTAATAGAACTATACAGGGCTTTACACCCCAAAAAGAAAGAATACACATTCTTCTACAGTGCACATGGAACATTTTCCAAAACAGACCACGTGCTGAGCCAAAAAACATACCTCAATAGAATCAGCAAGATAGAAATTGTATCAACCATCTTTTCAGACCATGATGCGCTGAAAATAGAAGCTAATCACACACAGACGTGGAGCACTAAATTGAACACCTAGAAATTAAATAACCCCATGTTGAACAATGAGTGGGTCAGGAAGGAAATCAAGGAAGAAATCAAGATACCTTGAAACTAATGAGAATGAAGACAGAAGCCACCAGAACCTATCGGACGCAGGTAAAGAGGTGTTAGTGGGAAATTTTATAGCTCTGCAACCATTCCTCAGGAAAAAAGAAAGGGCTTACATAGAGAATTTGACTTCACAGCTCAAGATCTTAGAAAAGGACCAGAAAAAGGAACCCAAACCAGACCGAAAAAAAGAAATAATAAAACTTAGAGCAGAAATTAACTACATGGAAAGCCAAAAGACAATCCAAAAGATCAATGAAACAAAGAGCTGGTTCTTTGAGAAAATAAACAAGATTGATAAACCATTAGCAAGATGCACAAAGAAAGAGAGAGAGCGTACCCTAATAAACAGAATCAGAAATGAAAAGGGGGACATCACAACAGAAACCAATGAAATTCAAAAGATCATCAGAGACTACTTTAAACATCTTTATGCCATGAAACAAGAGAACCTAAAAGAAATGGATAAATTCCTTGACTCCTACAATCTCCCAAGACTGAATGAAGCAGACTTGGAATACCTGAATAGGCCCATTAATATTAAGGAAATTGAAACTGTAATCAAATGTCTTCCCAAAAACAAAAGCCCAGGCCAGGATGGATTCACTAGCAAATTCTTCCAAACATTTAAAGAGGACCTGCTGCCAGTTCTCTTCAAGATTTTGTAGGAAATTGAAGAAACAGGAACTCTGCCAAACAGTTTCTATGAGGTTCATATCTCCCTAATACCAAAAGCAAACAAAGACACCACCAACAAGGAAAACTACAGACCAATATCCCTGATGAACACCAATGCGAAGAGCCTCAACAAAATTTTAGCAAATAGAATCCAACAACTCATCAAAAAGATTATATATCATGACCAAGTAGGATTCATCCCAGGGATGCAAGGATGGTTTAACATTCGGAAGGAAATCAATCAACAAAACCCATCATATCAACAAAAGTAAAAATAAAAACTATATGATCATTTCAATAGATGCAGAGAAAGCATTTGACAAGCTCCAACACCAACTTATTATGAAAACTCTCACCAAAATGGGCTTAGAAGGAACTTTCTTCAAGATAGTTGAAGCCATCTACCACAAACCCATAGCAAGCATTATCCTCAATGGAGAAACACTAAGGACCTTCCCTCTAAGATCAGGGACACAACAAGGATGCCCAATATCACCACTTCTGTTCATCATAGTGCTGTAAGTACTTGCAATAGCAATTAGTCAAGAAAAAGAAAAAGACATTGAGGGCATCCAGATAGGAAAAGAAGAAATCAAGCTCTCACTATTCTCATGACATGAGACTATACCTAAAGAATCCTAAAACCTCCACTAAGAAACTCCTAGAAATAATAGACTTGTACAGCAAACTCACAAGCTATAAAATCAATACCCAAAAATCCATGGCCTTCCTATATGCAAATAGAAAGACAGATGAAAGTGACATAAAAAAATCCCATTCACAATTGCACCCCAGAAAATCAAGTACCTCAGAATCAGCCTAACTAAGAAAGTAAAGTATCTCTAAAAGAAAAATTATAAAACGCTACTCCATGAAATAAAAGAGGACGCGAGGAAATGGAAACATATTCCCTGCTCATGGATTGAAAGACTAAACATTGTCAAAATGGCAATACTCCCAAAAGCACTATACAGATTCAATGCGATCACTATAAGGATACCCATGAAATTCTTCAAAGAAATGGATCAAACAATCCTGAAATTCATATGGAACAATAAATGCCATGAATAGCTAAAGCAATTCTTGGGGAAAAGATGATGGGATGCATCACCCTCCCCAACTTCAAACTTTACTACAAAGCATGACAATTAAAACATCACAGTACTGGAACAAAGGCAGAGCCACAGACTAATAGAACAGGGTTGAATATCCCTACACGCAACCCCAAATATGTGATCATCTGATCTTTGGTAAGAGAGCAAGAAATGTGAAGTGGAGCAGGAACTCCTCTTTAACAAATGGTGCTGGCTTAACTGGACAACCACATGCAAATAAATGGGCTTAAACCTCGACCTAACACCATGGACAAAAGTCAGATCAAAATGGATTAAAGACCTCAACATCAGACCGCAATCCATAAGGTGCGTTAAAGACAAGGTCGGCAAAACCCTCCACGATATTGAAGCTAACAGTTCCTTCAAAGATGACATGCTACTGAGCAACCAAGAGGAAACAGAGATAAACAAATAGGACTATATTAAACTAAGAAGCTTCTGCACTGCAAAAGATACAGTGACCAGAATACAAAGACAATCTACAGAATGGGAAAGGATATTCACCCAATACCCCTCTGATAAGGGGTTGATATCAAGGGCATATAAGGCACTGGTTGAACTCTACAAGAAGAAAACATCCAATCCCATCAGAAAATGGGGTGAAGAAATAAACAGAAACTTTCTCAAGGAAGAAATACAAATGGCTAAAAGGCACATGGAAAAATGCTCTTCATCACTAATCATCAGGGAGCTGCAGATCAAAACAACTATGAGATACCACCTCTCACCACAGAGACTTGCTCACATCCAAAAGAACAAAAACAAAAACAACCACTGTTGGCGTGGATGTGGGGAGGAAGGGACCCTCCTACACTGCTGGTGGGAATGCCAACTGGCTCAGCCCTTTTTTTTAAATTAGTGAGTCACCATGAGGGTACAGTTACAGATTTATACATTTTTGTGCTCATGTTTCACTCATACAAAGTTCTAGAACCTATCCCTTCACCAGTGCCCATTCTCCCCACAAATAAACCCAGCATCCCTCCCACCCCCAAATCCCATCTCCCCCCACCCCAACCTGCCACTTTTGTTCTCTCTCTCTAATTAGGTGTTGTGGTTGGCAATAAAGGTGTTGACTGGTCATTGTGTTCAGTCTCTAGTCTACATTCAGCACTCATCACCCTTTCCCTTCGTGGCCTCCAACCACATTTTACTTGGCGTTCCCTTCTCTATCTGAGTTGCCCTCTCCCTAGAATGTGAGGCCAGCTTCCAAACCATGGAGTCAACCTCCTGGTACTTATTTCTACTATTCTTGGGTGTTAGTCTTCTACTCTGTTATTCTATATTCCACAGATCAGTGCAATCTTTCTATGTCTGTCACTCTCTTTCTGGCGCATTTCACTTAACATGATACTTTCCATGTTGATCCACTTATATGCAAACGTCATGACCTCATTTTTCCTAACAGCTGCATAGTATTCCATTGTATAGATGTACCAAAGTTTCTTCAACCAGTCATCTGTTCTAGGCCACTCGAGTTTTTTTTTTTTAATTTTATTTATTTTTAATTAGAGAATCACCGTGAGGGTACAGTTACAGATTTATACACTTTTGTGCTTATACTTCCCTCATACAAAGTTCGGGAACCCATCCCTTCACCAGTGCCCATTCTCCACCACCCGTAAACCCAGAGTCCCTCCCACCCTCCCCAATCCCATCTCCCCCCCACCCCACCCTGCCACTGTGGCAAGGCATTCCCTTCTGTTCTCTCTCTCTAATTATCTGTTGTGGTTTGCAATAAAGGTGTTCAGTGTAGGCCACTCGAGTTTTTTCCAGATTCTGGCTATTGTAAATAGTGCTGTGATGAACATATAAGTGCAGATGTCATTTTGACTATGCTTTTTTGCTTCTCTGGGATATATTCCCAGAAGTGATATTGCTGGGTCAAATGGGAGCTCAATTTCCAATTTTTTGAGAATCGTCCATATTGTTTTCCAAAAGGTTTGAACCGGTCGGCATTCCCACCAGCAGCATAGAAGGGTCCCTTTCTCCCCACATCCTCTCCAACAGCGGTTTGGCTTAGCCCTTTTGGAAAGTAATATGGTCACTTCTCAAAAAATTAGAAATTGAGCTCCAAAATACCCAGCAATACCACTTCTGGGAATATACCCTGGAGAGGCAAAAAAGTATAGTCGAAATGACATCTGCACCTGTATGTTAATCGCAGCACTGTTTAATAGCCAGAACCTGGGAAAAACCCGAAGGCCCGAGAACAGATGACTAACTAAAGATACATTGGTACATCTACACAATGGAACACTATGCAGCTGTCAGAAAGGATAAACTCATGAACTTTGCATATAAGTGGATCAACATGGAAAGTATCATCCTAAGTGAAATGAGTCAGAAAGAAAGAGACAGACATAGAAAAATTGTACTCATCTGCAGAATATAAAACAGCAGAATGGGAGACTAACACCCAAGAATATTAGCAATAAGTACCAGGAGATTTGCTTCATGGCTTGGAAGCCGGCCTCATATGCTGGGGGAAAAGGAAGCTCATATAGAGAAGGGAATACCAAATAAAGTTTCGTGGAGGATTCACTCGGGATGTGAGAGGCGGGTTGAAAGCAGACTGTAGATTGAACACAATAGCCACCCAATACCTTCATTGCAAACCACAACACCCAACAGGAGAGAGAGAACAAAAGGGAATGCCCTGTCACAGGAGTGGGGTAGGGTGGACGGAACAGGATGGGGGGGTAGGAAAGATCCTGGGGCTATCAGTGGAGGAGAATGGCCACTGGTGGAGGGATGGGTACTTGAGTATTTGTATAACTGTAACAGAAGCATGAAACTCTGTAACTGTACCCTCCCGGTAACCCATTAATAAAAAAAATCTAAAAAAAAATGTTCTGGCTAGTTATAGGAACTAGTTATAGGAATAATTACTGTGTTATTCCCCCATGCCTTTTCTTCAGGGTCATCTCAAGACAGTTGAACTAACTAGCTCAACTTAATTGGACTCACAGATTACTCGGTATATTGGACTTTGAGTGATAAATATCTGCAACATACCTGGGCTTCCTGAGAAGGAAGGCTAGTCACCCTACTTCAATGAGACTTGAATCCTATTTAAAATGTCAACACAACCCCCACCTTCCATGCTTCCCTATCCTACACATGACTCCAACTTATTCTCCAACAGTTTTTTACTAGCATGTAACAACTTTCTCCTACAAGATTTAATATATATTATGCATATTTCTTAGAGTATTCTCTTCTATGTTCATAGTCCCTGGAACAAATTATCACAGACTTTCAAAGTATGATCCCTAGATCACATCAGACTCAATTAGGAGTTCGCTAAAGATGCAAATTGGTCTTCACCCCAGACCTTTTAAATTAGACTCCCCAGCTCCATGAATCTGATTTGGCAAGTCCTTCAGAGAGTTCTGAACTTCCTCAAGGCTAAAGCAACCTATAGCATATAGAAAATGCTCTTAAAGTATTTTATAAGGTTGAAAGTCTCTTATAAGGCAGGTCTTCTTCATCTTATCTACAGAAACAATCTATGTGGACTTTTTTTTTCAAAGAGGATCTGTCCTATTTTAAAGATTTGGGTACAATTTTTAGTCAAAAGTCATTTGAGTAAAAAAGGCGTTTCTCTCCTGGCTGTGAGTGTCAGCTTGAGATCCTGTGGGAAAGATGACTAACCCAGCACGACATGCATGTGCACAGAGAAGGTGGTGTTCATAGAGCTCAGTATGTAGAAGGGGTTCTAGAAATCCACTTGCCACAATTTGCATGATACTTGAGCAGATTTGCTCTTTTTTGACTGGGGAACATCCATAAGCAATACTATGGGTGATCATTTCAAAGGGCCAAGCAGAGTGGAGCAGGAGTGAGACCATTGATCTCATACTTTCTGAAAAGTCAAGCATTCTTAAACACCAGCAGAAAAGACTGAGGCTAGATCTTGGAAAGGAGATCCTTTCTGAAAGCCAAGAAAGACATTAGGAAGCTAAGAAAATTATGAAATCCTGTTTTATAGATGCCTTAATTGGGATTGGTCTTCCCTGCAAATGTTGGCAGAAAAACTGACTACAAGTTCTTGAGGACTCAGTAGAGTGATTGACAGGAGTCAGGAGGGGGGGGGGGGTCATTCTATACTTGCTGCCCAAGTGAATTTGAACTCACACTTCCTAGTTCTGCTGTCACAAGGCCTTTCATCCTTGTCACTGTTGACCTTTTGGATTGAGTCAGACTTTGTTGGTGCAGGGAAGCTATCTTGTTCATATTTAAGATATTTAGCAACATCTGTGCTCTCTAGACTAATAGCATCCCCCTCCCAGATTGAGACAATAAAAATTGTCTCCAGACATTGGTGCATGTTTACAGAGGTCTTGGGGGATGGTCTTACCATACAGGAAGTCTGGAAGATTGACAAGATTCTTCCTCAGCACCACTACCCCATATTTCTGTCACAGGAACAAACTTTATCCCATAGCACTTTGAACAGCATAATCTAAAAGACAGTATGTGACCACACTTTCCCAGGCACCACAGACCACCACAAAACCAAGTTGGTCTTAATGGACTCTTGTTTAAATTTCTGACTTCTGAAACAACTGGCAGGGTTTTCATGATCGTGTAGTCTGATCTGGCACTGTCAGTACACATTGGAACCCTTGCTCTCAGTTTGAAAGCTCATCATGGGTCAATTTCTCAGGAAATGAAGAGCAAAGTCAGAGACAGCAGATAGAAATGTTATTACTGGGTTGTAAGTCCAAGTTATTTAAAAGATATTATCTCTCTTTGTAACTTTCCACATGGTGATTCAATAAAAGAGTAAATTTTTTAAAAATGATATTATCTCTAGAAAATCCCTCCGATGGTACAGGGGATCCTGGGGACTGCAGGGGGGTGAATCAGAGTCTTGCACATGCACAGGCAGTTTATATCTTTATTTAACACTTGTTGTATTGGTCATCATGGATTAATTTGTTGTATTAGGTTGTTGTTTTTTTTCTGACATAATGCACTGAAATGTTTTTAGGTTAGATAGTTGTCCCTATGCATTATAACAGTTCTCTCTCTCAGTTCAACTGGTTTTCTCTCTCGTGTTCTGGTCCTGATCATAACGGCTTTATGATGCAGAACAGCAGGTGGGGGTTGTCTCCAGCGAGGTGCATGGCTGAGGGACCAGCCCAAACTGGACCTGAAGACTCAGAACCACAGGGATTGCAGGAGCTCCCACTATGAACTGCTCTGCATGAAAGCACTGTTGATAAACCAAACAGTCTCAGAGAGAAAATAGTTCTAGGAGACACCACATCCTTCATTTACTTATTCACAATCATTCTCGAAGGGTCTGTGCCTGGCAAACATGGGAGAGACCAATGGGAGGATGCTCACACTAGACAGAAAAGACAGCCTCATAAACTAACAACTCAGTGTAGTGATAAGGCTGGTCCCAAGTGCCCCAGGACTGTGTGGCAGTCCTGATTCATTGGATCTGATCCTCAGGGACAGAACAGAAATGCAAGATTCATTTTCAGCCCTAGAGAGATCTTGTCAACCACAGGTCATTTTCCAAGTGCACTAACAAGCTTGCTAGATCATAGTTGGGAGACAGGAGCTGGGGATTTATGCCACAGCTCCATTTCCTTTTGTCACTTAGGTAGTCATTGAAGGATTTTTCTTTCTCCCTCTTCAGAGAACTGGAGCTCGGTCACGTGGAAACAATTAATGGAATGACACCCACCTAATTATAGGGCTTAATTGCTGAAGAGCCAGAAAATGGCTTTTTACTGCCTGCTCTCTGTGATTTGAGATTTGGGGAAAGAGAAGAAGCAGTTCAGAGCAGAATCAAACTGAAAATCGTATGTTTGTCAATATCAGTCAAATTGCCCCATTTTACACATAAATGGACTGAGACCCAGTGAAGACAACTGACTTATTTACTGTGCCCCAGAATGCATATCAGAGAAGTGGAGTCCGGACATGGAAAGGAAGCATGGGGCAGAGCAATGCCAACCTTCACTTCTGTCCTGAAGGTACAGGCTTGCTTGCTTTCAGAGGAAATTAATTTAACTGGAGAAAATCAATGAGCAACAGGATTACAGTGACAGTGACAGTAGCTAATTCCTACACTGGCCCTAAACTGAGCTAATAAGAAGGCTTTTGGTTTGAAGTGGGTGGGGCCCCAAGCTTTGAGGAGGAGGGGCTCATCTCTGAAGGAGGTTGTACTAGGCATGAATGGGGCCTGATATCCTCCCAGCACCCCTTCCAGTCCCTTGCTCTCTCTCTCTAAGTTCCCTGCAGTGGGGACATCTCCTCTCTCACATGGACTCTGTTCCAGGAAAGAGGGCAGGAGGCACCAACAGCTCCATTTTCTGCTTGAGGAGATTGGCATTCAGAAGTGTTGGGCCACTTGCCCAAAGGCACTTTGCTTCACAAATTGCTGGCAAAGCCTACCCTGGAGGCCAGACAGCTACAGTTCCTGCCCTCATGAATCGTCTTCCAGTCCCTCGAAGGTTCTGCTCCTGGTCAGCACAGGTCAGAGCTGCCATCTTCCCTCAGCATTGCTGTATGTGGTAATCTCCACTCCAAGAACCACCCCTCTCTACTGAACTATGCCGAGGCAGTACATCAAAATTAATCATTGAATTCCTTCGATAGAAGATTCTTCCTTGTGCTTCCTTGGTTTGTCCTCTTTGGTGGCAAAATAGCCCATGTCCTTGCCAAGATTTCCACAAAAAGGGAATCTTTCCCACACAAAGGCCAGGCCTTTCTCCTCTCCTTAGACCCGTGCCTGGTGCAGCACCTATGCTGTGTTCTAGAACATTGTTTCCTCTCACGTGTGACTACCCTTCATGATTACCAGGGGATGAGGCTGGGGTGCGCTGTTATGACACAGCAGCAGGTACAGTGCCTGGGAGCTGCACTGCAGGTTCTTTGATTTGAAAGAGATTCATAAGAGGGTGAGGCTGTTATCCCTGGGAACTTGGCCCACCTGGTGGGTCCCTAGGGACCTTAAAGCTCTTCCTAAATGGGCAGCCTCACTCAGGTCCATGCTGCCTTCATGAAACCATGGATCCCATATAGTCAGAACTTAACTTTGCTTTGCCAAAGAAAGCAGAAAACTGAATGTGTATGTGGAATCTCTTGATTTAATAGTTGGCATTAAACTCATCTCAATGCTGTATGATCAGGTCACACAGAATGCCGGCCTGTGTTGCCCCTTAGCCAACAACAACTTTGGTACCTTCTTTGCTCGAAAGCTTGGTTAGAGGACAGGTAGGTGAAGGTCTATGAGTGGGGCCTTGTATTGTTTTACCCTCTCTCTTATCCCCTCATTCTAACCTGACTTTACTTCCTTCCTACTACTTTCTTTTTTCTTTACTAACACATTTTCAAAAAGGGGAGCAGACACAGAGCTTTCCCTGACCTGTTTAATTGAGGTCGCATCTTAAACACTATATGATGATCTTGGAGTCTCATTCCCTGCTCCACCTACACTCTTCTTCTTTTCTGTAGATAAATGAAAGGAAAAAACCATTAAGCCTTGTGTTTTCCATGGCTTGGCAATGTTCATCTCAAATATCTTCTCAGCAAATCTCTGTTTTCAATTACCTCCTAACTCACCTCCAGGGAGCCCAGCCAAGCAGCCGGATTAGTAGAATAATGAGTTTAAATTATTTAGTGACCCCCCTGACATCTTTATTCTATGGCAATATTGAATCTAATCCATATCCAGATGCATTGACTAACACATGACAGGTTATGGTTAATAACTAATCGCATTTTCAAATGAATGAAAATTTACCCTCCTTGTTGAGGAATGAAAGCTGTAAACTTGGAAAAGTAGGGAAGAGAGGAGTATCATTAGAAAAGAGGCAAGAAGGGAGAGAAGAGCCACTTTTATTTTCTCCCAGAAGTCTAATCAAAATCTTGAGCAGGGACCAGGAATTTGATAGCAATGGAAAATCTTTTTTGCCAAACATAGACTCCAAGCATACCTACATTTCTCTCCACAGAAAATTGTGGAGTGTCTGGGTGGCAGAGCTGGAGAAAAAGACCACACCCATTTCACAGGTGAAGAAATTGAAACTTGAGGTTATAAATCAATCTGAGAATGAAGCTGCAACCACAAACCAGAACATTGAGGTTCTCTGTGCCAGCAAAAGATGAGAAGTCAGTATTGCTAGAAGTAAGTAACAGGAGAGAGAAGAGTCCATCCACTATGCCGGTGAAAAATCATACCTGTTTGTTCAGAAAGCAGATCTCTTATTATATGGAATTCATTCAATGGGAAAACAAAATGCATGTGGGACTTCCAGCCATTTCTGATAATCACCAGTTTGAGAACAATCTAAGGGCATAACTGAGTATGTCCTGTGTGCCAGCCACAGGCAAGACACTAGAGAGAGGTTTCATCTTTTTGGGGAACTTAATGAGCAGCTCCATGAAAGGAAATGGTAACTGCATACATCAATGCCTTCCCAGGACAGATATTTACCATCAGACTCTGGACTTGAGGGTGACTCAGTCTGCTATGGTTACCTCTGTCTCCCACAACAGCTCTTTGCTTTCAGGTCAAGTGACCACTCAGGACATGATTGCATCTGGCCTGGGTTTCCTCTATTTGAAAAAGATGTATGGAAAGTTTAGTTGGAAGATGGATCTATAGTCAGGTTATCAGAAGGGAAGTGTTAAGGATGCAGGTGACCCCTCATTGGTGAAGAGATGGTGGTGACTCTCTGACCGGGAGAGAGCTCACAGTCTAAAGATTGATGCTTCACAAGCATCATTTAGGCAAAATTGTCCCAGCAGGATCCCTGTTCCCTTAATCACTAATCTTCATGTTGGTTTTTTTATGTGTATTTATCCTCCTGTCTTTTCATTTATCTACACACTCTTCTTTGCTGTCATAACTGCTACATCTCTCATGACACATGAAGAGACTGTTGGATGTGGAGATGGGGAGCTTGAGAAGACCTTTGTGTTCACCCTTTCCAAACTCTAGAACATGCAGAAAGTTGTGATTTAGAGGCCAGACTCTCATGGGAGTGTGGGCATGCAGAGAGGAGTGACCAGAAGGTTCTGCTGTCCACTACAAACCAACAGATCCGTGGTTTGTTAATATTTTCATCAATTAAATATTATTTAACTAAAAAAATTAGTTCCTTAATCATATTACCATTCATGTTAGTGATTACTAGCCACATAGGATTAGTGTTCTAGAACCAATAGAGCATTTCCATCTTTAACAAAAGTTTTCTTTTTTTTAAATTTTTCCTTTTATTTATTTATTTTTTATTAATTAGTGGGTCACCATGAGGGTACAGTAACAGATTTACACATTTTCATACTTGAGTTTCCCTCGTACAATGTTCGAGCACCCCTTCCTCCACCAGTGTCCATTCTCCACCACAGTGAACCCAGTATCCCTCCCACCACCCAACCTCACCCCCTCCCCCACCCCTCCCCCCTGCCTCTGTGGCAGGGCATTCCCTTTTGTTCTCGCTCTCTCTCTCCTTTTGGGTGTTGTGGTCCGAAATAGGGGTATTGAGTGGCCTTCGTGTTCAATCTATAGTCTACTTTCAGCATGCATCTCCCCTCCCAAGCGGGTCCTCCAACCAGAGCTTACTTGATGTTCCCTTCTCTATCTGAACTGCCTTTTCCCTCAGCATGTGAAGCGAGCTTCCAAGCCATGGAGCCAACCTCCTGGTACTTATTTCTACTATTCTTGGGTGTTAGTCTCTTGTGGGGAGCCGTGGACGAGAAGTCTTAGGCCCCTCTCCCCCACAGCTTGTGATCTCTGCATGACCTCCGCCTGCCTCAATAGAGGGACTGAAAACAGACGTTCACGAGCCCCCGCTAACAGGATATTGAGCCACAATGAAAACAGTTAGGGCTGACAGCTCTGTCCCTGCTCTCACTCTGATCAAATTGTCAAGGATGTGTAAGTTAATGATTATACGCACAAGCCCCCTATCTTCACTGCCCATTTGCTGTGTACGTTGTGTACGTGACCTACGAGTTTCTCAATCCCCCTGCAAAGTATATAAGCATCAACTCTGCCTTGAATAAACGCTCTAGACCCTCACGAGTCTTGAGTCATTCCCTAACCCTTTCACCTTTACAGGTCCCTCAGGAGAGACTTTCACCCGTCCCAGTCGAGCTCTCCCGGAGACGGGCTACAGTAGCTGCTGGCCAGCTTCTCACCTGTCCTCCACAGAAGACAGAGCACGACAGTCTCTTACTCTGTTATTTTATATTCCACAGATGAGCAGAATCTTTCTATGTCTGTCTCTCTCTTTCTGACTCATTTCACTTAGCATGATACTTTCCATGTTGATCCACTTATATGCAAAATTTTTTACTTCATCTTTTCTAACAGCTGTGTAGTATTCCATTGTGTAGATGTACCAAAGTTTCTTTAATCAGTCATCTATTCTCGGGCACTCGGGTTTTTTCCAGATTCTGGCTATTGTAAACAGTGCTGCGATGAACTTATAAATGCAGATGTCATTTCGACTATACTTTTTTGTTTTGCTGGGATATATTCCCAGAAGTGGTATTGCTGGGTCGAATGAGAGCTCAATTTCTAATTTTTTGAGCAGCGTCCATATTGTTTTCCAGAAGGGCTGAACAAGTCGGCATTCCCACCAACAGTGTAGAAGGGTCCCTTTCTCCCCACATCCTCTGCAACAGCGGTTGCTTTTGTTCTTTTGGATGTGTGCCATTTTCTGTGGTGTGAGGTGGTATCTCATGGTTGTTTTGATCTGCATCTCTCTGAAGATTAGTGATGAAGAGCATTTTTTCATGTGCCTTTTGCCCATTCGTCTCTCTTCCTTGGGAAAGTTTCTGTTCATTTCCTCGCCCCATTTTCTGATGGGGTTTGATGTTTTCTTCTTGTAGAGTTCAACCAGTGCTTTATATACCCTTGATATCAACCTCTTATCGGAGGGGTATTGGGTAAATATCCTTTCCCATTCTGTAGATTGTCTTTGTGTTCTGGTTACTGTATCTTTTGTGGTACAGAAGCTTCTTAGTTTAATATAATCCCATTTGTTTATCTCTGTTTCCATTTGATTGCTCAGTTGTGTGTCATCTTTGAAGATACTGTTGGCTTCAATATCGTAGAGGGTTTTGCTGACTTTGTCTTCAATGTACCTTATGGATTGTGAACTGATGTTTAGGTCTTTAATCCATTTTGATCTGACTTTTGTACATGGTGTCAGGTCGAGATCTAAGCCCATTCTTTTGCATGTGGTTGCCCAGTAACAAAAGTTTTCTTAAACAGAACCAGACTAATGGGTTTTCTTATTCTTAGGCATCTGACTCCTGTTTGATTATCAGATTATACTCCTGTCATCAAACCCCAGAATCCACCTGAAAACCACAGCTCACAGTTTGCCTATCATGAGAATTGAAGCATGCTGTCCAAAACAATAAGGATTTAACGCAAATTCAGATCTGGGAACTGCTGGATTCCAGCTGTTATCTTTAAACTATAGTGTGTGGAACACCACAACTAAGAAACACTTAGTAGAAATTCCAAATTTGGGACCATGCTTCTGAGTTACTAAACCATACCCTGCACTTCAAGATCCCCTGATGATTCGTGTGCACATTTCATCTTGACAAGCTGATCCATCCCCAGTGACTCAGCAAGCCAAAAGCTCAGGATTCTTAGTTACCCGTCAGGGCATCTACAAATAACCTCTGCAAGAGAGAGAAAAATAAACATCAATTGGATATAAAAAGGGCATCAGCCTCCAGCCTGCCTCGTGATTTCTGCATCATCTTTGACCCCTTCTTGGGTCCCCCTGACCAAGGAAGCCCCCCTCAAAGCCCTCATGAAACAAGGGAATATGCTCAAGACTCAGAAAACTTATGCTGGCCTCTTCTTCATTCAGGTGCATCAAGGACACCAACCCCCATCCTGTCCCTTAACTTCTGCTCCATCTGTGACCTCTTCCTGTGTCCTCAGAATGGAGGAAACTCCTTTCAAACCTCTCTTAACCCAGGGAACACCCTCAAGAACCTAGAAAACCCCTGTAGGACCCAAAAATATGTGTACACCACCCTTTCATCCCCACCAATTTCAATGGTTCTTGGGTCTTATATATTTCCTCATATATGTCTATTTTACCTCTCCATGCAAACCGATATATAGACACTGAACCATATAACCAGTGAAGTAACATCCTAAGGGCATATATATTGTTAGACTAATGAATTATAAAGAATAACGCTTGATGAAAATTAACAAAATAGATCAGACCTCAGATACCTGAAACTCAAAATGTAGCACCCACAAATATTTAGGAAAAATGATGAAACAAAATATTTTACCTGCTCTGGCAGACAGAGACAGAAATCCTGATATGTCACAGAGCTCAAATAAACCTTCAAGACTCATCAACAATAAACTCAGTGCTTCATACAATGGCCATGGAACTAAAGCAATCACTGGAAGAAAAATCCAGCCAACTTAATGATAAACTGATCCAGTGCATCAGAGTACATATAAATAGAATTGAAGGAGTTAAAAAGTACAATAGCAAGTCACAGCAACAGATTTCAAGATAAAGAGGACCATACCAGTGATATTTTAGATAAAATACTAGTCATCACCAATGATAAGTGAAAAAAAAAAAGAAAGAAAATGAGTGGAAGAGAATGTAAGATTCTTGATAGATAACAGAAAGAGAAATAATCTTTGAATCACAGGAATACCAAAAGGAGATGAAAAATGTAAAGGGGAAGAAGAGCTGGTCAAAGAAATAATAACTGAGAATTTTCCTGATATCTTGAGAGAGAATACTGTACAGATTCAAGTGCAAAGAGTACAAACTAAATAGACTCAGAAGACTTCCAAGACACATAGTAACCAAAAGGAAAAAATCAAAAGACAAAGATGATTTTGATTTATTTAAACAAGTAAGGAGGAAGAAAACCCTCAAATATAAGGGAAACAGCAGAAGAATCACAATACACCTTCCATGTGACATCTTAAAAGTCAAGGAAGAGTGGAATGACATAGTCAAAGTACTGACTGAAAAAACTTTTGAGCTTAAAGTCCATTACCCTTAAAGTTTATCACTTAGGGGCTGGAGCAATGGCACAGTGGGTAGGGCGTTTGCCTTGCACACAGCCGACCTAGGTTCGATTCCCATCATCCCATATGGTCCCTGGAGCACCTGGTTCCTGAGTGCATGAGCCAGAAGTAACCCCTGTGCAATGCTGGTGTGACCCACCCCCCAAAAATTATCATTTAGACTTGATGGAAGGATAAGAAACTTTCCAAACAAGAGCTATCAAAATTGCAACTATTAGACCGATCCTGAAACACACATACACACACACACACACACACACACACACACACACACACACACACGGCATTATAGCCGTTTATATAAATAATCTCTCTGAATATTAATGAATTAAACTCTTCTATAAAAGGAGGTTGCTAGGTTTGCGGAACTCCCTGCCTATGAACTCATTCCCATGTGCCCCCACTGGGAAACCAGTCCGCAGCACCTCCCAGCAGCCCGCAGGCCAGCAGCAGCGCACCTCCAGCCCCACCGGCTCCTTCCACCAGGTTTGCGGATCTTCCTGCCATTGAATCCATTCACTGTGGACACCCCAACCTGGGACCTACGCCGGAATCCCAGCAACCCTCAGGATCTACAGTGCTGCAGGGGATGTGGCCTCCGTGAGAGGGGGTGTGGCCTCTGTGACAGGAGGCGTGGCCTTCGGGGCAGCATCCTCAGTTAGTCTCCCCTTTCCCAGCACTCTGTACTCCCGTCTCAATCTTGATTACCTAATTATGTGGAGAACATTCTGGCTATCTCAAAAAACATTAGGCTAATAGACCACTAGTCTATTCTAATCTCACCAAAACACCGGTGAACACAAGAAACTGCACAAGCCTAATAAAAAAGAACACATCCTCTGAAGCTTCACTAGAGGCCTCACAAGAGGCACAGAGGAGCACCTAGGAGATGAGAGGTGAATACACTTGAAGGGGAAAAAGACAACCACCATCAACCAAGCTCATCCAGAATCCTTTCTGGAGATGAGAGGTGAATACTGATAGTGAATTGGAAGGTTCCACCTCCATACTACCACAACAACATGAAGAAACAGTGAAAATCCCCACCATGAGGAGAGGATAAAGAAAAGAGTCCAGAAGCCTCAACAGGGGTTATCCACAAATACGATATCTCCAATAAAGAATTCAAAGATGAAATGTTGATGGTGTTCAATGAACTCAAAGAAATGGTGGAGCAGGCATCCAGCAAATTAAAGGAGGATATGAAGGAAACAGTGGAATGGACATCCAAGAAAACACAGTAAAAATGAGAGCAGAAATAAGAAAGCTACAAACAGAAAAAGGATTCCGTAGATGAATTAAAAAACTCAGTGGGTGCCCTCAACAATAGAATGACTGCAGCTGTAGACAGAATCAGTGAGCTGGAAGATGAGCTGGAAAGATTACAGGCAACAACAGGCAATGAGAAAAGACCTCAAAATAGCTCTAGGGTGAATCAGAGACATAGGGGATGAATCCAAGAGGAACAACATAAGAATCACCGGGGTACCAGAAAGACAGGAAGGCAATCTCAATGAAAAAGCTTCACGTAAAGACATAATTGCTGAGAAGTTCCCAGAGCTGGAGAATGAAGGCATCCAGATTCAAGGAGCCTGAAAGGTGCCAGCCAAAAAAGATCCTAATAAAAAGACTCCAGGACATATCATAATCAGAATGATGGATGCCACCGATAGAGACATAAAACTGCAAGCAGCAAGGTCAAAGAAGGAAATCACATACAAAGGAGCACCCCTTAGATTTACAGCAGACTTCTCAGAGGAAACCTTCCAAGCCCGAAGACAATGGTGGGATATAGTGAAAAAGACTCAATGAAATGAACGCCTCACAAAGAATACTTTATCAGGCTAAATTTCCACTCAAACTCAAAGTCACAATACATATTTCGTGGATAAACAACAGCTTGGCAACTTCATAGACTCCAAACCAACCTTAAAAGAAGGACTAAAGGAGCTACCATAAGACAAGAAAAACCTCTACAAGCACAACAAACCTCAACAGAAAGATGGCACAAAACCCTATGACAATAATCTCTCTCACTGTCAATGGCCTAAACCACCAATTAAGAGACACAGAGTGGCAAAATGGATTCAAAAACTGAACCCAACATTCTGCTGCCTACAACAAACACATCTGAATAGTTAGAGCAAACACAGACTCAACTCAAAGTCAAAGGATGGAAAACAATCAGTCCAGCAAACAACTCCCTCAAAAAAGTCGAGGTGGCCTTACTAGTATTCAACAACATAGATTTCAGGTTGAAAAAGATTAGAAGGGACAGTGAAGGCCAATTTTTATTAATCAGTGGATATGTAAAGCAGGAAGAAATCACACTCCTAAACGCATCTGCATCCAATGAGGACCAGCTAGATACTGAAAACAACTGCTAACAGATTTTTAAGGAGACATTGCTAGCAACACAATAGTAGCTGGATATTTCAACACCACCTTATCACCTCTGAATCGATTAAGAAGATTAAACCTCAGCAAGAAAACACTGGCTTGGAAGGAAGAAGTAGAAAACAGATGGCTACTAGATATATACAGGGCTTTACATCACTATAAAAAAAGAATGCACATTCTTTTCCGGTGCACAAGGAACATTTTCCAAAATAGACCACGTGCTGGGTCACAAAACATACCTCAATAGAATCATGAAGATATAAATTGTATGAACTATCTTTTCAGGCCACAATGCACTGAAGATCACACACAGACAAAGAGAATCACACACAGACAAAGAGAATCAAATCAAACACCTGGAAATTAAACAACTCAGTGTTGAACAACGAGTGGGTCAGAGAGGAAATCAAGGAAGAAATCAAAAGATAACTTTAAATAAATGAGAATGAAGACACGAGCTTCCAGAACCTGTGAGACGCAGCTAAGGTGTGTTAAGGGGAAAGTTTATAGTTCTGCAAGCATTTCTCAAGAAGGAAGAAAGGGCCCACATAAATAACTTGACCTTAGAAAACAACCAAAAAAAAAAAAGGAACCCAAACCAGGCAAAAAGAAGAAAATAATAAAACAGCAGAAATCAATGACATAGAAACCCAAAAACAATGCAAAAGATCACCAAAAACAAGAGCTGGTTCCTTGAGAAAATAAACAAGCTTGATAAACCACTAATAAGACTCACAAAGAAACATCAGAAACATCAGAAACAAAAGGGGAGACATCACAACAGACTGTCACCATCACTGTCATCCTGTGCTCATCAGTTTGTTCCAGTGGGCACCAGTCATGTCTCCATTGTGAGACTTGTGACTGTTTTTTGCATATCAAATACACCACGGGGAGCTTGTCAGGCTATGCCATGCAGGCGAGATACCTAGAGGTAGCTTGCTGGGCTCTCTGAGAGGGGCAGAGGAATCAAACCCGGGTCGGCTGCATGCAAGGCAAACGCCCTACCACTGTGCTATCGTTCTGACTCTGGTTTCTCTTCAGATCATGTAAATCCCATCACAACAGTAACCAAAGAAATTCAAAAGATCATCAGAGACTACTTTGAAAATCTTTATGCCACGAAACAAGAGAACCTAGAAGAAATGGATAAATTCTTGTATTCCTATAACCTCCCAAGGCTAAACCAAGAAGATTCAGAATACCTGAACAGACCTATACTATCAAGAAAATTGAAACTGTAATCAAAAGTCTTCCCCAAAATAAAAGCCCAGGTCCAGATGGATTCACTAGCGAATTCTTCCAAACATTTAAAGAGGACCTATTGTCAGTTCTTCTCAAGCATTTCCAGGAAACTGAAGGAACAGAAACTCTCCCAAACTGTTTCCATGAGGTACATATCTCCCTAATACCAAAAGCAAACAGAGACACCACCAGAAAAGGAAAATTACAGCCGATATCCATGATGAGCATGGATGAGAAGATCCTCAACAAAATATTAGCAAATAGAATCCAACAAATCATCAAAAAGGTCATACACCAGGACCAAGTGGGATTCATTCCGGGGATGCAAGGATGGTTTAACATTTGGAAATTAAGCAACATAGTCCATCACATGAACAAAATAAAAGATAAAAACAATATGATCATATCTATAGATGTAGAGAAGGCATTTGACAAGATCCAACACCTGTTTATGATGAAAAATATCACCAAAATGGGTATTGAAGGAACTTTCCTCAATATAGTAAAAGCCATCTAGCAAGCTCATGGCAAGCATATCCTCAATGGGGAAAAAAACTAAGATAATGGACAAGACAAGGATGACCACCCTCACCACTTCTGTTCAATATAGTAGGGAAGTACTTGCAATAACGGTTAGAGAAAGAAAAGATATTAAGAAAAAGATATCAAGGACATCCAGAAAGGAAAGGAAGAAATCAAATTCTCACTATTTGCAGATGATATGATTCTATATTTAGAGAACCCTAAAGCCTCTACCAAGAAGATCCCAGAAACAATAGACTTGTATAGTAAAGTCACAGGCCATAAGATCAATACCCAAAAGTCCACGGACTTCCTATACACAAATAATGAGAGAGAAGAAAGTGACCTGAAAAAAGCAATCCCACTCACAATCATGCCTCAGAAAATCATGTACCTTGGAATGAGCTTAAGTAAGGAGGTAAGGGACCTGTACAAATAAAACTACAAAACACTGCTTTACGAAATAAAAGACGACACGAGGAAATGGAAACATATCCCCTGCTCATAGATTGGGAGAATTGACATTGTCAAAATAGCAATACTCCCCAAAGCATTATACAGTTTCAATGTGATCCTTATAAAGATACTCATGAAATTCTTCAAAGAAATGGATCAAACACTCCTGAATTCATATGGAACAACAAACCCCCCACGAATAGCTAAAGTAATTCTTGGGGGAAAGAAGATGGGAGGCATCACCTTCCCAAACCGCAAACTCTACTACAAAGTGGTAATATTCAAAACAACAGTGGAACAATGGCAGTGCCTCAGACCAATGGAACAGGGTTGTATATCCTTAAACATACCCTCAAATACATGACCATCTAATCTTTGATAAGGAAGCAGGAAATGTAGAGAGAGCAAGGAAAACCTCTTTAACAAATGGTGCTGGCAAAACTGGACACCTACATGCAAAAAAATGGACTCAGACCTCTACCTAATACCATGCACAAAAGTGAGATACTTATGGATTAAAAACCTCAACATCAAACCAGAGTCCATATAGTACACTGAAGAAATGTCAGCAAAACGCTCCATGACATTGAAGCTAAAGGTATCTTCAAAGATGACACCCCACTGACAAAACAAGTGGAAACAGAGATAAACAAATGGGACTATCTTAAACTAAGAAGCTTCTGCACCTCAAAAGAAACAGTGACCAGAATACAAAGACAGTCTGCAGAATGGGAAAGGATATTCACCCAATACGCATCAGGTAAGGGGCTAATATCAAGGATACACAAGGCACTGGTTGAACCCAACAAGAAGAAAACATCCAATCCCATCAGAAAATGGGGAGATAAAATGAACAGAAACTTTCTTCAAAGAAGAAATCCAGATGGCCAAAAGGCACATGAAAAAATACTCTTCATCACTAATCATCAGGGAGATGAAGATCAAAACAACAATGAGATATTATCTCACACCACAGAGACTGGCACACATCCAAAAGAAAAAAGGAACCAGTGTTGGCGTGGATGTGGGGAGAAAGTGACTCTCCTTCACTGCTGGTGGGAATGCCGACTGGTTCAGCACTTTTGGAAAACAGCATGGACATTTCTCAAAAAATTAGAAATTGAGCTGGAGAGATAGCACAGCAGTAGGGTGTTTGCCTTGCACGCGGCCGACCCGGGTTCTTTTCCTCGTCCCCTCTTGGAGAGCCCAGCAAGCTACTGAGAGTATCTTGTCCACACGGCAGAGCCTAGAAAGCTATCCATGGAATATTTGATATGCCAAAGACAGTAACAAGTCTCACGATGGAGCAAATCGATGAGCAACATATTGGCAGTGATACAGTGATAGTGAGCTCTCATTTGATTCAGCAATACCACTTCTGAGAATATACTCCAGAGATAAAAAAAATATATAGTAGAAATGACATCTTCACTTGTATGTTCATTGCAGAACTGTTTACAATAGCTAGAATCAGTAAAAAACCCTAGTGCCAGAGAACAGATGACTGGTTAAGGAATCTTAGTACATCTACACATTGGAATACTATGCAGCTGTTAGAAAGGATGAAGTCATGAAACGTGCATATAAATGGATCAACATGGAGAGTATCATGCCAAGTGAAATGAGTCAGAAAGAGAGGGACAAACATAGAAGGACTGCACTCATTTGTGAAATATAAAGCAACAGAATGGGAGACTAACACCCAAAGATAGTAGAGAAAAGGACCAGAAGAATTGCTCCATGGCTTAGAAGCCAGCCTCACATGCTAGGGGAAAAGACAGCTCAGATTGAGAAGGGACCATTGAGTAAAGGATGCTTTGATGTCCTGCTCAGGATGGAAGATGGGTGCTGAAAGTAGACTATAGACTGAGCATGATGGCCACTTACTACCTGTATTGCAATCCACAACACCCAAAAGGAAAGAGAAAGAGATAGATAGATAGATGATAGATGATAGATAGATAGATAGATAGATAGATAGATAGATAGATAGATAGAGAGAGAGAGAGAGAGAGAGAGTAATAGGGAATGTGCTTACCACAGAGGCAGGGGATGGGGGTGGTGGTGGTGGGAGGGATACTGGGAACATTGGGGGTGGAGAATGGGCACTGGTGGAGAGATGGATACTCGATTATTGTATGACTGAAACGTAAGCACAAAAGTTTGTAAGTCTGTACCTGTACCTCACTGTGATTCACTAAAAAAATTAAAAATTAAAGATAAAAATAGGAGGTTGTTGGTACCTTGATGGGTTCAGGAAAGAAAATCCATCCTTTTTCTGCCTACAGGAAACACATCTAACTTTCAGGATAAATACAAACTTAGAGTGAAAGGATGGAAAAAAAATAATCTAGCAAGCCAATGGAAGACCAAAAAAGGCTTTAGACAGCCATACTTATATCAAAACAAATTCCAATAAATCTAAAGAAATTAATTAGAGACAATGATGGGGACTACTTATTGATCAAGGGAACAATAGATAAAGAAATATTAACTGTCATCAACATTATGCACCACATGAAGACTCAGTAATGTTCACAAAGCTTCCACTCACAGATATAAAGAAACGTAAGATGGAAAAAACAATAGTAGGGGGAGACTTCAACACATACTTCCCCACTAGATAGATTAACTAGTTAAATATCAGTAAAGAGACAAGAACCCTATGTGAGGAATTGAAAGAACTGACATTGTTAGACTTCCTGGAGTGACATCCCAAACTCTACATCCCTAAATAACCAGGAGTAGCACACCACATTGGATTGAATGTAAAGTAGAAGGCAAGTAATCTCAATTAAAATATAAACACACAAACCTTAACTACATGTTAGAAATCCCTAATACAAAGGTTTAATGGCTCCATGGTGAGATACAACGATCTTCACTCTTTCTTCTAAGGAAACATTTTTGATAATTTTTTGCCAATTAGTTATAAAAACAATATAAAATTATTCAGGGCCTGCTTAGGGCAGGCATGAGGAGTGGTTGGAAAAATTGTAAATAACTGTGATAGGAAGGTCAATGAAAGTGAGATTGGTGTTGGAATTGATTGTAACAAATCATCATAAAGAGCTTTATAAAAAATTAATGAAACATGAAAATTAGAAAAGAAGAAGATAGAAGAAGACCTTAATAAGTGAAAAAATATATTCCATGTTTCTGAATTGGAAGAATCAGTATTATTAAAGTGACCATCATACCCAGGCTATTACATAGGTCAATTTAATCCTCATCCAAATTCAGATAACATTATTCCAGTATCTAGAAAAGTCAAGAATAAAGTTTGTATGGAGTTAGAAAAGACCACAAATGGCCAAAACATTACTGAAAGATAAGGAATTAGGAAGCATTATATTTCCTAATTTGGAACTGTATTATAAAGCTAGTCATCAAAAGTGCATGGTACTTGAATAAAGATAGTCCCTCTAGTCAATTGGTCAGAATCAAACACCCTGTGGTGAAATCCCATCTGTATGGAGAGTTAAATTTCAATAAGAGAGGTGAGATGACGAAGTGAAGTAAAGATAGCCCCTTCAATAATTGGTGCTGGGAAAATTGGATAACTATGTGTAAAAAATAAAGCTGAACCTCACACAAAAGTCAATTCAAAGTGGAACAAAGACTTTAAGATCTGATCAGAAACTATAAAGTACATTGAAGAGTATATAGGCAAAAAAATTCAAACTTTGGACCTCAAAGTTGTCTTCAGTGATGATACTACTGGCTAAAGCAACACACTCACACACACAAAAAAAAAAACACCCAAAAAACAAAAATAAGACTACATAAAATTATAAAGCTTCTGCATGGCAAAAGGAACATAGGCTAAAACTAAAAGACAGCTGACTGAATTTGGGAAATTTCATTCAAACATCAGGTAAGGGTTTGATATTCAGTATATATATATATATATGTATAGATATACATATATATGTATGTATATATGTAAAGTACTCACAAAGTTCAACCAAAAAACTTCAAAAATCCTATAAAAGTGGGGAAAGAAAATGAATAGATACTTATAAGAAAATGACAGATGGATGGCCAGTAGGTACATGTAAAAATGATCAGTTCCACTTATCATCAGAGAAATCCAAGTTAAGGTGACAGTGAGATACCATCTCATACCAGTGACTGTTGCACATACCAAAAATTGTATAAACAATACTGTTTTGGTGGGGATGTGGTGAAAAGGAACTTTCACCCACTACTGATGGGAATGTTGTTTGGTACATTCCCTGTGGGAAAAAAGTATGAAAAGTTCTCAGTAAACTTAGAATTGAGCTGTCCCATGACTGAGTAATACCACTTTTGGGCATCTACCCCCAGGGCATAAAAGTACTCTCTCAAAAGGACATATGTACACCATTATTCATTATTGCAATCAGTACAATAGCTAAGATATAGAATAAACCTAGTTGTGCAATGACAGATGAATGACTTATAAAGATGTGGCATATATACACAATGGAATACTATGCAACCGTAAGGAATAATAAAAAATCATTAAATTTTCTGTGACCTGGCTGGAACTGGTGAAACTGTGTTGTGAGAAGTCATAGGAAGACAAACACAAGATGATCTCATTTAATGTGGTATTAAGAAATCCATATGTTATTTCCTCTAATAATGTACTATAGTAAAAGGAGGATACCCAGGTCACCCTTCATCCAGGTGTTTAGAGAGGAGAATGGAAGAGAAGCAAAGAAATGAAGGGGGGAAGAAAAGAATTAGAAGTAATTGGTGATCAAGCACTGGATCTTCAGTTACCACTAGTGATATGGGTGAGTGGGATAGTCTTGTATTCCTAACACAACTCAACAAAACTGAAAACATGAGAACTGAAACAACTGAAACTTTGTGCCAGTCAAGTTGATGAGTTGGGGCTTGGATGGGGGCTTGGAATATGAAAAGATGGGTAAGATTGGCATTAGGATAATAAGCACTGTATAAGCACTGTCATCCTATTGTTCATCGATTTGCTCAAGCGGGCACCAGTTCCATTATGAGACTTGTTACTACTTTGGGCATATCAAATACACCATAGGTAGCTTGTCAGGCTCTGCCATGTGGGCGGGATACTCTCAGTAGCTTGCCAGGCTCTCCAAGAGGGATGGAGGAATCGAACCTGGGTGGGCCGCGTGCAAGGTAAACGCCCTACCTGCTGTGCTATTGCTCCAGTCCATTAGGATAATATATGCATAAAATTATCAATAACTTTGTGTCATAACTCTTTAATAAATACTAAAACAAAACCCACCAACATAGATGTTGCCTCTGCATCAAGGATTTAGGTCATTATTATTTCCATATCTATCATGGGCCATTGGGAGTTAAGAGCTCTTTCCTGGTCTTAAGATCTACCAACTCTAGGTGGCAGTGGAAGGTTTCTTGGACTCAGGAGGATTTTAAAATAAGGAAATCAGAGAATACTAAAAAGACGTTGGTGCTGGGCTTCCCCGGCAAAAAGTATCTCCTGCATATCCTTTCCTTTCAAATGGACTTTCCTAAAGTCCAGAATCTCAACACAGAGGCAAACACATGAGTGCCTGTGAGGAGCATGAGGAATTAGAGGTAGGGAGGAGGAAGTAGAGGGAGAAAAGAGGTCAAAAACAAGGAAGGAGGAAGTAGGGAACAGAGGAAGGGAGGAGGAAGAAAGGAGAAAAAGATGGAGGCGGGAGGGAATGAGGATAAATGAAGGAAATAAAGAGGAAGGAAAGGGAGGACGAGGAGGGTTGGAGGCAGGAAATGAGAAGGGAGAAATAAGAAGGAGACAAGGAAGGGAGGTGGAAAGGGACCAAGAGGGAGGAGATAAAAGGGAAGAGGAGAGAGAAATTTCACACCAGGGAGAATTATGAGGAGCTCAGAATGCATAAAAGTGGTAGAGTTTTTAGATCAACTCAAGTTGCAGCCCACTTCACTTAATTATTATTTTTTTTTATTTTAGAGCCACACCAAATGGTGCTCAGGGCTTACTCCTGACTTTACACTCAGGAATCAATCCTGGTGATGCTTGGAGGACCTTATGTGGTGAAGGGAATAAAACCAGGGTCAGTCTCCTACAACAAAAGTGCCTTACCACTGTCTCTTCACCCTTCATGTTATTATCGGGTATGGTGCATGTTGCTGAGGAATCAGGACACTTATCATTATCAGGCCCACTATATTGACGAGAACATTAAGGTTCACTGAGGTTAAGGAATTAGGGCAGATGAGATTCCTCTGACATCATATGACAGTGCCCTGCCACCAGCCAACTTCAGTATCTCATTGATAAGAGCCAGGAGAAAGCAGGGGAAGAAGGCAAGGCCCCAGGCATCATACACAGGTGTGTTCAGCTTGTGAAGTGACTGGAATTATTTATCAACTGAGAGCAGACAGTCATTTTGCAGATGAAGCAGCAGGTGAGACAACAGGAGAGAAACTGTAGATAGGAAGTGGAGAAGATAGACTGAGGGAGTGCAGAAAGGAATGTTGAGAGGGAGAACATTGCAGTTTGATACTGCCCAATGCAGACACCTGCTGGGCCACGGACAGCTGGGCACCATGACAAGACATAGGAGCTGGAGGTGGGGCCGTTGAGAAAGGTCTAGGTATCAATTCATAGTCCAAGCAATTAAGTTGTAGCATGGAAGCACTGTTGTCCCATTGTTCATCAGTTTGCTCAAGCGGGCACCAGTAACGTCTCATTGTGAGACTTATTGTTACTCGGCCAGACTTAATCTTTCGGTTTATCATCTTATTTTTTTAATGAGGGTAAAATACTGTCATTATTGTAAGTGAAGTGATAGAATTAAAAATGCTTGATACAGAGGCTATCGCATTCCAGATACTTGATAAATTGTTGCTGCAGTTATTTTTGTTGATGTTACTAACTGAAAGAAACATGGAAATAGTCTCATTAAAAATATTTCATTAAGGGGGAGCGGATTGACAGTACAGTAGACTGAGCCCAATCCCCAGCATCCTTTGTGATCCCTGAGTACAGAACCATGAATAAGCCTGCGTGAGCCAGGAGGAAGTTCTGAGTACCACTGGGTATGGTCCACAAATTACCGCCTCCTGTACACACACGCCTCAAATACACTTATTTATTTAATCAATTTTAATACTCATTAAAAAAATTGCCCAGAGAGATAATACAGTTGTAAGATGCTTGCTTTGCATGCCAGTGACCCCTGTTCAGTTCCCAACACCACATGTGGTTCCTCCTCCACCCTAAGCATAATCAGAAGTTAATCCTGAGCACAGCCAAAACCAAAATATCATGTGAAAAATAAGAAGAAACAAAAATAATACTGTACCTGTGTTCATGAAGAGATTAAATTTATAATACTTATTTCATGAAGAACTTTCAAGTCCGGATTCAAGGAATAATTCTAAGCTTTACATGAACTTTTTCTCTAACAGAGTCTGTTCTGTCTATAAAGAGAATCATTTCATACCCAACCACCAGTCAGCACAACAGGCAGAGTACAAACCCCAGAAGCTGACTAGTAAGACTGACCTCATCAAAATGAGAACCTGGATGGGAGAGACAGTACAGGGGGTAAGGCACTTGCTTGACATGTGGTCAACCCCAGTTCAGTCCCTGGTACCACAGGACTGATCCCTAAGCTCAGAGCCAGGGCTAAACTCTGAACATGGCTTGGTGTGGCCCCAAACCCACCCCCGAAAGATGCAATTAAACTATACATGGATCAGTTCCCTGAGAACTCTCAGGTAAACCCCCAAGCACAGAGCCAAGAGTAGCCCCCAGGTACCACTGAGTATATCACCACCCCCTCATAAAAAAATACTATAAATAAAGTTATTTCTGTTTCTAAAGTATCTGTTAATCATCTCCAGTGGACACTGCAAATTTAACCATTTATTTCAATTTCATCTCAACTTGGTTTTGTTTTATACCCCTGTGCTTGACTGGAGCGATAGCACAACAGGTAGGGCATTTGCCTTGCACGTGGCTGACCCAGGTTCGATTCCTCCATCTCTCTTGGAGAGCCCAGCAAGCTACTGAGGGTATCCTGCCCACACAGCAGTCTGGCAAGCTACCTGTGGTGTATTCCATATGTCAAAAACAGTAACAACAAGTAATTAAGTTACTCTCCATTCACTTGTATCACTTGTCATCAATTGATACTCTCCATTAAATCCTCTTTTTGTTACAAGTCAGATTGCAGATTGATAAGCAATGTTCCTCCACTCCCAAAGAAGACAAGTTGATATTTTGATTGATATTCTGCCATAATTTTTAACAAGAAGTTTATTTCACATTGTGACCTATTACACATACACACACACACACACACATGCACCTATGAATTAAATCATTTTCTCATCAGAGTACTCTTACTAAGATGCACTTCCACATTTTCCTTGTATCTCTTTACTTTGCCTTCTCATCCTATCTCATATACAAAAATGCTGGTCACAACCCACTGAATTGATTTTGCTCCTCTTGAAGAGGTGTTGACCTGTACTCACCTTGATGAATTGTATGACAACTTCTTGTCTCCTTTCTGCTCACTATGCAGCCTGGGTGGCCCCTTTTGTTTCAAAAATGCCATCTTTAGTAGAATGCTGCAGAGTTCAAAGGTTCAGGATTGTGGAGAGTTCTGTGAAACACCATGTCACATCTTCTAAAATGCAATATGGTAATTGCTGTTTACCTGAGAAACAATTTTCGGATGTGAGAGATGGCCATTTCTGCAAAATGCATGGGCTAGAACAGTGGTGAAAATAACTAGAGACCCCTGTGCTTGTGGACCAGACACTCCAATGGCAAGTTTCCAGCTTTTATCTTACTATTTTCAACAACCCTATGGAGTGGTATTGCTGGCTGCAATACCTTAGAGAAGAAGAGCAGCTAGGATATTGTTACTGAGATCAGAGCTGGAATTTAAATCAAGGTCTGTGCCTATTCAGAACCTCTAACGATCTGGGAACATAAATTTATACGAACAGTTGAAATCAGCATTAGTCTGACTCACAAAATAACAATGACTTGTGTATTTATTTTTCCTTTTGGACCACAGCTGGTGGTGCTCAGTAGTTACTCCTTACTCTGCACCTGTGGTGGGCTTGGGGTCGTACAGGGTGCTGGGTTAGCTGTATGCAAAGCAAGAGCTTTACCTGTAGTTCCATCTCTTCATTCCTGACTTGTATATTTAATCTCTGTAACACACACACATACATACATCACAAAAATACTCATACAAACACATGTACACACACATACACACAGCATAACCACCACCACCACCATCAACAGTATAGTACACTTACTAAATTAAATGATTTATTGACTAATTAGTCTTGAAGTGGATAGAGAGCATATTGATCCAGTCATGTTTGCTGTGCTCCTTCATTAAGAGAAATGGGGAGGATGGTAAAAGTAAGCAACCCTCGTGGGGATTCACAGACACACAGACAGTCAGACACACACACAAACTCACACATACCTATACACTTATACAGGAGACCAACTGTGGTGAACACTTTGGATCAGCTCTTTCTATCTTCATTTTGGCCTATTTCTAGAGCAACTTTTGTAATTCATAGTCTGGAAAGCTGAAGTTCACATATTTTTAACTTATATGTAGCAATTATTCTTCATCTGAATTAAGTTCTCCAATTAAGGGCTGGAGCAATAGTACAGCAGGTAGGGCGATTGCCTTGCATGTGACTGACCTGGGTTTGACTCCCGGCATCCCATATGTTCCCCCGAGCACCACCAGGAGTAACTCCTGAGTGCAGAGTCAGGAGTAAAGCCTGAGTATCCCCAGATGTGACCCCAAAAGAAAAAAGTTCTCCAGCAATGTCCTTGTTTGCTTCTCCACTGATGCATGACCATGGCCCCGGAGGCCAGCTAAACTACTTTGGGCACCAACAGCTTCTTGCAGAAATGTCTCTAGACTGTGAACTGAGCCCTGGCTGCCATTTTATGATGACCACAAAAGGGAGATATGAGCTTGCAGTGATGCAATTTCTGGCAGAAATTTCCCTGAACTTAGTTACTAAAATACAGAAATCCAAAACCTCATATCTCATATCTCTTCATTGTCAGCAATGGAAAACAAATTATCAAATGCTTCCTTTCAACAGTGGGGGGGAAGGGGAAACTCCAAACAATAATAGTGAGTTTTTGTTGAAATATTGAATGTAATCAAAGTAAAGAGAAAAGTAAAGTGAAATTTGTCAGCTACACAGGTGGGGGAATGGGGGCGGGGTATGGGGGAGGTATATGGGGGTTCCTGGTGGTGGAATATGTGCACTGGTGAAGGGATGGGTGTTTGAGCATTGCATAACTGAGACTTAAGCCTGAAAGCTTTGTAACTTTCCACATGGTGATTCAATAAAAAAAAATTTTTTTAATGTCCTTGCTCAAGACTTCAAGATGAGCTGAAGGTCGCAAGTGCCTCTTGGAACTCTATTTATTCTGTAAAGGGAGGCTAAGAATGTGTGGTTTCCCTCCCACCTCTGACCCAGTGCTTATTCTGTAGTTTCTAGGGTTTTTAAGACACAGCTTTGGTGGACACAATGAACTGCGTTCCAAACCTGATTCCCAGAATTGGGCAGATTCCCAGTATGTACAGGCAGAAGAGCAGCTGCAGGGTTGGTTTCTGGAATCCTGACTTGTGATGCACATTTTCAGAGCCACCACTACTTCTCCCAGATCACGACTTGCAGATGTGACCTCTACCCCAGCAGGCCTAGGGGGAGTTCTGAGGAGAAGCTCCAGGGATGCTCGGCAACATGGGAAGTATTTCTGAGTCAGTCTGAAACCATATAGCATGAGCCATTCCCAATAATTTTTAGCACCTAATGTCATGCTTTAAATTTCTTTTTATTTAAAATGCCTAGAGTTGTTTTCCATTTCTTGCCCCAAGTTACACTGATTCATTTGTCTTCATTCCCCCGTGCATCCAATCCCCTTATGAACAGAGCCAGTGAAGAGAGAAGAGACTCCATTCATAGTCAAGTACTGCACCATTGACTCAGTGTTTCCTATAAAACCAAAGTCAGATCCTATCTTCTAGTTGCTGATTTCTTCAAAGCAAGGGGAAAGAATTGCTTTCTTGTTATCATGTTGGAAAGACCTTATTTGTCTTCAGGTAGAGAGGTCTGAGTGGAGTCTGAGTGGGGTCTGAGAGGGGTCTGAGTGGGTCTAGTGAAGTCTGAGTGGCTAGATCCACTACACTGGATGGGTTGTGTGCCAATGCAACCAACTGGCATAAGGAAAGAACAATTACATAATTCTGTGTTTCAGTTATAGACAAAACAGAGCTACTAGGTTTGGAACCTGACACTACTCTACAGATAAGTCCCTTTAAAGGCTTTTGGACTCCATTCCACCTCATTAACCCTGAGGAGAAATGGACACATTACAATTTTTTTTTTTGCTTTTTGGGTTACACCCGGCGATGCACAGGGTCACTCCTGGCTCATGCACTCAGGAATCACCCCTGGTGGTGCTCAAGGGACCATATGGGATGCTGGGATTCGAACCCACGTCGGCCGCATGCAAGGCAAATGCCCTACCCGCTGTGCTATCACTCCAGCCCCCAGGACACATTACAATTTTTTATTGGGATCCTCTCAAGGGAGGGCAGATTGCAAGAAGGTACTTATTGTAGAGGATTCTAACAGACACAGAACCTGTATGAGGAAAATGAGGAAGGAGTCAGTAGAAGGTAGTAGAACCAACAGGCTGAAAAGTAAGCCTGGCTCCAATATCCTAGGTTACCAGACACTTAAGGGTAAATTGAAAAGACTGTTGTTAACTCAGAAGAGTCTCCCAATCTGTTTAGCCTAGAATGCTTCCTGTTTTCAGTTATTGGTTGGGAGTAGTCTGTTAAAAGTGTCACCTTGCTGCCAACATGATCATGAATTGCGAATCACTGAAGCTGGGTCACTGGGTCCTTCGGACAATTGTGCTTCCTGTACTTGAAAGTTTGTAATGCACATTTTCAGAGCCACCACTACTTCCAAAGTCCTTCCTGCTCACCTTATTTTCTGCCTAAAAAATTCCCCTACTCATCTTAAGCTCCCTGTCTTCTTGAGTTACAGTGGACTAGGCCTTCCATTTTGACTAACATGTTCTTTATTTTCTTCTACTTTCTCCTTTGGGGCTTTCTTCTGTATAAATTACAACTATTTTACTTATTTTTGTGTGTTCTTGAACTCTTGCTCTTCTTCCAAGACACTAGTAATTTCACTATTTGCTAGTTGGCTGACTATTTATCACATTGTATTCAGTGTTCCCCCCGCCGCCGCCCTGAAGATCTCAGCATTCCCTTTTACATCTCACATTACAAAGATATCTAGTTTGCCAATCCTGGTCTGAAAAGTTCCTCTCTCTTCCCCCCACATCCCTGAATTATCCAATAATTCACTGTAGCTTCATATAATATTTACATTATTCTCATATAAAACCTATCATTTCACTGTATTTTGTCTTAGTGTATGTTCTTTTGGATGCAGAGCCTGAGTCAGGACTTGGGTGCAGTCAGCTTGAGAGGTGATCATAGAATTAGACAGTGAGGGACCTGAGTGAAAAAGACTAACAACATGGAAGGCTAATATAGAGTGCTCTATTAGTCTCGGCCTAGGAAAACTGATTGGTAAGAGCTACCAAATACTTAGATGAGGATTAACACTAATCTCTTCCAAAATGGAGAAAATGAGGTGATATTTTTAACCCATTTTGAGGAGAGCATTATTCTGGTAATAAAGCCACATAAAAAAACCAAAAGAAAAGACAAAATTATAGGCTAATATGATAAAGGCACAGATTCCTCAACAAAACACTAACAACCTGCTTCTAATAGTATGTTAATGGGATTATAAATCATGCCAGAATTTTAGTTACCCTAAGAATGCAAGGATACTGGTATAATATTTATCAGTGTAACAAATTAATGTGGTATACTACATTAATGGAATGAAAAGGAAAACACATGGGATCATTTTAATAATTGAAGAAAAGACATTTCAGAAAATTCCTTTCATAATTAAAAAATACAATCCAACTGGGTTCCAGAGCAATAGTACAGCAGGTAGGGTGTTTACTTTGCAAGTGGCCAACTAGGATTTGATTCCTAGCACCCCATCCGATTCCCAGAGATACCCAGCAGTGATCCATGAGTGCTTAGCCAGGAATAAGTTGTGAGAACTCCTGTGTGGTACAATAGCCCCTCTCCCAAATTGCTAGTAGGAAATACTTCCTTAACAGAATAAAAACGAGATTGATGAGAAGCACACAGTTAACATCATTCTCATTCTCAATAGTGAAAGACTGAAAGCTATCTCTCTGAGATCAGGATTAAAAAGAACTCAAACAGATTCACGTTTTAATTGCATCATTTTTAATAAAAGCCAAATAAAAATAGAAATAATTCAAGTATTCATCAACAGATAATTAGATTTTAAAATGTAACAGAGTTATTCCTTCAAGAGGAAGGAAATTCTGACACACAAATTTAGGCCACGGTATGATGAACCAAAACATTCTACTAAGTGAAATAAATTAGAAAAAGAAGGATCAATGTATTATTTGACTTACATTAGAATCTAAAAGAGGCAAGTTCAGAGAGACAGAATGTAGATTAGAGGAAACCAGGGTCTGGGAGAGAGGGATGGAAAACTCACTGATTAGTAGGGGAAAAAAAAGTTTTGAAAATAATGATGGTGGTCATACAACACTATAAATGTAATTAAGCCATTGGATTGTATCCCAGAGAAGCAAAAAAGTACAGTAGAAATGACATCTGCACTTATATGTTCATCGCAGCACTGTTTACAATAGCCAGAATCTGGAAAAAACCCGAGTGCCCTAGAACAGATGACTAGTTGAAGAAACTTTGATACATCTATACAATGGAATACTATGCAGCTGTTAGAAAAAATGAGGTCATGAATTTTGCATATAAGTGGATCAGCATAGAAAATATCATGCTAAGTGAAATGAGTCAGAAAGAGAGAGACAGACATAGAAAGATTGCACTGATCTGTGGAATATAGAATAACAGCGTAGGAGACTAACACCTAAGAATGGTAGAAATAAGTACCAGGAGGTTGGCTCCATGGCTTGGAGGCTGGCCTCACATTCTGGGGAGAGGGCAACTCAGAAAAGGGAACACCAAATAAAATGTGGTCGGAGGCAGGGAAGGGTGATGCATGTCAAATGTAGACTAGAGACCGAACACAATGGCCACTCAACACCTTTATTGCAAACCACAACACCTAATTAGAGAGAGAGAACAAAAGGGAATACCCTGCCACAGGGGCAGGGTGGGGTGGGGGGAGATGGACTGGGGAGGTGGGAGGGATGCTGGGTTTACTAGTAGTGGAGAATGGGCACTGGTGAAGGGATGGATTCTTGAACTTTGTATGAGGGTAACATGAGCACAGAAATGTATAAATCTGTAACTGTACCCTCATGGTGATTCACTAATTAAAAATAAATGAAATTTTAAAAAGATATATAAAATATTATATTAATATACAAATGCAATTTATAAATATGTAACATTTCCCACAATCCTTTTAAAGTACATGTTGCCCTGGGACCACAGTGGGAAATGGGTTCAGTACCTCAAGGGCCATCTTAGGGAACCATGTGATACCACAGAATTGTCCCTTTGAAAATTCCAGACAAATGTTTGGATTTATGTCCACTGACTTCTGCCTCCTATTCACTGAGGGATGCCCTAGAGATGGCTCACTCTCCTGCTGTTCCAGGTCTGGAGGAAGCCCAGAAATGAGATAAATAGGGGCTTTTTTTGAACTCTGAGGCAGGGCTCTGTTTCCATGAGGCGTTGAAATCGCGATGTGTGGGACTGCAAATATCTACACCTTTTCTCAAACTCCCCATTGCCCAGGCAGCTTTTCCATTCACAATGCTCTTTCGAAAAGAGCAATGGGTGCCTTCATCAGCAGATGGTCTATATTCACAAATCATAGAAAGATAGCGAGGGCAGTCACTGTATGCTAATATCTAAAGGCAGTAAAGTACACCTATGAAGACTGATGGGAGATTAATGGGCAGAGTCATAGATGGAGAAGGCTCAGAGGTATGGTTATCAGGGAACAGTTTCCATAGTACAGAGGCATCCACCTTATTGCTCTGGCTGGTGATCGAGAGTCCCCTGGCTCATTCAGGGCCTGATCACCAGCATCCCGGCCTGGCAATGGTGGACAGAGAAATGGGGCTACAGGCTGGTTGGTAATCAGCAGTGGCTGTTTATTAAAGTCTCACAGTGTTAGAGAAATCATAAAGGGTTGGGGGATTGATTACACATAGGCATGGTTGAACATTATCATAAACAAAAGAAAAGCCCTGCCTTCAGGAGAAGTTCTTCTAGGAGATTCACCCAGGGACAGAATCTCATCTAGGGGTTCCAGCACTCTAGGTCCCTACTAGGAGATCCACCTATGAGTGGAATTCCATCTGAGGATGTATTGCTTTCTCCTTTCCTTAGCTCGTCTTAATAATATTTCTAATCATTTTCTATGAACATAGTAATAAATATATTTAGCTTAAAGGGTGGCTCTTCCTGGGAACATCTCGCTATATATCCCAGACCAGGTTAGTTTTTCTTAACCCCAGCAGGATCCTTGTTCAGTTACTTCTTTTTGAGTCACGTCAGAGTTTGTTCCATGATTATGCTCTGAACATTATACTTCTTATGGCACTTAATCTATCCCTTTTTGATGCCAGGGTAGCTTTTGACTTGCCCTGAGTCCATCCAGGTCCCTCTTGGGATCTCCTGTTTGGGTGTTAGGAACTAAGGGCAACTAAGGCTTGTGTCAAGCAAATATGACAGAAGCCCAGGAGTAAATATTACTCAAAGTTAATTAACCCCCAAGTTACAAAAGCATTAACTGTCTTCCTGTGTCTATACAAAAAGTATATTGCTCTAAAATAAGCTATACAAAGAACATAAAGGAAAGAGAAAAGCAATGCAGAGCCCTCCAAAGAATTTGGCTTATTAAGGTTACAGGGTCTGATTTGGGGATGCAAGAGTTTAACAGATAGGGGAAGAAGAGCACAAAAAATGTTTAAAGATAAACACAGAGGATTGGGAGTGCCTGATGGAATTGGGTGTGCATTGGGAACATTTTGGTGGGTATAACACAATGAACCTAAACTTCCTTTGGGGGGAGAAAGGATAAACCAATCTTACTTCTTAAAATGCTTAAAACTATAATCCAACACACTTGAAATTCAGCTCCTTGTGGGCTGCTTGTCTTTCAGGTGCCACTTCTGAACACTTGCAGCTCAGAAACCCATTATGAAAAATAATTTTCCTTGGGGAGACAATATCATAAAAGGTACAGATGGTCACAGGATCTCCATGTAGGAAGGTGACAACTTCCTTTTCAGAGTCAGTTTCTCCTGAGGACAAAACTGAGCACAAGTATATACATTCTAGTCTTGGGGATCAAAGTCAGGACAGTTTCTAAATCTTACTGTTTCTAAATCTTACTGGAGCTATATAGCTCAGCAGGTAGGGCATTTGCCTTGCATGAGGCCGGCCTGGTTCAATTCCTCTGTCCCTTTCAGAGAGCCCAGCAAGCTACTGAGAGCATTCCATCTGCACGACAGATCCTGGCAAGCTACCTGTAGTGTATTTGATATGCCAAAAAACAGTAACAAGAAGTCTCACAATGGAGACATTACTGTTGCCCGCTTGAGCAACTGGATGAACAATGGGAGGACAGTGCTACTCCCTTACAAAAGAAGCATTACCATCTCAAACAGGGACATTAAAGTGACAAAAAGTCATATGGCCTCAACCACCCACCATGTTGCTATGTGACCTTGGCACCTCCTTTCTTTTTCTGGGCTCCAGTTCTCTCAACAAAATAAGTCAGGTAATAAAAGATGATTTCTGTGGTTCTTTCTCATGACGTCCTTCTTTAATCACAGGATCTTCATCTACCTTTATACTGGGATGTCTAATATGTACTGTACTGAGGCTGAGACTTTCCTTGATGATATTTGAAGACATGAATTTCTGTCTCGATCACCACTATTGATTAGTATCAGTGCTCACAAGTACTTTATGCTGAAGGCTGGTTCTGACTTCTGGAACCCAAGGTGCTTGTGGAACACAGATTAATCTCCCATGCCATTTTCCATCCCTTTTCTGTGGTTTAGTCAGAGAACACATGGCATTGGGTGTTGTAAATAGTAGAAGTTCATATGAGAAAGGACTAATTATCAGATAGTAGAATATTCATAGCATGGAAAAGTAGGGCAAATGTGAATGGGCAGTAAGAGAGAAGTTCGAATCCTGGCTTGACTGCCTATTTTCTTTATGTTTTTGACAAAATTACTGAAAATTCCATTTTTCTTATTTGGAAAAAGAGGACAGTGTTGTCTAGCACATAGAAATGTAGGGATTAACAAGAATAAATTTTAGTTCCTGGTGAATAGCAGATTTCCAGTAACTGCATGTTATTATTTGAAAATGGGACTGTTGTTAAAATTGTTTTGGTTGCAAGCAACGAAAACTGAGTTAAATTTTAAAGGGAAAAGCATGCCTGAAACTCAACTATGCATTCATTAAAATAAAGTTATAAAACAAATTTCAGAAACTTTATGTGAAGGACACGAAGATATCATACAAAGATCATAGGAACATCTAAAAACCAGGATGCAGAGTGAGTTGATAACAAGATACCTACAGTTCAAATAGCAGGAGAAATAAAATTTCTACCAAGAAAACACTTTTTATAAAACTCAGCTTAAAATATTCCTGGAAGAAATAAAACATTGATTTCAGATGTGGCTCCTAGAAGTCTGCCTATTCTTGGGCATCAGAGATAGACACTGGAGAATCCTTGAAAGCTAGGTCCCACAGAGTGAATTTATATTATACGGACAATGTCTTTATTGGAATGTATTGTACAAGGACCTAGTTATAGGCTTAACCTTTTCCTCATAGAAGTGGAAGAGGACCTTGTGATTTTTCAGCTGCTGTGAATGAGGTTTAGTAGGCTGAAAATATTCCTCTCTCCCAACTTCACAGCCTTAACGAATAGAGGATGATTAATGGATGTTATCCCCTGTCTATCACTTGTACCCACAGTCCCAGTTACAGAGATGGTTGAGAAAAGACCACCAATCAACACTTGGTGTTTCATTTCTGCTTATGCGTTATGCTTCCATTATGCATATTACTCACCAATATCTATCATGTAGATAAATTGTTTCAAAGATGCATTGTTATACTGTTATACTTCCAATTTGCTTAGAAACCCAAATAAGAGTGAGTTCTCCTAGCACAATGTCCAATTAACTCAATGACTAGCTTACTCTGTCCTAGAATTCCAAATGTGGGCACTAAAAGGTGTCTGAATGGTCTCTTGCTATGTTCTCAACCCTTGTTATACTTCAGAATGATATGGGAATACTTAAACTCTTATAGTTAGGCCCTGCTCTCATCATTTTGACTGAATTTCTTAGTGTGGTTTCAAAATCGCTAATTTAAAACAGCTGCCAGGTCATTCTCATGTACAGCCAACGTTAAGAACTATTTATTTGTCCTAAGCTTTATATATCACAAGAGAAAAATCCTGAAGCAGAATCCATGTGTTTCTTTGGATAATTGGTTCCTTTTGTCCCATGAAGAGATAGGAGGCATCCAGAAGGAATTGTTAGGCTTTCTCACCAACTCCATGACAAATATTAGAAGGAGGAGAATCATGAGTAGGACACACAACTCAGGGACTCTAAAGTAATACAGTCACAAATGAAACTTTATCTGGGAAAGACTCGTAGTAAGCTATCACACATGTGGTGTCAGATTCTGATGTGATAGAACTGTCAGGTCATTGGTAGCTATATACAAGAAAAAGGATGCCATCCCCACAACATTTCAGGCAAAAAGCTATACCTGGAGGCTCCAAATAGGGGCCATGCAGCTCTTTCCTTACAGTGCCAAGTTTGTGCCTGCTACCTGACTCAGAGATGCTTAGAGATGCAACACATGTGCAGATAGAAACATATGAAAGTAAAGAATGGTTAACATAAAATATAAGAATGGTTACCTCTATGGCCATGTGTTATACAATCCTGGAATAATATACTATATCCTAAAGTACTGGCACTTCTTTTTGTATATAAATTTTTTAATGCACAAAATTAATGTTTATATCACCTTTGTGTCATATTCTTTAATCCTTCACCAATGTTACATGAGTGAAAAACAAAAGCAAAACAAATGAAAAACTGAAATCAGAATCACTAATGTTATCAAGGAGGGAAACAAATAAATTAAAATCTAGCAGCCACCAGCAAAAGCACAACAAAGATAATGCTGTGAAAAAGAAACAGAGACAATTGCTAGAAAACTGTACATATCATACTCTCCTCAAACCAGCAAAATACGCATAGAATGTTCCACATACAATGGAACATAAACAATTTTTTCCTGCAAGGTATGGAAATGCAAGTTTTTTGGTTTTTTTCTTAATATTGTAGATACTTAAAATATGTTTGCAATGTTAATTCTACTAAGTTATAACAGAATGGGCCAGAAACATATTTATGGATTCTAGGGATGATGTGTACTGTAATTCTTTGATTTGACTAGCTGACACTCTAGCCAAAATTAACGAAGAAGAAAAGGGAAAAAAACCCTCTAAAACATAAACACAAAAGTACAAGACAAAGGCGAAAGAGACTTCTCATATATCTTAGCAACATTTAGATGGAAATCAAATTTAAATGCAGTCCACTCTGCTTTTGAAGAAGCTTTGGTTCAGTTCCCAAATCTCATTGCTTGACACAGTCTCCTATGAGAATACTCAGAAGCTGTCTTCCTAAAAAACAAACCTAATTTTAGTGGTAGAGCCTTTCTTAGTAGCTGTGTCTTCATGGGACTGATAACCAATAACTATCTTTGGAGGAAGTCCTAACTTTTCCTTCTATACCCTCCCTATGCGTGTGCCAGCCTCTCTGTTTTCACATTCAGTAGTCCACATTGCTATCTTATCACCTTTAGCTCTAACACTAACAGTAGCTCCACACATTATCACTATAGTCATCGAAAGACTCTCCAATAAGGCACAGCAGTGTTTCTAGCCAAAAGCAATCAAGGTCACTTCGTCTCTGCTGTTTGTTCAAAGTAATTAACCATCGTCCTCCTCATTTGTTTATCTCATCTTCCCACATAGGCTCAATACCATCCTTGAAAGTGAGTAGTCACAGCCAGGCATGAAATTACTAGACAACTGGATATGGTTGTACAGAGCCCAAAATTCTTCAACAGTATCAAACTTAGAGATCAGTCATAGGTTTGCTTGCCAAGTTTTGCTTTCATCACTTTTAAAAAAACAGAGTGCCCATCTGTTCTGTAAAGGATATTTAATATAATTCTCTGGATTATCAACCTCCTGATTAGACTCTGTTTTCTCTCCTTTTGTAGGTGGGGGTTAGGAGGAAGGCTGGTTTCTGGTTCCACCGTTGCCATCTTAGATCAGTGTGCCCACCTTGTATATAAATTTTTTTAAAGAATTGTGATTTGAAAAGTTATTGAGAGTTGAGTCTTATATATACAGTGTTTAACACCATTCTCTCCACTGGTGTCAATTTACTTTTACCAGTAAATTGGTAAAAAGTAAATTTACCCACTGCCCCAGCCCCTGTCATCCTGAACCATGTGGACAAGCACAATTTTAAGTTTCGTTGTTTTTAAATCTCATGCTTTCAATGGTGTTGACTCAATGGTTTGGATATGTAACTAAATCACACCTCTGTAGCATCAGCGTAACCAAGGCCCTTGAACCCTGTACCCTCTCCACCGCTATACATCTACCTCCTTTTACGCCTCCCTTCTGACTTCTTTCCTTCTATATCCTTCTCCTCCCTATACACTGGCATAAAGAGTGGTTTTGGAACCCCCTTTTACTACAGAGCATTCTCTCATATTGTTATTATTCATGCTACAGATAAGTGAGATCATTCATTATTTATTCTTCCGACTTACTTCACTTAACGTGATACCTTCCAGTTCCATTCAAGTTGCAGCAAAATGCATGATTTCATTGTTCTTACAGCTGAATAATATTCCATTGTGTTTATCTATACACATATATGTACACACCATATATTCATAATCCATTAATCTATCATTAAATTCCTAAGTTGATTCCATCTCTTAGCTAGTGTACTAAGTGCTGAAATAATGGTCTGCATATGTGCTTTTGAATGAATGTTCTTGTGTTCTATGAAAAAATACCAAGAACTGAATGCACTGGTTTTTCTAACATTTGTTGTTATTCTCATAATGATTCTTTAACTATGTTTTTAATGTTCCTCATATTATATTCTACCTAAGATTAATTTTACAATTTAAAAAATCTGTATCATTTTATAAACAAGCAGCCATGCTTACTAAGCCTTTTTCAAGTCTCATTTTAATACTTAAAAAAATCTCAGTGAAAACTACAAACAGGAAGATAAGCAGCTTTATTATACTGTTCCTGCCATAACAGAAGATATTTTAAAATAAATGAAAAAGAGGGAGGAAAATTAAATGAATAAATAAGAAAACTTACTCCTGACTCTTCTGAACTTAAACACAATAGAAAACTTTTAGTTCTCTGATCATTATTTATATTTAGTAATAGCAGCACAAATACAACTTACACCACATATACACATATGTCTGTCTGTCTGTCTGTGGTCTTATAGAGTTCCCAGTAACTATTATATTAGAGAAGGTGACAAAATCTCTTACCCTTCACCCTGAGATGATGTCTGGATTCTTCCTTTAGGCAGCTGACACCAATGAGTCCGGGAGGAGAGAGGAGTGAATTCAAGGTACATGCCTGTCCGGGGGATAAAAGAACAAGTCATGTACAGAGTAGTCTTTGAGAATGAGTCCATGTGACAACAGTACTCTGGGACTCACCAAATTTGTTTGTCTCCCTCTAGTGCAGGGGAGGATTAAATCAGATGAAGGGAGTAATGGTCAATAATAGTCATTCCAACATTCTGTCATCTGGGAGAACATCTTAGAAGTTCCCTTTATGGGCACGCTCCGCCGAGACTTGACCCAGGTGGCCAATTTTGGTGCGGCCGCTTTGCTGCTAATTGACCACGATCCAGAGGCCAGCTAGACTACTTTTGGTCCCAGAAACTGCTTGCAGCCATGTCTCTAGACTGTGAACTAAGCCATTGCCCCATACTGCCCCAGGAAGGGAAGTGATGCAATTTCTAACTTAAGTCTCCCTGGACTTAATTACTAAAATACTAAAATACAGAAATCCTAAACTTCATATCTCTTCATTCCCAGCAATGGAAAACTAATTATCAAATTAGTTTGATTTGTCAGTAGGGCTGTTTTTTGGGGAGGGAAACTCCAGCAACAATAGTGAGTTTTGTGTTGAAATAAGGAATGTAATCAAGGTAAAGAGAAAATGGGGTGAAGTTTATCAGTTACGCAGGCGGGGTTGGGGGGTGGGGGGCGGGAGGTATACTGGGGTTTTTGGTGGTGGAATATGGGCACTGGTGAAGGGATGGGTGTTTGAGCATTGTATAACTGAGACATAAGCCTGAGAACTTTGTAACTTTCCACATGGTGATTCAATAAAATGAATAATTTAAAATTAAAAAAAAAGAAGGTCCCGCCCTCGGCCCAGATAAATCCGGAGCCGCTGAGCGTGAATTGGACCCTCTGCGCCTAAAGACTTTGATTCCAGAGATATAACACATTCGGGCATCCAGCGCAGCAACCGATAGCAATGCACTGGGACTGCGAACTGGGCTACAACTCTGTGCTGCCGGGAGTGGATTTTTTTCCTCCCCACCCTGTCTTCCTGCACGGAAAGCGGCGGGCTGGCGGCACCCACGTGGCAGGCGCCATCTTCTGTGACTCCAAACCCACAGGTATTCGGTTTTTACTGTTGGGGCTCCCAGGAACTCATGGGAAGGGGGCGTAACCGGCACGCCCTCGGCCCAGATAAATCCGGAGCCGCTGAGCGCGAATCGGACCCTCTGCGCCTAAAGACTTTGAATTCAGAGACTTCTTACAGCAATGCACTGGGACTGTGAGCTGGGCTATGTAATTTCTGGCAGAATTTTCCCTGGACTTTATACAGAAATCCAAAACCGCGCGGACGCTGCCGCGTCTGTGCGACTTAACATTTATAATTGCCAGCAATGTGAAACAACGGTTCCTTTTGAACAGGTCTGACTTGGGGGGGAAACTCCAAATAATAACAGTAAGTTTTTGTTGAAATTTTGAAGGTTTTTAATGTAGCAGCCACCTCTCTGGACTGTGAACTAAGCAAAAGCCCCACGCTGGCCGACGCGGCGTGGCGTACACCATACTATGAGGCGCGGGAAGGGGGATTAGGGGGAAAAAGAAAAAAAATAGGGAAAAGGAAAAAGGAAAAAAAAAGAGAGAGAGAGTTATGTACTTGTAGCAGTGGGGCTACATATCTCTTCATTTCCAGCAATGAAAAACTAATTATCAAATGTAGTAGGTCTGTCTCTCTTGGTTGGAAACTCCAACAACTATAGTGAGTTTTGTGTTGAATTATGGAATGTAATCAAGGTAAAGAAAAAATTAAGTGAAATTCATTAGTTATACAGTAGGGGGTAGGGGTGGGGGCGGGGGGTATACTGGGGTTTCTGGTGGTGGAATATGGGCACTGGTGAAGGGATGGGTGTTTGAATATTGTATAACAGACATATAAACCTGAGAACTTTGTAACTTTCCACATGGTGATTTAATAAAAAGTTTAAAAAAAAAAGAAGTTCCCTTTATGGAACTCAGGAATGAATGTTCCCTACCATACCCTTCCCCCACCCAACCCCCTTGTCAGGGAATAAATGTGCTACATTCAAAATGGAGGAAATGTGTCATCAAGGTTTAATTTTTGGCACTGCACTGTAGCACTGTCTTCCTGTTGTTCACAGCTCGAGCGGGCACCAGTAACGTCTCCATTGTGAGACTTGTTATTGTTTTTTGGCATGTGGAATGCACCACAGGTAGCTTAGGTTTAATTTTTAAAAAGAAAAAAAAGTTCCTTACTTTCTGACTTTCAAAGAGTGATGACTGTTGTTTCCCTTCTGTTTTCCAAATCTAACTCATGTTTTTTCCAATGCATCCCAAAAGCACACACTCTAGGAAATATGCTTCCAACATAGACAAATTAACACTGCACAAATCCCCACAGCTTTAACGACTAGACATAGATATACTTCTCTCTCTTCCATCACAAATACACTATCACATTTTATTTATAGTAGCTATTAGCAAAATGAGTTTTCTCATGCATTATTGTGGGGACCTAGTTAGTGCATAACCCCAAAAAACTATCGCTAACAAAAATGAAGTATTATTAAGTTCTTCTACCTGATCTAAGTCAAATTGTTTTAACCTTTAGAACAAATCTATCAGGTATGGATGTTTTTCCACCACTTTCAGATAAGTAATTTGGGGCTCAGGGCATTCAACTCTTTAAATTTTACCTAACTTACAATTTTTAGATTCAATTAAGATTATTATACAGAACATTCACTGGTATTTTAAGTGGATAATATTTAGCTTTATATACATACCTAAGTTATAATTTTTACCTCCCCTCTGTGCATATACCAGCACATTAATGTAATTAAAATTATTTTTTAAACTGTGTGTTCACACACCATCCCCAGCACTGCTTAGGCCACTAGAATTACACTTTGTGGTATTGGGGGTGCTCTGCGGTGTTGGAGATTGAAACCACAGCCCCACAAGCAAGGCATGTGTTCTACCACTGGAGCAGTATCTCCCAGTGACAGCTTCTGGAACTTTTAAACAAGTATTTTAAAATTACTTAATTTCAGTTATTACCATTAAAACGTGCTACTAACTTAATCATGTATGTGTCCTTTCCACTTATTTATATTTTGATTGTTTTCTTGATGGGCTGGAGCGATAGCACAGTGGGTAGGGTATTTGCCTTGCATTCGGCCCAACCCTGGTTTGATTCTTCTGCCCCTCTCCGAGAGCCCGGCAAGCTACCAAGAGTATTCTGCCCACACGGGAGAGCCTGGCAAGCTCCCCGTGGTGTATTTAATATGCCCAAAACAGTAACAACAATTCTCACAATGGAGACATTACTGGAGCCCGCTCAAGAAAATCAATGAGCAAAGGTGATAATTTTTAGAAAAAAATTAAAGCCATGCATCTGTCTCACATGAGGCAACTCTGTCCTTCACACACTCTGCCCTTTATACAGATGAACACACACCGACGTCTCCTTAAAAGAAGGGATATCATTATTTTATTCATTTTGGGGCTATGTTAATTCCTTTAAAACTGTCTTATCTTGTTTTTAATGTTCTCCTACTTAAATTAAAAATTTTAACTCCTATTAATCATTTAAACTTAGGAGAATTGTGGGGAGTGAGAGAAGAGAGAATGGGCTAATATTTGTTAAAAATGTTCATTTTGAAATAAGTATAAACTACTAACTCCTTCCATCTACATTTCTGAATCAGTTATGTGTTGATAGCTGATATTTATAGCTCACCTTTCATTGTGACTTATTTTATATTTTCTCTGTACTTAGGAAGCACATCAACCAGATGTGACTACCTGGTATGGTGACCGAAACCTTTTAGAGTCTGAGTCATTAAACCTCCTCACTTAATCACAGGACATGCTAGGATTAGGAGGAATTACTGATGAGTGTCATCAATGATATCATCACTACCTTTCATTGTCCCCCAGGAAGCCAATGTCCCTGGATTATATCTCATCCCTGAATTCATATGGGGTCAGTTTGAAGGAAATACATGGGTTTCCTGACTTTTAGAGGAACTATAGTCACTAACTAGAATATTCTCCAGTGATACTGGGTTTCCCCTTGGGAATATAGTTCTTACAGTCTTAGTAAGGGGAGTGTCTTCTAGATAATTTGTTTAGGAGATGGAGAGAAGGTCTTACACAAAACTTCAATCAGCAGGGCTGGAGCAATAGCACAGCAGGTAGAGCGTTTGCCTTGCATATGGCCGACCTGGGTTTGATTTCCAGCATCCCATATGGTTCCCTGAGCACAGCCAGGAGTAATTCCTGAGCACAGAGCCAGGAGTAACCCCTGTGCATTGCCAGGTGTGACCCCAAAACAAAAAAATAATTCAATCAGTATACTTGTTTCTCTGAACCATTAAATGATTTTCTCTACAGGGTACCAAAGGAAGACTGACATTTCAACTTTATTTAGTGTAGATAATCTCAGGGCTTTAGGATTAGTCAATAAATCAAGCCAACTTTTGGAGTTCTCTCAGTCACTGGAGTCAACACATGAATCCAAGTTCCCATGCTTAGTGAGTCCTTTTCTACCCAATCCAACATTATGCTTTTCCTACTATAATCTAATATCTTTCGTTCCATTTGCACATACATTCTCCCAATTTATTTCTGTATGAGTTGGGAAAATGTCATATAATCCTCTTGACATGTTTGGCACATCCTCATGGGTTACAATCTATAGCTCACTCACTGCAGTTTGCATGATCTTGGCTCTAGATACAGGTAAAGATTATGTTAAGTCTTAGGACAATTACTGGTCTAGTGTCAAAAGTGATTACTACTTCAGGGAAGTATGTCACAACTTTGTCATGAAATGGGAGAGGAGCCTCCTCAGTGGAGGGTGCTGCTTTTAATAAAAGAAGGCAAGTCAGATTGAGGGATTCCAGGCCTCCTGCTTATAGCATGTTCTCAGGTCCCACACACTAACTTGAATCTTGAGGGGAGTTTTATTTTGTTTTGTTTGTGGCCACTCCTGGCTGAACTCAGGGCATACCTCCAGTTCTGTGCCCATTGATTACTCCTGGTGGGGGTCAGGAGACCATATGTGGTGTTGGGGTCACATGCAAGGCAAGCATCCTAATCCTTACACTATCTCTAGGTCTTGGGGTTTTGCTTTTGACTTAAATAAATCTCATGTAATCTCAGTAATATTTATTTTGGGGAAAATCTACATTACAGTAAAATTAATACATAATTCAATAGGAAATAAAAAAGGCAACATTATGCATCACCATGATAAGCTTTGGGAGAAAAGTGTGAGAGCAGCAGCATTTGGGGTAAAGGACTTTCTTGCCTGGCAGTTTCTGGGGTGAGTAGTGTCTTCCAGGCAGAGTCTCTGGAAGAAGATGATCTGGAGAATAAGTCAGACACCCTCACATACTGACTCCAAATATCTCAGATTGACTTGTTTCACTCCTGTGTTTATATAGCTTCAAATGTGCAAAATCACCTGTTAGTTTAGTTTATAGTTTGCTGCAGACTGACTTTAGGTTGACCTTGCGAACACTCACTACTTTTGGACTAGCCTCACCTGTTAGTGTATGAAAGGTGGCAGGAACAGTTGACCCTCTGACACAGAGAGGCTTTGCCTCAAGATTAACTCTTTAGAAATAATTATCTATACCATCATTAAGAAGCAGTCCTAAATTAACAAAGTTGCCTGTATTTTGTCAGCATGATTTATTCCATTTCAATAATACCAGTTCCTTGGTCATTAGGATCATTACACTGTCTATACACAGAACACAGTTCATCGACATCTTTGCATATGTCCCCATTTGCCTTACAGTGGATCCCTCTTTTCTAAGAAAAGTGTCCTAAGTTGGCTCTAAGGTTCTAAGAGGTTTAAATTCAATTTTGGTAATAATTAGACCATATTTAAAGTTAGGCTTTTTGTTTTTTAGAAATTGTAGTGACTACAAGTGGTCAGGTGTGGGGTCCCGTCCTGTCCCGCAGGGAGAACCCTTCGTGGGGCTAAGGAGGGGACGTAACTGAATGAACAGACGCAGAGCCAGAAGGAGGAGGAGACAGAGAGTTTATTCACAGCAGTTACAATATTTATACCTCTTGGTGGGAGGGGGCGGTATGCATGCTTGGACCCCCATAGGAACAATAGTAAAATGCAGATCAGGCATGGGCATTGGGCAGATCAGGCATGGGCGTTGGCTAGTGAGAGGAATGGCGAACTGATAAGATCAGTAAGGTCAGCAGTGGTGACCTTGTTACAGGAATCCCAAGTAAGCCTCCACTTGACTAGGATAAGAGCCGGGCTTGTAAAATGGCTCCCTACATCTCCCCCTGTTTTGTTTTAAATTAAATGTGGTCAGGGGAGGCATTGTCCGGTATCCCTTATGACACAAACACGAAAGCATGAAAGTACACATCTCAAGGGGGGTGATGAGGGTGACACATGTGCTCGGCCACATGGCACAAGCAGCACATGGGCTCAGGCAGCATATGCGCGCGCTTCCTTTGTTCAAGGTGTCTTTTATAGGGTCTCTTCAACCTGCGCCCACATGGGGGCTTCTTCTCGGGTAAAAGTCCGTTGCGAAGGAGGTTACCAGGGAGGTTGGGAGTGGTGATGGTATTCTTTAGAAGGTCTTATCAGGTCTGTTTTCTGTATCCACAGGGTGGGTCAATCTCAGGATTCTCCTTCCCAGAGACTTTGTTAATCTGTTTCATTGCCAAGGGCCTTTCCCTATCTACCTGCCTACATCATATTCCCCCCTAGAGATTTCACCACCTTGATCTTTAAGGGGAAAATGGTCGGTGATCCATCTTCTGAAGCTGCTTCATGCTGACAGAGGGGCGCAGACCCTGCCTGCACAAGGGGTGAAACCTCAAGCTACCTTAGTTTTAGTGGACCCCAGGCAATGAACTGGTTGGGTTCCTGAAGTTATCTGAAAGAAAAGATCAGATCAATTAGACTGAGGGATGGCACTTTGAAATGATTAGACTCTGGAGATGTGGAAGGTCCTTTCTGACCTAGTAAGGACAAAATAGTTTGCTGTAAGAGTTAAAGCAACAGAACCCAAAGCAACATAATGCCATACCCATTTCTGTCATAAAAACAATGGAAAAGAATAACTGCTCCACCCATGGTTGATAGAAAATGACTTCCTATGTCCAGATTTTTCTAGTGGCCTAGAAGCACCACCCCACTTCTCAGGTTGGAAACGCTACCTATCCACTGAAGCTGTCATTTGGAAACAGTAGATATTTATACCTAGAATATGAGCATTTGATCATTTACATGATGTCAAGCTGCCAATCCTCTCCTTGGTAAATTCCTTGATGCTGAACAAGTGTTAGGAAAGCCCAGAATTTCCACTAGGTTCATTAATGAAACAGAAAGCATAGTACTGAGTTCCTTCCCATGAAAGATGGCTTTCAGACTAGTGATAGCAAGTTCAACATTGAGTCCCAAAGACTAGGCTGCTTACTTTACAGTCAGCAAAACACAATTTACCTGAATTACCCAGAAGGAATACCTTTTAGATCAAGATTAGAATACATTTACTAGATCACTCTGTAGAATTTGAATCTGATTCTTTAAAAGGCAAGTTACAGAAACATGGCTTTCTCTCCACCTTCATTTTAAAATTTGCCTGATGGCTTAACAAATCTGACTTGTTCTTTTGCATAAACACAGCAAGATTGGAGAACTCTCCATTTTGGGGTACCCCATTATTTACTGAGAAGTCCTGGGGGTTGGGCTAAAGACAGGAGGCACACCAATAACGGCATTAATCTTATGTGGCACGTCAGAGTTACCCAGGCCTGGCCATAAATGTCCCACGATGAACTGGATGGTCTCGAGCTTTCAGGTTGAACTGGAGGTGGCCTTTTCCGTAGATGCATCCTGGCAGAAAGGAGTCCATCCCCTCCCTTTTTCAGGGCTGAGAGAGATCCTGGTTTCCAGGGTTTTTCTTGATGCTGAGTAGGCCCAGATTGTGTCAGTCACACAGATTCCCGGATTTCTCATTTTCCATAGCAGTGATGATTTCCATTCTTTCCTTAAGCCAACTGGCCTCTAGGGTCTCCCTGAGGTTTGTAGGGTACTTGAAACAGTACCTGTTAAATACCTGCTCCTGTCATTTAGGCCAATCCCTTGACTTTCCCTGAAAGAGGGCTTTGGGGTCCCATAATTGATTTTCCTGTCTGCATGAGGGGTAGACCCTATTACAGAGAGGAAAGACTTTTGTCTGGATTTATGCAAACCAACATAGTGCCACGAAGCATCAAAAACATACCGAAGGTACAAAGAAGAGAAAAACATTTCACTTTACTCACAGTGAGATGCAACACGCCCATTTGTTGTAGTTCCTAGCCAAAGAATCTAAAATCTGTAGAGAAAGTGTACAATTTAACATCATATTTAACCCATTCAATCCCATGTTGAAAAAGTTGACTTCCCATTAATAAGAGCACTGTACTGGGAGTCCAGTGTACAGTTAAACATGTCTAATTCATTTAATCTCATTTGAAAAACCCTTGATTTCCCGCAACTTTTGAAGAATTCAATTATCTAAGAGCACTGTAACAGGAGTCCAGACAATCCATCCAATATCTTTTCCATAGATCCTACCAAAAAACATACTAGAACAATTCTGCATGTGATTTAAAGAGTTTCTTAAAACAGTGATCAGTTTCTTTCCTTCAAACACAACCTCAAACCTTCTACACATTCCTTTATATTCATTCTGTCCTGTACCTTTCCTTCAACCCATTTCAAAATCAACTTCACTTTAACAGGATTACTTTCCTTTTTCCAACTGATGATATCTGCATCCATTATCTTTCTGACTTAAGACATACATCTATATTCCTTATAGTCGTCCCACAAATTTAAACTCTTATTTTACTAAACTCAGTACAACATGATTTCCCAAATTTGGACACTAATTATCAATCATCTCATTTAACACGACAAAACTACTCTGCCATACCATTTCAAAAGCATTGTCAGTTCTATAGATATTCAAAAAGGTTTAGAAAGTTCTTACAACATATATTCACTTGGCAAAAGTTCACTTCACATTAGAAATTAACCAGGAGACATCTTAGAATTCTGATTTCTAGGAAAACACAAATATAAAGATTAAAACACTCATAGATTACCATAAAACATTAAGGATCTCACACTTGCGTACAAAGTTCTCTGATGGTCCGAGCTAGGTATGATACCTGGTGACAAAGCATTGCAATGAATAAAGTTATCAGAATAATAACATGCATTTTCATGTACTGGACAGACTGACTTAACAATAGTCAGTAAAAGTTCCCACATCTCAAACTTTAATCAAGGCCCAATACTATGGCTTTAGACTATCAGGCTGACACCTGAGATTAATCTATTATAATTCTTTGCTAAGTATCAATAGAAATTTTAGTTACCGAGTCTCAGATCAAATAAAACACTTGTAGAATAAATTTTGCAACCAATTTTATAACTCTAGAAAAACATATTTTAACTAAACCATTACTCTTCGAACCTGTTTTTAACCACAACTATTTCAGCTCACATTCTAATAATCCAATATAGATGCATATGTACATTTACACAACAGCATAAGACCTTTAAACCATCAATTTTTATGAAACATGAGTAAATCTTCTTTGGCTTAAGTTCAATAGTTCTCGTACCTTAGTTAGTTCAAATCACAAGCTTTCTAACTTTATCAGTTCCACAATACAAATATGCTTTCAAACACAGAAAAAGCCCTATGGGTATTTATATATATATATATATTTTTTTTTTTTAACCAAACTTTGATAATAGCATAGAAAGAAAAGCATTTGGACTGTCAAATGTTTATGGAAACACTAGTAAACTTTGTTTATTTTGAGGGTTTCTGTACCTCTGTTGCTTGAAAAATAGCTAAATTCCTCATTAAAATTGGCTGAGGCTTTTAAAAAGATAAAGCCTTGCACTCTCTGAATTATTATTTCACTTTTAGTTTTCTGGCTCTAGCTCTGTAGCTTTTTCTAGATAGTACAGCTACTGGAATTCAAAAGAATTTCAACTGTTAATAACTATTAATGTTCTTCCAATAAGAAATTTAGAATAAAAATTTCAATTTCGTTGTAGGCGCCATAATCTAATTAGAAATCTTTGTTTAAACCTGGTCTAACAGGTTCCAAAATCACATAGATCCTTTAAATTGCTGAACTGCATATCACTCTGATCTCTTGAGATGATCCTGTTTTCCCCAGGCCTAATTTTTACCACTGATTTTCACTCTGGCTCCAGCACTCAAGTGTTCCACATAGAGACAGACAGACAAACAAACAGACAGACAATAAGTTCACTAAAAACACCACACATACATGTGCACACATCTGCAGTTGATCTATTGATCTGGCCCTTCAGAAACGGCAAGGAAAAAACTGATAGACTGAGAAAGGAAGGAACAAGTCCCCAGGGCAAAGTTAAGCCCTGTCGGCCGATTGGGAACATTGCTCCCCGTTTCTCTGCCTGACCAGCCCTTTTCCTGCTTGTTAAAAATGGGTCAAGAAAGCGCTTTTGTTGATATAAGCCGGCAAAACCTTTTCAAAATTGTTGAAACCTAAGGTGGTCAGATGCTAGCATTTTTCTTTCTTGGTCAAGACTAGTTCTGAGGCAGGGAACTAGTGACTTCTTATCAGATTTGGGGATAGGCTACCTTAGTGATATACTTTTATTTCCTGATATTATTAAACACTTAACCACATGATCTTGCATTTTCCTGCCTTCTCTGCTGATAATAATAAGCAGAACTAAGAGAAAGATAATGAGACAATTACACACACACTAAAGGCACACGCACAAAGCACACTCCTGCACTCGCTCGGACCTGTCCTTCTTTCACGAGGGTGTGCACCCACTCACCACATTCACACTGAAATTCCTGAACCTGCCCTACGGACGTCCACATTATCTTTGGTCTTATCCCCCTGACAATGGGGTTGCTCCAATGTACAGTGGGCTCTTTCTAATTAGAAGCTAGCAAACTAAAGGCAAAGCGGGGGTGATCATCAGGATGCAAGGGAATTGAGAAAAAGCAGTCTTTTAAATCAAGTACTGTCTTATACATTTCTGAAGGAATGGCTGCTGGGGACGGCAGTCCAGGTTGAAGTGCCCCAAAAATGACTATGGTTTTATTTACTGCTCGTAGATCCTGTAGCAGTCGCCAACTGCCGTTTTTCTTTTTAAAGTCTTGGAGGTACCTCCGCTTGGGAGGGCTCAGGTAGGAAAGCAGGATGGTCAGAGTCTATAGTAGTAGAATTTGAGGAGTCAGTTCCATGCATGGGGGTGGCCTCATCCCCACAGACTGAGGGAGCCTTGGAAACAGAGGATAAGCAGGCCATAAAGCAAGAAGAGAAAAGAAAGGGTCACTGGTAGGCTGTTTCTGCCAACTCGACAGAAATGAAAACACAGGACAAAGGGGTTCAAGCCTTCCACCAGTGGCTGCTTCACTGGTAGGCTGTTTCTGCCAACTCGACAGAAATGAAAACACAGGACAAAGGGATTCGACCTTCCACCAGTGACTGTCTACACTGGGAGGTAGTTTCTGCCAACTCGACAGAAATGAAAACACAGGACAAAGGGATTCGACCTTCCACCAGTGACTGTCTACACTGGGAGGTAGTTTCTGCCAACTCGACAGAAATGAAAACACAAAAGACACAAGAAGGGGCGGGGGGGATGGGGACACTCATAACAAACCACTCAGATGCATATCTGGCCGGTGAGGAACTTAGCCATAGTGGATCAGCCTGAGAGGTGACTTGCGGCCGGTGTCTAAACCAGCACCACCCTAGACCACATGTTCCTCGTGGAATCGCAAACAGCCCAATCGGACTCCGTAACCTTAAAGGGATCTTAAGGATGCCAAGTCGTGGAGCCACAGACTCAGTACAAGGACGAGGACGTCCAAGACTGCACAATCACTCACACATACACACAAGACAGGACAAAGGGGTTAAAGCCTTTCCGCCAGTGACCGTCTCGTCCTCAACACGAGACTGTATTCAAGCCCTGTCCCATACCAGGGTGTGCACCAAGAGAGAGGCGACCCTCAGAGACACTCACTTTTCCGTGAATTCGTCGGCCGACGTGAACTTGACCGGACGTTCGGTGGTCCCCTCGTGCCCCACACTGGGCGCCAGATGTGGGGTCCCGTCCTGTCCCGCAGGGAGGACCCTTCGTGGGGCTAAGGAGGGGACGTAACTGAATGAACAGACGCAGAGCCAGAAGGAGGAGGAGACAGAGAGTTTATTCACAGCAGTTACAATATTTATACCTCTTGGTGGGAGGGGGCAGTATGCATGCTTGGACCCCCATAGGAACAATAGTAAAATGCAGATCAGGCATGGGCATTGGGCAGATCAGGCATGGGCGTTGGCTAGTGAGAGGAATGGCGAACTGATAAGATCAGTAAGGTCAGCAGTGGTGACCTTGTTACAGAAATCCCAAGTAAGCCTCCACTTGACTAGGATAAGAGCCGGGCTTGTAAAATGGCTCCCTACAGTCAGGGTACTGTTCAGTTGGCTATAGAGGTATATTTCTAAATACCTTTAGCAGATTCTGAGTGGGGGTTTCAAGTCCTAAGCATACACCTTCCTTTCTTCGAGTCTTCAAGTACCTTCAGGAGAAAACAACCCACCCCACTGTTTTCCTTATTGTCACGAAAGCATTCCGTGATAGCAACCATGTGATCCTCCAAAGACTCACACCTACAGACACTTGACTTTCAGTCTACATACAGGAAGGAATGTAAGCAACAGTTTTGACGTTGCTCTTAGTAAGCTCTCCACGTCCTTGGCCATTGGGGACACTGTCATCAACAGAATCAGGTCAGATGTTAATCTCAACTCACATAGACCTAAGTCAGAGAACCCCTCCTTATATGTTTTCCAAAATCAGTTTTGGTACTAAATTCTGTACCAGAGAGACATCCCACATGATAGAGGTTATGGGATTTCCTTGAGGGATTTGACGTTATTGTGGGAGCTGGTGAAAGTCTTCTATTTTTTTCTATCTGGTGTTGACCTAAAGTCACCAGGCAGGTGGTGGAAAAAATGACACAATGTGAAGTCGGGAAAGGAAATAGAGCTGGACTCCATAGGGAACAGGTTGAAACTTGGCATTCTTTCCTCTGGCTTGCTGGCTTGCTCTGTCTCTCTCTCTCTTCACTCTCTCCCTCTCCTTTTTCTCTCTCCCTCTTTCTTTCTCTCTCTCCCTCTCTCTCTCCTCTCTCTCTCTCTTCTCTCTCCTTCTCTCTCCCTCCCTCCCTCTCTCCACCTTCCTCTCACCTTGGGGAGAAGTGAGTTAGTCATTTACTGCAGGGCACACTCACACCTGGCTTGGGATTTGGGGATGTTAAAGGAAGTGTTTTCATGGGTGTTAGCAAAGCTGAGGGCTCTTCTCCTGCTGGTTCCAGCAAGGGAAACCAGCTTATTGGCAAACATATGTGAGCTAAAACAGAGCCCTAATTCTATTCTTCAGGGAATAAGCATAACTTCTTCTACCTTTTATTTTTTGTGTGTGTGATTCGTGAATTATTTATTTATTAATTAGCAAATCACCATGAGGGTACAGTAACAGATTTACACATTTTCATACTTGTGTTTCCCTCATACAAATTTCGAGCACTCTCTACCAGTGTCCATACTCCACTGCCAGTGAATCCAGTATCCCTCCCACCTCTGAATCACATCCCCCCTCCCCCTACTTTTCCCCTCCCCGCCTCTGTGGCAAGGCATTCCCTTTTGTTCTCTCTCTCTCTCTCTCTCTCTCTCTCTCTCTCTCTCTCTCTCTCTCTCTCTCCTTTTGGGTGTTGTGGTCCACAATAGGGGTATTGAGTGGCCATCGTGTTCAATCTATAGTCTACTTTCAGCACACATCTCCCCTCCCGAGTGAGTCCTCCAACCAGAGCTTATTTGATGTTCCCTTCTCTATCTTAACTGCCTTTTGCCCCAGCATGTGAGGCCAGCTTCCAAGCCATGGAGCCAGCCTCCTGGTAATTATTTCTACTATTCTTGGGTGTTAGTCTCCCACTCTGTTATTTTACATTCCATAGATGAGTGCAATCTTTCTATGTCTGTCTCTTTCTTTCTGACTCATTTCATTTAGCATGATACTTCCCATGTTGATCCACTTATATGCAAAGTTCATGACTTCATCTTTTCTTTTTCTTAATTTATTTTATTCTTTAATTAGTGAATCACCATGAGGGTACAGATAAGGATTCACACATTTTCGAGCTTGTTTTTCCCTCATACAATGTACGCAACCACATCCCTACACCAGTGCCAATCTCCACCACCAATAAACTCAGTATCCCTACCACTCACCAATCTCATCTCCCCCCATCCCACCCTTCCTCTGTGGAAGGGCATTCCCTTTTGTTCTCTCTCTCCAATTGGGTGTTGTGATTTGCAATAGGGGTATTGAGTGGCCATTGTGGTTAGTCTCTAGTCTACTTTCAGCACGAATCTCCCTTCCCAGGCGGGATCTTCAACCACATTTTACTTGGTGTTCCCTTCTCTATCTGAGCTGCCTTTTTCCCCAGCATGGGAGACCAGCTTCCAAGCCATGGAGGCAACCTACTGGTACTTATTTCTACTAATCTTGGATATTAGTTTCCTATTCTGTTATTTTATATTCCACAGATGAGTACAATATTTCTACGTCTGTCTCTCTCTTTCTGACTCATTTCACTTAGCATGATACTTTCCATGTTGATCCATTTATATACAAATTTCATGACTTCATTTTTTTCTAATGGCTGTATAGTATTCCATTGTATATATGTACCAGAGTTTCTTTAACCAGTCATCTGTTCTTGGGCACTCGGGTTTTTTCCAGATTCTGGCTATTGTAAACAGTGCTGCGATGAACATATAAGTGCAGATGTCATTTCTACTATACTTTTTTGCTTCTCCGGGGTATATTCCCAGTAGTGGTATTGCTGGGTCAAATGGAAGCTCAATTTCTAATTTTCTGAGAAGTGTCCATATTGTCTTCCGGAAGGACTGAACCAGTCAGATTCCCACCAGCAGTGTAGAAGGGTCCCATTCTCCCCACATCCTCTCCAAGAGCGGTTGCTTTTGTTCTTTTCGATGTGAGCCATTCTTTGTGGTGTGAGGTGGTATCTCATGGTTGTTCCGATCTGCATCTCTCTGATGATTAGTGATGTAGAGCACTTTTTCATGTGCCTTTTGGCTATTCGTATCTCTTCCTTGGGAAAGTTTCTGTTCATTTCTTCACCCCATTTTCTGGTGGGATTGGATGTTTTCTTCTTGTAGAGTTCAACCAGTGCCTTATATACCCTTGATTTCAACCACTTATCACATGGGTATTGGGTGAATATCCTTTCCCATTCTGTAGACTGTCTTTGTATTCTGGTCACTATATCTTTTGCGGTGCAGAAGCTTCTTAGTTTAATGTAGTCCCATTTGTTTATCTCTTTTTCCTCTTGGTTGGTCAGTTGCGTGTCATCTTTGAAGAAACCGTTAGCTTCAATATAGTGGAGGGTTTTGCCAACCTTGTCTTCAATGTACCTTATGGTTTGTGATCTGATGTTGAGGTCCTTGATCCATTTTGATCTTATTTTTGTGCATGGTGTCAGGTGGAGGTCTAAGCCCATTTATTTGCATGTGGTTGTCCAGTTGTGCCAGCACCATTTGTTAAAGAGGCTTTCCTTGCTCCATTTCACATTTCTTGCTCCCTTATCAAAGATTAGAAGGTCATACATTTGGGGTTGTGTGTAGGGATATTCCACCATGATCCATTGGTCTTAGGCTATGCCATTGTTCCAGCACCATGCTGTTTTGATTATTACTGCTTTGTAGTAAAGTTTGAGGTTGGGGAGGGTGATGCCTCCCATCATCTTTTTCCCAAGAATTGTTTTTGCAATCTGTAGGAGTTTGTTGTTCCATATGAATTTCAGGATTGCTTGATCCATTTCTTTGAAGAATGTCATGGGCATCCTTATAGGGATCGCGTTGAATCTGTACAATGCTTTTGGGAGTATTGCCATTTTGACAATGTTGATTCTCCCTAACCATGAGCAGGGGATATGTTTCCATTTCCGCATGTCCTCTTTTATTTCATGGAGTACCGTCTTGCAGTTTTCTTTGTACAGGTCTTTTACTTCCTTAGTTAGTCTGATTCCGAAGTACTTGATTTTCTGGGGCACAATTGTGAATGGGATTGATTTTTTTCATCTCGTTTTCCTCTGTCTCATTGTTTGCATATAGGAAGGCCATGGATTTCTGGGTATTGATTTTATAGCCTGCAATTTTACTCTACAAGTCTATTGTTTCTAAGAGTTTCTTAGTAAAGGATTTAGGCTTCTCTAGATATAGTATCATATCGTCTGAAAATAGTGAGAGTTTGATTTCTTTCTTTCCTATCTGGATGCCCTTAATATCTTTTTCTTGTCTAACAGCTATAGCAAGTACTTCCAGGAATATATTGAACAGAAATGGTGAGAGTGGGCTTCCTTTCCTTGTCCCTGATCTTAGAAGAAAGACCCTTAGTTTTTCCCCATTGAGGATAATGTTTGCCATAGGATTATGGTAGATGGCCTCGAGTATTTTGAGGAAAGTTCTTCATAAACCCATTTTGGCGAGGGTTTTCATCATGAACGGATGTTCGATCTTGTCAAATGCTTTCTCTGCATCTATTGATATGATCATATGTTTTTTATCTTTACTTTCGTTGATATGATGTATTATGTTGATTGATTTCCCAATGTTAAACCATGCTTGCATCCCCGGGATGAATCCCACTTCGTCATGCTGTATGATCTTTTTGAGGAGTTGTTGGATCCTATTTGCTAATATTTTGTTGAGGATCTTTGCATCGGTGTTCATCAGGGATCTTGGTCTATAATTTTCTTTCTTAGTGGTGTCTTTGTTTGCTTTTGGTATTAAGGAGATATGTGTTTCATAGAAACTATTTGGGAGAGTTCCTGTTTTTTCAATTTCCTGGGAAAGCTTGAGGAGAATTGGCAACAAGTCTTATTTAAATGTTTGGAAGAATTTGCCAGTGAATCCATCTGGACTTGGGCTTTTGTTTTTGGGGAGACTTTTGATTACAGTTTCAATTTCCTTGATATTAATGGGTCTGTTCAGGAATTCCAAGTCTTCTTGGTTCAGTCTTGGGAGATTGTAGGAGTCAAGGAATTAATCCATTTCTTGTAGGTTCTCTTGTTTCGTGGCATATAGACTTTGAAAGTAGTCTCTGATGATCTTTTGAATTTCATTGGTTTTTATTGTGATGTCCCCCTTTTCATTCCTGATTCGGTTTATTAGGGTTCTCTGTCTCTCTTTCTTTGTGAGTCTTCCTAGCGGTTTATCAATCTTGTTTATTTTCTCAAAGAACCAGCTCTTGGTTTCATTGACCATTCAGATTGTTTTCTGGGTTTCCATGTCATAAATTTCTGCTCTAATTTTTATTATTTCCTTCCTTCGGTCTGGTTTGGGTTCCTTTTTTTGGTCCTTTTCTAAGGCCTTGAACTGTGAAGTCAAGCTATCTATATAGGCCCTTTCTTCCTTCCTAAGGAATGCTTGCAGAGCTATAAATTTTCCTCTTAACACAGCTTTAGCTGCGTCCCATAGGTTTTAGTAGCTTGCGTCTTCATTTTCATTTGTTTCAAGGTATCTCTTGATTTCTTCCTTGATTTCCTTCTTGACCCACTCACTGTTCAACACTGAGATGTTTAATTTCCAGATGTTTGCTTTGATTCTCTGCCTCTGTTTGTGGTTAGCTTCTATCTTCAGCGCATCGTGGTCTGAGAAGTTTGTTGATACAATTCCTATTTTTCCGATTCTATTGAGGTATGTTTTGTGCTTTGTGCTTGAATTATTTTGGAAAATATACTGTGTGCACTGAAAAGAATGTGTATTCTTTCTTTTTGGGGTCTAAAGCCCTGTATAGGTCTATTAGACCTCTCTCTTCTATTTTTTCCTTCAGTGTCAGTATTTCCTTGGTGTTTTATTCTTGTCGATCTATCCAGAGGTGAGAAGGCGGTGTTGAAGTCTCTGACTACTATTGTGTTGCTAGCAATGTCCTCCTTAAAGACTGTTAGGACTTGTTTTAAGTATTTAGCCAGTTGCTCATTAGGTGCGTATACGTTTAAGTGTGTGATTTCTTCCTGTTGTACATATCCCTTGATAAATAGGATGTGACCTTCGCTGTCCCTTCTAACCTTTTTCAACCTGAAATCTATGCTGTCGGATAGTAGTATGGCAACCCCAGCTTTTTTGAGGGAGTTGTTTGCTTGCAGGATTGTTTTCCATCCTTTGACTTTGAGTCTGTGTTTGCTCTGACTGTTCAGGTGTGTTTCTTGTAGGTAGCAGAATGTTGGGTTTTTTTTTTCTGAATCCATTTTGCCACTCTGTGTCTTTTAATTGGTGCACTTAGGCCATTGACATTGAGAGAGATTATTGTCATGGGATTTTGTGTCATCTTTCTGTGGGGTTTGTTATTCTTGTAGGGTTCTTCCTTGTCTTACAAAAGCCCCTTTAGTCCTTCTTTTAAGCTTGGTTTTGAGTCTATGAAGTTCCTTAGCTGTTGTTTATCCATGAAATTGTGTATGGTTCCTTCGAGTTTGAGTGAGAGCTTAGCTGAATAAAGTATTCTTGGTGAGGCATTCATTTCATTGAGTTTTTTTTTACTATACCCCACCATTGTCTTCTCGCTTGGAGGGTTTCCTCTGATAAGTGTGCTGTGAATTTAAGGGCTACTCCTTTGTATGTGATTTTTTTATCTTGCTGCTTGCAGTATTGTATCTCTATCCAAAGCATCCATCATTCTGACTATGATATGTCTTGGAGTCTTTTTATTAGGGTCCCTTCTAGCTGGTACCCTTCTGGCTCCTAGGATCTGAATATCTGCCTTATTCAGCTCTGGGAACTTTTCAGCAATGATTTCTTTAACTGTGGCTTTCTCATTAGGATTGCCTCCCTGTCCTTCTGGAACTCCAATGATTCTTATGTTATTTCTCTTGGCATCATCCCCTAGGTCTCTGATATCTCCTAGAGCTATTTTAAGCTCTATAAAAATCTTTTCCAATTGTTTGTTGTAGCCTTTGGGATTTCTGTTGCTCATCTTCAAGCTCACTAATTCTCTCTTCAGCTGCAGCCATTCTACTGTTGAGGGCTCCAACTGTGTTTTTTATTTCGTCTACAGTGTCTTTTATTCGTGACATTTCTGAATGTAGCTTTCCTATTTCTGATCTCATTTCTTCTTGTAATTTCTTCGCTGACTGCTCCACCATTTCTTGAAGTTTGATGAACATTCTCAGAATTTCTTCTCTGAATTCTTTATCAGAGAAATCACATTTGTGGGAAACTCCTGCAGAGGTTTCTGGACTCTTTTCTTCATCCTCTCCTTGCAGTGGGGATTTGTGCTGTTTCTTCATGCTGTCACGGTAGTATGGAGGTGGGATCTTCCAGTTCACTAAAGCTAATCTTTCTTTTCCTGAGTTTTCGATATTTTGGTGCAATTGGAGTAGGCTAGTGGTTAATTTAGTCTTTTGTGTTTGAGGTAACTGGGGAGATCTTCACAGAGTTAGTTAATGGGGATTGCGATGTCTTTCAAGTATTCTAGTAAAGGGGAAAAAACTGCCGCCGCTGCACCTGGTGACCACGCCCACTGAAGCGGGGCCACGCCCACTAGCAAATAGGCCACTCTCCTTTTGGATACTGGCCACTGGGTGGAGATTGTTCCGGGGGCCACTTGCAGCCCGCGGGCACCGACAGCAAGGAAGGTCAGGGAGGGAGAGATGACTTCATCTTTTCTAACAGCTGCATAATATTCCATTATATAGATGCACCAAAGTTTCTTCAACCAGGCATCTGTTCTGGGGCACTCGGGTTTTTTCCAGGTTCTGGCTATTATAAACAGTGCTGCGATGAACATATAAGCGCAAATGTCATTTCGACTATATTTTTTTGCTTCTCCGGGATATATTCCCAGAAGTGGTATTGCTGGTTCGAATTGGAACTGAATTTCAATTTTTTGAGAAGCGTCCATATTGTTTTCCAGATGGGCTGAACAAGTCAGCACTCCCACCAACAATGTAGAATGGGCCTTTTCTCCCCACATCCCCTCCAGTAGCGGTTGCTTTTGTTCTTTTGGATGTGTGCTATTCTCTGTGGTGTGAGATGGTATCTCATAGTTGTTTTTTTTTTTAATTTAAATTTTATTGAATCACCATGTGGAGGGTTACAAAGTTCTCATGATTATGTCAGTTATACAGTATTCAAACACCCTTCCCTTCACCCGTGCCCATATTCCATCACCAACCACCCCATTATACCTCCCGCCCCCTCCCACCCCCCCAGTCCCCGCCCTTGTAAGTGATAAGTTTCACTTCGTTTACGCTTTATCTTGGTTACAGTCCATGTTTCAACACATAATTCACTATTGTTGCTAGGGTTTCCCCCCAAAAAAGAGAAGACAGTCCCACTGTCAAGGAAGCATTTGATGGCTCTCCATTGCTGAGAATGTAGAGATATTAAGTCCCGCTGTTTGTTACATAACTTTTCTATTTTTTTCCCCCCTTGTCCCGCGCCACCGAGATCACGCCTGTTTAGTAATCACCACGCTGCCTGACAAAGGGAAACAAACCAAAAGAGATGGTTATTTCTCGTCATCAGCCGGCGTGGGGCTCTAGCTTAGTTGATAGTCTGGTATAATATCTGCAAGCAGTTTCTGGAACCAAAAGTAATACGCTGGTATCGGCCCCGGATCAAGGTTTCACCAGCGTCCCGCTGTTCCAAGTACATAATAATTTATTCCCTTGCATCCGATTCCCACGCCACCAGGTCCGTGTCAGCTTAATGGACATCATACTATGGTTAACGCCACGCCGAGTTTTTTCCCGAGAAAGAAGGATATTTCTTCTCAGCCGGCGTGGGGATATGGCTTAGTTCAGTCTATAGAGATGGCTACCACTTTGGTGGCCTTCAATATTTCAGCAAAAGACTTACTATTCTTGTTAGGATTTCCCACCAAAGTCCGACCCGTTCAAGTCCAGGGAAAATTCTGCCTAAAATTCTATCGCTACAATCTTTTACCCTTTAACAAAAAACTTAGTACTATTGTTTGGAGTTTCCCCCCACGTTAAGCCCTGCCAAAAAGGAACATTTACACGTTGCTGACAATCAAACAATCAAAAAATATTAGGTCTATCGCAGCCGCGCGGTTTTGGATTTCTATATGAAGTCCAAGGAAGATTCTTTTGGTAATTGCATCACTCGCTGGCAACGCCTGGGCCAGACGCAAAGGAGCGTCCCCACATGGCTCTCTGCTTAAATGTCGGCCGGCACAGGGCGGATCCGGGAGTCCCGCCCATCGGCTATCCCGGGCTTCCGGGAGAGTCTAAAAACCGGCTATAGCCTCGCTGCGTTCAAACAGAAAAAGTTGAGAGAGAAAAGAGCATACCCTGCCGGCAGCGCCTGGGCCAGAAGCTCCCAGCACACGGTTTGGAGGCATTTTGGGGGGCGCCGCTCGTGTCCAAAGTGGTTCAGTTGCCTCCGGGGTCGATCTCGCGCGGGGCCGCAAAGGTCTCATAGTTGTTTTGATCTGCATCTCCCTGATGATTTTTTCATGTGCCTTTGGCCATTCGTATCTCTTCTTTAGAAAAGTTTCTGTTCATTTCTTCACCCCATTTTCTTTTTGGGTTAGATGTTTTCTTCTTTTAGAGTTCAACCAGTGCTTTATATACCCTTGATATCAACCCCTTATCAAATGGGTATTGGGTCAATATCCTTTCCCATGCTGTAGACTGTCTTTGTATTCTGGTCACTGTATCTTCTGCGGTGCAAAAGCTTCTTAGTTTAATATAGTCCCATTTGTTTATCTCTGTTTCCACTTTGTTGCTCAGTAGCGTGTCATCTTTGAAGAAAACGTTAGCTTCAATATCCTTGACGGTTTTGCCGACTTTGTCTTCAGTGTACCCTATGGATTGTGGTCTCATGTTGAGGTCTTTAATCCATTTTGATCTGACTTTTGTACATAGTTTCAGGTCAAGATCTAAGCCCATTCTTTTTCATGTGGTTGTCCAGTTGTGCCAGCACCATTTGTTAAGCCTTCTTCTACCTTTTAAAACTTTTTCATATTTCTCTTGTGGTACTAATCAAACATACACAGAATGGGAATTCTGGAAAGTGCAGTGCAGCTTAGTTAACTTTATATTTTATAGTTAGTAGAGTATCCCAGGAAGCTAGAAACGCGTGTGCAAGTAGAAAGGAAAAACTATCTGTGTTTTCTGTGGACACAAAAACGATTGTGTTCTGGTAAGTCAGTCAATGGTTATTTATACTTGTCACAGGTCTCCTCTTTATATGAAGAGGAGCCTGGACTCACTGGGACTGTGAGGACAACTGGCATAGGAGGATCCATTCTAAGCCACGGCCTAATCAGTCACGCTGATACTCCCTTGCCTTTTCTGTTTTCTGTTTTCATAGATTGCCTCAGATCTATGTATCTGTCCTTGGCACCTAGATCTCTGCCCTGCTCTTTTTTATTATTATTATTTTTTATTGAGTCACCATGAGATACAGTCACAAAGCTTTCATGTTTGAGATTCAGTCATACAATGATTGAACACCCATCCCTCCACCAGAGCACATTTTCCACCACCAATATCCCCAGTATACCCCCGCCCCATCCCAACCCTCCCCTCGCCTCTATGGCAATTTCCCCATACTCTCTCTCTCCTCTCTCTCTCTCTTCTCTATCTTCTCTCTCTCTTTCTCTCTCTCCTCTCTCTCTCTCCCTCTCTCTCTCTCTCTCTCTCTCTCTCTCTCTCTCTCTCTACTTTTGGGCATTATGGTTTGCAATACAGATACTGAGAAGCTAACACGTTTGGCCCTTTATCTACTTTCAGCACACATCTCCCATCCTGAATGATCCTTCCAACCATAATTGACTTAGTGATCCCTTCTCTATTCCAGCTGCCTTCTCCCCCAGCTCATGAGGCAGGCTTCCAACCATGGAGCAATATTCCTTGCGCTTGTGTCTGCTGTCCTTGGGTGCCCTATTCCTGAGCTCACCCTGTGTCTCTGGCCTTTCTTCCAGCTGTTGACCTCTGGTTTCCCTGCAGAACCTAACAGAAGACTGGGACTCTGCTGAACTGGTTGCAAAGCCAAGAGCTTCATGCTGACAGGGCTGTTGTCCAGAAACTTCAAATGAGGAGTAAAGTAGGTAAATGAGTCATGCAAACAAGTAATAATAATGATGATTATACTGATGGTAAATTTGTCTGGCATTTGAAAGCTTTTACATTTCTTTATCTGTGCTAAACCTGGACCTACTAGAATGAATCATGACCTTTCTAAGCTGTTTGGGGGAGTGAAGGGCTGTGAATTAGGGTTAAGAACACCCTATAGCACATGGACTTACAATGTGAAAATAGTACAATCCCATTTCCCTATAAATGGTCTGGTTGTTTTTTCTCTTTAACATGTATAATCACACCTTAAGGCTGTGTTCCTTTCTCTTTCTTTAATAGTGTGAAATAGCCTTTTCTCTGAGATGATTTACTACTTGAAATTATTTGAGTTAGCATTTTCTTCCCCTGCCCCCTGCCCCCTCACCGGTAGAGTCTGGGTATTGACCTTATATATTTTATCAAATCTCCATATATTTGGACAGTAAATTTTTCTGCTTTCTTTCTGATATTTATTTTATTGCTTTTCATGGTACAAAGGTCCTTGGTTTTATGGATTTCAACACATCCATCTTGTTCCTTCATTTTAAATATTAATAAAATTTCCCTCCAGAACAGAGATAAATATTCTATTGCATTTTTCTAAGATAATTTTTATGGATTGAATTTTTATGTTCATCTCAAATCCATGTAGAGCTATAAAGAGTAGTATGAAGAACTTAGCCTTTGGTGTAAATAAGAAATGAGTTCAAATTCTATCTTTTATCCAGACCTCCTACATGCCCTTGAAAAAAATCATCATTTGTCTTCCAGGAAACTACTGTCTGCTATCATTATTTCACCATATTATTGTTTCTTCCTGAAACATTTTAATGTATAGTAGTGTATCACACACACATGCATGCCTATCATCTTTCAAAATTATTACTTCATTCTCCCAATTGAATTCTTCTCTAAGTTACCCTCTGGTAGTTTTAATTTGAATTATATTAAATTTCTTATTTGTATTGTTCAAGTCTAGTTGGGGGGCACTCTAGCTAATACAGTTTCTAGGAAGAGGATGTCTGGAGGTTGTCCAATTAGCAATGCTCCCAGAGGTTGACGTGGCTCACTTGGTAGAGGTTAAGGTGGGAGGTGGCAGAGGTGTACCTCAAAATGAATGAGAAAAATTAGCTAAATTGGTCTTGAGAATTAATGACTCAGAATCAGGAGTGGGAAGATAAACAGAAGTAGTAAGTAAGAATAAACAAAACAGAAAGTAAGCTGACAAAATCAGTTACTGTGTCCATAGTACCAGGTGTCAGCAAGACACCTTTCAGAATGTCATTGGCTCATCTTAGTAGAGGAGGAGTGGGGCTGAGGAGAGCCAGAAAAATATAGATGTTCTGTTTTCCAACTACATTAAACATTTCTAAGCATGAGGTAGTTTTTGCCTGGCATTAATGTCTTCTTTTTTACCATTAAATATTTATAATATTATTTGAATAAATCTTTTATGGTCCAGGTTGATATTCAAATTTTTATTACCATAAATGGGCTCTGTTTTCATTTTATTTTCAATGTGTTACTAGTATATAACCACACAATTGATTTTTGAAGTTACATCTTATGTCCCACAGTGCTATAGAATTCATTTATTACCTCAAATAATTTTTTGGTTGATTTCTTTTGATTTTCTGGGTCACTGGTAAAAAGTGATATTTTTGTTCCTTTCTTTTGTATGTTTATGCCTTTTATTGTCTTCTCTCTCCAGTAGTTATTGCAAGCTCTTCTAGTACTACATTAGACACAATGAAATAGCATCCTTGTTTGTCACTGGTTTTTTCCTTTAAGTAATGGCTAGCATTTCTCCAACTTGTGCAATGTATCTTGCATGTAATTGATCCTCCCTCTCACTCATTACATATATGTATATATAATATATAACAATATACACATGCATAGTTTGAAATGAATTGAGTCATATATTAGCAATAATTAAATGTAAATAACTAAAGATATTTATATTTACAGTAATTTATCTAAATAATTAAAATGCTATCCATCTAATCTTAAATAATTTTACATAAAACAGATTCTCAAATATTCCACTTATTTCTAACAATATTAGGATAACAAAATAACTTTCACTCTTGATTTTCTAATATGGCTAATTATCATAATACATTATATTTCTAGACAATTGGTTTGAGTTCTATAATTAAGCTTGGTCTGGGTTTAATGCAGAGTCTCTTGTCCCTGGCTGTCTTTGCCGGGACCCCTCCAAGGGGGAGGGTTAAGTCTCCCTCCCTGCCCCGAGCAGAGCCCCAGCAGCTGAAGACCTCCAGAATCCAGCCACAGCCATGTTCAAGGCCACTCTCCACATGCTTGGAAGACCCTCACGCATGAAGGAACCGGCAGAGGAACCCAGGTGTGCGGGACCCAGGGCTGAAATCTCCAAGCTTGCTTGGATTGGGACTGGGCCTCTTCCGCCCAGAACCCTCATTTTCCAGTAGCTAGGCGGTCACACCCAGAAACTGCCCCCCCCACCATGTAATCCCATCAACGGCCAACATCCAGAGACCATAAAACCAAACTCCCGGAATTGAGTGGCTGCATTCGCAGCTGCGCAACATCTGATAGCCTAGTTCTCCTCTTGGAGAAACTGGCAAGCTACCAAGAGTTTCCTGCCCACAGGGCAGAGCCTGGCAAGCTTCCTGTGGCATATTCATATGCCAAATACAGTAACAATGATGGGTCTCATTCTCCTGACCCTGAAAGAGCCTCTAATGCGGCACCATTGAGAAGGACGAGTAAAGAGAGGATGCTAAAATCTCAGGGCTAGGACAAATGGAGACATTACTGGGCCTACTTGAGCAAATCAACAATCAAAAGGATGATAGTGATAGTGATAGTAATAGTGCGTTTAATGAGCAATATTTTAAGTTTTTTAATTATGTTGAGGATTTTAGCATCTGTTTTACCAAATGAGTTATTGCCTGTAAAAAATCTACAAGGGTGGCGCATGCGCAGGAGGGAGAGACAATATGTTGTCCGCGGGCATTCAGGGCAGCTCTCTCTCACACAAGCTGCTTGCGTTCGGTGCTCAGTGCTCTCAAGCCGCTGTGCGTGGACCAGATGGGGACGGCTCCTCCTCATGCTCTGCTTCTGTGTGTGCCACTGTGCTCTCTTCTGTCTGTCTCTCTGTCTCTGTCTCTGTCTCTGTAGTCTCTCCTCTGCTCTCCTCTGACCTCTTTCTGTCTCTGCTTCTGTGTCTTCTCTGTTCTTCTCCCGTGTCCTCTCGTGTGTCTCCTTCTCTGTCTCTTCTGTCTTCTTCTTCGTCTTCTGTCTCCCGTCAGTGCCCCCACTGTCTTAGTTTATATAGAAAATTACATAGGGCAGTAGCACAAAGGTGAGTTTAACATTAACAAATCAACAAAGAAGGGTAAGACCATTTCTTGAGGTAATTAACAAAATCTTATCTAAGGAGATCCGCTCAAGGGTGGGAGCGAAACAAGGGTGTGTCATGGTGTGTCCCTTTCTTCCTTCCTCAACTAGTAATCCGCTTAAATAGTTATAGTAAATTTACTTCTAATATTTTTAGCAATGTCATTCTGTATGAGCACAGTAAGAGATATATCAGACTTAAAGTTTGGTTCTTCCTAAGGACATTCACTATATATTCCAGACCACAGTCTTCAGGCCAGGTTAGTCTTCCTAACCCCAGCAGTGTCCTAGTCTCATCGTTACTTTTGGATCATGACAGCATTTGTCTATGACCATGCTCTCAACTTATAGTTGAGTATTGTGGCGCTTTGGCCTGGCCCATTTCAATGCCAGGGTAGCTCACAGTTTGCCCTGGGTCCATTTCGTCCCTCACTGGGACTCTACTTTTGGGGTGTTAGGAATTAGTGGCAACTGAGTTCAGAAAGCAGATGCCCGGGAGTAAATATTATTGGAGTCAATCAGCTCCCAAGTTACAAAGCATATTATTAACTGTCTTCCTGTGTCCATACAGAAAGACCATTGCTCTAAGGTAAACTAAGTTCCCTACGACAAGGCTAAAAGGACAAACCACATGTTATCCTACAATTGCCATTTGTTTTCACAATTGTCACCAGTCAGATATGAGGATTAGCCCCTATTTGACTCAAAGAATATCAAGTGTCTTTGATTTTCTAATAAAACCACATAGGGACTAGGTTTCATGTATGGGATAAAACTAACAATGCTTAATGTTTCTCATTCTGTTATTAGTCTGATCATGTTTTCTTATTTTCACATTAGTTCTTGGAATTTAAAAACACATATGAGGGGCTGGAGCGATAGCACAGCGGGTAGGGCGTTTGCCTTGCACGCGGCCGACCCGGGTTCGAATCCCAGCATCCCATATGGTCCCCTGAGCACCGCCAGGAGTAATTCCTGAGTGTAGAACCAGGAGTAACCCCTGTGCATCGCCAGGTGTGACCCAAAAAGCAAAAAAAAATAAAATAAAATAAAATAAAATAAAATAAAAACACATATGAGGGGCTGGAGTGATAGCACAGCGGGTAGAGTGTTTGCCTTGCACACGGCTGACCCGGGTTCGATTCCCAGCATCCCATATGTCCCCTGAGCACCGCCAGGGGTAATTCCTGAGTGCAGAGCCAGGAATGACCCCTGTGCATCGCCAGGTGTGACCCAAAAAGCAATAAATAAATAAATAATAAAATAAAAATATATATGAGGAATTACACACTAATTCAATTAGTGTGTAATTGAATTGTAATTGTAATTGTTAGTTATCAATTTTATTACCACGGAAATAAAAAATTCTCATGCTAAATTATAATAAAAACAGTAGATTTATTTTCTCACTTGCTAAATTTTCTAATACTGTGTTAGGGTTAGAACTCTTCCTCACTCTCCTATTTTTCTCACAGATCCAAATGCAATAACTGAAAACCCAGTTAGCATTGAGCACATGTGTATAAGTAAAATAAAGGGCAAGACCCTTTCTGAAGGGGATGTAAGTCTAATTTTCAAAGTTGTCCCTCCTCTATTTCATTTTCGTGCATACCTCATTTTGCTATCTTGAGAGCCTGACCTACTTTATGAAATAATATATTTGTTAATGATTTATATCTTGCCTTGTCCAAAAGGGCAGATTGAAATATTAAGTGTAGTAAAATATTGTGATTTTAAAGATAATAAAAATGTTAAGAGTAGGAAACGAGATGTGTCAAGCACAAAGAAAGCTTATATTTTTTGCAATAAAATAGTAAAAATTGCACCGTTAAACCTTGTGGTCTCTCATAGCCTGTGTTTGAATTTCTTGATGGTGTTTACTTTATATGATTAAGAGTGGAGATCATGAAAGTTGAGATCCACTTGGTTTTCTAAAGTCTGTACTTTCCCTGTCTTTGTTTAGAAAGTAAGTGCTCTTGGCTCTCAGTGCTTCCTCTAATGGGCTTTTCACTTGCAAATTTCAGCTCTGCAAGCCTGGTGTGGCAGGGGCCAAGAGTTCCAATTCTTTTTGTCTGTTAGCTGTTTCTTCCCTGGCAATGATTTCTGGATAGTGGCTGTTGTGTTCTTTGAGAAATGCAACCCCTTGACATAGTTTTTCCTTTTCTGATACTTTTTTAATGGTTGCTTTTAAAGTGGGTTTTATGGATTGGACTTTCTCTGCGTTTGGCAACCCATACATTCACAGATAAATTATCTTGATTTGCTTTTGAGCTTCAAGTTTCTTTTCATATATCCTTTTAGCAAAATAGATGACTGCTACTCTTGTCCTGGTTTCTTACTTTCAATATGGTCAGCTCCATATTGAAAGTCCAGGGAGGAATCTGACCTCGCACACTGAATTTCCAAATTAAGTTGTTGGAGGATGGTGGCCTGGGCTGGATGTGGAGGCAGGGTTATTGGAAGATGTTAAATGTGGAATACGGAGATGACTCAAAACTGATTTTACAAAGAGCCTAGTGAATGACTCTGAGACTGGTATTAGTGAATGGACTGGCTGCAGAATTAACTAGTCTTTGCTCAAATTTGAGTGAAAATAGTGCACATCACATGCCAAGAAGTAGTCCTTTGGATGTTGAAGACAATGTATAAGCTGGGACATTGGCCCTTCCTTGAGTAGGGATGGGCAGGGAAGGAAGAAGTCCATGTACATTTGATGTCGGTGGGCCCCACGGGTGACTTTCGTGAAGCGGGGAGGAGAAAGACGGTCACTTTCTCTCCAACCTGCCTCTACCACCCGGGACCCAGAGTTACTGGGTTCTTGTCTCGCTCTCGGAAAAGAATTTCAGGAGTAGACAAGCAGTGAAGTAAATAGATTTTATTCAGAAGTTTCTGAGGGAGGGAGGAAGGGATAAGTGGGAGAGAGAATAGTAAGAATATTCGCGCTCAAAAGAGACCTCGGGCTTCTCCAAGGGTGGAGAGAGCTCTGCACACATCCTAGCACTGGACACGAAAGCATGAAAATACACATCTCAAGGGGGGAGATGCGGGCGACACATGTGCTCGGTCACATGGCACAAGCAGCACATGGGCTCAGGCAGCATATGCGCGCACTTCTTTTGTTCAAGGTGGCCTTTATAGGGTTTCTCCAACCTGCCCCCATGTGGGGGCTTCTTCCCAGGTAAAAGTCCGTTGCTAAGGAGGTTACCAGGGAGGTTGGGAGAGGTGATGGCCTTCTTTGGGGAGCCCCCTGGGGAGGGGTCTATTGTCCTCAGGGTCTGCTGATGGTTTCTTCCGGGTCTTTTGTTTTCTTGAATCTGCACATCTTAAGAGTCCCCTTCCCAGAGACTCTGTTAAATCTCAATTTTCATTGCCAAGGGCCTTTCCCTATCTACCTGCCTACATCATATTTGCCAAGGGTTCTAGATCTTGCTTTTTCTCCACCTGCAGTGGAGTAGTTTGGGTTGGTCTGACCACAGTGTCTGGGTCAGGCTGGATGGAGTTGACACTTGGGTGAATGCAGTCTGATGAGTCATCATGTTTAATGAACTAAGTCTAATGGAGAAAGACAAACACTTAATGGTTTTACTCATAGGTGGCACATAAAGCAACAATTAAGCTAATTAAAACCAAAACAAGCATTCTGTCTATAAAGAAAAAATAACACTTAACAGAAGGGAAGGGGAAAGGGAACATTGCATGAGGTAAAGGGGTCAATTGTGTGGTGATGGATGGAAACTAGAATTCTGGTGGCCAACATAAGGAGGGAGTATTTGCAGGCTGACTATCTGAAACTTACATAATGTTACAAACCAATAATACTTGATTTAAAAAGTTATATAATCAGTTTGCTGAAGTCAACCAGAATTCATGCTGGTTGACTTCAACTTCAAACATCTCTTAAGCTTTTTTGTCAGTTTTCTTCCTGACCTAGAAATGATGCTCCCCTCTTTCCACATAGGGTTAGGTGCAGGTCAGTGTCCCAGGAAATGAGCTCAGGGAGAGTAGGAAGATATTCTCATGAGAACCTGGTACTCAGCCTCTGCCATGAGGGAGGGATTGCTATTTGGTGAGCCAGTCCACAAGACGTGGCCACACCTCTGAAAGCTCTGGAATCTCAGATGATTCTGTAACCCAACACTATGCATCAGGCCTGGATATAGGCTTCCCCATGAGGCATGGCATTGGGCAGGTGCGTTCTGAAGCTGTAGTCATCTCCAAGGGGGGAGGGGCATAAGCACTGTAGCCTAGTTCTGCACCCCAGCAGGTCCAGGGACTACAGAAGTTCAGTGCTCACTGCCGGCTCTGGGCCAGAAAATGAGATCTTACACTGAAATGCTGCTGCTCACTAGGAGCTCAGACCGTGCAATGTGGCAAAGACAGGACAGGATGTGCCATTGTCATATGATACTGTCATTACTATAATTGAAGTGTACTTACAATGCCAGCATGAGTTTTGGGTAAATATGTAGAAAGAATTAATTACAATTACACAGCTTTACATTCATTTTGCAAACAAGTTTTAAAGTCCATTTTCCTAAATCTCCATTTAGCTGCAAGTCTTACTATTCTTTTTATAAATCAAGCAAATTTCAGATGAAAATGACATGACCACTTTGGGAGGGGGTACTTTTAAGTTACGAATCTGAGTTAAATGTGTCTCTCTCTAAAAAGTCTAATTTATGTACAAAGAAGGCCAAAGAGGTTGTATAACAAACAGGTGAAGCTTGTTTTGCACAAGACTGACTTGAGTTTGATCCCCTGGACTACAAGTGATCTACTGAGTTCCACCAAGACTGATCCCTGAATTCGGTCAGGTGTAAGCCCAAGCACAGCTGAGTATGCCCCTCCCACCACTGCCTAGAGAAAAACAAAAGGCAATGAACAAAAGAAAAATATTTACTTAGATAAATAGGCTGGAGCAATAGCACAACGGGGTAGGGTGTTTGCCTTGCACACCCTGCCTCATTCCTCTCTCCCTCCCAAGAGAGCAGGGCAGGCTACTGAGAGTATCCCGCCAGGATGGCAGAGCCTGGCAAGCTACCTGTGGCATATTCGAAATGCCAAAAACAGTAACAACAAGTCTCACAATGGAGACGTTACTGGTGCACACTCAAGCAAATCTATGAACAACGGGAGGACAGTGCTACTTAGCTAAATATACTAAATATTTTCAACTATATTCATATAATGAATATGTTTTGTTTTATCTCTATTTAAAGACTTCAACTTTCTAATTCATTTCTAAACATCAGGCAACTGACATTTTCCACAAAACTTGCTCAAATGATTTTACAAATTTTAGTTGTAAAATTAAAGGCATAAAATGAAGTATTAATTTTAAATTTTGTTTCATTCACAAACTGCAAAGCAATCTTTTAAAAATTATAAAGTGGTAACCCATAACTATAAATTTCAAAAGTCACAGAAAGAATTAATCATTATATGTGGACCTGACTTCTTTCTTTTTTTTGTTTTGTTTCTGTTTGGGGACCACCCCTCGCAGTGCTCGTGGCTTAGTCCTGGTTCCTGGCAATGCCTCAGGAACTATATGTGGGGCCAGAGATTGAACCCCTAGCAGCTGCATGCAATAAAACTGCCTTATCTGTTGTATTATCTTGCTTGCTCCTTGTTTTGTGGTTCTATAAAACCATAAAAATATTCTATAACATTTGTTCAAGAAACAAATTTGAAACTGAGTGCACACTTAATGTTAAAAAAGGATGTATCATTTTTTTTTTTCTTTTCAGGCCACATCCAGCGATGCACAGGGGTCAGTCCTGGCTCTGCACTTAGGAATTACCCCTGGCAGGGCTCAGGGGACCATATGGAATGCTGGGAATCAAACTCGGGCCGGCTGTGTGCAAGGCAAATGCCCTACCCGCTGTGCTATCACTCCAGGCCCACACTTTTTTTTTTAAAGAAATTAAATCACCATGACATATACAATTACAAAACTGTTCATGTCCGGGTTACAATCATACAATGTTCCAACACCCATTCCTCCAACAGTGTACATTTCCCACAACCCTGGTTTCTCTCCACCCACCCCAATAAGGATGCATCACTTTTTATTGCTATAAAGCATGCTGTGATACCTGAGATTTACATGTGTATTAAATGGGAGGGAAGATGGAATGTGGAAGAACTAACTTAGCTGAGTTGATAGCTGTGCTATCACTATGCTCTATCATAAATGTATATTTATTTGAAACTTTGCTGATGAACATGGTTCATCTAATGAAATTTCATTTAGAATTGAATGTGATGTCTGAGATTCCTTATGATAATATATTTTTCATAAGAACCCATCAAATAAGTTCACAGATTATCCCTATGTTTGCAAAATGTGTTTCTTAACAAATCCAAAAGCAAAAGTTGCCATGTCTTTTTTTCACCATCTCTTCCAGAACTACTTAAAAGACACTCACTGTCAGTGGGGCTTCACCTGGATGCAGGTATTGGTTTAAAAACCCCTGATGATTTGAATGTGCTGCCTTGGTTGAATGGTATGTCAACACTGCATACTGAGAATTTTCTGGTGGGAAGAGTAGTGAAGGATATGGGGTCCTTTAAGCCCATAGGGCCGGAGAAGCCTGAGAATCTCTATTTCTCATATGTTCCAGGGGATGTGAAGCTTTTATGCTGCTGGGACTCCAGCTAAACTTGCTGCCAGACAGTGAATTGACTCACTGTAGAGAGTCAGTCACTAACACAGATCAGTTACCCTGAAACTATTCCCACTGGACATGGAAATGATGGGTAATTGACCGAGTGGATCCTGTGCTTATTTTTGTTATGAGTGCCAGGATGACAGGAGTCAGGTGCTGAGGTCCTGACTTCAGGGTTTTTACAATACTGCACCTCCCCATGCCTCATTAACTGGCTATATCTTCTGGGGGAAAAAATAAATACCTTCCTTTACCAGCTAAATTCCCAAATTTTAGCTTTCTTGAACATTTTAGTCTTAGGACCATAGGGAAAGTAAAGAAGGCAAGACACTTACCTAGCATGTGGCCACTGCTAGTTTCATCCCTAGTACCACATATGTTCTCCCAGCACCGCAGGAATGATCCTTGAGTGTGGAGTCAGGAGTCAGACCTGAGCACTTCCGGGTGTTCCTCCCAACCTGGGAGAATATTTTTAGTCTAGGTTTTCTTTAGCTCAGAAGAGATTATAATGCAAGTTTGCAGGAGACCAGATTTCCTCACACTGTATCTTGAAGTCCCATGAGCCATATAGCTGAAGTCTCAGTCAACTTGGGGAATCACGAGGGTTTCATGATGGCAGTAGTTGAGCTCTGGGCGTCAAGTGGTAAGTAAGAGTGGGGAGATAGAAAAGGGAAGCAGGAGCAGAGGGTCAGAATGTTTCCATGATTTCTGCATTGTAAAACCAGGTGATTTGGGGATCACAGGTGGACATAGGGGTGAGAAGTGAGACAGGACAGGCAGGTAAGCAGAGAGGGGGCAGTTAAGGTGGAGGGAGACCCTTCTGTGTTGAGCACGGAAGGAGATTTACTCAAACACCACAAGACCTTGAAGAGATCTGAGCAGAAGCGTGGTTCTGTGAGACCTGCTTGTCTGAAAGGTGATCCTAACAACTATATGAACTGTGGATCAAGCCCAGAAGCAAAAATTTACTGAAAGGGAGATGATGTGAGTGATGCCATGTATGAGCACCTGCTTTGAGGCAGGGTGGTAGGGACAAGAGGAGGTAGGAGGCAGATAGCTTTATATCAATGTGCATGTGTGCAGTTGTGCCTTGTCTCCAGCAGATTTCAGCACAATGTAAACAAAATTAAAATTTTAAATGTAGACAGAAGTGGGGCAAATAGAAAAACAAACTAGGAAAGATAGCAGGAGGCCATGAAAGAACTTCATGGTGGAGCATTAGATGCTTATTTTTGCCCAAGATTGCTTATGAATTTCATTGACTTTGTAAAAGAAAAAAGAGTGAAAAGAGAGGCTTCTCCCATCATTTGATTCACAGGGCTCAAAAGATGAAGCAATTCTGGCTATTCAGAAGGAATATGGGAAGTATTGCTTCTGAAAATAGAGACATTTCTCTACAGGAGATAGGACAGAGTTGAGATTCAAACAAAAAGCCATCACCTCTGCCTGATTCAGTCTTGTTTCTCCAAGAAATGGTTCCTCTGAGTGGAGATTCAAGAATTCAGTGTGGGTGGGTGTTGGTCAGTCCTTCCCTTAGTGAGAGGCCTGGTGGACAGATATCAGACCAGGCTGTCTGCTTAGCAGTTATCAGTCTTACCAAGAAGGAGTAGATAACTCTCAAAACTAATTACAAATTTCGAAAACCTGTAGAGAAGCCCTGAATAAGGTCAACCCATAGCCAAGCTGACAGAGAAGATGGTGAGACTTCCCAGTGATAAGAGGCTGAACAAAGGATCTGGGGAAAGGAAGGCTCCTAAGCAAGTTGGACAAACGGCTCAATTCAGGGAAAGGGAACAAAATAGAAGAGGTAGCTTTGAAGGCTGAGGGATGATAAAGGGAACAATGTGTGCTCCTTGAGGCTACCCAGGCATCAGTGTGATGTACCTGCATACACCGTGGTGGCAGTGTAGACAGCTTTTTCTGCTGTTTCCCTTTAGTTTTAATGTGTTGCTGGTCTTCCAACCATATTATCCTGGCATCTCAGGAAGCTACCTGAGTAATAGTTGCCCTGACCATTAATGCCCTCTTGTTTTTGCCTTGCTGGAGTTAGACAGGGAGAAATGTTGGGAGTCACTTTCCCTTAAGAAACTAATGGATAAGAGTTTAGATAAATAGCAAACTTCTTATTCTTCCAAGTGGATGATTTTTCTTAGATGTGTTCTTTGCAGTATCTCAGAGGGTTGCCAGCAGGACTGAGCACTGACTGTCCACATAACAACCACCCTCATCGGTGATCTCCTTACTGGCTTACCCCCTGCCCACCTCATCTCCCCATTATGTCATTCTCCAATAATCAACAAACAGGCAAATCCTTCCCTGAGAAAAGACCTTATGCACTGCCCATACATGTAAGTTCTCTCTTGAGTGATTTTTCTGAACAGCAGAACCTGAGCTGGGAATTCCTGCTTGTGATTTATGGGAGAGCTCTCAGGAGAAGAGGGAGGGGAGGGAGGACCCGGTGGGAGCTAAAAACCTAAGCGACAATGTAGTCTCAGGTAGCTACTCAATAAATCTGATCCTACCAGAACTCTATAGTGCACCAGAGACCTGGTTCTACCTTGAAACCCAGAGGTCAGATGTCTGTGACAATGTTTGTGCCAATAGTTAGCAGGTTATTGCCTGAGGTCTATAGAAGGGGGACAGAACACACAACCTCCTCCAGCAAAGGCCCTCCATCCTACTCACCCCAGAGGTCCCAGCCTCCCATTGAAGGTTTGGGCACTTCTCCCAAGAGGCATATTATCAATTCAGGAGAAAATTATCACTTATGATTTGCTGAACATCCGCAGCAGCCAGTACTAGAGGGATTCAACACCACTTTCCTCAGGTGGTGCTGAATCTACAAACTGAATCTTCCTCTACAAACAGGGCAGAGCTCTTTTTCTCTTTCATTTCAATGGACCCAGACAGGTGGTACTAGATGAAGCTAGATGAAGTCTGACCGGTTTATTTCAGTCTATAAAGGAACCCAGACAGGAAAGTAATTATGAAAGAAGCAAGGAAATCACACTGCATGGAGGTGAAAGTAAACTGCCGTCGGAGCTTAGCTAGGAGATGGAGTATTTACAAGTAAGGAATGACAACCCTGGAAGACTGACTAGGAAGCATATTCCAACTAATACTGACATGTCCCCTGAAGGGCTTCAATTATGACAAAATACCCCTTAACTGTGGGGCTTAGACTTCTGTGAGAACTTTTACCACCAGGAATGAGTGCTCCATTTTCTCCCTTACTCAACTCTCCCCCACTCCCACTTCTTGGCCACACACTTCTAATGTTGGAAAATCACGCATTTTGCTGCATTAATTTTTTAAAAACTGGTTTAATTTGTTTTTCTTCTTAAGATTTACATGATTCTTGGCTTTTGAGGTTGTTCTTATTCATTTCTTAACCATCCACTCAAAGATTTCCATTTCATAGCAGACCTTCTGAATAGTTTTAGTCTCCCACAAATTTCAGGGAACTACAGGTCTACAGAAACCATAAGCCAAGAAACTGATGGAAGGTGAGGTGGGGGCTAGGTTGGAAATTATCTGGGACCCAGGCTTCCTTTGCTCTGTTCAGGGGGGAACCAGCCCTGGCTTCCTCAGAGCACTCTCCCTGCCTCTGCCCAGCATGGGGATCCCTCCTCAAGCAACAGAGTAATAGATTTTCCCCATCAGTGCTCATTTCCAATTTCCTGCCTGGACATGAGCCACTCTGAAGCAGCCCTTAATAAGTTGCCCTGTTTAGATCCTACATAAAGGCTTTGTTGTGGAGGCAGATGGCAATTTGAAAATCTATTAAAAGAAATGAAGCTCCTCTTTAACTGTCCCTGCTGACCCTCAGTTTCTGGCCTTCCACGCCATCATTCGAGACAGGGAGAGCACTCTAGGAGCTGGGGAGAGCCGGGATGGGATTGGGGTCCTGGGTGAGCGCAAGGATTCTTGAAGAAGGAGGCACAGATTAAATCTTGATGTGCCTCATCACTTATTTAATCTCTCAAGGTTTCAGTCAGTCATCTTATACCTGACTAGCTCCAAAGACTAGAGGAAAATCATATTTCCTCTTGAGTGAACCATTCCTTTCACACAGCCCAGCCGCTACCACAAAGCCTTCCCTAAAGGTGTCCATAGCCTGGAAGCACCCCTGAATCCTCAGAATTCCTTTGAGACAACCCTTTCCTCTCATGTCTCCTTCCTGAGGCCTCTTGCACCAAGTTTTCTCCCTCAGTTACATATTAATATTTGACTAAGGAGCTTAGAGAAACACAGTGCCCAAGGCCAGGTTCTGCCTTTAAATATCTGACACGAAGCAGTATTTAGCTATTATTTCTTGAGAGGTAGTTATATCTGAATAAGTATTTTGTATGCTGCCAACTTAAATTGCTAAAATAAAGTAAATTAATAAGTAAATTAATACACACACAACTGCTATTTTGATTTAGAACTTTGACCCAATTTGTTTTATTAAAACCACTTTGGCTTACATTCTTTGTGATGTTATTACCTTCAATTAAAAGTCATTCCTAAATATATACTTAAAATAAAAGATTAAATACATATAAATTAACATTTAAAACAAATACTTTCTAAAAAAAGAATCAGACATGAAGGCTATCTGACAGGATGGTGATGGATTTAGGGGTGCAGAGGCAAACTGAGAAGTACTACAAGGAAGGGAGATTTTACCACCCCCTTCCACTCCTTGGGTGATTATCCATATATTAGGTCATTTCATTTCCTCAGTTATTATTCTCACTTTCTCTAAGGAGACTGACATTGCCCAAGGCCACACAGTTAGTAAGTGATGGCATGGGATTAGACTCAAGGCATGCCTGAGTCCCAAACATCTTTGCATTTCACCATTTGCCAGTTAAGTGAAAGTTTTATTATACAATACAGTAGCCCCCAGAGTCAGGGGGCTATTTCATTCACTGCCAAGCACCCAGGACTCAGAACCCCAGGGCAAGAGGGACAGAGACAATCTCACCAAGACCAGTCCCAGTCCAGAATGTGTTCTTTTTCTGGGTGTGAGTCCTGTTGGTTAAAGGACCTAACTACCAGGGGAGAGACATGCCACCAGGGCAGGGGATATCCAGTGATGCCATCAGAAGCATGCTGCATTGTTGTATACCTCTCTTCTGAGTTTGCTCAGGGTAGATGAAGATCCAATCATGTGCTCCTGTCTTTCCTTCCAAAGCTGCACCCTGTTATCTGGCTGGCTAGAGAAGAAGGCTTCCCCACATTTCTATACACTTCTACTTTATACAAAACAAGGCAGATCATTGTATGACTGAAACTCAAACATGAAAGTTTTGTAACTGTAGCTCATGGTGATTCAACTAAAAAAAGAAAGAAAAGAAAAGAAAAGAAAAGAAAAGAAAAGGAAAGGAAAGGAAAGAAAAGAAAAGAAAAGAAAAGGACTCCAGCCATGGAAAAAAAACATAAGACAGAAGACACCAGATTGAATTCCCACATCTCCCAAAAAGGTCATGCAAGCTAGTGGGATGCTTCACCTCTGTGGTACTTCTGTGATGAACCCACTAGGTCCCTTTCAAGGAACTAATCATTAGCCAATGATTACTGCCAGCCTCCAAGGACTGATTCAGTTGGTGACACCCTCCCTCCAAAGTCACACATGTCTCAGAACACCCCATAGTGGGGTATAGACCGACACCGGGACAGACCAATGCAGACTAGGCCCACCTTCACATAGCTCCACTGGGGTCACAGAGATTTCCATAATGCCAGCAGATTAACCCATGGCACCCTCTTTGGACTATGGCTCCCTGGGGATGGGTCTGTGCCCCCCGAGACTAGAGCTCTCTGGAAATGGGACTGGCTCCCCAAGAACAGGGCTGTGCCCCCCTCAGACTGGTGATCCCTGAAGATAGAATTGTGATCCAAATGTGAAGGATTCTACTTTGTAGTCTGGCACACAGGGACACATTGTAGCTGATGAGAGAGCCTTTAAACACACAAGAAAAAGTGCTTAGTATAATGAAAGGGGGTTCCATGTGCTGAAGACAGCAGTAGGGTGCGCGTTCCCCTGCCCGCGGAGAGACAGCAGTGGAAAGCGCTCCTAATTGGGTGGATTCTGTGAGGGTCCCGACCTGAAATAAGACTAGTGAGGTTAGTAAACAGGGGGCCGAAGATGACACATGCCGATCAAGGGCAACTTCATTAACAGCCATGCTGGTTTTATACTATTCTTAGCAGGGGGTTGGTACATAAGTTGTCAATCATCAGGGAAGTGTCTTCTCAGACCAAATAAAGAAAGGTTCAGGGCGTACTTTGGTGGGCTTACAACATTCTCCAAGAGTAGGTTGAGAAATAGTGGGGAGAGGAAGGCAAGGGTTTATCTGGCAGGAGCATCTGTCAGGAGGAATGCACAAGGCTATTAGTGTAGAGGAAGGCACTTTACGGCTTTTTGGGGTCTCTTAGTTAACTGCCCTGGGCTACTTTTACCTCTTGAGTTTAGCTATTTCCTTTGTCACAAGGGCACCTGTGCCTCAGGTCATGCAAAGCTGGTAATGGAATTTTCCGGTTTGTCCAGGGTAAAGGTTTCGGGGTCCTCTTTTGTTCAGGGTCCTGAGCAGTCCCCAACAGTAGGGTGGGGACTGTTAATTATACATCTTGTCCCAAGTACAATGTCCCATATTCTCCACAGAAATATAATTGCTTTATTAACTGAGAGCAGAAAACAGATACACTTAGTTGCAGGTCTGGCACTCTATATACCCTCACCAGGCCCACACACCTGAGGCCAGGTGCACACCAAGAAAGGTAATGCTCCTGAAATAATTTTACCATAAATTATCTCATGGTCAAAGTTTCAGGAACCCCAAAAACTTCCTGCCACCCTTAGTCTGCTTATTTAAACTTCGGGTTTCTTCCAAAATCCTTGAGATCTTTCCCTTAAATTCTTAGTATGAATTTCAGGAACATCCCAAAATATCTGCCAATCTTACTCTACCTCCTACATTTCTTATCTGACCTTGAGTTTCCTTCCAAAGACCTTGGGATCTTTCCCTTAAGTTCCCTAGTATATGTCTGCTTTACACCACGCACACGCACTGTCCTCAACCTGGAGGAACTGGCAGGGCACATACAGCAATGAGGAAGATACAGGAACTTGCCTACAAGTCTGACTCTGCTCACTAGATTGTGAACTCTTGGGTATTGGCCTTCCAATTATAGCCCTCTTTTCCTCCCCTAGATCCTGAAGAAGTAGAGCCCTTTGTTATTTTGTTTTCTAGGTCTTGCCCCACTGAGAACTTCCTATTCATCTTCAGAAGTGTCCTTCTGAGATGTGATTTTATTCTAACTCTTTAACACAGTAGTCTTCTGCCTTTGATCCATAGACTGATACCATCCACAGGTATAGAGAGGTTGAAAAATATTGGTCTACTCTTCTACACTGCTGGTGGTAATGTGGGCTAGTTCAGCCCTTTTGGAAAACAATATGGACGATTCTCAAAAAACTAGAGGTTGAGCTCCCATTTGACCCAGCAATACCACTGCTGGGAATATATCCCAGAAAAGCCAAAAAGTATAGTCGAAATGACATCTGCACTTATATGTTCATCGCAGCACTGTTTACAATAGCCAGAATCTGGAAAAAAAAAACCCGAGTGCCCTAGAACAGATGACTGGTTGAAGAAACTCTGGTACATCTATACAATGGAATACTATGCAGCTGTTAGAAAGAATGAGGTCATGACGTTTGCATATAAGTGGATCAGCATGGAAAGTATCATGCTAAGTGAAATGAGTCAGAAAGAGAGAGACAGACATAGAAAGATTGCACTCATCTGTGGAATATAGAATAATAGACTATAAGACTAACACCCAAGAATAGTAGAAATAAGTACCAGAAGGTTGTCTCCATGGCTTGGAGGCTGGTCTCTCATTCTGGGCAACTCAGAGAAGGGAACACCAAGTAAAATGTGGTTGGAGGTCATGTGGGGGAAAGATGATGCGAGCCAAATATAGACTAGAGACTGAACACAATGGCCACTCAACACCTTTATTGCAAACCACAACACCTAATCAGAGAGAGAGAACAAAAGGGAATACCCTGCCATAGTGGCAGTGGCGGGTGGGGGGAGACGGGACTGGGGAGGGGGGGAGGGATGTTGGGTTTACTGGTGGTGGAGAATGGGCACTGGTGAAGGGATGGGTTATCAAACTTTGTAAGGGAGAAACATGAGCACAAAAATGTATAAATCTGTAACTGTACCCTCACGTTGACTCACTAATTAAAAATAAACTATTAATTAAAAATATATTGGTCTACTGTCTCAGTTATAACTACTGGCCCATGGACTCGTGCATAAGACAAGCGCCAGTCCACGAGTGTAAAAGTTTGAGGAATGCTATTTTAATTTACTCTCTAAGCAACCTAGCTTCTGGATAAAATCATTATTCATTCCATCGCTCTCCTCCACTCAATTTTCTTAAATTTTGAAGTACATGTCCCTGAATACCAACAGGCAATGAAGTCAAACAGGATAATGAAGGAATAATCTAGTTACAAAACTCCATGCCAAGAGAAAGTGCATTTCTGAAACCCAGGGCAGAGTAACAGGAGGCTGCCACCTGGCCGAATGGGCTCTGGGGACAGAGACTCAGTCTGCGGAGACACAGTCTGCCTCTTTCATCCCCAGTCTGAGGGAACAGAATCCTGTCTTCAGAGAGCCCCAGTCTGAGGTGACACAGCCCTGTCCCTAGGGAGATCCAGTCTGAGGATACACAGCCCTGTCCCTAGGGGCCCCAGTCTAAGGAAACAAAGCCCTGTCCTCAGAGAGCCTCAGTCTGAGGGGACATGACTCATACTCAGGGAGCCCCAGTACGAGGAGATCGACCCCATCCTCAGCAAGCCACAGTCTGAGGGGACAGCCATGTCCTAAGGGAGGTTCAGTCTGAGGGGAGACAACTTTGTCCTCAGGGAGCCCCAGTCTGAGGGGAAATGACCCCGTCCTCAGGGAGCCCTAGTCTGAGGGGACACAGTCCTGTCCTCAGGGAGCTCCAGTCTGAGGGGACATGACCCCGTCCTCAGGGAGCCCAAATATGAGGGTACTCAGTCTTCATGGAACCTGTCTGAGAGTTCCACTGCCTCCTTCCCAACCTTGACCTACAGTAAAGGTAATGTTGAAAATCTCTGGATGCTCTGCTATGACCAAAACATAGCACCAAGTCTGTCAGTACTAGTGAACTATAAGGAAGTTTGAAAAACAAGTAACCTCCAGGCCCTTTGAAATCACAGAATGCAAAGAAAGGTTGAGCTTGACATGTGAAGCTGTAGCTCCCTGGGTCTTCTTGGCAATAAAATTTGGCACTCATCACATACAGGCTTGTGTGCACTGAATGGAAAGACCTTAGGCTTGGTCGCATAAAAGTCTGGAGATATTTGCTTGTGCATTTTACAGAGAAAGAAAGGAAGCTCTAAGAGTCCTTAGTATGTGGCAGTCTCAGGATTTGAACCTTGGACTTGTGTCCCAGGCCTGGGCTCTTTCTATGCTACCCAGCCTCTGCCTTGTGGCAGGAGAAAACCTACTGAAATGAGAAGGGATTTCTCCATCATTCTTCCATGTTTCTAGCCACCCTCCTTCCCCACGAAGGTGTCCATATATGCAGTTATGCTCTGTGGACTCTTACTGGGAAAGATGTCATCGCCAAGAACCAAAAAATAACCAAAAAATAACCAAATAACCAAAAAATAAAATAAAAATAAACATCAAAATTCTATAAAATCCCAGGAAAGGAAGGATCTGCCACTCCCACACCCTGCCTTTTCTTTTTGTCAGAGTTTCTGGTATTCTGGCTGCACACAGTCTCCACAGCCCGTGCTCTGGAGAGCAGACCTGAGGGCTGCACACATGGCTGATTCTTCAAAGGCACCGGCGTTTTGTCCCCTTCTGGTCAAATAAAAACAAAATGCTGCTGCTACAAAACCAGCCCATTTCACATTTCATTTTGCCTTAGAAAATGGGAACTGCTGAGGACATGCATTGAGGTCAAGCTTCTTGGGAAATTTTGTGCAGAGATGAGGTAACCTGAACCAGCCGACAATCCATGCTCCTGCTGGTGACTCTCACGTCACTCATTTTTCCTCTCCTGCCTGGCCCCAAGCACCCACCAACACGTGCCCATACATAATTATGCCCAGATTCAGTGTTCCCCGCATGGCAGAGTCACCTCATACGCAGAGACAAATCCAAGGGACTTTCTAAATCCTCATGCTTCAGCCCGTCCCCCTTGACACTCATTTCTAATCACATCCTTAAACTTCGAGCAAGGCACAGTTACAAAGGAAGGGAAGCCATTCATTTATACGGTACAGACCTTCAGTGTTTCTGAGGTTTCCATACAATCATCTTTTATGTGCTATAGTAAAACCACATGCTTATACAGTTTCTCTCCCCAAATCCCAAACATTTTAGCAACATTATCTTATGTAGCACCTGGGGCTTGACAAACAGAGCCCCTAGAGCCTCCAATTGCTTATGCAAACAATTTTGGTTTTTCCAGATGTATCCATTTCCCTTTGAGTTAGCAAAACGCTTTTTTGGAAGATATCGCCTCTCCCCTCCCCCCACCCCTCCACCTGTGGGTAATATTTGCTTCTTAAAAGAATCTCTGCTTTGGCAGTAACAGGGAAGCAATTTTTTTTCTGATTCGTTTTGCAATTCCTGATGAATATCTTGATCTACATCTCTGTGATAGAGCAACAGAATACTGCCTAAAATTAAACCCCGAAGTCAATGCTTTTTCTGCCTCCCACTCATGTTTAAATTTTCTATGTACTTTTAACTCCTTCCTTCTCTTCATTCCCATACTAATTCCCAGGGTTCTGTACTGATAGGACAAAGTGGCTTGTGTATCTCATTTTTATTACCAGTGGCTGCCGACCTCCTCTCACTTGTGAATTCACGGTTGGGCTGCTTCACCTGGCTCCCAACAAGTATCTGTTTTCAATCCATTTGGCACATTTTAGCCCTATAAATCTTCCTTGCATCCTCTCTCCTGCAGAAAGACTGTAGAGGCTGCCCATTGTGTGTGGTAGGCAGAGACAAACCAGAGCTGGTGGCAGGGAATCCTGCCTGCCTGCTATTTTGGGATTTTTTAAAATATATATAACCATGCCCATTTATTTATATAATGCTACCATTTATGGTTGCTTTGGTAACCTAGTCGCAGAGTTCAAAGTTTCCAATATTTACCATCTGTTCCTTTACAAAGTCTGCAGGTTGCTGGTGTATTTGGAAAGTTGATAGTGTTCCTCAGCCCAACACACAGAGGTCCGTGTAATCTGGCTGCCTCCAGTCTCTCTGTCTTCCCTTGTTCATGTTCATCCTCTTCAGTCAAGTTAGAGGCCCCCTCAGATGAACAACCCCCCTAACCATCCCCTTTATTGCTATTCACCCGTCCCCTTTGCCTGGACTTCTCTGTACTGCCCAGCCCCAGATACCTATGAGTTAGTCATCTGAAACTCAGCTCCAGGCAGGACGCTTGGGTGTCCACTGAACCACTATAATTTTCCCTACAAATTCAGCATAGATAAATGTATATGTACATGTATATATATATATTCATTTTAGATTATAAGTTCCTGGACAACACATTTTTAATTTTTTTTTAAATTTTATTGAATCACCGTGAGATAGTTGCAACCTTTCATGTTCGGGTTACAATCTCACAATGATCAAACACCCATCCCTCCACCAGTGCACATTCTCCACCACCAATATTCCGGGTATATCCCCCTTTTCCCACCCTCCCCCTGTCTTTACGGCAGACAATATTCCCCATACTCTCTCTCTACTTTTGGGCATTATAGGTTGCAACATAGACACTGAGAAGTCATCATGTCTGGTCCATTATCTACTTTCAGCATGCATCTCCCATCCCAACTGGTTCCTCCAGCCATCATTTTCTTAGTGATCCCTTCTCTATTCTATCTGATTTCTCCCCTCCACTCATGAAGCAGTCTTCTAGCTATGGGGCAATCCCCCTGGCCATTGTATCTACCGTCCTTGGGTGATGCTACCACACACTCCACAAATGAGTGCAGTCCCTCTATGTCTGTCCCTCTCTTTCTGGCTCATTTCACTTAGCATGATATTCTCCATGTTTATCCATTTATAAGCAAATTTCATGACTTCATCTCTCCTAACAGCTGCATAGTATTCCGTTGTGTAGATGTACCAAAGTTTCTTTAACCAGTCATCTGTTTCAGGGCACTCGGGTTGTTTCCATATTTTGGCTATTGTCAACAGTGCTGCAATGAATATATAGGTACAGATGTCATTTCTACTGTGCTCTTTTGAATCCTCAGGATATATTCCCAGAAGTGGTATTGCACGGTCATATGGAAGCTCAATTTCTAGTTTTTGAAGAATTGTCCATATTGTTTTCCAGAAAGGCTGAACCAGTCGGCATTCCCACCAACAGTGAAAGAGCGTCCCCTTTTCCCCACATCCATGCCAGCATTGGTTGCTTTTATTCTTTTGAATGTGTGCCAGTCTCTGTGGTGTGAGATGATATCTCATTGTTGTTTTGATTTGCATCTCCCCGATGACTAGTGATGTGAAGCATTTTTATGGGGTTTTTTTGGCCATTTGTATTTCTTTTTTGAGGAAACTTTTGTTCATTTCTTCTCCCCATTTTTTGATGGGGTTGGAGGTTTTTTTCTTATACAGTTTTACAAGTATCTTGTATATCCTGAATATTAACCCCTTATCAGGTAGGTATTGGGTAAATATTCTTTCCCATTCTGTGTGCTCTTTCTGTATTTTGGTCACTGTTCCTTTTGAAGTGCAGAAGCTTCTTAGTTTGATGTAGTCCCATGGGGCATACAGATAGGAAAGGAAGAGATCAAGTTATCACTATTTGCAGATGATATGATACTATACGTGGAAAACCCCAAAGACTCTACAGAAAAGCTCCTAGGAACAAGTTGACATAGTAAAGTGGCAGCCTACAAAATCAACACCCAAAAGTCCATGGCTTTCTTATATACAAATAATGAAAGAGAAGAAAGATACATTAAATAAACATTCCCATTCACAATAGTACCTCAGAAAATCAAATATCTTGGAATCAGCTTAACCAAAGAGGCGATGGATCTATACAAGGAAAATTACAAAACACTACTTCAAGAAATAAAGGAGGATGCTAGGAAGTGGAGACACATCCCCTGTTCATGGATAGGAAGGATTAACATTATCAAAATGGCAATACTGCCCAAAGCACTATACAAATTTAATGCACTCCCTATCAGTATACCCATGACATTTTTCAAAGAAATAGACAAAACACTCTTGAAATTTACACGGAACAATAAACCCTCATGAACAGCTAAAGCAATCCGTGGAAAAAAGAAGATGGGTGGTGTCACCTTCCCTAACTTCAAATTCTACTACAAAGCAGTAGTAATTAAAACAGCATGGTATTGGGATAAAAACAGACCTGCAGACCAATGGAACAGAGTTGAATATCCTGTCACAGACCCCCAAATATATGACCATTTAATCTTTGACAAAGGAGAAAGAAATTCAAAGTGGAACAAGGAAAGCCTCTTTAACAAGTGGTGCTGGGAAAACTGGATAACTACCTGAAAAAAATGAACTCTGACCTCTGTCTAATGCCAGACACAAAAGTCAGATCAAAGTGGATCAAAGATCTCAATATCAGACATGAATCCATAAGGTTCATAGAAGAAAATGTAGGCAGAACTCTCCATGATGTTGAAGCTAAAAGCATCTTTAAGGAAGAAACAGCACTGACCATGCAAGTGGAAGCAAACATAAACAACACATTTCTTAAGCATTTTTGTATTTCCAAAACTTTACATTAACTCTGGAATGCCATGCACATAATGAATGAAAGAATGAATGAAACCCAACCTCTTAACCATCTTCCTTAACTCACCCCCTATTCACCCACTGCAATTATTACACTTTATCGGGCTTCAGTGGGCCTTTGTCCACTCTGGCTCTAATCTTACTGCACCTGTCTTCTTCATGTTGGTTTCAGACTATATTCCTCCAAGCCCCTTTCTGCCTGCCCCCCATGGATGTCAGTGGCTCTCAGTGACCCTCACTTGCTTTTCTGCTGTATGACTGGCTTGGATCCTATAGGTGTCTCCTGTCTGGCAGGTGTACATAGGTGCTATGACTTAGGAGTCCTGCTCTAGAATTTGGGCTTCACCATGTTTTAGGTCAATAATCCTTAGATAAGCCAGTGCCTGCAATCCAGTCTCTTTACCCATAAAATGAAAGAACTTAAATGTGCAGCATGGGCTGACATGATGATGGGATCATATGCAAGAACACTCATCATCAGTCTGGGACACTACTAGGTGAATACTTATTCATTTAAGCAACATACCAATTATTCACTATGAACCGTGCAGGCATGAGACAAAAAGCCAAGAGAACAAAACCAAGATCAAATCCCTGCCTTTCTTAGTGATGGATCAGACAATAGACAAGACAAACATGCTACCTGAAGAAAGAGAGGTGCTTGGCATATGTAAAGCAAAGAAGGCATGGGGACTTACTTTGTGAGATGTTACTTTACTTAAAACGTGTTGCTCCCATATGAACCTGATAGGTCTTGTTCTTAGCATTGTGTGATACTTGTGTGCCTATGTGATACTTTATAATGTTAGTTAGTAGAGATAGGCATTTAGTAAAAATACTAGTTGGACAAACAAAAGTAGATAGAAGAAAAGGATTAGACACATGTTCACCATTCTTTAGCAAATTCTCCTGAGCAGGGAGAGCCAGTCATAACTATAGTGTTCTGTCAGGAGGGCAAATGTGGTTGCAGAGGTTGTATGAGCTGAATGAGTAAGAAAGGAATCAATTTGGCTGACATCCATGGACAGTAGATACAAGGGCCAGGGGGATTTTCCCAAAGCTGGAAGACTGCTTCATGAACAGAGGGGAGAAATCAGATGGAATAGAGAAGGGATCACTAAGAAAATGATGGCTGGAGGAACCAGTTGGGATGGGAGATGCATGCCTAAATTAGATGATGGACCAAGCATGATTACCTCTCAGTGTCTGTGTTGCAAGCTATAATGCCCCAAATTAGAGAGTATGGTGAATATTGTCTGCCGTAAAGACAGGGGGTGGGTGGGAAAAGGGGGATATACCCGGAATATTGGTGGTGGGGAATGTGCACTGGTGGAGGGATGGGTGTTTGATCATTGTGAGTTTGTAACCCGAACATGAAAGGTTGTAACTATCTCATGGTGATTCAGTAAAATTTTAAAAAATTAAAAAAACAAAGGAACTCAATTTACAAACAACTAAAGTTAGAAGAGTCATCCAAGCATCTGGACTCATCAGGGCTGCAGCTGTGAGACCCAACTAAGACTTTTGTGAAATCGCCTTTCTAGGAAAAATTTTGGAACTAATTCAAAGGGCTGATCTTGCCACACCATAGTTACAGAAAGGTTTCTGGACATGACAGGTAGGGTGGAGGGTAATAAAGCAGGGAGGATGTGGAGGGATGCACTTTGGGGTTTGGACATTTGTCTACTATTGTTTCTCTTTCTATTCCCACATGTACCACTTCTAGAGAGTTCATCTGATGCTACCATCTGAGTCCATCTTTCAACATCTAACACAGAAATGTAGTCCCAGAACCCATCTGACTTTGCTCCTTTTTTCCCTACAAAGAGCAATTACACCTAGGTGTGAGTCTCAGGCCCTCAAACCTCCAGGACTCACACAAAACAGGAGAAAAAACGCAAATACAGGAATCAGCAAGACATGGTGTGTTGAGGCAGCTAAATAAATTGGAAAAATCCAGAGAGATCAGGGCAAGTCCCCACTCTGAGAGCTCCACTTCTGTGACCTTGCATAAAACTATTCTCAACTAGCTGATTTGTAACATCAAAGGATATCTTAAAGGCAAAATCATAATTCCTCTGTAAACATAAAATGACCTCATATTTAGGATTTTATTTCTCATTAATTAATGAAGAAATCAGCAAGGTATGTCAACAGGTTGAAGGAAGAAGTCAAAGAATACACATATAAGGATTATAAGGATTATCAGAGATAAGATTAAGGTATTTAATATGTATTTCATTTCAGGTACTTAATATAGACCACAATGCTGGTCCATAACCATAGGCAAAAATCAGCTACATCTGCACTAAGTATACTTTATTTGCATTTCAAGGATGAGAGTTATTTGCATTACTATAAGTTTTCCAAGATTTACTGAGTTCTAAATAGTTCAAAGACAGCGAAATGAACAGGCTCGGAAAAAAACCTGATAATCTGGCAGGTGGCACTGTAGAGAAAACCCATCATAATTCTTTGTTTGACACTTGTCCCCCAAACTCCCTATTTCAAAGTCTTTTACAAAAATTCTTACGGTAAAATAAGAGATTATTATTAATGACAATGTATTATCATTATTATTATTATTAATTATTATTAATGACACCTAATCCAGTTCTTGACTGGAAATTCCACTCTTAGCCTCTATCCGATAAACCATTGCATAAACTTTTTAGTGTGTGTGTGGGGAGAAGGTGGAGGGAGGGCTTGGCTGGGGGAAGGGATGTTGCTAAAGAAATGTGTAAACCAGAACTCCAGAATTCAGAGGTGAGAATATTTCCTGGAACAATAAAAGCCTTAGAATGGAGTTAGTCCCTCAGATCTTTTTTTTTCCTTATTTAGAAATAAAGTTTTTTTGGCAAATGACCATTTTCTTTCTTATGTTTTAAATTTTTTAAATTTTTTATTTTATAAAGTAGCTACCAAGAGTATCCCGCCCGCATGGCAGAGCCTAGCAAGCTACCTGTGGTGTATTTGATATGCCAAAAACAGTAACAACAAGTCTCACAATGGAAATGTTACTGGTGCTCGCTCGATAAATCAATGAACAACGGGACGACAGTGCTACAGTGTACTGTTTACAGTGCTACAGTTTACGATATTTGATAACGTTTAATATTCAAACACCAGTGACACCATTTACACCTTCCCACCATTAAATTTCAGATGCTTCCATCCTGATCCCCAACCCCTAACTCAAAGCAGAACTGAAATAATTTATTTTGTATGGTTTGTTATGAAAAACCACTGAAAATGCTCCAAAAAAGTCTCCTTAGAGGAAAAAGTGTGGAGATTGTTGTATTTCACCCAGAGGCCATTAAGCCCAACTTTTATAAGAGATCACTAACATGTTGTTAAAGGTTGAGCCTTGTGTTACTATATAGATAGATAGATATAGTTATAGATATAGATATAGATATATGATAGATGATAGATAGATAGATAGATAGATAGATAGATAGATAGATAGATAGATAGATAGATAGATAGATAGATAGATAGATAGATAGATGTGTATCTGTAAAAAATATTTCCCTCAAGATTGGTTGCCTCTTACTTTAAACTTTATCAAATATGGTGCAGTACTCCTGGTGTATGGGTGGTATGAGGTATAAGTTGTCACAGCCGTGCGGTCCAGAAATACCTTCACTTTTAAAAAAATTAAATCACCATGAGATACAGTTATAAAGCTTTCATATTTCGGTTTCAGTCATAAAATGATCTAACACCATCTCTCCACCAGTGCACGTTCTCTACCACCAATGTCCCCAGTATCCCCCACATCCCACCGCTTCCCCTTCCTCTGTGGCAGGCAGTTTCCCCCATACTCTCTCTCTATGTTGGGGAATTATGGTTTGAAATACAGAAATTGAGAGACTATCACATTTGGTCCTTTATCTACTTTCAGCACACATTTCCCACCCCTAACTATCCAGAGAACAGAAAACTGGTTAAAGAAAATTTGGTACATCTACACAATGGAATACTATGCAGATGTTAGAAAAGATGAAGTCATGAAATTTGCTTATAAGTGGATGGTCATGAAGAATATCATGCTAAGTGAAATGAGTCAGAAATAGAGGGACAGACATAGAATGAATGCACTCATTTGTGGAATATAAAGTAACATAATATGAGACTGACTCTCAAGGACAGTAGAGACAGGGCCAGGAATATTGCTCCATGGTTGGCAGCCTGTGTCATGAGCTGGGGGAGAAGGCAGCTGGGATAGAGAAGGGATCACTGAGTCAATGATGGTTGGAGGAATCCTTCACTTCTGGGTGAGCCTTGTCCAGAGCGTGTGGAGAGCATCTATAACCATGGTGGCAGTTGAGTTCTGGAGGTTTTGGGCTGCCAGGGATGGGTCCCTTGGGGTATAGAGGGGTCTTACCTGCCCCTCTCCCGGCGCCCCAAATGAAACAACCTGTTGTGGGGTCTGGCAGCATGGTTATAGTGTGTGTCGGGTTATGCTCCCTCTTGGGAGAGGACAGTGCAACTCTGGATTGTGACTGATGATGATGTGGCTGATGATTTGGCACCAGCCAGAGGTGACTTTTGGGCATGACTACTGAGTTGTCCGAAGCAAGGGGATATTGGCAGAAGTTCACCATTTCAGTTCCACTGAACCCAGAGTTTTCAGTCACAAAGTCCCACATACCTGGGTCTTCTATTTCCTCAAATTTTACCCCTTCCTTAGCAGTGCTTATCTCAGAGAAATATCAAGTAACCTCAATACCCAGGCCACATCTCTCATTTTCCAATATAGACACTATGCTGTATCTCACTCATAACTCAGGAACCCACCAGCTTACTATTCTGTAGTCATTTCACTTCACAGAAGAAAAGTTCAGAAAGAGAGTAAATAATATGACTGAAGTTATATGACTAGACAATAACATGGCCAGAGTTGTACAAAATCACAAATATCTGATGGAGAATAAAATGCTTACATCTAAGACCCTTGCCTCTCCTCAAAGTCCAAGTTGACTGACTCTTCCGGTGCCTCCAGAAGGCTATGAATCAAAGCAGTGTTTTCTTGAACAGACTTGGGTAGGTCATGCTTATACTACGGATACATTTATTTTATTATGGACCTAATATAGCAAGTTGCTCTGCCTGTGAAATAACTGCCTACATCAGGTTTCTAGTTCCCTCTCTAAACACAGCCCACAAGTATCCCAGGAATGCTGGTTCACAGGCTTCAGAAGATAAAAGAGCTTACCGAGGGATAACTTCAAGGGGGAAACTGTTTGCAGATTGTGGGAGGAACTTGACTCCCACCTTCATGTGGACTCTCCTAGGAAAAGGGAGAAGCTACCTGCAGTGCCCACAGCTGCCATTCTCAGTTTATTCATCTTGCTCCCTCCTCCTGGACTGGGATGTGACTACATGTATCCTACCCTCACCCTTAGAGCTGAGACTCAGAGAAACTTCCAGTAGCCACATAAGTAGTGTGTGAACATCTCTCTCAGTCACAGACTATTAACTGGTGAGTCAGGTTATTCCATCCTGGCTCAGAGAAGTCCAGTGATTCCCTATCGCAGAAGGAGTTTTCTAAATCAAGTCATGTAAGGCAATTTTGTGCATAGAACATACATTAAAGAGTTCTTTTGGGATTGACACTATTAAGGAAGGGACAAGCATGAGAAGAAGTTAAACTTACAGTGCAGGTTCGACCAATGAATGGCAGCTTCAACCAGCCCTACATGGGACTCTGGACAACTCCCATCAAAGAAGTCCCACATTTTCATACCACTTCCCAGCCACTTTCACCTCCACAATCACGGAAGAAAAAACAGGTCTGAAGACTCTCCTTTGCTGGTCCTCCTACTTCTCATTACCCCAGGGCTATGTCACACTTCCAGACAGGACAATGTGACTGTTATCTCATTAATCCTGACTTCATGTCTCCATATCAATGACATATTTCTATATTCCTGTCCCACAGCTCGAGGAACAATATTAGTTCAATGTATTAAGAGAAAGTAATTAAATATTTGTTTCTGGGGTAATTGTATATAAATTGCATGACAATTGAGCTGGTGATGTAATTAGAGAATCTTAATTGGAGACCCTTTTATAATCAATGTTTAATTTGCTAACAACTGTTTTGGCTTAAGAGCAAATTAAATTCCTGTCATTGGCTTTCCTCACCCATTAGATGCAGAGCCAGTCTACTTCCAGGCTGGCTGAAGGAAACCACCCTACTCTCAGCTGGCTATGTGACTGCCAAGAAGTCTTAGACACTCTCAGAAGTCTTAGACTCTCTCCAATTCATTATTTTCAAAGTAGGAACACTGACAGCTGACCCATATTGAGCATCTATAAGGAGACTCAGAAGCTCGTGTGGATATCTCATTATAAGTGGATAATCCATTAAATATATTCCACGCATATGTGGATAATTCATTTTATTGTTCTAAGCACAATTGGGTAAGTCCTTTAGTCCAGAGAGCAATTTATAATTAGGTACTATTCTATAATGTTTATTTTATAGAAGAGGAACTAAAGTGAAATAACTTGTCAAAGGAAGCAGAGGGAAATGGATTTGAGGACTGAGCCTATCCTGTCATCAGGAAAAGCTACCATCTCACACAATTTCTTACTCTTCTTATAATTCACAGGATCTGTATGTACCAATCCTTTAGGTGCCCAAATCCTTCCATGCTGTTGTCATTTATTTCTTTATGGCATAGAGCCCTTTGTATAGCTAAATTCTTGACATTTCCCCTTTCAGATTGATTTTCAATCAGAAATTGATTGTGGGGGAGGATGTTCTTCTGCTTCCCCAGCATCTACAGCACCTTTCTCAATCAAGATCGGCTAGCTAGATGCTGCTGCGGGAGCTGTCTCAGAATTTAAATGGCTTACAGCAATAGAATTTATCTCTTATGCTTCATGTCCAGTTTGGAATTATAAACAATCACATTGCCCAGTTTTCTGAAACTGGAACTTGGATCCATACTATCTTCTCTCTAGGACAAAGGCTGACAGAGAAATTCAATGTCATCAATTCAAGAAAACAAGAAATCACAAGTAAAGAGACGGTTCTTGAAGTTTCTGCTTAAACATGAAAGTTGAAATTCTGGTTCACCTATTCTGGTATTAGCTAGTCATATTAGCAACCACGGAATTCAGTAGATTAGGGCTTTCTATTCTGCTCCAGAAAAGGTGGTCTCCAAATCACGTTACCAAGTCTGACAATGAAATTCAGGGAGAATACCTTTCCCATTCGGAGAGTAGCAAATAGTTTAACAACAAGAGGCCCTATCCCATCTCTCTCCACTTTGTACACTCATTTTCTGTCTTGAGTCCAATCACCATCACCCTGGACTTCTGAACACTAACTCAGTTTAGATTAAGTTTAAGTTCCTTAAACTTCCCCTTTACTGGAATGCTCATTAATACCCTAGAAAGTAGAGCAAAATCATACTTTATAATTTACAGAATCTTCTCACCTGATACTACCATGCCTTCCATCAGAATTTCTCTTTTTATATTTCCCCCCTGCCTCCAAATCCCTGGTTCTCTCAAGCATCCTGAATAATGAAGCCTAGGAGAAAGGGAGCCTCATTTATTAATTGTTCATCTCCCGATTAAGGGCTACAATGGTTGTTAAAGTCCCACTGAAAACAAAATCTAGCCCCTGGCGACCTCAGAAGGAAGCATCTGGAATTATGGAATTGATGTGTAGGATGGACTCCCAATATCCAACTTGGCCTATGGCAGTGATTATATCACTTTTATTTCCTGCCAATCGAGTCAGGATGGGAAGGATTAAGACTTCAAGGAGACAAACGGAATCAGAACCCCCACCGCTGTTACCAGTTCTTTTTATTGTTTTTTTTTAATGAATCACCATGAGATACAGCGTGACAAAATTATTCATAATTGCATTTCAGTCATACAATGTTCCAATCCCCATTCCTCCACCACTGTAATTTCCCAGCACTCGTGTCCCCAGTTTCCTTCCCATCCATCCCCCAATCGCCTCTGACCCCAGTCTACCTCTATGGCAGGCACCTCTCTTCTCTCTCCCTCTTTCTCTTTCTCTCTTTCATTTTAGGCATAATGGTTTGTGACACAAGTGCTGAAAGGTTATCATGTATGTCCCTTTACCTGCTTTCAACACTCAGTTCTTGTCCAGAGTGATAATTTCCAACTAGTATTGTCATAATGGATCCTCCTTAGCTTAACTGCATCCATCTCCCACGCCATTGACCAACCATTGACCAGTCCTCCTGACCTTTATTCCCTGGCATTAGATATTAGTGTCATACTGTATTGTTTTATATCCTACAAATAAATTCAGTCATTCTATATCTGTCCTTCTCCTTCTGACTCATTTCTGATACTCTCCAAGGAGTAAGAAATTTGAAGTGGAGCAAGGAAGGGCTCCTTAACAAGTTGTGCTAGGAAAACTGGACAGCTACATGTAAAAAAAAAGAACTCTGACCTCTACCTAATGCCATGAACAAAAGTCAGATCAAAATGAATTAAAGATCTCAATGTCAGAGCTGAATCCTTAAGATGCATGGAAGAAAACATAGGTAAAACCCTCCATGATGTTGAAGCTAAAGGCACTGACCAAGCAAGTGGAAGCAAAGATTAACAAATGGAATTACATTTAACTAAGAAGCTTCTGCACCTCAAAAGAAATGGCGACCAAGATACAAACACAACCCATGGAATTGAAATACTACTTACCCAGCACCCATCTGATAAGGGGTTGCTTTAAAAAATATACAAGACACTGGTAGAACTCTACAAGTGAAAACATCCAACCCCATCAAAAATGGGGAGAAGAAATGAACAGAAACTTCCTCAAAGAAGAAATTTGAATGGCTAAAAGGCACATGAGAAAATGCTCTTCATCACTAGTCACCAGGGAGATGCAACACCAAATAACAGTGAGATATTATATCAGGTGACCAGTTTCTCAGCTCTCCAACTTTAACCCAGTCTTAGGGTCAATTCCTACTCTCAGCATCTCTCTCTTGCATGCAAGTGGCTCTTTCTTCTTTCTCCCTTTGGTCTTCATTTTGACCCCTTTATAATCACACTCATTCCCACCCTTCATAATTGCCTTTCAATCATCTCCAGTTTTCCTTCATTATCCTCTTTTCCAAGACTTTATCATAAATGATTCTAAGAACAGAATGGCAAAAAATAGAGGGTGAAAAATGGCAAAGTTCCCAAGTGGCAGATGTAGAGTCGGTTTTGCTTTATCTCATTGGCCAGCCTGCCACATAGTAAGTGTTCAATATTTAGGTCCATAATAATTGAACAGTAGAAAGAAGGAATGGATATTTTTCCCCATCAACTCTTCAAGGCCCCTTTTGGTTCTGAGGCTCTATGTGATTCTGTAAACTTCTCACTTCCACATTGGTTTGGGTTACTGACAGGACAACTCAAATAGCAATAAATGTGCAAATGATTTTATACCTAATTGACAAACTAATTGTAGATAAATCACTAGAACCAGGTGGCATCTATTCAAGAGTAATAAGGAAACTCCAGGGTGAAATTGGGGAATTGTCGGCCAAAACATGGAAGTGCTCATTACAATCGAGCGTGGAGCCAGAGAGCAGGGGAAGGCTGCACCTCCACAAAGGATGCTGGGCACTGTTGAACAGAGCCTGGCTGTGAAATTAGGCAAGTTATCCAAATTCAGAATAAAGAGCTTCATCATTCAAATGCTACATGCCCACGAGGAAGGCTACTTTGTTCTGTAAGAGAAATTAATTCCTAGCTAATCTTCTGGAATTATGTGTGGAGAACACATATGGAGTGTGCCAAATTTAAACTAGAGGGGCAAATAAATATAGACTTTCTGGATATTTATGCTAAAATTTATTAAAAATAGAAAGTAAACTGAGTCATCCCAAATTAGCTGTTAGAAGAAATTCTGATTAAAGATTAGAAACCATATGGAACTAAGAGTAATTTATAATCACAAATGTGACCAAGAATAATTCGTAATTAGGGGCCAAAGCAGGTAAGGCTTTCATGTGGCTGACCCAGCTTCAATGTTGGCATCCATATAGGTCACCTGAGCACCACCAGGAGTGATTCCTGAACGCAGAGCCAGTAATAACCCTTGAGTATCTCCAGGTGTGGTCCAAATGGCATCCCCTCCCCAATTTCTGAAAGATACTTTTGAAAAGCTGATCTTTACAATGATTTGGTTAAATTGGTAGAAAAAATGACAGTGTAAGAGGAAATAAACAACTTGTCCTGTGTCAATATGTAGGAGACTCAACCAGAAGGCTGATATCCCAAGTCCCTTTTATGCATTAAATTTTAAAGAAATTTCAGACTTTGGTGCATGTGTAATCGCCAGGGTTGCTAGGAAGCCCCATGGCTCTCTCTTGCCGCCTGCGTTTGGTGGACTCAGGTCACTCGTCTAACTGGGAAAGCCATTGCCATGGGCAGATAAAGGAAGAAATAGGTCGCCAAGCTGGTTGGTGATCACTTGCATTTTATTCCATTCTCTCCACGTGCTTGTTCCAGTCTCACACTGCCCCTCATTCCCGTCTCCTCCTGTCTCTCCTGTTCATCTCTGGGCATGCCATTTCGCTGCTGTGTCTCTCATCTCTCCGTGCGACTGCTCCTGCATTCTTCCCCTACATTCTTCTCCCTCTGTCCCCCTTGCTAGTCTCTCCGCGCTCCATCTTGCTGCCCTGGTTTTCTCTCTCGTGTCTCACCAACTGCCAGCCTTGGGGGTAGATACCATACCCTGTCCTGTAGCACAATCAACATATCAAAAGCCCTTCCTTATCATGGATCAGTCTCAAGGGAGGGAAATACCACCTAGGGTTGTTTCCTCTCCTTAGTCCAATAACTTAATTAACATCTTAATTAACATCTAAATTCTACTTCTTAATATTGGTCATTTTGTATGGACACAGTAAGAGATACATTAAGCTTATAGGATTGCTGTCCTGGGGTCATCTGTCTGTAGATCTCAGACTACGGTGCTCAGGCCATATTAATCTTTCCTAACCCTAGCAGGGTCCTAATCTAGATGTTACTTTTTGGATCATGACAGAATTTGTCCATGACCATGATCTTAACTTATAGTTAAGCACTATGACGCTTTGGCCAGGCCCATTTCAATGCCAGGATAGCTCACAACTTGCCCTGGGTCCATCCAGTCCCTCATCAGGACCCTGCTTTTGGGGTGTGAGGACCTAAGGGCAATTGAGGCTTAAGTTGAGAGAACAGATGTCCACGAGTGAATATCATTCGGAGTCAATGAACTCCCAAGTTACAAAAGCAGGGCACTGACTGTATCCCTGTGTCTATACAAAAAGGACATTGCTCTGAATTAACTATGCAAAGTACTTAAGAAGAAGGGAAAAGTAATACTTACAAGTTAACAGAGTCTGATCAGGAGATGAAGGAGATTCACTGCTTGGGAAAGCAGAGTCCAAAGATAGAAGTTACAAGTAAACACAGAGGAATAGGAGCACTGTGATTGGAGTAACCCAATAAACCTAAACTCCCTGTGGCAAGGCAGAAAGGACAAACCAATGTTATCCTACAGGTACACGTGTTATTTAATTAAATATTCTATTTTATCATAATAAAGTAGATGTATTAGGTATTCATTGCTTGATGCTATGTAGCAAACTCAAAACTTATTGGCCAGAGAGATAGTACAGCAGGTAAGGCTCTTGCTTTGCATGTGGCTCAATCAGGTTCAATCCCTTGTACTTTAGAAGGTGTCCTATGCTTGCCAGGAGTGATTCTTGAGTGCAGAGCCAGGAGTAAGGCCCAAGTACAGCCAGATGTGGCCTCAAAACCAAGGGGAAAAGGTAAAAAACAATTGCTTGTATCACTTGTATCACTGTCATTCCGTTGCTCATTGATTTGCTTGAGGGGGCAAATCATTCTTCATGTTCATTCCAGGAACCTGAAGAGCCTCATTCAAGGTCTTGACAAAGAAGTCAGACCATCTCTTAGGTGGATGGCCAGGCGTTCTTTTGGCATCTTGTGGAATCCAGTCGGTAACAGCTCTAGTCCAGCTGTCATCTCCAAATCGCATTACATATCCAGCCCATCTGATTTTTTTTCTTTTTTTTTCTTTTTTTTCTTTTTTTTTATTTATTTATTTTTTTAATTTATTTATTTTTAATTAGAGAATCACCGTGAGGGTACAGTTACAGATTTATACACTTTTGTGCTTATACTTCCCTCATACAAAGTTTGGGAACCCATCCCTTCACCAGTGCCCATTCTCCACCACCCGTAAACCCAGTGTCCCTCCCACCCTCCCCAATCCCATCTCCCCCCCACCCCACCCTGCCACTGTGGCAAGGCATTCCCTTCTGTTTTCTCTCTCTAATTAGCTGTTGTGGTTTGCAATAAAGGTGTTGAGTGGCCGCTGTGCTCAGTCTCTAGCCCTCATTCAGCCCGCAACTCCCTTCCCCCACATGGCCTTCGACTACAATGTAGTTGGTGATCGCTTCTCTGAGTTGACCTTTCCCCGGAACGTGAGGCCAGCCTCGAAGCCATGGAGTCAACCTCCTGGTACTTATTTCTACAGTTCTTGGGTGTTAGTCTCCCACTCTGTTATTCTATATACCATAGATGAGTGCAATCTTTCTATGTCTGTCTCTCTCTTTCTGACTCATTTCACTCAGCATGAAACTTTTCATGCCCATCCACTTGACTACAAAATTCTTGACCTCCTTTTTTCTAACAGCTGCATAGTATTCCATTGTATAGATGTACCAAAGTTTCCTCAACCAGTCATCCGTTCTGGGGCATTCGGGTTTTTTCCAGATTCTGGCTATTGTAAACAGTGCTGCGATGAACATACATGTGCAGATGTTGTTTCGATTGTACTTTTTTGCCTCTCTGGGATATATTCCCAGCAGTGGTATTGCCCATCTGATTTTTGAGTCTTGGCGAATGAGGCAGTGTTCCTGATTCTTGATCATCAATGGAGGTTAGAACTCTGGACGTTTTCTTTCACTTGAGTGAAATGTGGTACTCCAAGCATGGCTCTTTCGATTCCTCTTTGGGTGACTTGAATAGAGTTCTCAACCTGTTTTCGTAGGGCCCAGGTCTCTGAGGCATATGTTAGTGCAGGAAGAATGGTGGAGTTGAAAAGATGTGCCCAGAGCCGAAGGTTCTTCATCCTCTTAACAACTTCTTTGACACTCTTGAAGGCGTTCCACGCTGCTCTCTTCCAGCCTTGCAGTTCTGGTGCCAAGTTATTCATCATGTTGAGTTCTGGACCTAGGTACACATAGCTGCTGCATTTGGAGATGTTTGGTGCATTGAGGGCAAATGGAACATTAAGAACTAGTTGAAGTTGGCCAGTATTCATGCTGCTTGGCTAATGTTTTGTGTTATTAGAACAATTTCATCAGCAAAGTGGAGGTGGTATAGCTGCCAACCGTCTATCTTCACTCCCATTCCTTCCCATTCTAGTTGTTGCATGACGTCCTTGAGGGTGGCACTGAAGAGTTTCGATGAAATGGTGTCACCCTGCTGAACTCTTCTCTACGTCGACAATCACTTCCTTGTAGAATGGTGAGATCCTGGTGGTGAATCCATGATACAGCTCATGGAGGATCTGATGTACTGAGTGTGAATGCCCTGTTTGGTTAGGGCTTTGATGACCGCTTCAACAGAATCAAAGGCCTTCTTTAAATCAATGATTAGACAGAGCGGCATCTTGAACTCTTGTGAAACCTTGATGAGCTTGAACTTGGTCACCTTGTGGAAATGGTCGATTGTGCTGAACCCTTTTTGGAACCCACATGGGTTTCTCGCATGGTTGTCCTTTGTCTAGTGTTCTGCCAATCCTATTCAGGATGACTCAAGTAAACAACTACTAGATGACAGACAACAGGCAGATTGGGCAATAGTTGCCGATGTCGTGGATGTCTTCCTTCTTGTACAACAGAACAGTCCTGCTGGTTTTCCATTAGGATGGAACCTAGCATTCAGACAGGTTGAAGAACCGAGCCAGTGTATTGATGAGTACTGACAGCAGATTCTTCAGGTGTTTGGGTCTGACCTTGTCTGGACCAAGTACTTTATGCTTCTTTACCAACGAAGTGGCATGTAGGATTTCGGAAGGGATAACGTTGAGAACGACATATCCGTCCTGCAGAATTTGGTATGTGGGCAGGTGGACGTGGCTATCGAGGAGATCCGAGTAGAAGTAGTGGATAACCTTTACCATTGCCCTTCTGGAAGATGTGATAGGTCCATCAGGATGTCGGAGGGCAGTCCTCTTGGTCTTATAGTTGGCAAAGGAGAAGCCTGCCTGTCCACCTGTAAAAACCAATAACAAAAAAGTTTGCCAAATAAAAAAAAAACAGTACCAGTTAACAGTAAGCACATACCAGTATCAGTCCACAGTAAGCACCATAGCAAATGGGTGGGCTACTTTGTTTGCATAACTGGGTTTTTCTCAATGTTGTCTAGGCTAGGCTCACTGATTCATTTTTACTCTGCTCCACAGGTCTCTTCTTGCAGACTAACCTAGACAAAGTGGAAAAATAGGATGAATATTTCCTAGAACCTAGACTTCGAGCAAGCAAGCCATCAGCTACCTGGCCAAATCCAGAGTTAAGCTGACTTGTCAGGATATCCTTCCCATGGAGAGAGGTCGCTGCAACATTACACACACAGCAGAGGACAAAGACAATTCCAAAATCAGTGAAGGAGGCAACTCAGTATCATCCTCACCTAATAAATGACTCAGCTTTTAGTGAGACTGAATAGAAAGCAGAATATTTCTATTTATTCATCTCTATGTAGGTACTCTACAGCCCTCTAAATGGATAGAAATGGGGCCGAATTTTTAGCATGGGTCTAGCTGTTAGGACTGACTAGATTTATCTGGAGGTAATCACACAACTTCAAATGACTGTATTAAACAAGCTGTACTCAACTGTTGTGCAAACTGTGGGTGAGGCTTCTCTCCCCCAAATACTCAAATGTCCATAAACATGTTTTGACATTTGAATCAGACAAGGAAGCAAGAAAATGTCTCATTTCCACCTCCTAAGTATCATATGAATAGATGGTGTATATGTGTATAAGAGAGACAGACAGAAAGATGGACAGACAGGCAGACAGACAGAAAGAGGGAGCAGAGAATACTTCATGCCAGAACCCTGACTGCAAGTAAAAATAAGTTTATAACTTTCTGACTTTATAGTGAAGTAGTAGAAATTATTTATCTTGCACTATTTTCACACTAGGGCTGGAGCGATAGTGCAGTGGGTAAGGCCTTGCACACAGCTGATCAGGGTTTGATTCCTCCATCTCTCTTGGAGAGCCCGGCAAGCTACCTGTGGTGTATTTGATATGCCAAAAACAGTAACAAGTCTCACAATGGAGACGTTACTGGTGCCCACTTGAGCAAATCAATGAGCAATGATTTGCAATGAGCAATGGAATGACAGTGACAGTAGAAATTGAGAATGAATGCTAATGACATATTTTCTCTATGTATTATCCTTTGTTAAAAATAGAGATTCCTAAAAGAGAAGAAAGAAAAAAATGAGGAAAAAGTATTTTTACAAAGTTTTACAGAGTTACAAAAGTGTATAATCATGCTACATAGACTGACTATATTCCACCCATGTAATCCTTCAATGTAATGGTTTTGAAGGTGAAGTTATTAGTTAAGAGAGTAAACTTTATGAAAAAGATTGTACTTTTTTATAAAAAGCTTCCCATTTCTTCTGTCATATGAGGCCACAGTAGAATGATGGTCATATATGAATCAGGAAGCTCTCACCAGATGCTGAATCTGTTAGCATCTTAATCTTGAACTGCCCAGACTCCAGAAAGCTACTCAGTATGTTCTATTCTGTAAAATAGCCCTAACAAGTTAAGGCGCATAGATCTGAAGAATCATGGCTTTGTGGCAAAACTATAAAGTGCTAAGGGCTCAGGTTATTTTATTTATTTATTTATATATTTTAGCTAATTTTTTTAACTTTTTATTTTATAAGGTAGTTCACAATATTTGATTACATTTAATATTTAAACACCAATCCCACTACTACTATGCCTTCCCACCACCATATTTGGTATATTTCTATCCCAAGCCCCAATCCCTGTCCCAAAGCTCAACCGAAATAATATGTTTTGTATTGTCTGTTACGAAAAACCACTGAAAATGCTACAAAAAAGTATCCATAAAGGAAACTGTGTGAAGATTGTTCTATTTTGGCAAGGGCCATTAAGACATTGTTTAGGATATCAATAACTTGTTGAGTGATGTGAGCTTTCTTATATATATCAGAAAATATGTATATGCATATATATATATTTCCCTCTATGATCGATTGCCTACTATTTTAACCCCATCAAATGTGGTGTGATACTCTTGGATAATGGGTAGGAAATATCTTATGGTGTATTGCACAGACGCAAATGCGTCCATGTGGTTCAGAAACACGTTCACTCTTGCGTGAGGCTCAGCCCAGGGCTCAGGTTATTTTTGCTCTCTCTATTCCTCTCCTTTCTTCCTTTATTATTCCTTTACTTTTTAAAAAAAAATTTTATTAAATCACCATGTGGAAAGTTACAAAGTTCTCAGGTTTATATGTCAGTTATACAATATTCAAACACCCATCCCTTCACCAGTGCCCATATTCCACCACCAGAAACCCCAGTATACCCCCTGCCCCTACCCCCTACCCCCTACTGTATAACTAATGAATTTCACTTCATTTTTTCTTTACCTTGATTACATTCCATAATTCAACACAAAACTCACTATAGTTGACATAACTCTCTCTCTCTTTTTTTTTCTTTTTCCTTTTCCCCTTTTTTTTTTCTTTTTCCCCCTCATCCCCCTTCCTGCGCCTCATAGTATGGTGTACGCCACGCCACGTTGGCCAACGTGGGGCTTTTGCTTAGTTCACAGTCCAGAGAGGTGGCTGCTACATTAAAAACCTTCAATATTTCAACAAAAACTTACTGTTATTATTTGGAGTTTCCCCCCCAAGTCAGACCTATTCAAATGGAACCGTTTCACATTGCTGACAATTATAAATGTTAAGTCGCGCGGACTCAGCAGCGTCTGCGCGGTTTTGGATTTCTGTATAAAGTCCAGGAAAAATTCTGCCAGAAAATACATAGCCCAGCTCACAGTCCCAGTGCATTGCTGTAAGAAGTCTCTGAATTCAAAGTCTGTAGGCGCAGAGGGTCCGATTCGTGCTCAGCGGCTCCGGGTTTATCTGGGCCGAGGGCGTGCCGGTTACGCCCCCTTCCCATGAGTTCCTGGGAGCCCCCAAAGTAAAATCCGAATACCTGTGGGTCTGGAGTCACAGAAGATGGCGCCTGCCACATGGGTGCCGCCAGCCCGCCGCTTTCCGTGCAGGAAGACAGGGTGGGGAGGAAAAAAAATCCACCCCCGGCAGCACAGAGTTGTAGCCCAGTTTGGTGTCCCAGTGCATCGTTCTCGGATGCTGCGCTGGATGCCCGAATGTGTTACATCTTTGGAATCAAAGTCTTTAGGCGCAGAGGGTCCTATTCCTTTACTTTTAAAAAACTTTTTAATTAAATCACTGTAAGACAAACCCTTACAAAGTTGTTCATGATTTTTCTAGCACCAGTGTCCCCAGTTTCCCTCCCATCAACACCCCCGTGCTTTTCTCCTTCTCCTTCTCCTCCTTCTCCTTCTCCTCCTTCTCCTTCTCCTTCTCCTTCTCCTTCTCCTTCTCCTTCTCCTTCTCCTTCTCCTTCTCCTTCTCCTTCTCCTTCTCCTTCTCCTTCTCCTTCTCCTCCTCCTCCTCCTCCTCCTGTTCCTCCTTCTCCTCCTTCTTTTTCTCCTCCTCCTCCTCCTCCTCCTCCTCCTCCTCCTCCTCCTCCTCCTTCTTCTTCTTCTTCTTCTTCTTCTTCTTCTTCTTCTTCTTCTTCTTCTTCTTCTTCTTCTTCTTCTTCTTCTTCTCCTCCTCCTCCTCCTCCTCCTCTTCCTCCTCCTCCTCCTCCTCCTCCTCCTCCTCCTCCTCCTTCTTCTTCTTCTTCTTCTTCTTCTTCTTCTTCTTCTTCTTCTTCTTCTTCTTCTTCTTCTTCTTCTTCTTCTTCTTCTACTCTCTCTCTCCCTCTCTCCGTCCTTCTGAGCTTGTGGTTTGCAATACAAATATTGGCCAATTTTGGAAGGTTAACAGGTATATCCCTTTACCTACTTTTAACACTCAATTCCTGTCCAGCATTATCATTTCCAGCTATTGTTGTCATACTGGTCCCTACTCTATCTTATTTCCCCTTCCCCACCTCCCCCCACACACACTTGTTTACAACCATTAACCAGTTCTCCTAGTCCCTGTTTTCCCTGGCCATGGATATTAGTCTTCTAATATTATACATAGTAAATCATATATTAATATAGCACTTCACTGTAGCACTGTCATCCCATTGCTCATTGATTTGCTTGAGTGGGCACCAGTAACGTCTCCATTGTGAGACTTATTGTTACTGTTTTTGGCATACCGAATAAGCCACAGGTAGCTTGCCAGGCTCTGCCACACCTGGGATACTCTCGGTAGCTTTCCACGCTCTCTGAGAGGGAAGGAGGAATTGAACCCAGGTCAGCTGCATGCAAGTCAAATGCTCTACCTGCTGTGCTATGGCTCCAGTCCATATATTAATATATAATATGTTAATATATAATATATAGTATATATATCCCACAAATGAATGCAGTCATTCCATATATGTCCCTCTCCTTCTGACTCATATCATTCAGCATGATACTTTCTATGTCCATCCATTTATACACAAATTTTATTACTTCATTTTCCCTAACAGCTGTATAGTATTCTATTGTTTGGATGTGCCATAATTTCTTTATCCATTCGCCTGTTCTCAGGCACTCAGGTTGTTTTCAGATTCTGACTATTGTGAATATTGCTGCAATCAACATAGGAGTACAGATGATATTTCTGCTGTTTGTTTTTGGGTGCCCAAGTTATATTACCAGAAGTTATATTGCAGGATAATATGGAAGTGCAATTTCTAGTTTTTTGAGGAATGTCCATATTGTTTTCCAAAAAGGCTGGACCAGTCAGCATTCCCAACAACAACAAACCTCTAATGCCATGCACAAAAGTCAGATAAAATAGACCTTAAATCCATAAGGTACATTGAAGAAAATGTAGACAAAAGCCTCCATGATATTAAAGCTGAAGGTATCTTCAAAGATGAAACAAATAAATAAATGGTACAATGCTAAACTAAGAAGCTTCTGCACCTCAAAAGAAACAGTGATCAGGATACAAAGACAGCCTATGGAATGGGGAAGTTTATTCACCCAAACCCTTCTGATAAGAGATTAGTATCAAAGATATATAAGGCACTGGTTGAATTCTACAAGAATAAAACATCCAACCACATCAAAATATTGGGTGAAGAAATGAACAGAAACTTCATCAAAGAAGAAATTCAAATGGCTAAAAAATGTTCTTCATCACCAATCATCAGGGAGATACAGATCAAAACAACAATGAGATATCATCTCACACCACAGAGACTGGCACACATCCAGAAGAACAAAAGCAACCAGTGCTGGAGAGATGTGGGGAGAAAGAAACTCCTTTTTTCTTTATAGGAGATGTCATTTGACTTGATTTCATTGAGTGTGGTGGACTGCCTGTGCATAGGTCACTAACTACTCCTTCCTTAAAGAGAGCCATAGAGCCGTGAAGATGCTGATGTGAAACACTATGATCCTTCCTTGCCCACCTACTTGGGACTTTCTGCACCTTGGAAAGAAGCAAATAAATATGTAGGCACAATTATTAAGTGTAATTACATTGTTACTTATAGGTTCAATTAAATACTCTGGAAATTTTTATAATGTAATTTGAGGTGTGATGTGTGCAGCAACTGGCATTAACCTTTAATCATAGCTCTTTCCCTTCTGAATGTGGTAATGACCCTATTAATTAGTAATGAAATGATTAAATAGGAATAGAAGCCAACAGATCATGATTCCTCTTAACTTGCTCTTCTCCTAAGATTTTACGATAGCCTTCCAATCACTCTCCCCAGAGAACTAGATCTCAGGATGTCAGTGTGTTTATGAGGGGGGTGATCCTGAACCTTCTGCAGTACCTTCTCTCCCAGAGGCACTGGGTAGAGAAGAAGAGAGTATGTGCATTGTGTAATTGGGATATACTATGCCCATTCTTGTAGTGTATATTTGCTCTTAGGGCAATGGAGTCCTACTAGGTACCAGATTTGAAGACAAAATGAGATGCTACATTTTCTTTTTGAAATTATTTTCAGCTCTGTCCATTCCCTCTCTTGATTGTATACTTATACCTCCCTACACCCTCATTGTGATTCCATCACATCCACTTGTATCTTTGATTTGATCCAGACCTACTGGGTCCTGACAGATATATGGAATCAGGTAATGAAATAAGAGAATGAAATAAAATATCAGGATCTTGAAAACATTATAAAACTTGGCCATGAACTTCTGTTACAACCATGGACCTGTCTATACTACCATCACACTATAGTAGGGAGAATAAAAAGGTTGAGGTGGCACTAAAAGGAGGACTGTCAAACCATCTGATGGTGTCATGGAGGACTTCTGGGAGAAGGTAACATCACTGCTGAGTCAGTCAGCCTCAGTGAGTTGAACAAAAGAAGAAACAGGTTGGGGGAGGTATTCCAAGTATAGGCTATCTCATGAGCTAGGGTATAAAACAACTTCTAGGTGTATAAAGCATCCTCTATATCTTTCATCTAGTAGAACATCACATATAGTACCACATACCAAGTAGTTTATGAGTATTGATAGAAAACACCAAATTCTTATTGTGTGGCACCCTCCTCCAGTCCCTAATTTTTGCATCTGATTTTGATTTAGTTTCTTTCTATGACTACTATGAACTCTTGTGCCTCTTATCATGGTCTCTGGACAAAATCTCATGGTTCCCTTCAGTAGTTCCTACTAGGGTCCCCTATATTCTTCCAATAACTAGCTTGATCCCACCAGTTAGCCCGGCCCTTTTGTTGCATGTAAAGAGAATTTGGAATAAGTACACACGCATATATATAAGCAGACATATCCAAGGCTGTTCAGTCACCCAGCTACCTATCACAAACCTTTGGTCAATGTTTATCTTCCATATTCCTTCCTATGAGTCCTTCATGACTGAAAAGACTTATAGGAAGTTTCTAATTTTAGTTGAAATATGAGAGGTTAGCTGCAATGGCTGAGATGATAAGTAATAATGGCTTAAGCAACACCAGAATTTATTTTGAGAACCTGGAATTAAGATAATGTTTTAGGTATATTCCTAGCTTATGCCTGACTTGGGTTCAATTCCCAACTGTAAGTGGTACCATGAGCATCCCTGGGTGCACATCTGGCTTAGAAATCCCCAAGCATGTCTAGGTGTGACCCCCAAGGTACCCAGACACTACCAAGGTTACTCAGTTACCCTCCACATTGCAGGGACTGAGTAGTATTGAATCTTCAGGCTCTGTACATTGGCCTCCAAAGTGGCCAAGTCACTTTTTGGGACCCTGATGCTCCTGAACACCACTGAGGAGGCCCCTACCCAAATTAATTTTTTTTCTCACATAAAAGTCTCAATGATGGATCCAGAGAGACAGCACAGAGTAAAGGTCTTGCCTCATATATGGTTGAACCCAGTTTGATATCCAGCACCTTATAAGGCCCCCAAGTATTGCCAGGAGTGTTCAGTGAGCACAGAACAAGGAACAAGCCCTGAGAATCCCTGGGTGAGGCCCAAATACCACTCACACCCCCGAAAATATGAAGTTTCAATTATTTCTAATTGGCAGCTTGTTGGTTCTGTAACAGGTTTCCAGATTCCTTTCATTTTGTGTTCTAGGTTTTTGGGTTTTATTTGTTTTGGAGCCTCACTTGGTACTCAAGGCTTACTCCTGGGTCTGTGCTTGGAGATCACTCCTGGTTGTGTTCAGCTGCCGGGGATTGAACCCTGGTCAGTTTCATGCAAGACAAGCACTTTATTGACTGTATTATCTCTCCAGCCCTATTTTTTGACTCCTAACATTCAGTTTCCCGTTTCACAGCCCAGAGAACGGCCAAGTTCTTGCCCTCACAGGAAATGTAGGCTTGGTTCTTTTTATTTATTTATTTATTTATTTATTTATTTATTTATTTATTTATTTATCTATCTATTTATTTGCTCATTTTTGTGGGAACCACTTCTGATGTTTTTGGCAGGAAGGAGGGGACATAAGGTGTCAGGGATCAAACCCTGGGCCAGGGTCATACAGGGCAAGTCTCTCCCACTTGAGACTCATCCCCAGACCAGGGCCCATCCTCTTAAAAAATTAATCTATAATTTTTTCAAATCACTCCTATGTTCAAGCCACACATCAGCACTTATCAGCACTTATCAGTCACTAGATGAAAACAGGTGATAAGAAATGTATTCTGGAAGCCATGTGTACATTTTCTCTCTTCCCTTTTGTTTTTGTAATGACTGGGGATTGCACAGTTGGTAGTACTTATCCCCACTGGACATTTTATCTAAAAGTAAAAAATGAGTTTTGGGAGACATGGAATAAATTGTCACAAATTCTTTCTAAATCTTTAGCTCTGAGCCTTTCTGAATGTACTCGGTGAGACAGGAAGCCTATGGCCGCTCAGATTCTCCAACCCTCACTTCAATCAGACTGTATGGCACAGGGGCCAGGGCACTAGTACAGCAGATAGGACTCTTGCCTTGCACATGACTCACCAAGATTCGATTCTCAGTCCCATATATGTTCTCCTGAGCCCCACAAAGAAGTGAACCCTGAGCAGAGTCAGAAGTAGCTCTGAGTACTGCCAGATACTCAGAGTGAGGCAGAAGCAGTGGTGGCGGGTCTCTCTCTGTGTTCATTCACAATTCCCAGGTTCTCTAATATTTTCAAGAATGAAAATATTAAATAATATAGATGCTCAGACTCAGAGTTGGAAAATAGAAAGGTTTATTGGAAAGCAGGACAGAGAAAAATAGGAGTTCACCAAGTGGGGAAGGAACTTAGAATAGGACTAAGGTCAAAAGGAGTTTTGTGTAACCCCTTTTAAAGGCTCTCTGATCAAGTGAATTTCTTATCAATTGACAAATGTTGCAGAGAATGCAAGGAAGTTACAAGTTAAAGATTCTTCCTGTAGATCCTTTTTTGGTGGAAATTGGGATCTTTACATTTCTTTTCAATTGACAAATGTTCCAGAGGAAGTCACTGGTTTGTCTTTCTAGCCATTTGCCTCAGGCATTGCAGGCTCCCTGTGAACCTAAACTTCAGGACAGGATTTTATGGTTCTGGGTAATTCTTGGGTTAAGACAGGAAAATGGGGATGAAATATGTGTTCGGGTGGATGGGAGAGAGATGAAGCATAGCAAAAGAAAACTGTGGCTTCCTTTTTTCACTGGCAAGAGGAAACTGAGGCTGCCTCCTTCAGTATAACCCCAAAATAATGTATTGTACAGTTCTAAGTAAATCTGAGGGCTTGAAAATTGATTAGGCTTTCCATGGTTAAAGAGAGACAAGTTATGGGTATAACTGATGGCAATAAATGTTGAACATGGGAAACTTTATAGAAAAGGATGCACATATAAGGCTTCAGAGATTTAGAACATGGCTCATTCTTTCTGAAAGGATGGGAGCAGGCTTCATGGAGGAGATGCAGTTAGAAATAGGCTTGACGGTCTGATATGAGTGATAAACTAAGACATGGGGGTTTACATCTCTTAATAGAGCTTTTAGGAAGGAATACAAGTCATATACTTAGTTGAGAAACCAGATTTCTACCTGACTTTGGAGCTCATGGCAATGTTGTTCACTACACAGGAATAACAAAATTTGGACTGTATCCTGTCTGAGCAATATGGGTATATAAGTATAGCCCTGACCTCAAAAGTTTTATAATCTTATCAGTACTTAGTATGGCAGTTGGCAATTGAATGTGTCAATAATAATTAGCTATTATTTATATTGTCAAGGAGGGAGGATTAAGAATAAAGAACCTCTCTATTCTAAGTGCTTAAAAATAGCTAAGACCATCCAGAAAGAGAAGAAATTCTTATGGATTGTTATTTCTTATGGTGGGTGGGTTGAAATTTCAGGTGTTCCTTGAAGGACTTTGAAGTGGCTCTCAAAAAATTTCAGGAGAAATACTGGCAGGAATGAAGGAATTTTGTAACTTTAGAAGACAAAGGTGTGTTAGTTTGGATTCCTCCAAAGCAGACTGAGAATTTGTGTCTAAGTAGTTTCCAAGAGAAGTGATTACAGAGAGCAAGACCTAGAGAAGGGGAAGGAAGAAAGGAGAACAAGTCTAGAGTGTGCTGCTAACTTGTCCTGTTACCTGCGCTCTTCTACATGATCTTGATGTCGGTGGGCCCCACTGGTGATTTATGTGAAGCAGGGAGGAGAAGAGAAAGACGGTCACTTTCTCCCAATCTACTTCTGCCACCCAGGACCCAGGGTTACTGACTTCTTGTCTCACCTCTCAGAAAAGAATTTCAGGAGTATTAATTGTTACCGCTTTGTAGTAGAGTTTAAGGTTGGGGAGGGTGATGCCTCCCATCATCTTTTTCCCAAGAATTGTTTTAGCTATCCGTGGGCGTTTATTGTTCCATATAAATTTCAGGATTGCTTGCTCTGCTTCTTTGAAGAATGCCATGGGTATCCCTATAGGGATCGCGTTAAATCTGTATAATGCTTTTGGGAGTATTGCCATTTTGACAATGTTTATTCTAACAGTATGGACGATTCTCAAAAAACTAGAGGTTGAGCTCCCATTTGACCCAGCAATACCACTGCTGGGAATATATCCCAGAAAAGCCAAAAAGTATAGTCGAAGTGACATATGCACTTATATGTTCACCGCAGCACTGTTTACAATAGCCAGAATCTGGAAAAAACCCGAGTGCCCTAGAACAGATGACTGGTTGAAGAAACTCTGGTACATCTATACAATGGAATACTATGCAGCTGTTAGAAAAAAGGAGGTCATGACGTTTGCATATAAGTGGATCAACATGGAAAGTATCATGCTAAGTGAAATGAGTCAGAAAGAGAGAGACAGATATAGAAAGATTGCACTCATCTGTGGAATATAGAATAATAGACTATAAGACTAACGCCCAAGAATAGTAGAAATAAGTACCAGGAGATTGTTTCCATGGCTTGGAGGCTGGTCTCTCATTCTGGGTAACTCAGGGAAGGGACCACCAAGTAAAATGTGGTTGGAGGTCATGTGGGGGAAGGGTGATGCGGGCCGAATACAGACTAGAGACTGAACACAATGGCCACTCAACACCTTTATTGCAAACCACAACACCTAATCAGAGAGAGAGAACAAAAGGGAATTCCCTGCCATAGTGGCAGGGTGGGGTGGGGGGAGACGGGACTGGGGAGGGGGGAGGGATGTTGGGTTTACTGGTGGTGGAGAATGGGCACTGGTGAAGGGATGGGTTATCGAACTTTGTATGGGGGAAACATGAGCACAAAGATGTATGGATCTGTAACTGTACCCTCATGATGACTCTCTAATTAAAAATTAACTAATAAAAAAAATTAAAAAATAAAAGATAGACCAATTTAAAAAAAAAAAAGAATTTCAGGAGTAGACAAGCAGCGAAGTAAAACAGATTTTATTTGGAGATTTTGAAGGGGAAGAAGGGAAAGTGGTAGGGAGTAGAGAGTAAAGTCTTCAAGAGTGGGTGGGGGCTTTTCCGAGAACAGTGAGAGCCCTACACACATCCCAGCATTAGATATGAAAGCATGGAAGTACACGTGTCAAGAGGGGAGATGGGAGTACTGCACGTGCTCAGTCACTGTGGGCAAAAGCAGTACAAGGGCTCAGGCAGCATGTGCATGCCCTTCCTTTGTTCAAGGTAGTTTTTATAGTTGTTGTTTTTTTTTTTCAACCTGCCCCAAGGTGAGACTTCTACCTAGGTAAAAGTCCATTGCTAAGGAGTTTGCCAAGTGAGGTAGGGTTGGGAGTGGTGATGGCCCTTGAAATTCTTATTGTGGTATTTTGTTTCTGCTGGAGTTTCTCTGGGAGAGGAATCCAGCCGTTTCTGGGTCTGTTGCTGGCTCTAGAAGAGTCTTATCAGGTCTGCAAGGCTGGTTTTCGCAACTTGAGGGCTATCACTTCCCAGGAAATTTACTGCCATTGACTTGGGAGGGGGACTTCCCTATCTGCCTGCCTGCCTACATCAATCTGATAACACAAGGAGCTACTTTCTGTTCCACATCATCCTCTTGACCAGCAAATGGTCAGTGAAAGTGCCCAGTGGGTTCCTATAAGTGTCCCATGACTTGGTGTCAGAAAAGTCCCAGGACAGGAATGCAGAATGTGCAACACAAGGTAAAGTGAGGTGCCTGGGCAACAAATAAAGGAAGCCTGTTTGTGGATTTGAATACCAAAGCTAAGGGGCCTAAGATCAAGACATGGTGAGAGGTTATAATGGAAAGTGGTGCCTGGAAAGTAAACTTAAGTTATGCCTCAATAAATTTAAAGAATTCTGCTGTATGAGAGCATCTTATGTGTCTACAGAACTACAACATTGAGTCATCACATGGGAAAGGAGGAGGAGGGAAAAAAGAGGAGGGGAGAGGGCAGGGACAGCAGAGCCAGAGAGGAATGTGAGGATGTATGTGTGATGTGCTGACTTCATGATTTACAATAAAATGCTTTGAATGAGGAGACTAGTCTGTGTAACTGCAAGGATGAAAATCTTTCAGAATTCCTAGAGCCAACACTATCATCGAGGTGTACCCTCATACAACATCTGGAAGACAAGACACTTCATATGAAAGTTTACACAAAATTATATAAATATGATGTCAAAGGTCTGGGGCATGGTCCACTTGGAAAGAACAGCATTCCATATGAAACCCTGGGAGTTGGAAGAAAGAAGGCAGCATGTTCATAAGAGCCAAGCGTGACTGCACACTTCTGTATTGTCCAGGCACTGTTCTAAGCCCTTCATATGGGTAAACTTAATTCTCCAAATAGTCATACTAGAGGCTGATAACTGGCCAAAGGGAGGACACTGGTCCCAAACAGTATCTGTGAAGGAGACACTGAAGTGATGTCAGAGTTAGAGGAGGTGCAAGGAGTAACAGAAGACATTCCCATCAAGAGCAGCACGAATAGCCCCATAGAGGAAACAACCTTTACCCTGAACACCTACACTTTGTGAAGCTGATCCCCAGAGTGACCTTGCTTTTCTTCTAATTCATTTCAACAGTTAATTATCCAACTGAACAAGGCATTTCTTGGCTCCTAGCATCATTTCTAAATTTAATGTCTCTCAATAACATATTACTAGTTATGTCAACTCACTGTAACTGAAAATCAACTTAGAGCCCATGCAGACTTGTTCTGTGACCAGGGTAGGCTCTGCTCCGCTAAGCCTGTCAAGGCTCATCTGCTGGGGTTTTCCATAGGTCCTGGAAAGGTCCTCATTTCCCTCATCCATGATTTGAAATGGAGCCTCTTAGAAGCTCATGCTCTGTATCCTATTTTTTTTTTTTGCTTTTTGTTAAAAAGAAACCAAATGTTTAAAAAATGTGGAGGCGGGGGAGAGGGTGGGCAGTCACATAAGGAAAGCCTCTCTGGGAAAGAGTGGTCCTGTGGGGAGGACATCAAGGGAGAGTAAAAGAACTGAGTTTTGTTCTCAGTTGGAACATTAGATGACGCATGAACCATTTATATTTATTTTTACTTACAGGTTTATTTCCTAAGGTGCAAAACGCACAGGTGTATGATGAATGTGCTGATTGGTATTTGTTCAGAAACTCATTGTCTCAAAATTTTGGTCAGTGGTGGATACTGAGTAAGTGGTAATTCCAGAGCTAGACTTTGAATACACAAATATTGAAAGTACCAGGAAATTTTGTTGTTTGAGAGGGAAAAAAAAATGTTTAAATGAGCACTCATTTAGACTCCAAAATAGATGTTTTGTTCATAAAATTTTATTTTCTCATCAAACATGATGTCGTGCTGCTCTAGGTTCAGGGAATACTACCTTGAGCCAGATAAAGTTCCTGACCTTACAGAAATTAGTCTAGGTAGGAAGTGTTGTTACATAAATAATTGCAAACTAATGAGTTCTAGGAAGCCAAAACTTAAGAACCATGTGGAGGTAGGCCCTGGTTTGATCTGGTGTAAAATGTGGAGAGGCTTAGAGGAAGTGACAGAGTTTTCAGGCCATGAAGGATAAGTTTAAAACACTTATCCTTGGTGGGGGGGAGAGAATTTCGGGGATCAGTTATTTTTTTATCTCCCCCCCAAAGTATAGTAAAGACAGGAATATAAGATCAGATCAGTGACCATCTATATGTTGGGGAGTTGCTGAATAGGTTTAAATAGCTAGGAGGATTAGAACTGCTTTTAAAATGTCACTCTGACTTGAGTGAGGAGAAAGGGTACAGAAGAACATAATCAGATTCTGAAAGACATTGCAAACGATAGAGTTGTGCCAGAGAACTTCTTTTCAACACTTCTGATTCACACTCAAACCTACTCCAGGAAGCAGACCTGAACAATACTCACAGTAGAAACAATCAACCTATTTCACTTGTGACCTTAAACTTAAGTTGCATCCCAGAATCACAACTTTATAAATTGTTTCTGTTAAATTATTAACAAATTCCTAGTTTGTTAATAGTTTTTGTCCTGTCCTCCCATCTCTGTCCTGCCATGATCCAGATTATCAGTGATGGTAGCACCTAAGGTGGCAACTCTGGTGTTGGTGAGTAATAGACAAATTCAAGAGATAAGTAGGAGGGAATTACGTTTTCTTGTTTTCTATGCATTACATCATACACCTATGCCCATGACTTACTCCTGACTCTGAGCTCAAGGGATTGCTCCTGGTGGCGCTTAGGGCAGAGAAAACAGATTGAATCCATGTTGACTGCATACAAGGCAAGGACCTTACCTACTGTATACTCTCTCTCTCTCTCTCTCTCTCTCTCTCTCTCTCTCTCTCTCTCTCTGTCTGTCTCTCTCCCTCTCTCTCTCTGGCCCATTGTTTAACTTTTTAAAAATAAACATTGGGTATTAGTTCGCTTGTCTTAGGTTCCTCTGTGAAGCAGAAAATAATAAAGAAGTGCAGGCAATTTCTTGGAATATTCCATGCAAGAAAAGGGGAGAGGGTATAAGAATAGAAAGTAAGAATCTTCAGACTGGAGTGTAGGGCTGACCTGAGAAAGGACAGTAGGAAGAAAAGGTTAGGTTTGAAAAGTATCGTAATAGAATGCAACTCTGCAAAACTTTTGCCCTAGACACTTAGCTATTAAAAAGAAATACTACATGGTGCAGGAATATCTCTTATCTTACCCCTACTATATCTTCATTGGCTGGGATCACTCTGGAAAAGACTGTGGTACAAACATCCTCTGGATTTCTAAGGCAGATGCTTGAACTTGAAATGAGTTCTGGAACACAAGATTGACACAGTTCTCCAGCTAGATGGAATGTTCCTTGGGGACCTGAAAAAAATACTAGGGATATCTTGATAATTCAGTGATTTCTATAAGGAACTCAAAAATTGGAAAGAATTTGGGTTGGGATGTAAGGATGCCCAAACATAATGCAGTGAGGAAGGGCTGAAGAGACACTACAAAAGGTAAGTCACTTGCCTGGAGTAAGCCCTAACAGCTGCTGAGGGTGGTTCAAAATCCAATCCAAACCAAAACAAACAGAAAATGTGTGGGAAGGGTGACTCCATATCTATGTCTTGTTTGATGATTTTGCAATGACTAGATTATGCCTGCTTTGTATCTCATGAACTCTAACACCAGCTAATGAGGGCTGTCCTCATGGACTGGGGAGGAGATGTAGATTGCCCCACAAAAAGAGAGGTGTGCACATGTTCCTCGGTGACAATAAGAATCAGAAAATTTTGGATAAAATTTTCAATTCTGCAGCAGAGTCATCATGAGCTTTGAGCAAATTAACTTTTCTCATACTAAGGATTCCTCACTAAAACAAGAATTAATTGAACTATGAGTCAAACTATAGTTCATAGACAATAATTTTATTTATTTATTTCATTTTAAGAATTTTAAATACTGTATTGAATAAATTGTTTTTTTTCCACCAAAACTCACTTGTCAAAACCTGTGATTATCAGTGTGATCATGTTTGGCAGTCAGGCCCTTGAAGGATGTTAGTTCACAAACGTGGAGCTCTAGTGGTTTGTGTCCTAATAAAGGAAAAGTCCTAGATGGACTCCTCACTCCTCCTACCAGGTGAGAACATAGTGAAAAACTGCATCTGTGAATCAAAGAGAAGATTCTTACACAAAAGGGTTTTCTCATTTCCAAAACTGTGAGAAATAAATTTCTTTTGTCTAAATGATATATAATCTGTGGCATTTAGTCATAATATCCTGAGTATATTAATACATACACCATAAATAGTCAGTCCATATATGTAAGTAAGAAACAGTCTAAGAGAAGTTGAGTATTACATACATTAAAGGCTTGGAGTTAGAAATCAATTTAATTACAAATTACACTTAATCACTTTAATTCAAAGACATAGTGCAGTACATATGTCCCCACAGTCTTTACATAGATACAAGAGTGAAAGTTACTATCTAAGATTTCTAACTTCTCTGTGATTACCAGTGTCATTCTCTTAATTTAATAAATTGTTTCTCTCATCTTCTTTCAAAATATTTCAGACACAAGTCAGGGACACAAGAAAGCTGCTCCCGGGGCTGGAGCAATAGCACAGCGGGTAGGGCATTTGCCTTGCACGAGGCCAACCCAGCTTCTATTCCCAGCATCCCATATGGTCCCCTGAGCACTGCAGGGGTAATTTCTGAGTGCAGAGCCAGGAGAAACCCCTGAACATTGCCAGGTATGACCCAAAAAACAAAAAAAAAAAAAAAAAAAAAAGAAAAGAAAGAAAGCTGTTCCTCTTGTTACTCACTTCTCTTGCTCCTCACTCTTCAATTACTCTTTCTCTTGTAGTATTTATCTCTTGGGCTCACTTCTTCACAAAAAAACCTTTTTTTGTGAAGTCCACATATTTTTTTTACTTTGTCATGATCTAACATTTATTGTTTGCATTATTAGTTTTATAGATGCTACAAACTCAGATTTTAATTTAACTGATATACTTATCTATATCTTTCATGAAGATATATTTTAATTATAATTTGAAACAAATTTTATTGATTTACTATTAGTTTACAAACTAAGCTACAACATTTGGGGACTACAACCTCATCAGGTGCTTAAGCCTCATGGCAGATGCCCATTGACATGGCAACCTCTCTAGTCACACATTCTTCTTATTCCCGGCTCCTTTATATCTGTAAGAATCAATATTAATCATCATTTGTGTTGCATTCTGCAAGTTTTCTTGCTTTAGTCATTTATATTCTATGTGGGTGAAATCATCCAGTAATTGTCTTCCTGGAAGAGTCTCTTGGCTGTCCTGTCCTCCGTGCCTGGCTGTCTTCACTGGGTACCCTCAGAGAGGGTAGGTTGAGTTTCTCTCCCTGCCCCAAGCAGAGTCCCTGCAGCCAAATACCTCCAGAACCCTGCCACAGTCATGTTCAAGGCCCCTTTCCACAAGTTCAGATGAACCTCACGTATGAAGGAACCGGCAGAGGAACCCAGGTGTGTGGGCTGAGATCTCCAAGCCTGTTTGGATTGGGACTGGGCCTCTTCTGCCCAGATCCCCCATTTTCCAGTAGCTTAGCAGACACACCCAGAAACAGTCCCCTGCACCCACCTGGCGCTGTGTAATTCCATCAATGGCCAACATCCAGATACTATAAACCAAGTTCTTGGAAGCTTATAACCTACTTCTTCTCGGAGAACCATTGGGAAGGATGAGTAAAGAGAGACTTCTAAAATCTCAGGGCTAGAATGTATGAAGACATTACTGAGACCACTCGAGAAAATCTACAATCAATGAGAATTATCAATGAGAGATGATGACGACGACGATGATGATGATGATGATGATTGTCTTCCTGACTAATTTCACTTAACTTAGTCACCTTAGCATTATCTATGTTACTGCAAAAGGCACAATTTCAATTTTTAAATTCAAAAATAGCATTCCTTTGAGTGTATTTTTCACATTTCCTTTAAATATGTGTAAGCCATATATTGATGGACTAATTCAGGCTTATTCAGGCTGAATCCGTGTATTAACTTTTATGACAAATGCTGTAATAGACATAGAAGAGCAACTTCCCTTTCAAATGAATAAAAAGTTTTCATCTATACTTGCCCCTCTATGCTGCTAATTTCTTTGACTCCATTGAAAAGGGTATTGCTTGGACCCAGATATTGAGGGACTTGGGTGATGGTGACCTGGTGAAAGAACTTACCAAATAGCAAGATTTTTAGATAAGAGCAAAATAGTTGTTTATTAGAAAGTACATAAGTCATGATGTGTAAACATTCCATAAGGCCTATGGGTGACATGAAGACTTGGTGAAGGGTGGAGTTATAAATTAGCAGAAATTCTGTTACTAGGCAAAATAAGCAGGACTCAAAAGAAGAGCAAGGAAGATTGCCACCAGTGGTTTCAAGAAAGGTATAAACCTGGGGCTGGAGTGATAGCCCAGCAGGTAGGGCATTTGCCTTGCATGTGACCGACCTGAGTTTGATTCCCAGCATCACATATGGTCCCCTGAGCACTGCCAGGAGTAATTCCTGAGTGCAGGGCCAGGATTAATCCCTGTGCATTGCCAGTGTGACCCAAAAAGCAAAGCAAGAAGAAAAGAAGGAAGGAAAGAAAGAAAGAAGGAAGGAAGGAAGGAAGGAAGGAAGGAAGGAAGGAAGGAAGGAAGGAAGGAAGGAAGGAAGGAAAGAAAGAAAGAAAGAAAGAAAGAAAGAAAGAAAGAAAGAAAGAAAGAAAGAAAGAAAGAAAGAAAGAAAGAAAGAAAAAAGAAAGGAAGGAAGGAAGGAAGGAAGGAAGGAAGGAAGGAAGGAAGGAAGGAAGGAAGGAAGGAAGGGAGAGAAAGAGAGAAAGAAAGAAAGAAAGAAAGAAAGAAAGAAAGAAAGAAAGAAAGAAAGAAAGAAAGAAAGAAAGAAAGAAAGAAAGAGAAAGAGAGAGAAAGATAGAAGAAAAGAAAGAGAGAGAGAAAGAGAGAGAAAGAAAGAAAGAAAGAAAGAAAGAAAGAAAGAAAGAAAGAAAGAAGGAAGGAAGGAAGGAAGGAAGGAAGGAAGGAAGGAAGGAAGGAAGGAAGGAAGGAAGGAAGGAAGGAAAGAAGGAAGGAAGGAAGGAAGGAAGAAAGAAAGAAAGAAAGAAAGAAAGAAAGAAAGAAAGAAAGAAAGAAAGAAAGAAAGAAAGAAAGAAAGAAAGAAAGGAAGGAAGGAAGGAAGGAAGGAAGGGAGAGAAAGAGAGAAAGAAAGAAAGAAAGAAAGAAAGAAAGAAAGAAAGAAAGAAAGAAAGAAAGAAAGAAAGAAAGAAAGAAAGAAAGAGAGAGAAAGATAGAAGAAAAGAAAGAGAGAGAGAAAGAGAGAGAAAGAAAGAAAGAAAGAAAGAAAGAAAGAAAGAAAGAAAGAAAGAAAGAAAGAAAGGAAGGAAGGAAGGAAGGAAGGAAGGAAGGAAGGAAGGAAGGAAGGAAGGAAGGAAGGAAGGAAGGAAGGAAGGAAGGAAGGAAGGGAGAGAAGGAAGGAAGGAAGAAAGAAAGAAAGAAAGAAAGAAAGAAAGAAAGAAAGAAAGAAAGAAAGAAAGAAAGAAAGAAAGAAAGAAAGAAAGAAAGAAAGAAAGAAAGAAAGAAAGAAAGAAAGAAAGAAAGAAAGGGAGGCAGGCATAAACCGGTAATCTACTGGAAATTGGCAAACTAGTTTGTCGAGGAGTTTTCACTTTGTGCCCTCCTAGATATCTATTCTCCCCAACCTATAGGTCTTCCCTTTCCCCTCTTCTAAGACATTCTCCTTTGCTGGGTCATACTCTAAAGACATCTGATTAATTGTTGACCTGAATTCATATTCCAATACAACTATAGTTAAATGCCACAAGAAAGGCAAGGGAATTTAAAGGACACAATCTATTCCACCTGAATCAAAAACAATTTCCAAGAACACAGTTTAATAGCCACAATTAATATAATGCTACTGATGAACCCTGTGAAATGTCCTTATCCTTGTTCTTGATGCCTAGAGACTTCAAAGGTCCTCCAAAATGAGTAAAGTCTTTGGATGTAGTTCTTTATTTCTAGTTATGATCAGATGCAGGAATAACTTGAGAATTTTGTGATAAAGATTCTCTTGACAGTTTTGTTTCCCTCCCGGGGCTTGAGAACCCTATTAAGGTCTTGAAAACAAGATTTTTCCCCATCCAAAGTTAGCAGTCAGTGTGTTCACGAGCCCAAAGGTGGGCATATGCTATTGGCAAGGTCAGACACATTTTCTCTGCTTAACTTTTTTCTCTACCAACCTCAAGAAATCCTTTCATAAAATATCCACTATCTGGGGCTGTGGCTGGAACTTAGTAGTAGAGTACTTGCCTTGCATGAAAGAGGCTCTGGGTTCAATCCCCAACATTTTTTAAAAAGGCCATTACAAGGCACAGACATGGGGGCTAGTATTGTAGTAACAGCCCTTACTCTTTCCCATAAGAAAGAGTAGGTAAGGGGACAAACATGAACCTGTTTTGCAAACCATAATGCCCCAAAGTGGGGAGGGGGGGAAAGTGCCTGCCATAGATGCAGGCTGAGGCAGTGATGGTGGGAGGGAAACTGGAGATACTGATGGTGGAAAATGTACACTGACATGAAGGAATAGGTGTTGGAATATTATATGACTGAGATGCAATCATGAACAACTTTGTAACTCATGGTGATTCAATTAAAAAATTTAATATAAAAAAGAATGGGGGGCTAGAGAGCTAGCACAGCTGGTAGGGTATTTGCCTTGCACTCCCTGCATCCCATATGGTCCCCTTAACACCACCAGGGATAATTCTTGAGTGAAGAGCCAGGAGTGACCCCTGTGCATCGCCAGGTATGACCCAAAAAGAAACAAAAAAAGAATGAGGGATCTAAATGGTTCATTCTATGAAAGGTACAAGAAAATGGGTACAGACCCCTTTAACAGTCATCTCTTGGGATGTTTTCCAAAAATCCCACTGGAAGATGCTTTGGTTGGGTAACTTTTCTCCACATCATGAGTTCTATGCTTGCTGAATATCATATTTCTAAACTTACCTATCCTTCCAATGAGCTGGATTCATGTATTGTCTCTAACAGTTGCTGTCTAGCTTGGCCAGAGACGAACATCTCTCAGTGGACTTGGTAAAACAAATTTCTGACAGAGAAGGTGAGGTGGGTGGGGACAAAGTGCCAAAACACACCAGTACAAAAGGAAATTCCCTGATACTAACAGTGCTACTGGATATAAGGTCTTTGACCCCTTTGCTCAAAGTATGTTCCTAGTTATCTGTAGCATTAGTATCACTAGAAACATGCTGTGAATGCAGAATCTCAGACCTGACCCAGACTACTGTATCGGAATTTACATTTTAACAAGATCCCCCTGAGATTTATGTGCACAGTAACATAAAAGCAGTAGTTATACAGATTCAGGAAAACTCTCAAGTTCTAGGTAAGCAGAGAATTTGAAACAAGAAAAAAAGGACCACTCTCCCAACCCTATCATGGTTATAATAGGAAACCAACATTTTCAGTAGAACTGCACACTAACATACCTATTACTACTCTAAGTGACAATAGTCACCACCTCTTCCAGGCCCCAATTGTAGATAATGTTTTCCAGGGAGGTTATCCAAGGTGTGAGATTATAACTTCACTCTTGGTGCCTCTGCTTCTCCACAGACACTCAACCTGCAACAACTGCACCAGAACTCTAGCGGGTCGTCAGTTCCTTCTTGGAGCAATAGTTTCAGGCATCCATTAACTTGATTTTCTTCCAGAATCTTCTAGAAACCAATTACAATCCTATAAGATTAGTTTGTCTTTATGATGTGTCATTATGCACTATAGCACTGTAGCACTGTCCTCCCGTTGTTCACGGGCACCAGCAACATCTCCATTGTGAGACTTATTGTTATTGAGAAGGTGGGAGGCTTACAGTAGAATGGAGGAGAGGCTGAAGAGAGTATGAATGTTCTGTGTGCTAATTTTCAAAGAATACTGTTAATAATCTGCTATTTATGTGTCAGGGAATGAGAAGGCACAATAGCAACAATCTTCCACATAACAAGAACTCCAAAGCATCACCTTGAGCAACACAGGATTCTCTCGTGTGCAGGAGCGTTACCCTAAAAGGAGAAAATAGGCTGTTCAGAGAAAGATAAGGTTCCTTCTAAAGGCCTGGGGGCTTTCGTCAATACTTTCCATCCCACTTAACTTCCCATTTGGTCTCAATATGCCTGTGTTGCTTAGGCTTTGATCTACATCTGTGTTAAATTTACTTTTTCTCTTGTAGAGCAAGTGAATGATAACAGTGTACATTGTTGCTTATATAGTATTATAATATGTATCATTTAACTATATAGACAATGATTATAATATTTAGTATTGTGTTAGTCACTATTAGAACTCCCTTCTATGTTAGCTCCTTTAAATTTCACTGTAATGCGGGAGCCTAAGTACTAATCTCACTTTACATTTCCATTTTAATCATGAAGAATCTGTAGAGATTCTACAACTTGAGCAAGGTCACATGACCAATGAACCACAGAGTTATCTATACCCTGATTTTGCATGTTTAAGTGTAACAGTATCCTAATTACCAAGTTCTCCAAGACTATTTATGTCTTTTCCAGGTAGGACTTGAAATTGTCATGTACAGATTAGAGAGGATGAAAATCTCTGTCTTTATCACTGACATTATTTTCCCTGATATTGTGCACCATATTTATGAAGTTATTTCTAGATCTCATGGAAGTTCAAAAATTTCTTTTTTTTTCAGAATATTAGGTGCCATTTATTAAGCATAGTTATACACATCACTAAATACCTCATAGCATCCCTAAAAAGTAATGTCACACATAGAGGAAAGTAAGTCCCCTGAGTACAAATTGCTTACTCATATCCTCCAGTTTGTTTTAAAAAACAAAAAAAGAAAAGAAAAGAAAAGAAAAAAGAAGAAAAACTGGGATAGAAACCCATATGTTCAAACTTCATGGATACGTACCTTCCTTACATATCCACGTGTCTAAAGTGACATTTTTTATCTGAACTTTAATTTTTAAAGCACCATGATTTACAGGTATTTCTAGTTGGGTTTTAGACATACAATGTTTCATTCCCAATCCTATTATCAGTGTCAACTTCCCTCCACCAGTGTTTCCGAGGTTTCGTGTCCTTCCCCCAACCTGCAGCATACCATCTGGACAGGGACCTTTTTAAAGTTTGGTTAGTAAGTTTGGGTCTCAGGATTTCAGTCCTATTGACTCTGCGGCTTTGATATTTAGCTCTATCATTCATTAGCATCACCCATGTAAATTGACCCTTGTCCTTGTTGCTTCTCATCTGTCTCTTCTGTCTCTTCTCCCTCTTCCTTCTCTCATCTTCTCTCTTCCTTATACTTTTACATAAGAAGTGATCTAGGCAAAACTCCTTTGAAAACATTAGATTTCTTCATCCACTTACTCTGGATATCACATATAATTGATAACACCCTATGTTGATTCTTCTTTGGGCTTACTTCATTTAACACGATATCTTTTATTTCCAATCATTTTGCAACAAATTGCACTATTTCATCATCCCTTACCAATGTGTAGTATTCCATTGTGTATAATATAGCACATTTTTATTTTCCATGTTCCACTGATCTGTTGTCGTACACCTATGTCCATTCCAAATCTTAGCCATTGTGCTGAGTGCTGCAATGAACAGTGGTGTTCATACGTCCTTTTGAAAGAATGTTTTTCTGTTCTGTGAGTAGTTACCCAAAGGTGGAATTCCTGTATCATATGCCAGCTCAATTTCAAGCTTACTGAGAACCCTCCGTACTGTTTTCCATCTGAGTTAAACCAGACAACAGTCCCTCCAGCAGTGAAAGGGAGCTCCTTTTTTTTTTTAATTTTTTATTAGTTTACTTTTAATTAGAGAGTCATCGTGAGGGTACAGTTACAGATCCATACATCTTTGTGCTCATGCTTCCCCCATATAAAGTTCAATAACTCATCCCTTCACCAGTGCCCATTCTCCACCACCCGTAAACCCAACATCCCTCCCCCCCTCCCCAGTCCCGTCTCCCCCCACCCCACCCTGCCACTATGGCAGGGAATTCCCTTTTGTTCTCTCTCTCTGATTAGGTGTTGTGGTTTGCAATAAAGGTGTTGAGTGGCCAATGTGTTCAGTCCTACTCTACATTCAGCACGCGTCACCCTTCCCCCGCATGACCTCCAACCACATTTTACTTGGTGGTCCCTTCCCTGAGTTACCCAGAATGAGAGACCAGCCAGGGAGCTCCTTTTTCACAAATTTCTTCCAACACAGAGTATTCCCATTATTTTCAAAATGTGCCATTCTCACTGGTGTGAGATGGTTCTCATTGTCATCTTGATTTGGGTTTCCCTAGTAATAAGTGATGATGAGCATTTGCCATGTGCCTTCTGGCCATCTGTTGGATTTCCTCATAGAAGTCCCTGTTCATTTCTTCTCATAAGTTTTTGATGAGAGTTTTGGATATTTTTTGTAGCTGCATATGGAGAGTACTTACATATCCTGGATATCAACCCATTATCTGAAGTGTTGATGGAAAATGTTTTCTTCCATTCAGTGAGCTGTCTTTTAATTTTACTTATTTATTTATTTATTTATTTTTAATTTTAAATTTTTTATTGAATCACCATGTGGAAAGTTACAAAGTTTTTAGGTTTAAATTAGGGTTGCCTCCTTAGCGCAGTAGGCAGCGCGTCAGTCTTATAATAAAAAATTTCTTAATGTCATTACCATATCCAACTCTGAAGCTAAAGAGAAATCATTGAAAAAGGCAGACCTTGTTTAATTTCTCTGTAGCAATCTCTTCCTTTTTCTTCTTTCATCATCTAATCAAGAAATTTTTCTATTATATCTTGTATAATTCAGAAATATCTTGTATAATGCACTCAAGGTACATTAAAGCCCTCAATTTTAGACTTGAATCTATAAAATACATTGTGAAAAACAGCAAAAATTTCCAGGATATGGACTTTAGCAGTGTCTTCAATGACTTAAATTCATTGGTCCATTGACAAACACAATTGAAACAAAAATAAGCCAGTGGGATAACATTAAACAAAAAGCAATAAATAGAACTACATTAAATGGCAAAAGACATTCAGGGTAATATAAAAAGACACTCTAGTGAATGGGACATAGTATCTGTATGTAATACATCAGACAAAGAGCTAATATATAAGCTATATAAATAACTCACAGAACTAAACAACAGCAAACAGTAATCCCTCCAAAAATTGGGAAAGGAGGTAAACAGACATTTCCCTGAAAAAGATATGTGGATGGCCAGAAGGCATGTAAAAATGTTCATAATCACTTACCAGGAAGTGCAAATCAAAACAATGAGATCACCTTACAACACTGAGAATTCTCTCTCTCTCTCTCTCTCTCTCTCTCTCTCTCTCTCTCTCTCTCTCTGTTTGTCTGTCTCTCTCTCTCTCGGTGTATGCAAAAGACTTAAAACAACCTTGTTGACTTGATGCAGTATAAATGGACTTTCACTGTTGGCGCAAATATTATCTGGTTCAGCGTCTATGGAAAACAGTATAGAAATTCACCAAAGAAATTTAGAACACCGATAAGACCCAGAAATTTCATTTTTAGCCTATACTCCCCAAATGAGTTTGGTCACTGTGTGGATATGGTTTATCGTGCTGAATCCCCTTTGGAACCCGGCTTGCTCACATGGTTGTCCTTCGTCTAGTGTTCTGCCTATTCTATTCAGGATGACATGAGTGAACAACTTGTAGACGACAGACAGCAGGCAGATTGGGCGATAGTTGCCGATGTCGTGGATGTCTTCCTTCTTGGACAACAGAACGGTCCTACTGGTGTTCCACTGGGACGGAACCTTGCATTCAGAAAGGTAGCGTGTGAAGAGTCGGGCCAGTGTATTGGTGAGTACTGGCGGCAGATTCTTCAGGTGTTTGGGTCTGACCTTGTCTGGACCAGGTGCTGTACGCGTCTTTACCAGCAAAATGGCATGTCGGATTTCAGAAGGGAGAACGTTGGGATATCCATCCTATGGAATTTGGTATGTGGGCAGGTGGACATGGCTGTCAAAGAGATCTGAGTAGAAGATGTGAATAATTTTCTCCATTGCCTTTCTGGAGGATGTGATAGATCCATTGGGACATCGGAGGGCAGTCATCTTGGTCTTGTAGTTGGCGAAGGACAGGCAAGCATTGCGAATACTTTTCCTGGCTTCTGCTGCACTGGCCAACACTGCTGCTCTTCTCTCTTTGAGGCCTTCCTTTATCGCATCTCTGCACAGCTTTGTGAGCTCGGACGTTAGCTTGTGGTTGCCTGAGGCTCAAACCAAACCACGTTGACGAATTAGCTCGAGAGTTTCCGAAGACAGGCGTCTGTTTGTGGCTTTCTCACTCTCGACATTCTTCGCACAGACATGGAGGTGCTGAACCACTCGATTGTATTCCTCGTCCATGTTGTAAAGGACGGCATCTTCCCACGTTGCTGCAATAGAGTTCAAGATGCCATTCTGTATAACGTTCATCAACTTAAAGAAGGCCTTCGATTCTGTTGAGACTAAGGCGATCATCGAAGCCCTGGCCAAACAGGGCTTTCAAACTCAGTATATCAAAATCCTCTGCAAGCTGTATTGTGGATTCACCACCAGGATCTCACCATTCTACAAGGAAGTGATCATGGATGTTAAAAAAGGGGTGTGGCAGGGTGATACCATTTCATTGAAACTTTTCAGTGCCGCCCTTGAGAACATCATGTGATGACTGGAATGGGAAGGAATGGGAGTGAAGATAGATGGTCGGCAATTACATCACCTCTGCTTCGCTGATGACATCGTTCTCATAACACCAAGAATTAGTCAAGCAGCACAAATGCTGGCCAACTTCGACCATGAGTGTGGAAAGGTCGGATTGCAACTGAATCTCAACAAGATGATGTTCATGAAAAACGAACTGGTCCCTGAAGCTCCATTTGCTCTCAAGGGAACGAACATCTCCAAATGCAGCAGCTATGTGTACCTGGGTCGAGAAATCAATATGAGGAACGAATTGGTTCCATAACTGTGCAGGAGGAAGAGAGCAGAGTGTAATGCATTCAAGAGCGTCGAAGAGAACAAAGAACCTCCGATTCCGGGCACATCTTTTGATTACACCATTCTTCCTGCACTAACATATGCCTCAGAGACCTGGGCCCTATGCAAACAGAATGAGAACGCTATTAGGGTATCCCAAAGAGGAATCGAAAGAACTATGCTGGGAATATCATGTCTCACTCAAGTGAGAGAAGGAATCCGGAGTTCTGACCTCCGTCTACGGTCAAAAATCAGGGATGCTGTCTCATTTGCCAAGGCATCAAAAATCAGATGGCCAGTCATGTAATGCAATTCAGAGATGACCACTGGATTAGAGCTGTTACCGACTGGATTCCACAGGACGTCAGAAGACCTCGAGGCCGCCCAACCTCGAGGATGGTCAGATTTCTTCGCCAAATCCCTGAATGAATGATTTGAGGCTCTTTCTGTTCCTGGAGCGAGCGGATATCATTGAGCTGCACTAGCACGTGACAGGGAGAAATGGAGATGTTACTTGCGCCCATTCGAGCAAATCGAAGTTCAACGGGACTACAAGTGATACAAGTGATACTCCCCAAATAAAAAAATAATTATCTCCCCGCCCCCTGACCGCAGTTTGGGGTTCGCCCTGACTCCCCCACCCACGCCTGGCACCTTTCGGCCACCACACCATCAGGTCCTGACCACTCCCCACTCTGCAGCTTAGGGGCGTGTCCTCACCTTAGGGGGCGTGGCCTAAAAGTGGGCGTGGCCTCTTTCTGGAGAGGTGGCCGCTTACGCAGCCGCAATTGTTCTTTACCATTTCATGCATTATCCTTTGGCCACAATTGATAGAATCCACTCCTCTGAAGAATTCCCTGGTCACCTTAGTCACTATATGTTAATAGTCAAGTAACCTAGCCTATCCTAATTTCACAAAAACTGTCAGTGAACACATCAAGTTGCACATAAAAGTCCTTTGTAAAAAAAGCATAGCCCCACATCTTCAGTTGAGGCCCCTCCCAAGCTAAGGAGAGCACCGGATAGTAAAGCCCATAACAACATGAAGAAACAGTGAAAATCCCCACCACCAGGAAAGATTGAAGAAAATATCTCACTAACCTCAGCAGCAACTTCCCAGAAATACGAGCTCCTCTTGGATAAAGAATTCAGAGAGGAAGTTGTGAGGATGGTTCACGAACTCAAAGCAACTATGGAACGAACTTCCAATAAATTAAGGGAGGATATGGATGCAGCATTGGAATGGTCCACCAAGATAATCCAGGAAGAAATGAGAGCAGAAATTTCAAAGCTACGAACAGAAGTCACACAATTAAAAGAATCAGTAGATGAAATAAAAAACTCGGTAGGAACCATCAATAGTAGAATGACTACAGCCGAAGACAGAATCAGTGAGTTTGAAGATGAGCTGCACAAAGCATATAGGGAACAACAAATAATGGCAAAAGACCTCAAAATGGCTTTGGAGGGAATTAGAGTCCTAGGTGATGACCTCAGGAGAAACAACATAAGAACAATAGGAGTACCGGAACCACACAGAACCAATCCTGATGAAAAAAACACAATTAAAGACATCATTGCTAAAATATTCCCAGAGCCAGAGAATGCGGACATCTAGATCCAAGGAGTCCGAAGGGTGCCAGCTAAAAGGGACCCAAATAGAAAATCCCCAAGGCATATCATAGTCAGAATGATGGATGCCATGGATAGAGACACAATACTGCAAGCAGCAAGATCAAAGAAGGAGATCTAGATTCACAGCAGACCTATGAGAAGAAACCTTCCAAGCCCAAAGAAAATGGTAGGATATAGTGAAAAAACTTAATGAAATGAATGCCTCACCAAGAATATTCTACCCGGCTAAACTCTCAGTTAAACTTGAAGGAACCACACACCATTTCACGGAGAAGCAACAGCTCAGGAACTTCATAGACTCAAGACCAAATTTAAAAGAAGGACTCAAAGGACAAGGAAAGACAAGGAAAAAGCCTACAAGAACAACAATCCCTACAGAAAAATGGCACAAAATCCAATAATAATAATTTCTCTTAATGTTAACCGTCTAAATGCACCAATCAAGAGGCACAGAGTGGCAAAATGGATTCGGAAACTAAACCCAACTTTCTGCTGCCTATAAGAAACACATCTGAATAGTCAGAACAAACACAGACTCAAAATCAAAGGATGGAAAACAATCCTGCAAGCAAACAGGTCCCTCACAAAAAAAGCGGGGATGGCCATACTAGCATCCGACAACATAGATTTCAGGCTGAAAAAGATCAGAAGGGACAGCAAAGGTCATTTTCTATTCATCAAGGGATATGTACAACAGGAAGAAATCACACTCTTAAACGTATACACACCTAATGAACGACCAGCTAAATACTTAAAAGAACTCCTAACAGAATTTAAGGAGGACATAACTGCACCACAATAGTAGTTGGAGACTTCAACACTGCCATATCACCTCTGGATAGATCAACAAGAACAACACTCAGCAAGGAAACAATGGCTCTGGAGGAAGAAATGGAGGAGGCAGGGCTAATAGACCTATACAGGGCTATACACCCCAAAAAGAAAGAATACACATTCTTTCCAGTGCACATGGAACATTTTCAAAAATAGACCACGTTCTGGGTCACAAATTATACCTTAATAGAATCGGAAAGATAGAAATTGTATTAACTATCTTTTCAGACCATGATGCACTGAAGATGGAAGTTAATCACACAGAGACGCGAAGAACCAAATCAAACACTTGGAAATTAAACAACTAACTATTGAACAATGAGTGGATCACGAAGGAAATCAAGGAATAAATCAAGAGATACCTCGAAACAAATGAGAATGAAGACACAAGCTACCAGAACCTATGGGACGCAGCTAAAACTGTGTTAAGGGGAAAATTTATAGCTCTGCAAGCTTTCCTCAGAAAGGAAGAAAGGGCCTATATAGATAGTTTGACTTCGCAGCTCAAGATCTTAGAAGAGGACCAGCAAAAGGAACCCAAACCAGATCGAAGGAAAGAAATAATAAAACTTAGAGCAGAAATTAACGATATGGAAACCCGAAAAACAATCTGAAAGAACAATGAAACAAAGTGCTGGTTCTTCAAGAAAATAAATAAGATTGATAAACCACTAGCAAGACTCACAAAGAAAGAAAGAGAGAAAACCCTAATAAACCAAATCAGAAATGAAAGGGGGACATCACACACATCACAGGGGGGTACAGAAACCAAGGAGATTCAAAAGAGCATCAGAGACTACTTTGAAAGTCTGTATGCCACAAAACAAGAGAACCTAAAAGAAATGGACTAATTCCTTGACTCCTACAATCTCCCAAGAATGAACAAAGAAGACTTGGAATTCCTGAATAAGCCCATAAATATCAAGGAAATCGAAACTGTAATCAAAAGTCTCCCCAAAAACAAAAGCCCAAGTCCAGACGGATTCACTGGAGAATTCTTCCAAACATTTAAAGAAGACTTGTTGCCAGTTCTCCTCAAGCTTTTCCAGGAAATTGAAAAGACAGGAACCCTTCCAAACAGTTTCTATGAAGCACATATCTCCCTAATACCAAAAGCAAACAAAGACACCACTAACAAAGAAAACTATAGACCAATATCCTTGATGAACACCGATGGGAAGATCCTCAACAAAATACTAGCAAATAGAATCCAACAACTCATAAAAATGATCATACACCATAACCAAATGGGATTCATCCCGGGGATGCAAGGATGGTTTAACATTCGGAAATCAATCAACATAATCCATCATATCAACAAAAGTAAAAATAAAAACCTTATGATCATATCAATAGATGCAGAGAAAGCATTTGACAAGATCCAACACCCATTCATGATAAAAACTCTCACCAAAATGGGTTTTGGAGGAACTTTTCTCAAGATAGTCAAAGCCATCTACCATGAACATATGGCAAGCTTTATCCTCAATGGGGAAAAACTAAGGGCCTTTGCTCTAAGATCGGGGACAAGACAAGGATGCCCACTTTCACCACTTCTCTTTAATATAGTACTGGAAGTAATAGCAATAGCCATCAGGCAAGAAAAAGATATTAAGGGGATTCAGATTGGAAAGAAAGAAATCAAGCTCTCATTATTCGGAGATGATATGATACTACACGTAGAGAAGCCTAAAAGCTCTAGTAAGAAACTCTTAGAAACAATTGACCTGTACAGTAAAGTCGCAGGCTATAAAATCAATACCCAAAAATCCATGGCCTTCCTATATGCAAACAATGAGAAGGAGGAAAGGGACATGAAAAAAGCAATCCCGTTCACAATCGTGCCCTAGAAAATCAAATACCTTGGAATCAGCTTAACTAAAGAAGTAAAGAACCTCTACAAAGAAAACTATAAAACGCTACTCCATGAAATAAAAGAGGACATGAGGAAATGGAAACATATCTCCTGCTCATGGATAGAGAGAATCAATATTGTCAAAATGGAAATACTCCCCAAAGCATTATACAGATTTAACGCGATCCCTATAAGGATACCCATGGCATTCTTCAAAGAAACGGATCAAGTAATCTTGAAATTCATATGGAACAATAAACGCTCATGGATAGCTAAAACAATTCTTGGGAAAAAGATGATGGGAGGCATCACCCTTCCCAACCTTAACTCTACTACAAAGCGGTAGCAATTAAAACAGCATGGTACTGGAAAAAAAAGGCAGACCAATGGAACAGGGTAGAATATCCCTACACACAACCCCAAATGTATGATCATCTAATCTTTGATAAGGGAGCAAGAGATGTGAAGTGGAGCAAGGAAAGCCTCTTTAACAAATGGTGCTGGCACAACTGGACAACCACATGTAAAAGAATGGGCTTAGACCTCTACCTGACACCATGCACAAAAGTCAGATCAAAATGGATTATAGACCTCAACATGCAACTGGCCAACCAAGAGGAAACAGAGATCAACAAATGGGACTACATTAAACTAAAAAGCTTCTGCACCGCAAAAGATACAGTGACCAGAATACAAAGACTATCTACAGAATGGAAAAGGATATTTACACAATACCCATCAGATAAGGGGTTGATATCAATGGTATATAAAGCACTGGTTGAACTCTGCAAGAAGAAAACATCCAACCCCATCAAAAAATGGGGCGAAGAAATGAACAGAAACTTTCCCAAGGAAGAGATATGAATGGCCAAAAGGCACATGAAAAAGTGCTCTACATCACTAATCATCAGAGAGATGCAGATCAAAACAACCATGAGATACCACTTCACACCAAAGAGACTAGCACACATCCAAAAGAACAAAAGCAACCACTGTTGGAGAGAATGTGGGGAGAAAGGGACCCTTCTACACTGCTGGTGGGAATGCCGACTGGTTCAGCCCTTTTGGAAAACACCATGGACAATTCTCAGAAAACTAGAGGTTGAGCTCCCATTTGACCCAGCAATACCACTGCTGGGAATATATCCCAGAAAAGCCAAAAAGTATAGTCGAAGTGACATATGCACTTATATGTTCATCGGAGCACTGTTTACAATAGCCAGAACCTGGAAAAAACCCAAGTGCCCTAGAACAGATGACTGGTTGAAGAAACTTTGGTACATCTATACAATGGAATACTATGCAGCTGTTAGAAAAAAATGAGGTCATGAAGTTTGCATATAAGTGTATCAGCATGGAAAGTATCGTGCTAAGTGAAATGATTCAGAAAGAGAGAGACAGACATAGAAAGATTGCACTCACCTGTGGGATATAGAATAATAGACTAGGACTGAAACACCCAAGAATAGTAGAAATAAGTACCAGGAGGTTGACTCCATGGCTTGGAGGCTGGTCTCTCATTCTGGGCAACTCAGAGAAGGGAACACCAAGTAAAATGTGGTTGGAGGTCATGCGGGGGAAGGGTGACGCGTGCTGAATGTAGAGTAGGACTGAACACATTGGCCACTCAACACCTTTATTGCAAACCACAACACCTAATTAGAGAGAGAGAACAAAATGGAATACCCTGCCATAGTGGCAGGGTGGGGTGGGGGGAGATGGGACTGGGGAGGGTGGGAGGGATGCTGGGTTTACCAGTGGTGGAGAATGGGCACTGGTATAGGGATGGGTTCTCGAACTTTGTATGGGGGAAACATGAGCACAAAAATGTATAAATCTGTAATTATACCCTCACAGTGATTCACTAATTAAAAATTTAAAAAGTAATAAAAAAAATAATTATCCAAAACGAGTATGCATTCCTTTGTTCATTGCAGCAATTAGAATAATCTGGAAATAACCCAAATACCCAAACACCCAGTGATAGATGAGTGGATAAAGAGATGACAGGTTTTTGTGTGTGTGTGTGTGTGTGTGTGTGTGTATGTGTGTGTGTGTGGTGTAATAGAGTACTACACTGCTATAAGAAGATTATTCCAAAAGTTCACTAAGACTAAATAGTAAAGGTATAAGTCAGAGAAAGATGGTTAAATATCAGATGATCTCACACATTTGTGTAAATAGAGACAAAACAAGGCAATAGACATTATTGAGCAATATGAGAGGAAACAGAGTTAGCAGTATCAAGCTAACCATCAGTCTTAGACCATTGTTCTTGGTCTTGGTCTTGGCTGGGGAAGATGGGGATGAAGATTGAACTGGAGATGACATAAGGAATGTGATGGAGGGTTGTGAGTACTTTGGTGGTAGTGAATCAATTACAAAAACTTTAATGCTATTGTGTCCACATTACCTAAACTATGTATTTTTAGAAGTTCCATTTACATCCTCCCTGTGCATACATTTGAAGAACTCATTCTTCATTCTTTCAGGAGAACAGAGCAAAGTAGACGCATGTAGAATGTGACAGTAACTAAGTTGGGAGTACTGTGTATGATATGAAAGTGCAAATGATGCTGTGATAGAGCAAAGTAAAGAACATTCTCTTAATTAGTGTGTGAGGCCCTCCAGGGAGTAGCTTCCTAAACTCTGGGTCACAACCTCCTATGGTACCATGTAACTGTAGGTAAAGGTCACAAGATAATCTTTAAAATTTGTTTTAAAATACAATTCTGTATGATTTATTAGTGGTATATGTTTATTTCTAGAGCCATTTTATACGTAAACTTATATACTCTGGGGTTGTGTAAAAATTTTCAGCAAAAAAAAGGGGTGTTGACAATGGAATACTACACAGCTACCAGGGAAAAATTTAGTCATGAAATTTGTTTATAAATGGATGGACGTGGAGAGTATCATGCTAAATGAAATGGGTAAGTAGTGGTGCAGACATAGAATGCTTGAACTCATTTGTGGGATATATATATATATATATAATTAGGTATATATATAGCACTATAGCACTGTCATCCCGTTACTTATCGATTTGCTCGAGTGGGCACCAGTAACGGCTCCATTGTGAGACTTGTTACTGTTTCTGGCATATCAAATACGCCACAGGTAGCTTGCCGGGCTCTCCAAGAGGGATGAAGGAATCAAACCCAGGTTGGCCGCATGCAAAGTGATATATATATATACATATATATACACACATATATATAATTAGCTCTTTTATATAAATATAAAACATAGTATGAGTTTAATATCCAAAGACAGAAAAAATAAGGGCCAGGTGGATTGGTCTGCTAGGGTCGAAAGCAGACCTCTACCCGGGGAGGTGCAGAGGAATGAGACCGAGATAACTTTTTCTGCAAACACAAGGGGTTTATTCAAGCCAATATATCAGGACCCTACAGCTGGCAGGGCTGAGGGCCCTGAACTCAAAAAGCAAACAGTTTTTGTACCATTTTGGGAAAAAAAAGGGGGGGATCACACCTATTGGATCAAAGGTAATCACACATATTGGATCAAAGGGAATCACACATATTGGATCAAAGGGGATCACACATAGGTCACTTAATTTGCTAATCTCATCATTTGTTAACTGTTAACTGTTTCCTCGAAAATGTTTGCTTACAGTTCCGAGAGCTGTTTGTTGGCCCATTTGGTGACCGGTTTTTGCCCAGCGGTAGGTCTCGAAAACATCATTCAAAGCAGCCAAGCAGTTACAAAGGCAAATTCAGCGGTTTAGCAGAAGGACTTTTTAACCCTTAACCTGCTTTCCTCTTCAGGTCTATATCTGGAGGCCTGCCTCTAGTGGTTGGGAAGAAAGTAGTTGGAATAGACAAGGGACCACTATGACAATGATAGTTGGAAATGATCACGCTGCATAAAAACTGAGTGTGGAAAGTACGTAAAGGAACAAATATGATAACCTTTCAGTTCCTGTATTGCAAACCTTAATACCTGAAATGGATGAGAGAGAGAAAATGAGAGAGTGGTGATGGTGGTGGGGTTGGGGTCAGGGGAGCAGAGAGAAGAAAAATGCCTTCCATAGAGGCAGGTTAGGGGTGGGTAAGAGGAAAACTGGGGACATTGGTGATTGGAGTGAAGGGATGGTGTTGGAACATTGTATGAGTAAAAGCCAACCATGAACAGCTTTGTAACTGTGTTTCTCACTGTGATTCAAATGTGCATATATATATAATATATATATGTATGTATGTGTGTATATATATATATATCCTTATATACTTTTTTTTTAAGTGGGTATTGAAAGTGGAAAAAGCCTTAAGAAGTTCTGCTCTAGGGAGAACACAAGAGCTTGGACACTGAGTTTACTAATCAATTCCTCCTTCCTCCCCTTATTTGGGGGAGTGGGATACACCCAGAGGTGTTCAGGGTTTACTCTTGGCTCTACACTCTTGGGGGATAATATGGGGTTGTACCCATTGTACTAACACTTTCTCCCCTGTAAATTACACATGCTGAAGGGTGTGTGTTCATGGGCTCTCCAGGAGGCTCTATCTCACCGCCTACGTTTGGTGCTCTGGAGCTGCTGTGTATGGACTGAATTGGGACGGCTGTTGGCCAAGGGCAGGTGAAAGAACGAGGACTAAGCTGGTTGCTGATTAGTTACCATTTATTCACTCTCTTGTCTCTCCCATCTCACACACTCTTCCTTCCTTCCTAGGCCCTCATTCCTCCATCCAGGCTCTCTGGATTCTCCTTCTCCCCACTAGTTTCTCCACCCCTACTTGCCTCTCTTTACTTTGCCCTTTGGGCCCACTACAGTCATTCTGGTAGAAAAATCAACATAAGAAAGCCCTTCCTGAGGGCCCACCAGGTTCAAAGGGAACACCACACACCACATAGAGGTATACCAAAGTCCTTCCTAACTGCCTGCAGGCAAAATACCCCTTAAGGTGTTTTTTCCTTTTTTCAGTCCAAAAACTCAATCAACATCTTAATACTAGTTATTTTTGCATGGACACAGTAAGAGATACATTGAGGCTTCTAAGGCAGCTCTCCTGGGAACATCTTGCCAAAGACTCAGACTACAGGGGCTGGAGCGATGGCACGGCAGGTAGGGCGTTTGCCTTGCACGCGGCCGACCCAGGTTCGATCCCCGGCATCCCATATGGTCCCCCAAGCACTGCCAGGAGCAATTCCTGAGTGCAAAGCCAGGAGTAACCCCTGAGCATCGCTGGGTGTGACCCAAAAAGCAAAAAAAAGACTCAGACTACAGTGCTCAGACCAGATTAATCATTCCTAACCCTAGCAGGGTCCGAATCTAGTTGTTACTTTGTGGATCATGACAGTATCTGTCCACAATCAAGTTCTTAACTTATAGTTAAGCATTAGGCACTTTGCCCAGGCCCATCTCTATGCCAGGGTAGCACATAGCTCATTGCTTGCCCTGGGCCCATTCCATCCCTCTTTTGGGGGTGCTAGGAAGTAAGGGCAGCTAAGGCTTGGGTTGAGAGAACAGATGCCCAGGAGGAAAATATCACGTAGAGTCAAATGACTCCCAGTTTACAAAAGCATAGCACTTACTACTGTCTTCCTGTGCCCATACAAAAGGACATTACTCTGAATAAACTGTGCATGGGACTCAAGGAGAAGAGAAAAGCAATATTTACAAGTCAAGAGAGCACAAGGAAAGAAGTTACAAATAAACACAGAGGAATGGGAGCACTGTAATGGGAGTAACCCAAATAAGCATAAGCTACCTGTGGCAATGTTATCCTACACTCACCCATTTTGGAAGTGTTACTGATGTGTTTTGTATCGATTTCATTTCCCACAGGAATGGAACACACATTAAGTTACCTTCTTATCAAAAATATTTTTTCACTTATATGCAAATTTCATGACTTCATCTTTTCTAACAGCTGCATAGTATTCCATTGTGTAGATATACCAAAGTTTCTTTAACCAGTCATCCATTCTCAGGCACTTGGGTTTTTTCCAAGATTTTGGCTATTGTAAGCAGCGCTGCAATGAACATTCAAGTGCAGATGTCATTTCGGCTCTACCTTTTTGCCTCTCTGGGATATATTCCCAGAAGTGGTATTGCTGGGTCAAATGGGAGCTCAATTTCTAACTTTTTGAGAAGCGACCATACTGTTTTCCAAAAGGGCTGAACCACTAGGCATTCCCACCAGCAGTGTAGGAAGGTCCCTTTTTCCCCACATTCATGCCAACAGCAGTTGTTTTTGTTCTTTTGGATGTGTTCCAGTCTCTGTGGTGTGAGATGGTATCTCATAGTTGTTTTGATCTGCATCTCTCTGGTGATTAGTGATGAGGAGCATTTTTTCATGTGCCTTTTTGCCATTTTTATTTCTTCCTTGAGAAAGTTTCTGTTCTTTTCCATCCCCCGTGTTTTTGATGGGGTTGGGAGTTTTCTTCTTGTAGATTCCAAGTATCATGCTAAGTGAAATGAGTCAGAAAGAGAGAGACAGATATAGAAAGATTGCACTCATCTGTGGAATATCAAGTAAAATAACAGAATAGGAGACTAACAGCCAATAATAATAGAGATAAGTACCAGGAGGTTGGCTCCAAGGCTTGGAAGCTGGCCCCACATGCTGGAGGAAGGGGCAGCTCGCATAGAAAAAGGAACACCAGACAAAGTGTGGTTTGAGGACCCGCATGGGATGGGAGGTGCACTCTGAAAATAGAATACAGACCAAACACTATGGCCATGTAGTGCTTCTGTTGCAAACCACAACACCCAAAAGGAGAGAGAGAAGGGGGAATGCCCTGCCACAGAGGTGGGGTGGGGGGATGGGGTGGGACGATGGGAGGGAGGGATGCTGGGAACATTGGTGGAGGGGACTGGGCACTGGTGGAGGGATATAAATAAATGCAAACATGAAAGTTCACAAATTTGTAACTATAACTCATGGTGATTCACTAATAAATATATATATGTATATATATACATATATATATATATATATATTTGCTCCCATTGTCTTTTTGCTCTCTTGGCTGCCTCTAAGGCCCCTAAACTACTAATTCCACATGTTAATTTATTCCATTACTTTAGTTAGAGCCAGAAGAACCTGCAGTCAAACCCAAACATATATGGCTTTATTGATTTATAAAAGATGCTCCCACCTGTGGCTTGTTCCTTAAAATTGTGGGAAAAGAGAGTTGGACTATGAAATCAGGACTAGATAACCTCCTCTTAAGTCAACTTTTTATGATCCCCAACCCCCCACAGACCTAACAATTGTTTCACACAACTGTTAGAGAAACACAAATCCAAAGGGGGAATTAACTATATCGTGATTCATATAACATAGAAGAAATTTCCTAAAAGCAGAAACTTGAAATATCACATTTTAGCATCACACTAACATCCTCGAAGACACAAATCCTGGGGATGCTCATGATAAGTATTGTGAAGAGTCTTCAGCCTCCATCAAGACATGAAACATCATTTCCAGAGAAGAGTCCTAATAAGGGGTGGGGTCAGAATTTGCAAACATTTCCGGTGATTCCTATTAAGAAGGCAGTTGGGAGAACAAGAATGATAAACCGGTACTTTCTGTGAAGAGGCGAAAACTAACACGTCTTGGGCACTTATGGGTCTAGAATGGCAGAGTCCATGCATTGAATATATGAGATCCTGGGTTCCTACCTCAGTCCAAAGCAAACACAATCACCAAAACAAAGCCCCTGCCTCCTTTTGTTATTGGTGACTGCCAGAATATGAAATTCGATGAGGAGGTGGAGCTTACTGCGCGTTCCCCCGGAGATCTCTCTGGCCCGCAGAGAGACAACAGTGGAAAGCGCTCCTAATTGGGTGGATTCTAAGAGTGGTCCCGATCTGAAATAAAACTAGTGAGGATAATAAATAGGGGGCTCAAGACGACACATGCCGATCAAGAGCAACTTTATTAACAGCCATGCTGGTTTTATACTTTTCTTAGCAGGGGGTTGGTACATAAGTTGTCAATCATCAGGGAAGTGTCTTCTCAGACCAAATAAGGAAAGGTTCGGGGCATACTTTGGTGGGCTTACAACATTCTCCAAGAGTAGGTTGAGAAATAGTGGGGAGAGGAAGGCAAGGGTTTATCTGGCAGGAGCATCTGTCAGGAGGAATGCACAAGGCTTTTAGTGTAGAGGAAGGCGTTCTACTTTACGGGCTTTTTGGGGTCTCGTGGTTAACTGCCCTGGGATACTTTTACTTCTTGAGTTTGGCTATTTCCTTTGTCACAAGGGCACCTGTGCCTCAGGTTATGCAAAGCTGGTAATGGAATTTTCCGGTTTGTCCAGGGTAAAGGTTTCGGGGTCCTCTTTTGTTCAGGGTCCTGAGCAGTCCCCAACAGCTTACTCCTGATTGAAAGATAGGGAGCCAATGACAAACCTGAGGAGAAGAGACCCTCCATTTAGTCTCCCTCTGTGCTTTAAAATCCCAGAATTAATCTGGGAAAATTAATTCTGTTCTGTGGGAGGTGCTTCAAGCTGAGAGGGTGGTGGTGTTTCATTACCTGGGTCAGAATTTGGAAAAGGGCAAAACCTGGGAGCTTTTCTTTCTTACAAAGGACAAGAGTTCTGAGAAGTGGAAAGGCTTTGAAAACAGTCTCTTGGGACTGGGGTTCCCATGGTGGTCCTTTCAGGAGTGGGACCTCTGAACCAGGCACCTGCCTCTCTCTTCCCAGGAGACTCTGCTTCTTTAATTTTGAGAAATCTCTTCTGAGATAAAAACAAACAAACAAAGAAACAAAAACCCTTAAACAATCCTGACCTCTAAGGGAAAGTTCTGACCTCTCTCTAGAAAAGCTTTCTGTTATCCTTAGGTGTTCTGTGAGAATTTACTGTCTCCTGAATCTGTGACCCCAGGGGAAATGGTGGGGTGTGGAGGATGGCTTACTCTATTCCACCATTGTAAACTCTTAACCGGCCCACTAAGCCTTACCCATGGGTTAGGCACGTCATTAGAGAGTGAAAGGAGGGAATGGCTAGCTGCTTCCCCAAATCCAAACCTCATAGTTCCTAGTCAGAAGTAACTTCCTACCTCTGAGAGGGGATAGTTTGAATCTGGTAGTTGCTCTAACTGCTCAATGAGTCTCTCTGACCAGTTAAAACAACAAATCTGTGGCCTGGCCTTTTCAAGGGGTCTTGTAAACAGCAACCCCACTTACTTGTCTTTTCCTGGTCTTTCAAATCTTTTTAAAACGGTTCTCTAGCAATATGCTGCTACAGAAAAGTGTGCTATAGGCAGGGAACAGAAAATGTGATGTACACCTCGCAAAACCTCTCTATGAATTTCTGAGATGCTCACTTTTCTCCATTCCTGCTGAGAAGAAGCAATGTGGGTGGAATTGAACAGCAGATAGTAGTTAGTATCAACTGAAGAAGACAATGTGGGTGGAGCTGAATTGCAGATAGTGGCTTGTGTCACCAATGAAGACAAACATTCTGTGGCTCAGATCTCCTTAATATTTGTTCCAGTAAGGAACCTGGGTAAAATTTATTGATCTAGACTTTCTCTAATGGAATTATAGCCAAACATCTCCTGTAATCTCCCTGCAGGTCAGATCCAAGACAGTCCTCAGAGTGGGGTTTCTGGTGGATCCCACCCCATACCACTTATAATTCACAGCAAACCTGACCTATAAGTATTTCTCTTCATCCTCCACCATAAGCATTTTCAGTCAAGAACCATTAACTGACCTTAGCAGTGTGAGAACAGGTTTGAGTGCTGACTCAATAAGGGCTGATTGTGTGACCGGGCTATAGTATGCCCCTGAGAGTTCAGGTCTAAAGCAAACTCAAGTGCACTGAATGTTCTAGAGAAGCAAATGACTTTATGGGGTGAGGAGAAACTGGCAGCATGAGAAGCAGGAAAACCAAGACCTGTAGGAAGCATAACCTGGCAAATTGGAATAGTGAATGGCATCTGCCAACCACTTGGAAATAGAGCAAGGGTGGTGGAGTCAGTGGGCCAATTCCAGGTCAAACAGAACAGGTCAATGCAGACTTCTAGGAAGGCTTCTCTAGGGTCACTTAAAGACCTGTTATTTCCATTCAAAATGGAAGTAGAGCTGGGAGGGTCTGAGTTTACACTGAGTTAGGAGCTAGTCTGCTCTGGCAGTGAAGCTGTCATTTCTCAGGACTCAATTCTGAGCTTCTTCACATGGAAATTATTTCAAGCAACCTGTTACCAGTGGTGCTGAGGTTGTGTGTTTGCACTTCTGTAGGTCCCTCCAAGCTCAGATCTTGGAATCTGCTAATTTGAGTCACCATCTTAAGCAGAAGTTTGTGATGACTAAACGTACCATTGGTCTTCACAGGTTGTCCTCATTTATACTGCCTGGTATAGTGTCACCCAGACCCAGTCCCACATGATGGTTTCATTGATTCTCAGCGTGATCTTTTTTTCCATGTGTGAGGCCTCACTGGTCACAAGTTTTCCATGTCCCCTAAAACCTGAAAAGTTCTCTAATCTTCATCCTTGGTTCCTCTTCCCCTGATAGGAGTTCCTATTACTGACTCAGGAACCATACTGAGCATTGTCAGAGCTACAGGAGTAGAGTGAGCAGGCTCATTCAAAACGTCACTAGCTTCCTTTTATGAAAGACTTAAACTCCAGGACAGAGAGAATCTTGAGTCTCTAAGTTGTAAAAGGGGTTCTTCAGCTTATCACAGACTATAGGTGCTACTTGACTGCACTCCCAGTGCGGAGTGTTCAACTGTAACTTATCCCACAATCAAGGACCATGAAGCTCCTAATCCTGGAAATTCTCACACTCATCTGTAACAGTTAAAACCAGTGCTAAGGGAAAGATAAAAGAGGGGGGTGATATTGCACAGATGTGATAATGATGTAAGCTAAGTCCAGCATTTTACTTGAATCTGAAAAGTGTCCAGATGCTTGGATTGAGTCACTCAGAACCAACTTCATGTGGCAGATACTGGGTTCTGTGCCATGTAATTTGAAGCTCATGTGATTAGGCACTTGCAGTCCTGCCGAGGTCCAAGTCTGCTCTGCTGCTTGTTGCAGAGAAAGGGGTTGTCTGGGCTTTCTGAATCCTGCTTCACTTATACTGGGGAACACCCATTTAAGTGGGAGGTAGGCTGGGTCCAGAATGAGATAGACTCTATAAGCCTGGCTTCTCAACTCTTCCTCATAGGTCCTCCATGGCAGAGAAAAGGGTTTAATCAGGGAGAAATAAAACTTTAAGGTCATGGCCTTCATAGAGAGAGCCAATCTAGATTTCTACCACTTCCAGTGTAGGAGTGAATTGTTGTTTAAAATATCTGGCAATCTGACCTGCTATATACATAAATCAAAACTCATGCTAAGCCTTTAGGTCTCAGCACTAGCAAATTTTCTGTATAAAGTGCTGTAACCAATTCTTTCCCCCTACATCTCAGTTTTAGATAGTGTTGGAGTGGTTCTTATCCTCTAGAGAGCTTCCACTCAAGTATAAATTACCCTGAAATCTTAGCTAAGTAGAAAATTCCTCTGTCATATTAGTTCCTGGTGGTTACCCCATTACTATGCAACATATCCTTTTGACTGAGTAGTTCAGACTTATTCTGGGGGCAGTGGAAAAAGAAGTTCGTGTAATTAAATTATCTTGAGGAACTGAGGAAGAATAGAAACTACTTTTTGAGAAAGAAGACTACTATGTACTGAGTCTTTACTGCTTTCCCTTTACTGCTTCTTTGTTGGGACAAAGAAGCAGTAAAGGGAAAAAGAGAAAAAAAAAAGAAGTGGGGATTTGAAGCCCTGATTGACTCCATAATCCAAACTCCTGTTTTCTTAATTTTATTTTGAGGCCATGGCTGGCAGTGCCCAAGAGTCACTCCCGCGGAGCCCAGAGGGTCATCAGTGGTGCTGGGAATTAAGTGGGGGTGGGCTGTGTTTGAGGTGGGCACCTTTATCTCTTATCTGCTGTATTATTTCTCCAATAATGTCCGCCCCCCCCCCCTTCCCACCAACCAAACCTCTGGGCGGACTCTGGGCGGGAGCCCTTTAGATAAGCAAAAGTAGCCCCGTAGTCAAGTGGAGTTTCTGTTCCGTGACTTCAAAGGAATGGGGACACAGTGAGGCCCAGAGGCATGTTCAGGCAGTTTGTAAAACTCCACCCTCAGAATCCTGCAGCCCAGCCTGGCCATGCGGCTGGGACAGAGCCAAGACCCCTGACCGGCCCCTCTGGCAGCGGCAGCAGATGCCCCCTCCCCCCAGATGAGGGGGGCAGCCCCCCAAAACTTTTCACAGGAACATCTCGGTGATGCAATATCCGGAGTCAGGAGTGCTCCTGGGTCAGAGGCGGGTGTCCGGGAGGTCAGCCCGCCTGCAGGGAGGCCGGGGGCTCCAGGCGGGGGCTCCAGGTGGGGGCCATCCCTGGTCTCTCAGGAAGCTCAGGCAGCACCTCTCTTAAAGTGGGGTTCCCACTGCTGCTTTCCGGGGTGCTCTGTGGGCCCGTGGGGGAAAGTTCCCCTGGCCTGAGCAGGCGTGGGGCAGCGAGTGGGTGGCTCAGTCCTGCCTCGAGCTCACAGGGGCTGGAGGGAGGGATGAGGAGAAGGGAGCAGCTCTCAGGATTGGGGCCTCCACTCAGAATGGGAGCGTTTTGGAGGGCACCGGCACTCAAGGGTTCCCGGGCTCACTCGGGGAGGTTTTGTGGGACTCTGATGAGGAGAAGACACAGAGGACCCCCCACTAGTGGGCAGGGCTAGCCAGAAGCGGGGGGCCGGGCGGGGGCCCTGGCTGGCTGTGTCACGGAGCCCTGAGTTAGAGAAGCAATCCCAGGAACAGGCCAGCACCCAGGGCACACGGGGAGGGCACAGCAGGCTAGGGAAGGCAAGAAGCCAGCCCTGGGGAGGGGGCAAAGTGGGCCGGCCCCGCGTGAGAGCCTCTTCTCCCTCCATGCCCCTCGCCATGCTGCACATGGCCCTGCCCAAGTGCCCTGCCCAGAAGCTGGGCAGCCGCCAACTCCCCCTCCATGCTCAGACACCCAGTTCCTGCCCGGGGGGCCTCCTGCCCTTCCTGCTTCCAGCAAGAGCCTCACTGTCCTGTCATGTGCCAACCCAGACAGAGAGCGAGAACATGAAAAGGGACAAACTCCTGAGTGACCGGGGGTTTTGGCAAGGGCACAGCAGTCAGGAGCCCCTGGGATGGGACCTAGAGGGTCATTTTCATCCTCCAAGTCTACGGGAGCTGGTCGCAGGGGTTGGCGGGGAGGGAGGCTGCACATGTCCCATCACCCAGGGGGGGTCTGAAGCTTTCTGGAGCAGCGTGTCCAGCTGGGGGCAGAGGACTTCCTGGGCGCCCAGTGATATCCCACAGGAGCCGTGGGTGAGGGCTAGAGATGAGGGGCCTAGATGATTCGCATAGATGAGGGGCCACAGAATGAGATGGGGGCAGCTGGGGGGATGGGGTGGGCACAAGCTCAGACAGAGGCCCTGGTCAGAAGGTTGAGCAACACTGTTGGAGCATCTGGGGTCTCTGGGCGTGAGCTGAGGGAGAAGGGCCCTCGCTGGCCCCGGCCTCGCCCACAGCCCCTCTGCCAGCCTGGCCCTCTGAGTGGGAACAGGACAAGACTGCCACGATGCCCTCAGGGCACCTAGCCTCTGTCTCCATCCCTGCCACTGCATCCCTGTCCTGGTCTGCTAAGGCAGCAGCCGTTCCTTGTGCTTTTCCTGCTGGCTTCCCTGGGCCTCGCCTCAAGCTGGGAAGCCTCGTGAGGTTCACGGGGAGGAAGCCGTGATCAATTGGCCATGTCTGCTGGGCGTGCAGGCGGGGGGAAAGAATGGCCTGTGTGATTTTTTAACTACCATCCATTCCTCTGGGGGCCTGAAACTCGCGTTCGCCCGAGCCAGAAAGGCAGGCAATGTCTTGCGGCTGAGAGACACCAACAGGGGACAGATCCGAGCCACCATGTGCTGAGAAACAGTTAACAATTGTCTCTCTGAGTGGGGGCGGGCCGGCTTTGTAGCTTTTGCCAATTTCCCTGGTGTGAAGGCTCCCCCCTGGCCGGTCTCCAGCAGCCACTGCGCGGAGTGGCTCCAGCTCGGGCTGGGCCGAGTAAAGTTGGAGATGTTTTCTAAGAAACATAAAGCCTCCTGCCGGCCCCGAGGCTCCCCGGGGTCAGGCCACTCAGGAAGGAGCGCTGGGCCAGGATTCAGGACCGCCGAGCAACCCTGCACTGCAGGCACGCTCAGGTCTCTCCAGGCCTCGGCTTCCTCGCTGGGGCCGGGCAGGCTGGCGGTGGGGCGGCTCAGGGCGCGAAGGGCCCCGTCCGTCACGGGGCTGGATTTCTTAGACAGGCTCAGGGTGGGGGCACCGAATCCAGACAGCCTGCCCCAGAAATCAGCCTCGGTCCTCCCCACGAAGGCAGTGTCCCTGCCCCGGGCTGTAAGGGAGAAGGGCTGGTTGTTCTCTTTGATGTCAATCTCAAAGCGCAGAATCCGCCTCAAAGTCCTGCCTTTTTCTTTCCCAGCACATCAGGCCTGTCACTGACCAATTTGTCTTGATGGTTTGGGAGCTGCTCCCGTTTCCCTCTGCCCGGCTCGGCCCTCTGTGTTTCTTCTCCCATCTGTGCCTCCTGCAGGGACCCTTGGGGGTCCTCAGAGGCTGTTGCTCGCACCTGGGTGGCATCCCGCCACCCGGACTCCCAAGTAGCAGCTCCAGGGGAGGACAAAGCCCTCAGCTCTCCCAGCCGCAGAATGGGAACGAGTAACAGTCGCGGGCTGGGCTGAGTGCTCTCAGGGCAGGAATGGCTAAATGTTCCCTCGATGAACCATTATTTGTCCCAAGAAGATCTTGAGTGGAGTAGAATAGGCTAAGCTATCCGGAAGAGTGAGAACCCCAGAGTTGGCCAATCCCAGGGTAGCACAGAGACCTGGACTGAGGCTGTGTCATGGCTGCTCGAGGACCCCAGAGGCAGGCTTGTCCCCTAGCCCGGGTGAGCTTTTCCCCTTGTGGGCCCCGGGGGTTTGCTATCGGAAGTGATGCATTGTGGGATATTCCACAACAGCTGGCGTTACGCACTAGAGGCCAGAAGCCAATAGAAATGAAGATCTCTCTGGCCACCTGAACGGCCAAAGAGCCCCCCTGTCTGAGAGCCCCCGTCCAGCAGGCCGGGCATGACAAGCTGCTCTTGCCAAGTCTGAGGAGGGCCCTGTGCCGGGCGTCTGCTGGGCAGGGCGGCACGTGGCAGAGTGTGTGGCTTTAGGCAGCTGTAGGCAGTCTGGCAGTGGACAGAGAAGCGTGGGCCGGGACTGGGTCCCCAGCTGCTGCCTGCCCAGTGACACTGAAGCCAGCACCACCCCCCCCCAGCTGGGGCTGTGCCTGACCTGGACTGACCAAGGGTGTGGCCGGGTGCTCTCTCCCCGCTGCCCCTCACTCACTCTCAGGAATCCCGGCTGGCCAGCACAGACTAGCCTGGTGCACCTCCAGGCTCTGCCCCGGGAGAAACCAAACCTAAGAAACACACGGGCACCGAGAGGCCGCCTCTGAAGGCCAGGGAGACCCCGAGGCCAGCTGCTCTGTGAAATAGGGTGATCATGTCCACCTCCCCTGGTGTGGCAAAGTGCAACGAGAATGACCATCCTGAGCTTTACTCGGGCCACAAAGTGCAGTTGGGCCTCCTTCAGCATCATTGATGGGTTCCTGAAAGCAACGGCTTGGAATGAGATGAGGAGTAACGGGAGCAGGAGTAAAGCCATTCTGCGCCGTTGTCAGGACTGCTGTCCCCTCACCAGTGTTTCACGGGACCGTGCTGAATGAACCGTTGGTTTATGGAGGGTCATGTCAGTCGGATGAAGGAATTCATGCCCAGCCCTCCACCCCACCCCCCAAGTCACTCTTGCTCCTTAAATTCTTGACTTTGCTTTTTTTCCCCTCTGGAATCTCTCCAGCTTTCTGACACAGGAAACTGTTGACTTCTCAAGGGGAGGAAATGAGTTATTCATCTCAATACCCTCGAGCTTAGTTAGCATGGAGCTGGTGGCTATTTGGGTGTTTGCAGAATGAAGTTCTCCTTCCGCATGGGCCAAGACCGGTGCCCGATTCATGTTTTGTGTGGACATGGCTCAGCACGGCACACTGCGGGCAGCCTTTGTTCCTGTTTGATGAATGAATGAATGAATGAACGGCAAGACCCCTCCCAGGATCTTTTCTGGGAGTCCTTTCCTAAATGTCCCTTCACGGAGGGACAGGCTGCTCAGTTGCAGTCAGCTGAACCATGGACAGAGCTTCCTGGAGGGAGGTGCCGGGGTCTTGTGAAGGCAGGAGGGGCTGACTTCAGCACACGGGGTGTCCCCCTTCCGGGGAGCCCTGCTTAAGACTGCCCAGCAGGCTCTAGGGATCAGGATAGGCTTCTTCTCTCCCTCTGCAGTAGGCCTCGGGGGTCAAGTCGGGTGTCATCCCCCTAGTAGAAGAAGAAGAAGCTTATTAGGAAGACACTTGAATGGGGGGTCAGACGGCCTGGTGCGACCCCACCCCATCACCTGAATGATCACTAGACTCCCGAGACCTCAGTTATCTGGATGTAGACCCTTCTGGATGACTCTGTCCCTCGGTGTCTGATCAGGGTGACCCATCAGTCAGCAGCTGTGTTACTGAGGGAGCCTGTCACCCTGCAGAGACCTCAGGCAGAGCTGGGTGTCACAGAGCCTCTGGCCTGGTAAAAGCTGGCTGGGGTGGGTGGCAGTTAAATTTTACAGAGGGGCCCTTGGGAATCATCATTGACAGATAAGGACCTGAAAATTTCAGGAGGCTTTTTTTTTTTTTTTAAAGCAGCGGATGTTTATTTGGGCTCAAAGATTTACACTGTTGAGGTCCCCTGATTCAGGGAGAAAACCTAAAAGCCTGTGTGCCTGCCCTAACCGCCCCCCCCCCCAACCCAGTGGACAACTGGTGGGAAGAGAAAAAGAAAGTAGAGATAAGCAGTTGAATAAAACAGCTGATTCCTGTTAACGAGCTTAAACTATTCTTAACTGTACATAATTGGTTACTAATTCCTTATGGTGAGGATTTAAGGGGAACTTGATTGATTCTGTGCTTGGGCAGAAAATGCCCCTAATTATCAGTTCTCTGATCAGGCAGGCTTTTCAAACAATCGTTTGTTTGCTGTTTTTTTTACAGCAATTGTCTAGCACAGAGTAAAGGTCTTGGGTTCTGCGCAAAGGTCTTCGGCACTGTTCAGAGAGAGAGCTAAAGCAAGTTTTTCGTGATGGCTCCTGGCTCCAGTTTTAAAATGGTGTCACAGATATCAACCATTTCTATGGGGGAGAAATGTTTGGGGCAGGAAGCCTTCTTTCCAAATATCTGCCCCCACGTCTCTTCCCTTTCCTGAGTTATAGAGTCAGCTAACAAATAGGGGTTTCTCGTTCCTGAAGTGGTGTGGTGGGGGAGCCCACCTGGAGGAGCCTGACGGGGCCAAAATCCCCTTCAAAGGGAGGGGACACAACAAAGGGAAGTGGAGGGCCCCCAGAGAATGCCGAACTTACGGTGCTTTGTCTTGGCTTCAGAAGTTATAAGGCCAGAATGCCAAGCACTGGCCTTGCATGCAGCCAACCCTGGTTCCATCCCTGGCATTGCTACCTGAGCACTACCGGGTGTTACTAACCTCCCCCATCAAAAAAACAAGTGATCTGGTGTGGTGGGGCAGGGGACGGCATAACTGGAGACACCGGGTCTGAAGGAAGAAGCCACCGGTCAAGCAGGGCAAATATCTGAACTGGAGGTTTGGAGCAGGATCAGGCCTGCAGGCAGTTTGGGGGTCCCCTTCGAATGAGAGGTGTAGAGAGAGGGGCTATAAGGAGGAGTTCAATCTGTGCCTCGGCTCCTGTCAGCAAGATGGGGAGAACAGAACAGACTCTGTCATTAAAAACACCCAGGATCGCAATGTTTTCCATGAAACTCTGACCCACCTAATAAAACAGCCCTGAATTTAGTTACCAAAAAACCAAAACCAAACAAAATCAAAAACCACCCAGAACCGTGCATGTCAGAACTCAAGGGGCCCTGGTTGAGGGGCCAACCCCAACCCAGCTTCCCAGCTCCATGGGGGAGACTATGCACAGAGCCCCCCTGGGGGCCCCACCCTGGGACCCAGGGCTGAGTTCTGCCTGCATATGACTGACCTGTCACCACAAGGAGGACACGCCCGCCAGCCAGGAAGCACTGACCCAGCAGGGGGGGCTGGCTTCTCCAGTGTAAGGGGGATTTTTTCCGATTCAGGGTGACATTCCCACTGCCCCTCAGCCTAATGGGTCCCAGATGGCCCCTTGCCTCCCTCCCCCGGTTCCCATCCTGCAGACAGGCCCCTGGGACCTTCCTTCTGGTCACTATACCGCTTGGATTTACCGTCTTCGTCTCACCTCAGTGGCCTCACAGAGGTCAGTCTGAAGGAAGCTGTTTCCTCCTGGATGGGAACCAGGACGTGGAAGCTGGCAGATGGAGGGGAACAGAGGCCAACTTGCGGGACAGGGGGGCAAAGGAGGCCTGAAAAATCTGGCTGAGCTTGAAAGGAGCAAAGGGGGCGGGCGTGGGGGGTGGGGGTGCTCAGGTCAGTCGGACCCTGAAGGTTTTGGTCAGTTCTCAGAGTTCCCATCTTCCTTCTGCTTCTGCTCTAGCGCCCCAACCCCCCACTCAGCCTCCTGCTCCAAGTGGGGAACGTTTGAATGTGGCAGAAAGGAGATAGCCAGCGCTATTGTGGGGGCAGGAGGAGGGAGAGCGAGCAACAACCACCAGGAGCAAAGAAAGAAGCTCAGCGGGAGGAGCGCAGGGTCGGGCAGCTGCCCCAGGAGGGCAGAAATGCTGACTCACTACCTCAGGAAGCTGGACAGCCCCAGGCCTGACAGCAAAAGAGCTGAGAGCCTGGGGCATGAGGAGCCCCATGCAGCCCAGAGGGGGCCCCCCATCTCTGCAATGCCCTTTGAAGCCCGAGTTGGAGAAGGGGCTGTCAGGGAAGCCAACACACTTACTTCCTAGAGCAGTGGGAAACCCCTTCCTGGCAGCCCCTGGAAAATAGTCCCTTCTCCTGACAGGAACTCACTGGATAGCCCACTGCTTCTGACAGGAAGCAACTCATTGGATAGACCCCCTCTCCTGATAGAAGAACTCGCTGGATATCCCCCAGTTCCTCTCAGGAACTCACTGGACAGTCCCCTACTCCGGACAGAAAGGAACTCACTGGATAGCACCTCCCCTCCCCAGTCCTGACAGGAACTCACTGGACACTTCCTGAACTAAAGGACTCACTGGACAGCCCCCCGCTCCTGACAGGAACTCCCTAGAGAGCTCCCCTCTCCTGACAGGAAGGAATTCACTGGGTAGCACCTTCACCCCCGCCCGAGTCCTGATAGGAACTCACTAGATAGTCCCCCACTCCTGATAGGAACTCACTGGACAGCCCCCACTGTTGATAGGAAGGAACTCACTGGATAGCTCCTCACTCCTGACAGGAACTCACTGGACAGACCCCAACTCCTGGCATAGGGAATCAGTGGACAGTACCCTTCCCCGCACATCTGATAGGAACTCACTGGACAGCCCCCATTTCCTGACCAAAAGGACTCACTAAACAGCTCCCCACTCCTGACAGGAACTCCCTGGAGAGCCCCCCTCTCCTGACAGGAAGGAATTCACTGGGTAGCCCCACACTCCTGACAGGAGCTCTCTGGACAGACCCCACTCCTGATTGGAATTTACTGAACAGCCCCCCACTCCTGACAGAAAGGAACTCACTGGATAGTCCCCCACTCCTGACAGGAGCTCACTGGACAGTCCCTGACTCCTAACAGAAGAATTCACTGCCCTTCTCTCTCTCTTTCAGGACCGCCTGTAAGTACCGGTTGCACCTGGGCGCCACTGCGGAGATCCCCCACCTTGTGGTAACCGGGCCCCTGGTGGGGACACCGATACTGGCCCCCACTGTCCTCCAGAGGCACCCTGACCCCCTCTGCCCCACTCAGAGGGTCCCTCAGATGGTGCCTCCTTTCTGTTACCAACCCCTCCCCCGCAGGCAGAGCAGGTCCCCAACTTCAGTATGACAGACAGACTGGACTCCCTGTGAGCACAGCCCCTGGGGCTCCCCTATCCCCCCACTCTGGAGTCAAAGAAGAAAGAGCTCATCTTTGGGGCTCAGGCAGCGCCTCCTGGCTGAGGCGCCCTGGCAGGGGTGGGTGGAACTGGTGGTTTTTCTGTGAGAGGGCGGTAGCCTGGCTGTGGGGAGGGAAACACAGAAATTATAGGTGGCATGGAGCAGAGTAAAGCCCAGGGTGACGGGGGCCCCTTCCAGAGAACCTGAGACAGGCCCAAGGAGCCGCTTCCTCAAAGGCTAGGGAAGAGAGGCCAGAGAATGGCTGTGCCGAGAATGGGAGCGTCTCCATGAGGACAGCATTTGATACTCCAACAAAAGGCCTCGAGGCCGCTGTGGGCAGGCCGGTTGGAGCAAGAGTGCGGAGCCCGGCATCAGATCTCAGGAGCCTGAAAGCAGCCATTTCCATATTTCCCTGAGATAAGCCCAGAGTTGAATGCCTGTCTGGGCCCTGAGAAATCTGCCAAGGAGCCCACGCGGGCGGCCCAGCCCGGCCACCTGAGAGCCAGGCTGAGGGAGGGCGTGCCCCCACCTCAGGGCCCGAAAGGAGGCAATGACAAATGGAAGTGGGGCCTCATGTCCACCCCAGAGTCGCCATCCACCTTCTAGAATCTTCTCTGCCCATGGGCTAACCCCTCGCCTCTCTTGGGGATGAGTCCTTACCTCCCATGTGGCTGGGGCTGCCCCACACCTCTGGGCCAAGTGCCCGTCCTTCTGAGAGCTTGAGGTGGCCTCTTCAAAGAAGTCCCAAGCTGCCTGTCCAGGGTGAGCAAATGAGGGGGAAGTGTCCACAGCAAGGCCATGCCCATATGTCCACACTCAACCTGGCGTCCGCGGGACTCCTGACTTGACCCACTCTAGCCGAGGAGGCAGGGGCATCCGGCCAGGCAGAAACGGTCCCCCTCATTTTGTTGTCCCTTTGCGGCAAAGACAGTCTGAGGCCAGAGGCAGGACAACCTGGCAAGGTAGCGCTGGGGCCGTGGCTGGCTGCTCCCCTCTGAGGGCTTCTCAGGGGCCCTGACAGGGGCTGCTGCAATCCAGGTGGAAACCAAATCGGGGCCAGTGCCCCGAGGAGGGTATGCTTAGGTGTCTGCAGTGCAGATGTAGCTGGTCACCGACATGCTAATGTTACCCTGTACTTCTTCACCCCATGGGAAAGCTGCACTCAGGCTGACATTTGCAGAGAATGTCTTAGGGATGGGATCTGGCCGAGGGGGGGGGGAGGGCGGGGCTCGAGCCCAGGAATCAGCTATTTCTTTCTCCGGAGAGAAACAGGAGCTGTCAGACTTGGTTGAGTGGGATTCTCGCTGTGCCAGGCACTCCTGAGTGTCCCAGGATGCGGTGTAGCCACTGGGCACTAGAGCTCTGCCGTCTCTAGCTGTGTGACCTTGAGTTATTTACCCGCCTCTGTGCTTAACTTTTCTCATCTGAGAAATGGGATAACAATCTCATGTGCCTAATCAAGGCATATAGTTGTGTGCCTGTGTGTGTGTATACACATTTATTTGCATGTAGGGTTTTTGGGGTTTGTTTTTGTTTGGGGACCACACCCAGTGATGCTCAGGGGTTACTCCTGGCTCGGTACTCAGGAATTACTCCTGGCAGTGCTTGGAGGACCACCCCTCTGAGGGGTGCTGGGAATCGAATCCAGGTTGGTTGCATGCAAGGCAAGTGCCCTACCTGCTCCCATATATATATAGGGGGTTTTTTTCTACTTAAAACAAATTATTCCTAGGAATGGAGGCTTGCCTAGGTGTCCCTGAACAGTCCTTTCATGCTTTTTTTGTTTTATTCCCAGTGTCTTTAGTACTAAGTACCTCATGTGTTTCTAGCCCACTTTATATCAAGAAACATTTTGGGGTGGTTCACGAACAGAAAATTGAGTCGGTGGGGTGGGTGGAAGTCAGGAAACGCTGCACTGAGGGACTCAGGGGCTCCCATGCCCCATGAGGGACAGAGGAGGGGGAAGCAGAGGTGCGGGCACAGAGCTGCAGGGAGCTCAGAGCGGCCTGGCCTCTAGGGTCGCACCCCGGGCCCCATCTGGGTCAGTCCCGAGGGGAAGGTCCTGTCCGGACAAGGTAGGGCACTCACGGCCCTGCTCTGGAAGACGGAGCCCTTCCCCGGACACGGAGGCAGGAGGGGCTATCCCAGGCCCCAGCCACTCCTCTTCTCTGGCAGCCTCGGGCTTGGGTCTGTGCCCAGACTCTGGTTAAGGAGGATGCTGGTGCCGGGCTGGCTTGGTGGGGGTCTGGGGCGGCAAGAGGCTGGTCCCTGTGCTTCCTGTGTCTGCCCTCGGGCCCTGTCGCCTGCCAGTCTGAACTGAGCTCAAAGCACGGGACACAATCCCCTGCATGGGAGCTACCAGAATCTTCCAGCAGAATTTTCAGTGAAATCCAGCAGAGGGAGGGGGATGGAAATGGGTCGTGTCCAGGAGGGCGCTGTCCAGTCTCCCCCAGGGCCCCCTGAGCTTGGCTCTCGGTCCAGAGTGAGTGTGTCTGAGCCCACTTCGCCTGCTGTGAGGGGCCGATCTCGAGGCCCCCAGCACCCCAGCCGCCCCCTGCTGTCAGTGGGCAAAGTGGGGCTGGAGCGTGGGAGGGGGAGATGTCCCAGCCAGCCCCCGTCGGTCCTTCTGCCCTCCAGGCCTCTCCTCAGCCACTCACATTCTTCACTCCTTGCAGCACATGTGGATGTGATTGCTCTCCCTTTTATGAGATGAGGAAACCGAGGCACGGGAAGGCCAAGCAACTTGCTCAAAAGGTCACTGAGCGGCAAAGCCAGAATTTGCAGAGGGGCAACCGATGCGGGTCAGCCCTGCTGTGCCCCAGAGCCAGACCCCCCGCCTCTACCAACCAACCCTGCTCCGGCCAGAAACCCTTCCCGGGGCTCTCTGCCAATGCCAGGCGCGACCTGGTGCCCCGCTGAGACAGCTCCAGGGGCAGCTTCTCAGCCATTCTCTGGTCCAAACACACAGTGTTCCGGGGTCCCAAGCTGTGTCCTTTGGCTCTTAGCATGCCAGTAAGAATTGGCTTCAGGCATAGGTTTTGCTCTTTTCTTCTATGGGGGGAGATGTCACATCATTCTGTGGAGTCTTTAGACTGTGCCCAGAATTGTGCTAAGCAGGAGGATGGGGGTCCCACAGAAGGGATTTGGGATGAACATGTGGTCGGTGGGGTCAGGCTCCCCCTGTTTCCTGGGACCCCAGAGAGGCTGGGGCCAGCCCAGCTTCCCACCCAACACTGACCCATCCTGCAGAGAGACGTCCAAAGTGAGTAGAGGCTTGCCCTCACTGTCCCCACCAAGAGGGGAGGCTCCCTGGGCCCCCTGCCCTCTGACCTGGCTCCTCTGTCATTAGTTCTGACGTGGCAGGTTCCACGGCCGCCACCTCACAGACCTGCTTCACCACAACTGGCTCCTGGGTGACAGGGCAGGGCGCCTGCCCCCTTCTCCCTCTGGGCCCTCTCTCAGGCTAGCACAGGCATGCATGGGGGTGCCCAGAATAGAGGTGCTGAGACAGAAAAACTCAGAGAGGGGTCATGCTCATCTCTCTGTACCCTGTACCTCCCCTGTGCCTGGCCTGGAGAGGATCCCCCATGTTATTTATTTTGTGAATAAATAAATTTGTGACTGAGTGAAATGAATGAATGAATGAGTGAGGTGAGTGAGTGAATAAATGAATGGTTGAGTGAATAAGTGAACAATTGCGTCAATGCATGAATGAGTGAATGATTAAATAGGTGAGTGAATGAATGAGTGAATAAATGAATGGTTGCGTCAGTGCATGAATAAGTGAATGATTAAATGGGTCAGTGAATGAATGAATGAATGAATGAGCAAGTGAGTGAATCAGTGAGTGCCAGAAGGGAAGCTTAGTGTCCAAGACCTTCTCTTCACACGGGTCCTAAGTCGCAGAGACTCGTGGGGCCTCGCGCAGACCCCCTGAGATTCCAGTCACTGGCCTTTGTCAGCTTCTCTTTCTTCCCCGTTTCTTTCAGGGCCCAGCTGGGAAGCCCGGCCTCCCGGTAAGCTCCTCTCATTTCTCCCTTCCTTTTACTTGGCTTTCCCCTGTGCGGGTGGCCATGCTGGGGGGCTGCTGCCTGCAGGGGTCCCTGGGTGAGAGACCATCCTCTGGAATTGCTGAGACTGAGGGTGCCGCCTCCTCTGAGCCAGGAGTCTGCACCGGTCACTTCAGTTCCTTCAGCCCCTCCGGGGCCACCCCTAGCGGGCTGTCGACCTTAGCATGGGTAGACAAGGGCAGCCAGGGGCCTCCTGCGAAGCACCCGCCCCCCACCGCCCCTCAGCCTGTCCTCCCCGGTGAGAGGAACCCCGAGAATTCGGTGCCCCTCCCGTCATCATCCCTGAGCTCTGCCAAGGAGCTGGGAAAGCTGGTCGGAAATCAGAGACTGTGGTTCAGAAGCAGACGCTGAGTGGGAGGCTCTGGCTCCCGGCCCCACCGGCCTCTGCCGTCCCCATTCGTGTGACTCTCCGAGCACTCAGTGAAATGGGCTTTGTTCTTCCCGCTTTATGGATGAGGACAAGACCCATGGGTAGAGATACCTTGTCTGACTGTCCAGGCGGCCGCTGTAAGATGCTGGGGCCTGGTCCCGGGCCAAAGGGCCAGTTCCTGTGCTCAAGAGCCAGCCTGGGGGAGATCTTCTGAGACCCTTGGACGGCGGCTCTGAGCAGGGGCCTTAGTACTGGGTACCAGGGGCCCGTTCATGGGGGGCGACTTGGGTAAAATCCCACGGTCAGTCAGAGGGCCGATGCGAGGCACAGAGAGCGTGAGGCAAAACAGTCTTTGCCTCCCTCCACCTAAGTCCCCTTCCAAAGCTCCCAGGCCCTCCTCAGCACCCCTCCAGCCCCGTCGCTCCTTTAGGCACGATTCATACAGTCACCTCTTGAGTAGCCCAGCAGCTTCTAGAATGCATGCCCAGCAGTGACTTTCTCCATAAAATGCGTGTGGGAGGATGTTTGGCCAGACAAGGAAAAAATCTCCCCTGATGCAGGAGCCCCGGAGCAAAGGAGGATGGGGAAATTGGTCTCAGAATCCAGGGAGGGGAAACCAGGTGACTGGGGGGCACGTGGGCAGGCCAGACCAGGCTGCTGCTGACAACAGCCACCTTGAAAAAGCATTTGGGGCAATTCCCAGATCAGAGAGTGTGCAGTTTCCAGCCGCCGGCCCTTCCACGCCTGCCCCTCACCCATGGTTTACAGCCCCCGACTGCAAAGAACATTAGTATTTCAAAGATACCAAAACACATACTCTGAAATAGCATTCACAAGCCCCAGAGTGAGTGGGCCATGGAATGTCCCAGTCAATGGCCCGTGGGCCTGGCAGCCTCAGCAGTGAGGTGGGGTCTCTTCCCCCACAGGAAGGGATGGGGGGGACGGACCCAGAGAAGAGTCACTGGTTCTGGCCCCTGTCAGCCCAGGGAGTGCCACAAGCAGACTTGCTATGAAGGTCAGTAGCGCAGGAGCCAGGCACTGGGGTTAGCTTGCCGACAGCGTCCACGGGATATCCCAGCAGCCCCTGCAAGACCCAGTTGGTCACAGAAGCTCAGGAGACACTGGTCAGTGCTGCCTTCAGCCTCCCTTTGGGAAAGTCTGATCCCGTCACCCAGACCCAGTTAACCAGATCCGCATCTCAGAACCCACTGCTGGCTCTGATGTGTCTACCTGTATCTCGGGGTGCTAATTGTCCTTGGAGGCATCTTGCCTCAGCAGGGTCAACACGCACAGGATCGCCCCAGGAGCGTCCGAAGCCTTGGGACACGTGCCCCCAGATCTCTCCTACACCCCCGGCCCCTCACAAATCCTCTGATTGTTTGGCCGTCTTCAGTGTCTGTCCTTCCAGGCTCTTAGTGAAACCCAGGCTCCACCGGAGACTTGATGATGTCCGCACACATGATTGCAAAAAAAGATTTTTCTACCCAGGGGGAGGGACAAAACGTAGTAAGCAGATTTCCAGAGCAAGAAGAGGTCAGTCCTGGCCACGAAGCCCAGCCGTTCCCTCAGTACCCCCGAACACGACATCGGTGGGCTTCGTCCCCTGGTTCTTTGTCCCTCCTGTGCCCCGAGTGGCCGTGAGAAAGGACTGTAGGGCTGAACTGTCCCTGATGCTTCCTCAGCTGGGACCCGGAAGGGGTCTAGGAAGTGTGGGCACAGCTCCCTCGCTCTGGCAGGATCAGCCCTGGAGCAGTGATCCCCCCACCGGTCTTGTGGCAGTGCCACTCAGCCCAGCTCTGGGCCCAGAAGGTGAGTGTCCAGGCCAGCACTGGGATGTTTGTGGACACAAAAATGAAAGGAAGAAAGGGCCTGGGGTCCTTGATGAAATGCACAGGGAAACTGAGGTCCAAGCTGAGGACCAGACCCATCTTCGGGGGTTCTTTCCCTGGCACCCCCCTATGCCAGGAGGGCAGAGCAGAAAATGAGCGGGATGGTGGCTGGTTGAAGCTGTGGGCAAGCTCGCCCACACAACCCCTGGGCATCCTCTTTGCTATGTGGGGTGAGGAGGGGTGCCTGGGGTCTTTGCACGTGGCCCAAACCACTAAATCTAATTGTTTCTGCCTCCTTCATCAGGGTGACAAAGGTGCCATTGGGATGCCAGGACGTGTGGTGAGTTCGTGCATGCTCTGCTGTTCGGCACTTAACCGCTTGCTTGCCCACACTGGCCTGTCCTCCACACCATGGCAGGGGACACCCAGACCCTCCTTCCCCCTAGAGAGAGCCAGGCTTGGAAGGACATTTCAGACCTCGTCTACCACTGTGTTCCCACCTGCTTACGGGGCAAAGGGCCAATCCCAGGGGGAGAGAGGTAGGAGCCCCCCTGGACCGGGCGAGGACTCCCACCGCTCTGTCCCTGCCCCCGAAACTGCAGCCTAGTCTCAGTCTCAGTGAACAGGCACTGCCTCGGGGCCCCTGCCCTAGAGCCAGCCTCCAGGCTAGATGAGTGGTCCAACGTGCCAGGTTCTGGCAGAAAAGCAAAGATGCCCCAGAGGTGAGAAGTGCGGCCTAGGAGGTGCTCCCTGCACCCCAGTTTTCCCTGGAAGCCTCCGGGCGATGGTCTCAGCAGCCTAGGAAGGGCAGTGCAGGCCTCCCAGTGGCCTGAGGTGGTCGTGGCCACACTGGCTCAGGGACGATGAACCTCCCCCTGTGCTTCTCCACGTGCTTTGCTTAGAACCCCCACCCCCTACCCCGAACCCCGTTTCTGAACTGTGTTGGCCCTACCCCTGCTCTGATATTCTTGTTTGGCTTTGTTTGGGGGCCACACCCAGCAATGCTCAGGGCTTACTCCTGGCAGTGCTCGGGGGACTATATGGGATATTGAGGGGGTTGAACCTGGGTCAGCCACATGCAAGGCGGAGCTCTACCCATGGTCCTATCACTGCAGCCCAGATTTTTTAATGAATTTGGGTTTTGTGGCACACCAGGCAATGTTCAGGGCTTTCTCCTTGCTCTCTACTCAGGGATCACTCATGGCAGTGGTTGGGGGGCTTCAGGGGTGGAACCCCGGTCCATCGTGAACAAGGCAAACAAGCGCCCTGTGTGCTGTATTATTGCTCTGCCCTGGCCCTGGCATTCTTTTGTGAGTTTGCTGGCCTGCTGCCGAGAGCAGCAAAAGGTGTCTGAGTCTCAGCAAACACATGACAGGGTGGCTGCCCGCTGGGCCTGGCATGGAGGAGTCTGACCCGCTCGGCCTGTGGGTCACCCTAAGAGCAGCAGGAGGCGGGTGCAGAGCACGCGCTTATTTTTCACATGGGGAAACTGAGGTATTAGGTCTACCCCGAAGTCCTTTCCTGGCAGGAAGTGGCTGCCGAGGACTTGAACCCAGGCGGCAGCCAGACCCCAGCCCTGTGCTCTTGGCCCTGACCTTGGCCTGTTCTCAGGAGGATGCAGCCTGCAGGGCTAAGTTCTAGAAGCCAGGACCTTTCCGAGTTGAAAAGTGACCCCTGTCCCAGAGCTCTGAGGTCCTCACGGCAGCTGTGGGTCCGAACCCGAGGCCAGGGGCCCCGAGCAAGCCCCTTGCCGGGAGACCCTCTCCCCACTTGCCACACGGGAGCTCCCACCCACCCTGGCCCATCCCTGACTGCCCCGCTGCCCTGGGTCCCGCCAGCCTGTCTGGGCACTCAGCTGGCCCGGGGCTGGGGCATTGCTGGGCTCTGTCCCTGGTTCTGTCACTGCCCGGTTCTGGCCTGCCGTGGCAGGGCCCCCTCTCCCTCCAGGAAAATATTCCCAAGCTGCTTTGGGCCTTTCCTACTGCTGTGCCCTTGAGAATGTGACAATGGGCCCATTTGGCGGCCTGGGGGGAGGCCTGACCTGAGAAGGCCTGGGGTGGCCAGTGGGCCCTTCTGTGGTCCCCAGTGGCCACCGTCTCTGGACAAGGTGGAGAAAGGCTCTCTAGCCACTAGTGTCGGTGGACATCGGGACCCGAGGGAACCCCCAGTTTCCTTTCAGCCCCATGCTCTGTCCTCCTGTGTGCTGCCCTGTGGCCCCAGGCCCTCATGTCCCCACCAAGGCCTTAGCTGATGCCCAGCTGACCAGCCAACTATGGGCCCAACTCACCTACAGGCCCTGTGGCCAGGGCTTCAGCAGGTTTCCAGACCTGGGAAGGCCTGCCATTCTCTCTCTCTCTCTCTCTCTCTCTCTCTCTCTGTTTCTCTCACTCTCTGTGTTTCTCTCTCAATCTCTGTATCTCTTACTCTGTCTTTCTCTCTCTCTCATTCTGTCTCTCTCACTCTCAGTCTCTCTCACTCTTTTCCTGTCACTCTTGCTCTCTGTCTCTCCCTTGTTCTCTCCTGCTTTCTCTCTTCTCTCACTCTCTTGATCTCTGTCCCTCTCTGTCTCTCACTCTCCTATTCTCTCACAGGCTCTCTTTCTAGCCTTTGTAGATACAAGACACATGCACACACACACATGCACGCACACACGCGCATACACACATGTACGTGCAAACACATGCATGCACACCCACGCATGCGCACATGTTCTCTGTGTCTCCGGCCCGTTTCTCTCCCCAGAGTGCCCTGCAGGGCTGGCGGGGGAGGCCTTAGCTGCCTGCGGCTCTGCCGGCCGGGGTGGGACCCTGTGTCGGCATCTGTGCTTCGTTTGGTCTCCTGTTTCACGGTGGAGCTCTGTGGTTGGTCCTTGTGCCGGGCCCAGATGCCGTGTGCGTGCCTCTCTCATCCTCTTTTCTTTCTCCCCGCTCTGCTCCCCGTACCCCGCGTTGCATGTGGCCGCCCCAGGGAGTAAAGGGCCAACCAGGCGAGAAGGTGAGTCCACAAGTCCACATGGGTCCTCCTGCCCTCCGCCCCGGCCTCCCCCCTCCCAGTGGACTCTCCTGGCCCCCCCGGCCTGCACTGCCCCCAGCCTCCCGAGCAGCCTCCTGTGACCCAGTTTCCTAACAGCTTCCACACGAGTCTCAGGACTCCTGGGCCGCCGTCCCAGCTCCCCTGTCCCAGTGGAACTGTCTCTGGCCGGGGCTGCACAGGCCTGGTTCCTGCCCAAAGGCATCGCCCTGCACGAGGCAGAAGCCCAGAGCTGCTTGGCTGGCGTCATCCCTGCCACCCCGGGTGCTCCGGGCTGACAGACTCCCTTGGGGCTGCCTCAGGGCTGCAGGGCTGGAGCCTGTTGGGAAGCCGGAGCCCCAGGTCGCAGGGCTGGGACGTTGGTTCTGGGTTCTCCAGGGTTCTTCTGGGTTCTCCAGAGGGGCTGAGCAAGGCCTGGAGGCCTCCTGTGCCCGCTCAGGGCCCCCGTATGTGCCCTGCGCTGAGGACCCCACAGAGACCCCCAGATCTGAAATACGAGTAGCCCCACGGTCACCTCAGCTGCCCCCAGCTTGTCACTCCACATCTCCAGAGCATTGCCCCTTTCTCCCCGTGACCCATGCCTGACACTGGCCGCCCAGGAACGCCCGGCTGCTCCCTGTCCTATAAGGAAACTGAGGCACAGAGAGGCAGATTCACATACCCAGAATCACACAGCAGAAAGAGGCAGAGGCAGAGACAAGCCCTCGTGGACCCAACTCCAGACTGGGGCCCCCCAAACGAATGACTGGCCAGGCCCCTCTGCTGAGGCCCAAGACCCCACAGCTGTGTGAGGACCAGAGTCCAGGTCTGCTTGGGCCGGGTGACCCTGAAAGCACCCCCAGGCTCTTTCGGATGTTCCCCATGTTCCTGTGAGGCAGGTGCCTTGTTGGGAGGGGGAGGGAGAGAGAGGGAGGGAAAGAGGGAGAGGAGGGAAAGAGGGAGGGGGGGAAAGAGAAGGAGTGAGAGAGGGAGAGGGAGAGAGAGGGAGAAGGAGAGGAAGCACAGCACCTCTCCCTGCAGGGTGCTCTGGAGCCCATACCCAGTAGCTTGTGGGAAAGTGACAGAGTATGTGCAAAGGCCCGTAAGTCAGCCCTGGCCCCTGGGTGCCCTGAGGACCACAGGCAGCGCCTGGCACAGCAGAATCAGGGTCCTGGACATTTTCATGCCCTGGGACCCTTGGTCAGAGGGCTGCCCTGGCGCCCCCGCTGGGGTGGGGGAGGGGACCCTGACTCCCCGGGCTGGGCACAGTCCATAGTCTCACCCACTCTCAGCACAGCCCATTTGTCCTTCTCCCGTCACCCCAGCCCTGCCCCCCCTGCACACGCGCATTTAGCTCCTGCTCCACTTCCACCTGCACTTGTTGCTCCCAGAACCCCCCGCCCCGGAGGCTGTGGGTCCCTCCCGGCCCCACGACTGGGCACAGAGGGTCCCTCGGGCCGACGCTGTGCGGGATGGGCTGCTAGCACCATGGTGTGTCCCTCGGCCTCCACCTACAGGGCTGTCCTGGGACGAACGAACCTTGGGGGCTTTGGGATGGACGTGATGAGTGGGAGCAGGTGGGCGGCCACGGGGGCAGGCCACCGCTGAGCTGAGTGTCCCCCAGTCCCCTTGCCATGCGCCTGCCCCCTCCCTGGGTTCCGTGCCCTCCTCCTTCGGCCCCCTGCCCTCTCCCTTCCCGTCCCGCACAGTTCCTCTCCTCTCCCCAGCCACTTCTCCTGGGCCCCCTCCTCACCCCTGCAAACACTTCCTCCTTCCCTGGCCTCCCCGCGTCCTCCTGGTCCATTTCCCTACCTACCGCCTCCCCCACTCCTCCTCTCCTTACTGCCCTGCCCCCCTTCTCTGCACCCCTCTCTCCCACAGGGGGCCCCAGGCGACGCTGGGATGTCCATCATCGGCCCTCGCGGCCCCCCTGTAAGTGGTTTTGCTCTTCTTGGAGGTGGTGAGTTAATGTAAAGGGTCTGGGGGTGGGGAGGAGGGGGGACGGGGAGGGCCGGCCGCCCCCATGTGATGTGATCCCTGGGCCGGGCTTCTGTTGATGTTACAGAAAGTGGCCTGCCGAGATGTCCCTAAATTACAGCCTCTCCGCCCCCCCCCCCCCCCCCCGAGCCAGCCCTGACACAGCAGCAGCTGCGAGGCGGCCCCGCTGTTTACACGTGGAGGAAGGAGCCGGCTCCTCCTGGGGGTGCAGGGGTGCGGGGTGGGCACTCCAGCTGTCCCGGGAATGAGTCTTGTTTCGGGAAGCCCCGGGAGCAGGTACCCAGAACCCAGAGTCACTGGCCTGGCACCTCCTCCCGGTCTCGGCAGCCCCCAGCCCCCATCTTGGGGACGCCCTGGGCCTGGCCCGTGGCTAGGGGTTTGGGAAACAGAGACCCTCTCTTTGGCCAGGACAGCTGGAGGGGACCCAACGTGAGTGACTGAGTGGACGGGCAGCTTTTCTCAAAGACACAGCACCAGCCACTCCTAGCAAACCGAGTGGGAGCACCCCAGGCCCCCTGAGAAGGGGAAGCCAAGGGCCAGAGGAGCAGTGGTGCGGGCGGAGCCCCACTTAGCATCAGAGATGGGGTTTGGGCCCAGCATAGACACGGTAGCCCTGAGTCTGGCTTACTGGCCCCACCCTGGCACGTCACCCAGGCCAGCCCCCAGGCTTGCACCCCAGGCGGCTGTGCTGGGCAGAGGCTAAGGTCCTCTGGGCGGTTCAGATACCCAGAAAGTGCGAGCCAGTGGCTTGACGGCTCATGCAGGCTTAACCCCATTGCCATAGCTGACCCCCTTGCCCCTGGCCACCGCCCCTGTGAGCTGGATGGGGGCACCGTGGCATGAGTGTCCCGAGGTCACTTGCTTTTGATAAAAGTGAGGTTTAGCAGGGGGCCAGGGGTGTCACGCAAGGCCACAGAGGAAGGAGAGAGTCCCAGGGTGCCACTGGGAGGTGGGACGGGAGAGTGATGCCCAATGCAGGCGGCCCTGGGCGCCATCTCTGACCATCAGCTCTCGCCATGCTGGGCACCCCAGGGCTCAGCCCCTGCTGGACGCATTGCCAGCAGAAGCCTGCCAGTACCCCTAAATGTGGCATGGCCCCACAGCTGGACACATAGAAACCTAACCAGGACCCACCTCCTGCCTGGGGTGACTCACTGAGCACTAGCGGCATCCCAGGCTGGGCAGCTGTCATGGCCTAGACCAAGGAGACAGGCACCTTGCCCACTTGGGCCTTGTTCTCTCTGACCCACCCACCGGCCTGTTTTGCAGAGGAACACTGGGCATGTGGTCACCCCATAGACAGGGCTGGAGTCTTTGGGCCCGGCTGGCAGTCATCACAAAACCAGTGTTCCTGCTGCCTTCTCCTTCCGTCCCTGCTAAGCTCTACCCTGCCAAGGCCGTTCACCCGAAGGAAAGGCCCGTCTTCCCTGCGGGTGCTCAGAGACTGTTTATGGCACCGGGAGCTTCCCAAAGCCCAGTGTCCTCTGCCGGGGCCCGTGTCTGTGCCCACCACCTAGAGGACTGGGGCCACTGTGCTTTCCTCGCGGAGCCCCTGGACATAGGGCCTTTGGCTCTCGCGGGCAAATTCTCGGTGGCTAGTGTTGGCCAGGAGTTACGCACCTTTCCAGGAAGATCCCAGAATAAATGCCACTGGCAGAACCCGCCATGCCACTCTCAGGACGCACCTGCCCCCACTCTGGAGCTGGCTAAGGGTCTGTGCAGAGGAGAAGCCACCCAGAGGGTGGCTCCCGTTACAGAGGGGAGTCTAGAGTGCTGTGCCCGGTTAAGTCAGGGGTGCCCGGGGCTGCAGAGGCTGGCTCGGCAGGCACAAGTAGGGCCTCAGGCGCGTCCCCCACCTCAAGGGGACTGTGTCCACTCCCTGAACACCTCCATAGTCGCCGCAGGGGCCAGGAGGAGCTGTCTGGCCCTCCAGACCCCCTGCACGTGGAGGCGGTCCGAGTCGGGTCTCCTCGTCTGTGAGGACTTTGAAATCTTCATGTGGCTGCTACTGCCCAGCCCTCCCGAGCTGGCGACAAGGAGGATCCCAGGCCATGCTGTGGGAGAAATGGGCCGTTCCTTCTGGAAGAAAGCGAGGGCGAGGCGGTGAGCTGTGAGGAAGGTCTATGCACAAAGGCCCACGACGGGAGGTTGTGAGTCGGCCCTCCCTCCTGAGAGTGTGGGGAACACAGCCACGGGGGCACGGGAAGCCAGAAGGAGCAGCCAGTGCTGCTGTTGTGTCAAGGAGCGTGTGTGGCATGTGTGTGGGGTGTGCGTGAAAGTGTGTGCATGCGTGTGTGTGGAGTATGCGTGGGCTCCCGGAGGGCAGACTCTGGCCCTGCACAGACTCTGGCCCTGGCTACATGTAGACGAGACGGGTGAGATGATGGGCTTTTGTTTGGTTTTGGAGCCAGACCCAATGATGCTCAAGGCTCTCTCCCAACCCTGCACACAGGAATCACTCCTAGAAGTGCTCAGGGGACCATATGGAGTGCCAGGGATCAAACTTAGGTAGACCAAGTGCCAAGCAAGAGAGCCCTCGGTGCTGCACTATCTCTCTGGCCCTGGAGAGATATTGGGGAGCTGTCAAGGGTGGTGCTGAAGAGAGAAAGAGGAATTGCAGTACTCCTGACTGCGGGCTGAGTGGGTGTGTATCTGTGGGGTGGCAGGTTCGGGCAGTAGAAAGTGTGGCACGTTGAATGTGGAATGTTCAGAATGTTTGGAGCCTCCACGGAGGTGTCTGACAGCCGGGAACAGGTGCCGTTGTGTTGGAAATCTGGGCATCCGCCCTGGTGGCAGTGTTGGAGCCACAGAGAATGGTGGCTGTTGCCCAGGCCCATGCCCTCTGCTGCATGCTCCCCTTCCCCAGCCACAGAGGTTCATTTCCAGAGGCAGCTCCCTGGGGAAGACAGCACTGACCAGAAGTGGGGAGAAGACTAGGCTAGGTCCGGGCAGATCTGGAGGGGACCTCCAGGGGCAGACAGAGAGAAGGGGGACATTGGTCAACCTTCCCAGCTAGAATCGTCAGCCTGGATGTGTGGCTTTACACCACACCAGGGGCAGGTGGGAGGCAGGAGCAGATAAAACCAGGAGCCACAGGACTCTCTTCACCTTGCCACGGGACCAAGGGAGGTAATTTCAGGGCATCAGTAAAGCTTATTTCCCTGGTTCTCAGATTTCCTGGTTACTATCAGTCAGTGAACTGTCTCCTGATCAACCTATAAACATAAAATGGTCTAATCCTAGTGATTATATTTTTGGCCTTGGAGTCCATCAAAATAACGTTCCATTTTATTTGTGGGGAAAATGAGCTTGCATGGAAGTCAGAGAAGTTCTAAAAAAAAATAGAGTAAGCGGGCGGGGGGGGAGCTGGAGTGATGATAGCACAGCGGGTAGGGCGTTTGCCTTGCACGAGGCCGACCCGGGTTCGATTCCCAGCATCCCATATGGTCCCCTGAGCACTGCCAGGAGTAATTCCTGAGTGCATGAGCCAGGAGTAACCCCTGTGCATCGCTGGGTGTGAGCCAAAAAGCAAACAAAAAAAAAAAAAAAAAGAAAAACAACTAGAGAAGAAATGGAGAGGCCAGAAATGAAGCGAAGGCACCCGGGGAACTTGACATCTGGGAATTTGGTCCGTGACAAAGGCTTTATTTCACAATAGGAAGAGAAAAATAAATTGTTCAGGAAATCAAACTCGGACTACTGCCATTAAAAAAATAAAAAAGATAAAACAAAAGCAAACATTTAAAAAAATATATGTGAGTCTCTACTTGTTTAGCACCTATGAGGCTCCATTCCAATGAAGTAAAACTTTGATATAAACCATGAAGTTGAAATAAACCAGAATAAAGGCATACATGCATGTTTTATAATTCAGAATAGGAAGGCCCTTTTTCTTTGAAAGATTTTAGATGAGGGCCTATAGGCCCAAAATGTGCTTCACATAGAATAGTAAGTACTATTAAAACTTTTTATTGATAGAGTATGCTTTTTAAAATTACTTATTTTTAAATTTAATCACAGTGAGGGGCTGGAGCGATAGCACAGTGGGTAGGGCGTTTGCTTTGCATGCAGCCGACCCGGGTTTGATTCCTCCGCCCCTCTTGGAGAGCCCGGCAAACTACCGAGAGTATCCCGCCCGCCTGGAAGAGCCTGGCAAGCTACCCATGGCGTATTCGATATGCCAAAAGCAGTAACAAGTCTCACAATGGAGATGTTACTGGTGCCAGCTGAAGCAAATTGATGAGCAACAGGATGACAGTGATGACAGTTATGACAGTGAATCACAGTGAGATAAAGTTACAAATTTGTTCTTGATTGGGTTTCAGTCATACAATGTTCCAACACCCATCCCTTCACCCGCACACATTTCCCATCACCAATGTCCCCAGTTTCCCTCTGCCCTACCCCCACCGCACCCCCTCTATGGCAGGCATTATTCTTCAGAAAAGGCCCTTTGGAACATGACCCCAAACCCAGAGCCAGAAGGAAAACTTGATAAGCTGTGGATATACATGTCAGGCTTCCATATGGCCGAAACTGTACTGTAAACAAGAGCAAAGATAAACGCCGCATTTGCAGCACAGAGCAGTCCCAACGGGTTCCTATGCTTGACTAATCGCTTTGCTCAAATCAATCAGAAAAAGACAAACAGCCCAGTGGAAGAGATCAGTAAAGAATACAAACAGGCCATTCACAAATAAATCAGACAGGCCAGTAAACACGGGAAGGGATGTCCGACCGCAGCATCTCGCCCTGCAGATGTGGGCTAGGACCACCCCGGCCCCTCCTCTCCAGGAAGTGAAGTACCAGTTTCCACTTGGTCTATGACAGCATTCTTCCCAACATCCCCAAAAAAGCCTTGGTTAGCCCCTGCATGTGGTTCTGGCCACAGGGATGCGTGCCCCTGACCAGGGTCGGCTCTGTCATTAGCAAACCGTGATTATCCCTCCCATGTAAACATTCTTGGGATGGGGCTGGGAGCTGTTCCTTGGAACCCCGTCCTGCTGACCTTTCCCTCGGGCCTCTCGTGTCGGGCCCAAGTTGAAAGTTTACACTCAGAGGTCTCAGGGGTTACCCTGCACAGTTTCCGGGTTTTCTCCTTGGCCCTATTCTTAGCATAACTCTCCCTCGAGAGGAGCACGGCCGGGGCGCTTCTGATCTCTGTGGCATCTCCTCCTTCCTGAGCGTTCGGGTGCCAGCCACGGGCCCTCCTGAACCTTCGGCTCAGTCCAGCTGAGTCCCTGCCCCTCCAGTATGCCCGCCTGCTCTCCCAGCAGCTCGCCTGAGTGTCCCCCACATGCCTCACACCCGCGGCTTCAGAGAGGACCCACATGTTCTATCCAGGTGGCCAGGTCACAGCTGATGTCTGCAGAGACGTTCCTCTGGCTCGGATCTGGCTCTGAGAGCAGCCGGGGCTTGGCGAGCCAGCACTCCTGAGCTGGGTGGGGTCACACGCTCCCCTGCTCTGTTCCGTGTGCCGGGCTCAACGCAAGCCAGCACACATGGCCAAGGACAGCCGCAGGTTTCAGGAGACTTTACGGCCTGCCTGTGATTCTGTGGCTCCTACAGGGGTCCTCGTGTCCCCATTCTATCAACTGAGGCACAGGGAATAGAGTCACGTGGTCTCAGCCAGTGAAGCTCAGGGAGGGACTGCACCTCTCCCGGTCAAGGCGGTGACTCTGCCAGGCACGTGCCAACTTGGGGACTCCAGGAGAAGGGGTGAGCCACGGTACCCAAACATCGAGGTAGCAAAGGAGCCGCCACGATAGCTCTGGTAGACCTTGACACAGGCCACAGGGACAGACCCCAGCTGGCGGGAAGGAGGTGACGATCCTGTTTCTTAGTCCTTCCCGCCTGGGTGCACAACCCTGAGGGGCCCCGAGTCTCTCGTCATGAAACATGACCACAAAACCAAGAGCTGTGGCCGGTGACCCTCCTCCAGATCTCCCACCTGGAAATCCATCTGTGCAACGGCCTGACTCATCAGGGGAAGCAGCGGGAACTGCCGAGCCTCCCCCAAGGACCGGGGGGTGGGGGGCAGCCGGGGTCCTGCCTGCTAGCCCGGGCAGGGGAAAGTGAGCCAAGTGGGCCGCAAATGCTTGCTGAAGGTCAAAGTCCCGCGAGTCGCTGACATCCAGACCATCTCCAGATAAGTGGCCCTGGGCTGTGATTGTGTGGCTAGCGAGGACAGGGGGGGTAGGGCCGAGCCCCCGCTGTCCCCGAGGTCCCCACCTTCCACGCGCCCCACACGCCCCATCCCTTGTTTACACGTAAGCTCAGGTGTAGAGCTTCTGAGGCCGAGGGAGCATTCCAGAAGACCCAGGGATACTGGCTGGCTGTTACCCGGCCCCACCCTCAGTGCCTGGAGACCTAGAACATTCCATGCCCTTCTCTCCCCTCCCAGCCTGCTCACGGTGCTGAGTGAGGGGCACCTCTCTGGGCCCGGGGGAGTCGGGCAGGGACTCGGGGGTTGCTCCTGTTCCTCCTCGTCACCCTCGCCTCTCTCTCTTTCCAGGGCCAGCCGGGCACCCGAGGCTTCCCCGGATTCCCGGTGAGTGGGGGGAGCCAGCCTGGCCGGCCCCTGCACCTGCTCCCGCAGCCTTGCCCGGAGAGCCGCTGAGGAGCAGAGCCGGGCACTCGGGAGGACAGGGCCCCCGGCAGAGCAATCAGGGCCAGCTGGGAAGGGCAGGGGCCCCGAAGGACACTGGGATGTGGGCCGCCCCCTCCATTTGGTGTCAGGTCACGCATGAGGAGGCTCCTGCCCCAAGAGAGGCTCTGAGGGGAGGGGAGGAGGGATCTGCCCCTGTTTCTGCAGCCCTCAATGCTGGGCAGCCCCTGGCGGCCTGGAAACCCACCACCCCCTCCCCACTGGGGACCCACAGCGGGCTTGAGTCTCTGCTGTCCACGGGGGTCTCCCTCGAACCCGACACCTGCACATCTGCAACACCTCCTTCCCTCACTAGGACCCGGGGAAGGTCTGCTGTTCTCATGCCCTGTTAGGAGGGGAAACTGAGGCCTGGCCTATCCCAGGGTCACATGGCCCGTAAGTGGCGAGCAGGCCTGAGCCCTCACGTATTGGGTTGTAACCCCCTGGGCAGGGCCAGGGGCTGCCCGGGGCTGATATCCGTCTCCTTCTGCTTTCAGGGCCCCATTGGACTGGACGGCAGGCCGGTGAGTGCATCCGTGGGTGGGGGGCGCCGCACCCCTCTTCCTCAAAGGCCCTCAGCCTCTGTCTTTGCAGGAGTGTCTGGCCCTCCTGGGTCTGGCCTGACACCGCTGGGATGCTGAGGGTCCCTGCCCCAGTCCGGTGCCTCTCTCTGTGCACTCCAACCCTCTGGCTTGGTGTCAGGCTCGAGGGGGAGAGGAGAGGCCCCTCCACACTTAGGAAGGAGTGAGCTGGGGGTGACTGGGCCCCTCCGTTGCCCTCAGGGGTGCCCCACATGTGAGGGCAGAGATCCCACGGCCTGTCCCACCCACTCAGTCTTTCCTGAGCGGGGTGGGGAGTGAGCGAGGGAACAGGGAAGAAATGTGCAAAAGCAGAGGCTGGAGCCATAGCACAGCGGGGAGGGTGTTTGCCTTGCACACGGCCAACCCGGGTTCGATCCCATCTGGTGACTTGAACACAGAGCCAGGAGTGGGTCCTGAGCACTACTGGGTGTGACCCCCCCACACACAAAAAAAGAAATGTGCCAGTGAAGCCATCAGGGATGTGGGGACCACACGTGGCCGGGCTGGGGGTGGGATTGGGATGGCCAAAGGTGGACCTGGTTCATCCCCTTTTTCCAGGGTTACTCCGGACCCAAAGGAGAGATGGTAAGACCCGGCTCGCCTGTCCCCGGGAGGGTGGGCGCTGCCCCCACGGCCGACCCAGCTCAGTCCTCACCCCCACGCAGGGAGGCGGGGCAGGCACAGAGTGGTCCAGCAGAAGGCAGAGAAAGCCTCGCGTGCTGCCCGGGACCCCTTGCCCTCAGCACACACCCAGGGGACATGAAGCTGGCAGCAGGCCATGAGGAGATCTGCCAGAGCAGCACCCACTGGCCCGGGCACACCCCGTGAAGCACCTGGTGCCCCCATCCCTCCTCCGGCCTCTCCTTTTCCTGCAAAGGCTGTTGAATGCCTCTTACCTCCTCCCCCTCCCCCCCTCCCCCCTCTCTCCCATCTCCCAGGCTCCCCCTTCCTCCCATGGCAATGTGCCGGCCAGTTCTCGGCCAGATGGTTGGTATTAGGAGTGGGCGGCATGCCCTGAGACTGCCCCATTCTTGTGTCCTCGTCCACTCTGGGAGGGGCGCGTCCTGGCCCTCTGGCCCAGCCTCTGTGGGGTCCAAGAGCCCTCGGCTCTCCGTCCTGCCTGTGTCTGAGGCCCGCTCCAAAGGTGGGGCCCTCTCCCCTCCTGGGGGCTCAGCCGGAGCTGGGGGCCAGAGCCCCCCTGAAGGAGGGCAGCTGAAGCAGATGTCAGCCCTGGCACTTGCTCTCTTGGGTGTCAGAAAAGTATCCCCTCCCTCGGCCCGGCACCCCACAGTCACCCCGAGAGCCGGAAGGAAGTGTGGGCGGGTGAGGGGCCCTGGTGCCAGGAAGGAGACCCCCAACTGAGCTTGCCCCCCACTCCTTCACAGGGCTGTCCCCCAACCCACCGAATAGTAGCTAGCATCCAGCACCCAGAGTACACCTGCCTTGACCTTCTTAACGGGACAGCGGCCTCTGTGACGGCCAGCGCCACCTTGCCTGGGTGGACCTTGAACCACTCCAGGGGAACTTGGAATTTCATGGATCCACAACTGGGGTCTCTGACCTCCATCCCCCACGTCCCTCCATCTCCCACATGCCCCCACATGGCCTCTGTTCCCCACAGCCCGGCCTCCACTGGACACTGTATCCCATGGTACCTGGCTCTGAACACCTGGACAGCCACGTGAAAGGGGGGTGGGGGGGAGCTGAGTGGGTGGTGAGGAGCACATCTACTGTCCCAAAGCCACTGTCCGCACCCACACACACCCAGAGGACTTCCCGGAATGGACGCTCGTCCTGGTGGCACGTGGGGGCCGAGACAGACCCCTCCCCAGCCACCCAGAGCCTGAGGCCTGCAGGCCGCAAATCTGTCCCAGGCCTCTGCTGCTGGCTGGAAGGCCCCTGGCCCGAGGTTCTAGTTCATTCCGGGAGCCCCGCCACCCAGAGGCCCCATTCTCAGGGTGCGGCCGAGGGGAAGCAGCCGGCAGGGCCCGTCAGAGCAGCTGGGCCAGCACTCCTGAGCCGAGGGGTCTTGTCTCTGTCACCTCCTTCGGGAGGTGAGGCTGACGCTCGCATCCTCCCCCTGGCTGCGGCTGCAAGCTCAGCACCCCTGGGAGTGCCCCGAGCTGGCCCGAGCTGGCCGAGCCCCTCCCTCCCCCGCCAGTCCAGCCAGCCGAGAGGTGTCCTTCGCACCTCTTCAGCTCTGGCTCTGCAGACAGCCAGCTGTGTGCTGCCCGTTCCCCGGGGACAAAGGTCCCCCTCGAACCCGGCGTCTTTGGTGGGCCTGGGAACAGGACAAGGCAGGAAAGAGCCCTGAGACCCGATATTCTTCCTGGGGGCTCCGGGATGGCGTCGGCTGCCAAGTGCTGGCTTCTCGCCCCAAAGTCCCCCAAGTCTGTGGCCTGGTCCCCGTCCACTGACCCCTCAGCTGTCCTGCAGGCTCTGGGACGGGGTTCCAGGCTGAGGTTGCGGAGGGCAGGAGACAGGACAGACAGTCTCTTCTGGAAGCTTCCGCCCTCCTCCGGATGAGCTGCGTGCAGAGCTGGTGTGAGGACCCCCAGGAGCAGAGTGCACCCCCAGTACTTCCTCCTGCTCTGCACCCCTGGGAGTGCCCCCGCCCACTGGGCCAGGGCTGGCACCTGGTCAGGGTCCCAGGTGTGACCTTTCGGGGGCAGGGCAGGGTGGGGCCCTGACAAGGGGCAGGTGGGAGGGTCACCAGAAGTCCCCCCAGGTGCTGCTCAGCCCTCCTCTGCCCCTCCCCATAGGGCCTGCCCCGGGCAGCACCTCCTGAGGTCACTTGCTCTCTAACGGCTCTCCCGTTTCTCCTCAGGGTCCTCAGGGACAGAAAGGAGAAAAGGTAAGTCTGAGGGGACCCTGATGGTCAGGGAACAGCCGGGAGAGCCCTGGGGGCGCCCCACCCCCAGGGCCACCCTGGGGTCTGTCTTGGGGCTGGGCGCCCAGCGGCCTCCTTGGCCTCCCCCCTGCTCCCTCCCTGTTTCCTGATCCCCTCCTGAGCCCCTAGGACTGGTGTGTCTCGAGACAGTGGGCCTGCCCCCCAGCCCGGCCACCTGCTTTACCCACCCATCCAGGGCCCTCGGCTCAGAGACACCGGCCTCCGCCTCGCTGTCTGCTCCCCGCCAGCTGCCTGTGAACAGAGAATGAACAGTCATTCTCTGGGGAGGGATGACGGGCCTGAGGCTCTGGGGGACTGGAGAGAGGCATTTCGTTCTGGCCTCAGAGTGTGCACAAAAGGCCCAGCAGTGTGCGTGTGTATGTGTGTGTGTGTGCATGTGCGTGAATAGTGTATGTGTGTGTGTGCGAGTGTGAGTGTGCATGTATCTATTTGTCTATGTGTGTGCATGTATCTTGTGTGTGTCTGTGTGCATGTGTGTTTCTGTGTGTGCATGTATGTGTGTGTCTGTGTGCGCGCCTACATGTATACATGTGTCTGTCTGTACATGTGCATGTGTGTGTCTGTGTGTGTGTTTGTCTGTGTGCGTGCATGTATGTGTCTGTATCTGTGTTTGTCTGTGTGTGCGTGCATGTATGTGTCTGTATCTGTGTTTGTGTGTGCGTGCATGTGTGCACACTGTGTCTATGTGTCTGTGTGTGCATGTGTGTCTGTGTGTGCCTGTATGTCTGTGTTTCTGTGTCTGTGTGTGTGCGTGCATGTCTATGTGTATATGTGTGTCTCTGTGTGTGCATGTGTATGTGCATGTGTATGTGTGTGTATGCGTGAGTGTGTGTGTGTGTGTTTCATCTACGCATCTGAAGTGGCCCCTAGGGACAGCCCCCCACAAGTGCCTAACCATCTGCTCTCCCTCCCTCCATCCCGAGGGCCAGTGTGGAGAGTACCCGCACCGGGTAAGTGACCCCCCTAGCCTGAGTGCTCCCCGCACACACACAGCCCCCAACTCGGCCTCACCCCTCCAGGACCCCAGCCCCTACATGCAGACTTCAGGACAAGGACTAGAGCCCCTCTGCTCCGCGGTTAGTTGTGGGTTGGTATGTGATCGGGCAGTCCAGCTGTCCCTTCCAGGGCACCAGGGTGTGAGCAGAGCCTAGGCGGGGGCCCTGACGTGGCTGTGCTGCCACGCCTGCCCAGCCAGAGCGTGTTCCTGGAAACTTCTGTGCGGCGTGTGGCCCTGAGTCTCAGCCACACATGGCCTTCTCCTTCAGTGAGGCCATGCAGCTTTGCAGAGCCGGGGCCTGACCCCTCCCAGCAGGGGCGGGGGACTGTGTGTGCGTGTCTGGCCACCCACCCAGCCACATCGGGGGGAACCTCGGGCTATTCATGGGCCCGGGGACCCAGCCCAGGGTGGGGGGATGTGGCCCTCTGACCGGCTGCACTGAAGCATCGAGTCCACCAGCCTCTTTCAGCAGAGGAAAGGCCTGGGGCAGGGGGAGGAACTCGGGCTGGACGGTCGCCCACAGCCCCAGCTCCGCCCTGTGCCTTGGTCGGAGCCCAGGAAGCTGTGCCCGGAAGCCCCTTAGACCAGCCCAGGGTCCCTTCCAGGCCAGGCAGGGTGGAGTGACCCTGCTGCCCCCAGAGCGAGCCCGAGGCTGTGGCCAGGGAACGCCTCTCAGGTCCAGTGGCGGGAGGAAGGACATCCAGGCGCCGACCACCATCACCCTCAGTGTGCCCAGGAGCACGTCCACTCAGTGGACTTTGGGCAGTGGACGTCCTGGGGGTCAGGTTGAGGCTGAGGTGACCTGGTGACAGAGTCCACCCATGAAGGACCTCACTGCGGGTCAGGCCAATCAGAAGGTTGGGGTCTAGGCTGAAGGGACGCAGAGTGGGGAAACACTTCCTGTGCACATGGGCACCACCTAACGGTCCCCTGAACATGAGTTATCCTTGAGCACAGACACACACACACACACACACACACACACACACACACACACACACACACACACGAGAAAGAAACAGAAAATAAAACAAACAAAGCAAAACAGAAACTCAAAACAGGGCCTGAGAGATCATTCAGGAGTGAGGCTCTTGCCGTGTATGCAGCCGACCCAGGCCGGATCCCTGACACTTTAAGGGCCCTGAGCACTGCCAGCAGGAAGCTCTGAGCACTACCGGGCCTGACCCCAAAACCCACCTTCCCCGGTCCGAAGTGAACTTGGGCCCTGTCCATGCTGAACCCTGAGTTCCTGGACCCCAGAGAAGCTGAGCTGGGCCTGGAACAGGGACGCAGCGGGTGGCTGTGGCGTCCTGAGCAGAGGCGGCCACCAGTGGCATGTGCGCCGGGGACACAGGGGCCCCGGAGTTCCGGCCAGCCTGATCCTGACACAATAATAGAAGGTCAGCTGTGTTTATTCGCAAAGATGGGCTCACAGGATTGTTATGTCATCCGCACCAAAGACAACACAACTGCACACACTTCAGCAGTGTGTCAGCCTGAGAGGATGTGGTGGGGAGGGGAGGGGATGAGCAGGCAGGCTCACTAATCCCCGCCCACCCACCCACCCCCCCACCCCCCCACCCCCCCACCCCGCACAAGAAGAGGAAGAGGAAGAGGGTGGGGACAGAAGGTTTTAGAAGCACCTTGGGGACAGGTGTGATGGAGCACAGTGGGTGAGGGCAGACATTTGATGAGTTGTGGGGCGGGGGTGAGAGGAGCAATGGGATCTGGTGCGGGCTCTGGCTTCATGGGGGGCCCCTTGCGGGCAGGGGGTTCCCGAGCTGCTGGTCTTTGCAGCCTGCAGCCTCCCCCCAGGAAGCCCGGGACTCGGGGAGCCAGCACAGCCCCCTCACCACTCGCCGCCCCCCACCCCATCTTTAACAACTCCTTCATCCCCCCGCACCAGGAACCCCCGAGCTGGAGTGGCTCGCTAGCAGCTCTGCGGGCCAGCCAGATAGTGACCGTGAAGGTTTGTGGGTCCCGGGAGGCCCCAAGGCTGCGCTCTGCTCAGAGGCCGCCTGCACACAGCTGCCCCCCACTGCCCGAGCCGCACTCCTGCCCCCACAGCTGCCGCCCGCCCAGCCCCTGCCCTAAGCGCAGCGCAGGCTGCCCCCACCCCAGGCCTTCGAGAGCATCCCGGGGCCTGAACACACTCCACAGGTTTGGGGGTGTCTTTCAGAAACAGGAGGTTGATCGGGTGCCAACATCATCTTCACGGGGCCACTTCCTGCCACCACGGGGAGCTCGGCCCCAGTGGGCGGCAGGACTGGGAACAGCAGGAGTTTCCAGAAAAGAAAATTACGTTAGATAATTTGGAGATTGCAAATTGCTCCCTTCCCCACGCCCCGCCCTCCACGGCCCCCCGAAAAAGCGGTTGCACATGCTGGGCTATCTTCCCCCGCCGTCTGCGTTCCAGGCCCTCTGGCCCCAGGGTGAGACCTGGGTAGCATTTAGCTGGTGCCCACACCGACCACACCCAGCTTGGCACTGCCCCTGCCCGGCCTCCCCAGATTCGCTAACATGGGCTTTCTCGTCCAACCCCAAAAGAGAACCCAGGGGTTGCTGCACACCGCCGGCCTCAAGTACCAATTTAGCCGCTCCTGAGGCTCCGACCCACGGGGGTAGGGGTGGGGAAGGGTGGCTGGTGGGGCAGCGTTAGGGCCATGTGGGGGAAGGCCTGGGCAGCGGGGGGGGGGATCACACTCGGTCCGTGAAGGGGACGCTGCTGACCAGCACCCCGCGTCCGGTCCTCCTCCCCAGGGACACGCTTCCACCCAGCAGCGAGAGCTCCCCCGACCCTCCTCTTCCTCATGCTCGCTAATATCTCTCTTCTCTCCTCTCCTCTGCCCTTCCTCTCTCTCGGCCACCTGTCCTCCTGGTGACTTTCGGCATCCTGCTGCACACCTGTGATCTTTGACCTCTGCCCTTTGGCCTTCCACCTCCATCTCCCTCCTCGGCTGCTGCCTCTCCTCAACTCCGTGCGCCTGGCTCCGCCCCCGGTCATTAAGAGGCGCACCTTCCAGGTAGACACCCTCCCTTGCACAGGCCCCCCCCAGGGTTCTGCCAAGGGGGTCGGCACGGCTCTGGGCCCTGCCAGGCCGGCGGGGGCTGTGGAAGGAGCCAGACTGCCAGTCCACTCCAGTCCAGTGAATTCAGACAAAAGCAGACGGAGCACACAGTGGCAGGGTCTGCACGGCGCCTGGGTGCCCCAAGACCCCCCCTCACTCGCCCCCGCCTTCAGCCCCTGCGTATGCCAAGACAGGCCTGACGTGTGAGTCCTCACTTCCCAGCTGAGGCGGCCAAGCTGGGTGAGTGGGTCGGCTCAGGGCACACAGCTGGTTCAGCTGCTGAGCGCCAGGGCTCCCCGCTAGCCGCCCGGGGCCTGAGGCAAGTGACGTCACCTCCCTGCTGGGAAGGCTTCCGCCTTCAGGATTTTTAAATGGAGGCTTGGACAATTGACTGTATGTCCAACGGTCCCAAAACAGCAGAAGGCAGAATTGGAGGCCAGAGAGATAGTACAGTGGGTAGGGCTTTTGCCTTGCAGGTGTCTGACTTGGGTTTGATCCCAGCACCACAGATAGCCCCTCTGATGCCACCAGGAGTGATCCCTGAGCACCATCAGGCGTGGCTTAAACCCCAACTCCCCCCCCCAAAAAAAAATTAGGTAAGATGAAAAGGGGCAGCCTGCACTGCGTTCGCTTGCCCTTGTCCAGGCCTCTCTGGGTTTCGGGCACTGAGCTCCAGATTCTCTGGACCATCTCATGTAGCTCCACGCCATCTCCTGCCCGTGGAATGCCACCTTCCCAGCCACCTCACAGAGTGACCAGCCGCTCAGCCAGCACGAGCGCAGGAGGGCCCCCGGCCACTCCCTGTCAATCACCACATGGATTTTACAAGCCCCGCCCTTGTGTTCCCGGGATGTTTCCGTGTGCTGGCTGGGGCAGGATGGGAACTAACGGGATGGAGTCTGAACCTGACTTGGCGGCTGGGCACCCGCCCCCACTCCTCCTGGGGCAGGGCAGGGAGCCCCACTGGTCAGCCTCAGTCCTCTTTCCTGGACTAGAGGCCCGTTCCCACGTCCTTGGCCTCTGCCCTCTGAGCCCTCAGCTGCCTCTCAGAGCAGGACAGGACCAAGCCCCCGGTTTTGTCCCCATGGAGGCCCCTGTGAGGAGAAGGCGTCAGCAGGCACTGCAAGAATCTCCAGTGGGCCTCCTGGGGCTGGACACGCCTGACACCTGCCCCTCAGTTGTCAGGGGACCACCCAGTCCCTTTCTGCACGGGAGTCAGAGAGCACTCTGAGGGGAGGCCGGCTTGGAGCTCTCTGAGGGGAGGCCTGCCTGGAGCATTCTCAGGAAGGAGGTCATGAGGGGTGAGGGCCAGCCTAGAGCACTGTGAGGGGAGGCCAGTCTGGAGCACTGTGAGGGGAGGCCAGCCTGGAGCACTGTGAGGGGAGACCGGCCTGGAGCTCCCACTGGCTAGGTGCTCTGTGACCCCAGTCTGAGGCGCCCCCTCAGGAGCGATGGCCCTGGAGAAGGTCACAGAAGAGCCCCATGGGACAGGCCCCGCCTCCTCCCGAGGGCCCTCTAGGCCGTCCCTCCCTCCTGGGCCCTCTGTCTGTCAGGGGCCCCGGGTGGCGCAGGCTGTACCCTCAGAGCTGTCTGAGGAGGGCTGAGGTCACCGCCAGGGCACACAGCCCTTGGAGCGCCCAGACCTGCGCCGGGGGCCTCTGGGCTGGCCTGTGCTCTGTGGTGGTGGCAGAGCCAGACCCCCACAGAAGCAGGGGCTCCGGGCAGCGAGGAGCCGGGTGGGAGCGTCACTGGGGTTTTCCCATCAGAAGCCTCCACCCAGTTTGCACAGGACCCCGCAGCCCCACGCCAGGGGCCCCGGCAGAACTGGGTGGGCTCTGATCTCAGCTCGAGCTTCACCTGGAGCCTGAGAGGGCAGGGGGAGGCAGCGGGGGGCGCAGGGAGCAGGCCTGGGGCCGGGCGGTGGGGCTCAGCTCCCTCTCCTCTGCCTCGCCCCAGGGGCACTGCCTCGCCACCAACCCTGCATGGAGCCTCGCCACGTGCACCGCCTGCCACCAGAGCACGGCTGGGGGCGGGGCGGGCACCCGGTGCACTGGGCACTCCCTGACACTTGTCTCCTCGGATCACAGGGCGAACAGGGCCAGACAGGCATCCAAGGCCCCCCAGGCCCCCCGGGGCCCCCTGGACCAAGTGGCCTTCTGGGGCCTCCAGGACTGCCCGGCCCCATGGGACCGCCTGTAAGTACCCTTCCTCTCTTCACGCTTATCTCGGGATCCTCCCACGAGCCTCGAGAACCCCCCGAGTTTCCGCCAGACAGCAGAACACCTGGCCCTAGATGTGAGGAGGGGCCTCACGCTCACCGCTTGCTTCCGGGTTCTGCAAATACATCCCCCCGGGCAGGACCCCCAACTTCAGGATCGCCATCCAGGGGAAAACGCATTGCTGGCAGCCCCTCCCAGCTGGGCGGGGGGCAGAGCCCCTGCTTCCCTCGGAGGCTGTGCCCTTCCCTCTGGGCGCGAGGAAACCAGACTTAGGGCCAGCCAGTTCTGAAGCAGAGGGCAAGGCAGCAGACATAGCAAGGCACCCCGAAATAAAGTGCCTGTGCTGGTACATTGGTGGGGGGGATGCAGCCTGCAGACCGTGGGAACCAAACACTGCAGGGAGGGACCCAGGCTCCTGTCACACACAGGTGACAGGGCGAGGCCAGCGGCCGCCAAGTCCCTTGTATCAAGCCCTGGCTAAGACTCAAAAATGTACCCAAATGAGTGTGGAAAGGGCTGGGCGTCTCTTGCAGGCTCCTGGTCTTCCACAGAGAAAACGCCTCTCCCCCCCAGAGCTACGACCCAGGCCAGGAGTCATAGGGGGCAGCAGAAAAGGACAAAGCATTTAAGAAGGTGTGGGGGTCCAGGGAGGTGGGACAGGGGCTAAGGCTTGCACACAGCTACAGCCCAGCCTAGCACTGCATAGCTTATGGTCTCCCGAGCACCACCAGGAGGCACCCCTGAGCTCAGAGCCAGGAGCAAGCCCTGAGCACTGCCGAGTGTGGCCCCCAGACAAACAAAAAGACTGTCCCTTTCTTGAGAGTCAAGGGTCTTGCCTAGCATGTGGCCATGGCTGCGATCCCGTGTCCAATCTGGGCACCACATAGAGAGCACTGCCAGCCTTGGCCCCTGAGCACTGCCGGCTGTGACCCACAAAGAAATTCAACCAACCAACCGACCACCAAAAATGAACCACAGCCTTCCTTCTGAGGCCGAAGCATCCTAGCCGCTGTGTGAGCCTGTAGCTCAGCGTCTCGACAAAGCCCCTCTCCAGCCGGTCTCCCTCCCTAGACGGGTCTGCACGTGGCCGTGTTCCCACACTGGTGCTGTGGGAACATTAGATCCCTGTTAGATCGCCCCTCTGCATACGCCCGGCCATGGCTGAGGCAGGCCTTCCCCTGACATCTATTCCTGGCTGCTGGACCCACTCCCAAGGACGCGAATGAGCTCCCTTGGACAACAGGTAGTCGCTCGGGCAGAAATGCTTGTGCTTCTGGCTCATTCCAATACGTAACGAGAGTCCCAGAAGGGCCGTCACCTGGCCAGGGCCGTCCGTCCCCCATGGCCCCGAGAAGCAGCACCCACTCACATCACCGGGCTTTCCTGCCTGGGGCCCTTGGCTGCCCCTGGCTGAGGTGCCGTGTTTGTGACGTCGGTGTTGGCTGACGGAGGGTCCCCGGAGCAGGGCACCCCCTCCCTTGCCGAGAGGGCTCACATCAGCTTCTCTAAACCCCCAGACGTGTGTGTCTGTGACTTCTCCTAACCCCCGGCAGGGGCATTCGACTCCCGGGGATTTCTAGACGACAAAATAGAAACCCCAAAAGGAAGAGGGCGAGGGAAATTGAACCAAAGCAAATGGTGAAGGATCCCCCAAAAACAGGGCTGGAGATTCACAGTGCCGACCTCCGCCAGGTGGCTTTCTCTGGGGTCTTGTGTATAAAGGGAGCAACCAGAAGGCCTGGGCTTAGCAGAAACAGACCCCATCCTTGCCCTGTCTCCAGCCCGGCTGGGGCGGTTCCTCCCCCCGCCCAGGGCGCCCACACCGCCCCCACAGCGGCTGCGGCCGCCCGGGCCCCGAGCAAGGCTGGCTTTCCGCAGGGACAGCTCCAATTAGCAGGTGGTGGCGGCCCAGTGCACCAAGCCACACTGTCCCTTCCACATGCCACCACTGACTTATTTTCCAGCGGGCAGGCACAGGGGTGCCCACAGAGCCCACAGGCCCGCAGGGAGGGAGAGGGCCGACTGTCCCCACATGCCCTCAGCAGGCCTCAGACCCGGGTGGGAATCCGGGAGCCTCTTCTTTCCAGCACACACAGTTCCTTCACGGCCCCCGGGGCCAGCCAGCCGCCACCATGGACCTGACAACCTCGGCCGCCCACCTGGGAGCCCGGGTCACACGCTTTCTTCTCACTTCCACAGGGCTTACCTGGACCTCCTGGACCCAAGGTGAGGGTGCCTCTGGGTGAGGCGGGGAGTGTGGGAACGCTGCCCCCCACTCACTGAGAAAGGACAGACGGTGAGACGCTTCCTGCTGGCTCTCTTCCCAGTGCTCTGTCCTCTTAGAAACGTTCAGAGCTCCCTAAGAACCGTCTGGTTCTGGGCTCGTCGGGGAGGGAAGGTGGCTGCCAGGCCCCTGCCACCACCTCCCCCCTACGAGAGCTGGAAGTGGGAGGGGTCCTGGCCCCTGGGGAGACCAGATGGGATGGACAGGTCAAAGGGACTCGCCTGCAGAGGCTGGGGACCCCCTACCCACCGCCCAGGCTCTGGGCACGAGATGCTGCAAGGCACCAATCCTGCCGAAACATTGCATGCGTGGGGAGTCCCCAAGGGAGAAGGTCTCATGGGCCCCTCGGCGGGTGGTGTGTGGAACCCAAACCCTTGGTGCACATTCTCCCGTGCTCCTGCCATGTCCTCCCTTCGCTGGAGAGTGGGACAGTCTGTGATGGTGGCAGGGACCGGGGTTGGGGGCAAGCACTGGTTGAGGGGGTCTGCACTGGGTCTGCCCTTAGCAGTCTCTGTCTGTTCCCCCAGGGAGACCCTGGAGTCCAGGGCTACCACGGCCGGAAGGTAAGAAGCGGAGCCTGGGGGCTCGAGGGGTGACCCCATGCACGCCGGGCGGGCCTTGGCTGTGCACCACCTTGCCACATGCTCAGCCCCCGCCTGCCGCTGTGGCGTGTTTGTGAAGCTGCCAAAATAGAGGCTTGAGTCTCCACCCGGTTGGCACACGAAGTGGGCGGTGGCCTGGGCAACGCGGGGTCCAGATGGGCCTCAGGCCCAGGAGGGTGTCCACTGCCCACCTGGTGTCAGTGTCTGGCGGAGGCAGGCCGGGGTCCCCCTAGAGGGCGAGTCGAGGGGGTGAGCGCTGGGCTGACTGCATGGGGGCCCCAAGGGGGCAGTTTGGAGGGTCCAGGGAGAAGGCAGACGGGAGGGCGCCCTGGGCAGTGCGTTGGCCTAGCCCTGCCTCCTGCAAGAAAAGGAACATCCTAAATGCCCAGCTTCAGACCACTACATGGGGGGCACCTGGAGGTGCTGGGGGTGTGGGTCCCCCACACTCTCACTTACGGCCACATTTGGTGAGGGATGGAAAAGCTGCCTCATGTCTGGTGGTTGACGTGGGCTGGGGGCTGGGGGTCTCTTCGTGGCCTTTCCAAACAGGCCAGGGGCAGGAACGCTAGTGCAAAGGGTAGGGCGCTTGCCTTGCACACGGCCAACCTGGGCTTGATCTCCCTGCATCCCTTCTGGCCCTCTGAGCACCGCCCAGAGTGACTCCTGAGTGCAGAGCCAGGAGTAGCCCCTGAGCATGGTCAGGGCTGGCCCCCAAACAAAACAAAACAAAAAACCAGGTCACTTGGCATGTCCCCTGGGCCCCCTTGAGGAGCATTCAGCAGCCCCTCCTGCGACTTCTGCTCCTCACACCTTTCAGACTAGCAAAGCCTTTGAGGCCTCCCCCAGTCTTCTTCATGCTGGGGGTCATTCCCAGAGCCTTCCCGGGCGAGGCAGAGATCTCCCACCCAGCCCTTCAGCCAGTCAGAGGCATTTCAGGAGAATGACCCGACCAGTGGCCCAGCGGTGGGCGTTACCTTTAACAGTAATAACATTCCAGTTATTTTAGTTCCAAGGGTTCGAGTCCTGTACCACTCAGGGCTTACTCCTGTGCTCGGGGCTCAGGGAACCCTATGTGATGCTGGGAATCGAGCTTGGGCCAGCCGCATGCAAGGCAGGTGCCCTGCACATTGTACTATCTCTCTGGCCCCCGTTCAAGTCATCTCGGTCGCGGCCACCACTTACTGCCGGCCAAGACTGTGCTTCCTCTGGCTCGTGTCTGTCCGACTCCCAGCCCCCAGGACGCTGCTCCTCTCCCCAGCGAATGAGGCAACACAGGGCTTGGCGCATGCTCAGTGGGTAGGATGCTTGCCTCGCACACAGCCAGCCCAGAGTCCGTCCCCAGCACCCCAGATGGCCTCTGATCCCTGCCAGGAGTGATGCCAGAGCGCAGAGCCAGGAGGCAGCCCTCAGCATAGCTGGGTGTGGGCCCAAAAAAAAGAAGGAAAAACCCAGAAGACAAAAGAAAAAGAAAAATTCCTTCCAACTCGGGGGAACTGCCGCTTTGGGGGCATCTTGAGTCTTTGCCCTCGTCAGACTTCGTCCACCTCCGGGTCGGGTCAGAGCGGTGGCTTCCAGGTCTCTGGGGAGTTAGCTGGGTCCTTCTCGGCCCCCCTCCCCCACCCTTTCTTCCTCCGCCAGCTCCCACCCCCGCTCCCCTTCACAACTGGCCTGCTCCTCGTGGAATCTGGAGGCCTGTCCCACTGCCTCCCTCTGGTTTCTGGAAGATTCCCTCTGCCTCCAGGCTCCAGCTTGTTATTCTCGAGTTCTGGGCCCACGGGAGGTCGCTGTGCTGCCCCCACCCGCCTCCAGCATCTCAACCCCCCTGCCCGTCCACAGAGGTCAGAGGGTGCACTGGGCAACCCTCAGCAAAGGCCTCTCGGGACCACTCCTCGAGGACTGCACGCATCCCCAGGCCCCGCCCCTGGGCTCGGTGGGCGGCTTAGCCCCCAGGACTGCTGTGCCCGCAGACCTTTGCGCCCCTCGGGGCCTCTGAAACACGGCAATCCTTCCTAGCTCGGGTTAGCTGCATTCCGCGCAGTCCCTGGCTCCCAGGGGCCAGGGCTGGGGGCCAAATCCCTGCTGTCAGATGAGAAGCCCAGAGAGGCACAGGCTCTGTCTGAGGCTGCACAGCAGGTGCGCCATCGCCGCTGGCATTAGAAGCTCCAGCTCACGAGTTCAGCCCGGAAGCCTATCTTCTCCCGTGGTGCAAAACGTCTGCTCCGAGGGTCTCACGCCCTGCTGAGCCACCGGGTCGCTGACGCCCTGCCCCTCTGGCTCCTTCCCCAAGCCCCCCCTCCTCCCCTTCCCTCTGTCTGCCTGCTGTGGCTGAGGCATCTCGGGACACCAACATTAAGGCGATTGGTCTCTGCTCAGGAGAGAGCAGGCGCCAGGGCCAGGATGAGCAGAGAGGGGCCACGGGGCTGGCCCCTGTGTCCGGAGTGTCACGGGGGGCTGTGAGGGCCACAGAGAGACCCTCGTGTCTGCGTCACTTGTGACTTGACACGCGCGCAGGACGGGGGGCGGGGGGTGGATGGGAACCTCGGCAGAGCCTGTTCTCGGCCAGTGCAATTTGCTAGTGATTAGTTCCATGCGCCGCCTCTGGGGCCAGCGGGCCACTTTCCCACCAGCTCCCGGAGATCAAAGCCCGGCACGGCCAGCAGGCCCCGAGCTGCCCCCGCCCCTCACGGGGACACCAGACTCTGCACGAACCGTGGCAGGCCCATGTGGACACCATTAGACCCAGGGGCGTGACGCTATCTGCCTCCTGATGCGAGGCCGGGCTGCCCCCCCCCCCACCCCGGGGACTGGCCAGGGCGAGCGTAGAAGGAGGCGCGGGGAGCTGGGCAGCGCTGGTCTGTCTCACGCAGGGCTGAGGCTGACTCCCATAGGAGTCTGGAAGTTAAGCTTCGGGGCTGTGGCCCTCCCCCATCCCGCCCTGCGTCCCCCTTCTCTGTCCCACAATCAAAAGGACCACGTGATGCCAAGCCAAGAAGGGGCTCTGGCAGGATTCGGTTGTGGTCCGTGCCAGGCCCCATCTCAGGCACTGCCTGCATCAGCTTCTCAGAGCCTCGGCACCTCCCTGGGAGGTGAGTTTGGGCTTCAGCCCCAGTTTACAGATGGGCAAACTAGGGCTCCCAAAGGTGAATCCCCAAAGGATCATAGGCTGGAGGCAGTGAAGTTGGGTCTATCTGAACCCCCAAACCTGGCTCAAAACTATCTGGCTTCTGGAGTCTGGGGAACCCCGCCAAGCCCCAGGAATCCTGCTGGGCCTGCCCCTCCTTTCCAGGAGAAGGAAAGGGGGAAGCTGAGTCCCTGAAGGTGAGAAGTGGGCGCTTCCTCTGTGGCCCCTGGGCTCCTGGGGGACTCTCCCCCAGATTGGAGAGGGGGACAGGGCTTCCAGAGAGCTGCTTTCTCTGCTCTCCCCAGGACTTCCTGCAGCAGTCCATGCCCCCACCTAGTGCCCCCAGCCCTCAGGGTCCCTCGAGCACTGGACTCTCCGTACAGGACAGAGAAGCAGGAACCCTCCACCCTAGACACTTTCTCTCCAGGCTGTGAAATCCCACGGCACACCCACAGCATGTCATGCAACGCAGGTGGAGGGGGCTGAGACACCGTTTGGCCCCCAGATCTATCTGAGGTGTCACGGGGCCGCTGAGGACACTCTGGCCCCAGCCCATGCTCTCTCTCTTCCCCCCCTCTTTCCCTCTCTCTCTCTTTCCCTTCCTCCCTCCCTCCCTCTCTCTCTCCCTCCCTCCCTCCCCCCCTCTCTCCCCCCCCCTCTCTCTCCCTCTCCCCTCCAAAGGCCAAAGATGAATGAGCACTGACTTTTTCTTTTGGGAGCTCATTACAGAGTCCCCCTCTCCCAGGTCGAGCCTGTCGCTTGCCTTAGCCCCATGGGCCGCGGGACCCCAAAGGCCCTGGCTCAGGTACAGCTGCCCCGGTTGGGCTGCAGGAGGCGCTGTCGTTTCCACCCTTTTCCCGGAAAGAAGCCCTGGGAACCCTGTGGGGAGAGCTGGTCCTGTAAAAGGGCCCCGGTCTAGGCTCGGGGCCTGAGCCTCCTGCTCCCCCCAGCCTCCCCCCTGCTCAGCCAGGCTTCCTCCCCCCCTGCAGAGAACAAAGGGTCTGTGTCTGCCTTGCCTCCCACCCCCCGCCCCCCAGAGCCTGTCCTCCTTCATCTACCCCGGCTGCTCTGACCTCACCCTGCCTCGCTGGGAGCTGACCTTGAAGCCCCCCGGCTCCCCCAGACTGCCAGCTTCTAGCCAAGAGCCGGCCCCGCTGGTTCAACAAACAATAAATCACCAAATTAAGAGGCCCCGGCCGACCGCAGGGCCCGCTGCCCCGCCTGTCTGCCATGACGGATGGATCCCCCACCTGGAAGTGGGGGGCAGAATAGAGACCCTATTGATGCTGGGATGGGCTGCAGGGCCCTGCAGGAGAGCGGGCCGGTGTGCGGGGCTCCAGGCCGCCGCGCTCCCCCTCCTGTGCTCCCCGTGACTCAGGGAGGGGCCGTCCCCCTGTGGGCCATTGTCCAGCAGGGGTGCTGAGAGATGGTCTCCCACAGGGAGAGACTGGCTTCCCTGCGTCCACACCTCCGGCTCCAGGTCACTTACCCACTGCAGGACAAAACAGGCTGAGCACTCACTAGGGGGGCTTCTGGGGGTCCCGAGGAAGCAAATAGGCTAAAGAGGAATAAACTGAGACCGAGGCTAGGAACGAACAAACAGGAGGGTGGCGTTAGCGAGAGCCGGTGAGTGGATCCAAATGCAGCCACACTAGAAACCTTAAATAGCATCCCAGTGGGAGAGAGGGCGGGGGTGCTGGAACCCAGGACTTCACACATGTATGCTGGGTACTCAGCCACTGAGCCTCACCCCCGCCCCAAACAGAGTCGCTTTCTCTCTTTCTGACAAAATCACCTTCTCTTTTCCTACCAGAATCAATCTCTCTTTTCCCAAGAGAATCATTTTCTCTTTTCCTAACAGAATCACTTTCTCTTTTTCTGGCAGAATCACTCCCTCTACTTCCAGGTAGAATCAGTTTCTTCCTGGCAGAATCGCCCTCTCTCTTCCTGGCAGAATCACTGTAGCAGGGAAATAGGAAGGAAGGTCTGTGACAAAGACAGGCTCCCGGGAAGCTCTGCAGTGTGGCAAGTCCATTAGCAGCCCAAGTCACCCCTCCACACAGCCTGGGTCCCCACGCCCATGTGCCCTCCCCTGCTTGCACTCGCCCCGCCCAGGAAGGGTGCTTGCTACAGACAGATGCACCCATCGGTGGGTTCTGAGGTCAGGTGGGGCGGCCTGCTGGGACGCACCCTGAAGAAAGATGAATGAGAGTGGGTGAGCCTAGGGGACAAAAGTCACTGGGACACCCTGCCGCCTGCCTGCAGGGAGCAGTTATGTGCATGCACAGACATTCATGTGTGTGCTATGTCTGGGCCTACGTGTGTGGGTCTGCATCTGTGTGTGCGTATGTCTGAGCATGGTGTGCATTGCATGGGTGTGTGTGTCCATGCGTTGTATGTGCCTACAAGTGTGTGCATGCATGTGTGTACATCTGTCTGTGCACGGGTATGTGTGCCCATGTGTGCATGTGGTGTATGTGCCTACATATGTGTGCGCATGAGTGCGTGTGGCTGTGTGTGGTCAGGCAGGCAGGCTAGCTGCCCCCGGGTGGGGGTGCAAGGAGCCAGGAGCCTGGGCACACGGGAGGGAGGGGGCAATGGTCTCCATCTCTGCAAGAAGGGCGGTGCCTCAGAGCGGTCCAGGGGGCATTCCTGTGAATGGGCTCCAGACCCACAGGGCTGAGCACGCCCGGGGCTCCTGAAGGAACTCTCCCTCCCTCTCCCTCCCCGGCCCTCAGTCCCTGCTGAGGACGCACAGGCGGCTGTGGGGGGTGGAGGGGGCCAGGGAGCCTGGCTGAGTAGGAAGTGTCGGCCTAATCTCATTCTGCAGACAAGGGTCCTGCCCAAGTGAATGTGGCTTATCTGGGGTCACACGCACAGCCTTTCCTGACTCTCAGCCCAGCCCCCCGAAATAGAGGCAGGCCGAGGAGGGCAGGGGCGCGGGAGGGGGCTGAGAGGAAGAGGGTGGACTAACAGCCGTCCTCCGGAGAGGCTGGAGCAGGGGGCGGGGAGAGGGTGCCCGAGCTGACCTCCCACCTGTCCCCCCAACTCAGGAAGTGTCTCTTTCTGAGTCAACATGACTGTGCTCTTTGGCATATTAGCAGGGGACCCGGGCCTCTGAGAAGAGAGTGATGGGACCCTTCATGGCGTGAGACCGCTTGTCAAGGTTGCCCGGTGTCAGGGAGGTCCTGTGGCGCCCTCTGCTGGCCATGGTGCGGACCTGCGCGCTCAGTCAGGGCCCTGCCATGCCCCTGGTGTTAAAGTTAAAGACCCCCGGGGCTGGAGTGATAGCACAGCAGTTAGGGCATTTGCCTTACACGCGGCCGACCCGGGTTCGATTCCCAGCATCCCATAGGGTCCCCTGAGCACCGCCAGAGGTGATTCCTGAGTGCAGAGCCAGGAGTAACCCCTGTGCATCGCCGAGTGTGACCCAAAAAGAAAAAAAAGTTAAAGACCCACACACACATCCCATCTCCCTGACCCCCTCTGGGACTGGCTGGGAGCCCTCTCTGAGGCGAGAGAGGGTGTTGGCGGGAGTGGCCAGAAGATGGCCGCCTGCTCTAGCCTGGAAACAGGGCCAGCCCCGCGCCCCCAGCTCCCCTCACGCTGCTTCTCGTCTCTTCCCCCCAGGGAGAAAGGGGCATGCCAGGGATGCCCGGCAAGCACGGCGCCAAGGTACTTCCACAGTGCCCACCGCCCCGGGGCACCCCATCGGGGGACGCCAGAGAAGCCGACCCCTCCCTGCCTGCCCCCAGCTGCCCTAGACCCCGAGGCCCTCAGCAGCCCCAGTCAGGCCATCCCGAGGCCCACCAGGGCCCCTCGCTGGGTTTCCTGAGTGAGCAGCCTGCTCGCCCGCCCGGGAGCAGGTGCGGGGAGGGCTCAGGAGCAAACTGCACTCAGCCCCTGCGCTCTCCCAGCCCTGGGCCCTGCACGCACACCTGGGGTGCTGGAGAGGGGCCGTCCCAGCCCACTAGCCTCGCCCGCCCTCCTCCCCTCCCCCAGTGACGCCACTACCCCCCTGCCCAGCTCCCCGGACACAGTGCCTGTCATGCCCCCAGGAGCTGGGGGGCCCCACAGGAGACCCCAGTGGTGTTCCCGGGGCCTCTTAGGACGTCCCCCCGAGCTCGGCAGCCCCCTCCGGGTGGGTGCCAGGCCCACGCAGGCATACCTCCCACTGGGTCTCCATCCCGCTCCTCACCCGGGGCGCTGTTTGGGCGGGGGTGGGGGCGCCCCCTCCTCCCCACACCTGACTTTTCTCTCTTCCAGGGGGCGCCAGGAATCGCGGTGGCCGGGATGAAGGTCAGTGGCGCCTTGTGAGGGGCTGGGTGGAGAGCTGGGGGTGCAGAGGGAAGCTGGACAGCTCGGGCTTCGAGGCTCCTTGGGAGTGGACGAGGCTCTCACTTTTGAACACCCTGACGCTGGCACGTGGCCCTCTGGCTTACACTGGGGTGTGGCCTGAGGAGCACTGGGCAGTGAGCCCATCAGCCCCTGCATCCCGGGCGCCTCTCGGCTGGCCCCAGCAGGTTCCCCTGTACTGAGGGGACAGTACAGGCCCGCCACTGTACTGAGTGCCACGCCTGGGCGTCTGGGCGTCTGCGTACAGCCAAACGCCCCCTCAGGCCTCCCGCCCCTTCTGCCGAAGTTGGGGGGATCTTCCTCAGGGAAGGCAGGTGGGCAGCGCCCAGCTGGAGCCGTGGCCCCTGGAGCCGCTCAAGCTCCTCCTGCCTTGTGCTCCCATTTTCTCACCCATTTTCCTTTATTTCTCCCCCTTCAGGGTGAGCCTGGGACCCCAGGAGCCAAGGTACCGAACCCCAGGGAACATTCTGGGCTGCATGGAGCAGGGCGGGCTGGAGGCGGGCCGGACTCCTGGGGCTTTGCTCTGGGCCCCCTGAGGCCAGCCCGGGAGTGGGGCCTTCCTGAGCTGAGCTCAGGCCTGTCTGTGGCCAGGATGGTGCTGCCTTCCTCTGCCCCTGACCTGGCCAGTCCCCACGGACAGCAGTGTGGACCCCAGCGACAACGTCACGGGCCTGTCTAGGACACTGCACCATTGCGGGGTTGGTGGGTTTCTGCTTTGGTTGGGGGAACACACCTGGCAGTGCTCAAGGCTGACTCTGGCAAGACCACCTGGGTGCCAGGGATGGAACCTGAGTCAGCAGCGTGCCAGGCGAGTCCCTAACCCCTGTCCTCTCTCTCTTGCCCTCGGACAGCGTGTTTGAATGCCAGGCTGGTGTCGGAGGGTAGAAGGACCCTGATCCGGGATGATAACAGATGGAACTTGACAGGGTCAGGGACACGGTACACGGGTCAGGACACAGGCCTTCCTCAGGGCCGAGCCTGGCTCTACCTCCAGCCACACACAGGGCCCCTGGGCACCTCCAGGCACAGATGCCTGTGCCCGCTTGGGCCCTTGTACCTCTGCATCCTGGCGTTGAATCATCAACTCAGGTGACCAAATCCATGGAAGCGGCCCTCAGGCCCCTGAACATGGGGGACCCACCTGAACGCCACATTAAAAAGATGTAACTTGGGCCGGAGAGATAGTACAAGGGTCAAGGCACGGAGCTGGAGGGATAGCACAGCGGGGAGGGCATTTGCCTTGCATGCAGCTACCCGGGTTCAATTCCCAGCATCTCATATGGTCCCCCAAGCACCACCAGGAGTAATTCCTGAGTGCAGAGTCAGGAGTAACCCCTGTGCATCACCAGGTGTGACCCAAAAAGAAAAAAAAAGTAAATAAAAGGGTCAAGGCATTTGCTTTGTGTGCAGACACGCCCACTCTAGGCCCAGCAAAACGTACGGCCCCAAGCAGGGCCAAGGGTTACTCCTGAGCTTGGGACCGGAACAGCTCTGAGTACTGCTGGGTGTGGCCCCTGAGAGAGGCAGAGAGGAAGAGGGAGGGAGGGAGGGAGGGAGGGAGGGAGGGAGGGAGGGAGGGAGGGAGGGAGGGAGGGAGACTTGAAAACTTTTCCAGGGGCTGGAGAGATAGCACAGTGGGGAGGGCGCTTGCCTTTCACATGTTGGACCCGAGTTTGATCTCCGGCATCCAATAGGGTCCCCCGAGCCCCGCCAGAAGTAATTCCTGAGAGCAGAGACAAGAGTCAGCCCTGAGCATGGCCAGGTGTGACCCCAAAACAAAACAAAAACAAAAACCTGCTAATTTTAAAAAAGAAAAATGTTTCTTCGGTCAGATACATCTGGGAAATACGAGATTCAGAGCAGCAGCTGCCACCCCTGAGAGCCAGTGCCGACCTTCGGGGGCCGGAGAAGCCGTCTCCTGACCACAGAGCTCCCTGGCTTTTCTTTAAGGGGGTCAGCCATGGGGCCCAGCTGTGCAGTGAAGGAGCATCTTAGTCTAGCGGGGGGGCATGCCGGCCCGCGTCGAGAAGGCTCCGTGGCTGGGGTTGAGGAAGAAGGCATGGCAGAGAGACGCCAAGTGTGCCCCAGCTGCCCGGACCGAGGGCGCAGACTGGGTGGCCGGCCCCGGCATGCCTTCCCGCCAGGCAGTGGGCGGATGAGACCGGCTGCGGGAAGCCGGGCCGGCCTCTCTCCGGCTTTCCCGGGGCCCCTGTCCACAGCGCCCCAGCCCCAGCTCTGCCCACCCGACTTGTTCGTGTCCTGATTCCCCCTTAGACAAGCACACGGGGCCTGCTGAGTCAGGGGCCCAGGCTGACCAGCCGCCTCCTAGCCCAGCCCGCTCTGTCTGAGGAGCCACACTTGGAGGGCCGGGGGGGGTTAGGGCCTTCAGCGGCAGCTCTGGGGAAAACGAGATTCTGTTTGTTTTTCTTTTTGAATCACACTGGCAATGCTCGAGGGTCTCCCCTGACTCTGCACTCAGGAATTACCCCTGGCAGTGTTTGGAGGACCCTATGGGATGCCGGGGATCGAACCCGGGTCAGCTGAATGCAAGGCAAACGCCCTCCCTGCTGGACTATCACTCCAGCCCCCGGGAAAACAAGGAGGCGAGCTTCTTACAGTGCTCCTTTCTGAGAAGTTTGGGGCCTTTTCTCTCCCTAGGGAGGAAGTGGCTAGGAGGGCCTCCAGGCCACCCGCAGTGCAAGGGCAGAGTAGGGCCCAGAGGTTCCCTGGATAAGGCCCTCTGGACGCCCCAGCACAGCCCTGAAGGGACAGTCTTGGCCTTTGGCATGAGACAGTGACACAGGCCATCACCCTGTCACCCGTGTGAAAGGGTCTGGGGAAGGAGCAGGGACCGAGGGGTGGCCCCAGGAAGCAGAGGCCTCCTGGAGGTTGCTCTCAGAGGGCCAGGGAGGAAGGAGAGGAAGGCCTGGCTTCTGGGTCCTTCTAGAGCATTCCGGAGGTATCCCAGCGCCGTGCTGTGTGTTTCCTCGGCAGGGCGAGAAGGGGGCTGCGGGCGCTCCCGGGCTCCTTGGACTCCTGGGGCAGAAGGTGAGTCTGGCCGCGGGCCCATGCCCACTGCCCACTGCACTCACATGCCCACCCCGTCCCTTCCGGACCGGGCACGGAGCAGCACTGGAACACAGCCAGATTCTCCGGGAGGGGAGATCATGGGGGCCACAGGGGAGGGCCTGAGTAGCCAGAAAGTGGCTACGCTTTATTTTGTTTGGAGGCCACAACCAGCTGCGCTCAGTGATTGCTTCCGGCAGTGCTCGGGAGAGCATATGGGATGCCAGGGATCGAACCCGGGTCTGTCGTGTGTCAGGCAAATGCCCCCGCTGCTGTACTTACTGTCACTTCCGCCCCGTTTTAGTTGGTCTCCGGTCAGGGTCTGTGCAGAGGTTCCCCACACGCTGAGGGCGGGGGCAGCCCGGAGCATCACTGAGCATGCTCCGGGCTGCCCTGACGAGCCCCTGGGCCCACCAGCCCTCACTAGCCCCCCCAGGGTGTCGGGTGCGGGGATACTGCCGAGCCCTGGGGTTGGCAGCCAGGGGACCCGCGGTGGTGACGCTCGCTCACTCACTCGCTCGCCCTCAGGGAGAGAAGGGCGACGCAGGAAACGCCATTGGAGGAGGCAGAGGGGAGCCGGGACCCCCAGGACTCCCGGGGCCCCCGGGGCCAAAGGTGAGTCTCTCCTGGGGAACGGCACCTCGACGTGCATCCTCTGTGTCCCAGACCCCTGCTACTGCCCGCGCTGGCTCAGGAGGGTCAGCAGGCCGGGGGGCTGCACCCAGGTAGCCCCTATCCCAGTGGCGGTGACATAACCAAGTCAGAGAGACCCCCCCACACCCGGCCCCAGACTCTGAGCAGTCAGCCAGGTGCAGCAGGGCCCCCCCTGTAATGAACCGCCCGCCACTTCCCTGCACTGAGGGGCCTGCAGACCTGGCTGGGACCCCCAGAGCAGGGGCCGCTGGATTTGAGCAGCCCTGGGAGGTGTGGGCTGGGCTTCTAAGGAGGGGTCGGCACCTCTGTGAGGGGTCGGCATCTCTGGGGGGGGTCAGCGTCTCTGTGAGGGGGTCAGTGTCTCTGGGGGGCCAACATCTCTATGGGGGTCAGAATCGCTGGGGGCAGCATCTCTGGGGGGGTCAGCGTTTCTGTGGGGGTCAGCATCTCTATTGGGGGCAGCATCTCTGCGGGGATCAGTGCTTCTGTGGGGGGCTGAGACCCTCCTGGGCTGGTGTCCTGAGGGGGCCGGGAGGTGCTAGTGACTGGGGCAGAAGCAGGAGGAGGAGGGTGTCGGGATATGGGGGGAGCCCTGGGCGGGGCCCAAGGGAGGGGGAGCGAGGAGCCCATGCAGTGGAAGAGGCCTGACCTGCCGCACTCCACGCCTCAGCCCTGCCCTCCTTCCCCAGGGAGAAGCTGGCGCTGAGGGCCAGGCCGGGGCCCCTGGACAGCAAGGAAGCAAGGTACGGAGGCCCGGCCATGAGCACGGCCGTGTCAGTGTCCTGGAACCGGACCCCCCACAGCCAGGCCCCCACAGGAGTCGGGTGCAGGGTTGGCGCTGGGCCGTCCTTAGAGAACCTTCTGGAGACAGCAGACGTGCTGAGGGGTAGAGATGTGGGCTGGGGAGAGACCAGGGCCCGGCTCCTCCCCTCCTCTCCGATGCTGAGCGAGGGGGGGGGGCGGCGGGGAATGGTGGAAGGCTGTGTCCCTCTGGGGCTGGAACTCCCCGCTATCGGGGTCTCCATGACGGACACCCCAGCTCCGAGCCGGGGGGGGGGCGCCACGTGCCTGACCCCTGCTAGTGCTCCGCACTGCCCCCCGCCCCGCACAGATGGGGCCTTTCATAAGCAGAGGGACCTCAAAAAGGAGAGCCGGCCAGGCCCTCCATGGCCCCAGAGGACTGTCCAGGGTGGAGGGGACAGAGGGGCCACAGAGCCCCACAGGGAAGGGACGGAAGGTTCTGGAAAGGGAGATGGTTCATGCAGGGTGAGGGATGAGTGACCCCTGGCGTCTGTGCCTGCCCAGGGAGGGAGCAGAGTGCCCGGGCCGCCTGCCCGGCTGCAAATACAGGGCCACCTGAGTGACCTGTCCCCTTGTCCCTTCCTTACCCCCGTGTTCCGTCCACAGGGGGATCCCGGAGCAGCTGGAGTGCAGGGACCCGCTGGCCCCCCGGTACGTGGCGTCCCACCCAGCGGCACTGCACAGGAGGGGCCTCCCCGGAGTCACAGGGGCGTGGCCGGGCCTGGGAGGGGCCAGGGGAAGGCTGCGACCAGGCCAGGATCACAGGATCGCAGAATCCGGGGGCTGGTCCACCCACCGAGGTCCAGCTGCCCATGCGGGGTCTGCTCGGGGGGTTCTGGACCCCGGGACAGGCTGGCACGTTTCTACCCCTGCCACTCTGTCCCCTGCACCTGTGCTGGGGCCACCCGCTGACCCGGGCCCGCCCCCTCCTCTGTCTTGCAGGGCGCCAAGGGGGAACCGGGCAAAGGCGAGATGGTGGGCTACAACGGCAACATCAGCGAGGCGCTCCAGGTGCGCGGGAGGGATCAGCACCCCAGGGTGCACCGGCTCCGTCTCTCAGCCCAGCTGGCCAGGTCTCCTGCCCAGGAGGGCACCCAGGAGCTGGATGACCTTCGCAGGGGTCCCTCATCCTGCACGGTTCCCATTCGGACCTGGTGGTCTTCCGGCCATTGTGAGGACATTGTTGGGGGCAGGTGTCCGGAGGGCGGGCCTGACTCATTAGCCCCAAAGACCAGCCGTGTCCACCCCTCCTTAGAGCCACCTAAACGTGTCCCCAGATATCGCCTGGTGTCCCCCAGAGCCCCGAGCGACTCTGGGGCTCGAGACCCCTCATTCGAAGGAATCTTTTTTTTTTTTAAATTTTTTATTGAGTCACCATGTGGAAAGTTACAAAGTTTTCAGGTTTAAATCTCAGTTATACAATGCTCGAATACCCATCCCTTCACCAGTGCTCATATTCCACCACCAAGAATCCCAGTATAGCTCCACCCTGCCCCCTCACACCCCAAACCTCCCCACGCCCCTAGCCCCTCCACCCTAAGCCCCCCCGCCTGTGTAACTAATAAATTTCACTTTACTTTCATTTTAATTGCATACAATATTTCAACAAAACTCACTATTACTGTTTGGAGAGTCTCTCCCCTAAAGTCAGACCTGCTGAAAAGGAAGCATTAGATAATTTGTTTTCCATTGCTGAGGATGAAGAGGTATGAGGTCGAGTGACCACACTTTGCGGCCTCTCAGTTTTGGGTTCGAAGGAATCTTTGTGCCTGTGTTTCCAGAGCAGAAGGTCTGGCGGAGGCCAACAGTGGTCCCGGGGGTTGATTTTTGAGGGGGCTCCTATTTTGCTATATTGTGTTTGTCTGGGAAATGCCAGAGCTCAGAGAAAGAGCAAAAAGCAAAGGCGGGCCGCCATGAAGCAGGAGAGAGAACGGCCGGCGGGCGGGGCGCTTGTCTTGCTCATGGCTGACCCCGGTGCAAATCCCCGGCACCCGTAGGGTCCCTGAGCCCCGCCAGGAGTGACTCCTGAGCACAGAGCCAGGTGTAAGCCCTGAACACCCCCAGGTGTGGCCCCGACCCCCCTCCCATTTCCCAAACGGAGGGTCCCTGTGTGCAAACAAGAATGAGGGGGTCTCTCCCCTCCCTCAGTGGAGCAGCAGGTGTGGGGGCCAGGGAGGCCGGTGGGCACAGACCCCGGAGCAGCATTTGTGAGATGTGGCTGCAAACCTCTGGGCCAGGTGTGGGGTGGGGCGGGGCTGGGAGGTACTGAGCCTGCCGAGAGGGTCTGTGTGCCCCAAGACTGGACGGAGGTCCCTCGGCTGGCGTGCCCACTCTGCCCCCTCTGACTGACCCTGTGCTGTTCATTTCCAGGAGATCTGCACGCTGGCCCTGATGGTGAGCCTCCCCGGCTGGGGGCGGCAGAGGCCTGGGGGGAGGGGGGGAACAGGGGCAGAGGGTGTTGGGGTCTCCCGCTGAGCTCCTGCCTGCCTCTCCCTGCACTCATCACCTCCTCCTGGCTCCTCCCAGGAGCTGCCCACTGCGGCCCCTGCAGGCTGCTTCCTGGGGCCCTTCCAATGACTGTGTCTTCCTGGAGCCCCTGGGGGCCAGGGCCCTTTATCTCGCCTGGCCCCACCTATTTCCTTCCTGTGACCCCCTCCTATCGGCTGCCCCCCTGATCTTGTGCTGTGGCCCCCCACGTATGCACTTCTCACCTGTGGCCCCTGGGAATATATCCTGTGGGCCCCAGAGGGCAATGAGCCCCCCAGGTCAGAAACGTTGGCATAGCAGCACAGCCAGGGGTCTAGCACCCCCCGCCTGCCCCCTCTAACCCAGACTCACTGGGGCATCTCTGCTCGCTTCTGCAGCTCCTGGCGCTGCCTCTGCAGTGTTTGCCCAGCGGGAGACGCCAGAGGCAGCTCCCAGGAGCAGCCTCAGATGCGCCCGGGCCCCTCCTCACCAGACCGCGCCTCCACTTCCATTTCTGTTTTTCTAGGGCCCACCTGGTCTTCCCGGGCAAATCGGCCCACCTGGTGCTCCAGGGACCCCAGGCAGGTAACGCTTGTCTCCACACACCCTCACAACTCACACACACACATACACTCACACCCTCTCTCTCTCTCTCACACACACACACACACCCTCACACCTGCCCTCACACACACTCTCTCACACACACCACACTCACACACACCCTCACACATACCCTCTCTCACACACACACACACCACACTCACACATACCCTCTCACACACATACACCCTCACACATACCCTCACACCTCACACACACCCTCACACATTCCCTCATAGATACCTTCTCTCATACATACCCTCTCACACATACATACAAACACATACACTCACACACCCTTTCACACACTCACACAACCCTCTCACATATACTCACATCCTCACTAACACACATTCACACCCTCTCACACATACTCACACTGACACCCTCACACACACCCACATACATTCACACACGCTTACACACATCCTCTCACACATGCTTACATAGACTCACCCACATGCTCACAAACATACACCCTGCCCCACACACTGACAGTCCACACACAACCACACAATCACACATTCTCACTCACACACTATACACTCACATTCAGACAAACACACTCGAACACTCACATACTTGCACACCTTCTCTCTCTCTCTCTCTCTCTCTCTCTCTCTCTCCTCTCTCTCTCACACACATACACACACAGTCTGTCCAGACAACACACCCACTCTCTTTCTGTTGTCCGCACTTGCATCATTTTGCCTTCTGAGGACAGACTTCTCTCCTTCCTCACCCTCCTGAGCTGTGAGGATGAAGGGGGCCTGGAGGGCAGGTTTGGGGGAGCCCAAGGAGGGAGGGCCGAGCTCGAAGGGGCCGTGGACACTGTGGTGCAAACAAGGATTGTGGCACCCACACCACCCGTGGCCAGGCTGTCTGGCCCCGAGCACTGGCCCCTGCCATTGGGACAAGGTGCAGCTGCTGCTGGGTGCGTGCTGAGACATGAGCACTGAGGGGACATGCGTGTCCCGTGACCCAAGTGTGACCTGTGTTGCTCCACCACAGGGGGAGATCGGGCTGCCGGGGCCTCCAGGCCATGACGGGGAAAAGGTAAGGACAGATGGACACTTGCCAAAGCATCGAGGGCCCCTGCCCAGGGAGGGCAGCAGAGCACCCGGCTCTGCTGTGAGCTCTGCAGGGAGGGCCAGGGAAGGGGGTGCCACCCTGCTGCCCAGAGGGTGCTGATGGCCCTCATGGTGGCCGGAGACCCGCGTATTCACCTGGTCCAGCCGACCCCGAGAGCAGGTCTCTGTGCTCCTCCTTTCAGTGTTCTCTCCCCCCCATCTCTCTCTCTTCCTCTCTCTCTGTCTACCTCTGTCTCTCTTGTCCATCTGTCTATCTTTATCTTTGTCTATCTCTCTGTGTCTCTGTGTCTCTGTCCGTCCCTCTGTCACTGTCTGTCCCTCTGTCTCTCTCACCTCTCTCCATCAGCGTTTCCAACGAGTGTTGTTGCTTTCCAAAGGGGCCTCGAGGCAAACCCGGAGACATGGGCCCGCCCGGTCCCCAAGGCCCCCCGGGAAAGGCCGGGCCTGCAGGCACCAAGGGAGAAGGCGGAGAGACGGGGAGCCCAGGAGAGAAGGGGGCCAAGGGGGAGCCAGGCCAGGCGGGCTCTCCGGTGAGTGTCGCAGGGGCCCCCACGGCAGCAAGCTGCCTGAGCACAGTGCTGGGGGGACAGCCAGGGCCGGGGGCTGGGTGGGGGCTTCCCCAGGGCCCCCCACAGGCAGCCCTCAGGAGCTCTTGGGCCTTTTCTGCCATCTCGGAGGGTGCCCAGGCCCATCTCTGAGATGGCACAAGCCCGGCTTCCAGGATTCCTCGCTGGGCTGCTGGGGGCAGGGTGGGGGGAGCGGGGGGGTCTTCAATGCATGCACAGAACAGAAGCCTTCACCAAGTCCTGCTGGACACCCACTGCCCCTGCCTCGGGGCTCCCGGGTATGCAAGGGGTCCCCTCCAGCCATGCCACCGGGCCCCGCACACGCCCCCGTGAATCGCACACCTGCTCACTGAGACCTTTGCCCACCGCAGGGTCTGGATGGCCCAACTGGGGAGAAAGGAGAACCAGGCAGCCCAGGCAGACCAGGGGCCACAGGGCTGCCCGGCCCCATCGGGCTGCCAGGATTCACGGTAAGGCCGAGCGAGGGCTGTGCTCAGCCCAGCCCAGGGGCGGGGGACCCCCAGACCTGCCCAGGGCGCGGGCGTCTGAGTGTCAACCAGGGCTGCAGCTCCAACGAGCACCAGAGCCCGACACAGACCTGGGGGTCCCTGGATGGCTGCCGCCCCGACAGGCACTGGGCAGGTGGGCATGCCTCACACCGCTGACCAACACTGCCTCTGCAACTCTGGGCTACCCAGGGTGCCCCCTCAGCGCCCCCTGCACGGCCGGGCAGCTCCTGCCAGTGCCCAGCTGTGCTGGCCCCTCAGCGGAGCCACCTCTGCTCCTCACGCATTCCCCCACAGGTGCTGGGGGCTGGGGTTTCAGCCATCCCCCGACCCGGGGCTCTGCCAGAGCCATCAGCATCATGGGCTGTACTGTTCCGAGCACTGGGGAAGCCTCAGCACCGAGAGCAGCATGACCCTCTTGCTTCCCACACGGGCTACCCCCCTGCATGTGTGAGAGGCCGCCCCATCTCCCAACAGCCCCACATGACTGACCCTGGCCAGCAGCCTGCCTGTCCTTCTAGGCCAGGGCCAGAGGGAGTGTCCACATGGGCCAGCACAACCGGTTGTTTGTGTGCCTGTGTGTCTGGGTGGGAATGTGGCCACGTGTGTCGCTTTGTGCCTGTGTACGTGTGTGACTGTGTCTATGAGTGTGTGTTCGTGTGTCTGCAGATGAGGGTGACAACGTTGTGTTTGTGTATGCCAGTGTATCTCTGGGTCTGAGTCTGTGCACATGTATACATGTGTGTGAGTGTGCATGTGCCTTTGGGTGTGTATATTGTATGTCTGTGTATGAGTGGAGGTGTGTGTCTATCTCCATGGGTGTGTATATATGTGCATGTCTGTATGTATGTGTGTGTATGTATGTATGTATGTATGGGGCAAGTGTGTGCATGTGTGTGTGTGTGTGTGCATATTTCTGAGTATTCTGTAAGTATGTCTGTGTGTAATATATTTTTGTTTGGGAGTTTGTTTGTTTGGGGGTCACACCCAGCAATGCTCATGGGTTACTCCTGGCTTCCTGGCTCTGCACTCAGGAATCACTCCTGGCAGTACTCGGGGACCATATGGGGTGGTGGGGGTTGAACCCGGGTGTAGCACCCTACCTGCTGTATTGTCCCTGCAGCCCCATGTGATATATTTTAAACATAATGTCAACATGCTGCTGATCAATCTGCTGCCATCCTGTCATACAAGTTATCCCGTAATCATGAGTGTCAGAGTCCATCCTGTCTGACACAGGATGTTGGTTATGGGGTCCCTGGGGGACAGAGGACCGTGCTGCCAGCTCCACACACAGGAGCTGCCCTGTGTGCCGGAACCCCAGACCTGGAGCCTTGGTGCTCTGTTCTCTGCGCTGACCGCAACAGCCTCTACACATTTCTGGGTGACTGAGGCCAGCCTGGCCACGGAAGTGAGGAGACGTGCCCAGGCCTGAGTGCGGGCACCCACCCCTGGTGTTTTGTGCCCACAGGGAGAGAAAGGAGAGCCCGGGGAGAAGGGGGACTCAGGAGCAGAGGTATGTGGACTCTCTGAGTGACCCCAGCACACAGACATGCGTCTCCAGCAAAGACAACACCGTCGTGTTCTAGCAGGAAACGGACGCCTGCCCTCAGTGGGCGGGAAGCCGAATGCTCCCTGTGCCCACATGGGGGGTCTCCCGGCTCCCCTGTTGATTGGGCCCCCAATAGTACTCCAGGTACTGGAGTTTATAGAGAGGAAAATGCAGCCCCCAGCAGCTCGGGGCTGGGGGATGCACCCCCAAGGAGGCACATTTAGGCAGCATCTGGAAGGCTTTGTACACGTTTGCCTAGAAGCTTCTAGGTGGGCCTTCTGGGGCAGGGCAAGGTGGGGGACAGCCAGGTGGTGAGGGTGGGAGCAGGTTCTCTGGAGACGGGAGGAAATGATAACTATTTATAGGTTCAAGGAAGAAAGGCAGGAAGGCTACAGAAGACACTAGTATGTGGGGGGCCTCAGAACCCCTGCAAGCAGTGGAGGGGACAAGGGGTTCTTAACTGGGAGGGGAGGAGGGAGAGGAAGAAAGAAAGAAAAAGGAAGAAAGGAAGAAAGCGAAGAAAGGGGAAGGAAGGAAGGAAGGAAGGAAGGAAGGAAGGAAGGAAGGATGGAAGGAAGGAAGGAAGGAAGGAAGGAAGGAAGGAAGGAAGGAAGGAAGGAAGGAAGGAAGGAAGGAAGGAAGGAAGGAAGGAAGGAAGGAAGAGAAAGGTGACAGTGCAGTGGGCAGTACTCAGCCAACACAGGTACCATCCTGCACCCCATATGACCCAGAGCCCTGCCAGAAGTGACCCCTGAGCACAGAGCCAGGAGTAAACTCTGAGCACTACTGGGTGTGGCCCAAACACCATAATTCTATAAAACTTAAAAGAAAGAACACAAGCATATGTACCGGAAGTCGTGTTTTATGGGTGCTGGGCCACTCAGGCGCCATCTCAAAGCCGAGACAGAGACCACCAAGCTGTTGTCCCTGGAGAGGTCCCCTAGGGCCCTGTCGCCACTTCAAGTCACCAGCCCTGTCAGTATTTAGCAAAACAGGCCTGATTATAGAACATGCATGTTCCTCATTGAGAGATGCCGTCTCCTAAAGAAACGCTCTTAAATGCAAGTAAAGCCTAGTGTGCAAAAAAAAATTCTTCCAGAAGTATTTAAAGATGAATCAGAAACAGCCTGCATTTCTAACGAGAAGGAAATGATCAAATAGCTTATGGTCATAATACTAATGGTAATAATGGTCTCCAGGCTCAGGCTGTCCTGATGCCAAGTATGTAAAAATAAAAAGAAATGGCGTGGGCGAGGGAAGGGACGCCTCACCGCACCGAGCCAGGCACAGGGCCTAGGGCAGCAGCTGTCTCTCCCGCCACCCGAGCTCGGTAGCAGGCTATATAAAGACTGCCATTACCCGGGTTGTTGTTCTTTCTCATGCGTGGCGGCCAGAGCGCATTGAGCATGCGTGGCGGCCAGAGCGCATTGCGCTTGCATGGTGGTCAGGGCGCACTGCGCATGTGTGGCGGCCAGAGCGCATTGCGCATCCTTGGCGGCCAGAGCGCATTGCGCATGCGTGGCGGCAAGAGCGCATTGCGCATGCGTAGAGAACAGAGCGCACTGCGCATGCGTAGTGGCCAGAGCACACTGCGCATGCGTGGCGGCCAGAGCGCACTGCGCATGCGTGGCGGCCAGAGCGCACAGCGCATGCGTGGCGGCCAGAGCGCATTGCGCATTCGTGGCTGCCAGAGCGCATTGCGCAAGCGTGGCGGCCATGACAGAGTGACCTCATATGGGGTGATTGGCGGGAGCCAATAAATGAGCGTCACCTCATATGGGGTGATTGGCGAGAGCCAATAGATGAGCGCCACCTCATATGGGGTGATTGGCAAGAGCCAATAGACCACGTCAGAGGCGGGGCAACCAGGCTATATAAGGACTGCCATTACCCGGGTTGTTGTTCTTTCTCATGCGTGGCGGCAAGAGCGCACTGCGCATGCGTGGCGGCCAGAGCGCACTGCGCATACGTGGCGGCCAGAGCGCACTGCGCATGCGTGGTGGCCAGAGCGCATTGCACATGCGTGGCGGCCAGTGCGCACTGCACATGCGTGGCGGCCAGAGCGCACTGCGCATGCGTGGCGGCCAGAGCGCACTGCGCATGCGTGGTGGACCAGAGCGCATTGCGCATGCGTGGCGGCCATGACAGAGTGACCTCATATGGGGTGTTTGGCGGGAGCCAATAGATGAGCGCGACCTCATATGGGGTGATTGGCGAGAGCCAATCGATGAGCGCCACGTCATATGGGGTGATTGGCGAGAGCCAATAGAACACGTCAGAGGTGGGGCAACCAGTCTATATAAGGACTGCCATTACCCGGGTTGTACTTTCTCATGCGTGGCGGCCAGAGCACATTGCGCATGTGTGGCGGCGAGAGCGCATTGCGCAATCGTGGCAGCCAGAGCACACTGCGCATGCGTGGCGGCCAGCGGGCATTGCGCATGCGTGGCGGCCACAGCGCACTGCGCATGCATGGCCCCAGAGTGCACGGCGCATGCGTGGCGGCCAGAGCGCACTGCGCATACGTGGCGGCCAGAGCGCATTGCGCATCCTTGGCGGCCAGAGCGCATTGCGCATGCGTGGCGGCAAGAGCGCATTGCGCATGCGTAGAGGCCAGAGCGCACTGCGCATGCGTGGTGGCCAGAGCACACTGCGCATGCGTGGCGGCCAGAGCGCACTGCGCATGCGTGGCGGCCAGAGCGCACGGCGCATGCGTGGCGGCCAGAGCGCATTGCGCATTCGTGGCTGCCAGAGCGCATTGCGCAAGCGTGGCGGCCATGACAGAGTGACCTCATATGGGGTGATTGGCGGGAGCCAATAAATGAGCGTCACCTCATATGGGGTGATTGGCGAGAGCCAATAGATGAGCGCCACCTCATATGGGGTGATTGGCGAGAGCCAATAGAACACGTCAGAGGGGGGGCTACAAGGCTATATAAGGACTGCCATTACCCGGGTTGTTGTTCTTTCTCATGCATGGCGGCCAGAGCGCATTGCGCATGCGTGGCGGCCAGAGCGCACTGCGCATGCGTGGCGGCCAGAGCGCACTGCGCATGCGTGGCGGCCAGAGCGCATTGCGCATGCGTGGTGGACCAGAGCGCATTGCGCATGCGTGGCGGCCATGACAGAGTGACCTCATATGGGGTGTTTGGCGGGAGCCAATAGATGAGCGCGACCTCATATGGGGTGATTGGCGAGAGCCAATCGATGAGCGCCACGTCATATGGGGTGATTGGCGAGAGCCAATAGAACACGTCAGAGGCGGGGCAACCAGTCTATATAAGGACTGCCATTACCCGGGTTGTACTTTCTCATGCGTGGCGGCCAGAGCACATTGCGCATGTGTGGCGGCGAGAGCGCATTGCGCAATCGTGGCGGCCAGAGAGCACAGCGCATGCGTGGCGGCCAGCGGGCATTGCGCATGCGTGGCGGCCACAGCGCACTGCGCATGCATGGCCCCAGAGCGCACTGCGCATGCGTGGCGGCCAGAGCGCACTGCGCATGCGTGGCGGCCAGAGCGCACTGCGCAGGCGTGGCGGCCAGAGCGCACTGCGCATGCGTGGCGGCCAGAGCGCACTGCGTAGGCGTGGCGGTCACAGCGCATTGCGCATGGGATGCAGCCAGAGCGCATTGCGCATGCGTGTCGGCCAGAGCGCACTGCGCATGCGTGGCGGCCAGAGCTCATTGCGCATGCGTGTTGGCCAGAGCGAATTGCGCATGCGTGGCGGCCAGAGCGCACTGCGCAGGCATGGCGGCCAGAGCGCACTGCGCATGCGTGGCGGCCAGAGCGCTTTGCGCATGCGTGGCGGCCATGACAGAGTGACCTCATATGGGGTGATTGGCGGGAGCCAACAGATGAGCGTCACCTCATATCGGGTGATTGGCGAGAGCCAATAGATGAGCACCACCTCATATGGGGTGATTGGCGACAGCCAATAGACCACATCAAAGGCGGGGCAACCAGGCTATATAAGGACTGCCATTACCCGGGTTGTTGTTCTTTCTCATGCGTGGCGGCCAGAGCGCATTTCGCATGCGTGGCGGCCAGAGCGCACTGCGCATGCATGGCGGCCAGAGCCCACTGCACATGCGTGGCGGCCAGAGCGCACTGCGCATGCGTGGCGGCCAGAGCGCATTTCGCATGCGTGGCGGCCAGAGCGCACTGCGCATGCATGGCGGCCAGAGCGCATTGCGCATGCGTGGCGGCCAGAACGCACTGCACATGCGTGGCGGCCAGAGCGCACTGCGCATGCGTGGCGGCCAGAGCGCATTGCGCATTCGTGTCGGTCAAAGCGCATTGCGCATGCGTGGCGGCCATGAGAGAGTGACCTCTTATGGGGTGATTGGCGGGAGCCAATAGATGAGCGTCACCTCATATGGGGTGATTGGCGAGAGCCAATAGACCACGTCAGAGGCGGGGCAACCAGGCTATATAAGGACTGCCATTACCCGGGTTGTTGTTCTTTCTCATGCGTGGCGGCCAAAGCGCACTGCGCATGCGTGGCGGCCAGAGCGCACTGCGCATGCGTGGCGGCCAGAGCGCACTGCGCCGGTGTGGCGGCTAGAGCGCACTGCGCATGTGTGGCGGCCAGAGCGCATTGCGCATTCGTGGCACCAGAGCGAATTGCGCAAGCGTGGCGGCCATGACAGAGTGACCTCATATGGGGTGATTGGCGGGAGCCAATAGATGAGCGTCACCTCATGCGCGGTGATTGGCGAGAGCCAATAGATGAGCACGACCTCATATGGGGTGATTGGCGAGAGCCAATAGATGAGCGCCACCTCATATGGGTGATTGGCGAGAGCCAATAGACCACGTCAGAGGCGGGACAACCAGGCTATATAAAGACTGCCATTACCTGGGTTGTTGTTCTTTCTCATGCGTGGCGGCCAGAGCGCATTGCGCATGCGTGGCGGCCAGAGCGCACTGCGCATGCTTGGCGGCCAGAGCGCACTGCGCATGCGTGGCGGCCAGACCGAACTGCGCATGCGTGGCGGCCAGAGCGCACTGCGCATGCGTGGCGGCCATAGCGCTCTGCGCAAGCGTGGCGGCCAGAGCGCATTGTGCATGCGTGGTGGCTGGAGCACACTGCGCATGCGTGGCGGCCAGAGCGCACTGCGCCGTTGTGGCTCACAGAGCCCATTGCGCATGCGTGGCGGCCAGAGCACATTGCGCATGCATGGTGGACCAGAGCGCATTGCACATTCGTGGCGTCCATAAGAGAGTGACCTCATATGGGGTGATTCGCGGGAGCCCATAGATGAGCGCGACCTCATACGGGGTGATTGGCGAGAGCCAATAGATGAGCACGACCTCATATGGGGTGATTGGCGGGAGCCAACAGATGAGCGTCACCTCATATGGGGTGATTGGCGAGAGCCAATAGATGAGCACCACCTCATATGGGGTGAATGGCGACAGCCAATAGACCACGTCAGAGGCAGGGCAACCAGGCTATATAAGGACTGCCATTACCCGGGTTGTTGTTCTTTCTCATGCGTGGAGGCCAGATCGCATTGCGCATGTGTTGCGGCGAGAGCGCATTGCGCAATCGTGGTGGCCAGAGCGCACTGCGCATGCGTGGGGGCTAAAGCGCACCGCGCATGCGTGGCGGCCAGAGCGCATTGCGCATCCGTGGCTGCCAGAGCGCACTGCGCATGCGTGGCGGCAGGAGCGCACCTCGCATGCGTGGCGGCCAGATCACACTGCGCATGCGTGGTGGCCAGAGCGCACCGCGCATGCGTGGCAGCCAGAGCGCACTGCGCATGCGTGGTGGCCAGAGCGCATTGCGCATTCGTGGTGGCCAGAGCGCATTGCGCATGCGTGGCGGCCTTGACAGAGTGACCTCATATGGGGTGATTGGCGGGAGCCAATAAATGAGCGTCACCTCATATGGGGTGATTGGCGAGAGCCAATAGATGAGCGCCATCTCATATGGGGTGATTGGCGAGAGCCAATAGACCACGTCAGAGGCGGGGCAACCAGGCTACATAAGGACTGCCATTACCCGGGTTGTTGTTCTTTCACATGCGTGGCGGCCAGAGCGCACTGCGCATTCGTGGCGGCCAGAGTGCACTGCGCATGCGTGGCAGCCAGAGCGCAGTGCGCATGCGTGGCGGCCAGAGCGCACTGCGCATGCGTGGCGGCCAGAGCGCACTGCGCATGCGTGGCAGCCAGAGCGCACTGCGCATGCGTGGTGGCCAGAGCGAATTGCGCATGCGTGGCGGCCAGAGCGCATTGCGGTTGCGTGGCGGCCGTAGCGCATTGCGCATGCGTGGCGGCCAGAGCACACTGCGCATGCATGGCTGCCAGAGTGCACTGCGCATGCGTGGTGGACCAGAGCGCATTGCACATGTGTGGCGGCCATGAGAGAGTGACCTCATATGGGGTGATTGGCGGTAGCCAATAGATGAGCGCGACCTTATACGGGGTGATTCGCGAGAGCCAATTGATGAGCACGACCTCATATGGGGTGATTGGCGAGAGCCAATAGATGAGCGCCACCTCATATGGGGTGATTGGCGAGAGCCAATAGAACACGTCAGAGGGGGGGCTACAAGGCTATATAAGGACTGCCATTACCCGGGTTGTTGTTCTTTATCATGCATGGCGGCCAGAACGCATTGCGCATGCGTGGCGGCCAGAGCGCATTGCGCATGCGTGGCGGCCAGAGCGCACTGCGCATGCGTGGGGGCCAGAGCGCACCGCGCATGCGTGGCGGCCAGAGCGCATTGCGCATGCGTGGCGGCCAGAGCGCACTCCGCATGTGGCGGCCAGAGCGCACTGCACATGCGTGGCGGCCAGAGCGCATTGCGCATTCGTGTCGGTCAAAGCGCATTGCGCATGCGTGGCGGCCATGAGAGAGTGACCTCTTATGGGGTGATTGGCGGGAGCCAATAGATGAGCGTCACCTCATATGGGGTGATTGGCGAGAGCCAATAGACCACGTCAGAGGCGGGGCAACCAGGCTATGTAAGGACTGCCATTACCCGGGTTGTTGTTCTTTCTCATGCGTGGCGGCCAAAGCGCACTGCGCATGCGTGGCGACCAGAGCGCACTGCGCATGCGTGGCGGCCAGAGCGCACTGCGCCGGTGTGGCGGCTAGAGCGCACTGCGCATGCGTGGCGGCCAGAGCGCATTGCGCATTCGTGGCACCAGAGCGAATTGCGCAAGCGTGGCGGCCATGACAGAGTGACCTCATATGGGGTGATTGGCGGGAGCCAATAGATGAGCGTCACCTCATATGGGGTGATTGGCGAGAGCCAATAGATGAGCGCCACCTCATATGGGGTGATTGGCGAGAGCCATTAGACCACGTCAGAGGCGGGGCAACCAGGCTATATAAGGACTGCCATTACCCGGGTTGTTGTTCTTTCACATGCGTGGCGGCCAGAGCGCATTCCGCATGCGTGGCGGCCAGAGCGCACTGAAGGAGTAGCGGCCAGAGCGCACTGCGCATGCGTGGCGACCAGAGCGCACTGCGCAGGCGTGGCGGCCAAAGCGCACTGCGCCTGCGTGTTGGCCAGAGCGCATTGCGCATGCGTGTCGGCCAGAGCGCACTGCGCATTTGTGGCGGCCGGAGCGCACTGCGCATGCGTGGCGGCCAGAGCGCATTACGCATGCGTGGCGGCCAGAGCGCATTGCGCATGCGTGACGGCCATGACAGAGTGACCTCATATGGGGTGATTGGCGGGAGCCAACAGATGAGCGTCACCTCATATGGGGTGATTGGAGAGAGCCAATAGATGAGCGCCACCTCATATGGGTTGATTGGCGAGAGCCAATAGACCACATCAGAGGCGGGGCAACCAGGCTACATAAGGACTGCCATTACCCGGGTTGTTGTTCTTTCTCATGCGTGGCTGCCAGAGCGCACTGCGCATTCGTGGCGGCCAGAGTGCACTGCACATGCGTGGTGGACCAGAGCGCATTGCACATGCGTGGCGGCCATGAGAGAGTGACCTCATATGGGGTGATTGGCGGTAGCCAATAGATGAGCGCGACCTCATACGGGGTGATTGGCGAGAGCCAATAGATGAGCACGACCTCATATGGGGTGATTGGCGAGAGCCAATAGATGAGCGCCACCTCATATGGGGTGATTGGCGAGAGCCAATAGAACACGTCAGAGGGGGGGCTACAAGGCTATATAAGGACTGCCATTACCCGGGTTGTTGTTCTTTCTCATGCATGGCGGCCAGAGCGCATTGCGCATGCGTGGCGGCCAGGGCGCACTGCGCATGCGTGGCGGCCAGAGCGCACTGCGCATGCGTGGGGGCCAAAGCGCACCGCGCATGCGTGGCGGCCAGAGCGCATTGCGCATGCGTGGCGGTCAGAGCGCACTGCGCACGAGTGGCGGTCAGAGCGCACTGCGCATGCGTGGCGGTCAGAGCGCATTGCGCATTCGTGGCGGCCAGAGCGCATTGCGCATGCGTGGCCGCCAGAGCGCACTGCGCACGCGTGGCGGCCAGAGCGCAATGCGCATGCGTGGCGGTCAGAGCGCATTGCGCATTCGTGGTGGTCAAAGCTCATTGCGCATGCGTGGCGGCCATGAGAGAGTGACCTCATATGGGGTGATTGGCGGGAGCCAATAGATGAGCGTCACCTCATATGGGGTGATTGGCGAGAGCCAATAGACCACGTCAGAGGCGGGGCAACCAGGCTATATAAGGACTGCCATTACCCGGGTTGTTGTTCTTTCTCATGCGTGGTGGCCAGAGCGCATTGCGCATGCATGGGGGCCAGAGCGCACTGCGAATGCGTGTCGGCCAGAACGCACTGCACATGCGTGGCGGCCAGAGCGCATTGCGCATGTGTGGCGGACAGAGCGCATTGCGCATGCGTGGTGGACCAGAGCGCATTGCTCATGCGTGGCGGCCAGAGCGCATTGCGCATGCGTGGTGGCCATGACAGAGTGACCTCATATGGGGTGATTGGCGAGAGCCAATCGATGAGCGCCACCTCATATGGGGTGATTGGCGAGAGCCAATAGAACACGTCAGAGGCGGGGCAACCAGTCTATATAAGGACTGCCATTACCCGGGTTGTTGTTCTTTCTCATGCGTGGCGGCCAGAGCGCATTGCGCATGTGTGGCTGCAAGAGCGCATTGCGCCATCGTGGCGGCCAGAGCGCACTGCACATGCGTGGCGGCCAGAGCGCACTGCGCATGCGTGGCGGCCAGAGCGCACTGCGCATGCATGGCGGCCAGAGCGCACTGCGCATGCGTGGCGGCCAGAGCGCACTGCGCATGCGTGGTGGCCACAGCGCATTGTGCATGCGTGGTGGCTGGAGCACACTGCGCATGCGTGGCGGCCAGAGCGCACTGCGCCGGTGTGGCGGCCAGAGCGCATTGCGCATGCGTGGCGGCCAGAGCGCATTGCGCATGCATGGTGGACCAGAGCGCATTGCACATTCGTGGCGGCCATGAGAGAGTGACCTCATATGGGGTGATTGGCGGGAGCCAATAGATGAGCGCGACCTCATTCGGAGTGATTGGTGAGAGCCAATAGATGAGCACGACCTCATATGGGGTGATTGGCGGTAGCCAACATATGAGCGTCACCTCATATGGTGTGATTGGCGAGAGCTAATAGATGAGCGCCACCTCATATGGGGGGATTGGCGACAGCCAATAGACCATGTCAGAGGCGGGGCAACCAGGCTATATAAGGACTGCCATTACCCGGGTTGTTGTTCTATCTCATGCATGCGGCCAGAGCGCACTGCGCATTGTGGCGGCCAGAGCGCACTGCGCCGGTGTGGCGGCCAGAGCGCATTGCGCATGCGTGGTGGCCAGAGCGCATTGCGCATGCGTGGTGGACCAGAGCGCATTGCGCATGCGTGGCGGTCAGAGCGCATTGCGCATGTGTGGTGGCCATGACAGAGTGACCTCATATGGGGTGTTTGGTGGGAGCCAATAGATGAGCGCAACCTCATATGGGGTGATTGGCGAGAGCCAATCGATGAGCGCCACCTCATATGGGGTGATTGGCGAGAGCCAATAGAACACGTCAGAGGCGGGGCAACCAGTCTATATAAGGACTGCCATTACCCGGGTTGTTGTTCTTTCTCATGCGTGGCGGCCAGAGCGCACTGCGCATTCGTGGCGGCCAGAGTGCATGCCCATGCGTGGCGGCCATAGCTCATTGCGCATGCGTGGTTGACCTGAGCGCATTGCACATGCGTGGCGGCCATGAGAGAGTCACCTCATATGGGGTGATTGGTGGAAGCAAATAGATGAGGGCGTCCTCATACGGGGTGATTGGCGAGAGCCAATAGATGAGCGCGACCTCATATGCGGTGATTGGCGAGAGCCAATAGATGAGCGCCACCTCATATGGGGTGATTGGCCAGAGCCAATAGAACACGTCAGAGGCGGGGCAACAAGGCTATATAAGGACTGCCATTACCCGGGTTGTTGTTCTTTCTCATGTATGGCGGCTAGAGCGCATTGCGCATGCGTGGTGGCCAGAGTGCACTGCGCATGCGTGGGGGCCAGAGCGCACCGCGTATGCGTGGCGGCCAGAGCGAATTGCGCATGCGTGTCTGCCAGAGCGCACTGCGCATGCGTGGCGGCCAGAGCGCACTGCGCATGCGTGGTGGACTAGAGCACATTGCGCATGCCTAGGGGCCATGACAGAGTGACCTCATATGGGGTGATTGGCGGGAGCCAATAGATGAGCGCCACCTCATATGGGGTGATTGGCGAGAGCCAATAGACCACGTCAGAGGCGGGGCAACCAGGCTATATAAGGACTGCCATTACCCAGGTTGTTGTTCTTTCTCATGCGTGGCGGCCAGAGCGCACTGCGCATTCGTGGCGGCCAGAGTGCATGCGCATGCGTGGCCGCCAGAGCGCACTGCGCATGCGTGGCGGCCAGACGCACTGCGCATGCGTGGCGGCCAGAGCGCACTGCGCATGCGTGGCGGACAGAGCGCAATGCGCATGCGTGGCGGCCAGAGCGCACTGCGCATGCGTGGTGGCCAGAGCGAATTGCGCATGCGTGGCGGCCAGAGCGCATTTCGCAAGCGTGGCGGCCAGAGCGAATTGCGCATGCGTGGCGGCCAGAGCACACTGCGCATGCATGGCGGCCATGACAGAGTGACCTCATATTGGGTGATTGGCGGGAGCCAATAGATGAGTGTCACCTCATATGGGGTGATTGGCGGTAGCCAATAGATGAGCGCGACCTCATACGGGGTGATTGGCGAGAGCCAATAGATGAGCACGACCTCATATGGGGTGATTGGCGAGAGCCAATAGATGAGCGCCACCTCATATGGGGTGATTGGGGAGAGCCAATAGAACACGTCACGGGGGGCTACAAGGCTATATAAGGACTGCCATTACCCGGGTTGTTGTTCTTTCTCATGTATGGCGGCCAGAGCGCATTGCGCATGCGTGGCGGCCAGAGCGCACAGCGCATGCATGGCGGCCAGAGCGCACTGCGCATGCGTGGGGGCCAGAGCGCACCACGCATGCGTGGTGGCCAGAGCGCATTGCGCATGCGTGGCGGCCAGAGCGCACTGCGCATGCGTGGTGGCCAGAGCGCATTGCACATGCGTGGCGGCCAGTGCGCACTGCACATGCGTGGCGGCCAGAGCGCACTGCGCATGCGTGGCGGCCAGAGCGCATTGCGCATACGTGGTGGACCAGAGCGCATTGCGCATGCGTGGCGTCCATGACAGAGTGACCTCATATGGGGTGTTTGGCGGGAGCCAATAGATGAGCGCGACCTCATATGGGGTGATTGGCGAGAGCCAATAGATGAGCACGACCTCATATGGGGTGATTGGCGAGAGCCAATACATGAGCGCCACCTCATATGGGGTGATTGGGGAGAGCCAATAGAACACGTCACGGGGGGCTACAAGGCTATATAAGGACTGCCATTACCCGGGTTGTTGTTCTTTCACATGCGTGGCGGCCAGAGCGCATTCCGCATGCGTGGCGGCCAGAGTGCACTGCGAAGGAGTGGCGGCCAGAGCGCACTGCGCATGCGTGGCGACCAGAGCGCACTGCGCAGGTGTGGCGGCCAAAGCGCACTGCGCATTCGTGTTGGCCAGAGCGAATTGCGCATGCGTGTCGGCCAGAGCGCACTGCGCATTTGTGGCGGCCAGAGCGCACTGCGCATGCGTGGTGGCGAGAGCGCACTGCGCATGGTTGGCGGCCAGAGCGAATTGCGCATTCGTGGCGGCCAGAGCGCATTGCGCATGCGTGGCGCCCTTGACAGAGTGACCTCATATGGGGTGATTGGCGGGAGCCAATAGATGAGCGCCACCTCATATGGGGTGATTGGCGAGAGCCAATAGACCACGTCAGAGGCGGGACAACCAGGCTATATAAAGACTGCCATTACCCGGGTTGTTGTTCTTTCTCATGCGTGGCGGCCAGAGCGCATTGCGCATGTGTGGCGGCCAGAGCGCACTGCGCATGCGTGGCGGCCAGACCGCACTGCGCATGCGTGGCGGCCAGAGCGCACTGCGCATGCGTGGCGGCCATAGCGCTCTGCGCAAGCGTGGCGGCCAGAGCGCATTGTGCATGCGTGGTGGCCGGAGCACACTGCGCATGCGTGGCGGCCAGAGCGCACTACGCCATTGTGGCGGACAGAGCGCATTGCGCATGCGTGGCGGCCAGAGCACATTGCACATGCATGGTGGACCAGAGCGCATTGCACATTCGTGGCGTCCATAAGAGAGTGACCTCATATGGGGTGATTCACGGGAGCCTATAGATGAGCGCGACCTCATACGGGGTGATTGGCGAGAGCCAATAGATTAGCACGACCTCATATGGGGTGATTGGCGGGAGCCAACAGATGAGCGTCACCTCATATGGGGTGATTGGCGAGAGCCAATAGATGAGCACAACCTCATATGGGGTGAATGGCGAGAGCCAATAGAACACGTCAGAGGCGGGGCAACCAGTCTATATAAGGACTGCCATTACCCGGGTTGTTGTTCTTTCTCATGCGTGGCGGCCAGAGCGCACTGCGCATGCGTGGCGGCCAGAGCGAACTGCGCATGCTTAGGGGCCAGAGCGCACCGCGTATGCGTGGTGGCCAGAGCGCATTGCGAATGCGTGGCAGCCAGAGCGCATTGAGCATGCGTGTCGGCCAGAGCGCACTGCGCATGCGTGGCGGCCAGAGCGCACTGTGCATGCATGGTGGACCAGAGCGCATTGCGCATGCGTGGCGGCCAGAGCGCATTGCGCATGCGTGGCAGCCAGAGCTCATTGCACATGCGTGGTAGTCCAGAGCGCATTGCGCATGCGTGGTGGCCATGACAGAGTGACCTCATATGGGGTGTTTGGTGGGAGCCAATAGATGAGCGCGACCTCATATGGGGTGATTGGCGGGAGCCAATCGATGAGCGTCACCTCATATGGGGTGATTGGCGAGAGCCAATAGACCACGTCAGAGGCGGGGCAACCAGGCTATATAAGGACTGCCATTACCCGGGTTGTTGTTCTTTCTCATGCGTGGCGGCCAAAGCGCACTGCGCATGCGTGGCGGCCAGAGCGCACTGCGCATGCGTGGTGGACCAGAGCTCATTGCGCCTGCGTGGCGGCCAGAGCGCATTGCGCATGCGTGGCGGCCATGACAGAGTGACCTCATATGGGGTGATTGGCGAGAGCCAATCGATGAGCGCCACGTCATATGGGGTGATTGGCGAGAGCCAATAGAACACGTCAGAGGCGGGGCAACCTGTCTATATAAGGATTGCCATTACCCGGGTTGTACTTTCTCATGCGTGGCGGCCAGAGCACATTGCGCATGTGTGGCGGCGAGAGCGCATTGCGAAATCGTGGCGGCCAGAGCGCACTGCGCATGCGTGGCGGCCAGCGGGCATTGCGCATGCGTGGCGGCCACAGCGCACTGCGCATGCATGGCCCCAGAGTGCACTGCGCATGCGTGGCGGCCAGAGCGCACTGCGCATACGTGGCGGCCAGAGCGCATTGCGCATGCGTGGCGGCCAGAGCGCACTGTGCAGACGTGGCGGCCAGAGCGCACTGCGCATGCGTGGCGGCCAGAGCGCACTGCGTAGGCGTGGCGGTCAGAGCGCATTGCGCATGGGATGCGGCCAGAGCGCATTGCGCATGCGTGTCGGCTAGAGCGCACTGCGCATTCGTGGCGGCCAGAGCTCATTGCGCATGCGTGTTGTCCAGAGCGAATTGCGCATGCGTGGCGGCCAGAGCGCACTTCGCAGGCGTGGCGGCCAGAGCGCACTGCGCTTGCGTGGCGGCCAGAGCGCTTTGCCCATGCTTGGAGGCCAGAGCGCATTGCGCATGCGTGGCGGCCATGACAGAGTGACCTCATATGGGGTGATTGGCGGGAGCCAACAGATGAGCGTACCTCATATCGGGTGATTGGCGAGAGCCAATAGATGAGCACCACCTCATATGGGGTGATTGGCGACAGCCAATAGACCACGTCAAAGGCGGGGCAACCAGGCTATATAAGGACTGCCATTACCCGGGTTGTTGTTCTTTCTCATGCGTGGCGGCCAGAGCGCATTTCGCATGCGTGGCGGCCAGAGCGCACTGCGCATGCATGGCGGCCAGAGCCCATTGCGCATGCGTGGCGGCCAGAGCGCACTGCGCATGCGTGGCGGCCAGAGCGCATTGCGCATGTGTGGCGTCCAGAACGCACTGCGCATGCGTGGCGGCCAGAGCGCACTGCGCATGCGTGGCGGCCAGAGCGCACTCCGCATGTGGCGGCCAGAGCGCACTGCGCCGGTGTGGCGGCCAGAGCGCATTGTGCATGCGTGGTGGCCAGAGCGCATTGCGCATGCGTTGTGGACCAGAGCGCATTGCGCATGCGAGGCGGCCAGAGCGCATTGCGCATCTGTGGTGGCCATGACAGAGTGACCTCATATGGGGTGTTTGGTGGGAGCCAATAGATGAGCGCGACCTCATATGGGGTGATTGGCGAGAGCCAATCGATGAGCGCCACCTCATATGGGGTGATTGGCGAGAGCCAATAGAACACGTCAGAGGCTGGGCAACCAACTATATAAGGACTGCCATTACCCACGTTGTTGTTCTTTCTCATGCGTGGCGGCCAGAGCGCATTGCGCATGTGTGGCCGCAAGAGCGCATTGCGCAATCGTGGAGGCCAGAGCGCACTGCGCATGCGTGGCGGCCAGAGCACATTGCGCATGAGTGGCGGCCACAGCGCACTGCGCATGCATGGCGGCCAGAGCGCACTGCACCGGTGTGGCGGCCAGAGCGCACTGCCCATGCGTGTCTGCCAGAGCGCATTGCGCATGCGTGGCGGCCATGAGAGAGTCACCTCATATGGGGTGATAGGCAGGAGCAAATAGATGAGGGCGACCTCATACGGGGTGATTGGCGAGAGCCAATAGATGAGCGCGACCTATATGGGGTGATTGGCGAGAGCCAATCGATGAGCGCCACCTCATATGGGGTGATTGGCGAGAGCCAATAGAACACGTCAGAGGCTGGGCAACCAACTATATAAGGACTGCCATTACCCGGGTTGTTGTTCTTTCTCATGCGTGGCGGCCAGAGCGCATTGCGCATGTGTGGCCGCAAGAGCGCATTGCGCAATCGTGGAGGCCGGAGCGCACTGCGCATGCGTGGCGGCCAGAGCACATTGCGCATGAGTGGCGGCCACAGCGCACTGCGCATGCATGGCGGCCAGAGCCCACTGCGAATGCGTGGCGGCCATAGCTCATTGCGCATGCGTGGTGGACCAGAGCGCATTGCACATGCGTGGCGGCCATGAGAGAGTCACCTCATATGGGGTGATAGGCAGGAGCAAATAGATGAGGGCGACCTCATACGGGGTGATTGGCGAGAGCCAATAGATGAGCGCAACCTCATATGGGGTAATTGGCTAGAGCCAATATATGAGCACCACCTCATATGGGGTGATTGGCCAGAGCCAATAGAACACGTCAGAGGCGGGGCAACAAGGCTATATAAGGACTGCCATTACCCGGGTTGTTGTTCTTTCTCATGTATGGCGGCCAGAGCGCATTGCGCATGCGTGTCTGCCAGAGCGCACTGCACATGCGTGGCGGCCAGAGCGCACTGCGCATGCGTGGTGGCCAGAGCGTATTGCGCATGCATGGCGGCCAGAGCGCAGTGCGCATGCGTGGCGGCCAGAGCGCACCTCGCATGCGTAGCGGCCATAGCGCACTGCGCATGCGTGGTGGCCAGAGCGCACTGCGCATGCGTGGCGGCCAGAGCGAATTGCGCATTCGTGGCGGTCAGAGAGCATTGCGCATGAGATGCGGCCAGAGCGCATTGCGCATGCGTGTCGGCCTGAGCGCACTGCGCATGCGTGGCGGCCAAAGCGCACTGCGCATGCGTGTTGGCCAGAGCGAATTGCGCATGCGTGGCGGCCAGAGCGCACTGTGCATGCGTGGCTGCCAGAGCGCACTGCGCATGCATGGCGGCCAGAGCGCACTGCGCATGCGTGGCGGCCATGAGAGAGTGACCTCATATGGGGTGATTGGCGGGAGCCAATAGAACACGTCAGAGGCGGGGCAACCAGGCTATATAAGGACTGCCATTACCCGGGTTGTTGTTCTTTCTCATGCGTGGCGGCCAGAGCGCATTGCGCATGTGTGGCTGCAAGAGCGCATTGCGCAATCGTGGCGGCCAGAGCGCACTGCGCATGCGTGGCGGCCAGAGCGCACTGCGCATGCGTGGCGGCCAGAGCGCACTGCGCATGCATGGCGGCCAGAGCGCACTGCGCATGCGTGGCTGCCAGAGCGCACTGCGCATGCGTGGTGGCCACAGCGCATTGTGCATGCGTGGTGGCTGGAGCACACTGCGCATGCGTGGCGGCCAGAGCGCACTGCGCCGGTGTGGCGGCCAGAGCGCATTGCGCATGCGTGGCGGCCAGAGCGCATTGCGCATGCATGGTGGACCAGAGCGCATTGCACATTCGTGGCGGCCATGAGAGAGTGACCTCATATGGGGTGATTGGCGGGAGCCAATAGATGAGCGCGACCTCATTCGGAGTGATTGGTGAGAGCCAATAGATGAGCACGACCTCATATGGGGTGATTGGCGGTAGCCAACATATGAGCGTCACCTCATATGGTGTGATTGGCGAGAGCTAATAGATGAGCGCCACCTCATATGGGGGGATTGGCGACAGCCAATAGACCATGTCAGAGGCGGGGCAACCAGGCTATATAAGGACTGCCATTACCCGGGTTGTTGTTCTATCTCATGCATGGCGGCCAGAGCGCACTGCGCATTGTGGCGGCCAGAGCGCACTGCGCCGGTGTGGCGGCCAGAGCGCATTGCGCATGCGTGGTGGACCAGAGCGCATTGCGCATGCGTGGCGGTCAGAGCGCATTGCGCATGTGTGGTGGCCATGACAGAGTGACCTCATATGGGGTGTTTGCCGGGAGCCAATAGATGAGCGCAACCTCATATGGGGTGATTGGCGAGAGCCAATCGATGAGCGCCACCTCATATGGGGTGATTGGCGAGAGCCAGTAGAACACGTCAGAGGCGGGGCAACCAGTCTATATAAGGACTGCCATTACCCGGGTTGTTGTTCTTTCTCATGCGTGGCGGCCAGAGCGCACTGCGCATTCGTGGCGGCCAGAGTGCATGCCCATGCGTGGCGGCCATAGCTCATTGCGCATGCGTGGTGGACCTGAGCGCATTGCACATGCGTGGCGGCCATGAGAGAGTCACATCATATGGGGTGATTGGTGGAAGCAAGTAGATGAGGGCGTCCTCATACGGGGTGATTGGCGAGAGCCAATAGATGAGCGCGACCTCATATGCGGTGATTGGCGAGAGCCAATAGATGAGCGCCACCTCATATGGGGTGATTGGCCAGAGCCAATAGAACACGTCAGAGGCGGGGCAACAAGGCTATATAAGGACTGCCATTACCCGGGTTGTTGTTCTTTCTCATGTATGGCGGCTAGAGCGCATTGCGCATGCGTGGTGGCCAGAGTGCACTGCGCATGCGTGGGGGCCAGAGCGCACCGCGTATGCGTGGCGGCCAGAGCGAATTGCGCATGCGTGTCTGCCATAGCGCACTGCGCATGCGTGGCGGCCAGAGCGCACTGCGCATGCGTGGTGGACCAGAGCACATTGCGCATGCCTAGGGGCCATGACAGAGTGACCTCATATAGGGTGATTGGCGGGAGCCAATAGATGAGCCTCACCTCATATGGGGTGATTGGCGAGAGCCAATAGATGAGCGCCACCTCATATGGGGTGATTGGCGAGAGCCAATAGACCACGTCAGAGGCGGGGCAACCAGGCTATATAAGGACTGCCATTACCCAGGTTGTTGTTCTTTCTCATGCGTGGCGGCCAGAGCGCACTGCGCATTCGTGGCGGCCAGAGTGCATGAGCATGCGTGGCGGCCAGAGCGCACTGCGCATGCGTGGCGGCCAGACGCACTGCGCATGCGTGGCGGCCAGACCGCACTGCGCATGCGTGGCGGACAGAGCGCAATGCGCATGCGTGGCGGCCAGAGCGCATTGCGCATGCGTGGCGGACAGAGCGCAATGCGCATGCGTGGCGGCCAGAGCGCACTGCGCATGCGTGGTGGCCAGAGCGAATTGCGCATGCGTGGCGGCCAGAGCGCATTTCGCATGCGTGGCGGCCAGAGCGCATTGCGCATGCGTGGCGGCCAGAGCACACTGCGCATGCATGGCGGCCATGACAGAGTGACCTCATATGGGTTGATTGGCGGGAGCCAATAGATGAGCGTCACCTCATATGGGGTGATTGGCGGTAGCCAATAGATGAGCGCGACCTCATACGGGGTGATTGGCGAGAGCCAATAGATGAGCACGACCTCATATGGGGTGATTGGCGAGAGCCAATAGATGAGCGCCACCTCATATGGGGTGATTGGGGAGAGCCAATAGAACACGTCACGGGGGGCTACAAGGCTATATAAGGACTGCCATTACCCGGGTTGTTGTTCTTTCTCATGTATGGCGGCCAGAGCGCATTGCGCATGCGTGGCGGCCAGAGCGCACAGCGCATGCATGGCGGCCAGAGCGCACTGCGCATGCGTGGGGGCCAGAGCGCACCACGCATGCGTGGTGGCCAGAGCGCATTGCGCATGCGTGGCGGCCAGAGCGCACTGCGCATGCGTGGCGGCCAGAGCGCACCTCGCATGCGTGGCGGCGAGAGCGCACTGCGCATGCGTGGTGGCGAGAGCGCACTGCGCATGGTTGGCGGCCAGAGCGAATTGCGCATTCGTGGCGGCCAGAGCGCATTGCGCATGCGTGGCGCCCTTGACAGAGTGACCTCATATGGGGTGATTGGCGGGAGCCAATAGATGAGCGCCACCTCATATGGGGTGATTGGCGAGAGCCAATAGACCACGTCAGAGGCGGGACAACCAGGCTATATAAAGACTGCCATTACCCGGGTTGTTGTTCTTTCTCATGCGTGGCGGCCAGAGCGCATTGCGCATGCGTGGCGGCCAGAGCGCACTGCGCATGCGTGGCGGCCAGAGCGCACTGCGCACGCGTGGCGGCCAGAGCGCACTGCGCATGTGTGGCGGTCAGAGCGCATTGCGCATTCGTGGCGGCCAGAGCGCATTGCGCAAGCGTGGCGGCCATGACAAGGTGACCTCATATGGGGTGATTTGCGGGAGCCAATAGATGAGCACCACCTCATATGGGGTGATTGGCGAGAGCCAATAGATCACGTCAGCGGCGGGGCAACCAGGCTATATAAGGACTGCCATTACCCGGGTTGTTGTTCTTTCTCATGCGTGGCGGCTAGAGCGCATTGCGCATGCGTGGCGGCCAGAGCACATTGCGCATACGTGGCGGACAGAGCGCACTGCACATGCGTGGCGGCCAGAGCGCATTGCGCATTCGTGGCAGGCAAAGCGCATTGCGCATGCGTGGCGGCCATGAGAGAGTGACCTCATATGGGGTGATTGGCGGGAGCCAATAGATGAGCGTCACCTCATATGGGGTGATTGGCGAGAGCCAATAGACCACGTCAGAGGCGGGGCAACCAGGCTATATAAGGACTGCCATTACCCGGGTTGTTGTTCTTTCTCATGCGTGGTGGCCAAAGCGCATTGCGAATGCGTGGCGGCCAGAGCGCATTGCGCATGCGTGGCGGCCAGAGCGCACTGCGAATGCGTGGCGGCCAGAACGCACTGCGCATGTGTGGCGGCCTGAGCGAACTGCGAATGCTTGGCGGCCAGAGCGCATTGCGCATGCGTGCGGCCAGAGCGCACTGCGCATGCGTGGCGGCCAGAGCGAACTGCGCATGCGTAGGGGCCAGAGCGCACCGCGTATGCGTGGTGGCCAGAGCGCATTGCGCATGCGTGGCAGCCAGAGCGCATTGCGCATGCGTGTTGGCCAGAGCGCACTGCGCATGCGTGGCGGCCAGAGCGCACTGTGCATGCATGGTGGACCAGAGCGCATTGCGCATGCGTGGCGGCCAGAGCGCATTGCGCATGCGTGGCAGCCAGAGCTCATTGCACATGCGTGGTAGTCCAGAGCGCATTGCGCATGCGTGGTGGCCATGACAGAGTGACCTCAAATGGGGTGTTTGGTGGGAGCCAATAGATGAGCGCGACCTCATATGGGGTGATTGGCGGGAGCCAATCGATGAGCGTCACCTCATATGGGGTGATTGGCGAGAGCCAATAGACCAGTCAGAGGCGGGGCAACCAGGCTATATAAGGACTGCCATTACCCGGGTTGTTGTTCTTTCTCATGCGTGGCGGCCAAAGCGCACTGCGCATGCGTGGCGGCCAGAGCGCACTGCGCATGCGTGGTGGACCAGAGCTCATTGCGCCTGCGTGGCGGCCAGAGCGCATTGCGCATGCGTGGCGGCCATGACAGAGTGACCTCATATGGGGTGATTGGCGAGAGCCAATCGATGAGCGCCACGTCATATGGGGTGATTGGCGAGAGCCAATAGAACACGTCAGAGGCGGGGCAACCAGTCTATATAAGGACTGCCATTACCCGGGTTGTACTTTCTCATGCGTGGCGGCCAGAGCACATTGCGCATGTGTGGCGGCGAGAGCGCATTGCGAAATCGTGGCGGCCAGAGCGCACTGCGCATGCATGGCCCCAGAGTGCACTGCGCATGCGTGGCGGCCAGAGCGCACTGCGCATACGTGGCGGCCAGAGCGCATTGCGCATGCGTGGCGGCCAGAGCGCACTGTGCAGGCGTGGCGGCCAGAGCGCACTGCGCATGCGTGGCGGCCAGAGCGCACTGCGTAGGCGTGGCGGTCAGAGCGCATTGCACATGGGATGCGGCCAGAGCGCATTGCGCATGCGTGTCGGCTAGAGCGCACTGCGCATTCGTGGCGGCCAGAGCTCATTGCGCATGCGTGTTGGCCAGAGCGAATTGCGCATGCGTGGCGGCCAGAGCGCACTGCGCAGGCGTGGCGGCCAGAGCGCACTGCGCTTGCGTGGCGGCCAGAGCGCTTTGCCCATGCTTGGAGGCCAGAGCGCATTGCGCATGCGTGGCGGCCATGACAGAGTGACCTCATATGGGGTGATTGGCGGGAGCCAACAGATGAGCGTCACCTCATATGGGGTGATTGGCGAGAGCCAATCGATGAGCGCCACCTCATATGGGGTGATTGGCGAGAGCCAATAGAACACGTCAGAGGCTGGGCAACCAACTATATAAGGACTGCCATTACCCGGGTTGTTGTTCTTTCTCATGCGTGGCGGCCAGAGCGCATTGCGCATGTGTGGCCGCAAGAGCGCATTGCGCAATCGTGGAGGCCAGAGCGCACTGCGCATGCGTGGCGGCCAGAGCAAATTGCGCATGAGTGGCGGCCACAGCGCACTGCGCATGCATGGCGGCCAGAGCGCACTGCACCGGTGTGGCGGCCAGAGCGCACTGCCCATGCGTGTCTGCCAGAGCGCATTGCGCATGCGTGGCGGCCAGAGCGCACTGCGCATGCGTGGCGGCCAGAGCGCACTGCGCCGGTGTGGCGGCCAGAGCGCATTGCGAATGCGTGGCGGCCATAGCTCATTGCGCATGCCTGGTGGACTAGAGCGCATTGCACATGCGTGGCGGCCATGAGAGAGTCACCTCATATGGGGTGATTGGCAGGAGCAAATAGATGAGGGCGACCTCATACGGGGTGATTGGCGAGAGCCAATAGATGAGCGCGACCTCATATGGGGTAATTGGCTAGAGCCAATATATGAGCGCCACCTCATATGGGGTGATTGGCCAGAGCCAATAGAACACGTCAGAGGCGGGGCAACAAGGCTATATAAGGACTGCCATTACCCGGGTTGTTGTTCTTTCTCATGTATGGCGGCCAGAGCGCATTGCGCATGCGTGTCTGCCAGAGCGCACTGCACATGCGTGGCGGCCAGAGCGCACTGCGCATGCGTGGTGGCCAGAGCGTATTGCGCATGCGTGGCGGCCAGAGCGCAGTGCGCATGCGTGGCGGCCAGAGCGCACCTCGCATGCGTAGCGGCCAGAGCGCACTGCGCATGCGTGTTGGCCAGAGCGTACTGCGCATGCGTGGCGGCCATGAGAGAGTGACCTCATATGGGGTGATTGGCGGGAGCCAATAGAACACGTCAGAGGCGGGGCAACAAGGCTATATAAGGACTGCCATTACCCGGGTTGTTGTTCTTTCTCAAGCGTGGTGGCCAAAGCGCATTGCGAATGCGTGGCGGCCAGAGCGCATTGCGCATGCGTGGGGGCCAGAGCGCACTGCGAATGCGTGGCGGCCAGAACGCACTGCGCATGTGTGGCGGCCAGAGCGAACAGCGCATGCGTGGCGGCCAGAGCGCATTGCGCATGCGTGGCGGCCAGAGCGCACTGCGCATGCGTGGCGGCCAGATCGCACTGCGCATGCGTGGGGGCCAGAGCGCACCACGTATGCGTGGTGGGCAGAGCGCATTGCGCATGCGTGGCAGCCAGAGCGCATTGCGCATGCGTGTCGGCCAGAGCGCACTGCGCATGCGTGGCGGCCAGTGCGCACTGTGCATGCGTGGTGGACCAGAGCGTATTGCGCATGCGTGGCGGCCAGAGCGCATTGCGCATGCGTGGCGGCCAGAGCTCATTGCACATGCGTCGTAGTCCAGAGCGCATTGCGCATGCGTGGTGGCCATGACAGAGTGACCTCATATGGGGTGTTTGGTGGGAGCCAATAGATGAGCGCGACCTCATATGGGGTGATTGGCGGGAGCCAATAGATGAGCGTCACCTCATATGGGGTGATTGGCGAGAGCCAATAGACCACGTCAGAGGCGGGGCAACCAGGCTATATAAGGACTGCCATTACCCGGGTTGTTGTTCTTTCTCATGCGTGGCGGCCAAAGCGCACGGCGCATGCGTGGCGGCCAGAGAGCACTGCGCATGCGTGGCAGCCAGAGCGCACTGCGCATGCATGGCGGCCAGAGCGCACTGCGCATGCGTGGCGGCCAGAGAGCACTGCGCATGCGTGGCGGCCAGAGCGCACTGCGCATGCGTGGCGGCCAGAGCGCACTGCGCATGCGTGGCGGCTAGAGCGAATTGCGCATGCGTGGCGGCCGGAGCGCATTGCGCATGCGTGGCGGCCAGAGCGCATTGCGCATGCGTGGCGGCCAGAGCACACTGCGCATGCATGGCGGCCAGAGTGCACTGCGCATGCGTGGCGGCCAGAGCGCACTGCGCATGCGTGGTGGACCAGAGCGCATTGCACATGCGTGGCGGCCATGAGAGAGTGACCTCATATGGGCTGATTGGCGGTAGCCAATAGATGAGCGCGACCTCATACGGGGTGATTCGCGAGAGCCAATAGATGAGCACGACCTCATATGGGGTGATTGGCGAGAGCCAATAGATGAGCGCCACCTCATATGGGGTGATTGGCGAGAGCCAATAGAACACGTCAGGGGGGGGCTACAAGGCTATATAAGGACTGCCATTACCCGGGTTGTTGTTCTTTCTCATGCATGGCGGCCAGAGCGCATTGCGCATGCGTGGCGGCCAGAGCGCACTGCGCATGCGTTGCGGCCAGAGCGCACTGCGCATGCGTGGGGGCCAGAGCGCACCGCACATGCGTGGCGGCCTGAGCGCATTGCGCATGCGTGGCGGCCAGAGCGCACTGCGCATGCGTGGCTGCCAGAGCGCACTGCGCATGCGTGGCGGTCAGAGCGCATTGCGCATTCGTGGCGGCCAGAGCGCATTGCGCATGCATGGCGGCCATGACAGAGTGACCTCATATGGGGTGATTTGCTGGAGCCTATAGATGAGCGTCACCTCATATGGGGTGATCGGCGAGAGCCAATCGAAGAGCGCCACTTCATATGGGGTGATTGGCGAGAGCCAATAGAACACGTCAGAGGCGGGGCAACCAGGCTATATAAGGACTGCCATTACCCGGGTTGTTGTTCTTTCTCATGCGTGGCGGCCAGAGCGCATTGCGCATGAGTGGCGGCCAGAGCACATTGCGCATGCGTGGGGGCCAGAGCGCATTGCGCATGCGTGGTGGCCAGAGCGCACTGCGCATGCGTGGCGGCCAGAGCGCATTGCGCATGCGTGGCGGCGAGAACGCAATGCGCATGCGTGGCGGCCAGAGCGAATTGCGCATGCGTAGCGGCCAGAGCGCATTGCCCATGCGTGGCGGCCAGAGCGCACAGCGCATGCATGTTGGCTAGAGCGCACTGCGCATGCGTGGCGGCCAGAGCGCATTGCGCATGCGTGGCGGCCAGAGCACACTGCGCATTGTGGCGGCCAGAGCGCACTGCGCCTGTTTGGCGGCCAGGGCGCATTGCGCATGCGTGGTGGCCAGAGCGCATTGCGCATGCGTGGTGGACCAGAGCGCATTGTGCATGCGTGGCGGCCAGAGCGCATTGCGCATGTGTGATGGCCATGACAGAGTGACTTCATATGGGGTGTTTGGCGGGAGCCAATAGATGAGCGCGACCTCATATGGGGTGATAGGCGAGAGCCAATCGATGAGCGCCACGTCATATGGGGTGATTGGCGAGAGCCAATAGAACACGTCAGAGGCGGGGCAACCAGTCTATATAAGGACTGCCATTACCCGGGTTGTACTTTCTCATGCGTGGCGGCCAGAGCACATTGCGCATGTGTGGCGGCGAGAGCGCATTGCGCAATCGTGGCGTCCAGAGCGCACTGCGCATGCGTGGCGGCCAGAGCGCACTGCGCATGCGTGGCGGCCACAGCGCACTGCGCATGCATGGCCGCAGAGTGCACTGCGCCTGCGTGGCGGCCAGAGCGCACGGCGCATACGTGGCGGCCAGAGCGCATTGCGCATGCGTGGCGGCCAGAGCGCACTGCGCCGGTGTGGCGGCCAGAGCGCACTGCGCATGCGTGGCGGCCAGAGCGCATTGCGCATGCGTGGCGGCCAGAGCGCACAGAGCATGCGTGGCGGCCAGAGCGCACTGCGGCGGTGTGTCGGCCAGAGCGCATTGCGCATGCGTGGCGGCCAGAGCGCATTGCGCATGCGTGGTGGACCAGAGCGCATTGCACATGCGTGGCGGCCATGAGAGAGTGACCTCATATGGGGTGATTGGGGGGAGCCAATAGATGAGCGCGACCTCATACGGGGTGACTGGCGAGAGCCAATAGATGAGCACGACCTCATATGGGGTGATTGGCGAGAGCCAATAGATGAGCGCCACCTCATATGGGGTGATTGGCGAGAGCCAATAGAACACGTCAGAGGCGGGGCAACAAGGCTATATAAGGACTGCCATTACCCGGGTTGTTGTTCTTTCTCATGCATGGCGGCCAGAGCGCATTGCGCATGTGTGGCGGCCAGAGCGCATTGCGCATGCGTGGCGGCCAGAGCGCACTGCGCATGCGTGGTGGACCAGAGCACATTGCGCATGCGTTTCTGCCAGAGCGCATTGCACATGCGTGGCGGCCAGAGCGCATTGCGCATGCGTGGCGGCCAGAGCGCAACGCGCATGCGTGGCGGCCAGAGCGCATTGCGCATGCGTGGAGGCCAGAGCGCATTGCGCATGCGTGGCGGCCATGAGAGAGTGACCTCATATGGGGTGATTGGCGGGAGCCAATAGATGAGCGTCACCTCATATGGGGTGATTGGCGAGAGCCAATAGACCACGTCAGAGGGTGGGGCAACCAGGCTATATAAGGACTGCCATTACCAGGGTTGTTGTTCTTTCTCATGCGTGGCGGCCAAAGCGCATTGCGCATGCGTGGCGGCCTTGAACAGAGTGACCTCATATGGGGTGATTGGCGGGAGACAATAGATGAGCGTCACCTCATATGGGGTGATTGGCGATAGCCAATAGATGAGCGCCACCTCATATGGGGTGATTGGCGAGAGCCAATAGACCATGTCAGTGGCGGGGCAACCAGGTTATATAAGGACTGCCATTACCCGGGTTGTTGTTCTTTCTCATGCGTGGCGGCCAGAGGGCATTGCGCATGCGTGGCGGCCAGAGCGCACTGCGCATGCGTGGCAGCCAGAGCGCACTGCGCATGCGTGGCGGCCAGAGCGCACTGCGCCGGTGTGGCGGCCAGAGCACACTGCGCATGCGTGGCGGCCAGAGCGCATTGCGCATGCGTGGCGGCCAGAGCGCACTGCGCCGGTGTGGCGGCCAGAGTGCACTGCGCATGCCTGGCGGCCAGAGCGCACTGCGCATGCGTAGCGGCCAGAGCGCACTACGCATGCGTGTCGGCCAGAGCGCACTGCGCATGCTTGGCGGCCAGAGCGCACTGCGCATGCGTTGAGGCCAGAGCGAATTGCGTATGCGTGCCGGCCAGAGCGCATTGCGCATGCGTGGCACCAGAGCGCACTGCGCATGCATGGCGGCCAGAGCGCACTGCGCATGCGTGTCGGCCAGAGCGCACTGCGCATGCGTGGCGGCCACAGCGCATTGCGCATGCGTGGCGGCCAGAGCGCACTGAGCATGCGTGGCGGCCAGAGCGCACTGCGCATGCGTGGCGGCCAGAGCGCATTGCGCATGCGTTGAGGCCAGAGCGAATTGCGTATGCGTGCCGGCCAGATCGCATTGCGCATGCGTGGCACCAGAGCGCACTGCACATGCATGGCGGCCAGAGCGCACTGCGCATGCGTGTCGGCCAGAGCGCACTGCGCATGCGTGTCGGCCAGAGCGCACTGCGCATGCGTGGTGGCCAAAGCGCACTGCGCATGCGTGTTGGCCAGAGTGAATTGCGCATGCGTGGCGGCCAGAGCGCACTGCGCATGCGTGGCGGCCAGAGCGCACTGCGCATGCGTGGCGGCCAGAGCGCACTGCGCATGCGTGGCGGCCAGAGCGCACTGCGCATGCGTGGCGGCCAGAGCGCACTGCGCATGCGTGGTGGCCAGAGCGAATTGCGCATGCGTGGCGGCCAGAGCGCATTGCGCATGCGTGGCGGCCAGAGCGCACTGCGCATGCTTGGCGGCCAGAGCGAATTGCGCATGCGTGGCGGCCAGAGCGCATTGCGCATGCGTGGCGGCCAGAGCGCATTGCGCATGCGTGGCGGCCAGAGCACAATGCGCATGCATGGCGGCCAGAGTGCACTGCGCATGCGTGGCGGCCAGAGCGCACTGCGCATGCGTGGTGGACCAGAGCGCATTGCACATGCGTGGCGGCCATGAGAGAGTGACCGCATATGGGGTGATTGGCGGTAGCCAATAGATGAGCGCGACCTCATACGGGGTGATTCGCGAGAGCCAATAGATGAGCACGACCTCATATGGGGTGATTGGCGAGAGCCAATAGATGAGCGCCACCTCATATGGGGTGATTGGCGAGAGCCAATAGAACACGTCAGAGGGGGGGCTACAAGGCTATAAAGGACTGCCATTACCCGGGTAGTTGTTCCTTCTCATGCATGGCGGCCAGAGCGCATTGCGCATGTGTGGCGGCCAGAGCGCACTGCGCATGCGTGGCGGCCAGAGCGCACTGCGCATGCGTGGGGGCCAGAGCGCACCGTCCATGCGTGGCGGCCAGAGCGCATTGCGCATGCGTGGCGGCCAGAGCGCACTGCGCATGCGTGGCGGCCATGACAGAGTGACCTCATATGGGGTGATTTGCAGGAGCCAATAGATGAGCGTCACCTCATATGGGGTGATAGGCGAGAGCCAATCGATGAGCGCCACCTCATATGGGGTGATTGGCGATAGCCAATAGATGAGCGCCACCTCATATGGGGTGATTGGCGAGAGCCAATAGACCACGTCAGTGGCGGGGCAACCAGGTTATATAAGGACTGCCATTACCCGGGTTGTTGTTCTTTCTCATGCGTGGCCGCCAGAGCGCATTGCGCATGCGTGGCGGTCAGAGCGCACTACGCATGCGTGGCGGCCAGAGCGCACTGCGCATTCGTGGCGGTCAGAGCGCACTGCGGCGGTGTGGCGGCCAGAGCGCACTGTGCATGCGTGGCGGCTAGAGCGCATTGCGCATGCTGGCGGCCAGAGCGCACTGCGCATGCGTTGAGGCCAGAGCGAATTGCGTATGCGTGGCGGCCAGAGCTCATTGCGCATGCGTGGCGGCCAGAGCGCACTGCGTATGCGTGGCGGCCAGAGCGCACTGCGCATGGGTGGCGGTCAGAGCGCATTGCGCATGCGTCGCGGCCAGAGCGCACAGAGCATGCGTGGCGGCCAGAGCGCACTGCGGCGGTGTGGCGGCCAGAGCGCATTGCGCATGCGTGGCGGCCAGAGCGCGTTGCGCATGCTTGGCGGCCAGAGCGCACTGCGCATGCGTTGAGGCCAGAGCGAATTGCGTATGCGTGGCGGCCAGAGCTCATTGCGCATGCGTGGCGGCCAGAGCGCACTGTGCATGCGTGGCGGCCGGAGCGCACTGCACATGCGTGGCGGCCAGAGCGCACTGCGCATGCGTGGCGGCCAGAGCGCATTGCGCATGCGTGGCGGCCAGAGCGCACAGAGCATGCGTGGCGGCCAGAGCGCACTGCGGCCGTGTGGCGGCCAGAGCGCATTGCGCATGCGTGGCGGCCAGAGCGCATTGCGCATGCGTGGTGGACCAGAGCGCATTGCACGTGCGTGGGGGCCATGAGAGAGTGACCTCATATGGGGTGATTGGGGGGAGCCAGTATATGAGCGCGACCTCATACGGGGTGACTGGCGAGAGCCAATAGATGAGCACGACCTCATATGGGATGATTGGCGAGAGCCAATAGATGAGCGCCACCTCATATGGGGTGATTGGCGAGAGCCAATAGAACACGTCAGAGGCGGGGCAACAAGGCTATATAAGGACTGCCATTACCCGGGTTGTTGTTCTTTCTCATGCATGGTGGCCAAAGCGCATTGCGATTGCGTGGCGGCCAGAGCGCATTGCGCATGCGTGGCACCAGAGCACACTGCGCATGCATGGCGGCCAGAGCGCACTGCGCATGCGTGTCGGCCAGAGCGCACTGCGCATGCGTGGTGGACCAGAGCGCATTGCGCATGCGTTTCTGCCAGAGCGCATTGCACATGCGTGGCGGCCAGAGCGCATTGCGCATGCGTGGCGGCCAGAGCGCAACGCGAATGCGTGGCGGCCAGAGCGCATTGGGCATGCGTGGAGGCCAGAGCGCATTGCGCATGCATGGCGGCCATGAGAGAGTGACCTCATATGGGGTGATTGGCGGGAGACAATAGATGAGCGTCACCTCATATAAGGTGATTGGCGATAGCCAATAGATGAGCGCCACCTCATATGGGGTGATTGGCCAGAGCCAATAGACCACGTCAGTGGTGGGGCAACCAGGTTATATAAGGACTGCCATTACCCGGCTTGTTGTTCTTTCTCATGCGTGGCGGCCAGAGTGCATTGCGCATGCGTGGCGGCCAGAGCGCACTGCGCATGCGTGGCGGCCAGAGCGCACTGTGCATGCGTGGCGGCCAGGGCGCACTGCGCCGGTGTGGCGGCCAGAGCGCACTGCGCATGCGTGGCGGCCAGAGCACATTGCGCATGCGTGGCGGCCAGAGCGCACTGCACATGCGTGGCGGCCAGAGCGCATTGCGCATTCGTGGCGGTCAAAGGGCTTTGCGCATGCGTGGCGGCCATGAGAGAGTGACCTCATATGGGGTGATTGGCGGGAGCCAATAGATGAGCGTCACCTCATATGGAGTGATTGGCTAGAGCCAATAGACCGCGTCAGAGGCGGGGCAACCAGGCTATATAAGGACTGCCATTACCCGGATTGTTGTTCTTTCTCATGCATGGTGGCCAAAGCGCATTGCGATTGCGTGGCGGCCAGAGCGCATTGCGCATGCGTGGCACCAGAGCACACTGCGCATGCATGGCGGCCAGAGCGCACTGCGCATGCGTGTCGGCCAGAGCGCACTGCGCATGCGTGGCGGCCAGAGCGCATTGCGCATGCGTGGCGGCCAGAGCGCACTGAGCATGCGTGGCGGCCAGAGCGCACTGCGCATGCGTGGCGGCCAGAGCGCATTGCGCATGCGTTGAATCCAGAGCGAATTGCGTATGCGTGCCGGCCAGAGCGCATTGCGCATGCGTGTCACCAGAGCGCACTGCGCATGCATGGCGGCCAGAGTGCATTGCGCATGCGTGGCGGCCAGAGCGCACTGCGGCGGTGTGGCGGCCAGAGCGCATTGCGCATGCGTGGCGGCCAGAGCGCATTGCGCATGCGTGGTGGACCAGAGCGCATTGCACATGCGTGGCGGCCATGAGAGAGTGACCTCATATGGGGTGATTGGCGGGAGCCAATAGATGAGCGCGACCTCATACGGGGTGATTGGCGAGAGCCAATAGATGAGCACGACCTCATATGGGGTGATTGGCGGGAGCCAACAGATGAGCGTCACCTCATATGGGGTGATTGGCGAGAGCTAATAGATGAGCGCCACCTCATATGGGGGGATTGGCGACAGCCAATAGACCATGTCAGATGCAGGGCAACCAGGCTATATAAGGACTGCCATTACCCGGGTTGTTGTTCTATCTCATGCGTGGCGGCCAGAGCGCACTGCGCATTCGTGGCGGCCAGAGTGCATGCCCATGCGTGGCGGCCAGAGCGCATTGCGCATGCGTGGCGGCCACAGGGCACTGCGCATGCGTGGCGGCCAGAGCGCACTGCGCCGGTATGGCGGCCAGAGCGCATTGCGCATGCGTGGTGGCCAGAGCGCATTGCGCATGCGTGGCGGCCAGAGCGCACTGCGCATGCGTGGCGGCCAGAGCGCACTGCGCCGGTGTGGCGGCCAGAGCGCATTGCGCATGCGTGGCGGCCAGAGCGCATTGCGCATGCGTGGTGGACCAGAGCGAATTGCACATGCGTGGGGCCATGAGAGAGTGACCTCATATGGGTTGATTGGCGGGAGCCAATAGATGAGCGTGAACTCATACGCGGTGATTGGCGAGAGCCAATAGATGAGCGCCACCTCATATGGGGTGCCTGGCGAGAGCCAATAGACCACGTCAGAGGCGGGACAACCAGGCTATATAAAGACTGCCATTACCCAGGTTGTTGTTCTTTCTCATGCGTGGCGGCCAGAGCGCATTGCGCATGCGTTGCGGCAAAGCGCACTGCGCATGCGTGATGGCCAGAGCGCACCGTGTATGCGTGGCGGCCAGAGCGCATTGCGCATGCGTGGCGGCCAGAGTGCATTGTGCATGCGTGTCTGCCAGAGCGCACTGTGCATGCGTGGTGGCCAGAGCGCACTGCGCATGCCTTGTGGACGAGAGCGCATTGCGCATGCGTGGCGGCCAGAACGCATTGCGCATGCGTGGTGGCCATGACAGAGTGACCTCATATGGGGTGCTTGGCGGGAGCCAATAGATGAGCGCGACCTCATATGGGGTGATTGGTGAGAGCCAATCGATGAGCGCCACCTAATATGGGGTGAATGGCGAGAGCCAATAGAACACGTCAGAGGCGGGGCAACCAGGCTATATAAGGACTGCCATTACCCGGGTTGTTGTTCTTTCTCATGCGTGGCGGCCAGAGCGCATTGCGCATGCGTGGCGGCGAGAGCGCATTGCGTATGCGTGGCGGCCAGAGCGCACTGCGCATGCGTGGAGGCCAGAGCGCATTGCGCATTCATGGCGGTCAGAGCGCATTGCGCATGCGTAGCGGCCATGAGAGAGTGACCTCATATGGGGTGATTGGCGAGAGCCAATAGATGAGCGCCACCTCATATGGGGTGATTGGCGAGAGCCAATAGACCACGTCAGTGGCGGGGCAACCAAGTTATAAAAGGACTGCCATTACCCGGGTTGTTGTTCTTTCTCATGCGTGGCGGCCAGAGCGCATTGCGCATGCGTGGTGGCCAGAGCTCAATGCGCATGGTGGCGGCCAGAGCGCACAGTACACGCGTGGCGGCAGGAGCGCACTGCGCCTTTGTGGCGGCCAGACCGCATTGCGCATGCATGGCGGCCAGAGCGCACTGCGCATTGTGGCAGCCAGAACGCACTGCTCATTCGTGGCGGCCAGAGCGCATTGCGAATGCGTGGTGGCCATGACAGAGTGACCTCATATGGGGTGATTTGCGGGAGCCAATAGATGAGCGCGACCTCATCCGGGGTGAATGGCGAGAGCCAATAGATGAGAGCGACCTCATATGGGGTGATTGGTGAGAGCCAATAGATGAGCGCCACCTCATATGGGGTGATTGGCGAGAGCCAATAGACCACGTCAGAGGCAGGGAAACCAGGCTATATAAGGACTGCCATTACCCGGGTTGTTGTTCTTTCTCATGAGTGGCGGCCAGAGCGCATTGCGCATGCGTGGCGGCAAGAGCGCATTGCGCATGCGTAGAGGCCAGAGCGCACTGCGCATGCGTGGTGGCCAGAGCACACTGCGCATGCGTGGCGGCCAGAGCGCACTGCGCATGCGTGGCGGCCAGAGCGCACTGCGCATGCGTGGTGGACCAGAGCGCATTGTGCATGCGTTTCTGCCAGAGCGCATTGCACATGCGTGGCGGCCAGAGCGCATTGCGCATGCGTGGCGGCCAGAGCGCAACGCGCATGCGTGGCAGCCAGACCGCATTGCGCATGCGTGGAGGCCAGAGCGCATTGCGCATGCGTGGCGGCCATGAGAGAGTGACCTCATATGGGGTGATTGGCGGGAGCCAATAGATGAGCGTCACCTCATATGGGGTGATTGGCGAGAGCCAATAGACCACGTCAGAGGGTAGGGCAACCAGGCTATATAAGGACTGCCATTAGCAGGGTTGTTGTTTTTTCTCATGCGTGGCGGCCAAAGCGCATTGCGCATGCGTGGCGGCCTTGAACAGAGTGACCTCATATGGGGTGATTGGCGGGAGACAATAGATGAGCGTCACCTCATATGGGGTGATTGGCGATAGCAAATAGATGAGCGCCACCTCATATGGGGTGATTGGCGAGAGCCAATAGACCACGTCAGTGGCGGGGCAACCAGGTTATATAAGGACTGCCATTACCCGGCTTGTTGTTCTTTCTCATGCGTGGCGGCCAGAGTGCATTGCGCATACATGGCGGCCAGAGCGCACTGCGCATGCGTGGCGGCCAGAGCGCACTGCGCATGCGTGGCGGCCAGGGCGCACTGAGCCGGTGTGGCGGCCAGAGCGCACTGCGCATGCGTGGCGGCCAGAGCACATTGCGCATGCGTGGCGGCCAGAGCGCATGCACATGCGTGGCGGCCAGAGCGCATTGCGCATTCGTGGCGGTCAAAGGGCTTTGCGCATGCGTGGCGGCCATGAGAGAGTGAGCTCATATGGGGTGATTGGCGGGAGCCAATAGATGAGCGTCACCTCATATGGAGTGATTGGCTAGAGCCAATAGACCGCGTCAGAGGCGGGGCAACCAGGCTATATAAGGACTGCCATTACCCGGATTGTTGTTCTTTCTCATGCATGGTGGCCAAAGCGCATTGCGATTGCGTGGCGGCCAGAGCGCATTGCGCATGCGTGGCACCAGAGCACACTGCGCATGCATGGCGGCCAGAGCGCACTGCGCATGCGTGTCGGCCAAAGCGCACTGCGCATGCGTGGCGGCCAGAGCGCATTGCGCATGCGTGGCGGCCAGAGTGCACTGAGCATGCGTGGCGGCCATAGCGCACTGCGCATGCGTGGCGGCCAGAGCGCATTGCGCATGCGTTGAGGCCAGAGCGAATTGCGTATGCGTGCTGGCCAGAGCGCATTGCGCATGCGTGGCACCAGAGGGCACTGCGCATGCATGGCGGCCAGAGCGCACTGCGCATGCGTGTCGGCCAGAGCGCACTGCGCATGCGTGCCGGCCAGAGCGCACTGCGCATGCGTGTTGGCCAGAGCGAATTGCGCATGCGTGGCGGCCAGAGCGCACTGCGCATGCGTGGCAGCCAGAGCGCAATGCGCATGCATGGCGGCCAGAGCGCACAGCGCATGCGTGGCGACCAGAGCGCACTGCGCATGCGTGGCGGCCAGAGCGCACTGCGCATGCTTGGCGGCCAGAGCGCACTGCGCATGCATGGCGGCCAGAGCGCACTGCGCATGCGTGTCGGCCAGAGCGCACTGCGCATGCGTGCCGGCCAGAGCGCACTGCGCATGCGTGTTGGCCAGAGCGAATTGTGCATGCGTGGCGGCCAGAGCGCACTGCGCATGCGTGGGAGCCAGAGCGCAATGCGCATGCATGGCGGCCAGAGCGCACAGCGCATGCGTGGCGACCAGAGCGCACTGCGCATGCGTGGCGGCCAGAGCGCACTGCGCATGCGTGGCGGCCAGAGCGCACTGCGCATGCGTGGTGGCCAGAGCGAATTGGGCATGCGTGGCGGCCAGAGCGCATTGCGCATGCGTGGCGGCCAGAGCGCATTGCGCATGCGTGGCGGCCAGAGCACACTGCGCATGCATGCCGGCCAGAGTGCACTGCGCATGCGTGGCGGCCAGAGCGCACTGCGCATGCGTGGTGGACCAGAGCGCATTGCACATGCGTGGCGGCCATGAGAGAGTGACCTCATATGGGGTGATTGGCGGTAGCCAATAGATGAGCGCGACCTCATACGGGGTGATTCGCGAGAGCCAATAGACCACGTCAGTGGCGGGGCAACCAGGTTATATAAGGACTGCCATTACCCGGGTTGTTGTTCTTTCTCATGCGTGGCGGCCAGAGCGCATTGCGCATGCGTGGCGGCCAGAGCGCACTGCGCATGCGTGGCGGTCAGAGCGCACTGCGGCGGTGTGGCGGCCAGAGCGCACTGTGCATGCATGGCGGCCAGAGCGCATTGCGCATGCTTGGCGGCCAGAGCGCACTGCGCATGCGTTGAGGCCAGAGCGAATTGCGTATGAGTGGCGGCCAGAGCTCATTGCGCATGCGTGGCGGCCAGAGCGCACTGCGCATGCGTTGCAGCCAGGGCGCACTGCGCATGCGTGGCGGCCAGAGCGCACTGCGCATGCGTGGCGGCCAGAGCGCATTGCGCATGCGTGGCGGCCAGAGCGCACAGAGCATGCGTGGCGGCCAGAGCGCACTGCGGCGGTGTGGCGGCCAGAGCGCATTGCGCATGCGTGGCGGCCAGAGCGCATTGCGCATGCGTGGTGGACCAGAGCGCATTGCACATGCGTGGCGGCCATGAGAGAGTGACCTCATATGGGGTGATTGGCGGGAGCCAATAGATGAGCACGACCTCATATGGGGTGATTGGCGGGAGCCAACAGATGAGCGTCACCTCATATGGGGTGATTGGCGAGAGCTAATAGATGAGCGCCACCTCATATGGGGGATTGGCGACAGCCAATAGACCATGTCAGATGCGGGGCAACCAGGCTATATAAGGACTGCCATTACCCGGGTTGTTGTTCTATCTCATGCATGGCGGCCAGAGCGCACTGCGCATTTTGGCGGCCAGAGCGCACTGCGCCGGTGTGGCGGCCAGAGCGCATTGCGCATGCGTGGTGGCCAGAGCGCATTGCGCATGCGTGGTGGACCAGAGCGCATTGCGCATGCGTGGCGGTCAGAGCGCATTGCGCATGTGTGGTGGCCATGACAGAGTGACCTCATATGGGGTGTTTGGCGGTAGCCAATAGATGAGCGCGACCTCATATTGGGTGATTGGCGAGAGCCAATAGAACACGTCAGAGGCGGGGCAACCAGTCTATATAAGGACTGCCATTACCCGGGTTGTTGTTCTTTCTCATGCGTGGCGGCCAGAGCGCATTGCGCATTTGTGGTCGCAAGAGCGCAAGGCGCAATCGTGGCGGCCAGAGCGCACTGCGCATGCGTGGCGGCCAGAGCACATTGCGCATGAGTGGCGGACACAGCGCACTGCGCATGCATGGCGGCCAGAGCGCACCGCGCGGGTGTGGCGGACAGAGCGCATTGCGCATGCGTGGTGGACCTGAGCACATTGCACATGCGTGGCGTCCATGAGAGAGTCACCTCATATGGGGTGATTGGCGGAAAGAAATAGATGAGGGCGTCCTCATACGGGGTGATTGGCGAGAGCCAATAGATGAGCGCGACCTCATATGGGGTGATTGGCGAGAGCCAATAGATGAGCGCCACCTCATATGGGGTGATTGGCCAGAGCCAATAGAACACGTCAGAGGCGGGGCAACAAGGCTATATAAGGACTGCCATTACCCGGGTTGTTGTTCTTTCTCATGTATGGCGGCCAGAACGCATTGCGCATGCGTGGTGGCCAGAGTGCACTGCGCATGCGTGGGGGCCAGAGCGCACCGCGTATGCGTGGAGGCCAGAGCGAATTGCGCATGCGTGTCTGCAAGAGCGCACTGCGCATGCCTGGCGGCCAGAGCGCACTGCGCATGTGTGGTGGACCAGAGCACATTGCGCATGCGAGGTGGCCAGAGCGCATTGCGCATGCGTGGCGGCCATGACAGAGTGACCTCATATGGGGTGATTGGCGGGAGCCAATAGATGAGCGCCACCTCATATGGGGTGATTGGCGAGAGCAAATAGACCACGTCAGAGGCGGGGCAACCAGGCTATATAAGGACTGCCATTACCCGGGTTGTTGTTCTTTCTCATGCGTGGTGGCCAGAGCGCACTGCGCATTCGTGGCGGCCAGAGTGCATGCGCATGCGTGGCGGCCAGAGCGCACTGCGCATGCGTGGCGGCCAGATGCACTGCGCATGCGTGGCGGCCAGAGCGCACTGCGCATGTGTGGCGGACAGAGCGCATTGCGCATTCGTGGCGGCCAGAGCGCACTGCGCATGCGTGGTGGCCAGAGCGAATTGCGCATTCGTGGCGGCCAGAGCGCATTTCGCATGCGTGGCGGCCAGAGCGCATTGCGCATGCGTGACGGCCAGAGCACACTGCGCATGCATGGCGGCCATGACAGAGTGACCTCATATGGGGTGATTGGCGGGAGCCAATAGATGAGCGTCACCTCATATGGGGTGATTGGCGGTAGCCAATAGATGAGCGCGACCTCATATAGGGTGATTGGCGAGAGCCAATAGATGAGCACGACCTCATATGGAGTGATTGGCGAGAGCCAATAGATGAGCGCCACCTCATATGGGGTGATTGGGGAGAGCCAATAGAACACGTCAGGGGGGCTACAAGGCTATATAAGGACTGCCATTACCCGGGTTGTTGTTCTTTCTCATGTATGGCGGCCAGAGCGCATTGCGCATGCGTGGCGGCCAGAGCGCACTGCGCATGTGTGGCGGCCAGAGCGCACTGCGCATGCGTGGGGGCCAGGGCGCACCGCGCATGCATGGCGGCCAGAGCGCATTGCGTATGCGTGGCGGCCAGAGCGCACTGCCCATGCGTGGCGGCCAGAGCGCACTGCGCTTGCGTAGTGGCCAGAGCGCACTGCACATGCTTGGCGGCCAGAGCGAATTGCGCATTCGTGGCGACCAGAGCGCATTGCGCATCCGTGGCGGCCTTGACAGAGTGACCTCATATGGGGTGATTGGCGGGAGCCAATAGATGAGCGCCACCTCATATGGGGTGAATGGCGAGAGCCAATAGACCACGTCAGTGGCGGGGCAACCAGGCTATATAAGGACTGCCATTACCCGGGTTGTTGTTCTTTCTCATGCGTGGCGGCCAGAGCGCATTGCGCATGCGTGGCGGCCAGAGCGCACTGGCATGCGTGGGGGCCAGAGCGCACTGTGCCGGTGTGGCGGCCAGAGCGCACTGCGCCGGTGCGGCGGCCAGAGCGCGTTGCGCATGCGTGGCGGCCAGAGCGCATTGCGCATTCGTGGTGGACCAGAGCGCATTGCACATGCGTGGCGGCCATGAGAGAGTGACCTCATATGGGTTGATTGGCGGGAGCCAATAGATGAGCGTGAACTCATACGGGGTGATTGGCGAGAGCCAATAGATGAGCACGACCTCATATGGGGTGATTGGCGAGAGCCAATAGATGAGCGCCACCTCATATGGGGTGATTGGCGAGAGCCAATAGACCACGTCAGCAGCGGGACAACCAGGCTATATAAAGACTGCCATTACCCGGGTTGTTGTTCTTTCTCATGCGTGGCGGCCAGAGCGCACTGCGCATGTGTGGCGGCCAGAGCGCACTGCGCATGCGTGGCGGCCAGAGCGCACTGTGCATGCGTGGTGGCCAGAGCACACTGCGCATGCGTGGCGGCCAGAGCGCACTGCGCATGCGTGGCGGCCAGAGCGCTCTGCGCATGCGTGGCGGCCAGAGCGCATTGTGCATGCGTGGTGGCCGGAGCACACTGCGCATGCGTGGCGGCCAGAGCGCACTGTGCCGATGTGGCGGACAGAGCGCATTGCGCATGCGTGCCGGCCAGAGCACATTGTGCATGCATGGTGGACCAGAGCGCATTGCACATTCGTGGCGTCCATAAGAGAGTGACCTCATATGGGGTGATTCGCGGGAGCCAATAGATGAGCGCGTCCTCATACGGGGTGATTGGCGAGAGCCAATAGATGAGCACGACCTCATATGGGGTGATTGGCGGGAGCCAACAGATGAGCGTCACCTCATATGGGGTGATTGGCGAGAGCCAATAGATGAGCACCACCTCATATGGGGTGACTGGCGACAGCCAATAGACCACGTCAGAGGCGGGGCAACCAGGCTATATAAGGACTGCCATTACTGGGTTGTTGTTCTTTCTCATGCGTGGAGGCCAGAGCGCATTGCGCATGTGTTGCGGCGAGAGCGCATTGCGCAATCGTGGCGGCCAGAGCGCACTGCGCATGCGTGGGGGCCAGAGCGCACCGCGCATGCATGGCGGCCAGAGCGCATTGCGCATGCGTGGCTGCCAGAGCGCACTGCGCATGCGTGGCAGCCAGAGCGCACTGCGCATGCGTGGCGGCCAGAGCGCATTGCGCATGCGTGGCGGCCAGAGCGCACTGCGCATGCGTGGCGGCCAGAGCGCACTGCGCCGGTATGGCGGCCAGAGCGCATTGCGCATGCGTGGTGGCCAGAGCGCATTGCGCATGCGTGGTGGACCAGAGCGAATTGCACATGCGTGGGGCCATGAGAGAGTGACCTCATATGGGTTGATTGGCGGGAGCCAATAGATGAGCGTGAACTCATACGCGGTGATTGGCGAGAGCCAATAGATGAGCGCCATCTCATATGGGGTGCCTGGCGAGAGCCAATAGACCACGACAGAGGCGGGACAACCAGGCTATATAAAGACTGCCATTACCCAGGTTGTTGTTCTTTCTCATGCGTGGTGGCCAGAGCGCATTGCGCATGCGTTGCGGCAAAGCGCACTGCGCATGCGTGATGGCCAGAGCGCACCGTGTATGCGTGGCGGCCAGAGCGCATTGCGCATGCGTGGCGGCCAGAGTGCATTGCGCATGCGTGTCTGCCAGAGCGCACTGTGCATGCGTGGTGGCCAGAGCGCACTGCGCATGCGTTGTGGACGAGAGCGCATTGCGCATGCGTGGCGGCCAGAACGCATTGCGCATGCGTGGTGGCCATGACAGAGTGACCTCATATGGGGTGCTTGGCGGGAGCCAATAGATGAGCGCGACCTCATATGGGGTGATTGGTGAGAGCCAATCGATGAGCGCCACCTCATATGGGGTGAATGGCGAGAGCCAATAGAACACGTCAGAGGCGGGGCAACCAGGCTATATAAGGACTGCCATTACCCGGGTTGTTGTTCTTTCTCATGCGTGGCGGCCAGAGCACATTGCGCATGCGTGGCGGCGAGAGCGCATTGCGTATGCGTGGCGGCCAGAGCGCACTGCGCATGCGTGGAGGCCAGAGCGCATTGCGCATTCATGGCGGTCAGAGCGCATTGCGCATGCGTAGCGGCCATGAGAGAGTGACCTCATATGGGGTGATTGGCGAGAGCCAATAGATGAGCGCCACCTCATATGGGGTGATTGGCGAGAGCCAATAGACCACGTCAGTGGCGGGGCAACCAAGTTATAAAAGGACTGCCATTACCCGGGTTGTTGTTCTTTCTCATGCGTGGCGGCCAGAGCGCATTGCGCATGCGTGGTGGCCAGAGCTCAATGCGCATGGTGGCGGCCAGAGCGCACAGTACACGCGTGGCGGCAGGAGCGCACTGCGCCTTTGTGGCGGCCAGACCGCATTGCGCATGCATGGCGGCCAGAGCGCACTGCGCATTGTGGCAGCCAGAACGCACTGCTCATTCGTGGCGGCCAGAGCGCATTGCGAATGCGTGGTGGCCATGACAGAGTGACCTCATATGGGGTGATTTGCGGGAGCCAATAGATGAGCGCGACCTCATCCGGGGTGAATGGCGAGAGCCAATAGATGAGAGCGACCTCATATGGGGTGATTGGTGAGAGCCAATAGATGAGCGCCACCTCATATGGGGTGATTGGCGAGAGCCAATAGACCACGTCAGAGGCAGGGAAACCAGGCTATATAAGGACTGCCATTACCCGGGTTGTTGTTCTTTCTCATGAGTGGCGGCCAGAGCGCATTGCGCATGCGTGGCGGCAAGAGCGCATTGCGCATGCGTAGAGGCCAGAGCGCACTGCGCATGCGTGGTGGCCAGAGCACACTGCGCATGCGTGGCGGCCAGAGCGCACTGCGCATGCGTGGCGGCCAGAGCGCACTGCGCATGCGTGGTGGACCAGAGCGCATTGTGCATGCGTTTCTGCCAGAGCGCATTGCACATGCGTGGCGGCCAGAGCGCATTGCGCATGCGTGGCGGCCAGAGCGCAACGCGCATGCGTGGCAGCCAGAGCGCATTGCGCATGCGTGGAGGCCAGAGCGCATTGCGCATGCGTGGCGGCCATGAGAGAGTGACCTCATATGGGGTGATTGGCGGGAGCCAATAGATGAGCGTCACCTCATATGGGGTGATTGGCGAGAGCCAATAGACCACGTCAGAGGGTAGGGCAACCAGGCTATATAAGGACTGCCATTAGCAGGGTTGTTGTTTTTTCTCATGCGTGGCGGCCAGAGCGCATTGCGCATGCGTGGCGGCAAGAGCGCATTGCGCATGCGTAGAGGCCAGAGCGCACTGCGCATGCGTGGTGGCCAGAGCACACTGCGCATGCTTGGCGGCCAGAGCGAATTGCGCATGCGTGTCGGCCAGAGCGCACTGCGCATGCGTGGTGGACCAGAGCACATTGCGCATGTGTGGCGGCCAGAGCGCATTGCGCATGCGTGGCGGCCATGACAGAGTGACCTCATATGGGGTGATTTGCGGGAGCCAATTGATGAGCGTTACCTCATATGGGGTGATTGGCGAGAGCCAATAGATGAGCGCCACCTCATATGGGGTGATTGGCGAGAGCAAATAGACCACGTCAGAGGCGGGGCAACCAGGCTATATAAGGACTGCCATTACCCGGGTTGTTGTTCTTTCTCATGCGTGGCGGCCAGAGCGCACTGCGCATTCGTGTCGGCCAGAGTGCATGCGCATGCGTGGCGGCCAGAGCGCATTTCGCATACGTGGCAGCCAGAGCGCATTGCGCATGCGTGGCGGCCAGAGCACACTGCGCATGCATGGCGGCCATGACAGAGTGACCTCATATGGGGTGATTGGCGGGAGCCAATAGATGAGCGTCACCTCATATGGGGTGATTGGCGAGAGCAAATAGACCACGTCAGAGGCGGGGCAACCAGGCTATATAAGGACTGCCATTACCCGGGTTGTTGTTCTTTCTCATGCGTGGCGGCCAGAGCGCACTGCGCATTCGTGTCGGCCAGAGTGCATGCGCATGCGTGGCGGCCAGAGCGCATTTCGCATACGTGGCAGCCAGAGCGCATTGCGCATGCGTGGCGGCCAGAGCACACTGCGCATGCATGGCGGCCATGACAGAGTGACCTCATATGGGGTGATTGGCGGGAGCCAATAGATGAGCGTCACCTCATACGGGGTGATTGGCGAGAGCCAATAGATGAGCACGACCTCATATGGGGTGATTGGCGAGAGCCAATAGATGAGCGCCACCTCATATGGGGTGATTGGGTAAAGCCAATAGAACACGTCAGGGGGGCTACAAGGCTATATAAGGACTGCCATTACCCGGGTTGTTGTTCTTTCTCATGTATGGCGGCCAGAGCGCATTGCGCATGCGTGGCGGCCAGAGCGCACTGCGCATGCGTGGCGGCCAGAGCGCACTGCGCATGCGTGGGGGCCAGAGCGCACCGCGCATGCGTGTCGGCCAGAGCGCACTGCGCATGCGTGGCGGCCAGAGCGCACTGCGCATGTGTGGCGGCCAGAGCGCACCTCGCATGCGTGGCGGCCAGAGCGCACTGCGCATGCGTGGTGGCTAGAGCGCACTGTGCATGCGTGGCGGCCAGAGCAAATTGCGCATACGTGGCGGCCAGAGCGCATTGCGCATGCGTGGCGGCCTTGACAGAGTGACCTCATATGGGGTGATTTGCGGGAGCCAATAGATGAGCACCACCTCATATGGGGTGATTGGCGAGAGCCAATAGACCACGTCAGTGGCGGGGCAACCAGGCTATATAAGGACTGCCATTACCCGGGTTGTTGTTCTTTTCATGCGAGGCGGCCAGAGCGCACTGCGCATGCGTGGGGGCCAGAGCGCACTGCGCCGGTGTGGCGGCCAGAGCGGACTGCGCCGGTGTGGCGGCCAGAGCGTGTTGCGCATGCGTGGTGGACCAGAGCGCTTTGCACATGCTTGGCGGCCATGAGAGAGTGACCTCATATGGGTTGATTGGCGGGAGCCAATAGATGAGCGTGAACTCATACGCGGTTATTGGCGAGAGCCAATAGATGAGCACGACCTCATATGGGGTGATTGGCGAGAGCCAATAGATGAGCGCCACCTCATATGGGGTGATTGGCGAGAGCCAATAGACCACGTCAGAGGCGGGACAACCAGGCTATATAAAGACTGCCATTACCCGGGTTGTTGTTCTTTCTCATGCGTGGCGGCCAGAGCGCATTGCGCATGAGTGGCGGACACAGCGCACTGCGCATGCATGGCGGCCAGAGCGCACTGCGCCGGTGTGGCGGCCAGATCGCATTGCGCATGCGTGGCGGCCATAGCTCATTGCGCATGCGTGGTGGACCTGAGCACATTGCACATGCGTGGCGGCCATGAGAGAGTCACCTCATATGGGGTGATTGGCGGAAATAAATAGATGAGGGCGTCCTCATACGGGGTGATTGGCGAGAGCCAATAGATGAGCGCGACCTCATATGGGGTGATTGGCGAGAGCCAATAGATGAGCGCCACCTCATATGGGGTGATTGGCCAGAGCCAATAGAACACGTCAGAGGCGGGGCAACAAGGCTATATAAGGACTGCCATTACCCGGGTTGCTGTTCTTTCTCATGTATTGGGGCCAGAGCGCATTGCGCATGCGTGGTGGCCAGAGTGCACTGCGCATGCGTGGGGGCCAGAGCGCACCGCGTATGCGTGGAGGCCAGAGCTAATTGCGCATGCGTGTCTGCAAGAGCGCACTGCGCATGCCTGGCGGCCAGAGCGCACTGCGCATGCGTGGTGGACCAGAGCACATTGCGCATGCGTGGCGGCCAGAGCGCATTGCGCATGCGTGGCGGCCATGACAGAGTGACCTCATATGGGGTGATTGGCGGGAGCCAATAGATGAGCGTCACCTCATATGGGGTGATTGGCGAGAGCCAATAGATGAGCGCCACCTCATATGGGGTGATTGGCGAGAGCAAATAGACCACGTCAGAGGCGGGGCAACCAGGCTATGTAAGGACTGCCATTACCCGGGTTGTTGTTCTTTCTCATGCGTGGTGGCCAGAGCGCACTGCGCATTCGTGGCGGCCAGAGTGCATGCGCATGCGTGGCGGCCAGAGCGCACTGCGCATGCGTGGCGGACAGACGCACTGCGCATGCGTGGCGGCCAGAGCGCACTGCGCATGCGTGGCGGACAGAGCGCATTGCGCATGCGTGGCGGCCAGAGCGCACTGCGCATGCGTGGTGGCCAGAGCGAATTGCGCATGCGTGGCGGCCAGAGCGCATTTCGCATGCGTGGCGGCCAGAGCGCATTGCGCATGCGTGACGGCCAGAGCACACTGCGCATGCATGGCGGCCATGACAGAGTGACCTCATATGGGGTGATTGGCGGGAGCCAATAGATGAGCGTCACCTCATATGGGGTGATTGGCGGTAGCCAATAGATGAGCGCGACCTCATATAGGGTGATTGGCGAGAGCCAATAGATGAGCACGACCTCATATGGGGTGATTGGCGAGAGCCAATAGATGAGCGCCACCTCATATGGGGTGATTGGGGAGAGCCAATAGAACACGTCAGGGGGGGCTACAAGGCTATATAAGGACTGCCATTACCCGGGTTGTTGTTCTTTCTCATGTTTGGCGGCCAGAGCGCATTGCGCATGCGTGGCGGCCAGAGCGCACTGCGCATGTGTGGCGGCCAGAGCGCACTGCACATGCGTGGGGGCCAGAGCGCACCGCGCATGCATGGCGGCCAGAGCGCATTGCGCATTCGTGGCGGCCAGAGCGCACTGCGCATGCGTGGCGGCCAGAGCGCCCTGCGCTTGCGTGGTGGCCAGAGCGCACTGCACATGCGTGGCGGCCAGAGCGAATTGCGCATTCGTGGCGACCAGAGCGCATTGCGCATCCGTGGCGGCCTTGACAGAGTGACCTCATATGGGGTGATTGGCGGGAGCCAATAGATGAGCGCCACCTCATATGGGGTGATTGGCGAGAGCCAATAGACCACGTCAGTGGCGGGGCAACCAGGCTATATAAGGACTGCCATTACCCGGGTTGTTGTTCTTTCTCATGCATGGCGGCCAGAGCGCATTGCGCATGCGTGGCGGCCAGAGCGCACTGGCATGCGTGGGGGCCAGAGCGCACTGTGCCGGTGTGGCGGCCAGAGCGCACTGTGCCGGTGTGGCGGCCAGAGCGCGTTGCGCATGCGTGGCGGCCAGAGCGCATTGCGCATGCGTGGTGGACCAGAGCGCATTGCACATGCGTGGCGGCCATGAGAGAGTGACCTCATATGGGTTGATTGGCGGGAGCCAATAGATGAGCGTGAACTCATACGGGATGATTGGCGAGAGCCAATAGATGAGCACGACCTCATATGGGGTGATTGGCGAGAGCCAATAGATGAGCGCCACCTCATATGGGGTGATTGGCGAGAGCCAATAGACCACGTCAGCAGCGGGACAACCAGTCTATATAAGGACTGCCATTACCCGGGTTGTTGTTCGTTCTCGTGCGCAATCGTGGCGGCCAGAGCGCACTGCGCATGCGTGGGTGCCAGAGCGCACCGCGCATGCGTGGCGGCCAGAGCGCATTGCGCATGCGTGGCTGCCAGAGCGCACTGCGCATGCGTGGCGGCCAGAGCGCACCTCGCATGCGTGGCGGCCAGATCGCACTGCGCATGCGTGGTGGCCAGAGCGCACCGCTCATGCGTGGCGGCCAGAGCGCACCTCGCATGCGTGGCGGCCAGAGCGCACCTCGCATGCGTGGCGGCCAGATCGCATTGCGCATTCGTGGTGGCCAGAGCGCATTGCGAATGCGTGGCGGCCTTGACAGAGTGACCTCATATGGGGTTATTGGCGGGAGCCAATAGATGAGCGTCACCTCATATGGGGTGATTGGCGAGAGCCAATAGATGAGCGCCACCTCATATGGGGTGATTGGCGAGAGCCAATAGACCACGTCAGTGGCGGGGCAACCGGGCTATATAAGGACTGCCATTATCCGGATTGTTGTTCTTTCTCATGCGTGGCGGCCAGAGCGCATTGCGCATGCGTGGCGGCCAGAGCGCACTGCGCATGCGTGGCGGCCAGAGCGCATTGCGCATGCGTGGTGGCCAGAGCTCAATGCGCATGGTGGCGGAAAGAGCGCACAGCGCATGCGTGGCGACCAGAGCGCACTGCGCGGGTGTGGCGGCCAGAGCGCATTGCGCATGCGTGGTGGACCAGAGCGCATTGCACATGCGTGGCGGCCATGAGAGAGTGACCTCGTATGGGGTGATTGGCGGGAGCCAATAGATGAGTGCGATCTCATACGCGGTGATTGGCGAGAGCCAATAGATGAGCACGACCTCATATGGGGTGATTGGCGAGAGCCAATAGATGAGCGCCGCTTATAGGGGGTGATTGGCGAGAGCCAATAGACCACGTCAGAGACGGGGCAACCAGGCTATATAAAGACTGCCATTACCCGCGTTGTTCTTCTTTCTCATGCGTGGCGGCCAGAGCGCACTGCGCATGCGTGGCGGCCAGAGCGCATTGCGCATGTGTGGCGACCAGAGGGCACTGCGCATGCGTGGCGGCCAGAGCGCACTGCGCATGCGTGGCGGCCAGAGCGCACAGCGCATGCATGGCGGCCAGAGCGCACTGCGCATTCGTGGCGGCCAGAGCGCACTGCGCATGCGTGGTGGCCACAGCGCATTGTGCATGCGTGGTGGCTGGAGCACACTGCGCATGCGTGGCGGCCAGAGCGCACTGCGCCGGTGTGGCGGCCAGAGCGCATTGCGCATGCGTGGCGGCCAGAGCGCATTGCGCATGCATGGTGGACCAGAGCGCATTGCACATTCCTGGCGGCCATGAGAGAGTGACCTCATATGGGGTGATTGGCGGGAGCCAATAGATGAGCGCGACCTCATACGGGGAGATTGGCGAGAGCCAATAGATGAGCACGACCTCATATGGGGTGATTGGCGGGAGCCAACAGATGAGCGTCACCTGATATGGGGTGATTGGCGAGAGGTAATAGATGAGCGCCACCTTATATGGGGGGATTGGCGACAGCCAATAGACCATGTCAGAGGCGGGGCAACCAGGCTATATAAGGACTGCCATTACCCTGGTTGTTGTTCTATCTCATGCATGGCGGCCAGAGCGCACTGCGCATTGTGGCGGCCAGAGCGCACTGCGCCGGTGTGGCGGCCAGAGCGCATTGCGCATGCGTGGTGGCCAGAGAGCATTGCGCATGCGTGGTGGACAAGAGCGCATTGCGCATGCGTGGCGGTCAGAGCGCATTGCGCATGTGTGTTGGCCATGACAGAGTGACCTCATATGGGGTGTTTGGCGGGAACCAATAGATGAGCGCGACCTCATATGGGGTGATTGGCGAGAGCCAATCGATGAGCGCCACCTCATATGGGGTGATTGGCGAGAGCCAATAGAACACGTCAGAGGCGGGGCAACCAGTCTATATAAGGACTGCCATTACCCGGGTTGTACTTTCTCATGCGTGGCGGCCATAGCGCATTGCGCATGTGTGGCGGCGAGAGCGCATTGTGCAATCGTGGCGGCCAGAGCGCACTGAGCATGCGTGGCGGCCAGAGCGCATTTCGCATGAGTGGCGGCCACAGCGCACTGCGCATGCATGGCGGCAGAGCGTACTGCGCATGCGTGGCGGCCAGAGCACACTGCACATGCGTGGCGGCCAGAGCGCATTGCGCATGTGTGGCGGCCAGAGCGCACTGCGCATGCATGGCGGCCAGAGCGCAATGCGACGGTGTGGCGGCCAGAGCTCACTGCGCATGCGTGGCGGCCAGAGCGCATTGCGCATGCGTGGCGGCCAGAGTGCACTGCGCATGCGTGGCGGCCAGAGCGCATTGCGCCGGTATGGCGGCCAGAGCGCATTGCGCATGCGTGGCGGCCAGAGCGCATTGCGCATGCGTGTCGGCCAGAGCGCACTGCGCATGCGTGGAGGCCAGAGCGCACTGCGCCGGTGTGGCCGCCAGAGCGCATTGCGCATGCGTGGCGGCCAGAGCGCATTGCGCATGCGTGGTGGACCAGAGCGAATTGCACATGCGTGGCGGCCATGAGAGAGTGACCTCATATGGGTTGATTGGCGGGAGCCAATAGATGAGCGTGAACTCATACGCGGTGATTGGCGAGAGCCAATAGATGAGCACGACCTCATATGGGGTGATTGGCGAGAGCCAATAGATGAGCGCCACCTCATATGGGGTGATTGGCAAGAGCCAATAGACCACGTCAGAGGCGGGACAACCAGGCTATATAAAGACTGCCATTACCCAGGTTGTTGTTCTTTCTCATGCGTGGCGGCCAGAGCGCATTGCGCATGCGTGGCGGCAAGAGCGCACTGCGCATGCGTGGGGGCCAGAGCGCACCGTGTATGCGTGGCGGCCAGAGCGCATGGCGCATGCGTGGCGGCCAGAGCGCATTGCGCATGCATGTCTGCCAGAGCGCACTGTGCATGCGTGGGGGCCAGAGCGCACTGCGCATGCGTTGTGGACTGAGCGCATTACGCATGCGTGGCGGCCAGAGCGCATTGCGCATGTGTTGTGGCCAGAGCGCATTGCGCATGCGTGGTGGACCAGAGTGCATTGCGCATGCGTGGCGGCCAGAGCGCATTGCGCATGCGTGGTGGCCATGACAGAGTGACCTCATATGGGGTGCTTGGCGGGAGCCAATAGATGAGCGCGACCTCATATGGGGTGATTGGTGAGAGCCAATCGATGAGCGCCACCTCATATGGGGTGATTGGCGAGAGCCAATAGAACACGTCAGAGGCGGGGCAACCAGGCTATATAAGGACTGCCATTACCCGGGTTGTTGTTCTTTCTCATGCGTGGCGGCGAGAGCGCATTGCGCATGCGTGGCGGCGAGAGCGCATTGCGTATGCGTGGCAGCCAGAGCGCACTGCGCATGCGTGGCGGCCAGAGCGCATTTCGCATTCATGGCGGTCAGAGCGCATTGCGCATGCGTAGCGGCCATGAGAGAGTGACCTCATATGGGGTGATTGACGGGAGACAATAGATGAGCGTCACCTCACATGGGGTGATTGGCGATAGCCAATAGAACACATCAGAGGCGGGGCAACCAGGCTATATAAGGACTGCCATTACCCGGGTTGTTGTTATTTCTCATGCGTGGCGGCCAAAGCGCATTGCGCATGCGTGGCGGCCAGAGCGCATTGCGCATGCGTGGCGGCCATAGCGCACTGCGCATGCGTCGCGGCCAGAGCGCATTGCGCATGCGTGGCGGCCAGAGCTCAATTCGCATGGTGGCGTCCAGAGCGCACTGCGCATGCGTGGCGGCCAGAGCGCACTGCGCATGCGTGGCGGCTAGAGCGCATTGCGCACTCGTGGAGGCCTTGACAGAGTGACCTCATATGGGGTGATTGGCGGGAGACAATAGATGAGCGTCACCTCATATGGGGTGATTGGCGAGAGCCAGTAGATCAGCGCCACCTCATATGGGGTGATTGGCGACAGCCAATAGACCACGTCAGTGGCGGGGCAACCAGGCTATAAAAGGACTGCCATTACCCGGGTTGTTGTTCTTTCTCATGCGTGGCGGCCAGAGCGCATTGCGCATGCGTGGGGGCCAGAGCTCAATGCGCATGGTGGCGGCCAGAGTGCACAGTGCATGCGGGGCGGCAGGAGCGCACTGCGCCTTTGTGGCGGCCAGACCGCATTGCGCATGCATGGCGGCCAGAGCGCACTGCGCATTGTGGCGGCCAAAGCGCACTGCGCATTCGTGGCGGCAAGAGCGCATTGCGAATGCGTGGTGGCCATGACAGAGTGACCTCATATGGGTTGATTTGCGGGAGCCAATAGATGAGCGCGACCTCATCCGGGGTGAATGGCGAGAGCCAATAGATGAGCGCGACCTCATATGGGGTGATTGGTGAGAGCCAATAGATGAGCGCCACCTCATATGGGGTGATTGGCGAGAGCCAATAGACCACGTCAGAGGCGGGGAAACCAGGCTATATAAGGACTGCCATTACCCGGGTTGTTGTTCTTTCTCATGAGTGGCGGCCAGGGCGCATTGCGCATGCGTGGCGGCAAGAGCGCATTGCACATGCGTAGAGGCCAGAGCGCACTGCGCATGCGTGGTGGCCAGAGCACACTGCGCATGCGTGGCTGCCAGAGAGCATTGCGCATGCGTGGCGGCCAGAGTGCACTGCGCATGCGTGGCGGCCAGAGTGCACTGCGCCGGTGTGGCGGCTAGAGCGCACTGCGCATGCGTGGCGGCCAGAGCGCATTGCGCATTCGTGGCGCCAGAGCGCATTGCGCAAGCGTGGCGGCCATGACAGAGTGACCTCATATGGGGTGATTGGCGGGAGCCAATAGATGAGCGTCACCTCATATGGGGTGATTGGCGAGAGCCAATAGATGAGCGCCACCTCATATGGGGTGATTGGCGAGAGCCAATAGACCACGTCAGAGGCGGGGCAACCAGGCTATATAAGGACTGCCATTACCCGGGTTGTTGTTCTTTCTCATGCGTGGCGGCCAGAGCGCATTGCGCATGCGTGGCGGCCAGAGCGCATTGCACATGCGTGGCGGCCATGATAGAGTGACCTCATATGGGGTGATTGGCGAGAGCCAATAGAGGAGCACGACCTCATATGGTGTGATTGGCGAGAGCCAATAGATGAGCGCCACCTCATATGGGGTGATTGGCGAGAGCCAATAGAACACGTCAGAGGCGGGGCAACAAGGCTATATAAGGACTGCCATTACCCGGGTTGTTTTTCTTTCTCATGCATGGCGGCAAGAGCGCATTGCGCATGCGTGTCGGCCAGAGCGCACTGCGCATGCGTGGCGGCCAGAGCGCATTGCTCATGCGTGGCGGCCAGCGCGCATTGCGCATGCGTGGCGGCCAGTGCGCACTGCGCATGCGTGGGGGCTGAGCGCACTGCGCATTGTGGCGGCCTGAGCGCACTGCGCATGCGTGGCGGCCAGAGCGCATTGCGCATGCGTGGTGGCCAGAGCGCATTGCGCATGCGTGGTGGACCAGAGCGCCTTGCGCATGCATGGCGGCCAGATGCATTGCGCATGCGTGACGGCCATGACAGAGTGACCTCATATGGGGTGATTGGCGGGAGCCAATAGATGAGCGCCACCTCATATGGGGTGATTGGCGAGAGCCAATAGACCACGTCAGAGGCGGGGAAACCAGGCTACATAAGGACTGCCATTACCCGGGTTGTTGTTCTTTCTCATGCGTGCCGGCCAGAGCGCATTGCGCATGCGTGGCAGCCAGAGCGCATTGCTCTTGCGTGGCGGCCAGGGCGCACTGCGCATGCGTGGCGGCCAGAGCGCATTGCGTATCCGTGTCGGCCAGAGCGCATTGCGCATGCGTGGCGGCAAGAGCTCATTGCGCATGCGTAGAGGCCAGAGCTCATTGCGCATGCGTGGTGGCCAGAGCACAATGCGCATGCGTGGCGGCCAGAGCGCACTGCGCATGCGTGGCGGTCAGAGCGCACTGCGCCGGTGTGGCGGCTAGAGCTCACTGCGCATGCGTGAGGGACAGAGCGCATTGCGCATTCGTGGCTGCCAGAGCGCATTGCGCAAGCGTGGCGGCCATGACAGAGTGACCTCATATGGGGTGATTGGCGGGAGCCAATAGATGAGCACCACCTCATATGGGGTGATTGGCGAGAACCAATAGACCACGTCAGAGGCGGGGCAACCAGGCTATACAAGGACTGCCATTACCGGGTTAATGTTCTTTCTCATGCGTGGCGGCCAGAGCGCATTGCGCATGCGTGGCGGCCAGTGCGCACTGCGCATGCGTGGAGGCGAGAGCGCACTGCGCATGCGTGGCGGCCAGAGCGCATTGAGCTTGCGTGGCGGCAAGAGCGCATTGCGCATGCGTAGAGACCAGAGCGCACTGCGCATGCGTGGTGGCCAGATCACACTGCGCATGCGTGTCGGCCAGAGAGCATTGCGCATGCGTGGCGGCCAGAGCACACTGTGCATGCGTGGCGGCCAGAGCGCACTGCGCCGGTGTGGTGGCTAGAGCGCACAGCGCATGCGGGGCGGCCAGAGCGCATTGCGCATTCGTGGCGCCAGAGCGCATTGCGCAAGCGTGGCCGCCATGACAGAGTGACCTCATATGGGGTGATTGGCGGGAGCCAATAGATGAGCGTCACCTCATATGGGGTGATTGGCGAGAGCCAATCGACCACGTCAGAGGCGGGGCAACCATGCTATATAAGGACTGCCATTATCCGGGTTGTTGTTCTTTCTCATGCGTGGCGGCCAGAGCGCATTGCGCATGCGTGGCGGCTAGAGCGCATTGCACATGCGTGGCGGCCATGAGAGAGTGACCTCATATGGGGTGATTGGCGAGAGCCAATAGATGAGCGCCACCTCATATGGGGTGATTGGCGAGAGCCAATAGAACACGTCAGAGGCGGGGCAACAAGGCAATATAAGGACTGCCATTACCCGGGTTGTTTTTCTTTCTCATGCAATGCGGAAAGAGCGCATTGCGCATGCATGTCGGCCAGAGCGCACTGCGCATGCGTGGCGGCCAGAGCGGATTGCGCATGCGTGGCGGCAAGTGCGCACTGAGCATGCGTGGCGGCCAGAGCGCACTGCGCATTGTGGCAGCCAGAGCGCACTGCGCATGCGTGGTGGACCAGAGCGCATTGCGCATGCGTTTCGGCCAGAGCGCACGGCGCATGCGTGGCGGCCAGAGTGCATTGCGCTTGCGTGGCGGCCAGAGCGGATTGCGCATGCGTGGCGGCAAGTGCGCACTGAGCATGCGTGGCGGCCAGAGCGCACTGCGCATTGTGGCAGCCAGAGCGCACTGCGCATGCGTGGTGGACCAGAGCGCATTGCGCATGCGTTTCGGCCAGAGCGCACGGCGCATGCGTGGCGGCCAGAGCGCATTGCGCATGTGTGGTGGCCAGAGCGCATTGCGCATGCATGGTGGACCAGAGTGCCTTGCGCATGCATGGCGGCCAGAGCGCATTGCGAATGCGTGGTGGCCATGACAGAGTGACCTCATATGGGGTGATTGGCGGGAGCCAATATATGAGCGCGACCTCATACGGGTTGAATGGCGAGAGCCAATAGATGAGCGCGACCTCATATGGGGTGATTGGCGAGAGCCAATTGATGAGCGCCACCTCATATGGGTTGATTGGCGAGAGCCAATAGGACACGTCAGAGGCGGGCCAACCAGGCTCTATAAGGACTGCCATTACCCGGGTTGTTGTTCTTTCTCATGCGTGGCGGCCAGAGCGCATTGCGCATGCGTGGCGGCCAGAGCGCACTGCGCATGCGTGGCGTCCAGAGCGCACTGCGCATGCGTGGGGGCCAGAGCGCACCGCGCATGCGTGGCGGCCAGAGCGCACTGCGCATACGTGGCGGCCAGAGCGCACTGAGCACGCGTGGCGGTCAGAGCTCATTGCTCATGCGTGGCGGCCAGAGAGCATTGCGCATGCGTGGCGGACCATAGCGCATTGCGCATGCGTGGCGGCCATGACAGAGTGACCTCATATGGGGTGATTGGCGAGAGTCAATAGATGAGCGCACCTCATATGGGGTGATTGGCGAGAGCCAATAGACCACGTCAGAGGCGGGGCAACCAGGCTATATAAGGACTGCCATTACCCGGGTTGTTGTTCTTTCTCATGCGTGCCCTCCAGAGCGCATTGCGCATGCGTGGCAGCCAGAGCGCATTGTGCTTGCGTGGCGGCCAGGGCGCACTGCGCATGCGTGGCGGCCGGAGCGCATTGCGTATCTGTGTCGGCCAGAGCGCATTGCGCATGCGTGGCGGCAAGAGCGCATTGCGCATGCGTAGAGGCCAGAGCGCACTGCGCATGCGTGGTGCCCAGAGCACACTGCGCATGCGTGGCGGCCAGAGCGCACTGCGCATGCGTGGCGGTCAGAGCGCACTGCGCCGGTGTGGCGGCTAGAGCGCACTGCGCATGCGTGGCGGACAGAGCGCATTGCGCATGCGTGGCGGCCAGAGCGCACTGCGCATGCGTGGCGGCCATGACAGAGTGACCTCATATGGGGTGATTGGCGGGAGCCAATAGATGAGGGTCACCTCATATGGGGTGATTGGCGAGAGCCAATAGATGAGCGCCACCTCATATGGGGTGATTGGCGAGAGCCAATAGACCACGTCAGAGGCGGGGCAACCAGGCTATATAAGGACTGCCATTACCCGGGTTGTTGATCTTTCTCATGCGTGGCGGCCAGAGCGCATTGCGCATGCGTGGCGGCCAGAGCGCACTGCGCATGCGTGGTGGCCAGAGCACACTGCGCATGCGTGGCGGCCAGAGAGCATTGCGCATGCGTGGCGGCCAGAGCGCACTGCGCATGCGTGGCGGCCAGAGCGCACGGCGCCGGTGTGGTTGCTAGAGCGCACAGCGCATGGGGGGCGGCCAGAGCGCATTGCGCATTCGTGGCGCCAGAGCGCATTGCGCAAGCGTGGCGGCCATGACAGAGTGACCTCATATGGGGTGATTGGCGGGAGCCAATAGATGAGCGTCACCTCATATGGGGTGATTGGCGAGAGCCAATAGACCACGTCAGAGGCGGGGCAACCAGGCTATAAAAGGACTGCCATTATCCGGGTTGTTGTTCTTTCTCATGCGTGGCGGCCAGAGCGCATTGCGCATGCGTGGCGGCCAGAGCGCATTGCACATGCGTGGCGGCCATGAGAGACTGACCTCATATGGGGTGATTGGCGGGAGCCAATAGATGATCGCGACCTCATAAGGGGTGATTGGCGAGAGCCAATAGATGAGCACGACCTCATATGGGGTGATTGGCTAGAGCCAATAGATGAGCGCCACCTCATATGGGGTGATTGGCGAGAGCCAATAGAACACGTCAGAGGCGGGGCAACAAGGCTATATAAGGACTGCCATTACACGGGTTGTTTTTCTTTCTCATGCAATGCGGCAAGAGCGCATTGCGCATGCGTGTCGGCCAGAGCGCACTGCGTATGCGTGGCGGCCAGAGCGCATTGCACATACGTGGCGGCCAGAGCGGATTGCGCATGCGTGGCGGCAAGTGCGCACTGAGCATGCGTGGCGGCCAGAGCGCACTGCGCATTGTGGCAGCCAGAGCGCACTGCGCATGCGTGGTGGACAGAGCGCATTGCGCATGCATGGTGGACCAGAGTGCCTTGCGATGCATGGCGGCCAGAGCGCATTGCGCATGCGTGGTGGCCATGACAGAGTGACCTCATATGGGGTGATTGGCGGGAGCCAATTGATGAGCGCCACCTCATATGGGGTGATTGGCGAGAGCCAATAGAACACGTCAGAGGCGGGCCAACCAGGCTATATAAGGACTGCCATTACCCGGGTTGTTGTTCTTTCTCATGCGTGGCGGCCAGAGCGGATTGCGCATGCGTGGCGGCCAGAGCACACTGCGCATGCGTGGCGTCCAGAGCGCACTGCGCATGCGTGGGGGCCAGAGCGCACCGCGCATGCGTGGCGGCCAGAGCGCACCGCGCATTCGTGGCGGCCAGAGCGCACTGAGCAGGCGTGGCGGTCAGAGCGCATTGCGCATGCGTGGCGGCCAGAGCGCATTGCGCATGCGTGGCGGCTAGAGCGCATTGCGCATGCGTGGCGGCCATGACAGAGTGACCTCATATGGGGTGATTGGCGAGAGCCAATAGATGAGCGCCACCTCATATGGGGTGATTGGCGAGAGCCAATAGACCACGTCAGAGGCGGGGCAACCAGGCTATATAAGGACTGCCATTACCCGGGTTGTTGTTCTTTCTCATGCGTGCCGGCCAGAGCGCATTGCGCATGCGTGGCAGCCAGAGCGCATTGCGCTTGCGTGGCGGCCAGGGCGCACTGCGCATGCGTGGCGGCCAGAGCACATTGCGTATCCGTGTCGGCCAGAGCGCATTGCGCATGCGTGGCGGCAAGAGCGCATTGCGCATGTGTGGCGGCCAGAGCTCATTGCGCATGCGTGGCGGCCAGAGCGCACTGCGCATGCTTGGCGGCCAGAGCGCACTGCGCATGCGTGGCCGCCAGAGCGCACTGCGCATGCGTTGGGGCCAGAGCGCATTGCGTTTACGTGGCGGCCAGAGCGCACTGCTCATGCGTGGCGACCAGAGCGCACTGCGCATGCTTGGAGGCCAGAGTGCACTGCGCATGCGTGGCGGCCAGAGCGCATTGCTCATGCGTGGCGGCCAGAGCGCATTGCGCATGCGTGGCGGCCAGAAAGCATTGCGCATACTTGGCGGCCAGAGCGCATTGCGCATTCGTGGTGGCCATGACAGAGAGACCTCATATGGGGTGATTGGCGGGAGCCTATAGACCAAGTCAGAGCGGGCCAACCAGGCTATATAAGCACTGCCATTACCCGGGTTGTTGTTCTTTCTCATGAGTGGGGGCCAGAGCGCATTGCGCATGCGTGGCGGCCAGAGCGCATTGCGCATGCGTGGCGGCCAGAGCTCATTGCCCATGCGTGGCGGCCAGAGCGCATTGCGCAGACGTGGTGGCCATGACAGAGAGACCTCATATGGGGTGATTGGCGGGAGCCAATAGATGAGCGCGACCTCATAGGGGTGATTGGCGAGAGCCAATAGATGTGCGTCACCTCATATGGGGTGATTGGCGAAAGCCAATAGACCACGTCAGAGCGGGGCAACAAGTCTATATAAGGACTGCCATTACCCGGGTTGTTGTTCTCTCTCATGCGTGGCGGCCAGAGCGCATTGCGCATGCGTGGCTGCCAGAGCGCACTGCGCATGCGTGGCGGCCAGAACGCACTGCGCATGCGTGGCGGACAGAGCGCACTGCGCATGCGTGGGGGCCAGAGCGCACTGTGCATGCGTGGCGGCCAGAGCGCACAGCGCATGCGTGGCGGCCAGAGGGCACTGCGCATGCGTGTTGTCCAGAGAGCACTGCGAATTCGTGGCGGCCAGTGCGCACTGCGCATGCATCGGGGCCAGAGCGCATTGCGCATGCATGGCGGCCAGAGCGCACTGCTCATGCGTGGCAACCAGAGCGCACTGCGCATGCTTGAAGGCCAGAGTGCACTGCGCATGCGTGGCGGCCAGAGCGCATTGCGCATGCGTGGAGACCAGAGCGCACAGCGCATGCGTGGCGGCCAGAGAGCACTGCGAATTCGTGGCGGCCAGAGCGCACTGCGCATGCAGGCGGCCAGAGCGCACTGCGCATGCAGGCGGACAGAGCGCATTGCGCATGGGTGGGGGCCAGAGCGCATTGCGCATGCGTGGCGGCCAGAGCGCACTGCGCAAGCGTGGCGGCCAGAGCGCATTGCGCATGCGTGGCGGCTAGAGCGCATTGCGCATGCGTGGCGGCCATGACAGAGTGACCTCATATGGGGTGATTGGCGAGAGCCAATAGATGAGCGCCACCTCATATGGGGTAATTGGCGAGAGCCAATAGACCACGTCAGAGGCGGTGCAACCAGGCTATATAAGGACTGCCATTACCCGGGTTGTTGTTCTTTCTCATGCGTGCCGGCCAGAGCGCATTGCGCATGCGTGGCAGCCAGAGCGCATTGCGCTTGCGTGGCGGCCAGGGCGCACTGCGCATGCGTGGCGGCCAGAGCACATTGCGTATCCTTGTCGGCCAGAGCGCATTGCGCATGCGTGGCGGCAAGAGCGCATTGCGCATGTGTGGCGGCCAGAGCTCATTGCGCATGCGTGGCGGCCAGAGCGCACTGCGCATGCTTGGCGGCCAGAGCGCACTGCGCATGCGTGGCCGCCAGAGCGCACTGCGCATGCATTGGGGCCAGAGCGCATTGCGTTTACGTGGCGGCCAGAGCGCACTGCTCATGCGTGGCGACCAGAGCGCACTGCGCATGCTTGGAGGCCAGAGTGCACTGCGCATGCGTGGCGGCCAGAGCGCATTGCTCATGCGTGGCGGCCAGAGCGCATTGCGCATGCTTGGCGGCCAGAAAGCATTGCGCATACTTGGCGGCCAGAGCGCATTGCGCATTCGTGGTGGCCATGACAGAGAGACCTCATATGGGGTGATTGGCGGGAGCCTATAGACCAAGTCAGAGCGGGCCAACCAGGCTATATAAGCACTGCCATTACCCGGGTTGTTGTTCTTTATCATGAGTGGGGGCCAGAGCGCATTGCGCATGCGTGGCGGCCAGAGCGCATTGCGCATGCGTGGCGGCCAGAGCTCATTGCCCATGCGTGGCGGCCAGAGAGCATTGCGCAGACGTGGTGGCCATGACAGAGAGACCTCATATGGGGTGATTGGCGGGACCCAATAGATGAGCGCGACCTCATAGGGGTGATTGGCGAGAGCCAATAGATGTGCGTCACCTCATATGGGGTGATTGGCGAAAGCCAATAGACCACGTCAGAGCGGGGCAACAAGTCTATATAAGGACTGCCATTACCCGGGTTGTTGTTCTCTCTCATGCGTGGCGGCCAGAGCGCATTGCGCATGCGTGGCTGCCAGAGCGCACTGCGCATGCGTGGCGGCCAGAACGCACTGCGCATGCGTGGCGGCCAGAGCGCACTGCGCATGCGTGGGGGCCAGAGCGCACTGTGCATGCGTGGCGGCCAGAGCGCACAGCGCATGCGTGGCGGCCAGAGCGCACTGCGCATGCGTGTTGGCCAGAGAGCACTGCGAATTCGTGGCGGCCAGTGCGCACTGCGCATGCATCGGGGCCAGAGCGCATTGCGCATGCATGGCGGCCAGAGCGCACTGCTCATGCGTGGCGACCAGAGCGCACTGCGCATGCTTGGAGGCCAGAGTGCACTGCGCATGCGTGGCGGCCAGAGCGCATTGCGCATGCGTGGAGACCAGAGCGCACAGCGCATGCGTGGCGGCCAGAGAGCACTGCGAATTCGTGGCGGCCAGAGCGCACTGCGCATGCAGGCGGCCAGAGCGCACTGCGCATGCAGGCGGACAGAGCGCATTGCGCATGGGTGGGGGCCAGAGCGCATTGCGCATGCGTGGCGGCCAGAGCGCACTGCGCAAGCGTGGCGGCCAGAGCGCATTGCGCATGCGTGGCGGCTAGAGCGCATTGCGCATGCGTGGCGGCCATGACAGAGTGACCTCATATGGGGTGATTGGCGAGAGCCAATAGATGAGCGCCACCTCATATGGGGTGATTGGCGAGAGCCAATAGACCACGTCAGAGGCGGGGCAACCAGGCTATATAAGGACTGCCATTACCCGGGTTGTTGTTCTTTCTCATGCGTGCCGGCCAGAGCGCATTGCGCATGCGTGGCAGTCAGAGCGCATTGCGCTTGCGTGGCGGCCAGGGCGCACTGCGCATGCGTGGCGGCCAGAGCACATTGCGTATCCGTGTCGGCCAGTGCGCATTGCGCATGCGTGGCGGCAAGAGCGCATTGCGCATGTGTGGCGGCCAGAGCTCATTGCGCATGCGTGGCGGCCAGAGCGCACTGCGCATGCTTGGCGGCCAGAGCGCACTGCGCATGCGTGGCCGCCAGAGCGCACTGCGCATGCGTTGGGGCCAGAGCGCATTGCGTTTACGTGGCGGCCAGAGCGCACTGCTCATGCGTGGCGACCAGAGCGCACTGCGCATGCTTGGAGGCCAGAGTGCACTGCGCATGCGTGGCGGCCAGAGCGCATTGCTCATGCGTGGCGGCCAGAGCGCATTGCGCATGCGTGGCGGCCAGAAAGCATTGCGCATACGTGGTGGCCATGACAGAGAGACCTCATATGGGGTGATTGGCGGGAGCCTATAGACCAAGTCAGAGCGGGCCAACCAGGCTATATAAGCACTGCCATTACCCGGGTTGTTGTTCTTTCTCATGAGTGGGGGCCAGAGCGCATTGCGCATGCGTGGCGGCCAGAGCGCATTGCGCATGCGTGGCGGCCAGAGCTCATTGCCCATGCGTGGAGGCCAGAGCGCATTGCGCAGACGTGGTGGCCATGACAGAGAGACCTCATATGGGGTGATTGGCGGGAGCCAATAGATGAGCGCGACCTCATAGGGGTGATTGGCGAGAGCCAATAGATGTGCGTCACCTCATATGGGGTGATTGGCGAAAGCCAATAGACCACGTCAGAGCGGGGCAACAAGTCTATATAAGGACTGCCATTACCCGGGTTGTTGTTCTCTCTCATGCGTGGCGGCCAGAGCGCATTGCGCATGCGTGGCTGCCAGAGCGCACTGCGCATGCGTGGCGGCCAGAACGCACTGCGCATGCGTGGCGGCCAGAGCGCACTGCGCATGCGTGGGGGCCAGAGCGCACTGTGCATGCGTGGCAGCCAGAGCGCACAGCGCATGCGTGGCGGCCAGAGCGCACTGCGCATGCGTGTTGGCCAGAGAGCACTGCGAATTCGTGGCGGCCAGTGCGCACTGCGCATGCATCGGGGCCAGAGCGCATTGCGCATGCATGGCGGCCAGAGCGCACTGCTCATGCGTGGCGACCAGAGCGCACTGCGCATGCTTGGAGGCCAGAGTGCACTGCGCATGCGTGGCGGCCAGAGCGCATTGCGCATGCGTGGTGACCAGAGCGCACAGCGCATGCGTGGCGGCCAGAGAGCACTGCGAATTCGTGGCGGCCAGAGCGCACTGCGCATGCAGGCGGCCAGAGCGCACTGCGCATGCAGGCGGACAGAGCGCATTGCGCATGGGTGGGGGCCAGAGCGCATTGCGCATGCGTGGCGGCCAGAGCGCACTGCGCAAGCGTGGCGGCCAGAGCGCATTGCGCATGCGTGGAGGCTAGAGCGCATTGCGCATGCGTGGCGGCCATGACAGAGTGACCTCATATGGGGTGATTGGCGAGAGCCAATAGATGAGCGCCACCTCATATGAGGTGATTGGCGAGAGCCAATAGACCACGTCAGAGGCGGGGCAACCAGGCTATATAAGGACTGCCATTACCCGGGTTGTTGTTCTTTCTCATGCGTGCCGGCCAGAGCGCATTGCGCATGCGTGGCAGCCAGAGCACATTGCGCTTGCGTGGCGGCCAGGGCGCACTGCGCATGCGTGGCTGCCAGAGCACATTGCGTATCCGTGTCGGCCAGAGCGCATTGCGCATGCGTGGCGGCAAGAGCGCATTGCGCATGTGTGGCGGCCAGAGCTCATTGCGCATGCGTGGCGGCCAGAGCGCACTGCGCATGCTTGGCGGCCAGAGCGCACTGCGCATGCGTGGCCGCCAGAGCGCACTGCGCATGCGTTGGGGCCAGAGCGCATTGCGTTTACGTGGCGGCCAGAGCGCACTGCTCATGCGTGGCGACCAGAGCGCACTGCGCATGCTTGGAGGCCAGAGTGCACTGCGCATGCGTGGCGGCCAGAGCGCATTGCTCATGCGTGGCGGCCAGAGCGCATTGCGCATGCGTGGCGGCCAGAAAGCATTGCGCATACTTGGCGGCCAGAGCGCATTGCGCATTCGTGGTGGCCATGACAGAGAGACCTCATATGGGGTGATTGGTGGGAGCCTATAGACCAAGTCAGAGCGGGCCAACCAGGCTATACAAGCACTGCCATTACCCGGGTTGTTGTTCTTTCTCATGAGTGGGGGCCAGAGCGCATTGCGCATTCGTGGCGGCCAGAGCGCATTGCGCATGCGTGGCGGCCAGAGCTCATTGCCCATGCGTGGCGGCCAGAGCGCATTGCGCAGACGTGGTGGCCATGACAGAGAGACCTCATATGGGGTGATTGGCGAGAGCCAATAGACCACGTCAGAGGCGGGGCAACCAGGCTATATAAGGACTGCCATTACCCGGGTTGTTGTTCTTTCTCATGCGTGGCGGCCAGAGCGCATTTCGCATGCGTGGCGGCCAGAGCGCACTGCGCATGCGTGGGGGCCAGAGCGCACTGCGCATGCATGGCGGCCAGAGCGCACTGTGTATGCGTGGCGGCCACAGCGCACTGCGTATACGTGGGGGCCAGAGCGCACTGCGCATGCGTGGCGGCCAGAGCGCACTGTGCATGCGTGGCGGCCACAGCGCACTGCGTATACGTGGGGGCCAGAGCGCACTGTGCATGCGTGGCGGCCAGAGCGCACAGCGCATGCGTGGCGGCCAGAGCGCACTGCGCATGCGTGGCGGCCAGAGAGCACTGCGAATTCGTGGCGGCCAGAGCGCACTGCGCATGCATGGCGGCCAGAGCGCACTGCGCATGCGTGGCGGCCACAGCGCACTGCGTATACGTGGGGGCCAGAGCGCACTGTGCATGCGTGGCGGCCAGAGCGCACAGCGCATGCGTGGAGGCCAGAGCGCACTGCGCATGCGTGGCGGCCAGAGAGCACTGCGAATTCGTGGCGGCCAGAGCACACTGCGCATGCATGGCGGCCAGAGAGCACTGCGCATGCGTCGGGGCCAGAGCGCATTGCGCATGCGTGGTGACCAGAGCGCATTGCGCATGCATGGCGGCCAGAGCTCATTGCGCATGCGTGGTCGCCAGAGCGCACTGCGCATGCAGGCGGCCAGAGCGCACTGCGCATGCAGGCGGACAGAGCGCATTGCGCATGCGTGGTGACCAGAGCGCATTGCGCATGCATGGCGGCCAGAGCACAGTGTGCATGCGTGGCGGCCAGAGCGCCTTTCGCATGCGTGGCCGCCAGAGCGCATTGCGCATGCGTGGCGGCCAGAGCACATTGCGCATGCGTGGGGGCCAGAGCGCACAGCGCATGCAGGCGGCCAGAGCGCACTGCGCATGCAGGCGGACAGAGCGCATTGCGCATGGGTGGGGGCCAGAGCGCATTGCGCATGCGTGGCGTCCAGAGCGCACTGCGCATGCATGGCGGCCAGAGCGCATTGCGCATATGTGGCGGCCAGAGCTCATTGCGCATGCGTGGCGGCCAGAGCGCACTGCGCATGCTTGGTGGCCAGAGCGCACTGCGCATGCGTGGCGGCTAGAGCGCACTGCGCATGCGTTGGGGCCAGAGCGCATTGCGATTGCGTGGCGACCAGAGCGCACTGCTCATGCGTGGCGACCAGAGCGCACTGCGCATGCTTGGAGGCCAGAGTGCACTGCGCATGCGTGTCGGCCAGAGCGCATTGCGCATGTGTGGCGGCCAGAGCTCATTGCGCATGCGTGGCGGCCAGAGCGCACTGCGCATGCTTGGCGGCCAGAGCGCACTGCGCATGCGTGGCTGCCAGAGCGCACTGCGCATGCGTTGGGGCCAGAGCGCATTGCGATTGCGTGGCGGCCAGAGCGCACTGCTCATGCGTGGCGACCAGAGCGCACTGCGCATGCTTGGAGGCCAGAGTGCACTGCGCATGCGTGGCGGCCAGAGCGCATTGTGCATGCGTGGCGGCCAGAAAGCATTGCGCATACTTGGCGGCCAGAGCGCATTGCGCATTCGTGGTGGCCATGACAGAGAGACCTCATATGGGGTGATTGGCGGGAGCCTATAGACCAAGTCAGAGGCGGGCCAACCAGGCTATACAAGCACTGCCATTACCCGGGTTGTTGTTCTTTCTCATGAGTGGGGGCCAGAGCGCATTGCGCATGCGTGGCGGCCAGAGCGCATTGCGCATGCGTGGCGGCCAGAGCTCATTGCCCATGCGTGGCGGCCAGAGCGCATTGCGCAGACGTGGTGGCCATGACAGAGAGACCTCATATGGGGTGATTGGCGGGAGCCAATAGATGAGCTTGACCTCATAGGGGTGATTGGCGAGAGTCAATAGATGTGCGTCACCTCATATGGGGTGATTGGCGAAAGCCAATAGACCACGTCAGAGCGGGGCAACAAGTCTATATAAGGACTGCCATTACCCGGGTTGTTGTTCTCTCTCATGCGTGGCGGCCAGAGCGCATTGCGCATGCGTGGCTGCCAGAGCGCACTGCGCATGCGTGGCGGCCAGAACGCACTGCGCATGCGTGGCGGCCCAGAGCGCACTGCGCATGCGTGGGCGCCAGAGCGCACTGTGCATGCGTGGCGGCCAGAGCGCACAGCGCATGCGTGGCGGCCAGAGCGCACTGCGCATGCGTGTCGGCCAGAGAGCACTGCGAATTCGTGGCGGCCAGTGCGCACTGCGCATGCATCGGGGCCAGAGCGCATTGCGCATGCATGGCGGCCAGAGCGCATTGCGCATGCGTGGTGACCAGAGCGCACAGCGCATGCGTGGCGGCCAGAGAGCACTGCGAATTCGTGGCGGCCAGAGCGCACTGCGCATGCAGGCGGCCAGAGCGCACTGCGCATGCAGGCGGACAGAGCGCACTGCGCATGCAGGCGGACAGAGCGCATTGCGCATGGGTGGGGGCCAGAGCGCATTGCGCATGCGTGGCGTCCAGAGCGCACTGCGCATGCATGGCGGCCAGAGCACATTGCGCATGTGTGGCGGCCAGAGCTCATTGCGCATGCGTTGGGGCCAGAGCGCATTGCGATTGCGTGGCGGCCAGAGCGCACTGCTCATGCGTGGCGACCAGAGCGCACTGCGCATGCTTGGAGGCCAGAGCGCACTGCGCATGCGTGGCGGCCAGAGCGCATTGCTCATGCGTGGCGGCCAGAGCGCATTGCGCATGCGTGGCGGCCAGAGCGCAATGCGAATGCGTGGGGGCCAGAGCATATTGCGCATGCGTGGCGGCCAGAGCGCATTGCGCATACTTGGTAGCCATGACAGAGTGACCTCATATGGGGTGATTGGTGGGAGCCAAGAGATGAATGGCACCTCATGTGGGGTGATTGTCGAAAGCCACTAGACCAAGTCAGAGGCGGTTCAACCAGGCTATATTAGGACTGCCATTACCCGGGTTGTTGTTCTTTCTCATGCGTGGCGGCCAGAGCGCATTTCGCATGCGTGGGGGCCAGAGCGCACTGCGCATTCTTGGCGGCCAGAGCGCATTGCACATTCATGGCGGCCAGAGTGCACTGCGCATGCGTGGTGGCCAGAGTGCACTGCGCATGCGTGGTTGCCAGAGTGCATTGCGCATTCGTGAGGGCCAGAGCACACTGCGCATGCGTGGCCACCAGAGCCCACTGCGCATGCGTTGGGGCCAGAGCGCATTGCGATTGCGTGGCGGCCAGAGCGCACTGCTCATGCGTGGCGACCAGAGCGCACTGCGCATGCTTGGAGGCCAGAGCGCACTGCGCATGCGTGGGGGCCAGAGCGCATTGCTCATGCGTGGCGGCCAGAGCGCATTGCGCATGCGTGGCGGCCAGAGCGCAATGCGCATGCGTGGGGGCCAGAGCATATTGCGCATGCGTGGCGGCCAGAGCGCATTGCGCATACTTGGTAGCCATGACAGAGTGACCTCATATGGGGTGATTGGTGGGAGCCAAGAGATGAATGGCACCTCATGTGGGGTGATTGTCGAAAGCCACTAGACCAAGTCAGAGGCGGTTCAACCAGGCTATATTAGGACTGCCATTACCCGGGTTGTTGTTCTTTCTCATGCGTTGCGGCCAGAGCGCATTTCGCATGCGTGGGGGCCAGAGCGCACTGCGCATTCTTGGCGGCCAGAGCGCATTGCACATTCATGGCGGCCAGAGCGCACTGCGCATGCGTGGTGGCCAGAGTGCACTGCGCATGCGTGGTTGCCAGAGTGCATTGCGCATTCGTGAGGGCCAGAGCACACTGCGCATGCGTGGCCACCAGAGCCCACTGCGCATGCATGGCGGCCAGAGCGCACTGCGCATGTGTGGCGGCCAGAGCACACTGCGCATGCGTGGGGGCCAGAGCGCACTGCGCATGCAGGCGGCCAGAGCGCACTGCGCATGCAGGCGGACAGAGCGCATTGCGCATGGGTGGGGGCCAGAGCGCATTGCGCATGCGTGGCGTCCAGAGCGCACTGCGCATGCATGGCGGCCAGAGCACATTGCGCATGTGTGGCGGCCAGAGCTCATTGCGCATGCGTTGGGGCCAGAGCGCATTGCGATTGCGTGGCGGCCAGAGCGCACTGCTCATGCGTGGCGACCAGAGCGCACTGCGCATGCTTGGAGGCCAGAGCGCACTGCGCATGCGTGGCGGCCAGAGCGCATTGCTCATGCGTGGCGGCCAGAGCGCATTGCGCATGCGTGGCGGCCAGAGCGCAATGCGAATGCGTGGGGGCCAGAGCATATTGCGCATGCGTGGCGGCCAGAGCGCATTGCGCATACTTGGTAGCCATGACAGAGTGACCTCATATGGGGTGATTGGTGGGAGCCAAGAGATGAATGGCACCTCATGTGGGGTGATTGTCGAAAGCCACTAGACCAAGTCAGAGGCGGTTCAACCAGGCTATATTAGGACTGCCATTACCCGGGTTGTTGTTCTTTCTCATGCGTGGCGGCCAGAGCGCATTTCGCATGCGTGGGGGCCAGAGCGCACTGCGCATTCTTGGCGGCCAGAGCGCATTGCACATTCATGGCGGCCAGAGTGCACTGCGCATGCGTGGTGGCCAGAGTGCACTGCGCATGCGTGGTTGCCAGAGTGCATTGCGCATTCGTGAGGGCCAGAGCACACTGCGCATGCGTGGCCACCAGAGCCCACTGCGCATGCGTTGGGGCCAGAGCGCATTGCGATTGCGTGGCGGCCAGAGCGCACTGCTCATGCGTGGCGACCAGAGCGCACTGCGCATGCTTGGAGGCCAGAGCGCACTGCGCATGCGTGGGGGCCAGAGCGCATTGCTCATGCGTGGCGGCCAGAGCGCATTGCGCATGCGTGGCGGCCAGAGCGCAATGCGCATGCGTGGGGGCCAGAGCATATTGCGCATGCGTGGCGGCCAGAGCGCATTGCGCATACTTGGTAGCCATGACAGAGTGACCTCATATGGGGTGATTGGTGGGAGCCAAGAGATGAATGGCACCTCATGTGGGGTGATTGTCGAAAGCCACTAGACCAAGTCAGAGGCGGTTCAACCAGGCTATATTAGGACTGCCATTACCCGGGTTGTTGTTCTTTCTCATGCGTTGCGGCCAGAGCGCATTTCGCATGCGTGGGGGCCAGAGCGCACTGCGCATTCTTGGCGGCCAGAGCGCATTGCACATTCATGGCGGCCAGAGCGCACTGCGCATGCGTGGTGGCCAGAGTGCACTGCGCATGCGTGGTTGCCAGAGTGCATTGCGCATTCGTGAGGGCCAGAGCACACTGCGCATGCGTGGCCACCAGAGCCCACTGCGCATGCATGGCGGCCAGAGCGCACTGCGCATGTGTGGCGGCCAGAGCACACTGCGCATGCGTGGCGGCCAGAGCACACTGCGCATGCGTGGGGGCCAGAGCGCATTGCGCATGCGTGGCGGCCAGAGCGCACTGCGAATGCCTGGCGGCCAGCGCGCACTGCGCATGCGTGGCGGCCAGAGCGCACATCGCATGCGTGGCGGCCAAGGCGCACTGCGAATGTGTGGTGACCAGAGCGCAATGCGCATTCGTGGCGGCCAAGGCGCACTGAGCATGCGTGGCGGCCAGAGCGCACTGCGCATGCATGGCGGCCAAGTCGCACTGCGCATGCGTGGCGGCCAGAGCGCACTGCGCAAGCGTGGCGGCCAGAGCGCATTGCGCATGCGTGGCGGCTAGAGCGCATTGCGCATACTTGGTAGCCATGACAGAGTGACCTCATATGGGGTGATTGGCGGGAGCCAATAGATGAGAGCGACCTCATGTGGGGTGATTGTCGAAAGCCAATAGACCACGTCAGAGGCGGGGCAACCAGGCTATATAAGGACTGCCATTACCCGGGTTGTTGTCCTTTCTCATGTGTGGCGGCCAGAGCGCATTTCGCATGCGTGGCGTCCAGAGCGCACTGCGCATGCATGGCGGCCAGAGCGCATTGCGCATATGTGGCGGCCAGAGCTCATTGCGCATGCGTGGCGGCCAGAGCGCACTGCGCATGCTTGGTGGCCAGAGCGCACTGCGCATGCGTGGCGGCTAGAGCGCACTGCGCATGCGTTGGGGCCAGAGCGCATTGCGATTGCGTGGCGGCCAGAGCGCACTGCTCATGCGTGGCGACCAGAGCGCACTGCGCATGCTTGGAGGCCAGAGTGCACTGCGCATGCGTGTCGGCCAGAGCGCATTGCGCATGTGTGGCGGCCAGAGCTCATTGCGCATGCGTGGCGGCCAGAGCGCACTGCGCATGCTTGGCGGCCAGAGCGCACTGCGCATGCGTGGCCGCCAGAGCGCACTGCGCATGCGTTGGGCCCAGAGCGCATTGCGATTGCGTGGCGGCCAGAGCGCACTGCTCATGCGTGGCGACCAGAGCGCACTGCGCATGCTTGGAGGCCAGAGTGCACTGCGCATGCGTGGCGGCCAGAGCGCATTGCTCATTCGTGGCGGCCAGAGCGCATTGCGCATGCGTGGCGGCCAGAAAGCATTGCGCATACTTGGCGGCCAGAGCGCATTGCGCATTCGTGGTGGCCATGACAGAGAGACCTCATATGGGGTGATTGGCGGGAGCCTATAGACCAAGTCAGAGGCGGGCCAACCAGGCTATATAAGCACTGCCATTACCCGGGTTGTTGTTCTTTCTCATGAGTGGGGGCCAGAGCGCATTGCGCATGCGTGGCGGCCAGAGCGCATTGCGCATGCGTGGCGGCCAGAGCTCATTGCCCATGCGTGGCGGCCAGAGCGCATTGCGCAGACGTGGTGGCCATGACAGAGAGACCTCATATGGGGTGATTGGCGGGAGCCAATAGATGAGCGCGACCTCATAGGGGTGATTGGCGAGAGCCAATAGATGTGCGTCACCTCATATGGGGTGATTGGCGAAAGCCAATAGACCACGTCAGAGCGGGGCAACAAGTCTATATAAGGACTGCCATTACCCGGGTTGTTGTTCTCTCTCATGCGGGACGGCCAGAGCGCATTGCGCATGCGTGGCTGCCAGAGCGCACTGCGCATGCGTGGCGGCCAGAACGCACTGCGCATGCGTGGCGGCCAGAGCGCACTGCGCATGCGTGGCGGCCAGAGCGCACAGCGCATGCGTGGTGGCCAGAGCGCACTGCGCATGCGTGGCGGCCAGAGCGCACTGCGCATGCGTGGGGGCCAGAGCGTACTGCACATGCCTGGGGGCCAGAGCGCACTGTGCATGCGTGGCGGCCAGAGCGCACAGCGCATGCGTGGCGGCCAGAGCGCACTGCGCATGCGTGGCGGCCAGAGAGCACTGCGAATTCGTGGCGACCAGAGCGCACTGCGCATGCGTCGGGGCCAGAGCGCATTGCGCATGCATGGCGGCCAGAGCGCACTGCGCATGCGTGGAGCCCAGAGCGCACTGCGCATGCATTTCGGCCAGAGCGCACTGCACATGCGTTGTGGCCAGAGCGCATTTCGCATGCGTGGCGGCCAGAGAGCATTGCGCATGCGTGGTGTCCAGAGCGCATTGCCCATGCTTCGCGGCCAGAGCGCATTGCACATACGTGTTGGACATGACAGAGAGACCTCATATGGGGTGATTGGCGAGAGCCAATAGACCACGTCAGAGGCGGGGAAACCAGGCTATATAAGGATTGCCATTACGCGGGTTGTTGTTCTTTCTCATGCGTGGCGGCCAGAGCGCATTGCACATGCATGGCGGCCAGAGAGCATTGCACATACGTGGTGGACATGACAGAGAGACCTCATATGGGGTGATTGGCGAGAGCCAATAGACCACGTCAGAGGCGGGGAAACCAGGCTATATAAGGACTGCCATTACGCGGGTTGTTGTTCTTTCTCATGCGTGGCGGCCAGAGCGCATTGCACATGCATGGGGGCCAGAGAGCATTGCGCATGCGTGGCGGCCAGAGCGCATTGCGCATACGTGGTGGCCATGACAGAGAGACCTCATAAGGGGTGATTGGCGGGAGCCAATAGATGAGCGCAACCTCATAGGTGTGATTGACGAGAGCCAATAGATGAGCGCCACCTCATGTGGGGTGATTGGCGAGAGCCAATAGACCACGTCAGAGGCGGGGCAACCAGGCTATATAAGGACTGCCATTACCCGGGTTGTTGTTCTTTCTCATGCGTGGCGGCCAGAGCGCATTGCGCATGCGTGGCGGCCAGTGCGCATTGCGCATGCGTGGCAGCCAGAGCGCACTGCGCATGCGTTGCAGACAGAGCGCACTGCGCATGCGTGGCGGCCAGAGCGCACTGCACATGCGTGGCGGTCAGAGCGCACTGCGCTTGTGTGGCGGCCAGAGCGCACTGCGCATGCGTGGGTGCCAGAGCGCACTGCGCATGCGTGGCGGACAGAGCGCACTGTGCATGCGTGGCGGCCAGAGCGCACAGCGCATGCGTGGCAGCCAGAGCGCACTGCACATGCGTGGCGTCCAAAGAGCACTGCGCATGCGTGGCGGCCAGAGCGCATTGCGCATGCATGGCGGCCAGAGCGCACTGCGCATGCGTGGCGACCATAGCGCACTGCGCATTCGTTGCGGCCAGAGCGCATTGCGCATGTGTGGCGGCCAGAGTCTATTGCGCATGCGTGGCGGCCAGAACGCACTGCGCATGCGTGGCGGCCAGAGCGCACTGCGCATGCGTGGCGGCCAGAGCGCACAGCGCATGCGTGGTGGCCAGAGCGCACTGCGCATGCGTGGCGGCCAGAGAGCACTGCTATTGCGTGGCGGCCAGAGCGCACTGCGCCTTCGTGGGGGCCAGAGCGCACTGTGCATGCGTGGCGGCCAGAGCGCACTGTGCATGCGTGGCGGCCAGAGCGCACAGCGCATGCGTGGCGGCGAGAGAGCACTGCAAATTCGTGGCGGCCAGAGCGCACTGCGCATGCGTCGGTGCCAGAGCGCATTGCGCATGCATGGCGGCCAGAGCGAACTGCGCATGCGTGGCGCCCATAGTGCACTGCGCATGCGTGGTGGCCAGAGCGCATTGCGCATGCGTGGCGGCCAGAGAGCATTGCGCATGCGTGGCGGCCAGAGCGCATTGCTCATGCTTCGCGGCCAGAGCGCATTGCGCATACGTGGTGGACATGACAGAGAGACCTCATATGGGGTGATTGGCGAGAGCCAATAGACCACGTCAGAGGCGGGGAAACCAGGCTATATAAGGAGTGCCATTACCCGGGTTTTTGTTCTTTCTCATGCCTGGCGGCCAGAGCGCATTGCGCATGCGTGGCGGCCAGAGTGCATTGCGCATACGTGGTGGCCATGACAGAGAGACCACATATGGGGTGATTGGCGGGAGCCAATACATGAGTGCGACCTCATAGGTGTGATTGGCGAGAGCCAATAGATGAGCTCCACCTCATATGGGGTGATTGGCTAGAGCCAATAGACCACGTCAGAGGCGGGGCAACCAGGCTATATACGGACTGCCATTACCCGGGTTGTTGTTCTTTCTCATGCGTGGCGGCCAGAGCGCATTGCGCATGCGTGGCTGCCGGTGCGTATTGCGCATGCGTGGCAGCCAGAGCGCACTGCGCATGCGTGGCGGCCAGAGCGCACTGCGCATGCGTGGCGGCCAGAGCGCACTGCGCTTGTGTGGCGGCCAGAGCGCACTGCGCATGCATGTGGGCCAGATCGCACTGCGCATGCGTGGCGGACAGAGCGCACTGTGCATGCGTGGCGGCCAGAGCGCACTGCGCATGCGTGGGTGCCAGAGCGCACTGCGCATGCGTGGTGGAGAGAGCGCACTGCGCATGCGTGGCGGGCAGAGTGCACAGTGCATGCGTGGCGGCCAGAGCGCACTGCGCAAGCGTGGCAGCCAGAGCGCATTGCGCATGCGTGGCTGCCAGAGCGCACTGCGCATGCTTGGTGTCCAGAGCACACTGCGCTTGCGTGGCGGCCAGAGCGCACTGCGCATGCGTGGCGGCCAGAGCGCACTGCGCATGCTTGGTGTCCAGAGCCCACTGCGCTTGCGTGGCGGCCAGAGCGCACAGCGAATGCGTGGGGGCCAGAGCGCACTGCGCATGCGTGGCGGCCAGAGCGCACTGCGCAATGTGGGGGCCTGACCGCACTGCGCATGCATGGTGGCCACAGCGCACTGCGCATGCGTGCCGGCCAGAGTGCACAGCGCATGCGTTGCGGCCAGAGCACACTGCGCATGCGTGGCGGCCAAAGAGCACTGCACATGCGTGGCGGCCAGAGCGCATTGCGCATGCGTTGTGGCCAGAGCGCATTGCGCATACGTGGTGGCCATGATAGAGAGACCTCATATGGGGTGATTGGCGGGAGCCAATAGATGAGCGCGAACTCATATGGGATGATTGGCGAGAGCCAATTGATGAGCGCCACCTCATATGGGGTGATTGGCGAGAGCCAATAGAGCACGTCAGAAGCGGGGCAACCAGGCTATATAAGAACTACCATTACCCGGATTGTTGTTCTTTCTCATGCGTGGTGGCCTGACCGCACTGCGCATGCATGGTGGCCACAGCGCACTGCGCATGCGTGCCGGCCAGAGCGCACTGCGCATGCGTGGCGCCCAGAGCACATTGCGCATGCGTGGAGGCCAGAGCTCATTGCGCATGCGTGGCGGCCAGAGCGCACTGCGCATGCGTGGCGGCCAGAGCGCACTGCGCATGCGTGGCGGCCAGCGCGCATTGCGCATGCGTGTGGGCCAGAGCGCATTGCGCATGCGTGGCGGCCAGAGCGCACTGCTCATGCGTGGCGGCCAGAGCGCACATCGCATGCGTGGCGGCCAAGGCGCACTGCGCATGCGTGGCGGCCAGAGCGCACATCGCATGCGTGGCGGCCAAGGCGCACTGCGCATGCGTAGCGACCAGAGCGCACTGCACATTCGTGGCGGCGAAGGCGCACTGCGCATGCGTGGCAGCCAGAGCGCACTGCGCATGCATCGTGGCCAAGGCGCACTGCGAATGCGTGTCGGCAAGAGTGCACTGCGCATTCGTGGCGGCCAGAGCGCACTGCGCATGCGTGGCTGCCAGAGCGCACTGCGCATGCGTGGCAGCCAGAGCGCATTGCGCATGCGTGGGGGCCAGAGCGCATTGCGCATACTTGGTAGCCATGACAGAGTGACCTCATATGGGGTGATTGGCGGGAGCCAATAGATGAGCGCGACCTCATGTGGGGTGATTGTCGAAAGCAATAGACTACGTCAGAGGCGGGGCAACCAGGCTATATAAGGACTGCCATTACCCGGTTTGTTGTTCTTTCTCATGCGCGGCGGCCAGAGCGCATTTCGCATGCGTGGCGGCCATGACAGAGTGACCTATATGGGGTGATTGGCGGGAGCCAATAGATGAGCACCACCTCATATGGGGTGATTGGTGAGAGCCAATAGATGAGCGCCACCTCATATGGGGACTGCCATTACCCAGGTTGTTTTTCTTTCTCATGCGTGGCGGCCAGAGCTCACTGCGCATACCTGGCAGCCAGAGCGCACATCGCATGCGTGGCAGCGTAGGCGCACTGCGCATGCCTGGCGACCAGAGCGCACTGCGCATTCGTGGCGGCCAAGGCGCACTGCGCATGCGTGGCGGCCAGAGTGCACTGGGCATGCATGTCGGCCAAGGCGCACTGCGCATGCGTTGCGGCCAGAGCGCATTGCGCATACTTGGTAGCCATGACAGAGTGACCTCATATGGGGTGATTGGCGGTAGCCAATATATGAGCGCCACCTCATGTGGGGTGATTGTCGAAAGCCAATAGACCATGTCAGAGGAGGGGCAACCAGGCTATATAAGGACTGCCATTACACGGGTTGTTGTTCTTTCTCATGCGTGGGGGCCAGAGCGCACTGCGCATGCGTTGCGGCCAGAGCGCATTGCGCATACTTGGTAGCCATGACAGAGTGACCTCATATGGGGTGATTGGCGGGAGCCAATATATGAGCGCCACCTCATGTGGGGTGATTGTCGAAAGCCAATAGACCACGTCAGAGGAGGGGCAACCAGGCTATATAAGGACTGCCATTACACGGGTTGTTGTTCTTTCTCATGCGTGGGGGCCAGAGCGCACTGTGCATTCGTGGTGGCCAGAGCGCATTGCGCATGCGTGGCGGCCATAGCGCACTGCGCATGCGTGGCGGCCAGAGAGCACTGCAAATTCGTGGCGGCCAGAGCGCACTGCGCATGCGTCGGTGCCAGAGCGCATTGCGCATGCATGGCGGCCAGAGCGAACTGCGCATGCGTGGCACCCATAGCGCACTGCGCATGCGTGTTGGCCAGAGCGCATTGCGCATGCGTGGCGGCCAGAGAGCATTGCGCATGCGTGGCGGCCAGAGCGCATTGCTCATGCTTCGCGGCCAGAGCGCATTGCGCATACGTGGTGGACATGACAGAGAGACCTCATATGGGGTGATTGGCGAGATCCAATAGACCACGTCAGAGGCGGGGAAACCAGGCTATATAAGGAGTGCCATTACCCGGGTTGTTGTTCTTTCTCATTCCTGGCGGCCAGAGCGCATTGCGCATGCATGGCGGCCAGAGAGCATTGCGCATGCGTGGCGGCCAGAGTTCATTGCGCATACGTGGTGGCCATGACAGAGAGACCTCATATGGGGTGATTGGCGGGAGCCAATACATGAGTGCGACCTCATAGGTGTGATTGGCGAGAGCCAATAGATGAGCTCCACCTCATATGCGGTGATTGGCTAGAGCCAATAGACCACGTCAGAGGCGGGGCAACCAGGCTATATACGGACTGCCATTACCCGGGTTGTTGTTCTTTCTCATGCGTGGCGGCCAGAGCGCATTGCGCATGCGTGGCTGCCGGTGCGTATTGCGCATGCGTGGCAGCCAGAGCGCACTGCGCATGCGTGGCGGCCAGAGCGCACTGCGCATGCGTGGCGGCCAGAGCGCACTGCGCTTGTGTGGCGGCCAGAGAGCACTGCGCATGCATGTGGGCCAGATCGCACTGCGAATGCGTGGCGGACAGAGCGCACTGTGCATGCGTGGCGGCCTGAGCGCACTGCGCATGCGTGGGGGCCAGAGCGCACTGTGCATGCGTGGTGGTGAGAGCGCACTGCGCATGCGTGGCGGCCAGACCGCACAGCGCATGCGTGGCGGCCAGAGCGCACTGCGCATGCGTGGCAGCCAGAGCGCATTGCGCATGCGTGGCTGCCAGAGCGCACTGCGCATGCTTGGTGTCCAGAGCGCACTTCGCTTGCGTGGCGGCCAGAGCGGACTGCGCATGCGTGGCGGCCAGAGCGCACTGCGCATGCTTGGTGTCCAGAGCGCACTGCGCTTGCGTTGCGGCCAGAGCGCACTGCGCATGCGTGAGGGCCAGAGCACACTGCGCATGCGTGGCGGCCAGAGCGCACAGCGCATGCGTGTCGGCCAGAGCACACTGCGCGTGCGTGTCGGCCAGAGCAGACAGTGCATGCGTGGCGGCCAGAGCGCACTGCGCATGCGTGGCGGCCAGAGAGCACTGCGCATACGTGGCGGCCAGAGCCACTGCGCATGCTTGGCGGCCAGAGCGCACAGCACATGCGTGGCGGCCAGAGAGCATTGCGCATGCGTGGTGGTCAGAGTGCATTGCGCATACGTGGTGGCCATGACACAGAGATCTCATATGGGGTGATTGGCGGGAGCCAATACATGAGCGCGACCTCATAGTTGTGATTGGCGAGAGCCAATAGATGAGCGCCACCTCATATGGGGTGATTGGCGAGAGCCAATAGACCACGTCAGAGGCGGGGCAACCAGGCTATATAAGGACTACCATTACCTGGGTTGTTGTTCTCTCTCATGCGTGGCGGCCAGAGCGCACTTCGCATGCCTAGCGGCCAGAGCGCACTGCGCATGCGTGGCGGCCAGAGCGCACCGCGCATGCCTGGGGGCCAGAGCGCACTGCGCATTAATGTCGGCCAGAGAGCACTGCGCATGCGTGACAGCCAGAGCGCACTGCGCATGCGTGGCCGCCACAGCGCACTGCGCATGCGTGTTGGCCAAGGCTCACTGCGCATGCGTGGTGACCAGAGCGCCCTGCGCATTCGTGGTGGCCAAGGCGCACCGCGCATGCGTGGTGGCCAAGGCGCACTGCGCATGCGTGGCGACCAGAGCGCACAGCGAATGCGTGTTTGCCAAGGCGCACTGCGCATGCGTGGCGACCAGAGCGCACTGCGCATTCGTGGTGGCCAAGGCGCACTGAACATTCGTGGCGGCCAGAGCGCACTGCACTTGCGTGGTGGCCAAGGCGCACTGAGCATGCGTGGCAGCCAGAGCGCACTGCGCATGCGTGTCGGCCAGAGTAGACAGCGCATGCGTGGCGGCCAGAGCGCACTGCGCATGCGTGGCGGCAAGAGCGCATTGCGCATGCGTGGGGGCCAGAGCGCACTGCGCATTCGTGGCGGCCAGAGCGCATTGCGCATGCGTGGGGGCCAGAGCGCACTGCGCTTTCGTGGCGGCCAGAACGCATTGCGCATGCGTGGGGGCGAGAGCGCACTGCGCATTCGTGGCGGCCAAGGCGCACTGCACATGCGTGGCGGCCAGAGCGCACTGCGCATGCGTGGGGGCCAGAGCGCACTGCGCATGCGTGGGGGCCAGAGCGCATTGCGCATTCTTGGTAGCCATGACAGAGTGACCTCAAATGGGGTGATTGGCGGGAGCCAATAGATGAGCGCGACCTCATGTGGGGTGAATGTCGAAAGCCAATAGACCACGTCAGAGGCGGGGCAACCAGGCTATATAAGGACTGACATTACCCGGGTTGTTGTTCTTTCTCATGCGTGGCGGCCAGAGCACATTTCGCATGCGTGGCGGCCATGACAGATTGACCTATATGGGGTGATTGGCGGGAGCCAATAGATGAGCACCACCTCATATGTGGTGATTGGTGAGAGCCAATAGATGAGCGCCACCTCATATGGGCACTGCCATTACCCGGGTTGTTGTTCTTTCTCATGCGTGGCGGCCAGAGCGCACTGCGCATGCCTAGCCGCCAGATCGCACGGCGCAAGCGTGGCGGCCAGAGCGCACTGCGCATGCGTGGGGGCCAGAGCGCACTGCGCATTCGTGGCGGCCAGAGCGCATTGCGCATGCGTGGGGGCCAGAGCGCACTGCGTATTCGTGGCGGCCAGAGCGCATTGCGCATGCGTGGAGGCCAGAGCGCACTGCGCATGCGTGGCCGCTAGAGCGCACTGCGCATGCGTCGTGGCCAAGGCGCACTGCGCATGCGTGGTGACCAGAGCGCACTGCGCATTCGTGGCGGCCAAGGCGCACTGCGCATGCGTGGCGGCCAGCGCGCACTGAGCATGCGTGGCGGCCAGAGCGCACTGCGCATGTGTGTCGGCCAGAGTAGACAGCGCATGCGTGGCGGCCAGAGCGCACTGCGCATGCGTGGCGGCCAGAGCGCACTGCGCATGCGTGTTGGCCAAGGCGCACCGCGCATGCGTGGCGGCCAGAGCGCACTGCGCATGAGTGTTGGCCAAGGTGCACTGCGCAAGCGTGGCGACCAGAGCGACTGCGCATTCGTGGCGGCCAAGGTGCACTGAGCATGCGTGGCGGCCAGTGCGCACTGCGTATGCGTGTTGGCCAAGGCGCACTACGCATGCGAGGCGACCAGAGCGCACTGCGCATTCGTGGCGGCCAAGGCGCAATGCGCATGCGTGGCGACCAGAACGCACTGCGCATGCGTGGCGGCCAGAGTGCACTGCGCATGCGTGGCGGCCAGAGCAGACAGCGCATGCGTGGCGGCCAGAGCCCACTGCGCATGCGTGGCGGCCAGAGAGCACTGCGCATGCTTGGCGGCCAGAGCTCACTGCGCATGCGTGGCGGCCAGAGCGCACTGCGCATGCATGGTGGCCAGTGCGCATTGCTCATGCGATCGGGCCAAAGCGCACTGCGCATGCGTGGGGGCCAGAGCGCACTGCGCATTCATGTCGGCCAGAGCATACTGCGCATGCGTGACGGCCAGAGCGCACTGCGCATTCGTGGCCGCCAAAGCGCAATGCGCATGCGTGTTGGCCAAGGCGCACTGCGCATGCGTGGAGACCAGAGCGCACTGCGCTTTCGTTGCGGCCAAGGCGCACTGCGCATTCGTGTCGGCAAGAGCGCACTGCGCATTCGTGGCGGCCAGAGCGCACTGCGCATGCGTGGCTGCCAGAGCGCACTGCGCATTCGTGGCGGCCAGAGCGCATTGCGCATGCGTGGGGGCCAGAGCGCATTGCGCATGCGTGGCGGCCAGAGCGCATTGCGCATAGTTGGTAGCCATGACAGAGTGACCTCATATGGGGTGATTTGCTAGAGCCAATAGATGAGCGCGACCTCATGTGGGGTGATTGTCGAAAGCAATAGACTACGTCAGAGGCGGGGCAACCACGCTATATAAGGACTGCCATTACCCGGGTTGTTGTTCTTTCTCATGCGTGGCGGCCAGAGCGCATTTCGCATGCGTGGCGGCCATGACAGAGTGACCTATATGGGGTGATTGGCGGGAGCCAATAGATGAGCACCACCTCATATGGGGTGATTGGTGAGAGCCAATAGATGAGCACCACCTCTTATGGGGACTGCCATTACCCGGGTTGTTGTTCTTTCTCATGCGTGGCGGCCAGAGCTCACTGCGCATACCTGGTGGCCAGAGCGCACATTGTATGCGTGGCACCCAAGGCGCACTGCGCATGCCTGGCGACCAGAGCGCACTGCGCATTCGTGGCGGCCAAGGCGCACTGCGCATGCGTGGCGGCCAGAGCGCACTGCGCATGCGTGGCGGCCAGAGCGCACTGTGCATGCATGGCGGCCAGAGCGCATTGCTCATGCGTTCGGGCCAGAGCTCACGGCACATGCGTGGGAGCCAGAGTGCACTGCGCATTCATGTTGGCAGAGCGCACGGTGCATTCGTGGCTGCCAGAGCGCACTCCGCTTGCGTGGCGGCCAGAGCGCACTGCGCATGCTTGGTGGCCAGAGCAGACAGCGCTTGCGTGGCGGCCAGAGCACACTGCACATGCTTGGCGGCCAGAGAGCACTGCGCATGCGTGGCGGCCAGAGCGCACTGCGCATGCGTGGCGGCCAAGCGCACTGTGCATGCATGGCGGCCAGAGCGCATTGCTCATGCGTTCGGGCCAGAGCGCACGGCACATGCGTGGGAGCCAGAGTGCACTGCGCATTCATGTTGGCAGAGCGCACGGTGCATTCGTGGCTGCCAGAGCGCACTGCGCTTGCGTGGCGGCCAGAGCGCACTGCGCATGCGTGGGGGTAAGAGCGCACTGCGCATGCGTCGCGGCCAGAGCGCACTGCGCATGCGTGGCGGCCAGAGCGCACAGCGCATGCGTGGCGGCCAGAGCGCACTGTGCATGCGTGGCGGCCAGAGAGCACTGCGAATGCGTGGCGGCCAGAGCGCATTGCGCATTCGTGACGGCCAGAGCGCATTGCGCATACGTGGTGGCCATGATAGAGAGACCTCATATGGGGTGATTGGCGGGAGCCAATAGATGAGCACGATCTCATATGGGGTGATTGGCGAGAGCCAATTGATGAGCGCCACCTCATATGGGGTGATTGGCGAGCGCCAATAGAGCACGTCAGAAGCGGGGCAACCAGGCTATATAAGAACTACCATTACCCGGGTTGATGTTCTTTCTCATGCATTGTGGCCAGAGCGCATTGCGCATGTGTGGTGGCCAGAGCGCACTGCACATGCATGGCGGCCAGAGCGCATTGCGGATGTGTGGCGGCCAGAGCGCACTGTGCATGCGTGGCGCCCAGAGCACATTGCGCATGCGTGGCGGCCAGAGCTCATTGCGCATGCGTGGCGGCCAGAGCGCACTGCACATGCATGTCGGCCAGAGCGTACTGCGCATGCGTGACGGCCAGAGCGCACTGCGCATTCGTGGCAGCCAAAAGGCAATGCGCATGCGTGTTGGCCAAGGCGCTCTGCGCATGCGTGGAGACCAGAGCGCACTGCGCATTTGTGGCGGCCAAGGCGCACTGCACATGCGTGGTGGCCATGGCGCACAGCGCATGCGTGTTGACCAGAGCGCACTGCGCATGCGTGTTGGCCAAGGCGCACTGCGCATGCGTGGCGACCAGAGCGCACTGCGCATTCGTGGTGGCCAAGGCGCACTGCGCATGCGTGGCGGCCAGAGCGCACTGTGCATGCGTGTTGGAAAAGGCGCACTGCGCATGCGTGGCGGCCAGAGCGCACTGCGCATGCGTGTTGGCCAAGGCGCACTGCGCATGCGTGGCGACCAGAGCGCACTGCGCATTCGTGGCGGCGAAGGCGCACTGCGCATGCGTGGCTGCCAGAGCGCACTGCGCATGCATCGTGCCCAAGGCGCACTGCGCATGCGTGTCGGCAAGAGCGCACTGCGCATTCGTGTCGGCCAGAGCGCACTGCGCATGCGTGGCTGCCAGAGCGCACTGCGCATTCGTGGCGGCCAGAGCGCATTGCGCATGCGTGGGGGCCAGAGTGCATTGCGCATACGTGGCGGCCATAGCGCATTGCGCATACTTGGTAGCCATGACAGAGTGACCTCATATGGGGTGATTTGCTGGAGCCAATAGATGAGCGCGACCTCATGTGGGGTGATTGTCGAAAGCAATAGACTACGTCAGAGGCGGGGCAACCAGGCTATATAAGGACTTCCATTACCCTGGTTGTTGTTCTTTCTCATGCGTGGCGGCCAGAGCGCATTTCGCATGCGTGGCGGCCATGACAGAGTGACCTATATGGGGTGATTGGCGGGAGCCAATAGATGAGCACCACCTCATATGGGGTGATTGGTGAGAGCCAATAGATGAGCACCACCTCATATGGGGACTGCCATTACCCGGGTTGTTGTTCTTTCTCATGCGTGGCGGCCAGATCTCACTGCGCATACCTGGCGGCCAGAGCGCACATCGCATGCGTGGCAGCCAAGGCGCACTGCGCATGCCTGGCGACCAGAGCGCACTGCGCATTCGTGGCGGCCAAGGCGCACTGCGCATGCGTGGCGGCCAGAGTGCACTGCGCATGCATGGCGGCCAACGCGCACTGCGCATGCGTGGCGGCCAGAGCGCACTGCGCATTCGTGGTGGCCAGAGCGCATTGCGCATGCGTGGGGGCCAGAGCGCACTGCGCATTTGTGGTGGCCAGAGCGCAATGCGCATGCGTGGGGGCCAGAGCGCATTGCGCCTGCGTGGCGGCCAGAGCGCATTGCGCATACTTGGTAGCCATGAGAGAGTGACCTCATATGGGGTGATTGGCGGCAGCCAATATATGAGCGCCACCTCATGTGGGGTGATTGTCGAAAGCCAATAGACCACGTCAGAGGCGGGGCAACCAGGCTATATAAGGACTGCCATTACCCGGGTTGTTGTTCTTTCTCATGCGTGGCGGCCAGATCTCACTGCGCATACCTGGCGGCCAGAGCGCACATCGCATGCGTGGCAGCCAAGGCGCACTGCGCATGCCTGGCGACCAGAGCGCACTGCGCATTCGTGGCGGCCAAGGCGCACTGCGCATGCGTGGCGGCCAGAGTGCACTGCGCATGCATGGCGGCCAAGGCGCACTGCGCATACGTGGCGGCCAGAGCGCACTGCGCATTCGTGGTGGCCAGAGCGCATTGCGCATGCGTGGGGGCCAGAGCGCACTGCGCATTTGTGGTGGCCAGAGCGCAATGCGCATGCGTGGGGGCCAGAGAGCATTGCGCCTGCGTGGCGGCCAGAGCGCATTGCGCATACTTGGTAGCCATGAGAGAGTGACCTCATATGGGGTGATTGGCGGCAGCCAATATATGAGCGCCACCTCATGTGGGGTGATTGTCGAAAGCCAATAGACCACGTCAGAGGCGGGGCAACCAGGCTATATAAGGACTGCCATTACACGGGTTGTTGTTCTTTCTCATGCGTGGGGGCCAGAGTGCACTGCGCATTCGTGGCGGCCAGAGCGCATTGCGCATTCGTGGTGGCCAGAGCGGATTGCGCATGCTTGGGGGCCAGAGCGCACTGCGTATTCGTCGTGGCCAGAGCGCATTGCGCATGCGTGGGGTCCAGAGCGCATTGCGCATGCGGGGACCAGAGCGCACTGCGCATGCGTGGCGGCCAGAGCGCATTGCGCATGCATTGGGGCCAGAGCGCACTGCGCATTCGTGGCGGCCAGAGCGCATTGCGCATGCGTGGGGGCCAGAGCGCACTGCGCTTTCGTCGCGGCTAGAACGCATTGCGCAAGCGTGGGGGCCAGAGCGCACTGCGCATTCGTGGCGGCCAAGGCGCACTGCACATGCGTGGCGGCCAGAGCGCACTGCGCATGCGTGGGGGCCAGAGCGCACTGCGCATGCGTGGGGGCCAGAGCGCATTGCGCATACTTGGTAGCCATGACAGAGTGACCTCATATGGGGTGATTGGCGGGAGCCAATAGATGAGCCCAACCTCATGTGGGGTGAATGACGAAAGCCAATAGACCACGTCAGAGGCGGGGCAACCAGGCTATATAAGGACTGCCATTACCCGGGTTGTTGTTCTTTCTCATGCGTGGCGGCCAGAGCACATTTCGCATGCGTGGCGGCCATGACAGATTGACCTATATGGGGTGATTGGCGGGAGCCAATAGATGAGCACCACCTCATATGGGGTGATTGGTGAGAGCCAATAGATTAGCGCCACCTCATATGGGGACTGCCATTACCCGGGTTGTTGTTCTTTCTCATGCGTGGCGGCAAGAGCGCACTGCGCATGCCTAGCGGCCAGAGCGCACGGCGCAAGCGTGGCGGCCAGAGCGCACTGCGCATGCGTGGGGGATAGAGCGCACTGCGCATTCATGTCGGCCAGAGCGCACTGCGCATGCGTGACGGCCAGAGCGCACTGCGCATGCTTGGCCGCCAGAGCGCACTGCGCATGCGTGTTGGCCAAGGAGCACTGCGCATGCGTGGCGACCAGAGCGCACTGCGCATTCGTGGGGGCCAAGGCGCACTGCGCATGCGTGTCGGCCAGAGTAGACAGCGCATGCGTGGCGGCCAGAGCGCACTGCGCATGCGTGGCGGCCAGAGCGCACTGCGCATGAATGTTGGCCAAGCCGCACCGCGCATGTGTGGCGGCCAGAGCGCACTGCGCATGATTGTTGGCCAAGGTGCACTGCGCATGCGAGGCGACCAGAGCGCACTGCGCTTGCCTGGCGGCCAGAGCGCATTGTGCATGCGTGGCGACAGAGCGCACTGCGCATGCGAGGTTGCCAGAGCGGATTGCGCATGCGTGGGGGCCAGAGCGCACTGCGCATTCGTGGCGGCCAGAGCGCATTGCGCATGCGTGGGGGCCAGAGCGCACTGCGTATTCGTGGCGGCCAGAGCGCATTGCGCATGCGTGGGGGCCAGAGCGCACTGCGAATTCGTGGCGGCCAAGGCGCACTGCGCATGCGTGGCGGCCATAGCGCACTGCGCATGCGTGGGGGCCATAGCGCACTGCGCTTTTGTGGCGGCCAGAGCGCACTGCGCATTCATGTCGGCCACAGCGCACTGCGCATGAGTGTTGGCCAAGGCGCACTGCGCATGCGTGGCGACCAGAGCGCACTGCGTATTCGTGGCGGCCAAGGCGCACAGAGCATGCGTGGCGGCCAGAGCGCACTGCGCATGCGTGGGGGCCAGAGCGCACTGCGCATGCGTGGCGGCCAGAGCTCATTGCGCATGCGAGCGGCCAGAGTGCAGTGCGCATGCGTGGCGGCCAGAGCGCACTGCGCATGCGTGGCGGCCAGAACGCACTGCGCATGCGTGGAGGCCAGAGCGCATTGCGCATGCGTGGCCGCCAGAGCGCACTGCGCATGCGTGTTGGCCAAGGCGCACTGCGCATGCGTGGCGACCAGAGCGCACTGCGCATATGTGGCGGCCAAGGCGCACTGCGCATGCGTGGAGGCCAGAGGGCACTGTGCTTGCGTGGAGGCCAGAGCGCATTGCGTATGCGTGGCCGCCAGAGCGCACTGCGCATTCTTGGGGGCCAGAGCGCACTTCGCATCGTGGGGGCCAGAGCGCACTGCGCATGCGTGGCGGCCAGAGCTCATTGCGCATGCGGGCGGCCAGAGCGCACTGCGCATGCGTGGCGGCCAGAGCGCACTGCGCATGCGTGGCGGCCAGAACGCACTGCGCATGCGTGGAGGCCAGAGCGCATGCGCATGCGTGGCCGCCAGAGCGCACTGCGCAGGCGTGTTGGCCAAGGCGCACTACACATGCGTGGCGACCAGAGCGCACTGCGCATTCGTGGCGGCTAAGGCGCACAGCGCATGCGTGGCGGCCAGAGCGCACTGCGCATGCTTGGGGGCCAGAGCGCACTGCGCATGCGTGGAGGCCAGAGCAGACAGCTCATGCGTGGCGGCCAGAGCGCACTGCGCATGCGTGGCGACCAGAGAGCACTGCGCATGCGTGTTGGCCAAGGCGCACTGCGCATGCGTGGAGACCAGAGCGCACTGCGCATTCGTGGCGGCCAAGGCGCACTGCGCATGCGTGGTGGCCAAGGCGCACTGCGCATGCGTGGCGACCAGAGCGCACTGCGCATGCGTGGAGGCCAGAGCGCACTGCGCATTCGTGGCGGCCAAGGCGCACTGCGCATGCGTGGTGGCCAAGGCGCACTGCGCATGCGTGGCGACCAGAGCGCACTGCGCATGCGTGGCGACCAGTGCGCACTGCGCATGCGTGTTGGCCAAGGCGCACTACGCATGCGAGGCGACCAGAGCGCACTGCGCATGCGTGGCGGACAGAGCACACTGCGCATGTGTGGCGGCCAGAGCAGACAGCGCATGCGTGGCGGCCAGAGCGCACTGCGCATGCGTGGCGGCCAGAGAGCACTGCGCATGCGTGGCGGCCAGAGTTCACTGTGCATTCGTGGCGGCCAGAGCGCACTGCGAATGCATGGCGGCCAGAGCGCATTGCTCATGCGATCGGGCCAAAGCGCACTGCGCATGCGTGGGGGCCAGAGCGCACTGCGCATTCATGTCGGCCAGAGCGTACTGCACATGCGTGACGGCCAGAGCGCACTGCGCATTCGTGGCCGCCAGTGCGCACTGCGCATGCGTGTTGGCCAAGGCGCACTGCGCATGCGTGGGGGCCAGAGCGCACGGCGCATTCATGTCGGCCAGAGTGCATTGCGCATGCGTGGAGGCCAAAGCGCATTGCGCATGCGTGGCGGCCACAGCGCATTGCGCATACTTGGTAGCCATGAGAGAGTGACCTCATATGGGGTGATTGGCGGGAGCCATTAGATGAGCGCGACCTCATGTGGGGTGATTGGCGAGAGCTATAGACCACGTCAGAGGCGGGGCAACCAGGCTATATAAGGACTGCCATTACCCGGGTTGTTGTTCTTTCTAATGCGTGGCGGCCAGAGCGCACTGCGCATGCGTGGCGCCCAGAGCGCACTGCGCATGTGTGGCTTCCAGTGCGCATTGCGCATGCTTCGCGGCCAGAGCGCATTGCGCATATGTGGTGGACATGACAGAGAGACCTCATATGGGGTGATTGGCGAGAGCCAATAGACCACGTCAGAGGCGGGGCAACCAGGCTATATAAGGACTGCCATTACCCGGGTTGTTGTTCTTTCTCATGCGTGGCAGCCAGAGTGCATTGCGCATGCGTGGCGGCCAGTGCGCATTGCGCATACGTGGTGGCCATGACAGAGAGACCACATATGGGGTGATGGGCGGGAGCCAATAGATGAGCACGACCTCATACGTGTCAATGGCGAGAGCCAAAAGATGAGCGCCACCTCATATGGGGTGATTGGCGAGAGCCAATAGACCACGTCAGAGGCGGGCCAACCAGTTATATAAGGAATGCCATTACCCGTGTTGTTGTTCTTTCTCATGGGTGGCGGCCAGAGTGCATTGCGCATGCGTGGCGGCCAGAGCGCATTGCGCATGCATGGCTGCCAGAGCGCACTGCGCATGCGTGGGGGCCAGAGCGAACTGCGCATGCGTGGCGGCCAGAGCGCAAAGCGCATGCGTGGAGGCCAAAGCGCACTGCGCATGCGTGGCGGCCAGAGCTCATTGCGCATGCGGGCGGCCAGAGCGCACTGCGCATGCGTGGCGGCCAAGGCGCACTGCGCATGCGTGGAGGCCAGAGGGCACTGTGCATGCGTGCTGGCCAGAGCACACTGCGCTTGCCTGGCGGCCAGAGCGCATTGTGCATGCGTGGCGACCAGAGCGCACTGCGCATGCGAGGTTGCCAGAGTGCATTGCGCATGCGTGGGGGCCAGAGCGCACTGCGCATTCGTGGCGGCCAGAGCGCACTACACATGCGTTTCGGCCAGATCAGACAGCGAATGCTTGGCGGCCAGAGCGCACTGCGCATGCGTGGCGGCCAGACAGCACTGCGCATGCGTGTTGGCCAAGGCGCACTGCGCATGCGTGGCGACCGGAGCGCACTGCGCATTCGTGGCGGCCAGGCGCACAGAGCATGCGTGGCGGCCAGAGCGCACTGCGCATGCGTGGGGGCCAGAGCGCACTGCGCATGCGTGGCGGCCAGAGCTCATTGCGCATGCGGGCGGCCAGAGTGCACTGCGCATGCGTGGCGGCCAGAGCGCACTGCGCATGCGTGGCGGCCAGAACGCACTGCGCATGCGTGGAGGCCAGAGTGCATTGCGCATGCGTGGCCGCCAGAGCGCACAGCGCATGCGTGTTGGCCAAGGCGCACTGTGCATGCGTGGCGACCAGAGCAGACAGCGCATGCGTGGCGGCCAGAGCGCACTGCGCATGCGTGGCGACCAGAGAGCACTGAGCATGCGTGTTGGCCAAGGCGCACTGCGCATGCGTGGAGACCAGAGCTCACTGCGCATTCGTGGCGGCCAGAGCGCATTGCGCATGCGTGGCCGCCAGAGCGCACTGCGCATGCGTGTTGGCCAAGGCGCACTGCGCATGCGTGGCGACCAGAGCGCACAGCGCATTCGTGGCGGCCAAGGCGCACTGCGCATGCGTGGAGGCCATAGGGCACTGCGCTTGCGTGGCGGCCAGAGCGCATTGCGCATGCGTGGCGGCCAAGGCGCACAGCGCATGCGTTGTGGTCAGAGCGCACTTCGCATGCGTGGGGGCCAGAGCGCACTGCGCATGCGTGGCGGCCAGAGCTCATTGCGCATGCGGGCGGCCAGAGCGCACTGCGCATGCGTGGCGGCCAGAGCGCACTGCGCATGCGTGGCGGCCAGAACACACTGCGCATGCGTGGAGGCCAGAGCGCATTGCGCTTGCGTGGCCGCCAGAGCGCACTGCGCAGGCGTGTTGGCCAAGGCGCACTGCGCATGCGTGGCGACCAGAGCGCACTGCGCATTCGTGGCGGCCAAGGCGCACAGCGCATGCTTGGCGGCTAGAGCGCACTGCGCATGCGTGTGGGCCAGAGCGCACTGCGCATGCGTGTCGGCCAGAGCAGACAGCGCATGCGTGGCGGCCAGAGCGCACTGCGCATGCGTGTCGACCAGAGAGCACTGCGGATGCGTGTTGGCCAAGGCGCACTGCGCATGCGTGGAGACCAGAGCGCACTGCGCATGCGTGGTGACCAGAGTGCACTGCGCATGCGTGGAGGCCAGAGCGCATTGCGCATGCGTGGCCGCCAGAGCGCACTGCGCATGCGTGTTGGGCAAGGCGCACTGCGCATGCGTGGCGACCAGCGCGCACAGCGCATTCGTGGCGGCCAAGGCGCACTGCGCATGCGTGGAGGCCAGAGGGCACTGCGCTTGCGTGGCGGCCAGAGCGCATTGCGCATGCGTGGCGGCCAAGGCGCACAGCGCATGCGTGTTGGCCAAGGCGCACTGCGCATGCGTGGCGACAAGAGCGCACTGCGCAGGCGTGTTGGCCAAGGCGCACTACACATGCGTGGCGACCAGAGCGCATTGCGCATGCGGGAGGCCAGAGCGCACTACGCATGCGTGGCGGCCAAGGCGCACTGCGCATGCGTGGAAGCCAGAGGGCACTGCGCTTGCGTGGCGGCCAGAGCGCATTGCGCATGCGTGGCGGCCAGGGCGCACAGCGCATGCGTGGCCGCCAGAGCGCACTGCGCATGCGTGTTGGCCAAGGCGCACTGCGCATGCGTGGCGACCAGAGCGCACTGCGCATATGTGGCGGCCAAGGCGCACTGCGCATGCGTGGAGGCCAGAGGGCACTGCGCTTGCGTGGCGGCCAGAGCGCATTGCGCATGCGTGGCGGCCAGGGCGCACAGCACATGCGTGGCGGCCAGAGCGCACTTCGCATCGTGGGGGCCAGAGCGCACTGCGCATGCGTGGCGGCCAGAGCTCATTGCGCATGCGGGCGGCCAGAGCGCACTGCGCATGCGTGTCGGCCAGAGCGCACTGCGCATGCGTGGCGGCCAGAACGCACTGCGCATGCGTGGAGGCCAGAGCGCATTGCGCATGCGTGGCCGCCAGAGCGCACTGCGCAGGCGTGTTGGCCAAGGCGCACTAACATGCGTGGCGACCAGAGCGCACTGCGCATTCGTGGCGGCCAAGGCGCACTGCGGATGCGTGGTGGCCACAGCGCACTGCGCATGCTTGGCGGCCAGAGCGCACAGCGCATGCGTCGCGGCCAGAGCACACTGCGCATGAGTGGCGGCCAGAGCGCATTGCGAATACGTGGTGGCCATGATAGAGAGACCTCATATGGGGTGAATGGCGGGAGCCAATAGATGAGCGCGAACTCATATGGGGTGATTGGCGAGAGCCAATTGATGAGCGCCACCTCATATGGGATGATTGACGAGAGCCAATAGAGCACGTCAGAAGCGGGGCAAACAGGCTATATAAGAACTACCATTACCCGGGTTGTTGTTCTTCCTCATGCATTGTGGCCAGAGCACATTGCGCATGAGTGACGGCCAGAGCGCATTGCGAATGCGTGGCGGCCAGAGCGCACTGCGCATGTGTGGCGCCCAGAGCACATTGCGCATGCGTGGAGGCCAGAGCTCATTGCGTATGCGTGGCAGCCAGAGCGGACTGCGCATGCGTGGCCGCCAGAGCGCACTGAGCATGCATGGCGGCCAGAGAGCACTGCGCATGCGTCGGGGCCAGAGCGCATTGCGCATGCGTGGTGACCAGAGCGCATTGCGCATGCATGGCGGCCAGAGCGCAGTGTGCATGCGTGGCGGCCAGAGCGCATTTCGCATGCGTGGCCGCCAGAGCGCATTGCGCATGCGTGGCTGCCAGAGCGCATTGCGCATGCGTGGCGGCCAGAGCGCACTGCGCATGCAGGCGGCCAGAGCGCACTGCGCATGCAGGCGGACAGAGCGCATTGCACATGGGTGGGGGCCAGAGCGCATTGCGCATGCGTGGCGTCCTGAGCGCATTGCGCATATGTGGCGGCCAGAGCTCATTGCGCATGCGTGGCGGACAGAGCGCACTGCGCATGCTTGGTGGCCAGAGCGCACTGCGCATGCGTGGCGGCTAGAGCGCACTGCGCATGCGTTGGGGCCAGAGCGCATTGCGATTGCGTGGCGGCCAGAGCGCCCTGCTCATGCGTGGCGACCAGAGCGCACTGCGCATGCTTGGAGGCCAGAGTGCACTGCGCATGCGTGTCGGCCAGAGCGCATTGCGCATGTGTGGCGGCCAGAGCTCATTCCGCATGCGTGGCGGCCAGAGCGCACTGCGAATGCTTGGCGGCCAGAGCGCACTGCGCATGCGTGGCAGCCAGAGCGCACTGCGCATGCGTTGGGGCCAGAGCGCATTGCATTTGCGTGGCGGCCAGAGCGCACTGCTCATGCGTGGCGACCAGAGCGCACTGCGCATGCTTGGAGGCCAGAGTGCACTGCGCATGCCTGGCGGCCAGAGCGCATTGCTCATGCGTGGCGGCCAGAGCGCATTGCGCATGCGTGGCGGCCAGAAAGCATTGCGCATACTTGGCGGCCACAGCGCATTGCGCATTTGGTGGCCATGACAGAGAGACCTCATATGGGGTGATTGGCGGGAGCCTATAGACCAAGTCAGAGGCAGGCCAACCAGGCTATATAAGCACTGCCATTACCCGGGTTATTGTTCTTTCTCATGAGTGGGGGCCAGAGCGCATTGCGCATGCGTGGCGGCCAGAGCGCATTGCGCATGTGTGGCGGCCAGAGCTCATTGCACATGCGTGGCGGCCAGAGCGCATTGCGCAGACGTGGTGGCCATGACAGAGAGACCTCATATGGGGTGATTGGCGGGAGCCAATAGATGAGCGCGACCTCATAGGGGTGATTGGCGAGAGCCAATAGATGTGCGTCACCTCATATGGGGTGATTGGCGAAAGCCAATAGACCACGTCAGAGCGGGGCAACAAGTCTATATAAGGACTGCCATTACCCGGGTTGTTGTTCTCTCTCAAGCGTGGCGGCCAGAGCGCATTGCGCATGCGTGGCTGCCAGAGCGCACTGCGCATGCGTGGCGGCCAAAACGCACTGCGCATGCGTGGCGGCCAAAACGCACTGCGCATGCGTGGCGGCCAGAGCGCACTGCGCATGCGTGGCGGCCAGAGCGTACTGTGCATGCGTGGCGGCCAGAGCGCACAGCGCATGCGTGGTGGCCAGAGCGCAATGCGCATGCGTGTCGGCAAGAGAGCACTGCGAATTCGTGGCGGCCAGAGCGCACTGCGCATGCATCGGGGCCAGAGCGCATTGCGCATGCATGGCGGCCAGAGAGCACTGCGCATGCGTCGGGGCCAGAGTGCATTGCGCATGAGTGGCGTCCAGAGCGCATTGCGCATGGGTGGGGGCCAGAGCGCATTGCGCATGAGTGGCGTCCAGAGCGCACTGCGCATGCATGGCGGCCATAGCACATTGCGCATGTGTGGCGGCCAGAGCTCATTGCGCATGCGTTGGGGCCAGAGCGCATTGCGATTGCGTGGCGGCCAGAGCGCTCTGCGCATCCGTGGAGACCAGAGCGCACTGCGCATGCGTGGCGGCCAGAGCGCATTGCTCATGCGTGGCGGCCAGAGCGCATTGCGCATGCGTGGCGGCCAGAGCGCAATGCACATGCGTGGGGGACAGAGCGTATTGTGCATGCGTGGCGGCCAGAGCGCATTGTGCATACTTGGTAGCCATGACAGAGTGACCTCATATGGGGTGATTGGTGGGAGCCAAGAGATGAATGGCACCTCATGTGGGGTGATTGTCGAAAGCCACTAGACCAAGTCAGAGGCGGGGCAACCAGGCTATATTAGGACTGCCATTACCCGGGTTGTTGTTCTTTCTCATGCGTGGCGGCCAGAGCGCATTTCGCATGCGTGGGGGCCAGAGCGCACTGCGCATTCTTGGCGGCCAGAGCGCATTGCGCATTCATGGCGGCCAGAGCGCACTGCGCATGCGTGGTGGCCAGAGTGCACTGCGCATGCGTGGTGGTCAGAGTGCATTGCGCATTCGTGAGGGCCATAGCACACTGCGCATGCGTGGCCACCAGAGCCCACTGCGCATGCATGGCGGCCAGAGCGCACTGCGCATGCGTGGCGGCCAGAGCACACTGCGCATGCGTGGCGGCCAGAGCACACTGCGCATGCGTGGGGGCCAGAGCGCATTGCGCATGTGTGGCGGCCAGAGCGCACTGCGCATGCCTGGCGGCCAGCGCGCACTGCGCATGCGTGGCGGCCAAGGCGCACTGCGAATGTGTGGCGACCAGAGCGCAATGCGCATTCGTGGCGGCCAAGGCGCACTGAGCATGCGTGGCGGCCAGAGCGCACTGCGCATGCATGGCGGCCAAGTCGCACTGCGCATGCGTGGCGGCCAGAGCGCACTGCGCAAGCGTGGCGGCCAGAGCGCATTGCGCATGCGTGGCGGCTAGAGCGCATTGTGCATACTTGGTAGCCATGACAGAGTGACCTCATATGGGGTGATTGGCGGGAGCCAATAGATGAGAGCGACCTCATGTGGGGTGATTGTCAAAAGCCAATAGACCACGTCAGAGGCGAGGCAACCAGGCTATATAAGGACTGCCATTACCCGGGTTGTTGTTCTTTCTCATGCGTGGCGGCCAGAGCGCATTTCGCATGCGTGGCGGCCAGAGCGCACTGCGCATGCGTGGGGGCCAGAGCGCACTGCGCATGCATGGCGGCCAGAGCGCACTGTGTATGCGTGGCGGCCACAGCGCACTGCGTATACGTGGGGGCCAGAGCGCACTGCGCATGCGTGGCGGCCAGAGCGCACTGTGCATGCGTGGCGGCCAGACCGCACAGCGCATGCGTGGCGGCCTGAGCGCACTGCGCATGCGTGGCGGCCAGAGCGCACTGCGCATGCATGGCGGCCAGAGAGCACTGCGCATGCGTCGGGGCCAGAGCGCATTGCGCATGCGTGGTGACCAGAGCGCATTGCGCATGCATGGCGGCCAGAGCACAGTGTGCATGCGTGGCGGCCAGAGCGCCTTTCGCATGCGTGGCCGCCAGAGCGCATTGCGCATGCGTGGCGGCCAGAGCACATTGCGCATGCGTGGGGGCCAGAGCGCACAGCGCATGCAGGCGGCCAGAGCGCACTGCGCATGCAGGCGGACAGAGCGCATTGCGTATGGTTGGGGGCCAGAGCGCATTGCGCATGCGTGGCGTCCAGAGCGCATTGCGCATGCATGGCGGCCAGAGCGCATTGCGCATATGTGGCGGCCAGAGCTCACTGCGCATGCGTGGTGGCCAGAGCGCACTGCGCATGCGTGGGGGCCATTGCGCACTGCACATGCGTGGTGGCCAGAGCGCACTGTGCATGCGTGGCGGCCAGAGCGCACAGCACATGCGTGGCGGCCAGAGCACACTGCGCATGCGTGGCGGCCGGAGAGCACTGCGAATTCGTGGCGGCCAGAGCGCACTACACTTGCGTCGGGGCCAGAGCGCATTGCGCATGCCTGGCGGCCAGAGCGCACTGCGCATGCGTGGCGCCCAGAGCGCACTGCGCATGCGTGGCGGTCAGAGCGCACTGCGCATGCGTGGTGGCCAGAGCGCATTGCGCATGCGTGGCGGCCAGAGAGCATTGCGCATGCGTGGCGGCCAGAGTGCATTGCCCATGCTTCGCGGCCAGAGCGCATTGCGCATACGTGGTGGACATGACAGAGAGACCTCATGTGGCGTGATTGGCGAGAGCCAATAGACCATGTCAGAGGCGGGGAAACCAGGCTATATAAGGACAGCCATTACCCGGGTTGTTGTTCTTTCTCATGCGTGGCGGCCAGAGCGCATTGCGTATGCATGGCGGCCAGAGAGCATTGCGCATGCGTGGCGGCCAGTGCGCATTGCGCATACGTGGTGGCCATGACAGAGAGACCACATATGGGGTGATGGGCGGGAGCCAATAGATGAGCACGACCTCATAGGTGTCAATGGCGAGAGCCAAAAGATGAGCGCCACCTCATATGGGGTGATTGGCGAGAGCCAATAGACCACGTCAGAGGCGGGGCAACCAGGCTATATAAGGACTGCCATTACCCGGGTTGTTGTTCTTTCTCATGCGTGGCGGCCAGAGCGCATTGCTCATGCGTGGCTGCCAGTGCGCATTGCGCATGCATGGCAGCCAGAGCGCACTGCGCATGTGTGGCGGACAGAGCTCACTGTGCATGCGTGGCGGCCAAAGCGCACAGCGCATGCGTGGCGGACAGAGCGCACTGCGCATGCGTGGGGGCCAGAGCGCACTGCGCATGCGTGGCGGACAGAGCGCACTGCGCATGCGTGTCGGCCAGAGCGCTCAGCGCATGCGTGGCGGCCAGAGCGCACTGCGCATGCGTGGCGGCCAGAGCGCACTGCGCATGCGTGGTGGCCAGAGCGCACTGCGGATGCGTGGCGGCCAGAGCGCATTGCGCATGCGTGGCGGCCAGAGCGCACTGCGCATGCGTGGCGGCCAGAGCGCACTGCGCATGCGTGGTGGCCAGAGCGCACCGCGCTTGTGTGGCGCCCAGAGCGCACTGCGCATGCGTGGGGGCCTGATCGCACTGCGGATGCGTGGTGGCCACAGCGCACTGCGCATGCTTGGCGGCCAGAGCGCACAGCGCATGCGTCGCGGCCAGAGCACACTGCGCATGCGTGGCGGCCAGAGAGCACTGCGCATGCGTGGCGGCCAGAGCGCATTGCGCATGAGTGGCGGCCAGAGCGCATTGCGAATACGTGGTGGCCATGATAGAGAGACCTCATATGGGGTGATTGGCGGGAGCCAATAGATGAGCGCGAACTCATATGGGGTGATTGGCGAGAGCCAATTGATGAGCGCCACCTCATATGGGATGATTGACGAGAGCCAATAGAGCACGTCAGAAGCGGGGCAAACAGGCTATATAAGAACTACCATTACCCGGGTTGTTGTTCTTCCTCATGCGTGGTGGCCAGAGCACATTGCGCATGAGTGACGGCCAGAGCGCATTGCGAATGCGTGGCGGCCAGAGCGCACTGCGCATGTGTGGCGCCCAGAGCACATTGCGCATGCGTGGAGGCCAGAGCTCATTGCGTATGCGTGGCAGCCAGAGCGCACTGCGCAAGCGTGGCCGCCAGAGCGCACTGCGCATGTTTGGCGGCCAGAGAGCACTGCGCATGCGTCGGGGCCAGAGCGCATTGCGCATGCGTGGTGACCAGAGCGCATTGCGCATGCATGGTGGCCAGAGCGCAGTGTGCATGCGTGGCGGCCAGAGCGCATTTCGCATGCGTGGCCGCCAGAGCGCATTGCGCATGCGTGGCTGCCAGAGCGCATTGCGCATGCGTGGCGGCCAGAGCGCACTGCGCATGCAGGCGGACAGAGCGCATTGCACATGGGTGGGTGCCAGAGCGCATTGCGCATGCGTGGCGTCCTGAGCGCATTGCGCATATGTGGCGGCCAGAGCTCATTGCGCATGCGTGGCGGCCAGAGCGCACTGCGCATGCTTGGTGGCCAGAGCGCACTGCGCATGCGTGGCGGCTAGAGCGCACTGCGCATGCGTTGGGGCCAGAGCGCATTGCGATTGCGTGGCGGCCAGAGCGCACTGCTCATGCGTGGCGACCAGAGCGCACTGCGCATGCTTGGAGGCCAGAGTGCACTGCGCATGCGTGTCGGCCAGAGCGCATTGCGCATGTGTGGCGGCCAGAGCTCATTCCGCATGCGTGGCGGACAGAGCGCACTGCGAATGCTTGGCGGCCAGAGCGCACTGCGCATGCGTGGCCGCCAGAGCGCACTGCGCATGCGTTGGGGCCAGAGCGCATTGCATTTGCGTGGCGGCCAGAGCGCACTGCTCATGCGTGGCGACCAGAGCGCACTGCGCATGCTTGGAGGCCAGAGTGCACTGCGCATGCGTGGCGGCCAGAGCGCATTGCTCATGCGTGGCGGCCAGAGCGCATTGCGCATGCGTGGCGGCCAGAAAGCATTGCGCATACTTGGCGGCCACAGCGCATTGCGCATTTGGTGGCCATGACAGAGAGACCTCATATGGGGTGATTGGCGGGAGCCTATAGACCAAGTCAGAGGCGGGCCAACCAGGCTATATAAGCACTGCCATTACCCGGGTTGTTGTTCTTTCTCATGAGTGGGGGCCAGAGCGCATTGCGCATGCGTGGCGGCCAGAGCGCATTGCGCATGCGTGGCGGCCAGAGCTCATTGCACATGCGTGGCGGCCAGAGCGCATTGCGCAGACGTGGTGGCCATGACAGAGAGACCTCATATGGGGTGATTGGCGGGAGCCAATAGATGAGCGCGACCTCATAGGGGTGATTGGCGAGAGCCAATAGATGTGCGTCACCTCATATGGGGTGATTGGCGAAAGCCAATAGACCACGTCAGAGCGGGGCAACAAGTCTATATAAGGACTGCCATTACCCGGGTTGTTGTTCTCTCTCAAGCGTGGCGGCCAGAGCGCATTGCGCATGCGTGGCTGCCAGAGCGCACTGCGCATGCGTGGCGGCCAAAACGCACTGCGCATGCGTGGCGGCCAGAGCGCACTGCGCATGCGTGGCGGCCAGAGCGTACTGTGCATGCGTGGCAGCCAGAGCGCACAGCGCATGCGTGGTGGCCAGAGCGCAATGCGCATGCGTGTCGGCAAGAGAGCACTGCGAATTCGTGGCGGCCAGAGCGCACTGCGCATGCATCGGGGCCAGAGCGCATTGCGCATGCATGGCGGCCAGAGAGCACTGCGCATGCGTCGGGGCCAGAGCGCATTGCGCATGAGTGGCGTCCAGAGCGCATTGCGCATGGGTGGGGGCCAGAGCGCATTGCGCATGAGTGGCGTCCAGAGCGCACTGCGCATGCATGGCGGCCAGAGCACATTGCGCATGTGTGGCGGCCAGAGCTCATTGCGCATGCGTTGGGGCCAGAGCGCATTGCGATTGCGTGGCGGCCAGAGCGCTCTGCGCATCCGTGGAGACCAGAGCGCACTGCGCATGCGTGGCGGCCAGAGAGCATTGCTCATGCGTGGCGGCCAGAGCGCATTGCGCATGCGTGGCGGCCAGAGCGCAATGCGCATGCGTGGGGGCCAGAGCGTATTGCGCATGCGTGGCGGCCAGAGCGCATTGCGCATACTTGGTAGCCATGACAGAGTGACCTCATATGGGGTGATTGGTGGGAGCCAAGAGATGAATGGCACCTCATGTGGGGTGATTGTCGAAAGCCACTAGACCAAGTCAGAGGCGGGGCAACCAGGCTATATTAGGACTGCCATTACCCGGGTTGTTGTTCTTTCTCATGCGTGGCGGCCAGAGCGCATTTCGCATGCGTGGGGGCCAGAGCGCACTGCGCATTCTTGGCGGCCAGAGCGCATTGCGCATTCATGGCGGCCAGAGCGCACTGCGCATGCGTGGTGGCCAGAGTGCACTGCGCATGCGTGGTGGCCAGAGTGCATTGCGCATTAGTGAGGGCCAGAGCACACTGCGCATGCGTGGCCACCAGAGCCCACTGCGCATGCATGGCGGCCAGAGCGCACTGCGCATGCGTGGCGGCCAGAGCACACTGCGCATGCGTGGCGGCCAGAGCACACTGCGCATGCGTGGGGGCCAGAGCGCATTGCGCATGTGTGGCGGCTAGAGCGCACTGCGCATGCCTGGCGGCCAGCGCGCACTGCGCATGCGTGGCGGCCAAGGCGCTCTGCGAATGTGTGGCGACCAGAGCGCAATGCGCATTCGTGGCGGCCAAGGCGCACTGAGCATGCGTGGCGGCCAGAGCGCACTGCGCATGCATGGCGGCCAAGTCGCACTGCGCATGCGTGGCGTCCAGAGCGCACTGCGCAAGCGTGGCGGCCAGAGCGCATTGCGCATGCGTGGCGGCTAGAGCGCATTGCGCATACTTGGTAGCCATGACAGAGTGACCTCATATGGGGTGATTGGCGGGAGCCAATAGATGAGAGCGACCTCATGTGGGGTGATTGTCGAAAGCCAATAGACCACGTCAGAGGCGGGGCAACCAGGCTATATAAGGACTGCCATTCCCCGGGTTGTTGTTCTTTCTCATGCGTGGCGGCCAGAGCGCATTTCGCATGCGTGGCGGCCAGAGCGCACTGCGCATGCGTGGGGGCCAGAGCGCACTGCGCATGCATGGCGGCCAGAGCGCACTGTGTATGCGTGGCGGCCACAGCGCACTGCGTATACGTGGGGGCCAGAGCGCACTGCGCATGCGTGGCGGCCAGAGCGCACTGTGCATGCGTGGCGGCCAGAGCGCACAGCGCATGCGTGGCAGCCAGAGCGCACTGCGCATGCGTGGCGGCCAGAGCGCACTGCGCATGCATGGCGGCCAGAGAGCACTGCGCATGCGTCGGGGCCAGAGCGCATTGCGCATGCGTGGTGACCAGAGCGCATTGCGCATGCATGGCGGCCAGAGCACAGTGTGCATGCGTGGCGGCCAGAGCGCCTTTCGCATGCGTGGCAGCCAGAGCGCATTGCGCATGCGTGGCGGCCAGAGCACATTGCGCATGCGTGGGGGCCAGAGCGCACAGCGCATGCAGGCGGCCAGAGCGCACTGCGCATGCAGGCGGACAGAGCGCATTGCGTATGGGTGGGGGCCAGAGCGCATTGCGCATGAGTGGCGTCCAGAGCGCATTGCGCATGCATGGCGGCCAGAGCGCATTGCGCATATGTGGCGGCCAGAGCTCACTGCGCATATGTGGCGGCCAGAGCGCACTGCGCATGCTTGGTGGCCAGATCGCACTGCGCATGCGTGGCGGCTAGAGCGCACTGCGCATGCGTTGGGGCCAGAGCGCATTGCGATTGCGTGGCGGCCAGAGCGCACTGCTCATGCGTGGCGACCAGAGCGCACTGCGCATGCTTGGAGGCCAGAGTGCACTGCGCATGTGTGTCGGCCAGAGCGCATTGCGCATGTGTGGCGGCCAGAGCTCATTGCGCATGCGTGGCCGCCAGAGCGCACTGCGCATGCTTGGCGGCCAGAGCGCACTGCGCATGCGTGGCCGCCAGAGCGCACTGCGCATGCGTTGGGGCCAGAGCGCATTGCGATTGCGTGGTGGCCAGAGCGCACTGCGCATGCGTGGCGGCAAGAGCGCACTGCGCATGCTTGGAGGCCAGAGTGCACTGCGCATGCGTGGCGGCCAGAGCGCATTGCTCATGCGTGGCGGCCAGAGCGCATTGCGCATGCGTGGCGGCCAGAAAGCATTGCGCATACTTGGCGGCCACAGCGCATTGCGCATTCGTGGTGGCCATGACAGAGAGACCTCATATGGGGTGATTGGCGGGAGCCTATAGACCAAGTCAGAGGCGGGCCAACCAGGCTATATAAGCACTGCCATTACCCGGGTTGTTGTTCTTTCTCATGAGTGGGGGCCAGAGCGCATTGCGCATGCGTGGCGGCCAGAGCGCATTGCGCAGACGTGGTGGCCATGACAGAGAGACCTCATATGGGGTGATTGGCGGGAGCCAATAGATGAGCGTGACCTCATAGGGGTGATTGGCGAGAGCCAATAGATGTGCGTCACCTCATATGGGGTGATTGGCGAAAGCCAATAGACCACGTCAGAGCGGGGCAACAAGTCTATATAAGGACTGCCATTACCCGGGTTGTTGTTCTCTCTCATGCGTGGCGGCCAGAGCGCATTGCGCATGCGTGGCTGCCAGAGCGCACTGCGCATGCGTGGCGGCCAGAACGCACTGCGCATGCGTGGCGGCCAGAGCGCACTGCGCATGCGTGGCGGCCAGAGCGCACAGCGCATGCGTGGTGGCCAGAGCGCACTGCGCATGCGTGGCGGCAATAGCGCACTGCGCTTGCGTGGCGGCCAGAGCGCACTGCGCATGCGTGGGGGCCAGAGCGCACTGCACATGCCTGGGGGCCAGAGCGCACTGTGCAGGCGTGGCGGCCAGAGCGCACAGCGCATGCGTGGCGGCCAGAGCGCACTGCGCATGCGTGGCGGCCAGAGAGCACTGCGAATTCGTGGCGACCAGAGCGCACTGCGCATGCGTCGGGGCCAGAGCGCATTGCGCATGCATGGCGGCCAGAGCGCACTGCGCATGCGTGGAGCCCAGAGCGCACTGCGCATGCATTTCGGCCACAGCGCACTGCACATGCGTTGTGGCAAGAGCGCATTTCGCATGCGTGGCGGCCAGAGAGCATTGCGCATGCGTGGCGTCCAGAGCGCATTGCCCATGCTTCGCGGCCAGAGCGCATTGCACATACGTGGTGGACATGACAGAGAGACCTCATATGGGGTGATTGGCGAGAGCCAATAGACCACGTCAGAGGCGGGGAAACCAGGCTATATAAGGACTGCCATTACGCGGGTTGTTGTTCTTTCTCATGCGTGGCGGCCAGAGCGCATTGCACATGCATGGCGGCCAGAGAGCATTGCGCATGCGTGGCGGCCAGAGCGCATTGCGCATACGTGGTGGCCATGACAGAGAGACCTCATATGGGGTGATTGGCGGGAGCCAATAGATGAGCGCGACCTCATAGGTGTCATTGGCGAGAGCCAATAGATGAGCGCCACCTCATATGGGGTGATTGGCGAGAGCCAATAGACCACGTCAGAGGCGGGGCAACCAGGCTATATAAGGACTGCCATTACCCGGGTTGTTGTTCTTTCACATGCGTGGCGGCCAGAGCGCATTGCGCATGCGTGGCGGCCAGTGCGCATTGCGCATGCGTGGCAGCCAGAGCGCACTGCGCATGCGTTGCAGCCAGAGCGCACTGCGCATGCGTGGCGGCCAGAGCGCACTGCACATGCATGGCGGTCAGAGCGCACTGCGCTTGTGTGGCGGCCAGAGCGCACTGCGCATGCGTGGGGGCCAGAGCGCACTGCGCATGCGGTGGGGCCAGAGCGCACTGCGCATGCGTGGCGGACAGAGCGCACTGTGCATGCGTGGCGGCCAGAGCGCACAGTGCATGCGTGGCAGCCAGAGCGCACTGCACATGCGTGGCGTCCAAAGAGCACTGCGCATGCGTGGCGGCCAGAGCGCATTGCGCATGCATGGCGGCCAGAGCGCACGGCGCATGCGTGGCGACCATAGCGCCCTGCGCATTCGTTGCGGCCAGAGCGCATTGCGCATGTGTGGCGGCCAGAGTCTATTGCGCATGCGTGGCGGCCAGAACGCACTGCGCATGCGTGGCGGCCAGAGCGCACTGCGCATGCGTGGCGGCCAGAGCGCACAGCGCATGCGTGGTGGCCAGATCGCACTGCGCATGCGTGTCGGCCAGAGAGCACTGCTCTTGCGTGGCGGCCAGAGCGCACTGCGCATTCGTGGAGGCCAGAGCGTACTGTGCATGCGTGGCGGCCAGAGCGCACTGTGCATGCGTGGCGGCCAGAGCGCACAGCGCATGCGTGGCGGCCAGAGCGCACTGCGCATGCGTGGCGGCCAGAGAGCACTGCAAATTCGTGGCGGCCAGAGCGCACTGCGCATGCGTCGGTGCCAGAGCGCATTGCGCATGCATGGCGGCCAGAGTGAACTGCGCATGCGTGGCGCCCATAGCGCACTGCGCATGCGTGGCGGCCAGAGAGCATTGCACATGCGTGGCGGCCAGAACGCATTCCTCATGCTTCGCGACCAGAGCGCATCGCGCATACGTGGTGGACATGACAGAGAGACCTCATATGGGGTGATTGGCGAGAGCCAATAGACCACGTCAGAGGCGGGGAAACCAGGCTATATAATGAGTGCCATTACCCGGGTTGTTGTTCTTTCTCATGCCTGGCGGCCAGAGCGCATTGCGCATGCGTGGAGGCCAGAGTGCACTGCGCATGCATGGCGGCTAAGGCGCACTGCGCATGCGTGGCGGCCAGAGCGCATTGCGCATACTTGGTAGCCATGACAGAGTGACCTCATATGGGGTGATTGGCGGGAGCCAATATATGAGCGCCACCTCATGTGGGGTGATTGTCGAAAGCCAATAGACCACGTCAGAGGAGGGGCAACCAGGCTATATAAGGACTGCCATTACACGGGTTGTTGTTCTTTCTCATGCGTGGGGGCCAGAGCGCACTGCGCATGCATTGCGGCCAGAGCGCATTGCGCATACTTGGTAGCCATGACAGAGTGACCTCATATGGGGTGATTGGCGGGAGCCAATGTATGAGCGCCACCTCATGTGGGGTGATTGTCGAAAGCCAATAGACCACGTCAGAGGAGGGGCAACCAGGCTATATAAGGACTGCCATTACACGGGTTGTTGTTCTTTCTCATGCGTGGGGGCCAGAGCGCACTGCGCATTCGTGGCGGCCAGAGCGCATTGCGCATGCGTGGCGGCCATAGCGCACTGCGCATGCGTGGCGGCCAGAGAGCTCTGCAAATTCGTGGCGGCCAGAGCGCAATGCGCATCCGTGTTGGCCAAGGCGCACTGCGCATGCGTGGAGACCAGAGCGCACTGCGCATTCGTGGCGGCCAAGGCGCACTGCGCATGCGTGTCGGCAAGAGCGCATTGCGCATTCGTGGTGGCCAGAGCACACTGCGCATGCGTGGCTGCCAGAGCGCACTGCGCATTCGTGGTGGCCAGAGCGGATTGCGCATGCGTGGGGGCCAGAGCGCACTGCGCATTCGTGGTGGCCAGAGCGCATTGCGCATGCGTGGGGTCCAGAGCCCATTGCGCATGCGTGGCGACCAGAGCGCACTGCGCATGCATGGCGGCCAGAGCGCATTGCGCATAAGTGGGGGCCAGAGCGCACTGCGCATTTGTGGCGGCCAGAGCGCATTGCACATGCGTGGGGGCCAGAGCGCACTGCGCTATCGTGGCGGCCAGAACGCATTGCGCATGCGTGGGGGCCAGAGCGCACTGCGCATTCGTGGCGGCCAAGGCGCACTGCATATGCGTGGCGGCCAGAGCGCACTGCGCATGCGTGGGGGCCAGAGCGCACTGCGCATGCGTGGGGGCCAGAGCGCATTGCGCATACTTGGTAGCCATGACAGAGTGACCTCATATGAGGTGATTGGCGGGAGCCAATAGATGAGCGCGACCTCATGTGGGGTGAACGTCGAAAGCCAATAGACCACGTCAGAGGCGGGGCAACCAGGCTATATAAGGACTGCCATTACCCGTGTTCTTGTTCTTTCTCATGCGTGGCGGCCAGAGCGCACTGCGCATGCCTAGCGGCCAGAGCGCATGGCGCAAGCGTGGCGGCCAGAGCGCACTGCGCATGCGTGCGGGCCAGAGCGCACTGCGCATTCATGTCGGCCAGAGCGCACTGCGCATGCGTGTCAGCCAGAGCAGACAGCGCATGCGTGGTGGCCAGAGCGCATTGCGCATACTTGTTAGCCATGACAGAGTGACCTCATATGGGGTGATTGTTGGGACCAATAGATGAGCGCGACCTCATGTGGGGTGATTGTCGATAGCCAATAGACCACGTCAGAAACGGGGCAACCAGGATATATAAGGAATGCCATTACCCGGGTTGTTGTTCTTTCTCATGCGTGGCGGCCAGAGCGCATTTCGCATGCGTGGCGGCCATGACAGAGTGACCTATATGGGGTGATTGGCCGGAGCCAATAGATGAGCACCACCTCATATGTGGTGATTGGTGAGAGCCAATAGATGAGCGCCACCTCATATGGGGACTGCCAATACCCGGGTTGTTGTTCTTTCTCATGCGTGGCGTCCAGAGCGCACTGCGCATGCGTGGCGGCCAGAGCGCACTGCGCATGCATGGGGGCCAGAGCGCACTGCGCATACATGTCGGCCAGAGCACACTGCGCATGCGTGACGGCCAGAGCGCACTGCGTATTCGTGGCGGCCAGAGCGCATTGCGCATGCCTGGGGGCCAGAGCGCATTGCGCATGCATGGCGGCCAGAGCGCATTGCGCATACTTGGTAGCCATGACAGAGTGACCTCATATGGGGTGATTGGCGGGAGCCAATATATGAGCGCCACGTCATGTGGGTTGATTGTCGAAAGCCAATAGACCACGTCAGAGGCGGGGCAACCAGGCTATATAAGGACTGCCATTACCCGGGTTGTTGTTCTTTCTCATGCGTGGGGGCCAGAGCGCACTGCGCATTCGTGGCGGCCAGAGCGCATTGCGCATTCGTGGTGGCCAGTGCGCATTGCGCATGCGTGGGGGCCAGAGCGCATTGCGCATTCGTGGTGGCTAGAGCGCATTGCGCATGCGTGGGGTCCAGAGCGCATTGCGCATGCGTGGCGACCAGAGCGCACTGCGCATGCATGGAGGCCATAGCGCATTGCGCATGCGTGGGGTCCAGAGCGCACTGCGCATGCGTGGCGGCCATGACAGAGTGACCTATATGGGGTGATTGGCGGGAGCGAATAGATGAGCACCACCTCATATGGGGTGATTGGTGAGAGACAATAGATGAGCGCCACCTCATATGGGGACTGCCATTACCCGGGTTGTTGATCTTTCACATGCGTGGCGGCCAGAGCACACTGCGCATGCTAGCGGCCAGAGCGCACTGCGCAAGCCTGGCGGCCAGAGCGCACTGCGCATGCGTGGGGGCCAGAGCGAATTGCGCATGCGTGGGGTCCAGAGCGCACTGCGCATGCGTGGCGGCCATGACAGAGTGACCTATATGGGGTGATTGGCGGGAGCGAATAGATGAGCACCACCTCATATGGGGTGATTGGTGAGAGCCAATAGATGAGCGCCAACTCATATGGGGACTGCCATTACCCGGGTTGTTGTTCTTTCTCATGCGTGGCGGCCAGAGCGCACTGCGCATGCCTAGCAGCCAGAGCGCACTGCACATTCATGTCGGTCAGAGCGCACTGCGCATGCGTGATGGCCAGAGCGCACTGCGCATGCGTGGCCGCCAGAGCGAACTGCGCATGCGTGTTGGCCAAGGTGCACTGCGCATGCGTGGCAACCAGAGCGCACTGCGCATGCGAGGGGGCCAGAGCGCACTGCGCATGCGTGGCGGCGAGATCGCACTGCGCATGCGTGTCGGCCAGAGTAGACAGCACATGTGTGGCGGCCAGAGCGCACTGCGCATGCGTGGCGGCCAGAGCGAAATGCGCATGCGTGGCGGCAATAGAGCACTGCGAATGCGTGGCGGCCAGAGCGCACTGCGCAGTCGTGGCGGCCAGAGCGCACTGCTCTTGCGTGGCGGCCAGAGCGCACTGCGCATGCGTGGGGGCCAGAGTGCACTGCGCATGTGTGGCGGCCAGAGAGCACTGCAAATTCGTGGCGGCCAGAGCGCACTGCGCATGCGTCGGGGCCAGAGCGCATTGCGCATGCATGGCGGCCAGAGCGCACTGCGCATGCATGGCGCCCATAGCGCACTGCGCATGCGTGGTGGCCAGAGCGCATTGCGCATGCGTGGCGGCCAGAGAGCATTGCGCATGCGTGGCGGCCAGAGCGCATTGCTCATGCTTCGCGGCCAGAGCGCATTGCGCATACGTGGTGGACATGACAGAGAGACCTCATTTGGGGTGATTGGCAAGAGCTATAGACCACGTCAGAGGCGGGGCAACCAGGCTATATAAGGACTGCCATTACCCGGGTTGTTGTTCTTTCTCATGCGTGGCGGCCAGAGCGCATTGCCCATGCATGGCGGCCAGAGAGCATTGCGCATGCGTGGCGGCCAGAGTGCATTGCGCATACGTGGTGGCCATGACAGAGAGACATCATATGGGGTGATTGGCGGGAGCCAATACATGAGCGCGACCTCATAGGTGTGATTGGCGAGAGCCAATAGATGAGCGCCACCTCATATGGGGTGATTGGCGAGAGCCAATAGACCACGTCAGAGGCGGGGCAACCAGGCTATATAGGGACTGCCATTACCCGGGTTGTTGTTCTTTCTCATGCGTGGCGGCCAGAGCGCATTGCGCATGCGTGGCAGCCAGATCGCACTGCGCATGCGTGGCAGCCAGATTGCACTGCGCATGTGTGGCGGCCAGAGCGCACTGCACATGCGTGGCGGTCAGAGCGCACTGCACATGCGTGGCGGCCAGAGCGCATTGCGCATGCGTGGCGGCCAGAGCGCACTGCACATGCGTGGCGGTCAGAGCGAACTGCGCTTGTGTGGCGGCCAGAGCGCACTGCGCATGCGTGTGGGCCAGATCGCACTGCGCATGCGTGGCGGACAGAGCGCACTGTCCATGCGTTGCGGCCAGAGCGCACAGCGCATGCGTGGCGGCCAGAGCGCACTGCGCATGCGTGGTGGCCAAGGCGCACTGAACATGCGTGGCTGCCAGAGCGCACTGGGCATGCGTGTTGGCCAAGGTGCACTGCGCATGCGTGGCGGCCAGAGCGCACTGCGCATGCGTGTTGGCCAAGGAGCACTGCGCATGCGTGGCGAACAGAGCGACTGCGCATTCGTGGCGGCCAAGGCGCACTGCGCATGCGTGGCAGCAAGAGCGCACTGCGCCTGCATGTTGGCCAAGGCGCACTGCGAATGCGTGGCGACCAGAGCGCACTGCGCATTCGTGGTGGCTAAGGCGCACTGCGCAAGCATGTCGGCCAGAGCAGACAGCGCATGCGTGGCGGCCAGAGCGCACTGCGCATGCTTGGCGGCCAGAGCAGACAGCGCATGCGTGGCGGCCAGAGCGCACTGCACATGCTTGGCGGCCAGAGAGCACTGCGCATGCGTGGCGGCCAGAGCGCACTGCGCATGCGTGGCGGCCAGAGCGCACTGTGCATGCATGGCGGCCAGAGCGCATTGCTCAGGCGTTCGGGCCAGAGCGCACGGCACATGCGTGGGAGCCAGAGCGCACTGCGCATTCATGTTGGCAGAGCGCACGGTGCATTCGTGGCTGCCAGAGCGCACTGCGCTTGCGTGGCGGCTAGAGCGCACTGCGCATGCGTGGGGGTAAGAGAGCACTGCGCATGCGTGGCGGCCAGAGCGCACTGCGCATGCGTGGCGGCCAGAGCGCACTGCGCATGCGTGGCGGCCAGAGAGCACTGCGAATGCGTGGCGGCCAGAGCGCATTGTGCAGTCGTGGCGGCCAGAGCGCATTGCGCATACGTGGTGGCCATGATAGAGAGACCTCATATGGGGTGATTGGCGGGAGCCAATAGATGAGCACGATCTCATATGTGGTGATTGGCGAGAGCCAATTGATGAGCGCCACCTCATATGGGGTGATTGGCGAGCGCCAATAGAGCACGTCAGAAGCGGGGCAACCAGGCTATATAAGAACTACCATTACCCGGGTTGTTGTTCTTTCTCATGCATTGTGGCCAGAGCGCATTGCGCATGTGTGGTGGCCAGAGCGCACTGCACATGCATGGCGGCCAGAGCGCATTGCGCATGTGTGGCGGCCAGAGCGCACTGTGCATGCGTGGCGCCCAGAGCACATTGCGCATGCGTGGAGGCCAGAGCTCATTGCGCATGCGTGTTGGCCAAGGCGCACTGCGCATGCGTGGTGACCAGTGCGCACTGCGCATTCGTGGCGGCCAAGGCGCACTGCGCATGCGTGGCGGCCAGCGTGCACTGCGCATGCGTGTGGGCCAGAGCGCACTGTGCATGCGTGGCGGCCAGCGCACTGCGCATGCGTGTCGGCCAGAGTAGACAGCGCATGCGTGGCGGCCAGAGCGCACTGCGCATGCGTGGCGGCCAGAGCGCACTTCGCATGCGTGTTGGCCAAAGTGCACTGCGCATGCGTGGCGGCCAGAGCGCACTGCGCATGCGTGTTGGACGAGGCGCACTGCGCATGCGTGGCGACCAAGGCGAACTGTGCATGCGTGGCGGCCAGAGCACACTGCGCATGCGTGTTGGCCAAGGCGCCCTACGCATGCGTGGCGATCAGAGCGCACTGCGCATGAGTGGCAGCCAGAGCGCACTGCGCATGCGTGGCGGCCAGAGTGCACTGCGCATGCGTGTCGGCCAGAGCGCATTGCGCATACTTGGTAGCCATGACAGAGTGACCTATATGGGGTGATTGGCGGGAGCCAATAGATGAGCACCACCTCATATGGGGTGATTGGTGAGAGCCAATAGATGAGCGCCACCTCATATGGGGACTGCCATTACCCGGGTTGTTGTTCTTTCTCATGCGAGGCGGCCAGAGCGCACAGCGCATGCCTAGCGGACAGAGCGCACTGCGCATGCGTGGCGGCCAGAGCGTACTGCGCATGCGTGTGGGCCAGAGCGCACTGTGCATGCGTGACGGCCAGAGCGCACTGTGCATGCGTGGCCGCCAGAGCGCACTGCGCAAGCATGTTGGCCAAGGCGCACTGCGCATGCGTGGTGACCAGAGCGCACTGCGCATTCGTGGCGGCCAAGGCGCACTGCGCATGCGTGGCGGCCAGAGCGCACTGCGCATGCGTGGCGGCGAGAGCGCACTGTGCATGCGTGGTTTGCCAGAGCGCACCACGCTTGCGTGGCGGCCAGAGCCAACTGCGCATGCGTGGGGGCAGGACCGCACTGTGCATGCGTGGCGGCCACAGCGCACTGCGCATGGTGGCGGCCAGATCGCACAGCGCATGCGTGGCGGCCAGAGCGCACTGCGCATGCGTGGTGGCCACAGAGCACTGCGCATTCGTGGCGGCCAGAGCGCATTGCGCATGCGTGGCGGCCAGAGCGCATTGCGCATACGTGGTGGCCATGATAGAGAGACCTCATATGGGGTGATTGGCGGGAGCCAATAGATGAGCGCGACCTCATATGGGGTGATTGGCGAGAGCCAATTGATGAGCGCCACCTCATATGGGGTGATTGGCGAGAGCCAATAGAGCACGTCAGAACGGGGCAACCAGGCTATATAAGAACTACCATTACCTGGGTTGTTGTTCTTTCTGTTGCGTGGTGGCCAGAGCGCATTGCGCATGTGTGGCCGACAGAGCGCATTGCAAATGCGTGGCGGCCAGAGTGCACTGCGCATGCGTGATGCCCAGAGCACATTGCGCATGCGTGGAGACCAGAGCTCATTGCGCATGCGTGGCGGCCAGAGCGCACTGCGCATGCATGGTGGCCAGAGCGCATTGCGCATGTGTGCGGGCCAGAGCTCATAGCGCATGCGTGGCGGCCAGAACGCACGGCGCATGCGTGGCAACCAGAGCGCACTGCGCATGCGTGGCAGCCAGAGCGCACTGCGCATGCGTGGGGGCCAGAGCGCACTGCGCATGCGTGGCGGCCAGAGCGCACTGCGCATGCCTGGCGGCCAAGGCGCACTGCGCATGCCTGGCGGCCAGAGCGCACTGCGCATGCGTGGCGGCCAGAGCGCATTGCGCATGCGTGGCGGCCAGAGCGCATTGCGCATACTTGGTAGCCATGACAGAGTGACCTCATATGGGGTGATTGGCGGGAGCCAATAGATGAGCGCGACCTCATGTGGGGTGATTGTCGAAAGCCAATAGACCATGTCAGAGGCGGGGCAACCAGGCTATATAAGGACTGCCATTACCCGGGTTGTTCTTTCTCATGCGTGGCGGCCAGAGCGCATTTCGCATGCGTGGCGGCCATGACAGTGTGACCTACATGGGGTGATTGCCGGGAGCCAATAGATGAGCACCACCCTTATGGGGTGCTTGCTGAGAGCCAATAGATGAGCGCCACCTCATATGGGGACGGCCATTACCCGGGTTGTTGTTCTTTCTCATGCGTGGCGGCCAGAGCGCACTTCGCATGCCTAGCGGCCAGAGCGCACTGCGCATGCGTGGCGGCCAGAGCGCACCGCGCATGCCTGGGGGCCAGAGCGCACTGCGCATTCATGTCGGCCAGAGTGCACTGCACATGCGTGACGGCCAGAGCGCACTGCGCATGCGTGGCCGCCAGAGCGCATTGCGCATGCGTGTTGGCCAAGGCTCACTGCGCATGCGTGGTGACCAGAGCGCCCTGCGCATTCTTGGCGGCCAAGGCGCACTGCGAATGCGTGGTGGCCAAGGCGCACTGCGCATGCGTGGCGACCAGAGCACACAGCGAATGCGTGTTGGCCAAGGCGCACTGCGCATGCGTGGCGACCAGAGCGCACTGCGCTTTCGTGGTGGCCAAGGCGCACTGAACATGCGTGGCGGCCAGAGCGCACTGCGCATGCGTGTTGGCCAAGGCGCACTGCGCGTGCGTGGCGGCCAGAGCGCACTGCGCATGCGTGGGTGCCAGAGCGCACTGCGCATGCGTGGCGGCCAGAACGCACTGCGCATGCGTGTCGGCCAGAGCAGACAGTTCATGCGTGGCGGCCAGAGCGCATTGCGCATGCGTGGCGGCCAGAGAGCACTGCGCATACGTGGCAGCCAGAGCGCACTCGCATGCGTGGCGGCCAGAGCGCACTGCACATGCATGGCGGCCAGAGCGCATTGCTCATGCGTTCGGGGCAGAGCGCACTGCGCATGCGTGGCAGCCAGAGCGCACAGCACATGTGTGGCGGCCAGAGCGCACTGCGCATGCGTGGCGGCCAGAGCGCACTGCGCATAAGTGGCGGCCAGAGCCTACTGCGCCTGCGTGGTGGCCAGAGCGCACTGCGCATGCGTGGGGGCCAGACCGCACTGCGCATGCGTAGCGGCCTGAGCGCAGCGCATGCGTGGCGGCTAGAGCGCACTGCGCATGCGTGGCGGCCAGAGAGCACTGCGCATGCGTGGTGGCCAGAGCGCATTGCGCATGCGTGGCGGCCAGAGCGAATTGCGCATACGTGGTGGCCATGATAGAGAGACCTCATATGGGGTGATTGGCGGGAGCCAATAGATGAGTGCGACCTCATATGGGGTGATTGGCGAGAGCCAATTGATGAGCGCCACCTCATATGGGGTGATTGGCGAGAGCCAGTAGAGCACGTCAGAAGCGGGGCAACCACGCTATATAAGAACTACCATTACCCGGGTTGTTGTTCTTTCTCATGCGTGGTGGCCAAGCGCATTGCGCATGTGTGGCGGCCAGAGCGCATTGCGAATGCGTGGCAGCCAGAGTGCACTGCGCATGCATGGCGGCCAAGGCGCACTACGCATGCGTGGCGATCAGAGCGCACTGCGCATTTGTGGCGGCGAAGGCGCACTGCGCTTGCGTGGCGGCCAGAGCACACTGCGCATGCGTGTCGGCCAGAGCAGACAGCGCATTCGTGGCGCCCAGAGCGCACTGCGCATGCGTGGCGGCCAGAGTGCACTGCGCATGCGTGTCGGCCAGAGCGCATTGCGCATACTTGGTAGCCATGACAGAGTGACCTATATGGGGTGATTGGCGGGAGCCAATAGATGAGCACCACCTCATATGGGGTGATTGGTGAGAGCCAATAGATGAGCGCCACCTCATATGGGGACTGCCATTACCCGGGTTGTTGTTCTTTCTCATGCGTGGCGGCCAGAGCGCACTGCGCTTGCGTGGCGGCTAGAGCGCACTGCGCATGCGTGGGGGTAAGAGCGCACTGCGCATGCGTGGCGGCCAGAGCGCACAGCGCATGCGTGGCGGCCAGAGCGCACTGCGCATGCGTGGCGGCCAGAGAGCACTGCGAATGCGTGGCGGCCAGAGCGCATTGTGCATTCGTGGCGGCCAGAGCGCATTGCGCATACGTGGTGGCCATGATAGAGAGACCTCATATGCGGTGATTGGCGGGAGCCAATAGATGAGCACGATCTCATATGTGGTGATTGGCGAGAGCCAATTGATGAGCGCCACCTCATATGGGGTGATTGGCGAGCGCCAATAGTGCACGTCAGAAGCGGGGCAACCAGGCTATATAAGAACTACCATTACCCGGGTTGTTGTTCTTTCTCATGCATTGTGGCCAGAGCGCATTGCGCATGTGTGGTGGCCAGAGCGCACTGCACATGCATGGCGGCTAGAGCGCATTGCGCATGTGTGGCGGCCAGAGCGCACTGTGCATGCGTGGCGCCCAGAGCACATTGCGCATGCGTGGAGGCCAGAGCTCATTGCGCATGCGTGTTGGCCAAGGCGCACTGCGCATGCGTGGTGACCAGTGCGCACTGCGCATTCGTGGCGGCCAAGGCGCACTGCGCATGCGTGGCGGCCAGCGTGCACTGCGCATGCGTGTGGGCCAGAGCGCACTGTGCATGCGTGGCGGCCAGCGCACTGCGCATGCGTGTCGGCCAGAGTAGACAGCGCATGCGTGGCGGCCAGAGCGCACTGCGCATGCGTGGCGGCCAGAGCGCACTTCGCATGCGTGTTGGCCAAAGTGCACTGCGCATGCGTGGCGGCCAGAGCGCACTGCGCATGCGTGTTGGACGAGGCGCACTGCGCATGCGTGGCGACCAAGGCGAACTGTGCATGCGTGGCGGCCAGAGCACACTGCGCATGCGTGTTGGCCAAGGCGCCCTACGCATGCGTGGCGATCAGAGCGCACTGCACATGCGTGGCAGCCAGAGCGCACTGCGCCTGCGTGTCGGCCAGAGCAGACAGCGCATCCGTGGCGCCCAGAGCGCACTGCGCATGCGTGGCGGCCAGAGTGCACTGCGCATGCGTGTCGGCCAGAGCGCATTGCGCATACTTGGTAGCCATGATAGAGTGACCTCTATGGGGTGATTGGCGGGAGCCAATAGATGAGCACCACCTCATATGGGGTGATTGGTGAGAGCCAATAGATGAGCGCCACCTCATATGGGGCTGCCATTACCCGGGTTGTTGTTCTTTCTCATGCGAGGCGGCCAGAGCGCACTGCGCATGCCTAGCGGACAGAGCGCACTGCGCATGCGTTGCGGCCAGAGCGCACTGCGCATGCGTGTGGGCCAGAGCGCACTGTGCATGCGTGACGGCAGAGCGCACTGTGCATGCGTGGCCGCCAGAGCGCACTGCGCAAGCATGTTGGCCAAGGCGCACTGCGCATGCGTGGTGACCAGAGCGCACTGCGCATTCGTGGCGGCCAAGGCGCACTGCGCATGCGTGGCGGCCAGAGCGGACTGCGCATGCGTGGCGGCGAGAGCGCACTGTGCATGCGTGGTTTGCCAGAGCGCACCGCGCTTGCGTGGCGGCCAGAGCCAACTGCGCATGCGTGGGGGCAGGACCGCACTGTGCATGCGTGGCGGCCACAGCGCACTGCGCATGGTGGCGGCCAGATCGCACAGCGCTTGCGTGGCGGCCAGAGCGCACTGCGCATGCGTGGTGGCCAGAGAGCACTGCGCATTCGTGGCGGCCAGAGCGCATTGCGCATGCGTGGCGGCCAGAGCGCATTGCGCATACGTGGTGGCCATGATAGAGAGACCTCATATGGGGTGATTGGCGGGAGCCAATAGATGTGCGCGACCTCATATGGGGTGATTGGCGAGAGCCAATTGATGAGCGCCACCTCATATGGGGTGATTGGCGAGAGCCAATAGAGCACGTCAGAACGGGGCAACCAGGCTATATAAGAACTACCATTACCCGGGTTGTTGTTCTTTCTCTTGCGTGGTGGCCAGAGCGCATTGCGCATGTGTGGCGGACAGAGCGCATTGCAAATGCGTGGCGGCCAGAGTGCACTGCGCATGCGTGATGCCCAGAGCACATTGCGCATGCGTGGAGACCAGAGCTCATTGCGCATGCGTGGCGGCCAGAGCGCACTGCGCATGCATGGTGGCCAGAGCGCATTGCGCATGTGTGCGGGCCAGAGCTCATAGCGCATCCGTGGCGGCCAGAACGCACTGCGCATGCGTGGCAACCAGAGCGCACTGCGCATGCGTGGCGGCCAGAGCGCACTGCGCATGCGTGGGGGCCAGAGCGCACTGCGCATGCGTGGCGGCCAGAGCGCACTGCGCATGCCTGGTGGCCAAGGCGCACTGCGCATGCCTGGCGGCCAGAGCGCACTGCGCATGCGTGGCTTCCAGAGCGCATTGCGCATGCGTGGCGGCCAGAGCGCATTGCGCATACTTGGTAGCCATGAGAGAGTGACCTCATTTGGGGTGATTGGCGGGAGCCAATAGATGAGCGCGACCTCATGTGGGGTGATTGTCGAAAGCCAATAGACCATGTCAGAGGCGGGGCAACCAGGCTATATAAGGACTGCCATTACCCGGGTTGTTCTTTCTCATGCGTGGCGGCCAGAGCGCCTTTCGCATGCGTGGCGGCCATGACAGTGTGACCTACATGGGGTGATTGGCGGGAGCCAATAGATGAGCACCACCCTTATGAGGTGCTTGCTGAGAGCCAATAGATGAGCGCCACCTCATATGGGGACTGCCATTACCCGGGTTGTTGTTCTTTCTCATGCGTGGCGGCCAGAGCGCACTTCGCATGCCTAGCGGCCAGAGCGCACTGCGCATGCGTGGCGGCCAGAGCGCACCGCGCATGCCTGGGGGCCAGAGCGCACTGCGCATTCATGTCGGCCAGAGTGCACCGCACATGCGTGACGGCCAGAGCGCACTGCGCATGCGTGGCCGCCAGAGCGCATTGCGCATGCGTGTTGGCCAAGGCTCACTGCGCATGCGTGGTGACCAGAGCGCCCTGCGCATTCGTGGCGGCCAAGGTGCACTGCGAATGCGTGGTGGCCAAGGCGCACTGCGCATGCGTGGCGACCAGAGCACACAGCGAATGCGTGTTGGCCAAGGCGCACTGCGCATGCGTGGCGACCAGAGCGCACTGCGCTTTCGTGGTGGCCAAGGCGCACTGAACATGCGTGGCGGCCAGAGCGCACTGCGCATGCGTGTTGGCCAAGGCGCACTGCGCGTGCGTGGCGGCCAGAGCGCACTGCGCATGCGTGGGTGCCAGAGCGCACTGCGCATGCGTGGCGGCCAGAGCGCATCGCGCATGCGTGTCGGCCAGAGCAGACAGTGCATGCGTGGCGGCCAGAGCGCATTGCGCATGCGTGGCGGCCAGAGAGCACTGCGCATACGTGGCAGCCAGAGCGCACTCACATGCGTGGCGGCCAGAGCGCACTGCACATGCATGGCGGCCAGAGCGCATTGCTCATGCGTTCGGGGCAGAGCGCACTGCGCATGCGTGGCAGCCAGAGCGCACAGCACATGCGTGGCGGCCAGAGCGCACTGCGCATGCGTGGCGGCCAGAGCGCACTGCGCATAAGTGGCGGCCAGAGCCTACTGCGCCTGCGTGGTGGCCAGAGCGCACTGCGCATGCGTGGGGGCCAGACCGCACTGCGCATGCGTGGCGGCCTGAGCGCAGCGCATGCGTGGCGGCTAGAGCGCACTGCGCATGCGTGGCGGCCAGAGAGCACTGCGCATGCGTGGTGGCCAGAGCGCATTGCGCATGCGTGGCGGCCAGAGCGCATTGCGCATACGTGGTGGCCATGATAGAGAGACCTCATATGGGGTGATTGGCGGGAGCCAATAGATGAGTGCGACCTCATATGGGGTGATTGGCGAGAGCCAATTGATGAGCGCCACCTCATATGGGGTGATTGGCGAGAGCCAGTAGAGCACGTCAGAAGCGGGGCAACCACGCTATATAAGAATTACCATTACCCGGGTTGTTGTTCTTTCTCATGCGTGGTGGCCAAGTGCATTGCGCATGTGTGGCGGCCAGAGCGCATTGCGAATGCGTGGCAGCCAGAGTGCACTGCGCATGCGTGTTGGCCAAGGCGCACTACGCATGCGTGGCGATCAGAGCGCACTGCGCATTTGTGGCGGCCAAGGCGCACTGCGCTTGCGTGGCGGCCAAAGCGCACTACGCATGCGTGTCGGCCAGAGCAGACAGCGCATTCGTGGCGCCCAGAGCGCACTGCGCATGCGTGGCGGCCAGAGTGCACTGCGCATGCGTGTCGGCCAGAGCGCATTGCGCATACTTGGTAGCCATGACAGAGTGACCTATATGGGGTGATTGGCGGGAGCCAATAGATGAGCACCACCTCATATGGGGTGATTGGTGAGAGCCAATAGATGAGCGCCTCCTCATATGGGGACTGCCATTACCCGGGTTGTTGTTCTTTCTCATGCGTGGCGGCCAGAGCGCACTGCGCATGCCTAGCGGCCAGAGCGCACTGCGCTTTCGTGGCGGCCAGAGAGCACTGCGCATGCGTGGCCGCCAGAGCGCACTGCGCATGCGTGTTGGCCAAGGCGCACTGCGCATGCATGGTGACCAGTGCGCACTGCGCATTCGTGGCGGCCAAGGCGCACTGCGCATGCCTGGCGGCCAGCGTGCACTGCGCATGCGTGTGGGCCAGAGCGCACTGTGCATGCGTGGCGGCCAGCGCACTGCGCATGCGTGTCGGCCAGAGTAGACAGCGCATGCGTGGCGGCCAGAGCGCACTGCGCATGCGTGGCGGCCAGAGCGCACTTCGCATGCGTGTTGGCCAAAGCGCACTGCGCATGCGTGGCGGCCAGAGCGCACTGCGCATGCGTGTTGGACGAGGCGCACTGCGCATGCGTGGCGACCAGAGCGACTGCGCATTCGTGGCGGCCAAGGCGCACTGCGCATGCGTGGCGGCCAGAGCACACTGCACATGCTTGTTGGCCAAGGCGCACTACGCATGCGTGGCGATCAGAGCGCACTGCGCATTCGTGGCGGCCAAGGCGCACTGCGCTTGCGTGGCGGCCAGAGCGCACTGCGCATGAGTGGCAGCCAGAGCGCAATGCGCCTGCGTGTCGGCCAGATCAGACAGCGCATTCGTGGCGCCCAGAGCGCACTGCGCAAGCGTGGCGGCCAGAGTGCACTGCGCATGCGTGTCGGCCAGAGCGCATTGCGCATACTTGGTAGCCATGACAGAGTGACCTATATGGGGTGATTGGCGGGAGCCAATAGATGAGCACCACCTCATATGGGGTGATTGGTGAGAGCCAATAGATGAGCGCCACCTCATATGGGGACTGCCATTACCCGGGTTGTTGTTCTTTCTCATGCGTGGTGGCCAGAGCGCACTGCGCATGCCTAGCGGACAGAGCGCACTGCGCATGCGTGGCGGCCAGAGCGCACTGCGCATTCATGTCGGCAAGAGCGCACTGCGCATGCGTGACGGCCAGAGCGCACTGTGCATGCGTGGCCGCCAGAGCGCACTGCGCATGCATGTTGGCCAAGGCGCACTGCGTATGCGAGGCGACCAGAGCGCACTGCGCATTCGTGGCAGCCAAGGCGCACTGCGCTTGCGTGGCGGCCAGAGCGCATTGCGCATGCGTGGGGGCCAGAGCGCACTGTGCATGCGTGGAGGCCAGAGCGCACTGCGCATGCGTGGCGGACAGAGCAGACAGCGCATGCGTGGCGGCCAGAGCGCACTGCGCATGCGTGGCGGCCAGTGAGAACTGCGCTGGCGTGGCGGCCAGAGCTCACTGCGCATGCGTGGCGGCCAGAGCACACTGCGCATGCATGGCGGCCAGAGATCATTGCTCATGCAATCGGGCCAAAGCGCACTGCGCATGCGTGGGGGCCAAAGCGCACTGTCCATTTATGTCGGCTAGAGCGTACTGCGCATGCGTGACGGCCAGAGCGCACTGCGCATTCGTGGCCGCCAGAGCGCACTGCACATGAGTGGCGCCTATAGCGCACTGCGCATGCGTGGTGGCCAGAGCGCATTGCGCATACGTGGTTGACATGACAGAGAGACCTCATATGGGGTGATTGGCGAGAGCCAATAGACCACGTCAGAGGCGGGGAAACCAGGCTATATAAGGACTGCCATTACCCGGGTTGTTGTTCTTTCTCATGCGTGGCGGCCAGAGCTCATTGCGCATGCGTGGCGGCCAGAGCGCATTGCACATACGTGGTGGCCATGATAGAGAGACCTCATATGGGGTGATTGGCGGGAGCCAATAGATGAGCGCGACCTCAAATGGGGTTATTGGCGAGAGCCAATTGATGAGCGCCACCTCATATGGGGTGATTGGTGAGAGCCAATAGAGCACGTCAGAAGCGGGGCAACCAGGCTATATAAGAACTACCATTACCCGGGTTGTTGTTCTTTCTATTGCGTGGTGGCAAGAGCGCATTGCGCATGTGTGGCGGACAGAGCGCATTGCGATTGCGTGGCGGCCAGAGCGCACTGCGCATGCGTGACGCCCAGTGCACATTGCGCATGCGTGGAGACCAGAGCTCATTGCGCATGCGTGGCGGCCAGAGCGCACTGCGCATGCATGGCGGCCAGAGCGCATTGCGCATGTGTGGGGGCCAGAGCTCATTGCGCATGCGTGGGGGCCAGAGCGCACTGGGCATGCGTGGCGACCAGAGCGCACTGCACATGCGTGGCGGCCAGAGCGCACTGCGCATGCGTGGGGGCCAGAGCGCATTGCGCATGCCTGGGGGCCAGAGCGCATTGCGCATGCGTGGCGGCCAGAGTGCACTGCGCATGCCTGGCGGCCAGCGCGCACTGCGCATGCGTGGCGGCCAAGGCGCACTGCGCATGCGTGGCGACCAGAACGCACTGCGCATTCGTGGCGGCCAAGGCGCACTGCGCATGCGTGGCGGCCAGAGCGCACTGCGCATGCATGGCGGCCAAGTCGCACTGCGCATGCGTGGCGGCCAAGGCGCACTGCGCATGCATGGCGGCCAAGTCGCACTGCGCATGCGTGGCGGCCAGAGCGCACTGCGCATGCGTGGCGTCCAGAGCGCATTGCGCATGTGTGGCGGCCAGAGGGCATTGCGAATGCGTGGCGGCCAAGGCGCACTGCGCATGCGTGGCGGCCAAGTCGCACTGCGCATGCGTGGCGGCCAGAGCGCATTGCGCATGTGTGGCGGCCAGAGGGCATTGCGAATGCGTGGCGGCCAGAGGGCATTGCGCATGCGTGGCGGCCAGAGCGCATTGCGCATCCGTGGTGGCCAGAGCGCATTGCGCATACTTGGTAGCCATGACAGAGTGACCTCATATGGAGTGATTGGAGGGAGCCAATAGATGAGCGCGACCTCATGTGGGGTGATTGTCGAAAGCCAATAGACCATGTCAGAGGCGGGGCAACCAGGCTATATAAGGACTACCATTACCCGGGTTGTTGTTCTTTCTCATGCGTGGCGGCCAGAGCGCATTTCGCATGCATGGCGGCCATGACAGAGTGACCTATATGGGGTGATTGGCGGGAGCCAATAGATGAGCACCACCTCATATGGGGTGATTGGTGAGAGCCAATAGATGAGCGCCACCTCATATGGGGACTGCCATTACCCGGGTTGTTGTTCTTACTCATGCGTGGCGGCCAGAGCGCACTGCGCATGCGTGGCGGCCAGAGCGAACTGCGCATGCGTGGCGGCCAGAGCGCACTGCGCATGCGTGGGGGCCAGAGAGCACTGCGCATGCGTGGCGGGCAGAGCACACTGCGCATGCCTGGCGGCCAGAGCGCACTGCGCATGCGTGGCGGCCAGAGCGCAAATCGCATGCGTGGCGGCCAAGGCGCACTGCGCATGCGTGGCGACAGAGCGCACTGCGCATTCGTGGCGGCCAAGGCGCACAGCGCATGCGTGGCGGCCAGAGCGCACTGCGCATGTATGGCGGCCAAGGCGCACTGCGCATGCGTGGCGGCCAGAGCGCACTGCGCATTCGTGGGGGCCAGAGCGCATTGCGCATGCGTGGGGGCCAGAGCGCACTGCGCATGCGTGTTGGCCAAGGCGCACTGCGGATGCGTGGCGACCAGAGCGACTGCGCATTCGTGGCGGCCAAGGCGCACTGCGCATGCGTGGCGGCCAGAGCGCACTGCGCATGCGTGTTGGCCAAGGCGCACTACGCATGCGTGGCGACCAGAGCGCACTACGCATTCGTGGCGGCCAAGGCGCACTGCGCTTGCGTGGAGGCCAGAGCGCACTGCGCATGCGTGGGAGCCAGAGCGCACTGCGCATGCGTGTCGGCCAGAGCAGACAGCGCATTCGTGGCGCCCAGAATGCACTGCGCATGCGTGGCGGCCAGAGTGCACTGCGCATGCATGTCGGCCAGAGCGCATTGCGCATACTTGGTAGCCATGACAGAGTGACCTATATGGGGTGATTGGCGGGAGCCAATAGATGAGCACCACCTCATATGGGGTGATTGGTGCGTGCCAATAGATGAGCGCACCTCATATGGGGACTGCCATTACCCGGGTTGTTGTTCTTTCTCATGCGTGGCGGCCAGAGCGCACTGCGCATGCGTGGGGGCCAGAGCGCACTGCGCATTCAAGTCGGCCAGAGAGCACTGCGCATGCGAGGCGGCCAGAGCGCACTGCGCATGCGTGGCGGCGAGAGCGCACTGTGCATGCGTGGTTTGCCAGAGCGCACCGCGCTTTCGTGGCGGCCAGAGAGCATTGCGCATGCGTGGGGGCCAGAACGCATTGCGCATGCGTGGCGGCCAGAGCGCATTGCGCATACGTGGTGGCCATGATAGAGAGACCTCATATGGGGTGATTGGCGGGAGCCAATAGATGAGCGCGACCTCAAATGGGGTGATTGGCGAGAGCCAATTGATGAGCGCCACCTCATATGGGGTGATTGGCGAGAGCCAATAGAGCACGTCAGAAGCGGGGCAACCAGGCTATATAAGAACTACCATTACCCGGGTTGTTGTTCTTTCTCTTGCGTGGTGGCAAGAGCGCATTGCGCATGTGTGGCGGACAGAGCGCATTGCGATTGCGTGGCGGCCAGAGCGCACTGCGCATGCGTGACGCCCAGAGCACATTGCGCATGCGTGGAGACCAGAGCTCATTGCGCCTGCGTGGCGGCCAGAGCGCACTGCGCATGCGTGGGGGACAGAGCGCAAGCGCATGCGTGGCGGCCAGAGCGCACTGCGCATGCCTGGCGGCCAGCGCGCACTGCGCATGCGTGGCGGCCAAGGCGCACTGCGCATGCGTGGCGGCCAGAGCGCACTGCGCATGCATGGCGGCCAAGTCGCACTGCGCATGCGTGGCGGCCAAGGCGCACTGCGCATGCGTGGCGACCAGAGCGCACTGCGCATTCGTGGCGGCCAAGGCGCACTGCGCATGCATGGCGGCCAGAGCCCACTGCGCATGCATGGCGGCCAAGTCGCACTGCGCATGCGTGGCGGCCAGAGCGCACTGCGCATGCGTGGCGTCCAGAGCGCATTGCGCATGTGTGGCGGCCAGAGCACATTGCGAATGCGTGGCGGCCAGAGCGCACTGCGCATGCGTGACGCCCAGAGCACATTGCGCATGCGTGGAGACCAGAGCTCATTGCGCATGCGTGGCCGCCAGAGCGCACTGCGCATGCATGGCGGCCAAGTCGCACTGCGCATGCGTGGCGGCCAGAGCGCACTGCCATGCGTGGCGGCCAGAGCGCATTGCGCATGCGTGGCGGCCAGAGCGCATTGCGCATACTTGGTAGCCATGACAGAGTGACCTCATATGGGGTGATTGGCGGGAGCCAATAGATGAGCGCGACCTCATGTGGGGTGATTGTCGAAAGCCAATAGACCATGTCAGAGGCGGGGCAACCAGTCTATATAAGGACTGCCATTACCCGGGTTGTTGTTCTTTCTCATGCGTGGCGGCCAGAGCGCATTTCGCATGCGTGGCGGCCATGAAAGTGTGACCTATATTGCGTGATTGGCGGGAGCCAATAGATGAGCACCACCCTTATGGGGTGCTTGCTGAGAGCCAATAGATGAGCGCCACCTCATATGGGGACTGCCATTACCCGGGTTGTTGTTCTTTCTCATGCGTGGCGGCCAGAGCGCACTTCGCATGCCTAGCGGCCAGAGCGCACTGCGCATGCGTGGCGGCCAGAGCGCACCGCGCATGCCTGGGGGCCAGAGCGCACTGCACATTCATGTCGGCCAGAGTGCACTGCGCATGCGTGACGGCCAGAGCGCACTGCGCATGCGTGGCCGCCAGAGCGCACTGCGCATGCGTGTTGGCCAAGGCTCACTGCGCATGCATGGTGACCAGAGCGCCCTGCGCATTCGTGGCGGCCAAGGCGCACTGCGCATGCGTGGTGGCCAAGGCGCACTGCGCATGCGTGGCGACCAGAGCGCACAGCGAATGCGTGTTGGCCAAGGCGCACTGCGCATGCGTGGCGACCAGAGCGCACTGCGCTTTCGTGGTGGCCAAGGCGCAATGAACATGCGTGGCAGCCAGAGCGCACTGCGCATGCGTGTTGGCCAAGGCGCACTGCGCATGCGTGGCGGCCAGAGCGCACTGCGCATGCGTGTTGGCCAAGGCTCACTGCGCATGCGTGGTGACCAGAGCGCCCTGCGCATGCGTGGCGACCAGAGCGCACTGCGCTTTCGTGGTGGCCAAGGCGCACTGAACATGCGTGGCGGCCAGAGCGCACTGCGCATGCGTGTTGGCCAAGGCGCACTGCGCATGCGTGGCGGCCAGAGCGCACTGCGCATGCGTGTTGGCCAAGGAGCACTGCGCATGCGTGGCGACCAGAGCGACTGCGCATTCGTGGCGGCCAAGGCGCACTGCGCTTGAGTGGCGGCCAGAGCGCACTGCGCATGCGTGGGGGCCAGAGCGCACTGCGCATGCGTGGCGGCCAGAGCGCACTGCGCATGCGTGTCGGCCAGAGCAGACAGTGCATGCGTGGCGGCCAGAGCGCACTGCGCATGCCTGGCGGCCAGAGCGCACTGCGCATGCGTGGCGGCCAGAGCGCACATCGCATGCGTGGCGGCCAAGGCGCACTGCGCATGCGTGGCGACCAGAGCGCACTGCACATTCGTGGCGGCCAAGGCGCACTGCGCATGCGTGGCGGCCAGAGCGCACTGCGCATGCATGGCGGCCAAGACGCACTGCGCATGCGTGGCGGCCAAGGCGCACTGCGCATGCGTGGTGACCATAGCGCACTGCGCATTCGTGGCGGCCAGAGCGCATAGCTCATGCGTGGCGGCCAGAGTGCACAGGGCATGCGTGGCGGCCAGAGCGCACAGCGCATGCGTGGCGGCCAGAGCGCACTGCGCATGCGTTGGGGCCAGAGCTCACTGCGCATGCCTGGGGGCCAGAGCGCACTGTGCATGCGTGGCGGCCAGAGAGCACTGCGAATTCATGGCGACCAGAGTGCATTGCTCATGCATTGCGGCAAGAGCGCACTGCGCATGCATGGAGCCCAGAGCGCACTGCGCATGCGTTTCGGCCAGAGCGCATTGCCCATGCTTCGCGGCCAGAGCGCATTGCACATAAGTGGTGGACATGACAGAGAGACCTCATATGGGGTGATTGGCGAGAGCCAATAGATGAGCGCCACCTCATATGGGGTGATTGGTGAGAGCCAATAGACCACGTCAGAGGCGGGGCAACCAGGCTATATAAGGACTGCCATTACCCGGGTTGTTGTTCTTTCTCATGCGTGGCGGCCAGAGCGCATTGCGCATGCGTGGCAGCCAGAGCGCACTGCGCATGCGTGGCAGCCAGAGCGCACTGCGCATGCGTCGCGGCCAGAGCGCACTGCACATGCGTGGCGGTCAGAGCGCACTGCGCTTGTGTGGCGGCCAGAGCGCACTGCGCATGCGTAGGGGCCAGAGTGCACTGCGCATGCGTGGCGGACAGAGCGCACTGTGCATGCGTGGCGGCCAGGGCGCACAGCGCATGCGTGGCGGCCAGAGCGCACTGCGCATGCGTAGGGGCCTCACCGCACTGCGCATGCGTGGTGGCCAGAGCGCACTGCGCATGCGTGGCGGCCAGAACGCACTGCGCATGCGTGGCGGCCAGAGCACACTGCGCATGCGTGGCAGCCAAAGAGCACTGCGCATGCGTGGCGGCCAGAGCGCATTGCGCATTCGTGGCAGCCAGAGCGCATTGCGCATACGTGGTGGCCATGATAGAGAGACCTCATATGGGGTGATTGGCGGGAGCCAATAGATGAGCGCGAACTCATATGGGGTGATTGGCGAGAGCCAATTGATGACCGCCACCTCATATGGGGTGATTGGCAAGAGCCAATAGACAACGTCAGAGGCGGGGAAACCAGGCTATATAAGGACTGCCATTACCCGGGTTGTTGTTCTTTCTCATGCGTGGCGGCCCGAGCGCATTGCGCTTGCGTGGTGGCCCGAGCGCATTGCGCATGCATGGCTACCAGTGCGCATTGCGCATGCGTGGCAGCCAGAGCGCACTGCGCATGCGTGGCAGCCAGAGCACATTGCGCATGCGTGGCGGCCAGAGCGCACTGCGCATGCGTGTCGGCCAGAGCGCACTGCGCATGCGTGGTGTCCAGAGCGCACTGCGCTTGCGTGGGGGCCACAGCGCACTGCGCATGCGTGGCGGCCAGAGCGCACAGCGCATGCGTTGCGGCCAGAGCAAACTGCGCATGCGTGGCGGCCAAAGAGCACTGCGCATGCGTGGCAGCCTGGACGCATTACGCATGCGTGGTGACCAGAGCGCATTGCGCATACGTGGTGGCCATGATAGAGAGACCTCATATGGGGTGATGGCGGGAGCCAATAGATGAGCGCGAACTCATATGGGATGATTGGCGAGAGCCAATTGATGAGCGCCACCTCATATGGGGTGATTGGCGAGAGCCAATACAGCACGTCAGAAGCGGGGCAACCAGGCTATATAAGAACTACCATTACCCGGGTTGTTGTTCTTTCTCATGCGTGGTGGCCAGAGCGCATTGCGCATGTGTGGCGGCCAGAGCGCATTGCGAATGCGTGGCGGCCAGAGCGCACTGCGCATGCGTGGCGCCCAGAGCACATTGCGCATGCGTGGATGCCAGAGCTCATTGCGCATGCGTGGTGGCCAGAGCGCACTGCGCATGCGTGGCGGCCAGAGCGCACTGCGCATGCCTGGCGGCCAGAGCGCACTGCGCATGCGTTGCGGCCAGAGCACACATCGCATGCGTGGCGGACAAGGCGCACTGCGCATGCGTGGCGACCAGAGCGCACTGCGCATTTGTGGCGGCGAAGGCGCACTGCGCATGCGTGGCGGCCAGAGCACACTGCGCATGCATCGTGGCCAAGGCGCACTGCGCATGCGTGTCGGCAAGAGCGCACTGCGCATTCGTGGCGGCCAGAGCGCACTGCGCATGCGTGGCTGCCAGAGCGCACTGCGCATTCGTGGCGGCCAGAGCGCATTGCGCATACTTGGTAGCCATGACAGAGTGACCTCATATGGGGTGATTGGCGGGAGCCAATAGATGAGCGCGACCTCATGTGGGGTGATTGTCGAAAGCAATAGACTACGTCAGAGGCGGGGCAACCAGGCTATATAAGGACTGCCATTACCCGGGTTGTTGTTCTTTCTCATGCGTGGCGGCCAGAGCGCATTTCGCATGCGTGGCGGCCATGACAGAGTGACCTATATGGGGTGATTGGCGGGAGCCAATAGATGAGCACCACCTCATATGGGGTGATTGGTGAGAGCCAATAGATGAGCGCCACCTCATATGGGGACTGCCATTACCCGGGTTGTTGTTCTTTCTCATGCGTGGCGGCCAGAGCTCACTGCGCATACCTGGCGGCCAGAGCGCACATCGCATGCGTGGCAGCCAAGGCGCACTGTGCATGCCTGGCGACCAGAGCGCACTGCGCATTCGTGGCGGCCAAGGCGCACTGCGCATGCGTGGCGGCCAGAGTGCACAGCGCATGCATGGCGGACAAGGCGCACTGCGCATGCTTTGCGGCCAGAGCGCACTGCACATTCGTGGTGGCCAGAGCGCATTGCGCATGCGTGGGGGCCAGAGCGCACTGCGCATGCGTGGAGGCCAGAGCGCATTGCGCATTCGTGGTGTCCAGAGCGCATTGCGCATAAGTGGGGGCCAGAGCGCACTGCGCATTCGTGGAGGCCAGAGCGCATTGCGCATTCGTGGTGTCCAGAGCGCATTGCGCATAAGTGGGGGCCAGAGCGCACTGCGCATTCGTGGTGGCCAGAGCGCATTGCGCATTCGTGGCGGCTAGAGCGCATTGCGCATGCGTGGGGGCCAGAGCGCACTGCGCATTCGTGGAGGCCAGAACGCATTGCGCATGCGTGGGGGCCAGAGCGCACTGCGCATTCGTGGCGGCCAAGGCGCACTGCGCATGCGTGGCGGCCAGAGCGCACTGCGCATGCGTGGGGGCCAGAGCGCATTGCGCATACTTGGTAGCCATGACAGAGTGACCTCATATGGGATGATTGGCGGGAGCCAATAGATGAGCGCGACCTCATGTGGGGTGAATGTCGAAAGCCAATAGACCACGTCAGAGGCGGGGCAACCAGGCTATATAAGGACTGCCATTACCCGGGTTGTTGTTCTTTCTCATGCGTGGCGGCCAGAGCACATTTCGCATGCGTGGCGGCCATGACAGATTGACCTATATGGGGTGATTGGCGGGAGCCAATAGATGAGCACCACCTCATATGGGGTGATTGGTGAGAGCCAATAGATGAGCGCCACCTCATATGGGGACTGCCATTACCCGGGTTGTTGTTCTTTCTCATGCGTGGCGGCCAGAGCGCACTGCGCATGCCTAGCGGCCAGAGCGCATGGCGCAAGCGTGGCGGCCAGAGCGCACTGCGCATGCGTGGGGGCCAGAGCACACTGCGCATGCGTGGCCGCCAGAGCGCACTGCGCATGCGTGTTGGCCAAGGCGAACCGCGCATGCTTGGCGGCCAGAGCGCACTGCGCATGCGTGTTGGCCAAGGCGCACTGCGCATGCGTGGCGGCCAGAGCGCACTGCGCATGAGTGGCGGCCAGAGTACACCGCGCATGCGTGGCGCCCAGAGTACATTGCGCATGCGTGGAGGCCAGAGCTCATTGCGCATGCGTGGCGGCCAGAGCGCACTGCGCATGAGTGGCGGCCAGAGCGCACTGCGCATGCGTGGCGGCCAGAGCACACTGCGCATGCGTGGCGGCCAGAGCTCATTGCACATGAGTGGCGGCCAGAGCGCATTGCGCATGCGTGGCGGCCAGAGCGCACTGCGCATGCGTGGCGGCCAGAGCGCACTGCGCATGAGTGGCGGCCAGAGCACACTGCGCAAGCGTGGGGGCCAGAGCGCATTGCGCATGCGTGGCGGCCTGAGCGCACTGGGCATGCCTGGCGGCCAGAGCGCACTGCGCATGCGTGGCGGCCAGAGCGCACATCGCATGCATGGCGGCAAAGGCGCACTGCGCATGCGTGGCGACCAGAGCGCACTGCGCATTCGTGGTGGCGAAGGCGCACTGCGCATGCGTGGCGGCCAGAGCGCACTGCGCATGCATCGTGGCCTAGGCGCACTGTGCATGCGTGTCGGCAAGAGCGCACTGCGCATTCGTGGAGGCCAGAGCGCACTGGGCATCCGTGGGGGCCAGAGCGCATTGCGCATGTGTGGCGGCCAGAGCGCATTGCGCATACTTGGTAGCCATGACAGAGTGACCTCATATGGGGTGATTGGCGGGAGCCAATAGATGAGCGCGACCTCATGTGGGGTGATTGTCGAAAGCAATAGACTACGTCAGAGGCGGGGCAACCAGGCTATATAAGGACTGCTATTACCCGGGTTGTTGTTCTTTCTCATGCGTGGCGGCCAGAGCGCATTTCGCATGCGTGGCGGCCATGACAGAGTGACCTATATGGGGTGATTGGCGGGAGCCTATAGATGAGCACCACCTCATATGGGGTGATTGGTGAGAGCCAATAGATGAGCGCCACCTCATATGGGGACTGCCATTACCCGGGTTGTTGTTCTTTCTCATGCGTGGCGGCCAGAGCTCACTTCGCATACCTGGCGGCCAGAGCGCACATCGCATGCGTGGCAGCCAAGGCGCAATGCGCATGCCTGGCGACCAGAGCGCACTGCGCATTCGTGGCGGCCAAGACGCACTGCGCATGTGTGCCGGCCAGAGTGCACAGCGCATGCGTGGCGGCCAGAGCGCACATCGAATGCGTGGCGGCCAGAGCGCACTGCGCATTCGTGGCGGCCAGAGCGCATTGCTCATGCGTGGGGGCCAGAGCGCACTGCGCATTCATGTCGGCCAGAGCACACTGCGCATGCGTGACGGCCAGAGCGCACTGCGCATGCGTGTTGGCCAAGGCGCACTGCGCATGCGTCGTGACCAGTGCACACTGCGAATTCGTGGCGGCCAAGGCGCACTGCGCATTCGTGGCGGCTAGCGTGCACTGCGCATGCGTGGGGTCCAGAGCGCACTGTGCATGCGTGGCGGCCAGAGCGCACTGCGCATGCGTGTCGGCCAGAGTAGACAGCGCATGCGTGGCAGCCAGAGCGCACTGCGCATGCGTGGCGGCCAGATCGCACTGCGCATGCGTGTTGGCCAAGGCGCACTGCGCATGCGTGGCGACCAGAGCGACTGCGCATTCGTGGCGGCCAAGGCGCACTGCGCATGCGTGGCGGCCAGAGCGCACTGTGCATGCGTGTTGGCCAAGGCGCACTACGCATGCGTGGCAGCCAGAGCGACTGCGCATTCGTGGCGGCCAAGGCGCACTGCGCATGCGTGGCTGCCAGAGCGCACTGCGCCTGCGTTTCGGCCAGAGCAGACAGCGCATCCGTGGCGCCCAGAGCGCACTGCGCATGCGTGGCGGCCAGAGTGCACTGCGCATGCGTGTCGGCCAGAGCGCATTGCGCATTCTTGGTAGCCATGACAGAGTGACCTATATGGGGTGATTGGCGGGAGCCAATAGATGAGCACCACTTCATATGGGGTGATTGGTGAGAGCCAATAGATGAGCGCCACCTCATATGGGGACTGCCATTACCCGGGTTGTTGTTCTTTCTCATGCGTGGCGGCCAGAGCGCACTGCGCATGCGTGGCGGCCAGAGCGCACTGCGCATGGGTGGGGGCCAGAGCGCACTGCGCATTCATGTCGGCCAGAGCGCACTGCGCATGTGTGACAGCCAGAGCGCACGTTGCATGCGTGGCCGCCAGAGCGCACAGCGCATGCATGTTGGCCAAGGCGCACTGCGCATGCGTGGTGACCAGAGCGCACTGCGCATTCGTGGCGGCCAAGGGGCACTGCGCATGCGTGGCGGCCAGAGCACACTGCGCATGCGTGGGGGCCAGAGCGCACTGCGCATGCGTGGCGGCGAGAGCGCACTGTGCATGCGTGGTTTGCCTGAGCGCACCGCGCTTGCGTGGCGGCCAGAGCCAACTGCGCATGCGTGGGGGCAGGACCGCACTGTGCATGCATGGCGGCCAGAGCGCACTGCGCATGCGTGGTGGCCAGAGAGCACTGCGCATGCGTGGCGGCCAGAGCGCATTGCGCATGCGTGGCGGCCAGAGCGCATTGCGCATACGTGGTGGCCATGATAGAGAGACCTCATATGGGGTGATTGGCGGGAGCCAATAGATGAGCGCGACCTCATATGGGGTGATTGGCGAGAGCCAATTGATGAGCGCCACCTCATATGGGGTGATTGGCGAGAGCCAATAGAGCACGTCAGAAGCGGGGCAACCAGGCTATATAAGAACTAACATTACCTGGGTTGTTGTTCTTTCTCTTGCGTGGTGGCCAGAGCGCATTGCGCATGCGTGGCTGCCAGTGCGCACTGCGCATTCGTGGCGGCCAAGGCGCACTGCGCATGCGTGGCAGCCAGAGACCACTGCGCATGTATTGCGGCCTAGTCGCACTGCGCATGCGTGGCGGCCAGAGCGCACTGCGAATGCGTGGCGGCCAGAGCGCATTGCGCATGCGTGGCGGCCAGAGCGCATTGCGCATACGTGGTAGCCATGACAGAGTGAACTCATATGGGGTGATTGGCGGGAGCCAATAGATGAGCGCGACCTCATGTGGGGTGATTGTCGAAAGCCAATAGACCATGTCAGAGGAGGGGCAACGAGGCTATATAAGGACTGCCATTACCCGGGTTGTTGTTCTTTCTCATGCATGGCGGCCAGAGCGCATTTCGCATGCGTGGCGGCCATGACAGAGTGACCTATATGGGGTGATTGGCGGGAGCCAATAGATGAGCACCACCTCATATGGGGTGATTGGTGAGAGCCAATAGATGAGCGCACCTCATATGGGGACTGCCATTACCCGGGTTGTTGTTCTTTCTCAGCGTGGCGGCCAGAGCGCACTGCGCATGCGTGGGGGCCAGAGCGCATTGCGCATACTTGGTAGCCATGACAGAGTGACCTCATATGGGGTGATTGGCGGGAGCCAATAGATGAGCGCGACCTCATGTGGGGTGATTGTCGAAAGCAATAGACTACGTCAGAGGCGGGGCAACCAGGCTATATAAGGACTGCCATTACCCGGGTTGTTGTTCTTTCTCATGCGTGGCGGCCAGAGCGCATTTCGCATGCGTGGCGGCCATGACAGAGTGACCTATATGGGGTGATTGGCGGGAGCCAATAGATGAGCACCACCTCATATGGGGTGATTGGTGAGAGCCAATAGATGAGCGCCACCTCATATGGGGACTGCCATTACCCGGGTTGTTGTTCTTTCTCATGCGTGGCGGCCAGAGCTCACTGCGCATACCTGGCGGCCAGAGCGCACATCGCATGCGTGGCAGCCAAGGCGCACTGTGCATGCCTGGCGACCAGAGCGCACTGCGCATTCGTGGCGGCCATGGCGCACTGCGCATGCGTGGCGGCCAGAGTGCACAGCGCATGCATGGCGGACAAGGCGCACTGCGCATGCTTTGCGGCCAGAGCGCACTGCACATTCGTGGTGGCCAGAGCGCATTGCGCATGCGTGGGGGCCAGAGCGCACTGCGCATGCGTGGAGGCCAGAGCGCATTGCGCATTCGTGGTGTCCAGAGCGCATTGCGCATAAGTGGGGGCCAGAGCGCACTGCGCATTCGTGGAGGCCACAGCGCATTGCGCATTCGTGGTGTCCAGAGCGCATTGCGCATAAGTGGGGGCCAGAGCGCACTGCGCATTCGTGGTGGCCAGAGCGCATTGCGCATTCGTGGCGGCTAGAGCGCATTGCGCATACTTGGTAGCCATGACAGAGTGACCTATATGGGGTGATTGGCGGGAGCCAATAGATGAGCACCACCTCATATGGGGTGATTGGTGAGAGCCAATAGATGAGCGCCACCTCATATGGGGACTGCCATTACCCGGGTTGTTGTTCTTTCTCATGCGTGGTGGCCAGAGCGCACTGCGCATGCCTAGCGGACAGAGCGCACTGCGCATGCGTGGCGGCCAGAGCGCACTGCGCATTCATGTCGGCAAGAGCGCACTGCGCATGCGTGACGGCCAGAGCGCACTGTGCATGCGTGGCCGCCAGAGCGCACTGCGCATGCATGTTGGCCAAGGCGCACTGCGTATGCGAGGCGACCAGAGCGCACTGCGCATTCGTGGCAGCCAAGGCGCACTGCGCTTGCATGGCGGCCAGAGCGCATTGCGCATGCGTGGGGGCCAGAGCGCACTGTGCATGCGTGGAGGCCAGAGCGCACTGCGCATGCGTGGCGGACAGAGCAGACAGCGCATGCGTGGCGGCCAGAGCGCACTGCGCATGCGTGGCGGCCAGTGAGAACTGCGCTGGCGTGGCGGCCAGAGCTCACTGCGCATGCGTGGCGGCCAGAGCACACTGCGCATGCATGGCGGCCAGAGATCATTGCTCATGCAATCGGGCCAAAGCGCACTGCGCATGCGTGGGGGCCAAAGCGCACTGTCCATTTATGTCGGCTAGAGCGTACTGCACATGCGTGACGGCCAGAGCGCACTGCGCATTCGTGGCCGCCAGAGCGCACTGCACATGCGTGGCGCCTATAGCGCACTGCGCATGCGTGGTGGCCAGAGCGCATTGCGCATACGTGGTTGACATGACAGAGAGACCTCATATGGGGTGATTGGCGAGAGCCAATAGACCACGTCAGAGGCGGGGAAACCAGGCTATATAAGGACTGCCATTACCCGGGTTGTTGTTCTTTCTCATGCGTGGCGGCCAGAGCTCATTGCGCATGCGTGGCGGCCAGAGCGCATTGCACATACGTGGTGGCCATGATAGAGAGACCTCATATGGGGTGATTGGCGGGAGCCAATAGATGAGCGCGACCTCAAATGGGGTTATTGGCGAGAGCCAATTGATGAGCGCCACCTCATATGGGGTGATTGGTGAGAGCCAATAGAGCACGTCAGAAGCGGGGCAACCAGGCTATATAAGAACTACCATTACCCGGGTTGTTGTTCTTTCTATTGCGTGGTGGCAAGAGCGCATTGCGCATGTGTGGCGGACAGAGCGCATTGCGATTGCGTGGCGGCCAGAGCGCACTGCGCATGCGTGACGCCCAGTGCACATTGCGCATGCGTGGAGACCAGAGCTCATTGCGCATGCGTGGCGGCCAGAGCGCACTGCGCATGCATGGCGGCCAGAGCGCATTGCGCATGTGTGGGGGCCAGAGCTCATTGCGCATGCGTGGGGGCCAGAGCGCACTGGGCATGCGTGGCGACCAGAGCGCACTGCACATGCGTGGCGGCCAGAGCGCACTGCGCATGCGTGGGGGCCAGAGCGCATTGCGCATGCCTGGGGGCCAGAGCGCATTGCGCATGCGTGGCGGCCAGAGTGCACTGCGCATGCCTGGCGGCCAGCGCGCACTGCGCATGCGTGGCGGCCAAGGCGCACTGCGCATGCGTGGCGACCAGAACGCACTGCGCATTCGTGGCGGCCAAGGCGCACTGCGCATGCGTGGCGGCCAGAGCGCACTGCGCATGCATGGCGGCCAAGTCGCACTGCGCATGCGTGGCGGCCAAGGCGCACTGCGCATGCATGGCGGCCAAGTCGCACTGCGCATGCGTGGCGGCCAGAGCGCACTGCGCATTCGTGGCGGCCAGAGCGCATTGCGCATGTGTGGCGGCCAGAGGGCATTGCGAATGCGTGGCGGCCAAGGCGCACTGCGCATGCATGGCGGCCAAGTCGCACTGCGCATGCGTGGCGGCCAGAGCGCATTGCGCATGTGTGGCGGCCAGAGGGCATTGCGAATGCGTGGCGGCCAGAGGGCATTGCGCATGCGTGGCGGCCAGAGCGCATTGCGCATCCGTGGTGGCCAGAGCGCATTGCGCATACTTGGTAGCCATGACAGAGTGACCTCATATGGAGTGATTGGAGGGAGCCAATAGATGAGCGCGACCTCATGTGGGGTGATTGTCGAAAGCCAATAGACCATGTCAGAGGCGGGGCAACCAGGCTATATAAGGACTACCATTACCCGGGTTGTTGTTCTTTCTCATGCGTGGCGGCCAGAGCGCATTTCGCATGCATGGCGGCCATGACAGAGTGACCTATATGGGGTGATTGGCGGGAGCCAATAGATGAGCACCACCTCATATGGGGTGATTGGTGAGAGCCAATAGATGAGCGCCACCTCATATGGGGACTGCCATTACCCGGGTTGTTGTTCTTACTCATGCGTGGCGGCCAGAGCGCACTGCGCATGCGTGGCGGCCAGAGCGAACTGCGCATGCGTGGCGGCCAGAGCGCACTGCGCATGCGTGGGGGCCAGAGAGCACTGCGCATGCGTGGCGGGCAGAGCACACTGCGCATGCCTGGCGGCCAGAGCGCACTGCGCATGCGTGGCGGCCAGAGCGCAAATCGCATGCGTGGCGGCCAAGGCGCACTGCGCATGCGTGGCGACAGAGCGCACTGCGCATTCGTGGCGGCCAAGGCGCACAGCGCATGCGTGGCGGCCAGAGCGCACTGCGCATGTATGGCGGCCAAGGCGCACTGCGCATGCGTGGCGGCCAGAGCGCACTGCGCATTCGTGGGGGCCAGAGCGCATTGCGCATGCGTGGGGGCCAGAGCGCACTGCGCATGCGTGTTGGCCAAGGCGCACTGCGCATGCGTGGCGACCAGAGCGACTGCGCATTCGTGGCGGCCAAGGCGCACTGCGCATGCGTGGCGGCCAGAGCGCACTGCGCATGCGTGTTGGCCAAGGCGCACTACGCATGCGTGGCGACCAGAGCGCACTACGCATTCGTGGCGGCCAAGGCGCACTGCGCTTGCGTGGAGGCCAGAGCGCACTGCGCATGCGTGGGAGCCAGAGCGCACTGCGCATGCGTGTCGGCCAGAGCAGACAGCGCATTCGTGGCGCCCAGAATGCACTGCGCATGCGTGGCGGCCAGAGTGCACTGCGCATGCATGTCGGCCAGAGCGCATTGCGCATACTTGGTAGCCATGACAGAGTGACCTATATGGGGTGATTGGCGGGAGCCAATAGATGAGCACCACCTCATATGGGGTGATTGGTGCGTGCCAATAGATGAGCGCACCTCATATGGGGACTGCCATTACCCGGGTTGTTGTTCTTTCTCATGCGTGGCGGCCAGAGCGCACTGCGCATGCGTGGGGGCCAGAGCGCACTGCGCATTCAAGTCGGCCAGAGAGCACTGCGCATGCGAGGCGGCCAGAGCGCACTGCGCATGCGTGGCGGCGAGAGCGCACTGTGCATGCGTGGTTTGCCAGAGCGCACCGCGCTTTCGTGGCGGCCAGAGAGCATTGCGCATGCGTGGCGGCCAGAACGCATTGCGCATGCGTGGCGGCCAGAGCGCATTGCGCATACGTGGTGGCCATGATAGAGAGACCTCATATGGGGTGATTGGCGGGAGCCAATAGATGAGCGCGACCTCAAATGGGGTGATTGGCGAGAGCCAATTGATGAGCGCCACCTCATATGGGGTGATTGGCGAGAGCCAATAGAGCACGTCAGAAGCGGGGCAACCAGGCTATATAAGAACTACCATTACCCGGGTTGTTGTTCTTTCTCTTGCGTGGTGGCAAGAGCGCATTGCGCATGTGTGGCGGACAGAGCGCATTGCGATTGCGTGGCGGCCAGAGCGCACTGCGCATGCGTGACGCCCAGAGCACATTGCGCATGCGTGGAGACCAGAGCTCATTGCGCCTGCGTGGCGGCCAGAGCGCACTGCGCATGCGTGGGGGACAGAGCGCAAGCGCATGCGTGGCGGCCAGAGCGCACTGCGCATGCCTGGCGGCCAGCGCGCACTGCGCATGCGTGGCGGCCAAGGCGCACTGCGCATGCGTGGCGGCCAGAGCGCACTGCGCATGCATGGCGGCCAAGTCGCACTGCGCATGCGTGGCGGCCAAGGCGCACTGCGCATGCGTGGCGACCAGAGCGCACTGCGCATTCGTGGCGGCCAAGGCGCACTGCGCATGCATGGCGGCCAGAGCCCACTGCGCATGCATGGCGGCCAAGTCGCACTGCGCATGCGTGGCGGCCAGAGCGCACTGCGCATGCGTGGCGTCCAGAGCGCATTGCGCATGTGTGGCGGCCAGAGCACATTGCGAATGCGTGGCGGCCAGAGCGCACTGCGCATGCGTGACGCCCAGAGCACATTGCGCATGCGTGGAGACCAGAGCTCATTGCGCATGCGTGGCCGCCAGAGCGCACTGCGCATGCATGGCGGCCAAGTCGCACTGCGCATGCGTGGCGGCCAGAGCGCACTGCCATGCGTGGCGGCCAGAGCGCATTGCGCATGCGTGGCGGCCAGAGCGCATTGCGCATACTTGGTAGCCATGACAGAGTGACCTCATATGGGGTGATTGGCGGGAGCCAATAGATGAGCGCGACCTCATGTGGGGTGATTGTCGAAAGCCAATAGACCATGTCAGAGGCGGGGCAACCAGTCTATATAAGGACTGCCATTACCCGGGTTGTTGTTCTTTCTCATGCGTGGCGGCCAGAGCGCATTTCGCATGCGTGGCGGCCATGAAAGTGTGACCTATATTGCGTGATTGGCGGGAGCCAATAGATGAGCACCACCCTTATGGGGTGCTTGCTGAGAGCCAATAGATGAGCGCCACCTCATATGGGGACTGCCATTACCCGGGTTGTTGTTCTTTCTCATGCGTGGCGGCCAGAGCGCACTTCGCATGCCTAGCGGCCAGAGCGCACTGCGCATGCGTGGCGGCCAGAGCGCACCGCGCATGCCTGGGGGCCAGAGCGCACTGCACATTCATGTCGGCCAGAGTGCACTGCGCATGCGTGACGGCCAGAGCGCACTGCGCATGCGTGGCCGCCAGAGCGCACTGCGCATGCGTGTTGGCCAAGGCTCACTGCGCATGCATGGTGACCAGAGCGCCCTGCGCATTCGTGGCGGCCAAGGCGCACTGCGCATGCGTGGTGGCCAAGGCGCACTGCGCATGCGTGGCGACCAGAGCGCACAGCGAATGCGTGTTGGCCAAGGCGCACTGCGCATGCGTGGCGACCAGAGCGCACTGCGCTTTCGTGGTGGCCAAGGCGCACTGAACATGCGTGGCAGCCAGAGCGCACTGCGCATGCGTGTTGGCCAAGGCGCACTGCGCATGCGTGGCGGCCAGAGCGCACTGCGCATGCGTGTTGGCCAAGGCTCACTGCGCATGCGTGGTGACCAGAGCGCCCTGCGCATGCGTGGCGACCAGAGCGCACTGCGCTTTCGTGGTGGCCAAGGCGCACTGAACATGCGTGGCGGCCAGAGCGCACTGCGCATGCGTGTTGGCCAAGGCGCACTGCGCATGCGTGGCGGCCAGAGCGCACTGCGCATGCGTGTTGGCCAAGGAGCACTGCGCATGCGTGGCGACCAGAGCGACTGCGCATTCGTGGCGGCCAAGGCGCACTGCGCTTGAGTGGCGGCCAGAGCGCACTGCGCATGCGTGGGGGCCAGAGCGCACTGCGCATGCGTGGCGGCCAGAGCGCACTGCGCATGCGTGTCGGCCAGAGCAGACAGTGCATGCGTGGCGGCCAGAGCGCACTGCGCATGCCTGGCGGCCAGAGCGCACTGCGCATGCGTGGCGGCCAGAGCGCACATCGCATGCGTGGCGGCCAAGGCGCACTGCGCATGCGTGGCGACCAGAGCGCACTGCACATTCGTGGCGGCCAAGGCGCACTGCGCATGCGTGGCGGCCAGAGCGCACTGCGCATGCATGGCGGCCAAGACGCACTGCGCATGCGTGGCGGCCAAGGCGCACTGCGCATGCGTGGTGACCATAGCGCACTGCGCATTCGTGGCGGCCAGAGCGCATAGCTCATGCGTGGCGGCCAGAGTGCACAGGGCATGCGTGGCGGCCAGAGCGCACAGCGCATGCGTGGCGGCCAGAGCGCACTGCGCATGCGTTGGGGCCAGAGCTCACTGCGCATGCCTGGGGGCCAGAGCGCACTGTGCATGCGTGGCGGCCAGAGAGCACTGCGAATTCATGGCGACCAGAGTGCATTGCTCATGCATTGCGGCAAGAGCGCACTGCGCATGCATGGAGCCCAGAGCGCACTGCGCATGCGTTTCGGCCAGAGCGCATTGCCCATGCTTCGCGGCCAGAGCGCATTGCACATAAGTGGTGGACATGACAGAGAGACCTCATATGGGGTGATTGGCGAGAGCCAATAGATGAGCGCCACCTCATATGGGGTGATTGGTGAGAGCCAATAGACCACGTCAGAGGCGGGGCAACCAGGCTATATAAGGACTGCCATTACCCGGGTTGTTGTTCTTTCTCATGCGTGGCGGCCAGAGCGCATTGCGCATGCGTGGCAGCCAGAGCGCACTGCGCATGCGTGGCAGCCAGAGCGCACTGCGCATGCGTCGCGGCCAGAGCGCACTGCACATGCGTGGCGGTCAGAGCGCACTGCGCTTGTGTGGCGGCCAGAGCGCACTGCGCATGCGTAGGGGCCAGAGCGCACTGCGCATGCGTGGCGGACAGAGCGCACTGTGCATGCGTGGCGGCCAGGGCGCACAGCGCATGCGTGGCGGCCAGAGCGCACTGCGCATGCGTAGGGGCCTCACCGCACTGCGCATGCGTGGTGGCCAGAGCGCACTGCGCATGCGTGGCGGCCAGAACGCACTGCGCATGCGTGGCGGCCAGAGCACACTGCGCATGCGTGGCAGCCAAAGAGCACTGCGCATGCGTGGCGGCCAGAGCGCATTGCGCATTCGTGGCAGCCAGAGCGCATTGCGCATACGTGGTGGCCATGATAGAGAGACCTCATATGGGGTGATTGGCGGGAGCCAATAGATGAGCGCGAACTCATATGGGGTGATTGGCGAGAGCCAATTGATGACCGCCACCTCATATGGGGTGATTGGCAAGAGCCAATAGACAACGTCAGAGGCGGGGAAACCAGGCTATATAAGGACTGCCATTACCCGGGTTGTTGTTCTTTCTCATGCGTGGCGGCCCGAGCGCATTGCGCTTGCGTGGTGGCCCGAGCGCATTGCGCATGCATGGCTACCAGTGCGCATTGCGCATGCGTGGCAGCCAGAGCGCACTGCGCATGCGTGGCAGCCAGAGCACATTGCGCATGCGTGGCGGCCAGAGCGCACTGCGCATGCGTGTCGGCCAGAGCGCACTGCGCATGCGTGGTGTCCAGAGCGCACTGCGCTTGCGTGGGGGCCACAGCGCACTGCGCATGCGTGGCGGCCAGAGCGCACAGCGCATGCGTTGCGGCCAGAGCAAACTGCGCATGCGTGGCGGCCAAAGAGCACTGCGCATGCGTGGCAGCCTGGACGCATTACGCATGCGTGGTGACCAGAGCGCATTGCGCATACGTGGTGGCCATGATAGAGAGACCTCATATGGGGTGATGGCGGGAGCCAATAGATGAGCGCGAACTCATATGGGATGATTGGCGAGAGCCAATTGATGAGCGCCACCTCATATGGGGTGATTGGCGAGAGCCAATACAGCACGTCAGAAGCGGGGCAACCAGGCTATATAAGAACTACCATTACCCGGGTTGTTGTTCTTTCTCATGCGTGGTGGCCAGAGCGCATTGCGCATGTGTGGCGGCCAGAGCGCATTGCGAATGCGTGGCGGCCAGAGCGCACTGCGCATGCGTGGCGCCCAGAGCACATTGCGCATGCGTGGATGCCAGAGCTCATTGCGCATGCGTGGTGGCCAGAGCGCACTGCGCATGCGTGGCGGCCAGAGCGCACTGCGCATGCCTGGCGGCCAGAGCGCACTGCGCATGCGTTGCGGCCAGAGCACACATCGCATGCGTGGCGGACAAGGCGCACTGCGCATGCGTGGCGACCAGAGCGCACTGCGCATTTGTGGCGGCGAAGGCGCACTGCGCATGCGTGGCGGCCAGAGCACACTGCGCATGCATCGTGGCCAAGGCGCACTGCGCATGCGTGTCGGCAAGAGCGCACTGCGCATTCGTGGCGGCCAGAGCGCACTGCGCATGCGTGGCTGCCAGAGCGCACTGCGCATTCGTGGCGGCCAGAGCGCATTGCGCATACTTGGTAGCCATGACAGAGTGACCTCATATGGGGTGATTGGCGGGAGCCAATAGATGAGCGCGACCTCATGTGGGGTGATTGTCGAAAGCAATAGACTACGTCAGAGGCGGGGCAACCAGGCTATATAAGGACTGCCATTACCCGGGTTGTTGTTCTTTCTCATGCGTGGCGGCCAGAGCGCATTTCGCATGCGTGGCGGCCATGACAGAGTGACCTATATGGGGTGATTGGCGGGAGCCAATAGATGAGCACCACCTCATATGGGGTGATTGGTGAGAGCCAATAGATGAGCGCCACCTCATATGGGGACTGCCATTACCCGGGTTGTTGTTCTTTCTCATGCGTGGCGGCCAGAGCTCACTGCGCATACCTGGCGGCCAGAGCGCACATCGCATGCGTGGCAGCCAAGGCGCACTGTGCATGCCTGGCGACCAGAGCGCACTGCGCATTCGTGGCGGCCAAGGCGCACTGCGCATGCGTGGCGGCCAGAGTGCACAGCGCATGCATGGCGGACAAGGCGCACTGCGCATGCTTTGCGGCCAGAGCGCACTGCACATTCGTGGTGGCCAGAGCGCATTGCGCATGCGTGGGGGCCAGAGCGCACTGCGCATGCGTGGAGGCCAGAGCGCATTGCGCATTCGTGGTGTCCAGAGCGCATTGCGCATAAGTGGGGGCCAGAGCGCACTGCGCATTCGTGGAGGCCAGAGCGCATTGCGCATTCGTGGTGTCCAGAGCGCATTGCGCATAAGTGGGGGCCAGAGCGCACTGCGCATTCGTGGTGGCCAGAGCGCATTGCGCATTCGTGGCGGCTAGAGCGCATTGCGCATGCGTGGGGGCCAGAGCGCACTGCGCATTCGTGGAGGCCAGAACGCATTGCGCATGCGTGGGGGCCAGAGCGCACTGCGCATTCGTGGCGGCCAAGGCGCACTGCGCATGCGTGGCGGCCAGAGCGCACTGCGCATGCGTGGGGGCCAGAGCGCATTGCGCATACTTGGTAGCCATGACAGAGTGACCTCATATGGGATGATTGGCGGGAGCCAATAGATGAGCGCGACCTCATGTGGGGTGAATGTCGAAAGCCAATAGACCACGTCAGAGGCGGGGCAACCAGGCTATATAAGGACTGCCATTACCCGGGTTGTTGTTCTTTCTCATGCGTGGCGGCCAGAGCACATTTCGCATGCGTGGCGGCCATGACAGATTGACCTATATGGGGTGATTGGCGGGAGCCAATAGATGAGCACCACCTCATATGGGGTGATTGGTGAGAGCCAATAGATGAGCGCCACCTCATATGGGGACTGCCATTACCCGGGTTGTTGTTCTTTCTCATGCGTGGCGGCCAGAGCGCACTGCGCATGCCTAGCGGCCAGAGCGCATGGCGCAAGCGTGGCGGCCAGAGCGCACTGCGCATGCGTGGGGGCCAGAGCACACTGCGCATGCGTGGCCGCCAGAGCGCACTGCGCATGCGTGTTGGCCAAGGCGAACCGCGCATGCTTGGCGGCCAGAGCGCACTGCGCATGCGTGTTGGCCAAGGCGCACTGCGCATGCGTGGCGGCCAGAGCGCACTGCGCATGAGTGGCGGCCAGAGTACACCGCGCATGCGTGGCGCCCAGAGTACATTGCGCATGCGTGGAGGCCAGAGCTCATTGCGCATGCGTGGCGGCCAGAGCGCACTGCGCATGAGTGGCGGCCAGAGCGCACTGCGCATGCGTGGCGGCCAGAGCACACTGCGCATGCGTGGCGGCCAGAGCTCATTGCACATGAGTGGCGGCCAGAGCGCATTGCGCATGCGTGGCGGCCAGAGCGCACTGCGCATGCGTGGCGGCCAGAGCGCACTGCGCATGAGTGGCGGCCAGAGCACACTGCGCAAGCGTGGGGGCCAGAGCGCATTGCGCATGCGTGGCGGCCTGAGCGCACTGGGCATGCCTGGCGGCCAGAGCGCACTGCGCATGCGTGGCGGCCAGAGCGCACATCGCATGCATGGCGGCAAAGGCGCACTGCGCATGCGTGGCGACCAGAGCGCACTGCGCATTCGTGGTGGCGAAGGCGCACTGCGCATGCGTGGCGGCCAGAGCGCACTGCGCATGCATCGTGGCCTAGGCGCACTGTGCATGCGTGTCGGCAAGAGCGCACTGCGCATTCGTGGAGGCCAGAGCGCACTGGGCATCCGTGGGGGCCAGAGCGCATTGCGCATGTGTGGCGGCCAGAGCGCATTGCGCATACTTGGTAGCCATGACAGAGTGACCTCATATGGGGTGATTGGCGGGAGCCAATAGATGAGCGCGACCTCATGTGGGGTGATTGTCGAAAGCAATAGACTACGTCAGAGGCGGGGCAACCAGGCTATATAAGGACTGCTATTACCCGGGTTGTTGTTCTTTCTCATGCGTGGCGGCCAGAGCGCATTTCGCATGCGTGGCGGCCATGACAGAGTGACCTATATGGGGTGATTGGCGGGAGCCTATAGATGAGCACCACCTCATATGGGGTGATTGGTGAGAGCCAATAGATGAGCGCCACCTCATATGGGGACTGCCATTACCCGGGTTGTTGTTCTTTCTCATGCGTGGCGGCCAGAGCTCACTTCGCATACCTGGCGGCCAGAGCGCACATCGCATGCGTGGCAGCCAAGGCGCAATGCGCATGCCTGGCGACCAGAGCGCACTGCGCATTCGTGGCGGCCAAGACGCACTGCGCATGTGTGCCGGCCAGAGTGCACAGCGCATGCGTGGCGGCCAGAGCGCACATCGAATGCGTGGCGGCCAGAGCGCAATGCGCATTCGTGGCGGCCAGAGCGCATTGCTCATGCGTGGGGGCCAGAGCGCACTGCGCATTCATGTCGGCCAGAGCACACTGCGCATGCGTGACGGCCAGAGCGCACTGCGCATGCGTGTTGGCCAAGGCGCACTGCGCATGCGTCGTGACCAGTGCACACTGCGAATTCGTGGCGGCCAAGGCGCACTGCGCATTCGTGGCGGCTAGCGTGCACTGCGCATGCGTGGGGTCCAGAGCGCACTGTGCATGCGTGGCGGCCAGAGCGCACTGCGCATGCGTGTCGGCCAGAGTAGACAGCGCATGCGTGGCAGCCAGAGCGCACTGCGCATGCGTGGCGGCCAGATCGCACTGCGCATGCGTGTTGGCCAAGGCGCACTGCGCATGCGTGGCGACCAGAGCGACTGCGCATTCGTGGCGGCCAAGGCGCACTGCGCATGCGTGGCGGCCAGAGCGCACTGTGCATGCGTGTTGGCCAAGGCGCACTACGCATGCGTGGCAGCCAGAGCGACTGCGCATTCGTGGCGGCCAAGGCGCACTGCGCATGCGTGGCTGCCAGAGCGCACTGCGCCTGCGTTTCGGCCAGAGCAGACAGCGCATCCGTGGCGCCCAGAGCGCACTGCGCATGCGTGGCGGCCAGAGTGCACTGCGCATGCGTGTCGGCCAGAGCGCATTGCGCATTCTTGGTAGCCATGACAGAGTGACCTATATGGGGTGATTGGCGGGAGCCAATAGATGAGCACCACTTCATATGGGGTGATTGGTGAGAGCCAATAGATGAGCGCCACCTCATATGGGGACTGCCATTACCCGGGTTGTTGTTCTTTCTCATGCGTGGCGGCCAGAGCGCACTGCGCATGCGTGGCGGCCAGAGCGCACTGCGCATGGGTGGGGGCCAGAGCGCACTGCGCATTCATGTCGGCCAGAGCGCACTGCGCATGTGTGACAGCCAGAGCGCACGTTGCATGCGTGGCCGCCAGAGCGCACAGCGCATGCATGTTGGCCAAGGCGCACTGCGCATGCGTGGTGACCAGAGCGCACTGCGCATTCGTGGCGGCCAAGGGGCACTGCGCATGCGTGGCGGCCAGAGCACACTGCGCATGCGTGGGGGCCAGAGCGCACTGCGCATGCGTGGCGGCGAGAGCGCACTGTGCATGCGTGGTTTGCCTGAGCGCACCGCGCTTGCGTGGCGGCCAGAGCCAACTGCGCATGCGTGGGGGCAGGACCGCACTGTGCATGCATGGCGGCCAGAGCGCACTGCGCATGCGTGGTGGCCAGAGAGCACTGCGCATGCGTGGCGGCCAGAGCGCATTGCGCATGCGTGGCGGCCAGAGCGCATTGCGCATACGTGGTGGCCATGATAGAGAGACCTCATATGGGGTGATTGGCGGGAGCCAATAGATGAGCGCGACCTCATATGGGGTGATTGGCGAGAGCCAATTGATGAGCGCCACCTCATATGGGGTGATTGGCGAGAGCCAATAGAGCACGTCAGAAGCGGGGCAACCAGGCTATATAAGAACTAACATTACCTGGGTTGTTGTTCTTTCTCTTGCGTGGTGGCCAGAGCGCATTGCGCATGCGTGGCTGCCAGTGCGCACTGCGCATTCGTGGCGGCCAAGGCGCACTGCGCATGCGTGGCAGCCAGAGACCACTGCGCATGTATTGCGGCCTAGTCGCACTGCGCATGCGTGGCGGCCAGAGCGCACTGCGAATGCGTGGCGGCCAGAGCGCATTGCGCATGCGTGGCGGCCAGAGCGCATTGCGCATACGTGGTAGCCATGACAGAGTGAACTCATATGGGGTGATTGGCGGGAGCCAATAGATGAGCGCGACCTCATGTGGGGTGATTGTCGAAAGCCAATAGACCATGTCAGAGGAGGGGCAACGAGGCTATATAAGGACTGCCATTACCCGGGTTGTTGTTCTTTCTCATGCATGGCGGCCAGAGCGCATTTCGCATGCGTGGCGGCCATGACAGAGTGACCTATATGGGGTGATTGGCGGGAGCCAATAGATGAGCACCACCTCATACGGGGTGATTGGTGAGAGCCAATAGATGAGCGCACCTCATATGGGGACTGCCATTACCCGGGTTGTTGTTCTTTCTCAGCGTGGCGGCCAGAGCGCACTGCGCATGCGTGGGGGCCAGAGCGCATTGCGCATACTTGGTAGCCATGACAGAGTGACCTCATATGGGGTGATTGGCGGGAGCCAATAGATGAGCGCGACCTCATGTGGGGTGATTGTCGAAAGCAATAGACTACGTCAGAGGCGGGGCAACCAGGCTATATAAGGACTGCCATTACCCGGGTTGTTGTTCTTTCTCATGCGTGGCGGCCAGAGCGCATTTCGCATGCGTGGCGGCCATGACAGAGTGACCTATATGGGGTGATTGGCGGGAGCCAATAGATGAGCACCACCTCATATGGGGTGATTGGTGAGAGCCAATAGATGAGCGCCACCTCATATGGGGACTGCCATTACCCGGGTTGTTGTTCTTTCTCATGCGTGGCGGCCAGAGCTCACTGCGCATACCTGGCGGCCAGAGCGCACATCGCATGCGTGGCAGCCAAGGCGCACTGTGCATGCCTGGCGACCAGAGCGCACTGCGCATTCGTGGCGGCCATGGCGCACTGCGCATGCGTGGCGGCCAGAGTGCACAGCGCATGCATGGCGGACAAGGCGCACTGCGCATGCTTTGCGGCCAGAGCGCACTGCACATTCGTGGTGGCCAGAGCGCATTGCGCATGCGTGGGGGCCAGAGCGCACTGCGCATGCGTGGAGGCCAGAGCGCATTGCGCATTCGTGGTGTCCAGAGCGCATTGCGCATAAGTGGGGGCCAGAGCGCACTGCGCATTCGTGGAGGCCAGAGCGCATTGCGCATTCGTGGTGTCCAGAGCGCATTGCGCATAAGTGGGGGCCAGAGCGCACTGCGCATTCGTGGTGGCCAGAGCGCATTGCGCATTCGTGGCGGCTAGAGCGCATTGCGCATGCGTGGGGGCCAGAGCGCACTGCGCATTCGTGGAGGCCAGAACGCATTGCGCATGCGTGGGGGCCAGAGCGCACTGCGCATTCGTGGCGGCCAAGGCGCACTGCGCATGCGTGGCGGCCAGAGCGCACTGCGCATGCGTGGGGGCCAGAGCGCATTGCGCATACTTGGTAGCCATGACAGAGTGACCTCATATGGGATGATTGGCGGGAGCCAATAGATGAGCGCGACCTCATGTGGGGTGAATGTCGAAAGCCAATAGACCACGTCAGAGGCGGGGCAACCAGGCTATATAAGGACTGCCATTACCCGGGTTGTTGTTCTTTCTCATGCGTGGCGGCCAGAGCACATTTCGCATGCGTGGCGGCCATGACAGATTGACCTATATGGGGTGATTGGCGGGAGCCAATAGATGAGCACCACCTCATATGGGGTGATTGGTGAGAGCCAATAGATGAGCGCCACCTCATATGGGGACTGCCATTACCCGGGTTGTTGTTCTTTCTCATGCGTGGCGGCCAGAGCGCACTGCGCATGCCTAGCGGCCAGAGCGCATGGCGCAAGCGTGGCGGCCAGAGCGCACTGCGCATGCGTGGGGGCCAGAGCACACTGCGCATGCGTGGCCGCCAGAGCGCACTGCGCATGCGTGTTGGCCAAGGCGAACCGCGCATGCTTGGCGGCCAGAGCGCACTGCGCATGCGTGTTGGCCAAGGCGCACTGCGCATGCGTGGCGGCCAGAGCGCACTGCGCATGAGTGGCGGCCAGAGTACACCGCGCATGCGTGGCGCCCAGAGTACATTGCGCATGCGTGGAGGCCAGAGCTCATTGCGCATGCGTGGCGGCCAGAGCGCACTGCGCATGAGTGGCGGCCAGAGCGCACTGCGCATGCGTGGCGGCCAGAGCACACTGCGCATGCGTGGCGGCCAGAGCTCATTGCACATGAGTGGCGGCCAGAGCGCATTGCGCATGCGTGGCGGCCAGAGCGCACTGCGCATGCGTGGCGGCCAGAGCGCACTGCGCATGAGTGGCGGCCAGAGCACACTGCGCAAGCGTGGGGGCCAGAGCGCATTGCGCATGCGTGGCGGCCTGAGCGCACTGGGCATGCCTGGCGGCCAGAGCGCACTGCGCATGCGTGGCGGCCAGAGCGCACATCGCATGCATGGCGGCAAAGGCGCACTGCGCATGCGTAGCGACCAGAGCGCACTGCGCATTCGTGGTGGCGAAGGCGCACTGCGCATGCGTGGCGGCCAGAGCGCACTGCGCATGCATCGTGGCCTAGGCGCACTGTGCATGCGTGTCGGCAAGAGCGCACTGCGCATTCGTGGAGGCCAGAGCGCACTGGGCATCCGTGGGGGCCAGAGCGCATTGCGCATGTGTGGCGGCCAGAGCGCATTGCGCATACTTGGTAGCCATGACTGAGTGACCTCATATGGGGTGATTGGCGGGAGCCAATAGATGAGCGCGACCTCATGTGGGGTGATTGTCGAAAGCAATAGACTACGTCAGAGGCGGGGCAACCAGGCTATATAAGGACTGCTATTACCCGGGTTGTTGTTCTTTCTCATGCGTGGCGGCCAGAGCGCATTTCGCATGCGTGGCGGCCATGACAGAGTGACCTATATGGGGTGATTGGCGGGAGCCTATAGATGAGCACCACCTCATATGGGGTGATTGGTGAGAGCCAATAGATGAGCGCCACCTCATATGGGGACTGCCATTACCCGGGTTGTTGTTCTTTCTCATGCGTGGCGGCCAGAGCTCACTTCGCATACCTGGCGGCCAGAGCGCACATCGCATGCGTGGCAGCCAAGGCGCAATGCGCATGCCTGGCGACCAGAGCGCACTGCGCATTCGTGGCGGCCAAGACGCACTGCGCATGTGTGCCGGCCAGAGTGCACAGCGCATGCGTGGCGGCCAGAGCGCACATCGAATGCGTGGCGGCCAGAGCGCACTGCGCATTCGTGGCGGCCAGAGCGCATTGCTCATGCGTGGGGGCCAGAGCGCACTGCGCATTCATGTCGGCCAGAGCACACTGCGCATGCGTGACGGCCAGAGCGCACTGCGCATGCGTGTTGGCCAAGGCGCACTGCGCATGCGTCGTGACCAGTGCACACTGCGAATTCGTGGCGGCCAAGGCGCACTGCGCATTCGTGGCGGCTAGCGTGCACTGCGCATGCGTGGGGTCCAGAGCGCACTGTGCATGCGTGGCGGCCAGAGCGCACTGCGCATGCGTGTCGGCCAGAGTAGACAGCGCATGCGTGGCAGCCAGAGCGCACTGCGCATGCGTGGCGGCCAGATCGCACTGCGCATGCGTGTTGGCCAAGGCGCACTGCGCATGCGTGGCGACCAGAGCGACTGCGCATTCGTGGCGGCCAAGGCGCACTGCGCATGCGTGGCGGCCAGAGCGCACTGTGCATGCGTGTTGGCCAAGGCGCACTACGCATGCGTGGCAGCCAGAGCGACTGCGCATTCGTGGCGGCCAAGGCGCACTGCGCATGCGTGGCTGCCAGAGCGCACTGCGCCTGCGTTTCGGCCAGAGCAGACAGCGCATCCGTGGCGCCCAGAGCGCACTGCGCATGCGTGGCGGCCAGAGTGCACTGCGCATGCGTGTCGGCCAGAGCGCATTGCGCATTCTTGGTAGCCATGACAGAGTGACCTATATGGGGTGATTGGCGGGAGCCAATAGATGAGCACCACTTCATATGGGGTGATTGGTGAGAGCCAATAGATGAGCGCCACCTCATATGGGGACTGCCATTACCCGGGTTGTTGTTCTTTCTCATGCGTGGCGGCCAGAGCGCACTGCGCATGCGTGGCGGCCAGAGCGCACTGCGCATGGGTGGGGGCCAGAGCGCACTGCGCATTCATGTCGGCCAGAGCGCACTGCGCATGTGTGACAGCCAGAGCGCACGTTGCATGCGTGGCCGCCAGAGCGCACAGCGCATGCATGTTGGCCAAGGCGCACTGCGCATGCGTGGTGACCAGAGCGCACTGCGCATTCGTGGCGGCCAAGGGGCACTGCGCATGCGTGGCGGCCAGAGCACACTGCGCATGCGTGGGGGCCAGAGCGCACTGCGCATGCGTGGCGGCGAGAGCGCACTGTGCATGCGTGGTTTGCCTGAGCGCACCGCGCTTGCGTGGCGGCCAGAGCCAACTGCGCATGCGTGGGGGCAGGACCGCACTGTGCATGCATGGCGGCCAGAGCGCACTGCGCATGCGTGGTGGCCAGAGAGCACTGCGCATGCGTGGCGGCCAGAGCGCATTGCGCATGCGTGGCGGCCAGAGCGCATTGCGCATACGTGGTGGCCATGATAGAGAGACCTCATATGGGGTGATTGGCGGGAGCCAATAGATGAGCGCGACCTCATATGGGGTGATTGGCGAGAGCCAATTGATGAGCGCCACCTCATATGGGGTGATTGGCGAGAGCCAATAGAGCACGTCAGAAGCGGGGCAACCAGGCTATATAAGAACTAACATTACCTGGGTTGTTGTTCTTTCTCTTGCGTGGTGGCCAGAGCGCATTGCGCATGCGTGGCTGCCAGTGCGCACTGCGCATTCGTGGCGGCCAAGGCGCACTGCGCATGCGTGGCAGCCAGAGACCACTGCGCATGTATTGCGGCCTAGTCGCACTGCGCATGCGTGGCGGCCAGAGCGCACTGCGAATGCGTGGCGGCCAGAGCGCATTGCGCATGCGTGGCGGCCAGAGCGCATTGCGCATACGTGGTAGCCATGACAGAGTGAACTCATATGGGGTGATTGGCGGGAGCCAATAGATGAGCGCGACCTCATGTGGGGTGATTGTCGAAAGCCAATAGACCATGTCAGAGGAGGGGCAACGAGGCTATATAAGGACTGCCATTACCCGGGTTGTTGTTCTTTCTCATGCATGGCGGCCAGAGCGCATTTCGCATGCGTGGCGGCCATGACAGAGTGACCTATATGGGGTGATTGGCGGGAGCCAATAGATGAGCACCACCTCATATGGGGTGATTGGTTAGAGCCAATAGATGAGCGCACCTCATATGGGGACTGCCATTACCCGGGTTGTTGTTCTTTCTCAGCGTGGCGGCCAGAGCGCACTGCGCATGCGTGGGGGCCAGAGCGCATTGCGCATACTTGGTAGCCATGACAGAGTGACCTCATATGGGATGATTGGCGGGAGCCAATAGATGAGCGCGACCTCATGTGGGGTGAATGTTGAAAGCCAATAGACCACGTCAGAGGCGGGGAAACCAGGCTATATAAGGACTGCCATTACCCGGGTTGTTGTTCTTTCTCATGCGTGGCGGCCAGAGCACATTTCGCATGCGTGGCGGCCATGACAGACTGACCTATATGGGGTGATTGGCGGGAGCCAATAGATGAGCACCACCTCATATGGGGTGATTGGTGAGAGCCAATAGATGAGCGCCACCTCATATGGGGACTGCCATTACCCGGGTTGTTGTTCTTTCTCATGCGTGGCGGCCAGAGCGCACTGCGCATGCCTAGCGGCCAGAGCACATGGCGCAAGCGTGGCGGCCAGAGTGCACTGCGCATGCGTGGGGGCCAGAGCACACTGCGCATGCATGGCCGCCCGAGCGCACTGCGCATGCGTGTTGGCCAAGGCTAACCGCGCATGCTTGGCGGCCAGAGCGCACTGCGCATGCGTGTTGGCCAAGGCGCACTGCGCATGCGTGGCGGCCAGAGCGCACTGCGCATGAGTGGCGGCCAGAGCACACTGCGCATGCCTGGCGCCAAGAGTACATTGCGCATGCGTGGAGGCCAGAGCTCATTGCGCATGCGTGGCGGCCAGAGCGCACTGCGCATGCGTGGCGGCCAGAGCGCACTGCGCATGAGTGGCGGCCAGAGCACACTGCGCATGCGTGGCGGCCAGAGCTCATTGCGCATGAGTGGCGGCCAGAGCGCATTGCGAATGCGTGGCGGCCAGAGCGCACTGCGCATGCGTGGCGGCCAGAGCGCACTGCGCATGCGTGGCGGCCAAGGCGAACTGCGCATGCGTGACGACCAGAGCGCACTGCGCATTCGTGGCGGCCAAGGCGCACTGCGCATGCGTGGCAGCCAGAGACCACTGCGCATGCATGGCGGCCAAGTCGCACTGCGCATGCGTGGCGGCCAGAGCACACATCGCATGCGTTGCGGCCAAGGCGCACTGCGCATGCGTGGCGACCAGAGCGCACTGCGCATTTGTGGCGGCGAAGGCGCACTGCGCATGCGTGGCGGCCAGAGCGCACTGCGCATGCATCGTGGCCAAGGCGCACTGCGCATGCGTGTCGGCAAGAGCGCACTGCGCATGCGTGTCGGCAAGAGCGCACTGCGCATACGTGGCGGCCAGAGCGCACTGCGCATGCGTGGCTGCCAGAGCGCACTGCGCATTCGTGGCGGCCAGAGCGCATTGCGCATGCGTGGGGGCCAGAGCGCATTGCGCATGCGTGGCGGCCAGAGCGCATTGCGCATACTTGGTAGCCATGACAGAGTGACCTCATATGGGGTGATTGGCGGGAGCCAATAGATGAGCGCGACCTCATGTGGGGTGATTGTCGAAAGCAATAGACTACGTCAGAGGCGGGGCAACCAGGCTATATAAGGACTGCTATTACCCGGGTTGTTGTTCTTTCTCATGCGTGGCGGCCAGAGCACATTTCGCATGCGTGGCGGCCATGACAGAGTGACCTATATGGGGTGATTGGCGGGAGCCAATAGATGAGCACCACCTCATATGGGGTGATTGGTGAGAGCCAATAGATGAGCGCCACCTCATATGGGGACTGCCATTACCCGGGTTGTTGTTCTTTCTCATGCGTGGCGGCCAGAGCTCATTGCGCATACCTGGCGGCCAGAGCGCACATCGCATGCGTGGCAGCCAAGGCGCAATGCGCATGCCTGGCGACCAGAGCGCACTGCGCATTCGTGGCGGCCAAGACGCACTGCGCATGCGTGGCGGCCAGAGTGCACAGCGCATGCATGGCGGCCAAGGCGCACTGCGCATTCGTGGCGGCCAGAGCGCACTGCGCATTCGTGGTGGCCAGAGCGCATTGCGCATGCGTGGGGGCCAGAGCGCACTGCGCATTCATGTCGGCCAGAGCGCACTGCGCAAGCGTGACGGCCAGAGCGCACTGCGCATGCGTGGCCGCCAGAGCGCACATCCCATGCGTGGCGGCCAAGGCGCACTGCGCATGCGTGGCGACCAGAACGCAATGCGCATTCGTGGCGGCCAAGGCGCACTGCGCATGCGTGGCGGCCAGAGCGCACTGCGCATGCATGGCGGCCAAGTCGCACTGCGCATGCGTGGCGGCCAAGGCGCACTGCGCATGCGTGGCAGCCAGAGACCACTGCGCATGCATGGCGGCCAAGTCGCACTGCGCATGCGTGGCGGCCAGAGCGCACTGCAAATGCGTGGCGGCCAGAGCGCATTGCGCATGCGTGGCGTCCAGAGCGCATTGCGCATACTTGGTAGCCATGACAGAGTGACCTCATATGGGGTGATTGGCGGGAGCCAATAGATGAGCGCGACCTCATGTGGGGTGATTGTCGAAAGCCAATAGACCATGTCAGAGGCGGGGCAACCAGTCTATATAAGGACTGCCATTACCCGGGTTGTTGTTCTTTCTCATGCGTGGCGGCCAGAGCGCATTTCGCATGCGTGGCGGCCATGACAGAGTGACCTATATGGGGTGATTGGCGGGAGCCAATAGATGAGCACCACCTCATATGGGGTGATTGGTGAGAGCCAATAGATGAGCGCCACCTCATATGGGGACTGCCATTACCCGGTTGTTGTTCTTTCTCATGCGTGTCGGCAAGAGCGCACTGCGCATTCGTGGCGGCCAGAGCGCACTGCGCATGCGTGGCTGCCAGAGCGCACTGCGCATTCGTGGCGGCCAGAGCGCATTGCGCATGCGTGGAGGCCAGAGCGCATTGCGCATGCGTGGCGGCCAGAGCGCACTGCGCATGCCTGGCGGCCAGAGCGCACTGCGCATGCCTGGCGGCCAGAGCGCACTGCGCATGCGTGGCGGCCAGAGCACACATCGCATGCGTGGCGACCAGAGCGCAATGCGCATTTGTGGCGGCGAAGGCGCACTGCGCATGCGTGGCGGCCAGAGCGCACTGCGCATGCATCGTGGCCAAGGCGCACTGCGCATGCGTGTCGGCAAGAGCGCACTGCGCATTCGTGGCGGCCAGAGCGCACTGCGCATGCGTGGCTGCCAGAGCGCACTGCGCATTCGTGGCGGCCAGAGCGCATTGCGCATGCGTGGGGGCCAGAGCGCATTGCGCATACTTGGTAGCCATGACAGAGTGACCTCATATGGGGAGATTGGCGGGAGCCAATAGATGAGCGCGACCTCATGTGGGGTGATTGTCGAAAGCAATAGACTACGTCAGAGGCGGGGCAACCAGGCTATATAAGGACTGCCATTACCCGGGTTGTTGTTCTTTCTCATGCGTGGCGGCCAGAGCGCATTTCGCATGCGTGGCGGTCATGACAGAGTGACCTATATGGGGTGATTGGCGGGAGCCAATAGATGAGCACCACCTCATATGGGGTGATTGGTGAGAGCCAATAGATGAGCGCCACCTCATATGGGGACTGCCATTACCCGGGTTGTTGTTCTTTCTCATGCGTGGCGGCCAGAGCTCATTGCGCATACCTGGCGGCCAGAGCGCACATCGCATGCGTGGCAGCCAAGGCGCAATGCGCATGCCTGGCGACCAGAGCGCACTGCGCATTCGTGGCGGCCAAGACGCACTGCGCATGCGTGGCAGCCAGAGTGCACAGTGCATGCATGGCGGCCAAGGCGCACTGCGCATGAGTGGCGGCCAGAGCGCACTGCGCATTCGTGGTGGCCAGAGCACATTGCGCATGCGTGGGGGCCAGAGCGCATTGCGCATTCGTGGTGTCCAGAGCGCATTGCGCATAAGTGGGGGCTAGAGCGCACTGCGAATTCGTGGTGGCCAGAGCGCATTGCGCATTCGTGGCGGCCAAAGCGCATTGCGCATGCGTGGGGGCCAGAGCGCACCGCGCATTCGTGGCGGCCATAACGCATTGCGCATGCGTGGGGGCCAGAGCGCACTGCGCATGCGTGGCGGCCAGAACGCATTGCGCATGCGTGTGGGCCAGAGCGCACTGCGCATGCGTGGGGGCCAGAGCGCATTGCGCATACTTGGTGGCCATGACAGAGTGACCTCATATGGGATGATTGGCGGGAGCCAATAGATGAGCGCGACCTCATATGGGGTGATTGGTGAGAGCCAATAGATGAGCGCCACCTCATATGGGGACTGCCATTACCCGGGTTGTTGTTCTTTCTCATGCGTGGCGGCCAGAGCGCACTGCGCATGCCTAGCGGCCAGAGCGCATGGCGCAAGCGTGGCGGCCAGAGCGCACTGCGCATGCGTGGGGGCCAGAGCACACTGCGCATGCGTGGCCGCCAGAGCGCACTGCGCATGCGTGTTGGCCAAGGCGAACCGCGCATGCTTGGCGGCCAGAGCGCACTGCGCATGCGTGTTGGCCAAGGCGCACTGCGCATGCGTGGCGGCCAGAGCGCACTGCGCATGAGTGGCGGCCAGAGTACACCGCGCATGCGTGGCGCCCAGAGTACATTGCGCATGCGTGGAGGCCAGAGCTCATTGCGCATGCGTGGCGGCCAGAGCGCACTGCGCATGAGTGGCGGCCAGAGCGCACTGCGCATGCGTGGCGGCCAGAGCACACTGCGCATGCGTGGCGGCCAGAGCTCATTGCACATGAGTGGCGGCCAGAGCGCATTGCGCATGCGTGGCGGCCAGAGCGCACTGCGCATGCGTGGCGGCCAGAGCGCACTGCGCATGAGTGGCGGCCAGAGCACACTGCGCAAGCGTGGGGGCCAGAGCGCATTGCGCATGCGTGGCGGCCTGAGCGCACTGGGCATGCCTGGCGGCCAGAGCGCACTGCGCATGCGTGGCGGCCAGAGCGCACATCGCATGCATGGCGGCAAAGGCGCACTGCGCATGCGTGGCGACCAGAGCGCACTGCGCATTCGTGGTGGCGAAGGCGCACTGCGCATGCGTGGCGGCCAGAGCGCACTGCGCATGCATCGTGGCCTAGGCGCACTGTGCATGCGTGTCGGCAAGAGCGCACTGCGCATTCGTGGAGGCCAGAGCGCACTGGGCATCCGTGGGGGCCAGAGCGCATTGCGCATGTGTGGCGGCCAGAGCGCATTGCGCATACTTGGTAGCCATGACTGAGTGACCTCATATGGGGTGATTGGCGGGAGCCAATAGATGAGCGCGACCTCATGTGGGGTGATTGTCGAAAGCAATAGACTACGTCAGAGGCGGGGCAACCAGGCTATATAAGGACTGCTATTACCCGGGTTGTTGTTCTTTCTCATGCGTGGCGGCCAGAGCGCATTTCGCATGCGTGGCGGCCATGACAGAGTGACCTATATGGGGTGATTGGCGGGAGCCTATAGATGAGCACCACCTCATATGGGGTGATTGGTGAGAGCCAATAGATGAGCGCCACCTCATATGGGGACTGCCATTACCCGGGTTGTTGTTCTTTCTCATGCGTGGCGGCCAGAGCTCACTTCGCATACCTGGCGGCCAGAGCGCACATCGCATGCGTGGCAGCCAAGGCGCAATGCGCATGCCTGGCGACCAGAGCGCACTGCGCATTCGTGGCGGCCAAGACGCACTGCGCATGTGTGCCGGCCAGAGTGCACAGCGCATGCGTGGCGGCCAGAGCGCACATCGAATGCGTGGCGGCCAGAGCGCACTGCGCATTCGTGGCGGCCAGAGCGCATTGCTCATGCGTGGGGGCCAGAGCGCACTGCGCATTCATGTCGGCCAGAGCACACTGCGCATGCGTGACGGCCAGAGCGCACTGCGCATGCGTGTTGGCCAAGGCGCACTGCGCATGCGTCGTGACCAGTGCACACTGCGAATTCGTGGCGGCCAAGGCGCACTGCGCATTCGTGGCGGCTAGCGTGCACTGCGCATGCGTGGGGTCCAGAGCGCACTGTGCATGCGTGGCGGCCAGAGCGCACTGCGCATGCGTGTCGGCCAGAGTAGACAGCGCATGCGTGGCAGCCAGAGCGCACTGCGCATGCGTGGCGGCCAGATCGCACTGCGCATGCGTGTTGGCCAAGGCGCACTGCGCATGCGTGGCGACCAGAGCGACTGCGCATTCGTGGCGGCCAAGGCGCACTGCGCATGCGTGGCGGCCAGAGCGCACTGTGCATGCGTGTTGGCCAAGGCGCACTACGCATGCGTGGCAGCCAGAGCGACTGCGCATTCGTGGCGGCCAAGGCGCACTGCGCATGCGTGGCTGCCAGAGCGCACTGCGCCTGCGTTTCGGCCAGAGCAGACAGCGCATCCGTGGCGCCCAGAGCGCACTGCGCATGCGTGGCGGCCAGAGTGCACTGCGCATGCGTGTCGGCCAGAGCGCATTGCGCATTCTTGGTAGCCATGACAGAGTGACCTATATGGGGTGATTGGCGGGAGCCAATAGATGAGCACCACTTCATATGGGGTGATTGGTGAGAGCCAATAGATGAGCGCCACCTCATATGGGGACTGCCATTACCCGGGTTGTTGTTCTTTCTCATGCGTGGCGGCCAGAGCGCACTGCGCATGCGTGGCGGCCAGAGCGCACTGCGCATGGGTGGGGGCCAGAGCGCACTGCGCATTCATGTCGGCCAGAGCGCACTGCGCATGTGTGACAGCCAGAGCGCACGTTGCATGCGTGGCCGCCAGAGCGCACAGCGCATGCATGTTGGCCAAGGCGCACTGCGCATGCGTGGTGACCAGAGCGCACTGCGCATTCGTGGCGGCCAAGGGGCACTGCGCATGCGTGGCGGCCAGAGCACACTGCGCATGCGTGGGGGCCAGAGCGCACTGCGCATGCGTGGCGGCGAGAGCGCACTGTGCATGCGTGGTTTGCCTGAGCGCACCGCGCTTGCGTGGCGGCCAGAGCCAACTGCGCATGCGTGGGGGCAGGACCGCACTGTGCATGCATGGCGGCCAGAGCGCACTGCGCATGCGTGGTGGCCAGAGAGCACTGCGCATGCGTGGCGGCCAGAGCGCATTGCGCATGCGTGGCGGCCAGAGCGCATTGCGCATACGTGGTGGCCATGATAGAGAGACCTCATATGGGGTGATTGGCGGGAGCCAATAGATGAGCGCGACCTCATATGGGGTGATTGGCGAGAGCCAATTGATGAGCGCCACCTCATATGGGGTGATTGGCGAGAGCCAATAGAGCACGTCAGAAGCGGGGCAACCAGGCTATATAAGAACTAACATTACCTGGGTTGTTGTTCTTTCTCTTGCGTGGTGGCCAGAGCGCATTGCGCATGCGTGGCTGCCAGTGCGCACTGCGCATTCGTGGCGGCCAAGGCGCACTGCGCATGCGTGGCAGCCAGAGACCACTGCGCATGTATTGCGGCCTAGTCGCACTGCGCATGCGTGGCGGCCAGAGCGCACTGCGAATGCGTGGCGGCCAGAGCGCATTGCGCATGCGTGGCGGCCAGAGCGCATTGCGCATACGTGGTAGCCATGACAGAGTGAACTCATATGGGGTGATTGGCGGGAGCCAATAGATGAGCGCGACCTCATGTGGGGTGATTGTCGAAAGCCAATAGACCATGTCAGAGGAGGGGCAACGAGGCTATATAAGGACTGCCATTACCCGGGTTGTTGTTCTTTCTCATGCATGGCGGCCAGAGCGCATTTCGCATGCGTGGCGGCCATGACAGAGTGACCTATATGGGGTGATTGGCGGGAGCCAATAGATGAGCACCACCTCATATGGGGTGATTGGTTAGAGCCAATAGATGAGCGCACCTCATATGGGGACTGCCATTACCCGGGTTGTTGTTCTTTCTCAGCGTGGCGGCCAGAGCGCACTGCGCATGCGTGGGGGCCAGAGCGCATTGCGCATACTTGGTAGCCATGACAGAGTGACCTCATATGGGATGATTGGCGGGAGCCAATAGATGAGCGCGACCTCATGTGGGGTGAATGTTGAAAGCCAATAGACCACGTCAGAGGCGGGGAAACCAGGCTATATAAGGACTGCCATTACCCGGGTTGTTGTTCTTTCTCATGCGTGGCGGCCAGAGCACATTTCGCATGCGTGGCGGCCATGACAGACTGACCTATATGGGGTGATTGGCGGGAGCCAATAGATGAGCACCACCTCATATGGGGTGATTGGTGAGAGCCAATAGATGAGCGCCACCTCATATGGGGACTGCCATTACCCGGGTTGTTGTTCTTTCTCATGCGTGGCGGCCAGAGCGCACTGCGCATGCCTAGCGGCCAGAGCACATGGCGCAAGCGTGGCGGCCAGAGTGCACTGCGCATGCGTGGGGGCCAGAGCACACTGCGCATGCATGGCCGCCCGAGCGCACTGCGCATGCGTGTTGGCCAAGGCTAACCGCGCATGCTTGGCGGCCAGAGCGCACTGCGCATGCGTGTTGGCCAAGGCGCACTGCGCATGCGTGGCGGCCAGAGCGCACTGCGCATGAGTGGCGGCCAGAGCACACTGCGCATGCCTGGCGCCAAGAGTACATTGCGCATGCGTGGAGGCCAGAGCTCATTGCGCATGCGTGGCGGCCAGAGCGCACTGCGCATGCGTGGCGGCCAGAGCGCACTGCGCATGAGTGGCGGCCAGAGCACACTGCGCATGCGTGGCGGCCAGAGCTCATTGCGCATGAGTGGCGGCCAGAGCGCATTGCGAATGCGTGGCGGCCAGAGCGCACTGCGCATGCGTGGCGGCCAGAGCGCACTGCGCATGCGTGGCGGCCAAGGCGAACTGCGCATGCGTGACGACCAGAGCGCACTGCGCATTCGTGGCGGCCAAGGCGCACTGCGCATGCGTGGCAGCCAGAGACCACTGCGCATGCATGGCGGCCAAGTCGCACTGCGCATGCGTGGCGGCCAGAGCACACATCGCATGCGTTGCGGCCAAGGCGCACTGCGCATGCGTGGCGACCAGAGCGCACTGCGCATTTGTGGCGGCGAAGGCGCACTGCGCATGCGTGGCGGCCAGAGCGCACTGCGCATGCATCGTGGCCAAGGCGCACTGCGCATGCGTGTCGGCAAGAGCGCACTGCGCATGCGTGTCGGCAAGAGCGCACTGCGCATACGTGGCGGCCAGAGCGCACTGCGCATGCGTGGCTGCCAGAGCGCACTGCGCATTCGTGGCGGCCAGAGCGCATTGCGCATGCGTGGGGGCCAGAGCGCATTGCGCATGCGTGGCGGCCAGAGCGCATTGCGCATACTTGGTAGCCATGACAGAGTGACCTCATATGGGGTGATTGGCGGGAGCCAATAGATGAGCGCGACCTCATGTGGGGTGATTGTCGAAAGCAATAGACTACGTCAGAGGCGGGGCAACCAGGCTATATAAGGACTGCTATTACCCGGGTTGTTGTTCTTTCTCATGCGTGGCGGCCAGAGCACATTTCGCATGCGTGGCGGCCATGACAGAGTGACCTATATGGGGTGATTGGCGGGAGCCAATAGATGAGCACCACCTCATATGGGGTGATTGGTGAGAGCCAATAGATGAGCGCCACCTCATATGGGGACTGCCATTACCCGGGTTGTTGTTCTTTCTCATGCGTGGCGGCCAGAGCTCATTGCGCATACCTGGCGGCCAGAGCGCACATCGCATGCGTGGCAGCCAAGGCGCAATGCGCATGCCTGGCGACCAGAGCGCACTGCGCATTCGTGGCGGCCAAGACGCACTGCGCATGCGTGGCGGCCAGAGTGCACAGCGCATGCATGGCGGCCAAGGCGCACTGCGCATTCGTGGCGGCCAGAGCGCACTGCGCATTCGTGGTGGCCAGAGCGCATTGCGCATGCGTGGGGGCCAGAGCGCACTGCGCATTCATGTCGGCCAGAGCGCACTGCGCAAGCGTGACGGCCAGAGCGCACTGCGCATGCGTGGCCGCCAGAGCGCACATCCCATGCGTGGCGGCCAAGGCGCACTGCGCATGCGTGGCGACCAGAACGCAATGCGCATTCGTGGCGGCCAAGGCGCACTGCGCATGCGTGGCGGCCAGAGCGCACTGCGCATGCATGGCGGCCAAGTCGCACTGCGCATGCGTGGCGGCCAAGGCGCACTGCGCATGCGTGGCAGCCAGAGACCACTGCGCATGCATGGCGGCCAAGTCGCACTGCGCATGCGTGGCGGCCAGAGCGCACTGCAAATGCGTGGCGGCCAGAGCGCATTGCGCATGCGTGGCGTCCAGAGCGCATTGCGCATACTTGGTAGCCATGACAGAGTGACCTCATATGGGGTGATTGGCGGGAGCCAATAGATGAGCGCGACCTCATGTGGGGTGATTGTCGAAAGCCAATAGACCATGTCAGAGGCGGGGCAACCAGTCTATATAAGGACTGCCATTACCCGGGTTGTTGTTCTTTCTCATGCGTGGCGGCCAGAGCGCATTTCGCATGCGTGGCGGCCATGACAGAGTGACCTATATGGGGTGATTGGCGGGAGCCAATAGATGAGCACCACCTCATATGGGGTGATTGGTGAGAGCCAATAGATGAGCGCCACCTCATATGGGGACTGCCATTACCCGGTTGTTGTTCTTTCTCATGCGTGTCGGCAAGAGCGCACTGCGCATTCGTGGCGGCCAGAGCGCACTGCGCATGCGTGGCTGCCAGAGCGCACTGCGCATTCGTGGCGGCCAGAGCGCATTGCGCATGCGTGGAGGCCAGAGCGCATTGCGCATGCGTGGCGGCCAGAGCGCACTGCGCATGCCTGGCGGCCAGAGCGCACTGCGCATGCCTGGCGGCCAGAGCGCACTGCGCATGCGTGGCGGCCAGAGCACACATCGCATGCGTGGCGACCAGAGCGCAATGCGCATTTGTGGCGGCGAAGGCGCACTGCGCATGCGTGGCGGCCAGAGCGCACTGCGCATGCATCGTGGCCAAGGCGCACTGCGCATGCGTGTCGGCAAGAGCGCACTGCGCATTCGTGGCGGCCAGAGCGCACTGCGCATGCGTGGCTGCCAGAGCGCACTGCGCATTCGTGGCGGCCAGAGCGCATTGCGCATGCGTGGGGGCCAGAGCGCATTGCGCATACTTGGTAGCCATGACAGAGTGACCTCATATGGGGAGATTGGCGGGAGCCAATAGATGAGCGCGACCTCATGTGGGGTGATTGTCGAAAGCAATAGACTACGTCAGAGGCGGGGCAACCAGGCTATATAAGGACTGCCATTACCCGGGTTGTTGTTCTTTCTCATGCGTGGCGGCCAGAGCGCATTTCGCATGCGTGGCGGTCATGACAGAGTGACCTATATGGGGTGATTGGCGGGAGCCAATAGATGAGCACCACCTCATATGGGGTGATTGGTGAGAGCCAATAGATGAGCGCCACCTCATATGGGGACTGCCATTACCCGGGTTGTTGTTCTTTCTCATGCGTGGCGGCCAGAGCTCATTGCGCATACCTGGCGGCCAGAGCGCACATCGCATGCGTGGCAGCCAAGGCGCAATGCGCATGCCTGGCGACCAGAGCGCACTGCGCATTCGTGGCGGCCAAGACGCACTGCGCATGCGTGGCAGCCAGAGTGCACAGTGCATGCATGGCGGCCAAGGCGCACTGCGCATGAGTGGCGGCCAGAGCGCACTGCGCATTCGTGGTGGCCAGAGCACATTGCGCATGCGTGGGGGCCAGAGCGCATTGCGCATTCGTGGTGTCCAGAGCGCATTGCGCATAAGTGGGGGCTAGAGCGCACTGCGAATTCGTGGTGGCCAGAGCGCATTGCGCATTCGTGGCGGCCAAAGCGCATTGCGCATGCGTGGGGGCCAGAGCGCACCGCGCATTCGTGGCGGCCATAACGCATTGCGCATGCGTGGGGGCCAGAGCGCACTGCGCATGCGTGGCGGCCAGAACGCATTGCGCATGCGTGTGGGCCAGAGCGCACTGCGCATGCGTGGGGGCCAGAGCGCATTGCGCATACTTGGTGGCCATGACAGAGTGACCTCATATGGGATGATTGGCGGGAGCCAATAGATGAGCGCGACCTCATATGGGGTGATTGGTGAGAGCCAATAGATGAGCGCCACCTCATATGGGGACTGCCATTACCCGGGTTGTTGTTCTTTCTCATGCGTGGCGGCCAGAGCGCACTGCGCATGCCTAGCGGCCAGAGCGCATGGCGCAAGCGTGCCGGCCAGAGCGCACTGCGCATGCGTGGGGGCCAGAGCACACTGCGCATGCGTGGCCGCCAGAGCGCACTGCGCATGCGTGTTGGCCAAGGCGAACCGCGCATGCTTGGCGGCCAGAGCGCACTGCGCATGCGTGTTGGCCAAGGCGCACTGCGCATGCGTGGCGGCCAGAGCGCACTGCGCATGAGTGGCGGCCAGAGCACACTGCGCATGCCTGGCGCCCAGAGTACATTGCGCATGCGTGGAGGCCAGAGCTCATTGCGCATGCGTGGCGGCCAGAGCGCACTGCGCAAGCGTGGCGGCCAGAGCGCACTGCGCATGAGTGGCGGCCAGAGCACACTGCGCATGCGTGGCGGCCAGAGCTCATTGCGCATGAGTGGCGGCCAGAGCGCATTGCGAATTCGTGGCGGCCAGAGCGCACTGCGCATGCGTGGCGGCCAGAGCGCACTGCGCATGAGTGGCGGCCAGAGCACACTGCGCATGAGTGGCGGCCAGAGCACACTGCGCATGCGTGGGGGCCAGAGCGCATTGCGCATGAGTGGCGGCCAGAGCACACTGCGCATGAGTGGCGGCCAGAGCACACATCGCATGCGTGGCGGCCAAGGCGCACTGCGCATGCGTGGCGGCCAGAGCGCACTGCGCATGCATCGTGGCCTAGGCGCACAGTGCATGTGTGTCGGCAAGAGCGCACTGCGCATTCGTGGAGGCCAGAGCGCACTGCGCATGCGTGGGGGCCAGAGCGCATTGCACATGCGTGGCGGCCAGAGCGCATTGCGCATACTTGGTAGCCATGACAGAGTGACCTCATATGGGGTGATTGGCGGGAGCCAATAGATGAGCGCGACCTCATGTGGGGTGATTGTCGAAAGCAATAGACTACGTCAGAGGCGGGGCAACCAGGCTATATAAGGACTGCTATTACCCGGGTTGTTGTTCTTTCTCATGCGTGGTGGCCAGAGCACATTTCGCATGCATGGCGGCCATGACAGAGTGACCTATATGGGGTGATTGGCGGGAGCCAATAGATGAGCACCACCTCATATGGGGTGATTGGTGAGAGCCAATAGATGAGCGCCACCTCATATGGGGACTGCCATTACCCGGGTTGTTGTTCTTTCTCATGCGTGGCGGCCAGAGCGCACTGCGCATGCGTGGCGGCCAGAGCGCACTGCGCATGAGTGGCGGCCAGAGCACACTGCGCATGCGTGGGGGCCAGAGCGCATTGCGCATGCGTGGCGGCCAGAGCGCACTGCGCATGCCTGGCGGCCAGAGCGCACTGCGAATGCGTGGCGGCCAGAGCACACATCACATGCGTGGCGGCCAAGGCGCACTGCGCATGCGTGGCGACCAGAGCGCACTGCGCATTTGTGGCGGCGAAGGCGCACTGCGCATGCGTGGCGGCCAGAGCGCACTGCGCATGCATCGTGGCCAAGGCGCACTGCGCATGCGTGTCGGCAAGAGCGCACTGCGCATTCGTGGCGTCCAGAGCGCACTGTGCATGCGTGGCTGCCAGAGCGCACTGCGCATTCGTGGCGGCCAGAGCGCATTGCACATGCGTGGGGGCCAGAGCGCATTGCGCATGCGTGGCGGCCAGAGCGCATTGCGCATACTTGGTAGCCATGACAGAGTGACCTCATATGGGGTGATTGGCGGGAGCCAATAGATGAGCGCGACCTCATGTGGGGTGATTGTCGAAAGCCAATAGACCATGTCAGAGGCGGGGCAACCAGTCTATATAAGGACTGCCATTACCCGGGTTGTTGTTCTTTCTCATGCGTGGCGGCCAGAGCGCATTTCGCATGCGTGGCGGCCATGACAGAGTGACCTATAAGGGGTGATTGGCGGGAGCCAATAGATGAGCACCACCTCATATGGGGTGATTGGTGAGAGCCAATAGATGAGTGCCACCTCATATGGGGACTGCCATTACCCGGGTTGTTGTTCTTTCTCATGCGTGGCGGCCAGAGCTCACTGCGCATACCTGGCGGCCAAAGCGCACATCGCATGCGTGGCAGCCAAGGCGCACTGTGCATGCCTGGCGACCAGAGCGCACTGCGCATTCGTGGCGGCCAAGGCGCACTGCGCATGCGTGGCGGCCAGAGTGCACAGCGCATGCATGGCGGCCAAGGCGCACTGCGCATGCGTGGCGGCCGGAGCGCACTGCGCATTCGTGGTGGCCAGAGCGCATTGCGCATGCGTGGGGGCCAGAGCGCACTGCGCATGCGTGGAGGCCAGAGCGCATTGCGCATTCGTGGTGTCCAGAGCGCATTGCGCATAAGTGGGGGCCAGAGCGCACTGCGCATTCGTGGTGGCCAGAGCGCATTGCGCATTCGTGGTGGCCAGAGCGCATTGCGCATGCGTGGGGGCCAGAGCGCACTGCGCATTCGTGGCGGCCAGAACGCATTGCGCATGCGTGGGGGCCAGAGCGCACTGCGCATTCGTGGCGGCCAGAACGCATTGCGCATGCGTGTGGGCCAGAGCGCACTGCGCATGCGTGGGGGCCAGAGCGCATTGCGCATACTTGGTGGCCATGACAGTGTGACCTCATATGGGATGATTGGCGGGAGCCAATAGATGAGCGCGACCTCATGTGGGGTGAATGTCGAAAGCCAATAGACCACGTCAGAGGCGGGGCAACCAGGCTATATAAGGACTGCCATTACCCGGGTTGTTGTTCTTTCTCATGTGTGGCGGCCAGAGCACATTTCGCATGCTTGGCGGCCATGACAGATTGACCTATATGGGGTGATTGGCGGGAGCCAATAGATGAGCACCACCTCATATGGGGTGATTGGTGAGAGCCAATAGATGAGCGCCACCTCATATGGGGACTGCCATTACCCGGGTTGTTGTTCTTTCTCATGCGTGGCGGCCAGAGCGCACTGCGCATGCCTAGCGGCCAGAGCGCATGGCGCAAGCGTGGCGGCCAGAGCGCACTGCGCATGCGTGGGGGCCAGAGCACACTGCGCATGCGTGGCCGCCAGAGCGCACTGCGCATGCGTGTTGGCCAAGGCGAACCGCGCATGCTTGGCGGCCAGAGCGCACTGCGCATGCGTGTTGGCCAAGGCGCACTGCGCATGCGTGGCGGCCAGAGCGCACTGCGCATGAGTGGCGGCCAGAGCACACTGCGCATGCGTGGAGCCCAGAGTACATTGCGCATGCGTGGAGGCCAGAGGTCATTGCGCATGCGTGGCGGCCAGAGCGCACTGCGCATGAGTGGCGGCCAGAGCACACTGCGCATGCGTGGCGGCCAGAGCTCATTGCGCATGAGTGGCGGCCAGAGCGCATTGCGAATGCGTGGCGGCCAGAGCGCACTGCGCATGCGTGGCGGCCAGATTGCACTGCGCATGCGTGGCGGCCAGAGCGCACTGCGCATGCATGGCGGCCAAGTCGCACTGCGCATGCGTGGCGGCCAAGGCGCACTGCGCATGCGTGATGACCAGAGCGCACTGCGCATTCGTGGCGGCCAAGGCGCACTGCGCATGCGTGGCAGCCAGAGACCACTGCGCATGCATGGCGGCCAAGTCGCACTGCGCATGCGTGGCGGCCAGAGCGCACTGCGCATGCGTGGCGGCCAGAGCGCATTGCGCATGCGTGGCGGCCAGAGCGCATTGCGCATACTTGGTAGCCATGACAGAGTGACCTCATATGGGGTGATTGGCGGGAGCCAATAGATGAGCGCGACCTCATGTGGGGTGATTGTCGAAAGCCAATAGACCATGTCAGAGGCGGGGCAACCAGGCTATATAAGGACTGCCATTACCCGGGTTGTTGTTCTTTCTCATGCGTGGCGGCCAGAGCGCATTTCGCATGCGTGGCGGCCATGACAGAGTGACCTATATGGGGTGATTGGCGGGAGCCAATAGATGAGCACCACCTCATATGGGGTGATTGGTGAGAGCCAATAGATGAGCGCCACCTCATATGGGGACTGCCATTACCCGGGTTGTTGTTATTTCTCATGCGTGGCGGCCAGAGCGCACTGCGCATGCTTGGCGGCCAGAGCGCACTGCGCATGAGTGGCGGCCAGAGCACACTGTGCATGCGTGGGGGCCAGAGCGCATTGCGCATGCGTGGCGGCCAGAGCGCACTGCGCATTCCTGGCGGCCAGAGCGCACTGCGCATGCGTGGCGGCCAGAGCACACATCGCATGCGTGGCGGCCAAGGCGCACTGCGCATGCGTGGCGACCAGAGCGCACTGCGCATTTGTGGCGGCGAAGGCGCACTGCGCATGCGTGGCGGCCAGAGCGCACTGCGCATGCATCGTGGCCAAGGCGCACTGCGCATGCGTGTCGGCAAGAGCGCACTGCGCATTCGTGGCGGCCAGAGCGCACTGCACATGCGTGGCTGCCAGAGCGCACTGCGCATTCGTGGCGGCCAGAGCGCATTGCGCATGCGTGGGGGCCAGAGCGCATTGCGCATGCGTGGCGGCCAGAGCGCATTGCGCATACTTGGTAGCCATGACAGAGTGACCTCATATGGGGTGATTGGCGGGAGCCAATAGATGAGCGCGACCTCATGTGGGGTGATTGTCGAAAGCAATAGACTACATCAGAGGCGGGGCAACCAGGCTATATAAGGACTGCTATTACCCGGGTTGTTGTTCTTTCTCCTGCGTGGCGGCCAGAGCACATTTCGCATGCGTGGCGGCCATGACAGAGTGACCTATATGGGGTGATTGGCGGGAGCCAATAGATGAGCACCACCTCATATGGGGTGATTGGTGAGAGCCAATAGATGAGCGCCACCTCATATGGGGACTGCCATTACCCGGGTTGTTTTACTTTCTCATGCGTGGCGGCCAGAGCTCACTGCGCATACCTGGCGGCCAGAGCGCACATCGCATGCGTGGCAGCCAAGGCGCAATGCGCATGCCTGGCGACCAGAGCGCACTGCGCATTCGTGGCGGCCAAGACGCACTGCGCATGCGTGCCGGCCAGAGTGCACAGCGCATGCATGGCGGCCAAGGCGCAATGCGCATGCCTGGCGACCAGAGCGCACTGCGCATTCGTGGCCGCCAAGACGCACTGCGCATGCGTGCCGGCCAGAGTGCACAGCGCATGCATGGCGGCCAAGGCGCACTGCGCATGCGTGGCGGCCAGAGCGCACTGCGCATTCGTGGTGGCCAGAGCGTATTGCGCATGCGTGGGGGCCAGAGCGCACTGCGCATTCATGTCGGCCAGAGCGCACTGCGCATGCGTGACGGCCAGAGCGCACTGCGCATGCGTGGCCGCCAGAGCGCACTGCGCATGCGTGGCGGCCAAGGCGCACTGCGCATGCGTGGCGACCAGAACGCAATGCGCATTCGTGGCGGCCAAGGCGCACTGCGCATGCGTGGCGGCCAGAGCGCACTGCGCATGCATGGCGGCCAAGTCGCACTGCGCATGTGTGGCGGCCAAGGCGCACTGCGCATGCGTGACGACCAGAGCGCACTGCGCATTCGTGGCGGCCAAGGCGCACTGCGCATGCGTGGCAGCCAGAGACCACTGAGCATGCATGGCGGCCAAGTCACACTGCGCATGCGTGGCGGCCAGAGCGCACTGCGAATGCGTGGCGGCCAGAGTGCATTGCGCATGCGTGGCGGCCAGAGCGCATTGCGCATACTTGGTAGCCATGACAGAGTGACCTCATATGGGGTGATTGGCGGGAGCCAATAGATGAGCGCGACCTCATGTGGGCTGATTGGTGAGAGCCAATAGATGAGCGCCACCTCATATGGGGACTGCCATTACCCGGGTTGTTGTTCTTTCTCATGCGTGGCGGCCAGAGCGCATTTCGCATGCGTGGCGGCCATGACAGAGTGACCTATATGGGGTGATTGGCGGGAGCCAATAGATGAGCACCACCTCATATGGGGTGATTGGTGAGAGCCAATAGATGAGCGCCACCTCATATGGGGACTGCCATTACCCGGGTTGTTGTTCTTTCTCATGCGTGGCGGCCAGAGCGCACTGCGCATGCGTGGCGGCCAGAGCGCACTGCGCATGAGTGGCGGCCAGAGCACACTGCGTATGCGTGGGGGCCAGAGCGCATTGCGCATGCGTGGCGGCCAGAGCGCACTGCGCATGCCTGGCGGCCAGAGCGCACTGCGCATGCGTGGCGGCCAGAGCACACATCGCATGCGTGGCGGCCAAGGCGCACTGCGCATTTGTGGCGGCGAAGGCGCACTGCGCATGCGTGGCGGCCAGAGCGCACTGCGCATGCATAGTGGCCTAGGCGCACTGCGCATGCGTGTCGGCAAGAGTGCACTGCGCATTCGTGGCGGCCAGAGTGCACTGCGCATGCGTGGCTGCCAGAGCGCACTGCGCATTCGTGGCGGCCAGAGCGCATTGCGCATGCGTGGGGGCCAGAGCGCATTGCGCATGCGTGGCGGCCAGAGCGCACTGCGCATGCCTGGCGGCCAGAGAGCACTGCACATGCCTGGCGGCCAGAGCGCACTGCGCATGCGTGGCGGCCAGAGCACACATCGCATGCGTGGCGACCAGAGCGCACTGCGCATTTGTGGCGGCGAAGGCGCACTGCGCATGCGTGGCGGCCAGAGCGCACTGCGCATGCATCGTGGCCAAGGCGCACTGCGCATGCGTGTCGGCAAGAGCGCACTGCGCATTCGTGGCGGCCAGAGCGCACTGCGCATGCGTGGCTGCCAGAGCGCACTGCACATTCGTGGCGGCCAGAGCGCATTGCGCATGCGTGGGGGCCAGAGCGCATTGCGCATGCGTGGTGGCCAGAGCGCATTGCGCATACTTGGTAGCCATGACAGAGTGACCTCATATGGGGTGATTGGCGGGAGCCAATAGATGAGCGCGACCTCATGTGGGGTGATTGTCGAATGCAATAGACTACGTCAGAGGCGGGGCAACCAGGCTATATAAGGACTGCCATTACCCGGGTTGTTGTTCTTTCTCATGCGTGGCGGCCAGAGCGCATTTCGCATGCGTGGCGGCCATGACAGAGTGACCTATATGGGGTGATTGGCGGGAGCCAATAGATGAGCACCACCTCATATGGGGTGATTGGTGAGAGCCAATAGATGAGCGCCACCTCATATGGGGACTGCCATTACCCGGGTTGTTGTTCTTTCTCATGCGTGGCGGCCAGAGCTCACTGCGCATACCTGGCGGCCAGAGCGCACATCGCATGCGTGGCAGCCAAGGCGCACTGTGCATGCCTGGCGACCAGAGCGCACTGCGCATTCGTGGCGGCCAAGGCGCACTGCGCATGCGTGGCGGCCAGAGTGCACAGCGCATGCATGGCGGCCAAGGCGCACTGCGCATGCGTGGCGGCCAGAGCGCACTGCGCATTCGTGGTGGCCAGAGAGCATTGCGCATGCGTGGGGGCCAGAGCGCATTGCGCATTCGTGGCCGCCAAGGCGCACTGTGCATGCGTGGCGGCCAGAGCGCACTGCGCATGCGTGGGGGCCAGTGCGCATTGCGCATACTTGGTAGCCATGACAGAGTGACCTCATATGGGATGATTGGCGGGAGCCAATAGATGAGCGCGACCTCATGTGGGGTGAATGTCGAAAGCCAATAGACCACGTCAGAGGTGGGGCAACCAGGCTATATAAGGACTGCCATTACCCGGGTTGTTGTTCTTTCTCATGCGTGGCGGCAAGAGCACATTTCGCATGCGTGGCGGCCATGACAGAATGACCTATATGGGGTGATTGGCGGGAACCAATAGATGAGCACCACCTCATTTGGGGTGATTGGTGAGAGCCAATAGATGAGCGCCACCTCATATGGGGACTGCCATTACCCGGGTTGTTGTTCTTTCTCATGCGTGGCGGCCAGAGCGCACTGCGCATGCCTAGCGGCCAGAGCGCATGGCGCAAGCGTGGCGGCCAGAGCGCACTGCGCATGCGTGGTGGCCAGAGCACACTGCGCATGCGTGGCCGCCAGAGCGCACTGCGCATGCGTGTTGGCCAAGGCGAACCGCGCATGCTTGGCGGCCAGAGCGCACTGCGCATGCGTGTTGGCCAAGGCGCACTGCGCATGCGTGGCGCCCAGAGTACATTGCGCATGCGTGGAGGCCAGAGCTCATTGCGCATGCGTGGCGGCCAGAGTGCACTGCGCATGAGTGGCGGCCAGAGCACACTGCGCATGCGTGGCGGCCAGAGCTCATTGCGCATGAGTGGCGGCCAGAGCGCATTGCGCATGCGTGTTGGCCAAGGCGCACTGCGCATGCGTCGTGACCAGTGCGCACTGCGAATTCGTGGCGGCCAAGGCGCACTGCGCATTCGTGGCGGCCAGCGGGCACTGCGCATGCGTGGGGGCCAGAGCGCACTGTGCATGCGTGGCGGCCAGAGCGCACTGCGCATGCGTGTCGGCCAGAGTAGACAGCGCATGCGTGGCAGCCAGAGCGCACTGCGCATGCGTGGCGGCCAGATCGCACTGCGCATGCGTGTTGGCCAAGGCGCACAGCGCATGCGTGGCGACCAGAGCGCACTGCACAGGCGTGGTGGCCAGAGGGCATTTCGCAGGCGTGGCGGCCAGAGAGCATTGCGCATGCCTGGCGGCCAGAGCGCATTGCCCATGCTTCGCGGCCAGAGCGCATTGCACATACGTGGTGGACATGACAGTGAGACCTCATATGGGGTGATTGGCGAGAGCCAATAGATGAGCGCCACCTCATGTGGGGTGATTGTCGAAAGCCAATAGACCACGTCAGAGGCGGGGCAACCAGGCTATATAAGGACTGCCATTACCCGGGTTGTTGTTCTTTCTCATGCGTGGGGGCCAGAGCGCACTGCGCATGCATGGCGGCAAAGTCGCACTGCGCATGCGTGGCGGCCAAGGCGCACTGCGCATGCGTGACGACCAGAGCGAAATGCGCATTCGTGGCGGCCAAGGCGCACTGCGCATGCGTGGCAGCCAGAGACCACTGCGCATGCATGGCGGCCAAGTCGCACTGCACATGCGTGGCGGCCAGAGCGCACTGCGAATGCGTGGCGGCCAGAGCGCATTGCGCATGCGTGGCGGCCAGAGCGCATTGCGCATACTTGGTAGCCATGACAGAGTGACCTCATATGGGGTGATTGGCGGGAGCCAATAGATGAGCGCGACCTCATGTGGGGTGATTGTCGAAAGCCAATAGACCATGTCAGAGGCGGGGCAACGAGGCTATATAAGGACTGCCATTACCCGGGTTGTTGTTCTTTCTCATGCGTGGCGGCCAGAGCGCATTTCGCATGCGTGGCGGCCATGACAGAGTGACCTATATGGGGTGATTGGCGGGAGCCAATAGATGAGCACCACCTCATATGGGGTGATTGGTGATAGCCAATAGATGAGCGCCACCTCATATGGGGACTGCCATTACCCGGGTTGTTGTTCTTTCTCATGCGTGGCGGCCAGAGCGCACTGCGCATGCGTGGCGGCCAGAGCGCATTGCGCATGCGTGTCGGGCAGAGCACACTGCTCATTCCTGGCGGCCAGAGCGCACTGCTCTTGCGTGGCGGCCAGAGCGCACTGCGCATGCGTGGGGGCCAGAGCGCACTGTGCATGCGTGGCAGCCAGAGCGCACTGCGCCTGCGTGTCGGCCAGAGCAGACAGCGCACTCGTGGCGCCCAGAGCGCACTGCGCATGCGTGGTGGCCAGAGTGCACTGCGCATGCGTGTCGGCCAGAGCGCATTGCGCATACTTGGTAGCCATGACAGAGTGACCTATATGGGGTGATTGGCGGGAGCCAATAGATGAGCACCACCTCATATGGGGTGATTGGTGAGAGCCAATTGATGAGCGCCACCTCATATGGGGACTGCCATTACCCGGGTTGTTGTTCTTTCTCATGCGTGGCGGCCAGAGCGCACTGCGCATACCTAGCGGCCAGAGCGCACTGCGCATGCGTGGCAGCCAGAGCGCACTGCTCATGCGTGGGGGCCAGAGCGCACTGCGCATTCATGTCGGCCAGAGCGCACTGCGCATGCGTGACGGCCACAGCGCACTGTGCATGCGTGGCCGCCAGAGCGCACTGCACATGGATGTTGGCCAAGGCGCACTGCGCATGCGTGGTGACCAGTGCGCACTGCGCATTCGTGGTGGCGAAAGCGCACTGTGCATGCGTGGTTTGCCAGAGCGCACCGCGCTTGCGTGGCGGCCAGAGCCAACTGCGCATGAATGGGGGCAGGACCGCACTGTGCATGCATGGCGGCCAGAGCGCACTGCGCATGCGTGGCGGCCAGATCGCACAGCGCATGCGTGGCGGCCAGAGCGCACTGCGCATGCCTGGTGGCCAGAGAGCACTGCGCATGCGTGGCGGCCAGAGCGCATTGCGCATGCGTGGCGTCCATAGCGCATTGCGCATACGTGGTGGCCATGATAGAGAGACCTCATATGGGGTGATTGGCGGGAGCCAATAGATGAGCGCGACCTCATATGGGGTGATTGGCGAGAGCCAATTGATGAGCGCCACCTCATATGGGGTGATTGGCGAGAGCCAATAGAGCACGTCAGAAGCGGGGCAACCAGGCTATATAAGAACTACCATTACCCGGGTTGTTGTTCTTTCTCATGCGTGGTGGCCAGAGCGCATTGCGCATGTGTGGCGGCCATAGGGCATTGCGAATGCCTGGCGGCCAGAGCGCACTTCGCATGCGTGACGCCCAGAGCACATTGCGCATGCGTGGAGACCAGAGCTCAATGCGCATGCGTGGCGGCCAGAGCCCACTGCGCATGCATGGCGGCCAGAGCGCATTGCGCATGTGTGGGCGCCAGAGCTCATTGCGCATGCGTGGCGGCCAGAACGCACTGCGCATGCGTGGCAACCAGAGCGCACTGCACATGCGTGGCGGCCAGAGCGCACTGCGCATGCGTGGGGGCCAGAGCGCATTGCGCATGCGTGGCGGCCAGAGCGCACTGCGCATGCCTGGCGGCCAGCGCGCACTGCGCATGCGTGGCGGCCAGAGCGCACATCGCATGCGTGGCGACCAAGGCGCACTGCGCATGCGTGGCGACCAGAACGCACTGCGCATTCGTGGCGGCCAAGGCGCACTGCGCATGCGTGGCGGCCAGAGCGCACTGCGCATGCATGGCGGCCAAGTCGCACTGCACATGCGTGGCTGACAAGGCGCACTGCGCATGCTTGGCGACCAGAGGGCACTGCGCATTCGTGGCGGCCAAGGCGCACTGCGCATGCATTGTGGCCAGAGCGCACTGCGCATGCATGGCGGCCAAGTCGCACTGCGCATGCGTGGCGGCCAGAGCGCACTGCGCATGCGTGGCGGCCAGAGCGCATTGCGCATGCGTGGAGGCCAGAGCGCATTGCGCATACTTGGTAGCCATGACAGAGTGACCTCATATGGGGTGATTGGCGGGAGCCAATAGATGAGCGCGACCTCATGTGGGGTGATTGTCGAAAGCCAATAGACCATGACAGAGGCGGGGCAACCAGGCTATATAAGGACTGCCATTACCCGGGTTGTTGTTCTTTCTCATGCGTGGCGGCCAGAGCGCATTTCGCATGCGTGGCGGCCATGACATAGTGACCTATATGGGGTGATTGGCGGGAGCCAATAGATGAGCACCACCTCATATGGGGTGATTGGTGAGAGCCAATAGATGAGCGCCAACTCATATGGGGACTGCCATTACCCGGGTTGTTGTTCTTTCTCATGCGTGGCGGCCAGAGCGCACTGCGCATGCGTGGCGGCCAAGCGCACTGCGCATGCGTGGCGGCCAGAGCGCACTGCGCATGCGTAGGGGCCAGAGCGGATTGCGCATGCGTGGTGGGCAGAGCACACTGCGCATGCCTGGCGGCCAAGGCGCACTGCGCATGCGTGGCGACCAGAGCGCACATCGCATGCGTGGCGGCCAAGGCGCACTGCGCATGCGTGGCGACCAGAGCGCACTGCGCATTCGTGTCGGCCAAGGCGCACTGCGCATGCGTGGCGGCCAGAGCGCACTGCGCATTCGTGGCGGCCAGAGCGCATGGCGCATGCGTGGGGGCCCGAGCGCACTTTGCATTCGTGGCGGCCAGAGCGCATTGCGCATGCGTGGCGGCCAGAGCGCATTGCGCATACTTGGTAGCCATGACAGAGTGACCTCATATGGGGTGATTGGCGGGAGCCAATATATGAGCGCCACCTCATGTGGGGTGATTGTCGAAAGCCAATAGCCCACATCAGAGGCGAGGCAACCAGGCTATATAAGGACTGCCATTACCCGGGTTGTTGTTCTTTCTCATGCGTGGGGGCCAGAGCGCACTGCACATTCGTGGCGGCCAGAGCGCATTGCGCATTCGTGGTGGCCAGAGCGCACTGCCTGCGTGGGGGCCAGAGCGCACTGCGCATGCGTGGCAGCCAGATCGCACTGCGCCTGCGTGTCGGCCAGAGCAGACAGCGCATCCGTGGCGCCCAGAGCGCACTGCGCATGCGTGGCGGCCAGAGTGCACTGCGCATGCGTGTCGGCAGAGCGCATTGCGCATACTTGGTAGCCATGACAGAGTGACCTATATGGGGTGATTGGCGGGAGCCAATAGATGAGCACCACCTCATATGGGGTGATTGGTGAGAGCCAATAGATGAGCGCCACCTCATATGGGGACTGCCATTACCCGGGTTGTTGTTCTTTCTCATGCGTGGCGGCCAGAGCGCACTGCGCATGCCTAGCGGCCAGAGCGCACTGCGCATGCGTGGCGGCCAGAGCGCACTGCGCATGGGTGGGGGCCAGAGCGCACTGCGCATTCATGTCGGCCAGAGTGCACTGCGCATGCGTGACAGCCAGAGCGCACTGTGCATGCGTGGCCGCCAGAGCGCACTGCGCATGCATGTTGGCCAAGGCGCACTGCGCATGCGTGGTGACCAGAGCGCACTGCGCATTCGTGGCGGCCAAGGCGCACTGCGCATGCGTGGCGGTCAGAGCGCACTGTGCATGCGTGGCGGTCAGAGCGCACAGCGCATGCGTGGCGGCCAGAGCGCACTGCGCATGCGTGGGGGCCTCACCGCACTGCGCATGCGTGGTGGCCACAGCGCACTGCGCATGCGTGGCGGCCAGAGCGCACAGCGCATGCGTGGCGGCCAGAGCACACTGCGCATGCGTGGCGGCCAAAGAGCACTGCGTATGCGTGGCGGCCAGAGCGCATTGCGCAATCGTGGCAGCCAGAGCGCATTGCGCATACGTGGTGGCCATGATAGAGAGACCTCATATGGGGTGATTGGCGGGAGCCAATAGATGAGCGCGAACTCATATGGGGTGATTGGCGAGAGCCAATTGATGAGCGCCACCTCATATGGGGAGATTGGCGAGAGCCAATAGACCACGTCAGAGGCGGGGCAACCAGGCTATATAAGGACTGCCATTACCCGGGTTGTTGTTCTTTCTCATGCGTGGCGGCCAGAGCGCATTGCGCATGCGTGGCTGCCAGTGCGCATTGCGCATGCGTGGCAGCCAGAGCGCACTGCGCATGCGTGGCAATCAGAGCGCATTGCGCATGCGTGGCGGCCAGAGCGCACTGCGCATGCATGGCGGCCAGAGCGCACTGCGCATGCGTGGTGTCCAGAGCGCACTGCGCTTGCGTGGGGGCCACAGCGCACTGCGCATGCGTGGCGGCCAGAGCGCACAGCGCATGTGTTGCGGCCAGAGCAAACTGCGCATGCGTGGCGGCCAAAGAGCACTGCGCATGCGTGGCAGCCTGAGCGCATTACGCATGCGTGGTGGCCAGAGCGCATTGCGCATACGTGGTGGCCATGATAGAGAGACCTCATATGGGGTGATTGGCGAGAGCCAATACAGCACGTCAGAAGCGGGGCAACCAGGCTATATAAAAACTACCATTACCCGGGTTGTTGTTCTTTCTCATGAATGGTGGCCAGAGCGCATTGCACATGTGTGGCGGCCAGAGCGCATTGCGAATGCGTGGCGGCCAGAGCGCACTGCGCATGCGTGGCGCCCAGAGCACATTGCGCATGCGTGGATGCCAGAGCTCAATGCGCATGCGTGGCGGCCAGAGCGCACTGCGCATGCGTGGCGGCCAGAGCGCACTGCGCATGAGTGGCGGCCAGAGCACACTGCGCATGCGTGGGGGCCAGAGCGCATTGCGCATGCTTGGCGGCCAGAGCGCACTGCGCATGCGTGGCGGCCAGAGCGCACACTGCATACGTGGCGGCCGAGGTGCACTGCGCATGCGTGGCGACCAGAGCGCACTGCGCATTTGTGGCGGCGAAGGCGCACTGCGCATGCGTGGCGGCCAGAGCGCACTGCGCATGCAACGTGGCCAAGGCGCACTGCGCATGCGTGGCTGCCAGAGCGCACTGCGCATTCGTTGCGGCCAGAGCGCATTGCGCATGCGTGGGGGCCAGAGCGCATTGCGCATGCGTGGCAGCCAGAGCGCATTGCGCATACTTGGTAGCCATGACAGAGAGACCTCATATGGGGTGATTGGCGGGAGCCAATAGATGAGCGCGACCTCATGTGGGGTGATTGTCGAAAGCAATAGACTACGTAGAGGCGGGGCAACCAGGCTATATAAGGACTGCCATTACCCGGGTTGTTGTTCTTTCTCATGCGTGGCGGCCAGAGCGCATTGGGCATGCTGGCTGCCAGAGCGCATTGCGCATGCGTGGCTGCCAGAGCGCACTGCGCATGCGTGGCGGCCAGAGCGCACTGCGCATTCGTGGTGGCCATGGCGCACTGCGCATGCGTGGCGACCAGAGCGCACATCGCATGCGTGGCGGCCAAGGCGCACTGCGCATGCGTGGCGACCAGAGCGCACTGCGCATTCGTGTCGGCCAAGGCGCACTGCGCATGCGTGGCGGCCAGAGCGCACTGCGCATTCGTGGCGGCCAGAGCGCATTGCGCATGCGTGGGGGCCAGAGCGCACTGTGCATTCGTGGCGGCCAGAGCGCATTGCGCATGCGTGGCGGCCAGAGCGCATTGCGCATACTTGGTAGCCATGACAGAGTGACCTCATATGGGGTGATTGGCGGGAGCCAATATATGAGCGCCACCTCATGTGGGGTGATTGTCGAAAGCCAATAGCCCACATCAGAGGCGAGGCAACCAGGCTATATAAGGACTGCCATTACCCGGGTTGTTGTTCTTTCTCATGCGTGGGGGCCAGAGCGCACTGCACATTCGTGGCGGCCAGAGCGCACTGCGCATGAGTGGCGGCCAGAGCACACTGCGCATGCGTGGCGGCCAAGGCGCACTGCGCATGCGTGGCGGCCAGAGCGCACTGCGCATGCCTGGCGGCCAGAGCGCACTGCGCATGCGTGGCGGCCAGAGCACACTGCGCATGCGTGGCGGCCGAGGCGCACTGCGCATGCGTGGCGACCAGAGCGCACTGCGCATTTGTGGCGGCGAAGGCGCACTGCGCATGTGTGGCGGCCAGAGCGCACTGCGCATGCAACGTGGCCAAGGCGCACTGCGCATGCGTGGCTGCCAGAGCGCACTGCGCATTCGTGGCGGCCAGAGCGCAATGCGCATGCGTGGGGGCCAGAGCGCATTGCGCATGCGTGGCGGCCAGAGCGCATTGCGCATACTTGGTAGCCATGACAGAGAGACATCATATGGGGTGATTGGCGGGAGCCAATAGATGAGCGCGACCTCATGTGGGGTGATTGTCGAAAGCAATAGACTACGTAGAGGCGGGGCAACCAGGCTATATAAGGACTGCCATTACCCGGGTTGTTGTTCTTTCTCATGCGTGGGGGCCAGAGCGCACTGCACATTCGTGGCGGCCAGAGCGCACTGCGCATGAGTGGCGGCCAGAGCACACTGCGCATGCGTGGGGGCCAGAGCGCATTGCGCATGCGTGGCGGCCAGAGCGCACTGCGCATGCCTGGCGGCCAGAGTGCACTGCGCATGCGTGGCGGCCAGAGCGCACACCGCATGCGTGGCGGCCGAGGCGCACTGCGCATGCGTGGCGACCAGAGCGCACTGCGCATTTGTGGCGGCGAAGGCGCACTGCGCATGCGTGGCGGCCAGAGCGCACTGCGCATTCGTGTCGGCCAAGGCGCACTGGGCATGCGTGGCGGCCAGAGCGCATTTCGCATGCGTGGCGGCTATGACAGAGTGACCTATATGGGGTGATTGGCGGGAGCCAATAGATGAGCACCACCTCATATGGGGTGATTGGTGAGAGCCAATAGATGAGCGCCACCTCATATGGGGACTGCCATTACCCGGGTTGTTGTTCTTTCTCATGCGTGGCGGCCAGAGCTCACTGCGCATACCTGGCGGCCAGAGCGCACATCGCATGCGTGGCAGCCAAGGCGCACTGCGCATGCGTGGCGGCCAGAGTGCACAGCGCGTGCATGGCGGCCAAGGCGCACTGCGCATGCGTGGGGGCCAGAGCGCACTGCGCATTCGTGGAGGCCAGAGCGCATTGCGCATTCGTGGTGTCCAGAGCGCATTGCGCATGCGTGGGGGCCAGAGCGCACTGCGCATTCGTGGTGGCCAGAGCGCATTGCACATGCGTGGGGTCCAGAGCGCATTGCGCTTGCGTGGGGGCCAGAGCGCACTGCGCATTCGTGGCGGCCAGAGCGCATTGCGCAAGCGTGGTGGCCAGAGCCCACTGCGCATTCGTGGCGGCCAGAACGCACTGCGCATGCGTGGGGGCCAGAGCGCACTGCGCATTCGTGGCGGCCAAGGCGCACTGCTCATTCGTGGCGGCCAGAGCGCACTGCGCATGCGTGGGGGCCAGAGCGCATTGCGCATACTTGGTAGCCATGACAGAGTGACCTCATATGGGGTGATTGGCGGGAGCCAATAGATGAGCGCGACCTCATGTGGGGTGAATGTCGAAAACCAATAGACCACGTCAGAGGCGGGGCAACCAGGCTATATAAGGACTGCCATTACCCGGGTTATTGTTCTTTCTCATGCGTGGCGGCCAGAGCACATTTCGCATGCGTGGCGGCCATGACAGATTTACCTATATGGGTTGATTGGCAGGAACCAATAGATGAGCACCACCTCATATGGGGTGATTGGTGAGAGCCAATAGATGAGCGCCACCTCATATGGGGACTGCCATTACCCGGGTTGTTGTTCTTTCTCATGCGTGGCGGCCAGAGCGCACTGCGCATGCCTATCGGCCAGAGCGCATGGCGCAAGCGTGGCGGCCAGAGCGCACTGCGCATGCGTGGGGGCCAGAGCACACTGCGCATGCGTAGCCGCCAGAGCGCACTGTGCATGCGTGTTGGCCAAGGCGCACTGCGCATGCGTGGCGACCAGAGCGCCCTGCGCATTCGCGGAGGCCAAGGCGCACTGCGCATGCGTGGCCGCCAGAGCGCACTGTGCATGCGTGTTGGCCAAGGCGCACTGCGCATGCGTGGCGACCAGAGCGCACTGCGCATTCGCGGAGGCCAAGGCGCACTGCGCATGCGTGGCGGCCAGAGCGCACTGCGCATGCGTGGCGGCAACTGCGCACTGCGCATGCGTGGCTGCCACAGCGCACAGCGCATGCATGGCGGCCAAGGCGCACTGCGCATGCGTGGCGGCCAGAGTGCACAGCGCATGCATGGCGGCCAAGGCGCACTGCGCATGCGTGGCGGCCAGATCGCACTGCGCATTCGTGGTGGCCAGAGCGCATTGCGCATGCGTGGGGGCCAGAGCGCACTGCGCATTCATGTCGGCCAGAGCGCACTGCGCATGCGTGACGGCCAGAGCGCACTGCGCATGCGTGGCCGCCAGAGCGCACTGTGCATGCGTGTTGGCCAAGGCGCACTGCGCATGCGTCGTGACCAGTGCGCATTGCGAATTTGTGGCGGCCAAGGCGCACTGCGCATTCGTGGCGGCCAGCGTGCACTGCGCATGCGTGGGGGCCAGAGCGCACTGTGCATGCGTGGCGGCCAGAGCGCACTGCGCATGCGTGTTGGCCAGAGCAGACAGCGCATCCGTGGCGCCCAGAGCGCACTGCGCATGCATTGCGGCCAGAGTGCACTGCGCATGCGTGTCGGGCAGAGCGCATTGCGCATACTTGGTAGCCATGACAGAGTGACCTATATGGGGTGATTGGCGGGAGCCAATAGATGAGCGCCACCTCATATGGGGACTGCCATTACCCGGGTTGTTGTTCTTTCACATGCGTGGCGGCCAGAGTGCACTGCGCATGCCTAGCGGCCAGAGCGCACTGCGCATGCGTGGAGGCCACAGCGCAGTGCGCATGGGTGGGGGCCAGAGCGCACTGCGCATTCATGTCGGCCAGAGCGCACTGCGCATGCGTGACAGCCAGAGCGCACGTTGCATGCGTGGCCGCCAGAGCACACTGCGCATGCATGTTGGCCAAGGCGCACTGCGCATGCGTGGTGACCAGAGCGCACTGCGCATTCGTGGCGGCCAAGGCGCACTGCGCATGCGTGGCGGCCAGAGCGCACTGCGCATGCGTGGGGGCCAGAGCGCACTGCGCATGCGTCGCGGCGAGAGCGCACTGTGCATGCGTGTTTTGCCAGAGCGCACCGCGCTTGCGTTGTGGCCAGAGCCAACTGGGCATGCGTGGGGGCAGGACCGCACTGTGCATTCGTGGCGGCCAAGGCGCACTGCGCATGCGTGGCGGCCAGAGCGCACTGCGCATGCGTGGCTGCCAAGGGGCACTGCGCATGCGTGACGACCAGAGCGCACTGCGCTTTTGTGGCGGCCAAGGCGCACTGCGCATGCGTGGCGGCCAGAGACCACTGCGCATGCATGGCGGCCAAGTCGCACTGCGCATGCGTGGCGGCCAGAGCGCACTGCGCATGCGTGGCTGCCAAGGGGCACTGCGCATGCGTGACGACCAGAGCGCACTGCGCTTTTGTGGCGGCCAAGGCGCACTGCGCATGCGTGGCGGCCAGAGACCACTGCGCATGCATGGCGGCCAAGTCGCACTGCGCATGCGTGGCGGCCAGAGCGCACTGCGCATGCGTGGCGGCCAGAGCGCATTGCGCATGCGTGGCGGCCAGAGCGCACTGCGCATGCATGTTGGCCAAGGCGCACTGCGCATGCGTGTTGACCAGAGCGCACTGCGCATGCGTGGGGGCCAGAGCGCACTGCGCATGCGTGGGGGCCAGAGCGCACTGCGCATGCGTGGCGGCCAGAGACCACTGCGCATGCATGGCGGCCAAGTCGCACTGCGCATGCGTGGGGGCCAGAGCGCACTGCGCATGCGTGGCGGCCAGAGCGCACTGTGCATGCGTGGTTTGCCAGAGCGCACCGCGCTTGCGTGGCGGCCAGGGCCAACTGCGCATGCGTGGGGGCAGGACCGCACTGTGCATGCATGGCGGCCACAGCGCACTGCGCATGCGTGGCGGCCAGATCGCACAGCGCATGCGTGGCGGCCAGAGCGCACTGCGCATGCGTGGTGGCCAGAGAGCACTGCGCATGCGTGGCGGCCAGAGCGCATTGCGCATGCGTGGCGGCCAGCGCGCATTGCGCATGCGTGGCGGCCAGAGCGCATTGCGCATACGTGGTGGCCATGATAGAGAGACCTCATATGGGGTGATTGGCGGGAGCCAATAGATGAGCGCGACCTCATATGGGGTGATTGGCGAGAGCCAATTGATGAGCGCCACCTCATATGGGGTGATTGGCGAGAGCCAATAGAGCACGTCAGAAGCGGGGCAACCATGCTATATAAGAACTACCATTACCCGGGTTGTTGTTCTTTCTCTTGCGTGGTGGCCAGAGCGCATTGCGCATGTGAGGCGGCCAGAGGGCATTGCGAATGCGTGGCGGCCAGAGCGCACTGCGCATGCGTGACGCCCAGAGCACATTGCGCATGCGTGGAGACCAGAGCACATTGCGGATACGTGGTGGCCATGATAGAGAGACCTCAAATGGGGTGATTGGCGGGAGCCAATAGATGAGCGCAACCTCATATGGGGTGATTGGTGAGAGACAATAGATGAGCGCCACCTCATATGGGGACTGCCATTACTCGGGTTGTTGTTCTTTCACATGCGTGGCGGCCAGAGCACACTGCGCATGCGTGGTGGCCAGAGCGCACTGCGCATGCGTGGGGGCCAGAGCGCACTGCGCATTCATGTCGGCCAGAGCGCACTGCGCATGCGTGACGGCCAGAGCGCTCTGCGCATGCGTGGCCGCCAGAGCGCACTGCGCATGCGTGTTGGCCAAGGCGCACTGCGCATGCATGGCGACTAGAGCGCACTGCGCATTCCTGGCGGCCAAGGGGCACTGCGCATGCGTGGCGCCCAGAGAGCACTGCGCATTCGTGGTGGCCAAGGCGCACTGCGCATGCGTGGCGACCAGAGCGCACTGCGCATTCGTGGCGGCCAAGGCGCACTGCGCATGCGTGTTGGCCAAGGTGCACTGCGCATGCGTGGCGACCAGAGCGCACATCGCATGCGTGGCGGCCAAGGCGCACTGCGAATGCGTGGCGACCAGAGCGCACTGCGCATTCGTGGCGGCCAAGGCGCACTGCGCATGCGTGGCGGCCAGAGCGCACTGCGCATTCGTCGCGGCCAGAGCACATTGCGCATGCGTGGGGGCCAGAGCGCACTGCGCATTCGTGGCGGCCAGAGCGCATTGCGCATGCGTGGCGGCCAGAGCACATTGCGCATACTTGGTAGCCATGACAGAGTGACCTCATATGGGGTGATTGGCGGGAGCCAATATATGAGCGCCACCTCATGTGGGGTGATTGTCGAAAGCCAATAGACCACGTCAGAGGCGAGGCAACCAGGCTATATAAGGACTGTCATTACCCGGGTTGTTGTTCTTTCTCATGCGTGGGGGCCAGAGCGCACTGCGCAAGCGTGGGGGCCAGAGCGCATTGCGCATGCGTGGCGACCAGAGCGCACTGCGCATACGTGGCGGCCATAGCGCATTGCGCATGCGTGGGGTCCAGAGCGCACTGCGCATGCGTGGCGCCCATGACAGAGTGACCTATATGGGGTGATTGGCGGGAGCCAATAGATGAGCACCATCTCATATGGGTTGATTGGTGAGAGCCAATAGATGAGCGCCACCTCATACGGGGACTGCCATTACCCGGGTTGTTGTTCTTTCTCATGTGTGGCGGCCAGAGCGCACTGCGCATGCCTAGCGGCCAGAGTGCACTGCGCAAGCGTGGCAGCCAGAGCGCACTGCGCATGCGTGGGGGCCAGAGCGCACTGCGCATTCATGTTGGCCAGAGCGCACTGCGCATACTTGACGGACAGAGCGCACTGCGCATGCGTGGCCGCCAGAGCGCACTGCGCATGTGTGTTGGCCAAGGCGCACTGCACATGCGTGGCGACCAGAGCGCACTCCGCAATCATGGCGGCCAAGGCGCACTGCGCATGCGTGGCGGCCAGCGCGCACTGCGCATGCGTGGGGGCCAGAGCGCACAGCGCATGCGTGGCGGCCAGAGCGCACTGCGCATGCGTTTCGGCCAGAGTAGACAGCGCATGCGTGGCGGCCAGAGCGCACTGCGCATGCGTGGCGGCCAGAGCGCACTGCACATGCGTGGCGGCCAGAGCGCAATGCGCATGCGTGGTGGCAATAGAGCACTGCACATGCGTGGTGGCCAGAGCGCACTGCACTGGCGTGGCGGCCAGAGCGCACTGCTCTTGCGTGGCGGCCAGAGCGCACTGCGCATGCGTGGGGGCCAGAGCGCACTGTGCATGCGTGGCGGCCAGAGCGCACTGTGCATGCGTGGCGGCCAGAGCACATTGCGCATGCGTGGAGGCCAGAGCTCATTGCGCATGCGTGGTGGCCAGAGCGCACTGCGCATCCATGGCGGCCAGAGCGCATTGCGCATGTGTGGCGGCCAGAACTCATTGCGCATGCGTGGCGGCCAGAGCGCACTGCGCATGCGTGGCGGCCAGAGCGCACTGCGCATGCGTGGCTGCCAGAGCGCACTGCGCATGTGTGGGGGCCAGAGCGCATTGCGCATGCGTGGCGGCCAGAGCGCACTGTGCATGCGTGGCGGCCAGAGCGCACAGCGCATGCGTGGCGGCCAGAGCGCACTGCGCATGCGAGGCGGCCAGAGAGCACTGCAAATTCATGCGGCCAGAGCGCACTGCGCATGCGTCGGTGCCAGAGCAAATTGCGCATGCATGGCGGCCAGAGCGCACTGCGCATGCGTGGCGCCTATAGCGCACTGCGCATGCGTGGTGGCCATAGCGCATTGCGCATGCGTGGCGGCCAGAGAGCATTGCGCATGCGTGGCGGCCAGAGCGCATTGCTCATGCTTCGCGGCCAGAGCGCATTGCGCATACGTGGTGGACATGACAGAGAGACCTCATATGGGGTGATTGGCGAGAGCCAATAGACCACGTCAGAGGGGGGGAAACCAGGCTATATAAGAACTGCCATTACCCGGGTTGTTGTTCTTTCTCATGCGTGGCGGCCAGAGCGCATTGCGCATGCGTGGCTGCCGGTGCGCATTGCGCATGCGTGGCGGCCAGAGCGCACTGCGCATGCGTGGCGGCCAGAGCGCACTGCGCATGCGTGGCGGCCAGAGCGCACTGCGCATGCGTGGCTGCCAGAGAGCACTGCGCATGCGTGGCTGCCAGAGCGCACTGCGCATGCGTGGCGGCCAGAGCGCACTGCGCATGCGTGGCGGCCAGAGCGCACTGCGCATGCCTGGCGGCCAGAGCGCACAGCACATGCGTGGCGGCCAGACCGCACTGCGCATGCGTGGCGGCCAGAGCGCACTGCGCATGTGTGGCGGCCAGAGCGCATTGCGCATGCCTGGCGGCCAGAGTGCTTTGCGCATGCGTGGCGGCCAGAGCGCACTGCGCTTTCGTGGTGGCCAAGGCGCACTGAACATGTGTGGCGGCCAGAGCGCCCTGCGCATTCGTGGCGACCAGAGCGCACTGCGCTTTCGTGGTGGCCAAGGCGCACTGAACATGCATGGCGGCCAGAGCGCACTACGCATGCCTGTTGGCCAAGGCGCACTGCGCATGCGTGGCCGCCAGAGCGCACTGCGCATGCGTGTTGGCCAAGGAGCACTGCGCATGCGTGGCGACCAGAGCGACTGCGCATTCGTGGCGGCCAAGGCGCACTGCGCTTGCGTGGCGGCCAGAGCGCACTGCGCATGCGTGGGGGCCAGAGCGCACTGCGCATGCGTGGCGGCCAGAGCGCACTGCGCATGCGTGTCGGCCAGAGCAGACAGTGCATGCGTGGCGGCCAGAGCGCACTGCGCATGCGTGGCGGCCAGAGAGCACTGCGCATACGTGCCGGCCAGAGCGCACTGCGCATGCTTGGCGGCCAGAGCGCACTGCACATGCATGGCGGCCAGAGCGCATTGCTCATGCGTTCGGGGCACAGCGCACTGCGCATGCGTGGCGGCCAGAGCGCATTGCGCATGCGTGGCGGCCAGAGCGCATTGCGCATACGTGGTGGCCATGATAAAGAGACCTCATATGGGGTGATTGGCGGGAGCCAATAGATGAGTGCGACCTCATATGGGGTGATTGGCGAGAGCCAATTGATGAGCGCCACCTCATATGGGGTGATTGGCGAGAGCCAATAGATCACGTCAGAAGCGGGGCAACCACGCTATATAAGAACTACCATTACCCGGGTTGTTGTTCTTTCTCATGCATGGTGGCCATGCGCATTGCGCATGCGTGGAGGCCAGAGCTCATTGCGCATGCGTGGCGGCCAGAGAGCACTGCGCATGCATGGCGGCCAGAGCGCATTGCGCATGTGTGGCGGCCAGAACTCATTGCGCATGTGTGGCGGCCAGAGCGCACTGCGCATGCGTGGCGGCCAGCGCGCTCTGCGCTTGCATGGCGGCCAGATCGCACATCGCATGCGTGGCAGCCAAGGCGCACTGCGCATGCGTGGCGACCAGAGCGCACTGCGCATTCATGGCGGCCAAGGCGCACTGCGCATGCGTGGCGGCCTGAGCGCACTGCGCATGCGTGGCGGCCAGAGCGCACTGCGCATGTGTGGTAGCAAGAGCGCACTGCGTATGCGTGGCGGCCAGAGCGCACTGCGCATGCGTGGGGGCCAGAGCGCACTGCGCATTCATGTCGGCCAGAGCAGACAGCGCATTCGTGGCGCCCAGAGCGCACTGCGCATGCGTGGCGGCCAGAGTGCCCTGCGCATGCGTGTCGGCCAGAGCGCATTGCGCATACTTGGTAGCCATGACAGAGTGACCTATATGGGGTGATTGGCGGGAGCCAATAGATGAGCACCACCTCATATGGGGTGATTGGTGAGAGACAATAGATGAGCGCCACCTCATATGGGGACTGCCATTACCCGGGTTGTTGTTGTTTCTCATGCGTGGCGGCCAGAGCGCACTGTGCATGCGTGGCGGCCAGAGCGCACTGCGCATGCGTGGCGGCCAGAGCGCACTGCGCATGCGTGGGGGCCAGAGCGCACTGCGCATTCATGTCGGCCAGAGCACACTTCGCATGCGTGACGGCCAGAGCGCACTGTGCATGCGTGGCCGCCAGAGCGCACTGCGCATGCATGTTGGCCAAGGCGCACTGCGCATGCGTGGTGACCAGAGCGCACTGCGCATTCGTGGCGGCGAGAGCGCACAGTGCATGCGTGGTTTGCCAGAGCGCCCGCGCTTGCGTGGCGGCCAGAGCCAACTGCGCATGCGTGAGGGCAGGACCGCACTGTGCATGCGTGGCGGCCACAGCGCACTGCGCATGCGTGGCGGCCAGAGCGCACTGCGCATGCATGGCGGCCAAGTCGCACTGCGCATGTGTGGCGGCCAAGGCGCACTGCGCATGCGTGACGACCAGAGCGCACTGCGCATTCGTGGCGGCCAAGGCGCACTGCGCATGCGTGGCAGCCAGAGACCACTGAGCATGCATGGCGGCCAAGTCACACTGCGCATGCGTGGCGGCCAGAGCGCACTGCGAATGCGTGGCGGCCAGAGTGCATTGCGCATGCGTGGCGGCCAGAGCGCATTGCGCATACTTGGTAGCCATGACAGAGTGACCTCATATGGGGTGATTGGCGGGAGCCAATAGATGAGCGCGACCTCATGTGGGCTGATTGGTGAGAGCCAATAGATGAGCGCCACCTCATATGGGGACTGCCATTACCCGGGTTGTTGTTCTTTCTCATGCGTGGCGGCCAGAGCGCATTTCGCATGCGTGGCGGCCATGACAGAGTGACCTATATGGGGTGATTGGCGGGAGCCAATAGATGAGCACCACCTCATATGGGGTGATTGGTGAGAGCCAATAGATGAGCGCCACCTCATATGGGGACTGCCATTACCCGGGTTGTTGTTCTTTCTCATGCGTGGCGGCCAGAGCGCACTGCGCATGCGTGGCGGCCAGAGCGCACTGCGCATGAGTGGCGGCCAGAGCACACTGCGTATGCGTGGGGGCCAGAGCGCATTGCGCATGCGTGGCGGCCAGAGCGCACTGCGCATGCCTGGCGGCCAGAGCGCACTGCGCATGCGTGGCGGCCAGAGCACACATCGCATGCGTGGCGGCCAAGGCGCACTGCGCATTTGTGGCGGCGAAGGCGCACTGCGCATGCGTGGCGGCCAGAGCGCACTGCGCATGCATAGTGGCCTAGGCGCACTGCGCATGCGTGTCGGCAAGAGCGCACTGCGCATTCGTGGCGGCCAGAGTGCACTGCGCATGCGTGGCTGCCAGAGCGCACTGCGCATTCGTGGCGGCCAGAGCGCATTGCGCATGCGTGGGGGCCAGAGCGCATTGCGCATGCGTGGCGGCCAGAGCGCACTGCGCATGCCTGGCGGCCAGAGAGCACTGCACATGCCTGGCGGCCAGAGCGCACTGCGCATGCGTGGCGGCCAGAGCACACATCGCATGCGTGGCGACCAGAGCGCACTGCGCATTTGTGGCGGCGAAGGCGCACTGCGCATGCGTGGCGGCCAGAGCGCACAGCGCATGCATCGTGGCCAAGGCGCACTGCGCATGCGTGTCGGCAAGAGCGCACTGCGCATTCGTGGCGGCCAGAGCGCACTGCGCATGCGTGGCTGCCAGAGCGCACTGCACATTCGTGGCGGCCAGAGCGCATTGCGCATGCGTGGGGGCCAGAGCGCATTGCGCATGCGTGGTGGCCAGAGCGCATTGCGCATACTTGGTAGCCATGACAGAGTGACCTCATATGGGGTGATTGGCGGGAGCCAATAGATGAGCGCGACCTCATGTGGGGTGATTGTCGAATGCAATAGACTACGTCAGAGGCGGGGCAACCAGGCTATATAAGGACTGCCATTACCCGGGTTGTTGTTCTTTCTCATGCGTGGCGGCCAGAGCGCATTTCGCATGCGTGGCGGCCATGACAGAGTGACCTATATGGGGTGATTGGCGGGAGCCAATAGATGAGCACCACCTCATATGGGGTGATTGGTGAGAGCCAATAGATGAGCGCCACCTCATATGGGGACTGCCATTACCCGGGTTGTTGTTCTTTCTCATGCGTGGCGGCCAGAGCTCACTGCGCATACCTGGCGGCCAGAGCGCACATCGCATGCGTGGCAGCCAAGGCGCACTGTGCATGCCTGGCGACCAGAGCGCACTGCGCATTCGTGGCGGCCAAGGCGCACTGCGCATGCGTGGCGGCCAGAGTGCACAGCGCATGCATGGCGGCCAAGGCGCACTGCGCATGCGTGGCTGCCAGAGCGCACTGCGCATTCGTGGTGGCCAGAGAGCATTGCGCATGCGTGGGGGCCAGAGCGCATTGCGCATTCGTGGCCGCCAAGGCGCACTGTGCATGCGTGGCGGCCAGAGCGCACTGCGCATGCGTGGGGGCCAGTGCGCATTGCGCATACTTGGTAGCCATGACAGAGTGACCTCATATGGGATGATTGGCGGGAGCCAATAGATGAGCGCGACCTCATGTGGGGTGAATGTCGAAAGCCAATAGACCACGTCAGAGGTGGGGCAACCAGGCTATATAAGGACTGCCATTACCCGGGTTGTTGTTCTTTCTCATGCGTGGCGGCAAGAGCACATTTCGCATGCGTGGCGGCCATGACAGAATGACCTATATGGGGTGATTGGCGGGAACCAATAGATGAGCACCACCTCATTTTGGGTGATTGGTGAGAGCCAATAGATGAGCGCCACCTCATATGGGGACTGCCATTACCCGGGTTGTTGTTCTTTCTCATGCGTGGCGGCCAGAGCGCACTGCGCATGCCTAGCGGCCAGAGCGCATGGCGCAAGCGTGGCGGCCAGAGCGCACTGCGCATGCGTGGTGGCCAGAGCACACTGCGCATGCGTGGCCGCCAGAGCGCACTGCGCATGCGTGTTGGCCAAGGCGAACCGCGCATGCTTGGCGGCCAGAGCGCACTGCGCATGCGTGTTGGCCAAGGCGCACTGCGCATGCGTGGCGCCCAGAGTACATTGCGCATGCGTGGAGGCCAGAGCTCATTGCGCATGCGTGGCGGCCAGAGTGCACTGCGCATGAGTGGCGGCCAGAGCACACTGCGCATGCGTGGTGGCCAGAGCTCATTGCGCATGAGTGGCGGCCAGAGCGCATTGCGCATGCGTGTTGGCCAAGGCGCACTGCGCATGCGTCGTGACCAGTGCGCACTGCGAATTCGTGGCGGCCAAGGCGCACTGCGCATTCGTGGCGGCCAGCGGGCACTGCGCATGCGTGGGGGCCAGAGCGCACTGTGCATGCGTGGCGGCCAGAGCGCACTGCGCATGCGTGTCGGCCAGAGTAGACAGCGCATGCGTGGCAGCCAGAGCGCACTGCGCATGCGTGGCGGCCAGATCGCACTGCGCATGCGTGTTGGCCAAGGCGCACAGCGCATGCGTGGCGACCAGAGCGCACTGCACAGGCGTGGTGGCCAGAGGGCATTTCGCAGGCGTGGCGGCCAGAGAGCATTGCGCATGCCTGGCGGCCAGAGCGCATTGCCCATGCTTCGCGGCCAGAGCGCATTGCACATACGTGGTGGACATGACAGTGAGACCTCATATGGGGTGATTGGCGAGAGCCAATAGATGAGCGCCACCTCATGTGGGGTGATTGTCGAAAGCCAATAGACCACGTCAGAGGCGGGGCAACCAGGCTATATAAGGACTGCCATTACCCGGGTTGTTGTTCTTTCTCATGCGTGGGGGCCAGAGCGCACTGCGCATGCATGGCGGCAAAGTCGCACTGCGCATGCGTGGCGGCCAAGGCGCACTGCGCATGCGTGACGACCAGAGCGAAATGCGCATTCGTGGCGGCCAAGGCGCACTGCGCATGCGTGGCAGCCAGAGACCACTGCGCATGCATGGCGGCCAAGTCGCACTGCACATGCGTGGCGGCCAGAGCGCACTGCGAATGCGTGGCGGCCAGAGCGCATTGCGCATGCGTGGCGGCCAGAGCGCATTGCGCATACTTGGTAGCCATGACAGAGTGACCTCATATGGGGTGATTGGCGGGAGCCAATAGATGAGCGCGACCTCATGTGGGGTGATTGTCGAAAGCCAATAGACCATGTCAGAGGCGGGGCAACGAGGCTATATAAGGACTGCCATTACCCGGGTTGTTGTTCTTTCTCATGCGTGGCGGCCAGAGCGCATTTCGCATGCGTGGCGGCCATGACAGAGTGACCTATATGGGGTGATTGGCGGGAGCCAATAGATGAGCACCACCTCATATGGGGTGATTGGTGAGAGCCAATAGATGAGCGCCACCTCATATGGGGACTGCCATTACCCGGGTTGTTGTTCTTTCTCATGCGTGGCGGCCAGAGCGCACTGCGCATGCGTGGCGGCCAGAGCGCATTGCGCATGCGTGTCGGGCAGAGCACACTGCTCATTCCTGGCGGCCAGAGCGCACTGCGCATGCGTGGCGGCCAGAGCGCAAATCGCATGCGTGGCGGCCAAGGCGCACTGCGCATGCGTGGCGACAGAGCGCACTGCGCATTCGTGGCGGCCAAGGCGCACAGCGCATGCGTGGCGGCCAGAGCGCACTGCGCATGTATGGCGGCCAAGGCGCACTGCGCATGCGTGGCGGCCAGAGCGCACTGCGCATTCGTGGCGGCCAGAGCGCATTGCGCATGCGTGGGGGCCAGAGCACACTGCGCATGCGTGTTGGCCAAGGCGCACTGCGCATGCGTGGCGACCAGAGCGACTGCGCATTCGTGGCGGCCAAGGCGCACTGCGCATGCGTGGCGGCCAGAGCGCACTGCGCATGCGTGTTGGCCAAGGCGCACTACGCATGCGTGGCGACCAGAGCGCACTGCGCATTCGTGGCGGCCAAGGCGCACTGCGCTTGCGTGTCGGCCAGAGCGCACTGCGCATGCGTGGGGGCCAGAGCGCACTGTGCATGCGTGGCAGCCAGAGCGCACTGCGCCTGCGTGTCGGCCAGAGCAGACAGCGCACTCGTGGCGCCCAGAGCGCACTGCGCATGCGTGGTGGCCAGAGTGCACTGCGCATGCGTGTCGGCCAGAGCGCATTGCGCATACTTGGTAGCCATGACAGAGTGACCTATATGGGGTGATTGGCGGGAGCCAATAGATGAGCACCACCTCATATGGGGTGATTGGTGAGAGCCAATTGATGAGCGCCACCTCATATGGGGACTGCCATTACCCGGGTTGTTGTTCTTTCTCATGCGTGGCGGCCAGAGCGCACTGCGCATACCTAGCGGCCAGAGCGCACTGCGCATGCGTGGCAGCCAGAGCGCACTGCGCATGCGTGGGGGCCAGAGCGCACTGCGCATTCATGTCGGCCAGAGCGCACTGCGCATGCGTGACGGCCACAGCGCACTGTGCATGCGTGGCCGCCAGAGCGCACTGCACATGGATGTTGGCCAAGGCGCACTGCGCATGCGTGGTGACCAGTGCGCACTGCGCATTCGTGGTGGCGAAAGCGCACTGTGCATGCGTGGTTTGCCAGAGCGCACCGCGCTTGCGTGGCGGCCAGAGCCAACTGCGCATGAATGGGGGCAGGACCGCACTGTGCATGCATGGCGGCCAGAGCGCACTGCGCATGCGTGGCGGCCAGATCGCACAGCGCATGCGTGGCGGCCAGAGCGCACTGCGCATGCCTGGTGGCCAGAGAGCACTGCGCATGCGTGGCGGCCAGAGCGCATTGCGCATGCGTGGCGTCCATAGCGCATTGCGCATACGTGGTGGCCATGATAGAGAGACCTCATATGGGGTGATTGGCGGGAGCCAATAGATGAGCGCGACCTCATATGGGGTGATTGGCGAGAGCCAATTGATGAGCGCCACCTCATATGGGGTGATTGGCGAGAGCCAATAGAGCACGTCAGAAGCGGGGCAACCAGGCTATATAAGAACTACCATTACCCGGGTTGTTGTTCTTTCTCATGCGTGGTGGCCAGAGCGCATTGCGCATGTGTGGCGGCCATAGGGCATTGCGAATGCCTGGCGGCCAGAGCGCACTTCGCATGCGTGACGCCCAGAGCACATTGCGCATGCGTGGAGACCAGAGCTCAATGCGCATGCGTGGCGGCCAGAGCCCACTGCGCATGCATGGCGGCCAGAGCGCATTGCGCATGTGTGGGCGCCAGAGCTCATTGCGCATGCGTGGCGGCCAGAACGCACTGCGCATGCGTGGCAACCAGAGCGCACTGCGCATGCGTGGCGGCCAGAGCGCACTGCGCATGCGTGGGGGCCAGAGCGCATTGCGCATGCGTGGCGGCCAGAGCGCACTGCGCATGCCTGGCGGCCAGCGCGCACTGCGCATGCGTGGCGGCCAGAGCGCACATCGCATGCGTGGCGACCAAGGCGCACTGCGCATGCGTGGCGACCAGAACGCACTGCGCATTCGTGGCGGCCAAGGCGCACTGCGCATGCGTGGCGGCCAGAGCGCACTGCGCATGCATGGCGGCCAAGTCGCACTGCACATGCGTGGCTGACAAGGCGCACTGCGCATGCTTGGCGACCAGAGGGCACTGCGCATTCGTGGCGGCCAAGGCGCACTGCGCATGCATTGTGGCCAGAGCGCACTGCGCATGCATGGCGGCCAAGTCGCACTGCGCATGCGTGGCGGCCAGAGCGCACTGCGCATGCGTGGCGGCCAGAGCGCATTGCGCATGCGTGGAGGCCAGAGCGCATTGCGCATACTTGGTAGCCATGACAGAGTGACCTCATATGGGGTGATTGGCGGGAGCCAATAGATGAGCGCGACCTCATGTGGGGTGATTGTCGAAAGCCAATAGACCATGACAGAGGCGGGGCAACCAGGCTATATAAGGACTGCCATTACCCGGGTTGTTGTTCTTTCTCATGCGTGGCGGCCAGAGCGCATTTCGCATGCGTGGCGGCCATGACATAGTGACCTATATGGGGTGATTGGCGGGAGCCAATAGATGAGCACCACCTCATATGGGGTGATTGGTGAGAGCCAATAGATGAGCGCCAACTCATATGGGGACTGCCATTACCCGGGTTGTTGTTCTTTCTCATGCGTGGCGGCCAGAGCGCACTGCGCATGCGTGGCGGCCAAGCGCACTGCGCATGCGTGGCGGCCAGAGCGCACTGCGCATGCGTAGGGGCCAGAGCGGATTGCGCATGCGTGGTGGGCAGAGCACACTGCGCATGCCTGGCGGCCAAGGCGCACTGCGCATGCGTGGCGACCAGAGCGCACATCGCATGCGTGGCGGCCAAGGCGCACTGCGCATGCGTGGCGACCAGAGCGCACTGCGCATTCGTGTCGGCCAAGGCGCACTGCGCATGCGTGGCGGCCAGAGCGCACTGCGCATTCGTGGCGGCCAGAGCGCATGGCGCATGCGTGGGGGCCCGAGCGCACTTTGCATTCGTGGCGGCCAGAGCGCATTGCGCATGCGTGGCGGCCAGAGCGCATTGCGCATACTTGGTAGCCATGACAGAGTGACCTCATATGGGGTGATTGGCGGGAGCCAATATATGAGCGCCACCTCATGTGGGGTGATTGTCGAAAGCCAATAGCCCACATCAGAGGCGAGGCAACCAGGCTATATAAGGACTGCCATTACCCGGGTTGTTGTTCTTTCTCATGCGTGGGGGCCAGAGCGCACTGCACATTCGTGGCGGCCAGAGCGCATTGCGCATTCGTGGTGGCCAGAGCGCACTGCCTGCGTGGGGGCCAGAGCGCACTGCGCATGCGTGGCAGCCAGATCGCACTGCGCCTGCGTGTCGGCCAGAGCAGACAGCGCATCCGTGGCGCCCAGAGCGCACTGCGCATGCGTGGCGGCCAGAGTGCACTGCGCATGCGTGTCGGCAGAGCGCATTGCGCATACTTGGTAGCCATGACAGAGTGACCTATATGGGGTGATTGGCGGGAGCCAATAGATGAGCACCACCTCATATGGGGTGATTGGTGAGAGCCAATAGATGAGCGCCACCTCATATGGGGACTGCCATTACCCGGGTTGTTGTTCTTTCTCATGCGTGGCGGCCAGAGCGCACTGCGCATGCCTAGCGGCCAGAGCGCACTGCGCATGCGTGGCGGCCAGAGCGCACTGCGCATGGGTGGGGGCCAGAGCGCACTGCGCATTCATGTCGGCCAGAGTGCACTGCGCATGCGTGACAGCCAGAGCGCACTGTGCATGCGTGGCCGCCAGAGCGCACTGCGCATGCATGTTGGCCAAGGCGCACTGCGCATGCGTGGTGACCAGAGCGCACTGCGCATTCGTGGCGGCCAAGGCGCACTGCGCATGCGTGGCGGTCAGAGCGCACTGTGCATGCGTGGCGGTCAGAGCGCACAGCGCATGCGTGGCGGCCAGAGCGCACTGCGCATGCGTGGGGGCCTCACCGCACTGCGCATGCGTGGTGGCCACAGCGCACTGCGCATGCGTGGCGGCCAGAGCGCACAGCGCATGCGTGGCGGCCAGAGCACACTGCGCATGCGTGGCGGCCAAAGAGCACTGCGTATGCGTGGCGGCCAGAGCGCATTGCGCAATCGTGGCAGCCAGAGCGCATTGCGCATACGTGGTGGCCATGATAGAGAGACCTCATATGGGGTGATTGGCGGGAGCCAATAGATGAGCGCGAACTCATATGGGGTGATTGGCGAGAGCCAATTGATGAGCGCCACCTCATATGGGGAGATTGGCGAGAGCCAATAGACCACGTCAGAGGCGGGGCAACCAGGCTATATAAGGACTGCCATTACCCGGGTTGTTGTTCTTTCTCATGCGTGGCGGCCAGAGCGCATTGCGCATGCGTGGCTGCCAGTGCGCATTGCGCATGCGTGGCAGCCAGAGCGCACTGCGCATGCGTGGCAATCAGAGCGCATTGCGCATGCGTGGCGGCCAGAGCGCACTGCGCATGCATGGCGGCCAGAGCGCACTGCGCATGCGTGGTGTCCAGAGCGCACTGCGCTTGCGTGGGGGCCACAGCGCACTGCGCATGCGTGGCGGCCAGAGCGCACAGCGCATGTGTTGCGGCCAGAGCAAACTGCGCATGCGTGGCGGCCAAAGAGCACTGCGCATGCGTGGCAGCCTGAGCGCATTACGCATGCGTGGTGGCCAGAGCGCATTGCGCATACGTGGTGGCCATGATAGAGAGACCTCATATGGGGTGATTGGCGAGAGCCAATACAGCACGTCAGAAGCGGGGCAACCAGGCTATATAAAAACTACCATTACCCGGGTTGTTGTTCTTTCTCATGAATGGTGGCCAGAGCGCATTGCACATGTGTGGCGGCCAGAGCGCATTGCGAATGCGTGGCGGCCAGAGCGCACTGCGCATGCGTGGCGCCCAGAGCACATTGCGCATGCGTGGATGCCAGAGCTCAATGCGCATGCGTGGCGGCCAGAGCGCACTGCGCATGCGTGGCGGCCAGAGCGCACTGCGCATGAGTGGCGGCCAGAGCACACTGCGCATGCGTGGGGGCCAGAGCGCATTGCGCATGCTTGGCGGCCAGAGCGCACTGCGCATGCCTGGCGGCCAGAGCGCACTGCGCATGCGTGGCGGCCAGAGCGCACACTGCATACGTGGCGGCCGAGGTGCACTGCGCATGCGTGGCGACCAGAGCGCACTGCGCATTTGTGGCGGCGAAGGCGCACTGCGCATGCGTGGCGGCCAGAGCGCACTGCGCATGCAACGTGGCCAAGGCGCACTGCGCATGCGTGGCTGCCAGAGCGCACTGCGCATTCGTTGCGGCCAGAGCGCATTGCGCATGCGTGGGGGCCAGAGCGCATTGCGCATGCGTGGCAGCCAGAGCGCATTGCGCATACTTGGTAGCCATGACAGAGAGACCTCATATGGGGTGATTGGCGGGAGCCAATAGATGAGCGCGACCTCATGTGGGGTGATTGTCGAAAGCAATAGACTACGTAGAGGCGGGGCAACCAGGCTATATAAGGACTGCCATTACCCGGGTTGTTGTTCTTTCTCATGCGTGGCGGCCAGAGCGCATTGGGCATGCTGGCTGCCAGAGCGCATTGCGCATGCGTGGCTGCCAGAGCGCACTGCGCATGCGTGGCGGCCAGAGCGCACTGCGCATTCGTGGTGGCCATGGCGCACTGCGCATGCGTGGCGACCAGAGCGCACATCGCATGCGTGGCGGCCAAGGCGCACTGCGCATGCGTGGCGACCAGAGCGCACTGCGCATTCGTGTCGGCCAAGGCGCACTGCGCATGCGTGGCGGCCAGAGCGCACTGCGCATTCGTGGCGGCCAGAGCGCATTGCGCATGCGTGGGGGCCAGAGCGCACTGTGCATTCGTGGCGGCCAGAGCGCATTGCGCATGCGTGGCGGCCAGAGCGCATTGCGCATACTTGGTAGCCATGACAGAGTGACCTCATATGGGGTGATTGGCGGGAGCCAATATATGAGCGCCACCTCATGTGGGGTGATTGTCGAAAGCCAATAGCCCACATCAGAGGCGAGGCAACCAGGCTATATAAGGACTGCCATTACCCGGGTTGTTGTTCTTTCTCATGCGTGGGGGCCAGAGCGCACTGCACATTCGTGGCGGCCAGAGCGCACTGCGCATGAGTGGCGGCCAGAGCACACTGCGCATGCGTGGCGGCCAAGGCGCACTGCGCATGCGTGGCGGCCAGAGCGCACTGCGCATGCCTGGCGGCCAGAGCGCACTGCGCATGCGTGGCGGCCAGAGCACACTGCGCATGCGTGGCGGCCGAGGCGCACTGCGCATGCGTGGCGACCAGAGCGCACTGCGCATTTGTGGCGGCGAAGGCGCACTGCGCATGCGTGGCGGCCAGAGCGCACTGCGCATGCAACGTGGCCAAGGCGCACTGCGCATGCGTGGCTGCCAGAGCGCACTGCGCATTCGTGGCGGCCAGAGCGCAATGCGCATGCGTGGGGGCCAGAGCGCATTGCGCATGCGTGGCGGCCAGAGCGCATTGCGCATACTTGGTAGCCATGACAGAGAGACATCATATGGGGTGATTGGCGGGAGCCAATAGATGAGCGCGACCTCATGTGGGGTGATTGTCGAAAGCAATAGACTACGTAGAGGCGGGGCAACCAGGCTATATAAGGACTGCCATTACCCGGGTTGTTGTTCTTTCTCATGCGTGGGGGCCAGAGCGCACTGCACATTCGTGGCGGCCAGAGCGCACTGCGCATGAGTGGCGGCCAGAGCACACTGCGCATGCGTGGGGGCCAGAGCGCATTGCGCATGCGTGGCGGCCAGAGCGCACTGCGCATGCCTGGCGGCCAGAGTGCACTGCGCATGCGTGGCGGCCAGAGCGCACACCGCATGCGTGGCGGCCGAGGCGCACTGCGCATGCGTGGCGACCAGAGCGCACTGCGCATTTGTGGCGGCGAAGGCGCACTGCGCATGCGTGGCGGCCAGAGCGCACTGCGCATTCGTGTCGGCCAAGGCGCACTGCGCATGCGTGGCGGCCAGAGCGCATTTCGCATGCGTGGCGGCTATGACAGAGTGACCTATATGGGGTGATTGGCGGGAGCCAATAGATGAGCACCACCTCATATGGGGTGATTGGTGAGAGCCAATAGATGAGCGCCACCTCATATGGGGACTGCCATTACCCGGGTTGTTGTTCTTTCTCATGCGTGGCGGCCAGAGCTCACTGCGCATACCTGGCGGCCAGAGCGCACATCGCATGCGTGGCAGCCAAGGCGCACTGCGCATGCGTGGCGGCCAGAGTGCACAGCGCGTGCATGGCGGCCAAGGCGCACTGCGCATGCTGGCGGCCAGAACGCACTGCGCATTCGTGGTGGCCAGAGCGCATTGCGCATGCGTGGGGGCCAGAGCGCACTGCGCATTCGTGGAGGCCAGAGCGCATTGCGCATTCGTGGTGTCCAGAGCGCATTGCGCATGCGTGGGGGCCAGAGCGCACTGCGCATTCGTGGTGGCCAGAGCGCATTGCACATGCGTGGGGTCCAGAGCGCATTGCGCTTGCGTGGGGGCCAGAGCGCACTGCGCATTCGTGGCGGCCAGAGCGCATTGCGCAAGCGTGGTGGCCAGAGCCCACTGCGCATTCGTGGCGGCCAGAACGCACTGCGCATGCGTGGGGGCCAGAGCGCACTGCGCATTCGTGGCGGCCAAGGCGCACTGCTCATTCGTGGCGGCCAGAGCGCACTGCGCATGCGTGGGGGCCAGAGCGCATTGCGCATACTTGGTAGCCATGACAGAGTGACCTCATATGGGGTGATTGGCGGGAGCCAATAGATGAGCGCGACCTCATGTGGGGTGAATGTCGAAAACCAATAGACCACGTCAGAGGCGGGGCAACCAGGCTATATAAGGACTGCCATTACCCGGGTTATTGTTCTTTCTCATGCGTGGCGGCCAGAGCACATTTCGCATGCGTGGCGGCCATGACAGATTTACCTATATGGGTTGATTGGCAGGAACCAATAGATGAGCACCACCTCATATGGGGTGATTGGTGAGAGCCAATAGATGAGCGCCACCTCATATGGGGACTGCCATTACCCGGGTTGTTGTTCTTTCTCATGCGTGGCGGCCAGAGCGCACTGCGCATGCCTATCGGCCAGAGCGCATGGCGCAAGCGTGGCGGCCAGAGCGCACTGCGCATGCGTGGGGGCCAGAGCACACTGCGCATGCGTAGCCGCCAGAGCGCACTGTGCATGCGTGTTGGCCAAGGCGCACTGCGCATGCGTGGCGACCAGAGCGCCCTGCGCATTCGCGGAGGCCAAGGCGCACTGCGCATGCGTGGCCGCCAGAGCGCACTGTGCATGCGTGTTGGCCAAGGCGCACTGCGCATGCGTGGCGACCAGAGCGCACTGCGCATTCGCGGAGGCCAAGGCGCACTGCGCATGCGTGGCGGCCAGAGCGCACTGCGCATGCGTGGCGGCAACTACGCACTGTGCATGCGTGGCTGCCACAGCGCACAGCGCATGCATGGCGGCCAAGGCGCACTGCGCATGCGTGGCGGCCAGAGTGCACAGCGCATGCATGGCGGCCAAGGCGCACTGCGCATGCGTGGCGGCCAGATCGCACTGCGCATTCGTGGTGGCCAGAGCGCATTGCGCATGCGTGGGGGCCAGAGCGCACTGCGCATTCATGTCGGCCAGAGCGCACTGCGCATGCGTGACGGCCAGAGCGCACTGCGCATGCGTGGCCGCCAGAGCGCACTGTGCATGCGTGTTGGCCAAGGCGCACTGCGCATGCGTCGTGACCAGTGCGCATTGCGAATTTGTGGCGGCCAAGGCGCACTGCGCATTCGTGGCGGCCAGCGTGCACTGCGCATGCGTGGGGGCCAGAGCGCACTGTGCATGCGTGGCGGCCAGAGCGCACTGCGCATGCGTGTTGGCCAGAGCAGACAGCGCATCCGTGGCGCCCAGAGCGCACTGCGCATGCATTGCGGCCAGAGTGCACTGCGCATGCGTGTCGGGCAGAGCGCATTGCGCATACTTGGTAGCCATGACAGAGTGACCTATATGGGGTGATTGGCGGGAGCCAATAGATGAGCGCCACCTCATATGGGGACTGCCATTACCCGGGTTGTTGTTCTTTCACATGCGTGGCGGCCAGAGTGCACTGCGCATGCCTAGCGGCCAGAGCGCACTGCGCATGCGTGGAGGCCACAGCGCAGTGCGCATGGGTGGGGGCCAGAGCGCACTGCGCATTCATGTCGGCCAGAGCGCACTGCGCATGCGTGACAGCCAGAGCGCACGTTGCATGCGTGGCCGCCAGAGCACACTGCGCATGCATGTTGGCCAAGGCGCACTGCGCATGCGTGGTGACCAGAGCGCACTGCGCATTCGTGGCGGCCAAGGCGCACTGCGCATGCGTGGCGGCCAGAGCGCACTGCGCATGCGTGGGGGCCAGAGCGCACTGCGCATGCGTCGCGGCGAGAGCGCACTGTGCATGCGTGTTTTGCCAGAGCGCACCGCGCTTGCGTTGTGGCCAGAGCCAACTGGGCATGCGTGGGGGCAGGACCGCACTGTGCATTCGTGGCGGCCAAGGCGCACTGCGCATGCGTGGCGGCCAGAGCGCACTGCGCATGCGTGGCTGCCAAGGGGCACTGCGCATGCGTGACGACCAGAGCGCACTGCGCTTTTGTGGCGGCCAAGGCGCACTGCGCATGCGTGGCGGCCAGAGACCACTGCGCATGCATGGCGGCCAAGTCGCACTGCGCATGCGTGGCGGCCAGAGCGCACTGCGCATGCGTGGCGGCCAGAGCGCATTGCGCATGCGTGGCGGCCAGAGCGCACTGCGCATGCATGTTGGCCAAGGCGCACTGCGCATGCGTGTTGACCAGAGCGCACTGCGCATGCGTGGGGGCCAGAGCGCACTGCGCATGCGTGGGGGCCAGAGCGCACTGCGCATGCGTGGCGGCCAGAGACCACTGCGCATGCATGGCGGCCAAGTCGCACTGCGCATGCGTGGGGGCCAGAGCGCACTGCGCATGCGTGGCGGCCAGAGCGCACTGTGCATGCGTGGTTTGCCAGAGCGCACCGCGCTTGCGTGGCGGCCAGGGCCAACTGCGCATGCGTGGGGGCAGGACCGCACTGTGCATGCATGGCGGCCACAGCGCACTGCGCATGCGTGGCGGCCAGATCGCACAGCGCATGCGTGGCGGCCAGAGCGCACTGCGCATGCGTGGTGGCCAGAGAGCACTGCGCATGCGTGGCGGCCAGAGCGCATTGCGCATGCGTGGCGGCCAGCGCGCATTGCGCATGCGTGGCGGCCAGAGCGCATTGCGCATACGTGGTGGCCATGATAGAGAGACCTCATATGGGGTGATTGGCGGGAGCCAATAGATGAGCGCGACCTCATATGGGGTGATTGGCGAGAGCCAATTGATGAGCGCCACCTCATATGGGGTGATTGGCGAGAGCCAATAGAGCACGTCAGAAGCGGGGCAACCATGCTATATAAGAACTACCATTACCCGGGTTGTTGTTCTTTCTCTTGCGTGGTGGCCAGAGCGCATTGCGCATGTGAGGCGGCCAGAGGGCATTGCGAATGCGTGGCGGCCAGAGCGCACTGCGCATGCGTGACGCCCAGAGCACATTGCGCATGTGTGGAGACCAGAGCACATTGCGGATACGTGGTGGCCATGATAGAGAGACCTCAAATGGGGTGATTGGCGGGAGCCAATAGATGAGCGCAACCTCATATGGGGTGATTGGTGAGAGACAATAGATGAGCGCCACCTCATATGGGGACTGCCATTACTCGGGTTGTTGTTCTTTCACATGCGTGGCGGCCAGAGCACACTGCGCATGCGTGGTGGCCAGAGCGCACTGCGCATGCGTGGGGGCCAGAGCGCACTGCGCATTCATGTCGGCCAGAGCGCACTGCGCATGCGTGACGGCCAGAGCGCTCTGCGCATGCGTGGCCGCCAGAGCGCACTGCGCATGCGTGTTGGCCAAGGCGCACTGCGCATGCATGGCGACTAGAGCGCACTGCGCATTCCTGGCGGCCAAGGGGCACTGCGCATGCGTGGCGCCCAGAGAGCACTGCGCATTCGTGGTGGCCAAGGCGCACTGCGCATGCGTGGCGACCAGAGCGCACTGCGCATTCGTGGCGGCCAAGGCGCACTGCGCATGCGTGTTGGCCAAGGTGCACTGCGCATGCGTGGCGACCAGAGCGCACATCGCATGCGTGGCGGCCAAGGCGCACTGCGAATGCGTGGCGACCAGAGCGCACTGCGCATTCGTGGCGGCCAAGGCGCACTGCGCATGCGTGGCGGCCAGAGCGCACTGCGCATTCGTCGCGGCCAGAGCACATTGCGCATGCGTGGGGGCCAGAGCGCACTGCGCATTCGTGGCGGCCAGAGCGCATTGCGCATGCGTGGCGGCCAGAGCACATTGCGCATACTTGGTAGCCATGACAGAGTGACCTCATATGGGGTGATTGGCGGGAGCCAATATATGAGCGCCACCTCATGTGGGGTGATTGTCGAAAGCCAATAGACCACGTCAGAGGCGAGGCAACCAGGCTATATAAGGACTGTCATTACCCGGGTTGTTGTTCTTTCTCATGCGTGGGGGCCAGAGCGCACTGCGCAAGCGTGGGGGCCAGAGCGCATTGCGCATGCGTGGCGACCAGAGCGCACTGCGCATACGTGGCGGCCATAGCGCATTGCGCATGCGTGGGGTCCAGAGCGCACTGCGCATGCGTGGCGCCCATGACAGAGTGACCTATATGGGGTGATTGGCGGGAGCCAATAGATGAGCACCATCTCATATGGGTTGATTGGTGAGAGCCAATAGATGAGCGCCACCTCATACGGGGACTGCCATTACCCGGGTTGTTGTTCTTTCTCATGTGTGGCGGCCAGAGCGCACTGCGCATGCCTAGCGGCCAGAGTGCACTGCGCAAGCGTGGCAGCCAGAGCGCACTGCGCATGCGTGGGGGCCAGAGCGCACTGCGCATTCATGTTGGCCAGAGCGCACTGCGCATACTTGACGGACAGAGCGCACTGCGCATGCGTGGCCGCCAGAGCGCACTGCGCATGTGTGTTGGCCAAGGCGCACTGCACATGCGTGGCGACCAGAGCGCACTCCGCAATCATGGCGGCCAAGGCGCACTGCGCATGCGTGGCGGCCAGCGCGCACTGCGCATGCGTGGGGGCCAGAGCGCACAGCGCATGCGTGGCGGCCAGAGCGCACTGCGCATGCGTTTCGGCCAGAGTAGACAGCGCATGCGTGGCGGCCAGAGCGCACTGCGCATGCGTGGCGGCCAGAGCGCACTGCACATGCGTGGCGGCCAGAGCGCAATGCGCATGCGTGGTGGCAATAGAGCACTGCACATGCGTGGTGGCCAGAGCGCACTGCACTGGCGTGGCGGCCAGAGCGCACTGCTCTTGCGTGGCGGCCAGAGCGCACTGCGCATGCGTGGGGGCCAGAGCGCACTGTGCATGCGTGGCGGCCAGAGCGCACTGTGCATGCGTGGCGGCCAGAGCACATTGCGCATGCGTGGAGGCCAGAGCTCATTGCGCATGCGTGGTGGCCAGAGCGCACTGCGCATCCATGGCGGCCAGAGCGCATTGCGCATGTGTGGCGGCCAGAACTCATTGCGCATGCGTGGCGGCCAGAGCGCACTGCGCATGCGTGGCGGCCAGAGCGCACTGCGCATGCGTGGCTGCCAGAGCGCACTGCGCATGTGTGGGGGCCAGAGCGCATTGCGCATGCGTGGCGGCCAGAGCGCACTGTGCATGCGTGGCGGCCAGAGCGCACAGCGCATGCGTGGCGGCCAGAGCGCACTGCGCATGCGAGGCGGCCAGAGAGCACTGCAAATTCATGCGGCCAGAGCGCACTGCGCATGCGTCGGTGCCAGAGCAAATTGCGCATGCATGGCGGCCAGAGCGCACTGCGCATGCGTGGCGCCTATAGCGCACTGCGCATGCGTGGTGGCCATAGCGCATTGCGCATGCGTGGCGGCCAGAGAGCATTGCGCATGCGTGGCGGCCAGAGCGCATTGCTCATGCTTCGCGGCCAGAGCGCATTGCGCATACGTGGTGGACATGACAGAGAGACCTCATATGGGGTGATTGGCGAGAGCCAATAGACCACGTCAGAGGGGGGGAAACCAGGCTATATAAGAACTGCCATTACCCGGGTTGTTGTTCTTTCTCATGCGTGGCGGCCAGAGCGCATTGCGCATGCGTGGCTGCCGGTGCGCATTGCGCATGCGTGGCGGCCAGAGCGCACTGCGCATGCGTGGCGGCCAGAGCGCACTGCGCATGCGTGGCGGCCAGAGCGCACTGCGCATGCGTGGCTGCCAGAGAGCACTGCGCATGCGTGGCTGCCAGAGCGCACTGCGCATGCGTGGCGGCCAGAGCGCACTGCGCATGCGTGGCGGCCAGAGCGCACTGCGCATGCCTGGCGGCCAGAGCGCACAGCACATGCGTGGCGGCCAGACCGCACTGCGCATGCGTGGCGGCCAGAGCGCACTGCGCATGTGTGGCGGCCAGAGCGCATTGCGCATGCCTGGCGGCCAGAGTGCTTTGCGCATGCGTGGCGGCCAGAGCGCACTGCGCTTTCGTGGTGGCCAAGGCGCACTGAACATGTGTGGCGGCCAGAGCGCCCTGCGCATTCGTGGCGACCAGAGCGCACTGCGCTTTCGTGGTGGCCAAGGCGCACTGAACATGCATGGCGGCCAGAGCGCACTACGCATGCCTGTTGGCCAAGGCGCACTGCGCATGCGTGGCCGCCAGAGCGCACTGCGCATGCGTGTTGGCCAAGGAGCACTGCGCATGCGTGGCGACCAGAGCGACTGCGCATTCGTGGCGGCCAAGGCGCACTGCGCTTGCGTGGCGGCCAGAGCGCACTGCGCATGCGTGGGGGCCAGAGCGCACTGCGCATGCGTGGCGGCCAGAGCGCACTGCGCATGCGTGTCGGCCAGAGCAGACAGTGCATGCGTGGCGGCCAGAGCGCACTGCGCATGCGTGGCGGCCAGAGAGCACTGCGCATACGTGCCGGCCAGAGCGCACTGCGCATGCTTGGCGGCCAGAGCGCACTGCACATGCATGGCGGCCAGAGCGCATTGCTCATGCGTTCGGGGCACAGCGCACTGCGCATGCGTGGCGGCCAGAGCGCATTGCGCATGCGTGGCGGCCAGAGCGCATTGCGCATACGTGGTGGCCATGATAAAGAGACCTCATATGGGGTGATTGGCGGGAGCCAATAGATGAGTGCGACCTCATATGGGGTGATTGGCGAGAGCCAATTGATGAGCGCCACCTCATATGGGGTGATTGGCGAGAGCCAATAGATCACGTCAGAAGCGGGGCAACCACGCTATATAAGAACTACCATTACCCGGGTTGTTGTTCTTTCTCATGCATGGTGGCCATGCGCATTGCGCATGCGTGGAGGCCAGAGCTCATTGCGCATGCGTGGCGGCCAGAGAGCACTGCGCATGCATGGCGGCCAGAGCGCATTGCGCATGTGTGGCGGCCAGAACTCATTGCGCATGTGTGGCGGCCAGAGCGCACTGCGCATGCGTGGCGGCCAGCGCGCTCTGCGCTTGCATGGCGGCCAGATCGCACATCGCATGCGTGGCAGCCAAGGCGCACTGCGCATGCGTGGCGACCAGAGCGCACTGCGCATTCATGGCGGCCAAGGCGCACTGCGCATGCGTGGCGGCCTGAGCGCACTGCGCATGCGTGGCGGCCAGAGCGCACTGCGCATGTGTGGTAGCAAGAGCGCACTGCGTATGCGTGGCGGCCAGAGCGCACTGCGCATGCGTGGGGGCCAGAGCGCACTGCGCATTCATGTCGGCCAGAGCAGACAGCGCATTCGTGGCGCCCAGAGCGCACTGCGCATGCGTGGCGGCCAGAGTGCCCTGCGCATGCGTGTCGGCCAGAGCGCATTGCGCATACTTGGTAGCCATGACAGAGTGACCTATATGGGGTGATTGGCGGGAGCCAATAGATGAGCACCACCTCATATGGGGTGATTGGTGAGAGACAATAGATGAGCGCCACCTCATATGGGGACTGCCATTACCCGGGTTGTTGTTGTTTCTCATGCGTGGCGGCCAGAGCGCACTGTGCATGCGTGGCGGCCAGAGCGCACTGCGCATGCGTGGCGGCCAGAGCGCACTGCGCATGCGTGGGGGCCAGAGCGCACTGCGCATTCATGTCGGCCAGAGCACACTTCGCATGCGTGACGGCCAGAGCGCACTGTGCATGCGTGGCCGCCAGAGCGCACTGCGCATGCATGTTGGCCAAGGCGCACTGCGCATGCGTGGTGACCAGAGCGCACTGCGCATTCGTGGCGGCGAGAGCGCACAGTGCATGCGTGGTTTGCCAGAGCGCCCGCGCTTGCGTGGCGGCCAGAGCCAACTGCGCATGCGTGAGGGCAGGACCGCACTGTGCATGCGTGGCGGCCACAGCGCACTGCGCATGCGTGGCGGCCAGATCGCACAGCGCATGCGTGGCGGCCAGAGCGCACTGTGCATGCGTGGTTGCCAGAGAGCACTGCGCATGCGTGGATGCCATAGCGCATTGCGCATGCGTGGCGGCCAGAGCGCATTGCGCATACGTGGTGGCCATGATAGAGAGACCTCATATGGGGTGATTGGCGGGAGCCAATAGATGAGCGCGACCTCATATGGGGTGATAGGCGAGAGCCAATTGATGAGCGCCACCTCATATGGGGTGATTGGCGAGAGCCAATAGAGCACGTCAGAAGCGGGGCAACCATGCTATATAAGAACTATCATTACCCGGGTTGTTGTTCTTTCTCTTGCGTGGTGGCCAGAGCGCATTGCGCATGCGTGTCGGCCAGAGCGCATTGCGCATACGTGGTGGCCATGATAGAGAGACCTCATATGGGGTGATTGGCGGGAGCCAATAGATGAGCGCGACCTCATATGGGGTGATTGGCGAGAGCCAATTGATGAGCGCCACCTCATATGGGGTGATTGGCGAGAGCCAATAGAGCACGTCAGAAGCGGGGCAACCATGCTATATAAGAACTACCATTACCCTGGTTGTTGTTCTTTCTCTTGCGTGGTGGCCAGAGCGCATTGCGCATGTGAGGCGGCCAGAGGGCATTGCGAATGCGTGGCGGCCAGAGCGCACTGCGCATGCGTGGGGGCCAGAGCGCATTGCGCATGCGTGGCGGCAAGAGCGCACTGCGCATGCCTGGCGGCCAGCGCGCACTGCGCATGCGTGGCGGCCAGAGCGCACATCGCATGCGTGGCGGCCAAGGCGCACTACGCATGCGTGGCGACCAGAACGCACTGCGAATTCGTGGCGGCCAAGGCGCACTGCGCATGCGTGGCGGCCAGAGCGCACTGCGCATGCATGGCGGCCAAATCGCACTGCGCATGCGTGGCGGCCAAGGCGCACTGCGCATGCGTGGCGACCTAAGCGCACTGCGCATTCGTGGCGGCCAAGGTGCACTGCGCATGCATGGCGGCCAGAGCGCACTGCGCATTCGTGGGGGCCAGAGCGCACTGCGCATTCATGTCGGCCAGAGCACACTTCGCATGCGTGACGGCCAGAGCGCACTGTGCATGCGTGGCCGCCAGAGCGCACTGCGCATGCCTGTTGGCCAAGGCGCACTGCGCATGCGTGGTGACCAGAGCGCACTGCGCATTCGTGGCGGCGAGAGCGCACTGTGCATGCGTGGTTTGCCAGAGCGCACCGTGCTTGCGTGGCGGCCAGAGCCAACTGCGCATGCGTGAGGGCAGGACCGCACTGTGCATGCGTGGCGGCCACAGCGCACTGCGCATGCGTGGCGGCCAGATCGCACAGCGCATGCGTGGCGGCCAGAGCGCACTGCGCATGCGTGGTGGCCAGAGAGCACTGCGCATGCGTGGCGGCCAGAGCGCATTGCGCATGCGTGGCGGCCAGAGCGCATTGCGCATACGTGTTTTCCATGATAGAGAGACCTCATATGGGGTGATTGGCGGGAGCCAATAGATGAGCGCGACCTCATATGGGGTGATTGGCGAGAGCCAATTGATGAGCGCCACCTCATATGGGGTGATTGGCGAGAGCCAATAGAGCACGTCAGAAGTGGGGCAATCATGCTATATAAGAACTACCATTACCCGGGTTGTTGTTCTTTCTCTTGCGTGTTGGCCAGAGCGCATTGCGCATGTGTGGCGGCCAGAGGGCATTGCGAATGCGTGGCGGCCAGAGCGCACTGCGCATGCGTGACGCCCAGAGCACATTGCGCATGCGTGGAGACCAGAGCTCATTGCGCATGCGTGGCGGCCAGAGCGCACTGCGCATGCATGCCGGCCAGAGCGCATTGCGCATGTGTGGGGGCCAGAGCTCATTGCGCATTCGTGGCGGCCAGAACGCACTGCGCATGCGTGGCGACCAGAGCGCACTGCGCATGCGTGGCGGCCAGAGCGCACTGCGCATGCGTGGCAGCCAGAGCGCACTGTGCATGCGTGGGGGCCAGAGCGCATTGCGCATGCGTGGCGGCAAGAGCGCACTGTGCATGCCTGGCGGCCAGCGCGCACTGCGCATGCGTGGCCGCCAGAGCGCACATCGCATGCGTGGCGGCCAAGGCGCACTGCGCATGCGTGGCGACCAGAACGCACTGCGCATTCGTGGCGGCCAAGGCGCACTGCGCATGCGTGGCAGCCAGAGCGCACTGCGCATGCATGGCGGCCACGTCGCACTGCGCATGCGTGGCGGCCAAGGCACACTGCGCATGCGTGGCGACCAGAGCGCACTGCGCATTCGTGGCGGCCAAGGCGCACTGCGCATGCATGCCGGCAAGAGCGCACTGCGCATGCATGGCGGCCAAGTCGCACTGCGCATGCGTGGCGGCCAGAGCGCACTGCGCATGCGTGGCGGCCAGAGCGCATTGCGCATGCGTGGCGGCCAGAGCGCATTGCGCATACTTGGCAGCCATGACAGAGTGACCTCATATGGGTTGATTGGCGGGAGCCAATAGATGAGCGCGACCTCATGTGGGGTGATTGTCGAAAGCCAATAGACCATGTCAGAGGCGATGCAACCAGGCTATATAAGGACTGCCATTACCCGGGTTGTTGTTCTTTCTCATGCGTGGCGGACAGAGCGCATTTCGCATGCGTGGCGGCCATGACATAGTGACCTATATGGGGTGATAGGCGGGAGCCAATAGATGAGCACCACCTCATATGGGGTGATTGGTGAGAGCCAATAGATGAGCGCCAACTCATATGGGGACTGCCATTACCCGGGTTGTTGTTCTTTCTCATGCGTGGCGGCCAGAGCGCACTGCGCATGCGTGGAGGCCAGAGAGCACTGCGCATGCGTGGCGGCCAGAGCGCACTGCGCATAAGTGGGGGGCAGAGCGCATTGCGCATGCGTGGCGGGCAGAGCACACTGCGCATGCCTGGCGGCCAGAGCGCACTGCGCATGCGTGGCGGCCAGAGCGCACATCGCATGCGTGGCGGCCAAGGCGCACTGCGCATGCGTGGCGACAGAGCGCACTGCGCATTCGTGGCGGCCAAGGCGCACTGCGCATGCGTGGCGGCCAGAGCGCACTGCGCATGTATGGCGGCCAAGGCGCACTGCGCATGCGTGGCGGCCAGAGCGCACTGCGCATTCGTGGCGGCCAGAGCGCATTGCGCATGCGTGGGGGCCAGAGCGCACTGCGCTTTCGTGTAGGCCAGAGCGCAATTCGCATGCGTGGGGGCCAGAGCGTATTGCGCATGCGTGGCGGCCAGAGCGCATTGTGCATACTTGGTAGCCATGACAGAGTGACCTCATATGGGGCGATTGGCGGGAGCCAATAGATGAGCGCGACCTCATGTGCGGTGATTGTCGAAGAAAATAGACCACGTCAGATGCGGGGCAACCAGGCTATATAAGGACTGCCATTACCCGGGTTGTTGTTCTTTCACATGCGTGGCGGCCAGAGCGCACTGCGCATGCGTGGTGGCCAGAGCGCACTGCGCATGCGTGGGGGCCAGAGCGCACTGCGCATGCGTGTTGGCCAGAGCGCACTGCGCATGCGTGACGGCCAGAGCGCTCTGCGCATGCGTGGCCGCCAGAGCGCACTGCGCATGCGTGTTGGCCAAGGCGCACTGCGCATGCATGGCGGCCAGAGAGCACTGCGCATTCGTGGTGGCCAAGGCGCACTGCGCATGCGTGGCGACTAGAGCGCACTGCGCATTCGTGGCGGCCAAGGCGCACTGCGCATGCGTGTTGGCCAAGGTGCACTGCGCATGCGTGGCGACCAGAGCGCACATCGCATGCGTGGCGGCCAAGGCGCACTGCGAATGTGTGGCGACCAGAGCGCACTGCGCATTCGTGGCGGCCAAGGCGCACTGCGCATGCGTGGCGGCCAGAGCGCACTGCGCATCCGTCGCGGCCAGAGCACATTGCGCATGCGTGGGGGCAAGAGCGCACTGCGCATTCGTGGCGGCCAGAGCGCATTGCGCATGCGTGGCGGCCAGAGCGCATTGCGCATACTTGGTAGCCATGACAGAGTGACCTCATATGGGGTGATTGGCGGGAGCCAATATATGAGCGCCACCTCATGTGGGGTGATTGTCGAAAGCCAATAGACCACTTCAGAGGCGAGGCAACCAGGCTATATAAGGACTGCCATTACCCGTGTTGTTGTTCTTTCTCATGCGTGGGGGCCAGAGCGCACTGCGCATGCGTGGCTGCCAGAGCGCATTGCGCATTCGTGGTGGCCAGAGCGCATTGCGCATGCGTGGGGGCCAGAGCGCACTGCGCATTCCTGGTGGCTATAGCGCATTGCGCAAGCGTGGGGGCCAGAGCGCATTGCGCATGCGTGGCGACCAGAGCGCACTGCGCATACTTGGCGGCCATAGCGCATTGCGCATGCGTGGGGTCCAGAGCGCACTGCGCATGCGTGGCGGCCATGACAGAGTGACCTATATGGGGTGATTGGCGGGAGCCAATAGATGAGCACCATCTCATATGGGTTGATTGGTGAGAGCCAATAGATGAGCGCCACCTCATACGGGGACTGCCATTACCCGGGTTGTTGTTCTTTCTCATGCGTGGCGGCCAGAGCGCACTGCGCATGCCTAGCGGCCAGAGCGCACTGCGCAAGCGTGGCAGCCAGAGCGCACTGCGCATGCGTGGGGGCCAGAGCGCACTGCGCATTCATGTTGGCCAGAGCGCACTGCGCATGCGTGACGGACAGAGCGCACTGCGAATGCGTGGCCGCCAGAGCGCACTGCGCATGTGTGTTGGCCAAGGCGCACTGCGCATGCGTGGCGACCAGAGCGCACTGCGCATTCATGGCGGCCAAGGCGCACTGCGCATGCGTGGCGGCCAGCGCGCAGTGCGCATGCGTGGGGGCCAGAGCGCACAGCGCATGCGTGGCGGCCTGAGCGCACTGCGCATGCGTGTCGGCCAGAGTAGACAGCACATGCGTGGCGGCCAGAGCGCACTGCGCATGCGTGGCGGCCAGAGAGCACTGCGCATGCGTGGCGGCCAGAGCGCATTGCGCATGCGTGGCGGCCAGAGCGCATTGCGCATACGTGGTGGCCATGATAAAGAGACCTCATATGGGGTGATTGGCGGGAGCCAATAGATGAGTGCGACCTCATATGGGGTGATTGGCGAGAGCCAATTGATGAGCGCCACCTCATATGGGGTGATTGGCGAGAGCCAATAGATCACGTCAGAAGCGGGGCAACCACGCTATATAAGAACTACCATTACCCGGGTTGTTGTTCTTTCTCATGCATGGTGGCCAAGCGCATTGCGCATGCGTGGAGGCCAGAGCTCATTGCGCATGCGTGGCGGCCAGAGAGCACTGCGCATGCATGGCGGCCAGAGCGCATTGCGCATGTGTGGCGGCCAGAACTCATTGCGCATGTGTGGCGGCCAGAGCGCACTGCGCATGCGTGGCGGCCAGCGCGCTCTGCGCTTGCATGGCGGCCAGATCGCACATCGCATGCGTGGAAGCCAAGGCGCACTGCGCATGCGTGGCGACCAGAGCGCACTGCGCATTCATGGCGGCCAAGGCGCACTGCGCATGCGTGGCGGCCTGAGCGCACTGCGCATGTGTGGCGGCCAGAGCGCACTGCGCATGTGTGGTAGCAAGAGCGCACTGCGTATGCGTGGCGGCCAGAGCGCACTGCGCATGCGTGGGGGCCAGAGCGCACTGCGCATTCATGTCGGCCAGAGCAGACAGCGCATTCGTGGCGCCCAGAGCGCACTGCGCATGCGTGGCGGCCAGAGTGCACTGCGCATGCGTGTCGGCCAGAGCGCATTGCGCATACTTGGTAGCCATGACAGAGTGACCTATATTGGGTGATTGGCGGGAGCCAATAGATGAGCACCACCTCATATGGGGTGATTGGTGAGAGACAATAGATGAGCGCCACCTCATATGGGGACTGCCATTACCCGGGTTGTTGTTTCTCATGCGTGGCGGCCAGAGTGCACTGTGCATGCGTGGCGGCCAGAGCGCACTGCGCATGCGTGGCGGCCAGAGCGCACTGCGCATGCGTGGGGGCCAGAGCGCACTGCGCATTCATGTCGTCCAGAGCACACTTCGCATGCGTGACGGCCAGAGCGCACTGTGCATGCGTGGCCGCCAGAGCGCACTGCGCATGCATGTTGGCCAAGGCGCACTGCGCATGCGTGGCGGCCAGAGGGCACTGCGCATGCGAGGCGGCCAGAGAGCACTGCAAATTCATGCGGCCAGAGCGCACTGCGCATGCGTCGGTGCCAGAGCAAATTGCGCATGCATGGCGGCCAGAGCGCACTGCGCATGCGTGGCGCCTATAGCGCACTGCGCATGCGTGGTGGCCATAGCGCATTGCGCATGCGTGGCGGCCAGAGAGCATTGCGCATGCGTGGCGGCCAGAGCGCATTGCTCATGCTTCGCGGCCAGAGCGCATTGCGCATACGTGGTGGACATGACAGAGAGACCTCATATGGGGTGATTGGCGAGAGCCAATAGACCACGTCAGAGGGGGGGAAACCAGGCTATATAAGAACTGCCATTACCCGGGTTGTTGTTCTTTCTCATGCGTGGCGGCCAGAGCGCATTGCGCATGCGTGGCTGCCGGTGCGCATTGCGCATGCGTGGCGGCCAGAGCGCACTGCGCATGCGTGGCGGCCAGAGCGCACTGCGCATGCGTGTCGGCCAGAGCGCACTGCGCTTGTGTGGCGGCCAGAGCGCACTGCGCTTGTGTGGCGGCCAGAGCGCACTGCGCATGCGTGTGGGCCAGATCGCACTGCGCATGCGTGGCGGACAGAGCGCACTGTGCATGCGTGGCGGCCAGAGCGCACTGTGCATGCGTGGGGGCCAGAGTGCACTGCGCATGCGTGGCGGACAGAGCGCACTGCGCATGCGTGGCGGCCAGAGCGCACAGCGCATGCATGGCGGCCAGAGCGCACTGCGCATGCGTGGCTGCCAGAGAGCACTGCGCATGCGTGGCTGCCAGAGCGCACTGCGCATGCGTGGCGGCCAGAGCGCACTGCGCATGCGTGGCGGCCAGAGCGCACTGCGCATGCCTGGCGGCCAGAGCGCACAGCACATGCGTGGCAGCCAGAGCGCACTGCGCATGCGTGGCGGCCAGAGCGCACTGCGCATGTGTGGCGGCCAGAGCGCATTGCGCATGCCTGGCGGCCAGAGTGCTTTGCGCATGCGTGGCGGCCAGAGCGCACTGCGCATGCTTGGCGGCCAGAGCGCACTGCGCATGCGTGTCGGCCAGAGCAGACAGTGCATGCGTGGCGGCCAGAGCGCACTGCGCATGCGTGGCGGCCAGAGAGCACTGCGCATACGTGCCGGCCAGAGCGCACTGCGCATGCTTGGCGGCCAGAGCGCACTGCACATGCATGGCGGCCAGAGCGCATTGCTCATGCGTTCGGGGCAGAGCGCACTGCGCATGCGTGGCGGCCAGAGCGCACAGCACATGCGTGCCGGCCAGAGCGCACTGCGCATGCGTGGCGGCAAGAGCGCACTGCGCATAAGTGGCGGCCAGAGCCTACTGCGCCTGCGTGGTGGCCAGAGCGCACCGCGCTTGGGTGGCGGCCAGAGCGCACTGCGCATGCGTGGGGGCCAGACCGTACTTCGCATGCGTGGCGGCCACAGCGCACTGCGCATGCGTGGCGGCCAGAGCGCAGCGCATGCGTGGCGGCCAGAGCGCACTGCGCATGCGTGGCGGCCAGAGAGCACTGCGCATGCGTGGCGGCCAGAGCGCATTGCGCATGCGTGGCGGCCAGAGCGCATTGCGCATACGTGGTGGCCATGATAAAGAGACCTCATATGGGGTGATTGGCGGGAGCCAATAGATGAGTGCGACCTCATATGGGGTGATTGGCGAGAGCCAATTGATGAGCGCCACCTCATATGGGGTGATTGGCGAGAGCCAATAGATCACGTCAGAAGCGGGGCAACCACGCTATATAAGAACTACCATTACCCGGGTTGTTGTTCTTTCTCATGCATGGTGGCCATGCGCATTGCGCATGCGTGGAGGCCAGAGCTCATTGCGCATGCGTGGCGGCCAGAGAGCACTGCGCATGCATGGCGGCCAGAGCGCATTGCGCATGTGTGGCGGCCAGAACTCATTGCGCATGTGTGGCGGCCAGAGCGCACTGCGCATGCGTGGCGGCCAGCGCGCTCTGCGCTTGCATGGCGGCCAGATCGCACATCGCATGCGTGGCAGCCAAGGCGCACTGCGCATGCGTGGCGACCAGAGCGCACTGCGCATTCATGGTGGCCAAGGCGCACTGCTCATGCGTGGCGGCCTGATCGCACTGCGCATGCGTGGCGGCCAGAGCGCACTGCGCATGTGTGGTAGCAAGAGCGCACTGCTATGCGTGGCGGCCAGAGCGCACTGCGCATGCGTGGGGGCCAGAGCGCACTGCGCATTCATGTCGGCCAGAGCAGACAGCGCATTCGTGGCGCCCAGAGCGCACTGCGCATGCGTGGCGGCCAGAGTGCCCTGTGCATGCGTGTCGGCCAGAGCGCATTGCGCATACTTGGTAGCCATGACAGAGTGACCTATATGGGGTGATTGGCAGGAGCCAATAGATGAGCACCACCTCATATGGGGTGATTGGTGAGAGACAATAGATGAGCGCCACCTCATATGGGGACTGCCATTACCCGGGTTGTTGTTGTTTCTCATGCGTGGCGGCCAGAGCGCACTGTGCATGCGTGGCGGCCAGAGCGCACTGCGCATGCGTGGCGGCCAGAGCGCACTGCGCATGCGTGGGGGCCAGAGCGCACTGCGCATTCATGTCGGCCAGAGCACACTTCGCATGCGTGACGGCCAGAGCGCACTGTGCATGCGTGGCCGCCAGAGCGCACTGCGCATGCATGTTGGCCAAGGCGCACTGCGCATGCGTGGTGACCAGAGCGCACTGCGCATTCGTGGCGGCGAGAGCGCACAGTGCATGCGTGGTTTGCCAGAGCGCCCGCGCTTGCGTGGCGGCCAGAGCCAACTGCGCATGCGTGAGGGCAGGACCGCACTGTGCATGCGTGGCGGCCACAGCGCACTGCGCATGCGTGGCGGCCAGATCGCACAGCGCATGCGTGGCGGCCAGAGCGCACTGCGCATGCGTGGTTGCCAGAGAGCACTGCGCATGCGTGGATGCCATAGCGCATTGCGCATGCGTGGCGGCCAGAGCGCATTGCGCATACGTGGTGGCCATGATAGAGAGACCTCATATGGGGTGATTGGCGGGAGCCAATAGATGAGCGCGACCTCATATGGGGTGATTGGCGAGAGCCAATTGATGAGCGCCACCTCATATGGGGTGATTGGCGAGAGCCAATAGAGCACGTCAGAAGCGGGGCAACCATGCTATATAAGAACTATCATTACCCGGGTTGTTGTTCTTTCTCTTGCGTGGTGGCCAGAGGGCATTGCGAATGCGTGGCGGCCAGAGCGCACTGCGCATGCGTGATGCCCAGAGCACATTGCGCATGCGTGGAGACCAGAGCACATTGCGCATGCGTGGCGGCCAGAGCGCACTGCGCATGCATGCCGGCCAGAGCGCATTGCGCATGTGTGGGGGCCAGAGCTCATTGCGCATGCGTGGCGGCCAGAACGCACTGCGCATGCGTGGCGACCAGAGCGCACTGCGCATGCGTTTCGGCCAGAGCGCACTGCGCATGCCTGGCGGCCAGAGCGCACTGCGCATGCGTGTGGGCCAGAGCGCATTGCGCATGCGTGGCGGCAAGAGCGCACTGCGCATGCCTGGCGGCCAGCGCGCACTGCGCATGCGTGGCGGCCAGAGCGCACATCGCATGCGTGGCGGCCAAGGCGCACTGCGCATGCGTGGCGACCAGAACGCACTGCGAATTCGTGGCAGCCAAGGCGCACTGCGCATGCGTGGCGGCCAGAGCGCACTGCGCATGCATGGCGGCCAAATCGCACTGCGCATGCGTGGCGGCCAAGGCGCACTGCGCATGCGTGGCGACCTAAGCGCACTGCGCATTCGTGGCGGCCAAGGTGCACTGCGCATGCATGGCGGCCAGAGCGCACTGCGCATGCGTGGGGGCCAGAGCGCACTGCGCATTCATGTCGGCCAGAGCACACTTCGCATGCGTGACGGCCAGAGCGCACTGTGCATGCGTGGCCGCCAGAGCGCACTGCGCATGCCTGTTGGCCAAGGCGCACTGCGCATGCGTGGTGACCAGAGCGCACTGCGCATTCGTGGCGGCGAGAGCGCACTGTGCATGCGTTGTTTGCCAGAGCGCACCGTGCTTGCGTGGCGGCCAGAGCCAACTGCGCATGCGTGAGGGCAGGACCGCACTGTGCATGCGTGGCGGCCACAGCGCACTGCGCATGCGTGGCGGCCCGATCGCACAGCGCATGCGTGGCGGCCAGAGCGCACTGCGCATGCGTGGTGGCCAGAGAGCACTGCGCATGCGTGGCGGCCAGAGCGCATTGCGCATGCGTGGCGGCCAGAGCGCATTGCGCATACGTGTTGGCCATGATAGAGAGACCTCATATGGGGTGATTGGCGGGAGCCAATAGATGAGCGCGAACTCATATGGGGTGATTGGCGAGAGCCAATTGATGAGCGCCACCTCATATGGGGTGATTGGCGAGAGCCAATAGAGCACGTCAGAAGCGGGGCAATCATGCTATATAAGAACTACCATTACCCGGGTTGTTGTTCTTTCTCTTGCGTGTTGGCCAGAGCGCATTGCGCATGTGTGGCGGCCAGAGGGCATTGCGAATGCGTGGCGGCCAGAGCGCACTGCGCATGCGTGACGCCCAGAGCACATTGCGCATGCGTGGAGACCAGAGCTCATTGCGCATGCGTGGCGGCCAGAGCGCACTGCGCATGCATGCCGGCCAGAGCGCATTGCGCATGTGTGGGGGCCAGAGCTCATTGCGCATGCGTGGCGGCCAGAACGCACTGCTCATGCGTGGCGACCAGAGCGCACTGCGCATGCGTGGCGGCCAGAGCGCACTGCGCATGCGTGGCAGCCAGAGCGCACTGTGCATGCGTGGGGGCCAGAGCGCATTGCGCATGCGTGGCGGCAAGAGCGCACTGTGCATGCCTGGCGGCCAGCGCGCACTGCGCATGCGTGGCCGCCAGAGCGCACATCGCATGCGTGGCGGCCAAGGCGCACTGCGCATGCGTGGCGACCAGAACGCACTGCGCATTCGTGGCGGCCAAGGCGCACTGCGCATGCGTGGCGGCCAGAGCGCACTGCGCATGCATGGCGGCCACGTCGCACTGCGCATGCGTGGCGGCCAAGGCGCACTGCGCATGCGTGGCGACCAGAGCGCACTGCGCATTCGTGGCGGCCAAGGCGCACTGCGCATGCATGCCGGCAAGAGCGCACTGCGCATGCATGGCGGCCAAGTCGCACTGCGCATGCGTGGCGGCCAGAGCGCACTGCGCATGCGTGGCGGCCAGAGCGCATTGCGCATGCGTGGCGGCCAGAGCGCATTGCGCATACTTGGCAGCCATGACAGAGTGACCTCATATGGGTTGATTGGCGGGAGCCAATAGATGAGCGCGACCTCATGTGGGGTGATTGTCGAAAGCCAATAGACCATGTCAGAGGCGATGCAACCAGGCTATATAAGGACTGCCATTACCCGGGTTGTTGTTCTTTCTCATGCGTGGCGGACAGAGCGCATTTCGCATGCGTGGCGGCCATGACATAGTGACCTATATGGGGTGATAGGCGGGAGCCAATAGATGAGCACCACCTCATATGGGGTGATTGGTGAGAGCCAATAGATGAGCGCCAACTCATATGGGGACTGCCATTACCCGGGTTGTTGTTCTTTCTCATGCGTGGCGGCCAGAGCGCACTGCGCATGCGTGGCGGCCAGAGAGCACTGCGCATGCGTGGCGGCCAGAGCGCACTGCGCATAAGTGGGGGGCAGAGCGCATTGCGCATGCGTGGCGGGCAGAGCACACTGCGCATGCCTGGCGGCCAGAGCGCACTGCGCATGCGTGGCGGCCAGAGCGCACATCGCATGCGTGGCGGCCAAGGCGCACTGCGCATGCGTGGCGACAGAGCGCACTGCGCATTCGTGGCGGCCAAGGCGCACTGCGCATGCGTGGCGGCCAGAGCGCACTGCGCATGTATGGCGGCCAAGGCGCACTGCGCATGCGTGGCGGCCAGAGCGCACTGCGCATTCGTGGCGGCCAGAGCGCATTGCGCAGGCGTGGGGGCCAGAGCGCACTGCGCTTTCGTGTAGGCCAGAGCGCAATTCGCATGCGTGGGGGCCAGAGCGTATTGCGCATGCGTGGCGGCCAGAGTGCATTGTGCATACTTGGTAGCCATGACAGAGTGACCTCATATGGGGCGATTGGCGGGAGCCAATAGATGAGCGCGACCTCATGTGCGGTGATTGTCGAAGAAAATAGACCACGTCAGAGGCGGGGCAACCAGGCTATATAAGGACTGCCATTACCCGGGTTGTTGTTCTTTCACATGCGTGGCGGCCAGAGCGCACTGCGCATGCGTGGTGGCCAGAGCGCACTGCGCATGCGTGGGGGCCAGAGCGCACTGCGCATGCGTGTTGGCCAGAGCGCACTGCGCATGCGTGACGGCCAGAGCGCTCTGCGCATGCGTGGCCGCCAGAGCGCACTGCGCATGCGTGTTGGCCAAGGCGCACTGCGCATGCATGGCGGCCAGAGAGCACTGCGCATTCGTGGTGGCCAAGGCGCACTGCGCATGCGTCGCGACTAGAGCGCACTGCGCATTCGTGGCGGCCAAGGCGCACTGCGCATGCGTGTTGGCCAAGGTGCACTGCGCATGCGTGGCGACCAGAGCGCACATCGCATGCGTGGCGGCCAAGGCGCACTGCGAATGCGTGGCGACCAGAGCGCACTGCGCATTCGTGGCGGCCAAGGCGCACTGCGCATGCGTGGCGGCCAGAGTGCACTGCGCATCCGTCGCGGCCAGAGCACATTGCGCATGCGTGGGGGCCAGAGCGCACTGCGCATTCGTGGCGGCCAGAGCGCATTGTGCATGCGTGGCGGCCAGAGCGCATTGCGCATACTTGGTAGCCATGACAGAGTGACCTCATATGGGGTGATTGGCGGGAGCCAATATATGAGCGCCACCTCATGTGGGGTGATTGTCGAAAGCCAATAGACCACGTCAGAGGCGAGGCAACCAGGCTATATAAGGACTGCCATTACCCGGGTTGTTGTTCTTTCTCATGCGTGGGGGCCAGAGCGCACTGCGCATGCGTGGCTGCCAGAGCGCATTGCGCATTCGTGGTGGCCAGAGCGCATTGCGCATGCGTGGTGGCCAAAGCGCACCGCGCTTGTGTGGCGGCCAGAGCGCACTGCGCATGCGTGGGTGCCTGACCGCACTGCGCATGCGTGGTGGCCACAGCGCACTGCGCATTCGTGGCGGCCAGAGCGCACAGCGGATGCGTGGCGGCCAGAGCACACTTTGCATGCGTGGCGGCCAGAGAGCACTGCGCATGCGTGGCGGCCTGAGCTCATTGTGCATGCGTGTTAGCCAGAGCGCATTGCGCATACGTGGTGGCCATGATAGAGAGACCTCATATGGGGTGATTGGCGGGAGCCAATTGATGAGCGCGAACTCATATGGGGTGATTGGCGAGAGCCAATTGATAAGCGCCACCTCATATGGGGTGATTGGCGAGAGCCAATAGAGCACGTCAGAAGCTGAGCAACCAGGCTATATAAGAACTACCATTACCCGGGTTGTTGTTCTTTCTCATGCGTGGTGGCCAGAGCGCATTGCGCATGAGTGGCGGCCAGAGCGCATTGCGAATGCGTGGCGGCCAGAGTGCACTGCGCATGCGTGGCGCCCAGAGCACATTGCGCATGCGTGGAGGCCAGAGCTCATTGCGTATGCGTGGCGGCCAGAGCGCACTGCGCATGCATGGCGGCCAGATCGCATTGTGCATGTGTGGGGGCCAGAGCTCATTGCGCATGCGTGGCGGCCAGAGCGCACTGCGCATGCGTGGCGGCCAGAGCGCACTGCGCATGCGTGGCGGCCAGAGCGCACTGCGCATGCGTGGCGGCCAGAGCGCACTGCGCATGCGTGGGGGCCAGAGCGAATTGCGCATGCGTGGCGGCCAGAGCGCACTGCGCATGCCTGGCGGCCAGCGCGCACTGCGCATGCTTGGCGGCCAGAGCGCACATCGCATGCGTGGCGGCCAAGGCGCACTGCGCATACGTGGCGACCAGAGCGCACTGCGCATTCGTGGCGGCCAAGGCGCACTGCGCCTGCGTGGCGGCCAGAGCGCACTGCGCATGCAATGCGGCCAAGACGCACTGCGCATGCATGGCGGCCAAGGCGCACTGCGCATGCGTGGCGACCAGAGCGCACTGCGCATTCGTGGCGGCCAAGGCGCACTGCGCCTGCGTAGCAGCCAGAGCGCACTGCGCATGCATGGCGGCCAAGACGCACTGCGCATGCATGACGGCCAAGGCGCACTGCGCAAGCGTGGCCGCCAGTGCGCACTGCGCATACGTGGCGGCCAGAGCGCACAGCGCATGTGTGGCGGCCAGAGCGCACTGCGCATTCGTGGCGGACAGAACGCATTGCGCATGCGTGGGGGCCAGAGCGCACTGCGCATTCGTGGCGGCCAAGGCGCACTGCGCATGCGTGGCGGCCAGAGCGAACTGCGCATGCGTGGGGGCCAGAGCGCATTGCGCATGCGTGGGGGCCAGAGCGCACTGCGCATTCGTGGAGGCCAGAGCGCATTGCGCATTCGTGGTGGCCAGAGCGCATTGCGCATAAGTGGTGGCCAGAGCGCACTGCGCATTCGTGGTGGCCAGAGCGCATTGCGCATACGTGGGGTCCAGAGCGCATTGCGCATGCGTGGTGACCAGAGCGCACTGCGCATGCGTGGCGGCCAGAGCGCATTGCGCATGCGTGGGGGCCAGAGCGCACTGCGCATTCGTGGCGGCCAGAGCGCATTGCGCATGCGTGGAGGCCAGAGCGCACTGCGCATTCGTGGCGGCCAGAACGCATTCAGCATGCGTGGGGGCCAGAGCGCACTGCACATTCGTGGCGGCCAAGGCGCACTGCGCATGCGTGGCGGCCAGAGCGCACTGCGCATGCGTGGGGGCCAGAGGGCACTGCGCATGCGTGGCGGCCAGAGCGCATTGCGCATACGTGGTGGCCATGATAGAGAGACCTCATATGGGGTGATTGGCGGGAGGCAATAGAGCACGTCAGAATCGGAGCAACCAGGCTATATAAGAACTACCATTACCCGGGTTGTTGTTCTTTCTCATGCGTGGTGGCCAGAGCGCATTGCGCATGAGTGGCGGCCAGAGCGCATTGCGAATGCGTGGCGGCCAGAGCGCACTGCGCATGTGTGGCGCCCAGAGCACATTGCGCATGCGTGGAGGCCAGAGCTCAATGCGTATGCGTGGCGGCCAGAGCGCACTGCGCATGCATGGCGGCCAGATCGCATTGTGCATGTGTGGGGGCCAGAGCTCATTGCGCATGCGTGGCGGCCAGAGCGCACTGCGCATGCGTGGCGGCAGAGCGCACTGCGCATGCGTGGCGGCCAGAGCGCACTGCGCATGCGTGGGGGCCAGAGCGAATTGCGCATGCGTGGCGGCCAGAGCGCACTGCGCATACGTGGTGGCCATGATAGAGAGACCTCATAAGGGGTGATTGGCGGGAGCCAATTGATGAGCGCGAACTCATATGGGGTGATTGGCGAGAGCCAATTGATGAGCGCCACCTCATATGGGGTGATTGGCGAGAGCCAATAGAGAACGTCAGAAACGGGGCAACCACGCTATATAAGAACTACCATTACCCGGGTTGTTGTTCTTTCTCATGCGTGGTGGCCAAGCGCATTGCGCATGCATGGCGGCCAGAGCGCATTGCGCATGTGTGGCGGCCAGAACTCATTGCGCATGCGTGGCGGCCAGAGCACACTGCGCTTGCATGGCGCCAGAGCGCACATCGCATGCGTGGCGGCCAAGGGGCACTGCGCATGCGTGGCGACCAGAGCGCACTGCGCATTCATGGCGGCCAAGGCGCACTGCGCATGCGTGGCGGCCAGAGCACACTGCGCATGCGTGGCGGCCAGAGCGCACTGCGCATTTGTGGTGGCAAGAGCGCATTGCGCATGCGTGGCTGCCAGAGCGCATTGCGCATGCGTGGCGGCCAGAGCGCACTACGCATGCGTGGCGACCAGAGCGCACTGCGCATGTGTGGTGGCCAAAGCGCACCGCGCTTGTGTGGCGGCCAGAGCGCACTGCGCATGCGTGGGTGCCTGACCGCACTGCGCATGCGTGGTGGCCACAGCGCACTGCGCATGCGTGGCGGCCAGAGCGCACAGCGGATGCGTGGCGGCCAGAGCACACTTTGCATGCGTGGCGGCCAGAGAGCACTGCGCATGCGTGGCGGCCAGAGCGCATTGCGCATGCGTGTTGGCCAGAGCGCATTGCGCATACGTGGTGGCCATGATAGAGAGACCTCATATGGGGTGATTGGCGGGAGCCAATTGATGAGCGCGAACTCATATGGGGTGATTGGCGAGAGCCAATAGAGCACGTCAGAAGCGGAGCAACCAGGCTATATAAGAACTACCATTACCCGGGTTGTTGTTCTTTCTCATGCGTGGTGGCCAGAGCGCATTGCGCATGAGTGGCGGCCAGAGCGCATTGCGAATGCGTGGCGGCCAGAGCGCACTGCGCATGTGTGGCGCCCAGAGCACATTGCGCATGCGTGGAGGCCAGAGCTCAATGCGTATGCGTGGCGGCCAGAGCGCACTGCGCATGCATGGCGGCCAGATCGCATTGTGCATGTGTGGGGGCCAGAGCTCATTGCGCATGCGTGGCGGCCAGAGCGCACTGCGCATGCGTGGCGGCAGAGCGCACTGCGCATGCGTGGCGGCCAGAGCGCACTGCGCATGCGTGGGGGCCAGAGCGAATTGCGCATGCGTGGCGGCCAGAGCGCACTGCGCATGCCTGGCGGCCAGCGCGCACTGCGCATGCGTGGCGGCCAGAGCGCACATCGCATGCGTGGCGGTCAAGGCGCACTGCGCATACGTGGCGACCAGAGCGCACTGCGCATTCGTGGCGGCCAAGGCACACTGCGCCTGCGTGGCGGCCAGAGCACACTGCGCATGCATGGCGGCCAAGACGCACTGCGCATGCGTGGCGGCCAAGGCGCACTGCGCATGCGTGGCGACCAGAGCGCACTGCGCATGCGTGGCGGCCAGAGCGCACTGCGCATGCGTGGCGGCCAGAGCGCACTGCGCATGCGTGGCGGCCAGAGCGCACAGCGCATGCGTGGCGGCCAGAGCTCACTGCGAATGCGTGGCGGCTAGAGCGCACTGCCCTTGCATGGCGGCCAGAGCGCACTGCGCATGCGTGGGGGCCAGAGCGCACTGCGCATGCCTGGGGGCCAGAGCGCACTGTGTATGCGTGGCGGCCAGAGCGCACAGCGCATGCGTGGCGGCCAGAGCGCACTGCGCATGCGTGGCGGCCAGAAAGCACTGCGCATGCGTGGAGCCCAGAGCGCACTGCGCATGCGTTTCGGCCAGAGCGCACTGCACTTGCGTGGTGGCCAGAGGGCATTTCGCATGCGTGGCGGCCAGAGAGCATTGCGCATGCCTGGCGGCCAGAGCGCATTGCCCATGCTTCGCGGCCAGAGCGCATTGCACATACGTGGTGGACATGACAGTGAGACCTCATATGGGGTGATTGGCGAGAGCCAATAGATGAGCGCCACATCATATGGGGTGATTGGCAAGAGCCAATAGACCACGTCAGAGGCGGGGCAACCAGGCTATATAAGGACTGCCATTACCCGGGTTGTTGTTCTTTCTCATGCGTGGCGGCCAGAGCGCATTGCGCTTGTGTGTCGGCCAGAGCGCACTGCGCATGCGTAGTGGCCAGAGCGCACTGCGCATGCGTGGCGGACAGAGCGCACTGTGCATGCGTGGCGGCCAGAGCGCACAGCGCATGCGAGGCGGCCAGAGCGCACTGCGCATGCGTGGGGGCCTCACCGCACAGCGCATGTGTGGTGGCCACAGCGCACTGCGCATGCGTGGCGGCCAGAGCGCACAGCGCATGCGTGGCGGCCAGAGCACACTGCGCATGCGTGGCCGCCAAAGAGCACTGCGCATGCGTGGCAGCCAGAGCGCATTGCGCATTCGTGGCGGCCAGAGCGCATTGCGCATACCTGGTGGCCATGATAGAGAGACCTCATATGGGGTGATTGGCGGGAGCCAATAGATGAGAGCGAACTCATATGGGGTGATTGGCGAGAGCCAATTGATGAGCGCCACCTCATATGGGGTGATTGGCGAGAGCCAATAGAGCACGTCAGAGGCGGGGCAACCAGGCTATATAAGGACTGCCATTACCCGGGTTGTTGTTCTTTCTCATGCGTGGCGGCTAGAGCGCACTGCCCTTGCATGGTGGCCAGAGCGCACTGCGCATGCGTGGGGGCCAGAGCGCACTGCGCATGCGTGGTGGCCAAGGCGCACTGCGCATGCGTGGCGGCCAAGGCGCACTGCGCATGCGTGGCGACCAGAGCGCACTGCGCATTCGTGGCGGCCAGAGCGCACTGCGCATGCGTGGCGGCCAGAGCGCACTGCGCATGCGTGGGGGCCAGAGCGCACTGCGCATGCCTGGGGGCCAGAGCGCACTGTGTATGCGTGGCGGCCAGAGCGCACAGCGCATGCGTGGCGGCCAGAGCGCACTGCGCATGCGTGGCGGCCAGAAAGCACTGCGCATGCGTGGAGCCCAGAGCGCACTGCGCATGCGTTTCGGCCAGAGCGCACTGCACATGCGTGGTGGCCAGAGGGCATTTCGCATGCGTGGCGGCCAGAGAGCATTGCGCATGCCTGGCGGCCAGAGCGCATTGCCCATGCTTCGCGGCCAGAGCGCATTGCACATACGTGGTGGACATGACAGTGAGACCTCATATGGGGTGATTGGCGAGAGCCAATAGATGAGCGCCACCTCATATGGGGTGATTGGCGAGAGCCAATAGACCACGTCAGAGGCGGGGCAACCAGGCTATATAAGGACTGCCATTACCCGGGTTGTTGTTCTTTCTCATGCGTGGCGGCCAGAGCGCATTGCGCATGTGTGGCTGCCAGTGCGCATTGCGCATGCGTGGCAGCCAGAGCGCACTGCGCATGCGTGGCAGCCAGAGCGCACTGTGCATGCGTCGCGACCAGAGCGCACTGCACATGCGTGACGGTCAGAGCGCACTGCGCTTGTGTGACGGCCAGAGCGCACTGCGCATGCGTAGGGGCCAGAGCGCACTGCGCATGCGTGGCGGACAGAGCGCACTGTGCATGCGTGGCGGCCAGAGCGCACAGCGCATGCGTGGCGGCCAGAGCGCACTGCGCATGCGTGGGGGCCTCACCGCACAGCGCATGCGTGGTGGCCACAGCGCACTGCGCATGCGTGGCGGCCAGAGCCCACAGCGCATGCGTGGCGGCCAGAGCACACTGCGCATGCGTGGCCGCCAAAGAGCACTGCGCATGCGTGGCGGCCAGAGCGCATTGCGCATTCGTGGCGGCCAGAGCGCATTGCGCATACCTGGTGGCCATGACAGAGAGACCTCATATGGGGTGATTGGCGGGAGCCAATAGATGAGAGCGAACTCATATGGGGTGATTGGCGAGAGCCAATAGAGCACGTCAGAGGCGGGGCAACCAGGCTATATAAGGACTGCCATTACCCGGGTTGTTGTTCTTTCTCATGCGTGGCGGCCAGAGCGCATTTCGCATGCGTGGCGGCCATGACAGAGTGACCTATATGGGGTGATTGGCGGGAGCCAATAGATGAGCACCACCTCATATGGGGTGATTGGTGAGAGCCAATAGATGAGCGCCACCTCATATGGGGACTGCCATTACCCGGGTTGTTGTACTTTCTCATGCGTGGCGGCCAGAGCTCACTGCGCATACCTGGCGGCCAGAGCGCACATCGCATGCGTGGCAGCCAAGGCGCACTGTGCATGCCTGGCGACCAGAGCGCACTGCGCATTCGTGGCGGCCAAGGCGCACTGCGCATGCGTGGCGGCCAGAGTGCACAGCGCATGCATGGCGGCCAAGGCGCACTGCGCATGCGTGGAGGCCAGAGCGCACTGCGCATGCGTGGCGGCCAGAGCGCACTGCGCTTTCGTGGTGGCCAAGGCGCACTGAACATGCGTGGCGGCCAGAGCGCCCTGCGCATTCGTGGCGACCAGAGCGCACTGCGCTTTCGTGGTGGCCAAGGCGCACTGAACATGCGTGGCGGCCAGAGCGCACTGCGCATGCCTGTTGGCCAAGGCGTACTGCGCATGCGTGGCCGCCAGAGCGCACTGCGCATGCGTGTTGGCCAAGGAGCACTGCGCATGCGTGGCGACCAGAGCGACTGCGCATTCGTGGCGGCCAAGGCGCACTGCGCATGCGTGGCGGCCAGAGCGCACTGCTCATGCGTGTCGGCCAGAGCAGACAGTGCATGCGTGGCGGCCAGAGCGCACTGCGCATGCGTGGCGGCCAGAGAGCACTGCGCATACGTGCCGGCCAGAGCGCACTGCACATGCGTGGCGGCCAGAGCGCACTGCACATGCATGGCGGCCAGAGCGCATTGCTCATGCGTTCGGGGCAGAGTGCACTGCGCATGCGTGGCGGCCAGAGCGCACAGCACATGCGTGCCGGCCAGAGCGCACTGCGCATGCGTGGCGGCAAGAGCGCACTGCGCATAAGTGGCGGCCAGAGCCTACTGCGCCTGCGTGGTGGCCAGAGCGCACCGCGCTTGGGTGGCGGCCAGAGCGCACTGCGCATGCGTGGGGGCCAGACCGCACTTCGCATGCGTGGCGGCCACAGCGCACTGCGCATGCGTGGCGGCCAGAGCGCAGCGAATGCGTGGCGGCCAGAGCGCACTGCGCATGTGTGGCGGCCAGAGAGCACTGCGCATGCGTGGCGGCCAGAGCGCATTGCGCATGCGTGGCGGCCAGAGCGCATTGCGCATACGTGGTGGCCATGATAGAGAGACCTCATATGGGGTGATTGGCGGGAGCCAATTGATGAGCGCGAACTCATATGGGGTGATTGGCGAGAGCCAATTGATGAGCGCCACCTCATATGGGGTGATTGGCGAGAGCCAATAGATCACGTCAGAAGCGGGGCAACCACGCTATATAAGAACTACCATTACCCGGGTTGTTGTTCTTTCTCATGCGTGGTGGCCAAGCGCATTGCGCATGCGTGGAGGCCAGAGCTCATTGCGCATGCGTGGCGGCCAGAGAGCACTGCGCATGCATGGCGGCCAGAGCGCATTGCGCATGTGTGGCGGCCAGAACTCATTGCGCATGCGTGGCGGCCAGAGCGCACTGCGCATGCGTGGCGGCCAGCGCGCACTGCGCTTGCATGGCGGCCAGATCGCACATCACATGCGTGGCGGCCAAGGCGCACTGCGCATGCGTGGCGACCAGAGCGCACTGCGCATTCATGGCGGCCAAGGCGCACTGCGCATGCGTGGCAGCCATGACAGATTGACCTATATGGGGTGATTGGCGGGAGCCAATAGATGAGCACCACCTCATATGGGGTGATTGGTGAGAGCCAATAGATGAGCGCCACCTCATATGGGGACTGCCATTACCCGGGTTGTTGTTCTTTCTCATGCGTGGCGGCCAGAGCGCACTGCGCATGCCTAGCGGCCAGAGCGCACGGCGCAAGCGTGGCGGCCAGAGCGCTCTGCGCATGCGTGGGGGCCAGAGCACACTGCGCATGCGTGGCCGCCAGGGCGCACTGCGCATGCGTGTTGGCCAAGGCGCACTGCGCATGCCTGTCGACCAGAGCGCACTGCGCATTCGCGGAGGCCAAGGCGCACTGCGCATGCGTGGCGGCCAGAGCTCACTGCGCATGCGTGGTGGCCAGAGCACACTGCGCATGCGTGTCGGCCAGAGTAGACAGCGCATGCGTGGCGGCCAGAGCACACTGCGCATGCGTGTTGGCCAAGGCGCACCGCGCATGCGTGGCGGCCGGAGCGCACTGCGCCTGAGTGGCGGCCAGAGCACACTGCGCATGTGTGGTGCCCAGAGCACATTGCGCATGCGTGGAGGCCAGAGCTCATTGCGCATGCGTGGCGGCCAGAGCGCACTGCGCATGCGTGGCGGCCAGAGCGCACTGCGCATGAGTGGCGGCCAGAGCACACTGCGCATGCGTGGCGGCCAGAGCTCATTGCGCATGAGTGGCGGCCAGAGCGCATTGCGAATGCGTGGCGGCCAGAGCGCACTGCGCATGCGTGGCACCCAGAGCACATTGCGCATGCGTGGCGGCCAGAGCGCATTGCGCATAAGTGGTGGCCAGAGCGCACTGCGCATTCGTGGTGGCCAGAGCGCATTGCGCATACGTGGGGTCCAGAGCGCATTGCGCATGCGTGGTGACCAGAGCGCACTGCGCATGCGTGGCGGCCAGAGCGCATCGCGCATGCGTGGGGGCCAGAGCGCACTGCGCATTCGTGGCGGCCAGAGCGCATTGCGCATGCGTGGAGGCCAGAGCGCACTGCGCATTCGTGGCGGCCAGAACGCATTCAGCATGCGTGGGGGCCAGAGCGCACTGCACATTCGTGGCGGCCAAGGCGCACTGCGCATGCGTGGCGGCCAGAGCGCACTGCGCATGCGTGGGGGCCAGAGGGCACTGCGCATGCGTGGCGGCCAGTGCGCATTGCGCATACGTGGTGGCCATGATAGAGAGACCTCATATGGGGTGATTGGCGGGAGCCAATAGATAGTGCGACCTCATATGTGGTGATTGGCGAGAGCCAATTGATGAGCGCCACCTCATATGCGGTGATTGGCGAGAGCCAATAGAAAACGTCAGAAGCGGGGCAACCACGCTATATAAGAACTACCATTACCCGGGTTGTTGTTCTTTCTCATGCATGGTGGCCAAGCGCATTGCGCATGCGTGGAGGCCAGAGCTCATTGCGCATGCGTGGCGGCCAGAGCGCACTGCGCATGCATGGCGGCCAGAGCGCATTGCGCATGTGTGGCGGCCAGAACTCATTGCGCATGCGTGGCGGCCAGAGCGCACTGCGCTTGCATGGCGCCAGAGCGCACATCGCATGCGTGGCGGCCAAGGCGCACTGCGCATGCGTGGCGACCAGAGCGCACTGCGCATTCATGGCAGCCAAGGCGCACTGCGCATGCGTGGGGGCCAGAGCACACTGCGCATGCGTGGCGGCCAGAGCGCACTGCGCATGTGTGGTGGCAAGAGCGCATTGCGCATGCGTGGCTGCCAGAGCGCATTGCGCATTCATGGCGGCCAGAGCGCACTACGCATGCGTGGCGACCAGAGCGCACTGCGCATGTGTGGTGGCCAAAGCGCACCGCGCTTGTGTGGCGGCCAGAGCGCACTGCGCATGCGTGGGTGCCTGACCGCACTGCGCATGCGTGGTGGCCAGAGCACATTGCGCATGCGTGTTGGCCAGAGCGCATTGCGCATACGTGGTGGCCATGATAGAGAGACCTCATATGGGGTGATTGGCGGGAGCCAATTGATGAGCGCGAACTCATATGGGGTGATTGGCGAGAGCCAATTGATAAGCGCCACCTCATATGGGGTGATTGGCGAGAGCCAATAGAGCACGTCAGAAGCGGAGCAACCAGGCTATATAGGAACTACCATTACCCGGGTTGTTGTTCTTTCTCATGCGTGGTGGCCAGAGCGCATTGCGCATGAGTGGCGGCCAGAGCGCATTGCGAATGCGTGGCGGCCAGAGCGCACTGCGCATGCGTGGCGCCCAGAGCACATTGCGCATGCGTGGAGGCCAGAGCTCAATGCGTATGCGTGGCGGCCAGAGCGCACTGCGCATGCATGGTGGCCAGATCGCATTGTGCATGTGTGGGGGCCAGAGCTCATTGCGCATGCGTGGCGGCCAGAGCGCACTGCGCATGCGTGGCGGCAGAGCGCACTGCGCATGCGTGGGGGCCAGAGCGAATTGCGCATGCGTGGCGGCCAGAGCGCACTGCGCATGCCTGGCGGCCAGCGCGCACTGCGCATGCGTGGCGGCCAGAGCGCACATCGCATGCGTGGCGGCCAAGGCGCACTGCGCATACGTGCCGACCAGTGCGCACTGCGCATTCGTGGCGGCCAAGGCGCACTGCGCCTGCGTGGTCGCCAGGGCGCACTGCGCATGCGTGTTGGCCAAGGCACACTGCGCATGCGTGTCGACCAGAGCGCACTGCGCATTCGCGGAGGCCAGAGCTCACTGCGCATGCGTGGCGGCCAGAGCGCACTGCGCATGCGTGTCGGCCAGAGCGCACTGCGCATGCGTGTTGGCCAGAGCGCACCGCGCATGCGTGTCGGCCAGAGCGCACTGCGCATGCGTGTTGGCCAAGGCGCACTGCGCATGCGTGGCGGCCAGAGCGCACTGCGCATGAATGGCGGCCAGAGCGCATTGCGAATGCGTGGCGGCCAGATCGCACTGCGCATGCGTGGCACCCAGAGCACATTGCGCATGCGTGGCGGCCAGAGCGCACTGCGCATGCGTGGCGGCCAGAGCGCACTGCGCATTCGTGGCGCCCAGAGCACATTGTGCATGCGTGGAGGCCAGAGCTCATTGCGCATGCGTGGCGGCCAGAGCGCACTGCGCATGCGTGGCGGCCAGAGCGCACTGCGCATGAGTGGCGGCCAGAGCGCACTGCGCATGCGTGGGGGCCAGAGCGCATTGCGCATGCGTTTCGGCCTGAGCGCACTGGGCATGCCTGACGGCCAGAGCGCACTGCGCATGCGTGGAGGCCAGAGCGCACATCGCATGCGTGGCGGCCAAGGCGCACTGCGCATGCGTGGCGACCAGAGCGCACTGCGCATTCTTGGTGGCGAAGGCGCACTGCGCATGCGTGGCGGCCAGAGCGCACTGCGCATAAATCGTGGCCAAGGCGCACTGTGCATGCGTGTCGGCAAGAGCGCACTGCGCATTCGTGGCGGCCAGAGCGCACTGCGCATGCGTGGCTGCCAGAGCGCACTGCGCGTACTTGGTAGCCATGACAGAGTGACCTCATATGGGGTGATTGGCGGGAGCCAATAGATGAGCGCGACCTTATGTGGGGTGATTGTCGAAAGCAATAGACTACGTCAGAGGCGGGGCAACCAGGCTATATAAGGACTGCCATTACCTGGGTTGTTGTTCTTTCTCAAGCGTGGCGGCCAGAGCGCATTTCGCATGCGTGGCGGCCATGACAGAGTGACCTATATGGGGTGATTGGTGGGAGCCAATAGATGAGCACCACCTCATATGGGGTGATTGGTGAGAGCCAATAGATGAGCGCCACCTCATATGGGGACTGCCATTACCCGGGTTGTTGTTCTTTCTCATGCGTGGCGGCCAGAGCTCACTGCGCATGCGTGGGGGCCAGAGCGCATTGCGCATGCGTGGGGGCCAGAGCGCACTGCGCATTCGTGGAGGCCAGAGCGCATTGCGCATACGTGGGGTCCAGAGCGCATTGCGCATGCGTGGTGACCAGAGCGCACTGCGCATGCGTGGCGGCCAGAGCGCATCGCGCATGCGTGGGGGCCAGAGCGCACTGCGCATTCGTGGCGGCCAGAGCGCATTGCGCATGCGTGGAGGCCAGAGCGCACTGCGCATTCGTGGCGGCCAGAACGCATTCAGCATGCGTGGGGGCCAGAGCTCACTGCACATTCGTGGCGGCCAAGGCGGACTGCGCATGCGTGGCGGCCAGAGCGCACTGCGCATGCGTGGGGGCCAGAGGGCACTGCGCATGCGTGGCGGCCAGAGCGCATTGCGCATACGTGGTGGCCATGATAGAGAGACCTCATATGGGGTGATTGGCGGGAGCCAATAGATAGTGCGATCTCATATGGGGTGATTGGCGAGAGCCAATTGATGAGCGCCACCTCATATGGGGTGATTGGCGAGAGCCAATAGAAAACGTCAGAAGCGGGGCAACCACGCTATATAAGAACTACCATTACCCGGGTTGTTGTTCTTTCTCATGCATGGTGGCCAAGCGCATTGCGCATGCGTGGAGGCCAGAGCTCATTGCGCATGCGTGGCGGCCAGAGCGCACTGCGCATGCATGGCGGCCAGAGCGCATTGCGCATGTGTGGCGGCCAGAACTCATTGCGCATGCGTGGCGGCCAGAGCGCACTGCGCTTGCATGGCGCCAGAGCGCACATCGCATGCGTGGCGGCCAAGGCGCACTGCGCATGCGTGGCGACCAGAGCACACTGCGCATTCATGGCAGCCAAGGCGCACTGCGCATGCGTGGGGGCCAGAGCACACTGCGCATGCGTGGCGGCCAGAGCGCACTGCGCATGTGTGGTGGCAAGAGCGCATTGCGCATGCGTGGCTGCCAGAGCGCATTGCGCATGCATGGCGGCCAGAGCGCACTACGCATGCGTGGCGACCAGAGCGCACTGCGCATGTGTGGTGGCCAAAGCGCACCGCGCTTGTGTGGCGGCCAGAGCGCACTGCGCATGCGTGGGTTCCTGACCGCACTGCGCATGCGTGGTGGCCACAGCGCACTGCGCATGCGTGGCGGCCAGAGCGCACAGAGGATGCGTGGCGGCCAGAGCACACTTTGCATGCATGGCGGCCAGAGAGCACTGCGCATGCGTGGCGGCCAGAGCACATTGCGCATGCGTGTTGGCCAGAGCACATTGCGCATACGTGGTGGCCATGATAGAGAGACCTCATATGGGGTGATTGGCGGGAGCCAATTGATGAGCGCGAACTCATATGGGGTGATTGGCGAGAGCCAATTGATAAGCGCCACCTCATATGGGGTGATTGGCGAGAGCCAATAGAGCACGTCAGAAGCGGAGCAACCAGGCTATATAGGAACTACCATTACCCGGGTTGTTGTTCTTTCTCATGCGTGGTGGCCAGAGCGCATTGCGCATGAGTGGCGGCCAGAGCGCATTGCGAATGCGTGGCGGCCAGAGCGCACTGCGCATGCGTGGCGCCCAGAGCACATTGCGCATGCGTGGAGGCCAGAGCTCAATGCGTATGCGTGGCGGCCAGAGCGCACTGCGCATGCATGGCGGCCAGATCGCATTGTGCATGCGTGGGGGCAAGAGCTCATTGCGCATGCGTGGCGGCCAGAGCGCACTGCGCATGCGTGGCGGCAGAGCGCACTGCGCATGCGTGGCGGCAGAGCGCACTGCGCATGCGTGGCGGCCAGAGCGCACTGCGCATGCGTGGGGGCCAGAGCGAATTGCGCATGCGTGGCGGCCAGAGCGCACTGCGCATGCCTGGCGGCCAGCGCGCACTGCGCATGCGTGGCGGCCAGAGCGCACATCGCATGCGTGGCGGCCAAGGCGCACTGCGCATACGTGGCGACCAGAGCGCACTGCGCATGCGTGGCGGCCAGAGCACACTGCCCTTGCATGGCGGCCAGAGCGCACTGCGCATGCGTGGGGGCCAGAGCGCACTGCGCATGCCTGGGGGCCAGAGCGCACTGTGTATGCGTGGCGGCCCGAGCGCACAGCGCATGCGTGGCGGCCAGAGCGCACTGCGCATGCGTGGCGGCCAGAGAGCACTGCGAATTCGTGGCGACCAGAGTGCATTGCCCATGCATGGCGGCCAGAGCGCACTGCGCATGCGTGGAGCCCAGAGCGCACTGCGCATGCGTTTCGGCCAGAGCGCACTGCACATGCGTGGTGGCCAGAGCGCACTGCGCATGCGTGGGGGCCTCACCGCACTGCGCATGCGTGGTGGCCACAGCGCACTGCGCATGCGTGGCGGCCAGAGCGCACAGCGCATGCGTGGCGGCCAGAGCACACTGCGCATGCGTGGCCGCCAAAGAGCACTGCGCATGCGTGGCGGCCAGAGCGCATTGCGCATTCGTGGCGGCCAGAGCGCATTGCGCATACGTGGTGGCCATGATAGAGAGACCTCATATGGGGTGATTGGCGGGAGCCAATAGATGAGTGCGAACTCATATGGGGTGATTGGCGAGAGCCAATTGATGAGCGCCACCTCATATGGGGTGATTGGCGAGAGCCAATAGACCACGTCAGAGGCGGGGCAACCAGGCTATATAAGGACTGCCATTACCCGGGGTGTTGTTCTTTCTCATGCGTGGCGGCCAGAGCGCATTGCGCATGCGTGGCTGCCAGTGCGCATTGCGCATGCTTGGCAGCCAGAGCGCACTGCGCATGCGTGGCAGCCAGAGCGCATTGCGCATGCGTGGCGGCCAGAGCGAAATGCGCATGCGTGGTGTCCAGAGCGCACTGCGCTTGCGTGGCGGCAAGAGCGCACTGCGCATGCGTGGGGGCCAGAGCGCACTGCGCATGCGTGGCGGCCAAAACGCACAGCGCATGCATGGTGGCCAGAGCGCACTGCGCATGCGTGGTGGCCAGAGCGCACCGCGCTTTTATGGTGGCCAGAGCGCACTGCGCAATCGTGGGGGCCTGACCGCACTGCGCATGCGTGGTGGCCACAGCGCACTGCGCATGTTTGGCGGCCAGAGCGCACAGCACATGCGTTGCGGCCAGAGCAAACTGCGCATGCGTGGCGGCCAGAGTGCACTGCGCATGCGTGGCGGCCAGAGCGCACTGCGCATGAGTGGCGGCCAGAGCACACTGCGCATGCGTGGGGGCCAGAGCGCATTGCGCATGCGTGGCGGCCAGAGCGCACTGCGCATGCCTGGCGGCCAGAGCGCACTGCGCATGCGTGGCGGCCAGAGCGCACTGCGCATGAGTGGCGGCCAGAGCGCACTGCGCATGCGTGGGGGCCAGAGGGCACTGCGCATGCTTGGCGGCCAGAGCGCATTGCGCATACGTGGTGGCCATGATAGAGTGACCTCATATGGGGTGATTGGCGGGAGCCAATAGATAGTGCGACCTCATATGGGGTGATTGGCGAGAGCCAATTGATGAGCGCCACCTCATATGGGGTGATTGGCGAGAGCCAATAGAAAACGTCAGAAGCGGGGCAACCACGCTATATAAGAACTACCATTACCCGGGTTGTTGTTCTTTCTCATGCATGGTGGCCAAGCGCATTGCGCATGCGTGGAGGCCAGAGCTCATTGCGCATGCGTGGCGGCCAGAGCGCATTGCGCATGTGTGGCGGCCAGAACTCATTGCACATGCGTGGCGGCCAGAGCGCACTGCGCTTGCATGGCGCCAGAGCGCACATCGCATGCGTGGCGGCCAAGGCGCACTGCGCATGCGTGGCGACCAGAGCGCACTGCGCATTCATGGCAGCCAAGGCGCACTGCGCATGCGTGGGGGCCAGAGCACACTGCGCATGCGTGGCGGCCAGAGCGCACTGCGCATGTGTGGTGGCAAGAGCGCATTGCGCATGCGTGGCTGCCAGAGCGCATTGCGCATGCATGGCGGCCAGAGCGCACTACGCATGCGTGGCGACCAGAGCGCACTGCGCATGTGTGGTGGCCAAAGCGCACCGCGCTTGTGTGGCGGCCAGAGCGCACTGCGCATGCGTGGGTGCCTGACCGCACTACGCATGCGTGGTGGCCACAGCGCACTGCGCATGCGTGGCGGCCAGAGTGCACAGCGGATGCGTGGCGGCCAGAGCACACTTTGCATGCATGGCGGCCAGAGAGCACTGCGCATGCGTGGCGGCCAGAGCACATTATGCATGCGTGTTGGCCAGAGCGCATTGCGCATACGTGGTGGCCATGATAGAGAGACCTCATATGGGGTGATTGGCGGGAGCCAATTGATGAGCAAGAACTCATATGGGGTGATTGGCGAGAGCCAATTGATAAGCGCCACCTCATATGGGGTGATTGGCGAGAGCCAATAGAGCACGTCAGAAGCGGAGCAACCAGGCTATATAGGAACTACCATTACCCGGGTTGTTGTTCTTTCTCATGCGTGGTGGCCAGAGCGCATTGCGCATGAGTGGCGGCCAGAGCGCATTGCGAATGCGTGGCGGCCAGATCGCACTGCGCATGCGTGGCGCCCAGAGCACATTGCGCATGCGTGGAGGCCAGACCTCAATGCGTATGCGTGGCGGCCAGAGCGCACTGCGCATGCATGGCGGCCAGATCGCATTGTGCATGTGTGGGGGCCAGAGCTCATTGCGCATGCGTGGCGGCCAGAGCGCACTGCGCATGCGTGGCGGCAGAGCGCACTGCGCATGCGTGGCGGCCAGAGCGCACTGCGCATGCGTGGGGGCCAGAGCGAATTGCGCATGCGTGGCGGCCAGAGCGCACTGCGCATGCCTGGCGGCCAGTGCGCACTGCGCATGCGTGGCGGCCAGAGCGCACATCGCATGCGTGGCGGCCAAGGCGCACTGCGCATACGTGGCGACCAGAGCGCACTGCGCATTCGTGGCGGCCAAGGCGCACTGCGCCTGCGTGGCGGCCAGAGCACACTGCGCATGCGTGGCGGCGAAGACGCACTGCGCATGCGTGGCGGCCAAGGCGCACTGCGCATGCGTGGCGACCAGAGCGCACTGCGCATTCGTGGCGGCCAGAGCGCATTGCGCATGCGTGGCGGCCAGAGCGCACTGCGCATGCGTGGCGGCAAGAGCGCACAGCGCATGCGTGGCGGCCAGAGCGCACTGCGAATGCGTGGCGGCCAGAGCGCACTGCCCTTGCATGGCGGCCAGAGCGCACTGCGCATGCGTGGGGGCCAGAGCGCACTGCGCATGCCTGGGGGCCAGAGCGCACTGTGTATGCGTGGCGGCCAGAGTGCACAGCGCATGCGTAGCGGCCAGAGCGCACTGCGCATGCGTGGCAGCCAGAGAGCACTGCGAATTCGTGGCGACCAGAGTGCATTGCCCATGCATGGCGGCCAGAGCGCACTGCGCATGCGTGGAGCCCAGAGCGCACTGCGCATGCGTTTCGGCCAGAGCGCACTGCACATGCGTGGTGGCCAGAGGGCATTTCGCAGGCGTGGCGGCCAGAGAGCATTGCGCATGCCTGGCGGCCAGAGCGCATTGCCCATGCTTCGCGGCCAGAGCGCATTGCACATACGTGGTGGACATGACAGTGAGACCTCATATGGGGTGATTGGCGAGAGCCAATAGATGAGCGCCACCTCATATGGGGTGATTGGTGAGAGCCAATAGACCACGTCAGAGGTGGGGCAACCAGGCTATATAAGGACTGCCATTACCCGGGTTGTTGTTCTTTCTCATGCGTGGCGGCCAGAGCGCATTGCGCATGTGTGGCTGCCAGTGCGCATTGCGCATGCGTGGCAGCCAGAGCGCACTGCGCATGCGTGGCAGCCAGAGCGCACTGTGCATGCGTCGCGGCCAGAGCGCACTGCACATGCGTGGCGGTCAGAGCGCACTGCGCTTGTGTGTCGGCCAGAGCGCACTGCGCATGCGTAGGGGCCAGAGCGCACTGCGCATGCGTGGCGGACAGAGCGCACTGTGCATGCGTGGCAGCCAGAGCGCACAGCGCATGCGTGGCGGCCAGAGCGCACTGCGCATGCGTGGGGGCCTCACCGCACTGCGCATGCGTGGTGGCCACAGCGCACTGCGCATGCGTGGCGGCCAGAGCGCACAGCGCATGCGTGGCGGCCAGAGCACACTGCGCATGTGTGGCCGCCAAAGAGCACTGCGCATGCGTGGCGGCCAGAGCGCATTGCGCATTCGTGGCGGCCAGAGCGCATTGCGCATACGTGGTGGCCATGATAGAGAGACCTCATATGGGGTGATTGGCGGGAGCCAATAGATGAGCGCGAACTCATATGGGGTGATTGGCGAGAGCCAATTGATGAGCGCCACCTCATATGGGGTGATTGGCGAGAGCCAATAGACCACGTCAGAGGCGGGGCAACCAGGCTATATAAGGACTGCCATTACCCGGGGTGTTGTTCTTTCTCATGCGTGGCGGCCAGAGCGCATTGCGCATGCGTGGCTGCCAGTGCGCATTGCGCATGCTTGGCAGCCAGAGCGCACTGCGCATGCGTGGCAGCCAGAGCGCATTGCGCTTGCGTGGCGGCAAGAGCGCACTGCGCATGCGTGGGGGCCAGAGCGCACTGGGCATGCGTGGCGGCCAGAGCGCACAGCGCATGCATGGTGGCCAGAGCGCACTGCGCATGCGTGGTGGCCAGAGCGCACCGCGCTTGTATGGTGGCCAGAGCGCACTGCGCAATCGTGGGGGCCTGACCGCACTGCGCATGCGTGGTGGCCACAGCGCACTGCGCATGTTTGGCGGCCAGAGCGCACAGCGCATGCGTTGCGGCCAGAGCAAACTGCGCATGCGTGGCGGCCAGAGAGCACTGCGCATGCGTGGCGGCCAGAGCGCACTTCGCATGAGTGGCGGCCAGAGCACACTGCGCATGCGTTGGGGCCAGAGTGCATTGCGCATGCGTGGCGGCCAGAGCGCACTGCGCATGCCTGGAGGCCAGAGCGCACTGCGCATGCGTGGCGGCCAGAGCGCACATCGCATGCGTGGCGGCCAAGGCGCACTGCGCATGCGTGGCGACCAGAGCGAGCTGCGCATTTGTGCCGGCGAAGGCGCACTGCGCATGCGTGGCGGCTAGAGCGCACTGCGCATGCATCGTGGCCAAGGCGCACTGCGCATGCATGTCAGCAAGAGCGCACTGCGCATTCGTGGCGGCCAGAGCGCACTGCGCATGCGTGGCTGCCAGAGCGCACTGCGCATTCGTGGCGGCCAGAGCGCATTGCGCATGCGTGGGGGCCAGAGTGCATTGCGCATGCGTGGCGGCCAGAGCGCATTGCGCATACTTGGTAGCCATGACAGAGTGACCTCATATGGGGTGATTGGCGGGAGCCAATAGATGAGCGCGACCTCATGTGGGGTGATTGTCGAAAGCAATAGACTACGTCAGAGGCGGGGCAACCAGGCTATATAAGGACTGCCATTACCCGGGTTGTTGTTCTTTCTCATGCGTGGCGGCCAGAGCGCATTTCGCATGCGTGGCGGCCATGACAGAGTGACCTATATGGGGTGATTGGCGGGAGCCAATAGATGAGCACCACCTCATATGGGGTGATTGGTGAGAGCCAATAGATGAGCGCCACCTCATATGGGGACTGCCATTACCCGGGTTGTTGTTCTTTCTCATGCGTTGCGGCCAGAGCTCACTACGCATACCTGGCGGCCAGAGCGCACATCGCATGCGTGGCAGCCAAGGCGCACTGTGCAGGCCTGGCGACCAGAGCGCACTGCGCATTCGTGGCGGCCAAGGCGCACTGCGCATGCGTGGCGGCCAGAGTGCACAGCGCATGCATGGCGGCCAAGGCGCACTGCGCATGCGTGGCGGCCAGAGCGCACTGGGTATTCGTGGTGGCCAGAGCGCATTGCGCATGCGTGGGGGCCAGAGCGCACTGCGCATTCGTGGAGGCCAGAGCGCATTGCGCATTCGTGGTGTCCAGAGCGCATTGCGCATATGTGGGGGCCAGAGCGCACTGCGCATTCGTGGTGGCCAGAGCGCATTGCGCATGCGTGGGGTCCAGAGCGCACTGCGCAGGCGTGGCGGCCAGATCGCATTGTGCATGCGTGGGGGCCAGAGCGCACTGCGCATTCGTGGCGGCCAAGGCGCACTGCGCATTCGTGGCGGCCCGAGCGCAATGCGCATGCGTGGGGGCCAGAGCGCATTGCGCATACTTGGTAGCCATGACAGAGTGACCTCATATGGGGTGATTGGCGGGAGCCAATAGATGAGCGCGACCTCATGTGGGTTGAATGTCGAAAGCCAATAGACCACGTCAGAGGCGGGGCAACCAGGCTATATAAGGACTGCCATTACCCGGGTTGTTGTTCTTTCTCATGCGTGGCGGCCAGAGCACATTTCGCATGCGTGGCGGCCATGACAGATTGCCCTATATGGGGTGATTGGCGGGAGCCAATAGATGAGCACCACCTCATATGGGGTGATTGGTGAGAGCCAATAGATGAGCGCCACCTCATATGGGGACTGCCATTACCCGGGTTGTTGTTCTTTCTCATGCGTGGCGGCCAGAGCGCACTGCGCATGCCTAGCGGCCAGAGCGCACGGCGCAAGCGTGGCGGCCAGAGCGCACTGCGCATGCGTGGTGGCCAGAGCACACTGCGCATGCGTGGCCGCCAGAGCGCACTGCGCATGCGTGTTGGCCAAGGCGCACTGCGCATGCCTGTCGACCAGAGCGCACTGCGCATTCGCGGAGGCCAAGGCGCACTGCGCATGCGTGGCGGCCAGAGCTCACTGCGCATGCGTGGCGGCCAGAGCGCACTGCGCATGCGTGTCGGCCAGAGTAGACAGCGCATGCGTGGCGGCCAGAGCGCACTGCGCATGCGTGGCAGCCAGAGCGCACTGCGCATGCGTGTTGGCCAAGGCGCACCGCGCATGCGTGGCGGCCAGAGTGCACTGCGCATGCGTGTTGGCCAAGGCGCACTGCGCATGCGTGGCGGCCAGAGCGCACTGCGCATGAGTGGCGGCCAGAGCACACTGCGCATGCGTGGTGCCCAGAGCACATTGCGCATGCGTGGAGGCCAGAGCTCATTGCGAATGCGTGGCGGCCAGAGCGCACTGCGCATGCGTGGCCGCCAGAGCGCACTGCGCATGAGTGGCGGCCAGAGCACACTGCGCATGCGTGGCGGCCAGTGCTCATTGCGCATTAGTGGCGGCCAGAGCGCATTGCGAATGCGTGGCGGCCAGAGCGCACTGCGCATGCGTGGGGGCCAGAGCACACTGCGCATGCGTGGCCGCCAGAGCGCACTGCGCATGCGTGTTGGCCAAGGCGCACTGCGCATGCGTGTCAACCAGAGCGCACTGCGCATTCGCGGAGGCCAAGGCGCACTGCGCATGCGTGGCGGCCAGAGCTCACTGTGCATGCGTGGCGGCCAGAGCGCACTGCGCATGCGTTGGGGCCAGAGCGCATTGCGCATGCGTGGCGGCCAGAGCGCACTGCGCATGCCTGGAGGCCAGAGCGCACTGCGCATGCGTGGCGGCCAGAGCGCACATCGCATGCGTGGCGGCCAAGGCGCACTGCGCATGCGTGGCGACCAGAGCGAGCTGCGCATTTGTGCCGGCGAAGGCGCACTGCGCATGCGTGGCGGCTAGAGCGCACTGCGCATGCATCGTGGCCAAGGCGCACTGCGCATGCATGTCAGCAAGAGCGCACTGCGCATTCGTGGCGGCCAGAGCGCACTGCGCATGCGTGGCTGCCAGAGCGCACTGCGCATTCGTGGCGGCCAGAGCGCATTGCGCATGCGTGGGGGCCAGAGTGCATTGCGCATGCGTGGCGGCCAGAGCGCATTGCGCATACTTGGTAGCCATGACAGAGTGACCTCATATGGGGTGATTGGCGGGAGCCAATAGATGAGCGCGACCTCATGTGGGGTGATTGTCGAAAGCAATAGACTACGTCAGAGGCGGGGCAACCAGGCTATATAAGGACTGCCATTACCCGGGTTGTTGTTCTTTCTCATGCGTGGCGGCCAGAGCGCATTTCGCATGCGTGGCGGCCATGACAGAGTGACCTATATGGGGTGATTGGCGGGAGCCAATAGATGAGCACCACCTCATATGGGGTGATTGGTGAGAGCCAATAGATGAGCGCCACCTCATATGGGGACTGCCATTACCCGGGTTGTTGTTCTTTCTCATGCGTTGCGGCCAGAGCTCACTACGCATACCTGGCGGCCAGAGCGCACATCGCATGCGTGGCAGCCAAGGCGCACTGTGCAGGCCTGGCGACCAGAGCGCACTGCGCATTCGTGGCGGCCAAGGCGCACTGCGCATGCGTGGCGGCCAGAGTGCACAGCGCATGCATGGCGGCCAAGGCGCACTGCGCATGCGTGGCGGCCAGAGCGCACTGGGTATTCGTGGTGGCCAGAGCGCATTGCGCATGCGTGGGGGCCAGAGCGCACTGCGCATTCGTGGAGGCCAGAGCGCATTGCGCATTCGTGGTGTCCAGAGCGCATTGCGCATATGTGGGGGCCAGAGCGCACTGCGCATTCGTGGTGGCCAGAGCGCATTGCGCATGCGTGGGGTCCAGAGCGCACTGCGCAGGCGTGGCGGCCAGATCGCATTGTGCATGCGTGGGGGCCAGAGCGCACTGCGCATTCGTGGCGGCCAAGGCGCACTGCGCATTCGTGGCGGCCCGAGCGCAATGCGCATGCGTGGGGGCCAGAGCGCATTGCGCATACTTGGTAGCCATGACAGAGTGACCTCATATGGGGTGATTGGCGGGAGCCAATAGATGAGCGCGACCTCATGTGGGTTGAATGTCGAAAGCCAATAGACCACGTCAGAGGCGGGGCAACCAGGCTATATAAGGACTGCCATTACCCGGGTTGTTGTTCTTTCTCATGCGTGGCGGCCAGAGCACATTTCGCATGCGTGGCGGCCATGACAGATTGACCTATATGGGGTGATTGGCGGGAGCCAATAGATGAGCACCACCTCATATGGGGTGATTGGTGAGAGCCAATAGATGAGCGCCACCTCATATGGGGACTGCCATTACCCGGGTTGTTGTTCTTTCTCATGCGTGGCGGCCAGAGCGCACTGCGCATGCCTAGCGGCCAGAGCGCACGGCGCAAGCGTGGCGGCCAGAGCGCACTGCGCATGCGTGGTGGCCAGAGCACACTGCGCATGCGTGGCCGCCAGAGCGCACTGCGCATGCGTGTTGGCCAAGGCGCACTGCGCATGCCTGTCGACCAGAGCGCACTGCGCATTCGCGGAGGCCAAGGCGCACTGCGCATGCGTGGCGGCCAGAGCTCACTGCGCATGCGTGGCGGCCAGAGCGCACTGCGCATGCGTGTCGGCCAGAGTAGACAGCGCATGCGTGGCGGCCAGAGCGCACTGCGCATGCGTGGCAGCCAGAGCGCACTGCGCATGCGTGTTGGCCAAGGCGCACCGCGCATGCGTGGCGGCCAGAGTGCACTGCGCATGCGTGTTGGCCAAGGCGCACTGCGCATGCGTGGCGGCCAGAGCGCACTGCGCATGAGTGGCGGCCAGAGCACACTGCGCATGCGTGGTGCCCAGAGCACATTGCGCATGCGTGGAGGCCAGAGCTCATTGCGAATGCGTGGCGGCCAGAGCGCACTGCGCATGCGTGGCGGCCAGAGCGCACTGCGCATGAGTGGCGGCCAGAGCACACTGCGCATGCGTGGCGGCCAGTGCTCATTGCGCATTAGTGGCGGCCAGAGCGCATTGCGAATGCGTGGCGGCCAGAGCGCACTGCGCATGCGTGGGGGCCAGAGCACACTGCGCATGCGTGGCGGCCAGAGCTCACTGTGCATGCGTGGCGGCCAGAGCGCACTGCGCATGCGTGTCGGCCAGAGTAGACAGCGCATGCGTGGCGGCCAGAGCGCACTGCGCATGCGTGGCGGCCAGAGCGCACTGCGCATGCGTGGCGGCCAGAGCGCACTGCACATGCCTGTTGGCCAAGGCGTACCGCGCATGCGTGGCGGCCAGAGCGCACTGCGCATGAGTGTTGGCCAAGGCGCACTGCGCATGCGTGGCGGCCAGAGCGCACTGCGCATGAGTGGCGGCCAGAGCACACTGCGCATGCGTGGTGCCCAGAGCACATTGCGCATGCGTGGAGGCCAGAGCGCACTGCGCATGCGTGTTGGCCAAGGCGCACTGCGCATGCGTGGCGGCCAGAGCGCACTGCGCATGAATGGCGGCCAGAGCGCATTGCGAATGCGTGGCGGCCAGATCGCACTGCGCATGCGTGGCACCCAGAGCACATTGCGCATGCGTGGCGGCCAGAGCGCACTGCGCATGCGTGGCGGCCAGAGCGCACTGCGCATGAGTGGCGGCCAGAGCGCATTGCGAATGCGTGGCGGCCAGATCGCACTGCGCATGCGTGGCACCCAGAGCTCATTGCGCATGCGTTGCGGCCAGAGCGCACTGCGCATGCGTGGCGGCCAGAGCGCACTGCGCATGAGTGGCGGCCAGAGCACACTGCGCATGCGTGGGGGCCAGAGCGCATTGCGCATGCGTGGCGGCCTGAGCGCACTGGGCATGCCTGACGGCCAGAGCGCACTGCGCGTGCGTGGAGGCCAGAGCGCACATCGCATGCGTGGCGGCCAAGGCGCACTGCGCATGCGTGGCGACCAGAGCGCACTGCGCATTCTTGGTGGCGAAGGCGCACTGCGCATGCGTGGCGGCCAGAGCGCACTGCGCATAAATCGTGGCCAAGGCGCACTGTGCATGCGTGTCGGCAAGAGCGCACTGCGCATTCGTGGCGGCCAGAGCGCACTGCGCATGCGTGGCTGCCAGAGTGCACTGCGCGTACTTGGTAGCCATGACAGAGTGACCTCATATGGGGTGATTGGCGGGAGCCAATAGATGAGCGCGACCTTATGTGGGGTGATTGTCGAAAGCAATAGACTACGTCAGAGGCGGGGCAACCAGGCTATATAAGGACTGCCATTACCCGGGTTGTTGTTCTTTCTCAAGCGTGGCGGCCAGAGCGCATTTCGCATGCGTGGCGGCCATGACAGAGTGACCTATATGGGGTGATTGGTGGGAGCCAATAGATGAGCACCACCTCATATGGGGTGATTGGTGAGAGCCAATAGATGAGCGCCACCTCATATGGGGACTGCCATTACCCGGGTTGTTGTTCTTTCTCATGCGTGGCGGCCAGAGCTCACTGCGCATGCGTGGGGGCCAGAGCGCATTGCGCATGCGTGGGGGCCAGAGCGCACTGCGCATTCGTGGAGGCCAGAGCGCACTGCGCATGCGTGGGGGCCAGAGCGCACTGCGCATTCGTGGTGGCCAGAGCGCATTGCGCATACGTGGGGTCCAGAGCGCATTGCGCATGCGTGGTGACCAGAGCGCACTGCGCATGCGTGGCGGCCAGAGCGCATCGCGCATGCGTGGGGGCCAGAGCGCACTGCGCATTCGTGGCGGCCAGAGCGCATTGCGCATGCGTGGAGGCCAGAGCGCACTGCGCATTCGTGGCGGCCAGAACGCATTCAGCATGCGTGGGGGCCAGAGCGCACTGCACATTCGTGGCAGCCAAGGCGCACTGCGCATGCGTGGCGGCCAGAGCGCACTGCGCATGCGTGGGGGCCAGAGGGCACTGCGCATGCGTGGCGGCCAGAGCGAATTGCGCATACGTGGTGGACATGATAGAGAGACCTCATATGGGGTGATTGGCGGGAGCCAATAGATAGTGCGACCTCATATGGGGTGATTGGCGAGAGCCAATTGATGAGCGCCACCTCATATGGGGTGATTGGCGAGAGCCAATAGAGAACGTCAGAAGCGGGGCAACCACGCTATATAAGAACTACCATTACCCGGGTTGTTGTTCTTTCTCATGCATGGTGGCCAAGCGCATTGCGCATGCGTGGAGGCCAGAGTTCATTGCGCATGCGTGGCGGCCAGAGCGCACTGCGCATGCATGGCGGCCAGAGCGCATTGCGCATGTGTGGCGGCCAGAACTCATTGCGCATGCGTGGCGGCCAGAGCGCACTGCGCTTGCATGGCGCCAGAGCGCACATCGCATGCGTGGCAGCCAAGGCGCACTGCGCATGCGTGGCGACCAGAGCGCACTGCGCATTCATGGCAGCCAAGGCGCACAGCGCATGCGTGGGGGCCAGAGCACACTGCGCATGCGTGGCGGCCAGAGCGCACTGCGCATGTGTGGTGGCAAGAGCGCATTGCGCATGCGTGGCTGCCAGAGCGCATTGCGCATGCATGGCGGCCAGAGCGCACTACGCATGCGTGGCGACCAGAGCGCACTGCGCATGTGTGGTGGCCAAAGCGCACCGCGCTTGTGTGGCGGCCAGAGCGCACTGCGCATGCGTGGGTGCCTGACCGCACTGCGCATGCGTGGTGGCCACAGCGCACTGCGCATGCGTGGCGGCCAGAGCGCACAGCGGATGCGTGGCGGCCAGAGCACACTTTGCATGCATGGCGGCCAGAGAGCACTGCGCATGCGTGGCGGCCAGAGCACATTGCGCATGCGTGTTGGCCAGAGCGCATTGCGCATACGTGGTGGCCATGATAGAGAGACCTCATATGGGGTGATTGGCGGGAGCCAATTGATGAGCGCGAACTCATATGGGGTGATTGGCGAGAGCCAATTGATAAGAGCCACCTCATATGGGGTGATTGGCGAGAGCCAATAGAGCACGTCAGAAGCGGAGCAACCAGGCTATATAGGAACTACCATTACCCGGGTTGTTGTTCTTTCTCATGCGTGGTGGCCAGAGCGCATTGCGCATGAGTGGCGGCCAGAGCGCATTGCGCATGCGTGGCGGCCAGAGCGCACTGCGCATGCGTGGCGCCCAGAGCACATTGCGCATGCGTGGAGGCCAGAGCTCAATGCGTATGCGTGGCGGCCAGAGCGCACTGCGCATGCATGGCGGCCAGATCGCATTGTGCAAGTGTGGGGGCCAGAGCTCATTGCGCATGCGTGGCGGCCAGAGCGCACTGCGCATGCGTGGCGGCAGAGCGCACTGCGCATGCGTGGGGGCCAGAGCGCACTGCGCATGCGTGGCGGCAGAGCGCACTGCGCATGCGTGGGGGCCAGAGCGCACTGCGCATGCGTGGCGGCCAGAGTGCACTGCGCATTCCTGGCGGCCAGCGCGCACTGCGCATGCGTGGCGGCCAGAGCGCACATCGCATGCGTGGCGGCCAAGGCGCACTGCGCATACGTGGCGACCAGAGCGCACTGCGCATTCGTGGCGGCCAAGGCGCACTGCGCCTGCGTGGCGGCCAGAGCACACTGCGCATGCGTGGCGGCCAAGACGCACTGCGCATGCGTGGCGGCCAAGGCGCACTGCGCATGCGTGGCGACCAGAGCGCACTGCGCATTCGTAGCGGCCAGAGCGCATTGCGCATGCGTGGCGGCCAGAGCGCACTGCGCATGCGTGGCTGCCAGAGCGCACAGCGCATGCGTGGCGGCCAGAGCGCACTGCGAATGCGTGGCGGCCAGAGCGCACTGCCCTTGCATGGCGGCCAGAGCGCACTGCGCATGCGTGGGGGCCAGAGCGCACTGCGCATGCCTGGGGGCAAGAGCGCACTGTGTATGCGTGGCGGCCAGAGCGCACAGCGCATGCGTGGCGGCCAGAGCGCACTGCGCATGCGTTGCGGCCAGAGAGCACTGCGAATTCGTGGCGACCAGAGTGCATTGCACATGCATGGCGGCCAGAGCGCACTGCGCATGCGTGGAGCCCAGAGCGCACTACGCATGCGTTTCGGCCAGAGCGCACTGCACATGCGTGGTGGCCAGAGGGCATTTCGCAGGCGTGGCGGCCAGAGCGCATTGCGCATGTGTGGCTGCCAGTGCGCATTGCGCATGCGTGGCTGCCAGAGCACACTGCGCATGCGTGGTGGCCACAGCGCACTGCGCATGCGTGGCGGCCAGAGCGCACAGCGCATGCGTGGCGGCCAGAGCACACTGCGCATGCGTGGCCGCCAAAGAGCACTGCGCATGCGTGGCGGCCAGAGCGCACATCGCATGCGTGGCGGCCAAGGCGCACTGCGCATGCGTGGCGACCAGAGCGAGCTGCGCATTTGTGCCGGCGAAGGCGCACTGCGCATGCGTGGCGGCTAGAGCGCACTGCGCATGCATCGTGGCCAAGGCGCACTGCGCATGCATGTCAGCAAGAGCGCACTGCGCATTCGTGGCGGCCAGAGCGCACTGCGCATGCGTGGCTGCCAGAGCGCACTGCGCATTCGTGGCGGCCAGAGCGCATTGCGCATGCGTGGGGGCCAGAGTGCATTGCGCATGCGTGGCGGCCAGAGCGCATTGCGCATACTTGGTAGCCATGACAGAGTGACCTCATATGGGGTGATTGGCGGGAGCCAATAGATGAGCGCGACCTCATGTGGGGTGATTGTCGAAAGCAATAGACTACGTCAGAGGCGGGGCAACCAGGCTATATAAGGACTGCCATTACCCGGGTTGTTGTTCTTTCTCATGCGTGGCGGCCAGAGCGCATTTCGCATGCGTGGCGGCCATGACAGAGTGACCTATATGGGGTGATTGGCGGGAGCCAATAGATGAGCACCACCTCATATGGGGTGATTGGTGAGAGCCAATAGATGAGCGCCACCTCATATGGGGACTGCCATTACCCGGGTTGTTGTTCTTTCTCATGCGTTGCGGCCAGAGCTCACTACGCATACCTGGCGGCCAGAGCGCACATCGCATGCGTGGCAGCCAAGGCGCACTGTGCAGGCCTGGCGACCAGAGCGCACTGCGCATTCGTGGCGGCCAAGGCGCACTGCGCATGCGTGGCGGCCAGAGTGCACAGCGCATGCATGGCGGCCAAGGCGCACTGCGCATGCGTGGCGGCCAGAGCGCACTGGGTATTCGTGGTGGCCAGAGCGCATTGCGCATGCGTGGGGGCCAGAGCGCACTGCGCATTCGTGGAGGCCAGAGCGCATTGCGCATTCGTGGTGTCCAGAGCGCATTGCGCATATGTGGGGGCCAGAGCGCACTGCGCATTCGTGGTGGCCAGAGCGCATTGCGCATGCGTGGGGTCCAGAGCGCACTGCGCAGGCGTGGCGGCCAGATCGCATTGTGCATGCGTGGGGGCCAGAGCGCACTGCGCATTCGTGGCGGCCAAGGCGCACTGCGCATTCGTGGCGGCCCGAGCGCAATGCGCATGCGTGGGGGCCAGAGCGCATTGCGCATACTTGGTAGCCATGACAGAGTGACCTCATATGGGGTGATTGGCGGGAGCCAATAGATGAGCGCGACCTCATGTGGGTTGAATGTCGAAAGCCAATAGACCACGTCAGAGGCGGGGCAACCAGGCTATATAAGGACTGCCATTACCCGGGTTGTTGTTCTTTCTCATGCGTGGCGGCCAGAGCACATTTCGCATGCGTGGCGGCCATGACAGATTGACCTATATGGGGTGATTGGCGGGAGCCAATAGATGAGCACCACCTCATATGGGGTGATTGGTGAGAGCCAATAGATGAGCGCCACCTCATATGGGGACTGCCATTACCCGGGTTGTTGTTCTTTCTCATGCGTGGCGGCCAGAGCGCACTGCGCATGCCTAGCGGCCAGAGCGCACGGCGCAAGCGTGGCGGCCAGAGCGCACTGCGCATGCGTGGTGGCCAGAGCACACTGCGCATGCGTGGCCGCCAGAGCGCACTGCGCATGCGTGTTGGCCAAGGCGCACTGCGCATGCCTGTCGACCAGAGCGCACTGCGCATTCGCGGAGGCCAAGGCGCACTGCGCATGCGTGGCGGCCAGAGCTCACTGCGCATGCGTGGCGGCCAGAGCGCACTGCGCATGCGTGTCGGCCAGAGTAGACAGCGCATGCGTGGCGGCCAGAGCGCACTGCGCATGCGTGGCAGCCAGAGCGCACTGCGCATGCGTGTTGGCCAAGGCGCACCGCGCATGCGTGGCGGCCAGAGTGCACTGCGCATGCGTGTTGGCCAAGGCGCACTGCGCATGCGTGGCGGCCAGAGCGCACTGCGCATGAGTGGCGGCCAGAGCACACTGCGCATGCGTGGTGCCCAGAGCACATTGCGCATGCGTGGAGGCCAGAGCTCATTGCGAATGCGTGGCGGCCAGAGCGCACTGCGCATGCGTGGCGGCCAGAGCGCACTGCGCATGAGTGGCGGCCAGAGCACACTGCGCATGCGTGGCGGCCAGTGCTCATTGCGCATTAGTGGCGGCCAGAGCGCATTGCGAATGCGTGGCGGCCAGAGCGCACTGCGCATGCGTGGGGGCCAGAGCACACTGCGCATGCGTGGCGGCCAGAGCTCACTGTGCATGCGTGGCGGCCAGAGCGCACTGCGCATGCGTGTCGGCCAGAGTAGACAGCGCATGCGTGGCGGCCAGAGCGCACTGCGCATGCGTGGCGGCCAGAGCGCACTGCGCATGCGTGGCGGCCAGAGCGCACTGCACATGCCTGTTGGCCAAGGCGTACCGCGCATGCGTGGCGGCCAGAGCGCACTGCGCATGAGTGTTGGCCAAGGCGCACTGCGCATGCGTGGCGGCCAGAGCGCACTGCGCATGAGTGGCGGCCAGAGCACACTGCGCATGCGTGGTGCCCAGAGCACATTGCGCATGCGTGGAGGCCAGAGCGCACTGCGCATGCGTGTTGGCCAAGGCGCACTGCGCATGCGTGGCGGCCAGAGCGCACTGCGCATGAATGGCGGCCAGAGCGCATTGCGAATGCGTGGCGGCCAGATCGCACTGCGCATGCGTGGCACCCAGAGCACATTGCGCATGCGTGGCGGCCAGAGCGCACTGCGCATGCGTGGCGGCCAGAGCGCACTGCGCATGAGTGGCGGCCAGAGCGCATTGCGAATGCGTGGCGGCCAGATCGCACTGCGCATGCGTGGCACCCAGAGCTCATTGCGCATGCGTTGCGGCCAGAGCGCACTGCGCATGCGTGGCGGCCAGAGCGCACTGCGCATGAGTGGCGGCCAGAGCACACTGCGCATGCGTGGGGGCCAGAGCGCATTGCGCATGCGTGGCGGCCTGAGCGCACTGGGCATGCCTGACGGCCAGAGCGCACTGCGCGTGCGTGGAGGCCAGAGCGCACATCGCATGCGTGGCGGCCAAGGCGCACTGCGCATGCGTGGCGACCAGAGCGCACTGCGCATTCTTGGTGGCGAAGGCGCACTGCGCATGCGTGGCGGCCAGAGCGCACTGCGCATAAATCGTGGCCAAGGCGCACTGTGCATGCGTGTCGGCAAGAGCGCACTGCGCATTCGTGGCGGCCAGAGCGCACTGCGCATGCGTGGCTGCCAGAGTGCACTGCGCGTACTTGGTAGCCATGACAGAGTGACCTCATATGGGGTGATTGGCGGGAGCCAATAGATGAGCGCGACCTTATGTGGGGTGATTGTCGAAAGCAATAGACTACGTCAGAGGCGGGGCAACCAGGCTATATAAGGACTGCCATTACCCGGGTTGTTGTTCTTTCTCAAGCGTGGCGGCCAGAGCGCATTTCGCATGCGTGGCGGCCATGACAGAGTGACCTATATGGGGTGATTGGTGGGAGCCAATAGATGAGCACCACCTCATATGGGGTGATTGGTGAGAGCCAATAGATGAGCGCCACCTCATATGGGGACTGCCATTACCCGGGTTGTTGTTCTTTCTCATGCGTGGCGGCCAGAGCTCACTGCGCATGCGTGGGGGCCAGAGCGCATTGCGCATGCGTGGGGGCCAGAGCGCACTGCGCATTCGTGGAGGCCAGAGCGCACTGCGCATGCGTGGGGGCCAGAGCGCACTGCGCATTCGTGGTGGCCAGAGCGCATTGCGCATACGTGGGGTCCAGAGCGCATTGCGCATGCGTGGTGACCAGAGCGCACTGCGCATGCGTGGCGGCCAGAGCGCATCGCGCATGCGTGGGGGCCAGAGCGCACTGCGCATTCGTGGCGGCCAGAGCGCATTGCGCATGCGTGGAGGCCAGAGCGCACTGCGCATTCGTGGCGGCCAGAACGCATTCAGCATGCGTGGGGGCCAGAGCGCACTGCACATTCGTGGCAGCCAAGGCGCACTGCGCATGCGTGGCGGCCAGAGCGCACTGCGCATGCGTGGGGGCCAGAGGGCACTGCGCATGCGTGGCGGCCAGAGCGAATTGCGCATACGTGGTGGACATGATAGAGAGACCTCATATGGGGTGATTGGCGGGAGCCAATAGATAGTGCGACCTCATATGGGGTGATTGGCGAGAGCCAATTGATGAGCGCCACCTCATATGGGGTGATTGGCGAGAGCCAATAGAGAACGTCAGAAGCGGGGCAACCACGCTATATAAGAACTACCATTACCCGGGTTGTTGTTCTTTCTCATGCATGGTGGCCAAGCGCATTGCGCATGCGTGGAGGCCAGAGTTCATTGCGCATGCGTGGCGGCCAGAGCGCACTGCGCATGCATGGCGGCCAGAGCGCATTGCGCATGTGTGGCGGCCAGAACTCATTGCGCATGCGTGGCGGCCAGAGCGCACTGCGCTTGCATGGCGCCAGAGCGCACATCGCATGCGTGGCAGCCAAGGCGCACTGCGCATGCGTGGCGACCAGAGCGCACTGCGCATTCATGGCAGCCAAGGCGCACAGCGCATGCGTGGGGGCCAGAGCACACTGCGCATGCGTGGCGGCCAGAGCGCACTGCGCATGTGTGGTGGCAAGAGCGCATTGCGCATGCGTGGCTGCCAGAGCGCATTGCGCATGCATGGCGGCCAGAGCGCACTACGCATGCGTGGCGACCAGAGCGCACTGCGCATGTGTGGTGGCCAAAGCGCACCGCGCTTGTGTGGCGGCCAGAGCGCACTGCGCATGCGTGGGTGCCTGACCGCACTGCGCATGCGTGGTGGCCACAGCGCACTGCGCATGCGTGGCGGCCAGAGCGCACAGCGGATGCGTGGCGGCCAGAGCACACTTTGCATGCATGGCGGCCAGAGAGCACTGCGCATGCGTGGCGGCCAGAGCACATTGCGCATGCGTGTTGGCCAGAGCGCATTGCGCATACGTGGTGGCCATGATAGAGAGACCTCATATGGGGTGATTGGCGGGAGCCAATTGATGAGCGCGAACTCATATGGGGTGATTGGCGAGAGCCAATTGATAAGAGCCACCTCATATGGGGTGATTGGCGAGAGCCAATAGAGCACGTCAGAAGCGGAGCAACCAGGCTATATAGGAACTACCATTACCCGGGTTGTTGTTCTTTCTCATGCGTGGTGGCCAGAGCGCATTGCGCATGAGTGGCGGCCAGAGCGCATTGCGCATGCGTGGCGGCCAGAGCGCACTGCGCATGCGTGGCGCCCAGAGCACATTGCGCATGCGTGGAGGCCAGAGCTCAATGCGTATGCGTGGCGGCCAGAGCGCACTGCGCATGCATGGCGGCCAGATCGCATTGTGCAAGTGTGGGGGCCAGAGCTCATTGCGCATGCGTGGCGGCCAGAGCGCACTGCGCATGCGTGGCGGCAGAGCGCACTGCGCATGCGTGGGGGCCAGAGCGCACTGCGCATGCGTGGCGGCCAGAGTGCACTGCGCATTCCTGGCGGCCAGCGCGCACTGCGCATGCGTGGCGGCCAGAGCGCACATCGCATGCGTGGCGGCCAAGGCGCACTGCGCATACGTGGCGACCAGAGCGCACTGCGCATTCGTGGCGGCCAAGGCGCACTGCGCCTGCGTGGCGGCCAGAGCACACTGCGCATGCGTGGCGGCCAAGACGCACTGCGCATGCGTGGCGGCCAAGGCGCACTGCGCATGCGTGGCGACCAGAGCGCACTGCGCATTCGTAGCGGCCAGAGCGCATTGCGCATGCGTGGCGGCCAGAGCGCACTGCGCATGCGTGGCTGCCAGAGCGCACAGCGCATGCGTGGCGGCCAGAGCGCACTGCGAATGCGTGGCGGCCAGAGCGCACTGCCCTTGCATGGCGGCCAGAGCGCACTGCGCATGCGTGGGGGCCAGAGCGCACTGCGCATGCCTGGGGGCAAGAGCGCACTGTGTATGCGTGGCGGCCAGAGCGCACAGCGCATGCGTGGCGGCCAGAGCGCACTGCGCATGCGTTGCGGCCAGAGAGCACTGCGAATTCGTGGCGACCAGAGTGCATTGCACATGCATGGCGGCCAGAGCGCACTGCGCATGCGTGGAGCCCAGAGCGCACTACGCATGCGTTTCGGCCAGAGCGCACTGCACATGCGTGGTGGCCAGAGGGCATTTCGCAGGCGTGGCGGCCAGAGCGCATTGCGCATGTGTGGCTGCCAGTGCGCATTGCGCATGCGTGGCTGCCAGAGCACACTGCGCATGCGTGGTGGCCACAGCGCACTGCGCATGCGTGGCGGCCAGAGCGCACAGCGCATGCGTGGCGGCCAGAGCACACTGCGCATGCGTGGCCGCCAAAGAGCACTGCGCATGCGTGGCTGCCAGAGCGCACTGCGCGTACTTGGTAGCCATGACAGAGTGACCTCATATGGGGTGATTGGCGGGAGCCAATAGATGAGCGCGACCTTATGTGGGGTGATTGTCGAAAGCAATAGACTACGTCAGAGGCGGGGCAACCAGGCTATATAAGGACTGCCATTACCCGGGTTGTTATTCTTTCTCAAGCGTGGCGGCCAGAGCGCATTTCGCATGCGTGGCGGCCATGACAGAGTGACCTATATGGGGTGATTGGTGGGAGCCAATAGATGAGCACCACCTCATATGGGGTGATTGGTGAGAGCCAATAGATGAGCGCCACCTCATATGGGGACTGCCATTACCCGGGTTGTTGTTCTTTCTCATGCGTGGCGGCCAGAGCTCACTGCGCATGCGTGGGGGCCAGAGCGCATTGCGCATGCGTGGGGGCCAGAGCGCACTGCGCATTCGTGGAGGCCAGAGCGCATTGCGCATTCGTGGTGGCCAGAGCGCATTGCGCATAAGTGGTGACCAGAGCGCACTGCGCATGCGTGGCGGCCAGAGCGCATCGCGCATGCGTGGGGGCCAGAGCGCACTGCGCATTCGTGGCGGCCAGAGCGCATTGCGCATGCGTGGAGGCCAGAGCGCACTGCGCATTCGTGGCGGCCAGAACGCATTCAGCATGCTTGGGGGCCAGAGCGCACTGCACATTCGTGGCGGCCAAGGCGCACTGCGCATGCGTGGCGGCCAGAGCGCACTGCGCATGCGTGGGGGCCAGAGGGCACTGCGCATGCGTGGCGACCAGAGCGCATTGCGCATACGTGGTGGCCATGATAGAGAGACCTCATATGGGGTGATTGGCAGGAGCCAATAGATAGTGCGACCTCATATGGGGTGATTGGCGAGAGCCAATTGATCAGCGCCACCTCATATGGGGTGATTGGCGAGAGCCAATAGAGAACGTCAGAAGCGGGGCAACCACGCTATATAAGAACTACCATTACCCGGGTTGTTGTTCTTTCTCATGCATGGTGGCCAAGCTCATTGCGCATGCGTGGAGGCCAGAGCTCATTGCGCATGCGTGGCGGCCAGAGCGCACTGCGCATGCATGGCGGCCAGAGCGCATTGCGCATGCGTGGCAGCCAGAACTCATTGCGCATGCGTGGCGGCCAGAGCGCACCTCGCCTGCATGGCGCCAGAGCGCACATCGCATGCGTGGCGGCCAAGGCGCACTGCGCATGCGTGGCGACCAGAGCGCACTGCGCATTCATGGCAGCCAAGGCGCACAGCGCATGCGTGGGGGCCAGAGCACACTGCGCATGCGTGGCGGCCAGAGCGCACTGCGCATGTGTGGTGGCAAGAGCGCATTGCGCATGCGTGGCTGCCAGAGCGCATTGCGCATGCATGGCGGCCAGAGCGCACTACGCATGCGTGGCGACCAGAGCGCACTGCGCATGTGTGGTGGCCAAAGCGCACCGCGCTTGTGTGGCGGCCAGAGAGCACTGCGAATTCGTGGCGACCAGAGTGCATTGCCCATGCATGGCGGCCAGAGCGCACTGCGCATGCGTGTAGCCCAGAGCGCACTGCGCATGCGTTTCGGCCAGAGCGCACTGCACATGCGTGGTGGCCAGAGGGCATTTCGCAGGCGTGGCGGCCAGAGAGCATTGCGCATGCCTGGCGGCCAGAGCGCATTGCCCATGCTTCGCGGCCAGAGCGCATTGCACATACGTGGTGGACATGACAGTGAGACCTCATATGGGGTGATTGGCGAGAGCCAATAGATGAGCGCCACCTCATATGGGGTGATTGGCGAGAGCCAATAGACCACGTCAGAGGCGGGGCAACCAGGCTATATAAGGACTGCCATTACCCGGGTTGTTGTTCTTTCTCATGCGTGGCGGCCAGAGCGCATTGCGCATGTGTGGCTGCCAGTGCGCATTGCGCATGTGTGGCTGCCAGAGCACACTGCGCATGCGTGGTGGCCACAGCGCACTGCGCATGCGTGGCGGCCAGAGCGCACAGCGCATGCGTGGCGGCCAGAGCACACTGCGCATGCGTGGCCGCCAAAGAGCACTGCGCATGCGTGGCGGCCAGAGCGCATTGCGCATTCGTGGCGGCCAGAGCGCATTGCGCATACGTGGTTGCCATGATAGAGAGACCTCATATGGGGTGATTGGCGGGAGCCAATAGATGAGCGCGAACTCATATGGGGTGATTGGCGAGAGCCAATTGATGAGCGCCACCTCATATGGGGTGTTTGGCGAGAGCCAATAGACCACGTCAGAGGCGGGGCAACCAGGCTATATAAGGACTGCCATTACCCGGGGTGTTGTTCTTTCTCATGCGTGGCGGACAGAGGGCATTGCGCATGCATGGCTGCCAGTGCGCATTGCGCATGCTTGGCAGCCAGAGCGCACTGCGCATGCGTGGCAGCCAGAGCGCATTGCGCATGCGTGGCGGCCAGAGAGCACTGCGCATGCGTGGTGTCCAGAGCGCACTGCGCTTGCGTGGCGGCAAGAGCGCACTGCGCATGCGTGGGGGCCAGAGCGCACTGCGCATGCGTGGCGGCCAGCGCGCACAGCGCATGCATGGTGGCCAGAGCGCACTGCGCATGCGTGGAGGCCAGAGCGCACCGCGCTTGTATGGCGGCCAGAGCGCACTGCGCAATCGTGGGGGCCTGACCGCACTGCGCATGCGTGGTGGCCACAGCGCACTGCGCATGTTTGGCGGCCAGAGCGCACAGCGCATGCGTTGCGGCCAGAGCAAACTGCGCATGCGTGGCGGCCAGAGCGCACTGCGCATGCGTGGCGGCCAGAGCGCACTGCGCATGAGTGGCGGCCAGAGCACACTGCGCATGCGTGGGGGCCAGAGCGCATTGCGCATGCGTGGCGGCCAGAGCGCACTGCGCATGCCTGGCGGCCAGAGCGCACGGCGCATGCGTTGCGGCCAGAGCGCACATCGCATGCGTGGCGGCCAAGGCGCACTGCGCATGCCTGGCGACCAGAGCGAGCTGCGCATTTGTGCCGGCGAAGGCGCACTGCGCATGCGTGGCGGCCAGAGCGCACTGCGCATGCATCGTGGCCAAGGCGCACTGCGCATGCGTGTCGGCAAGAGCGCACTGCGCATTCGTGGCGGCCAGAGCGGACTGCGCATGCGTGGCTGCCAGAGCGCACTGCGCATTGTGGCGGCCAGAGCGCATTGCGCATGCGTGGGGGCCAGAGTGCATTGGCATGCGTGGCGGCCAGAGCGCATTGCGCATACTTGGTAGCCATGACAGAGTGACCTCATATGGGGTGATTGGCGGGAGCCAATAGATGAGCGCGACCTCATGTGGGGTGATTGTCGAATGCAATAGACTACGTCAGAGGCGGGGCAACCAGGCTATATAAGGACTGCCATTACCCGGGTTGTTGTTCTTTCTCATGCGTGGCGGCCAGAGCGCATTTCGCATGCGTGGCGGCCATGACAGAGTGACCTATATGGGGTGATTGGCGGGAGCCAATAGATGAGCACCACCTCATATGGGGTGATTGGTGAGAGCCAATAGATGAGCGCCACCTCATATGGGGACTGCCATTACCCGGGTTGTTGTACTTTATCAAGCGTGGCGGCCAGAGCTCACTGCGCATACCTGGCGGCCAGAGCGCACATCGCATGCGTGGCAGCCAAGGCGCACTGTGCATGCCTGGCGACCAGAGCGCACTGCACATTCGTGGCGGCCAAGGCGCACTGCGCATGCGTGGCGGCCAGAGTGCACAGCGCATGCATGGCGGCCAAGGCGCACTGCGCATGCGTGGCGGCCAGAGCGCACTGCGCATCCGTGTTGGCCAGAGCGCATTGCGCATGCGTGGGGGCCAGAGCGCACTGCGCATTCGTGGAGGCCAGAGCGCATTGCGCATTCGTGGTGTCCAGAGCGCATTGCGCATATGTGGGGGCCAGAGCGCACTGCGCATTCGTGGTGGCCAGAGCGCACTGCGCATGCGTGGGGTCCAGAGCGCATTGCGCATGCGTGGTGACCAGAGCGCACTGCGCATGCGTGGTGGCCAGAGCGCATTGCGCATGCGTGGGGGCCAGAGCGCACTACGCATTCGTGGCGGCCAGATCGCATTGTGCATGCGTGGGGGCCAGAGCGCACTGCGCATTCGTGGCGGCCAAGGCGCACTGCGCATGCGTGGCGGCCAGAGCGCACTGCGCATGCGTGGGGGCCAGAGCGCATTGCGCATACTTGGTAGCCATGACAGAGTGACCTCATACGGGGTGATTGGCGGGAGCCAATAGATGAGCGCGACCTCATGTGGGGTGAATGTCGAAAGCCAATAGACCACGTCAGAGGCGGGGCAACCAGGCTATATAAGGACTGCCATTACCCGGGTTGTTGTTCTTTCTCATGCGTGGCGGCCAGAGCACATTTCGCATGCGTGGCGGCCATGACAGATTGACCTATATGGGGTGATTGGCGGGAGCCAATAGATGAGCACCACCTCATATGAGGTGATTGGTGAGAGCCAATAGATGAGCGCCACATCATATGGAGACTGCCATTACCCGGGTTGTTGTTCTTTCTCATGCGTGGCGGCCAGAGCGCACTGCGCATGCCTAGCGGCCAGAGCGCACGGCGCAAGCGTGGCGGCCAGAGCGCACTGCGCATGCGTGGGGGCCAGAGCACACTGCGCATGCGTGGCCGCCAGAGCGCACTGCGCAAGCGTGTTGGCCAAGGCGCACTGCGCATGCGTGTCGACTAGAGCGCACTGCGCATTCGCGGAGGCCAGGGCGCACTGCGCATGCGTGGCGGCCAGAGCTCACTGCGCATGCGTGGCGGACAGAGCGCACTGCGCATGCGTGTCGGCCAGAGTAGACAGCGCATGCGTGGCGGCCAGAGCGCACTGCGCATGCGTGGCGGCCAGAGCGCACTGCGCATGCGTGTCGGCCAGAGCGCACTGCGCATGCGTGGCGGCCAGAGCGCACATCGCATGCGTGGCGGCCAGAGCACACTGCGCATGCGTGGTGTCCAGAGCGCACTGCGCTTGCGTGGCGGCAAGAGCGCACTGCGAATGCGTGGGGGCCAGAGCGCACTGCGCATGCGTGGCGGCCAGAGCGCACAGCACATGCACGGTGGCCAGAGCGCACTGCGCATGCGTGGTGGCCAGAGCGCACCGCGCTTGTATGGCGGCCAGAGCGCACTGCGCAATCGTGGGGGCCTGACCGCACTGCGCATGCGTGGTGGCCACAGCGCACTGCGCATGCGTGGCGGCCAGAGCGCACAGCGCATGCGTTGCGGCCAGAACAAACTGCGCATGCGTGGCGGCCAGAGCGCACTGCGCATGCGTGGCGGCCAGAGCGCACTGCGCATGCGTGGTGGACTAGAGCACATTGCGCATGCCTAGGGGCCATGACAGAGTGAACTCATATGGGGTGATTGGCGGGAGCCAATAGATGAGCGTCACCTCATATGGGGTGATTGGCGAGAGCCAATAGATGAGCGCCACCTCATATGGGGTGATTGGCGAGAGCCAATAGACCACGTCAGAGGCGGGGCAACCAGGCTATATAAGGACTGCCATTACCCGGGTTGTTGTTCTTTCTCATGCGTGGCGGCCAGAGCGCACTGCGCATGCCTAGCGGCCAGAGCGCACGGCGCAAGCGTGGCGGCCAGAGCGCACTGCGCATGCGTGGGGGCCAGAGCACACTGCGCATGCGTGGCCGCCAGAGCGCACTGCGCAAGCGTGTTGGCCAAGGCGCACTGCGCATGCGTGTCGACTAGAGCGCACTGCGCATTCGCGGAGGCCAGGGCGCACTGCGCATGCGTGGCGGCCAGAGCTCACTGCGCATGCGTGGCGGACAGAGCGCACTGCGCATGCGTGTCGGCCAGAGTAGACAGCGCATGCGTGGCGGCCAGAGCGCACTGCGCATGCGTGGCGGCCAGAGCGCACTGCGCATGCGTGTTGGCCAAGGCGCACCGCGCATGCTTGGCGGCCAGAGCGCACTGCGCATGCGTGTTGGCCAAGGCGCACCGCGCATGCGTGGCGGCCAGAGCGCACTGCGCATGAGTGGCGGCCAGAGCACACTGCGCATGCGTGGTGCCCAGAGCACATTGCGCATGCGTGGAGTCCAGAGCTCATTGCGCATGCGTGGCGGCCAGAGCGCACTGCGCATGCGTGGCGGCCAGAGCGCACTGCGCATGAGTGGCGGCCAGAGCACACTGCGCATGCGTGGCGGCCAGAGCTCATTGCGCATGAGTGGCGGCCAGAGCGCATTGCGAATGCGTGGCGGCCAGAGCGCACTGCGCATGCGTGGCACCCAGAGCACATTGCGCATGCGTGGCGGACAGAGCGCACTGCGCATTCGTGGCGCCCAGAGCACATTGTGCATGCGTGGAGGCCAGAGCTCATTGCGCATGTGTGGCGGCCAGAGCGCACTGCGCATGCGTGGCGGCAAGAGCTCACTGCGCATGAGTGGCGGCCAGAGCACACCGCGCATGCGTGGGGGCCAGAGCGCATTGCGCATGCGTGGCGGACTGAGCGCACTGGGCATGCCTGGCGGCCAGAGCGCACTGCGCATGCGTGGCGGCCAGAGCGCACATCGCATGCGTAGCGGCCAGAGCACACTGCGCATACGTGGTGTCCAGAGCGCACTGCGCTTGCGTGGCGGCAAGAGCGCACTGCGAATGCGTGGGGGCCAGAGCGCACTGCGCATGCGTGGCGGCCAGAGCGCACAGCACATGCACGGTGGCCAGAGCGCACTGCGCATGCGTGGTGGCCAGAGCGCACCGCGCTTGTATGGCGGCCAGAGCGCACTGCGCAATCGTGGGGGCCTGACCGCACTGCGCATGCGTGGTGGCCACAGCGCACTGCGCATGCGTGGCGGCCAGAGCGCACAGCGCATGCGTTGCGGCCAGAACAAACTGCGCATGCGTGGCGGCCAGAGCGCACTGTGCATGCGTGGCGGCCAGAGCGCACTGCGCATGCGTGGCGGCCAGAGCACACTGCGCATGCGTTGGGGCCAGAGCGCATTGCGCATGCGTGGCGGCCAGAGCGCACTGCGCATGCCTGGCGGCCAGAGAGCACTGCGCATGCGTGGCAGCCAGAGCGCACATCGCATGCGTGGCGGCCAAGGCGCACTGCGCATGCGTGGCGACCAGAGCGAGCTGCGCATTTGTGGCGGCGAAGGCGCACTTCGCATGCGTGGCGGCCAGAGCGCACTGCGCATGCATCGTGGCCAAGGCGCACTGCGCATGCGTGTCGGCAAGAGCGCACTGCGCATTCGTGGCGGCCAGAGCGCACTGCGCATGCGTGGCTGCCAGAGCGCACTGCGCATTCGTGGCGGCCAGAGCGCATTGCGCATGCGTGGGGGCCAGAGTGCATTGCGCATGCGTGGCGGCCAGAGCGCATTGCGCATACTTGGTAGCCATGACAGAGTGACCTCATATGGGGTGATTGGCGGGAGCCAATAGATGAGCGCGACCTCATGTGGGGTGATTGTCGGAAGCAATAGACTACGTCAGAGGCGGGGCAACCAGGCTATATAAGGACTGCCATTACCCGGGTTGTTGTTCTTTCTCATGCGTGGCGGCCAGAGTGCATTTCGCATGCGTGGCGGCCATGACAGAGTGACCTATATGGGGTGATTGGCGGGAGCCAATAGATGAGCACCACCTCATATGGGGTTATTGGTGAGAGCCAATAGATGAGCGCCACCTCATATGGGGACTGCCATTACCCGGGTTGTTGTTCTTTCTCATGCGTGTCGGCCAGAGCTCACTGCGCATACCTGGCGGCCAGAGCGCACATCGCATGCGTGGCAGCCAAGGCGCACTGTGCATGCCTGGCGACCAGAGCGCACTGCGCATTCGTGGCGGCCAAGGCGCACTGCGCATGCGTGGCGGCCAGAATGCACAGCGCATGCATGGCGGCCAAGGCGCACTGCGCATGCGTGGCGGCCAGAGCGCACTGCGTATTCGTGGTGGCCAGAGCGCATTGCGCATGCGTGGGGGCCAGAGCGCATTGCGCATGCGTGGTGACCAGAGCGCACTGCGCATGCGTGGTGTCCAGAGCGCATTGCGCATGCGTGGGGGCCAGAGCGCACTGCGCATTCGTGGCGGCCAGATCGCATTGGGCATGCGTGGGGGCCAGAGCGCACTGCGCATTCGTGGCGGCCAAGGCGCACTGCGCATGCGTGGCGGCCAGAGCGCAATGCGCATGCGTGGGGGCCAGAGCGCACTGCGCATGCGTGGGGGCCAGAGCGCATTGCGCATACTTGGTAGCCATTTTAGAGTGACCTCATATGGGGTGATTGGCGGGAGCCAATAGATGAGCGCGACCTCATGTGGGGTGAATGTCGAAAGCCAATAGACCACGTCAGAGGCGGGGCAACCAGGCTATATAAGGACTGCCATTACCCGGGTTGTTGTTCTTTCTCATGCGTGGCGGCCAGAGCACATTTCGCATGCGTGGCGGCCATGACAGATTGACCTATATGTGGTGATTGGCGGGAGCCAATAGATGAGCACCACCTCATATGGGGTGATTGGTGAGAGCAAATAGATGAGCGCCACCTCATATGGGGACTGCCATTACCCTGGTTGTTGTTCTTTCTCATGCGTGGCGGCCAGAGCGCACTGCGCATGCCTAGCGGCCAGAGCGCACGGCGCAAGCGTGGCGGCCAGAGCGCACTGCGAATGCGTGGGGGCCAGAGCACACTGCGCATGCGTGGCCACCAGAGCGCACTGCGCAAGCGTATTGGCCAAGGCGCACTGCGCATGCGTGTCGACCAGAGCACACTGCACATGCGTGGTGTCCAGAGCGCACTGCGCTTGTGTGGCGGCAAGAGCGCACTGTGCATGCGTGGGGGCCAGAGCGCACTGCGCATGCGTGGCGGCCAGAGCGCACTGCGCATGCGTGTCGGCCAGAGTAGACAGCGGATGCGTGGCGGCCAGAGCGCACTGCGCATGCGTGGCGGCCAGAGCGCACTGCGCATACGTGTTGGCCAAGGCGCACCGCGCATGCGTGGCGGCCAGAGCGCACTGCGCATGCGTGTTGGCCAAGGCGCACCGCGCATGCGTGGCGGCCAGAGCGCAGTGCGCATGCGTGTTGGCCAAGGCGCACCGCGCATGCGTGGCGGCCAGAGCGCACTGCGCATGAGTGGCGGCCAGAGCACACTGCGCATGCGTGGTGCCCAGAGCACATTGCGCATGCGTGGAGGCCAGAGCTCATTGCGCATGCGTAGCGGCCAGAGCGCACTGCGCATGCGTGGCGGCCAGAGCGCACTGCGCATGAGTGGCGGCCAGAGCACACTGCGCATGCGTGGCGGCCAGAGCTCATTGCGCATGAGTGGCGGCCAGAGCGCATTGCGAATGCGTGGCGGCCAGAGCGCACTGCGCATGCGTGGCACCCAGAGCACATTGCGCATGCGTGGCGGACAGAGCGCACTGTGCATTCGTGGCGCCCAGAGCACATTGTGCATGCGTGGAGGCCAGAGCTCATTGCGCATGTGTGGCGGCCAGAGCGCACTGCGCATGCGTGGCGGCCAGAGCGCACTGCGCATGAGTGGCGGCCAGAGCACACCGCGCATGCATGGGGGCCAGAGCGCATTGCGCATGCGTGGCGGACTGAGCGCACTGGGCATGCCTGGCGGCCAGAGCGCACTGCGCATGCGTGGCGGCCAGAGCGCACATCGCATGCGTGGCGGCCAGAGCACACTGCGCATGCGTGGTGTCCAGAGCGCACTGCGCTTGCGTGGCGGCAAGAGCGCACTGCGCATGCGTGGGGGCCAGAGCGCACTGCGCATGCGTGGCGGCCAGAGCGCACAGCACATGCACGGTGGCCAGAGCGCACTGCGCATGCGTGGGGGCCAGAGCACACTGCGCATGCGTGGCCGCCAGAGCGCACTGCGCATGCGTGTTTGCCAAGGCGCACTGCGCATGCCTGTCGACCAGAGCGCACTGCGCATTCGCGGAGGCCAAGGCGCACTGCGCATGCGTGGCGGCCAGAGCGCACTGCGCATGCGTGGCGGCCAGAGCGCACTGCGCATACTTGGTAGCCATGACAGAGTGACCTCATATGGGGTGATTGGCGGGAGCCAATAGATGAGCGCGACCTCATGTGGGGTGAATGTCGAAAGCCAATAGACCACGTCAGAGGCGGGGCAACCAGGCTATATAAGGAATGCCATTACCCGGGTTGTTGTTCTTTCTCATGCGTGGCGGCCAGAGCACATTTCGCATGCGTGGCGGCCATGACAGATTGACCTATATGGGGTGATTGGCGGGAGCCAATAGATGAGCACCACCTCATATGGGGTGATTGGTGAGAGCCAATAGATGAGCGCCACATCATATGGGGACTGCCATTACCCGGGTTGTTGTTCTTTCTCATGCGTGGCGGCCAGAGCGCACTGCGCATGCCTAGCGGCCAGAGCGCACGGCGCAAGCCTGGCGGCCAGAGCGCACTGCGCATGCGTGGGGGCCAGAGCACACTGCGCATGCGTGGCCGCCAGAGCGCACTGCGCAAGCGTGTTGGCCAAGGCGCACTGCGCATGCGTGTCGACCAGAGCGCACTGCGCATTCGCGGAGGCCAAGGTGCACTGCGCATGCGTGGCGGCCAGAGGTCACTGCGCATGCGTGGCGGACAGAGCGCACTGCGCATGCGTGTCGGCCAGAGTAGACAGCGCATGCGTGGCGGCCAGAGCGCACTGCGCATGCGTGGCGGCCAGAGCGCACTGCGCAGGCGTGTTTGCCAAGGCGCACCGCGCATGCGTGGCGGCCAGAGCGCACTGCGCATGCGTGTTGGCCAAGGCGCACCGCGCATGCGTGGCGGCCAGAGCGCACTGCGCATGAGTGGCGGCCAGAGCACACTGCGCATGCGTGGTGCCCAGAGCACATTGTGCATGCGTGGAGGCCAGAGCTCATTGCGCATGCGTGGCGGCCAGAGCGCACTGCGCATGCGTGGCGGCCAGAGCGCACTGCGCATGAGTGGCGGCCAGAGCACACTGCGCATGCGTGGCGGCCAGAGCTCATTGCGCATGAGTGGCGGCCAGAGCGCATTGCGAATGCGTGGCGGCCAGAGCGCACTGCGCATGCGTGGCACCCAGAGCACATTGCGCATGCGTGGCGGACAGAGCGCACTGCGCATTCGTGGCGCCCAGAGCACATTGTGCATGCGTGGAGGCCAGAGCTCATTGCGCATGTGTGGCGGCCAGAGCGCACTGCGCATGCGTGGCGGCAAGAGCGCACTGCGCATGAGTGGTGGCCAGAGCACACCGCGCATGCGTGGGGGCCAGAGCGCATTGCGCATGCGTGGCGGACTGAGCGCACTGGGCATGCCTGGCGGCCAGAGCGCACTGCGCATGCGTGGCGGCCAGAGCGCACATCGCATGCGTGGCGGCCAGAGCACACTGCGCATTCGTGGTGTCCAGAGCGCACTGCGCTTGCGTGGCGGCAAGAGCACACTGCGAATGCGTGGGGGCCAGAGCGCACTGCGCATGCGTGGCGGCCAGAGCGCACAGCACATGCACGGTGGCCAGAGCGCACTGCGCATGCGTGGTGGCCAGAGCGCACCGCGCTTGTATGGCGGCCAGAGCGCACTGCGCAATCGTGGGGGCCTGACCGCACTGCGCATGCGTGGTGGCCACAGCGCACTGCGCATGCGTGGCGGCCAGAGCGCACAGCGCATGCGTTGCGGCCAGAACAAACTGCGCATGCGTGGCGGCCAGAGCGCACTGCGCATGCGTGGCGGCCAGAGCGCACTGCGTATGCCTGGCGGCCAGAGCACACTGCGCATGCGTGGGGGCCAGAGCGCATTGCGCATGCGTGGCGGCCAGAGCGCACTGCGCATGCCTGGCGGCCAGAGCGCACTGCGCATGCGTGGCGGCCAGAGCGCACTGCACATGCGTGGTGGCCAGAGGGCATTTCGCAGGCGTGGCGGCCAGAGAGCATTGCGCATGCCTGGCGGCCAGAGCGCATTGCCCATGCTTCGCGGCCAGAGCGCATTGCACATACGTGGTGGACATGACAGTGAGACCTCATATGGGGTGATTGGCGAGAGCCAATAGATGAGCGCCACCTCATATGGGGTGATTGGCGAGAGCCAATAGACCACGTCAGAGGCGGGGCAACCAGGCTATATAAGGACTGCCATTACCCGGGTTGTTGTTCTTTCTCATGCGTGGCGGCCAGAGCGCATTGCGCATGTGTGGCTGCCAGTGCGCATTGCGCATGCGTGGCTGCCAGAGCTCACTGCGCATGCGTGGTGGCCACAGCGCACTGCGCATGCGTGGCGGCCAGAGCGCACAGCGCATGCGTGGCGGCCAGAGCACACTGCGCATGCGTGGCCGCCAAAGAGCACTGCGCATGCGTGGCGGCCAGAGCGCATTGCGCATTCGTGGCGGCCAGAGCGCATTGCGAATACGTGGTTGCCATGATAGAGAGACCTCATATGGGGTGATTGGCGGGAGCCAATAGATGAGCGCGAACTCATATGGGGTGATTGGCGAGAGCCAATTGATGAGCGCCACCTCATATGGGGTGTTTGGCGAGAGCCAATAGACCACGTCAGAGGCGGGGCAACCAGGCTATATAAGGACTGCCATTACCCGGGGTGTTGTTCTTTCTCATGCGTGGCGGCCAGAGCGCATTGCGCATGCATGGCTGCCAGTGCGCATTGCGCATGCTTGGCAGCCAGAGCGCACTGCGCATGCGTGGCAGCCAGAGCGCATTGCGCATGCGTGGCGGCCAGAGAGCACTGCGCATGCGTGGTGTCCAGAGCGCACTCCGCTTGTGTGTCGGCAAGAGCGCACTGCGCATGCGTGGCGGCCAGAGCGCACTGCGCATGCGTGGCGGCCAGCGCGCACAGCGCATGCATGGTGGCCAGAGCGCACTGCGCATGCGTGGTGGCCAGAGCGCACCGCGCTTGTATGGCGGCCAGAGCGCACTGCGCAATCGTGGGGGCCTGACGGCACTGCGCATGCGTGGTGGCCACAGCGCACTGCGCATGTTTGGCGGCCAGAGCGCACAGCGCATGCGTTGCGGCCAGAGCAAACTGCGCATGCGTGGCGGCCAGAGCGCACTGCGCATGCGTGGCGGCCAGAGCGCACTGCGCATGAGTGGCGGCCAGAGCACACTGCGCATGCGTGGGGGCCAGAGCGCATTGCGCATGCGTGGCGGCCAGAGCGCACTGCGCATGCCTGGCGGCCAGAGCGCATTGCGCATGCGTGGCGGCCAGAGCGCACATCGCATGCGTGGCGGCCAAGGCGCACTGCGCATGCGTGGCGACCAGAGCGAGCTGCGCATTTGTGCCGGCGAAGGCGCACTGCGCATGCGTGGCGGCCAGAGCGCACTGCGCATGCATCGTGGCCAAGGCGCACTGCGCATGCGTGTCGGCAAGAGCGCACTGCGCATTCGTGGCGGCCAGAGCGCACTGCGCATGCGTGGCTGCCAGAGCGCACTGCGCATTGTGGCGGCCAGAGCGCAATGCGCATGCGTGGGGGCCAGAGTGCATTGCGCATGCGTGGCGGCCAGAGCGCATTGCGCATACTTGGTAGCCATGACAGAGTGACCTCATATGGGGTGATTGGCGGGAGCCAATAGATGAGCGCGACCTCATGTGGGGTGATTGTCGAATGCAATAGACTACGTCAGAGGCGGGGCAACCAGGCTATATAAGGACTGCCATTACCCGGGTTGTTGTTCTTTCTCATGCGTGGCGGCCAGAGCGCATTTCGCATGCGTGGCGGCCATGACAGAGTGACCTATATGGGGTGATTGGCGGGAGCCAATAGATGAGCACCACCTCATATGGGGTGATTGGTGAGAGCCAATAGATGAGCGCCACCTCATATGGGGACTGCCATTACCCGGGTTGTTGTACTTTCTCAAGCGTGGCGGCCAGAGCTCACTGCGCATACCTGGCGGCCAGAGCGCACATCGCATGCGTGGCAGCCAAGGCGCACTGTGCATGCCTGGCGACCAGAGCCCACTGCGCATTCGTGGCGGCCAAGGCGCACTGCGCATGCGTGGCGGCCAGAGTGCACAGCGCATGCATGGCGGCCAAGGCGCACTGCGCATGCGTGGCGGCCAGAGCGCACTGCGCATCCGTGTTGGCCAGAGCGCATTGCGCATGCGTGGGGGCCAGAGCGCACTGCGCATTCGTGGAGGCCAGAGCGCATTGCGCATTCGTGGTGTCCAGAGCGCATTGCGCATATGTGGGGGCCAGAGCGCACTGCGCATTCGTGGTGGCCAGAGCGCACTGCGCATGCGTGGGGTCCAGAGCGCATTGCGCATGCGTGGTGACCAGAGCGCACTGCGCATGCGTGGTGGCCAGAGCGCATTGCGCATGCGTGGGGGCCAGAGCGCTCTGCGCATTCGTGGCGGCCAGATCGCATTGTGCATGCGTGGGGGCCAGAGCGCACTGCGCATTCGTGGCGGCCAAGGCGCACTGCGCATGCGTGGCGGCCAGAGCGCACTGCGCATGCGTGGGGGCCAGAGCGCACTGCGCATGCGTGGGGGCCAGAGCGCATTGCGCATACTTGGTAGCCATGACAGAGTGACCTCATACGGGGTGATTGGCGGGAGCCAATAGATGAGCGCGACCTCATGTGGGGTGAATGTCGAAAGCCAATAGACCACGTCAGAGGCGGGGCAACCAGGCTATATAAGGACTGCCATTACCCGGGTTGTTGTTCTTTCTCATGCGTGGCGGCCAGAGCACATTTCGCATGCGTGGCGGCCATGACAGATTGACCTATATGGGGTGATTGGCGGGAGCCAATAGATGAGCACCACCTCATATGAGGTGATTGGTGAGAGCCAATAGATGAGCGCCACATCATATGGGGACTGCCATTACCCGGGTTGTTGTTCTTTCACATGCGTGGCGGCCAGAGCGCACTGCGCATGCCTAGCGGCCAGAGCGCACGGCGCAAGCGTGGCGGCCAGAGCGCACTGCGCATGCGTGGGGGCCAGAGCACACTGCGCATGCGTGGCCGCCAGAGCGCACTGCGCAAGCGTGTTGGCCAAGGCGCACTGCGCATGCGTGTCGACTAGAGCGCACTGCGCATTCGCGGAGGCCAGGGCGCACTGCGCATGCGTGGCGGACAGAGCTCACTGCGCATGCGTGGCGGACAGAGCGCACTGCGCATGCGTGTCGGCCAGAGTAGACAGCGCATGCGTGGCGGCCAGAGCGCACTGCGCATGCGTGGCGGCCAGAGCGCACTGCGCATGCGTGTTGGCCAAGGCGCACCGCGCATGCGTGGCGGCCAGAGCGCACTGCGCATGCGTGTTGGCCAAGGCGCACCGCGCATGCGTGGCGGCCAGAGCGCACTGCGCATGCGTGGCGGCCAGAGCGCACATCGCATGCGTGGCGGCCAGAGCACACTGCGCATGCGTGGTGTCCAGAGCGCACTGCGCTTGCGTGGCGGCAAGAGCGCACTGCGAATGCGTGGGGGCCAGAGCGCACTGCGCATGCGTGGCGGCCAGAGCGCACAGCACATGCACGGTGGCCAGAGCGCACTGCGCATGCGTGGTGGCCAGAGCGCACCGCGCTTGTATGGCGGCCAGAGCGCACTGCGCAATCGTGGGGGCCTGACCGCACTGCGCATGCGTGGTGGCCACAGCGCACTGCGCATGCGTGGCGGCCAGAGCGCACAGCGCATGCGTTGCCGCCAGAACAAACTGCGCATGCGTGGCGGCCAGAGCGCACTGCGCATGCGTGGCGGCCAGAGCGCACTGCGCATGCGTGGTGGACTAGAGCACATTGCGCATGCCTAGGGGCCATGACAGAGTGACCTCATATGGGGTGATTGGCGGGAGCCAATAGATGAGCGTCACCTCATATGGGGTGATTGGCGAGAGCCAATAGATGAGCGCCACCTCATATGGGGTGATTGGCGAGAGCCAATAGACCACGTCAGAGGCGGGGCAACCAGGCTATATAAGGACTGCCATTACCCGGGTTGTTGTTCTTTCTCATGCGTGGCGGCCAGAGCGCACTGCGCATGCCTAGCGGCCAGAGCGCACGGCGCAAGCGTGGCGGCCAGAGCGCACTGCGCATGCGTGGGGGCCAGAGCACACTGCGCATGCGTGGCCGCCAGAGCGCACTGCGCAAGCGTGTTGGCCAAGGCGCACTGCGCATGCGTGTCGACTAGAGCGCACTGCGCATTCGCGGAGGCCAGGGCGCACTGCGCATGCGTGGCGGCCAGAGCTCACTGCGCATGCGTGGCGGACAGAGCGCACTGCGCATGCGTGTCGGCCAGAGTAGACAGCGCATGCGTGGCGGCCAGAGCGCACTGCGCATGCGTGGCGGCCAGAGCGCACTGCGCATGCGTGTTGGCCAAGGCGCACCGCGCATGCGTGGCGGCCAGAGCGCACTGCGCATGCGTGTTGGCCAAGGCGCACCGCGCATGCGTGGCGGCCAGAGCGCACTGCGCATGAGTGGCGGCCAGAGCACACTTTGCATGCGTGGTGCCCAGAGCACATTGCGCATGCGTGGAGTCGAGAGCTCATTGCGCATGCGTGGCGGCCAGAGCGCACTGCGCATGCGTGGCGGCCAGAGCGCACTGCGCATGAGTGGCGGCCAGAGCACACTGCGCATGCGTGGCGGCCAGAGCTCATTGCGCATGAGTGGCGGCCAGAGCGCATTGCGAATGCGTGGCGGCCAGAGCGCACTGCGCATGCGTGGCACCCAGAGCACATTGCGCATGCGTGGCGGACAGAGCGCACTGCGCATTCGTGGCGCCCAGAGCACATTGTGCATGCGTGGAGGCCAGAGCTCATTGCGCATGTGTGGCGGCCAGAGCGCACTGCGCATGCGTGGCGGCAAGAGCGCACTGCGCATGAGTGGCGGCCAGAGCACACCGCGCATGCGTGGGGGCCAGAGCGCATTGCGCATGCGTGGCGGACTGAGCGCACTGGGCATGCCTGGCGGCCAGAGCGCACTGCGCATGCGTGGCGGCCAGAGCGCACATCGCATGCGTGGCGGCCAGAGCACACTGCGCATACGTGGTGTCCAGAGCGCACTGCGCTTGCGTGGCGGCAAGAGCGCACTGCGAATGCGTGGGGGCCAGAGCGCACTGCGCATGCGTGGCGGCCAGAGCGCACAGCACATGCACGGTGGCCAGAGCGCACTGCGCATGCGTGGTGGCCAGAGCGCACCGCGCTTGTATGGCGGCCAGAGCGCACTGCGCAATCGTGGGGGCCTGACCGCACTGCGCATGCGTGGTGGCCACAGCGCACTGCGCATGCGTGGCGGCCAGAGCGCACAGCGCATGCGTTGCGGCCAGAACAAACTGCGCATGCGTGGCGGCCAGAGCGCACTGCGCATGCGTGGCGGCCAGAGCGCACTGCGCATGCGTGGCGGCCAGAGCACACTGCGCATGCGTTGGGGCCAGAGCGCATTGCGCATGCGTGGCGGCCAGAGCGCACTGCGCATGCCTGGCGGCCAGAGAGCACTGCGCATGCGTGGCAGCCAGAGCGCACATCGCATGCGTGGCGGCCAAGGCGCACTGCGCATGCGTGGCGACCAGAGCGAGCTGCGCATTTGTGGCGGCGAAGGCGCACTTCGCATGCGTGGCGGCCAGAGCGCACTGCGCATGCATCGTGGCCAAGGCGCACTGCGCATGCGTGTCGGCAAGAGCGCACTGCGCATTCGTGGCGGCCAGAGCGCACTGCGCATGCGTGGCTGCCAGAGCGCACTGCGCATTCGTGGCGGCCAGAGCGCATTGCGCATGCGTGGGGGCCAGAGTGCATTGCGCATGCGTGGCGGCCAGAGCGCATTGCGCATACTTGGTAGCCATGACAGAGTGACCTCATATGGGGTGATTGGCGGGAGCCAATAGATGAGCGCGACCTCATGTGGGGTGATTGTCGAAAGCAATAGACTACGTCAGAGGCGGGGCAACCAGGCTATATAAGGACTGCCATTACCCGGGTTGTTGTTCTTTCTCATGCGTGGCGGCCAGAGCGCATTTCGCATGCGTGGCGGCCATGACAGAGTGACCTATATGGGGTGATTGGCGGGAGCCAATAGATGAGCACCACCTCATATGGGGTTATTGGTGAGAGCCAATAGATGAGCGCCACCTCATATGGGGACTGCCATTACCCGGGTTGTTGTTCTTTCTCATGCGTGGCGGCCAGAGCTCACTGCGCATACCTGGCGGCCAGAGCGCACATCGCATGCGTGGCAGCCAAGGCGAACTGTGCATGCCTGGCGACCAGAGCGCACTGCGCATTCGTGGCGGCCAAGGCGCACTGCGCATGCGTGTCGGCCAGAGTGCACAGCGCATGCATGGCGGCCAAGGCGCACTGCGCATGCGTGGCGGCCAGAGCGCACTGCGTATTCGTGGTGGCCAGAGCGCATTGCGCATGCGTGGGGGCCAGAGCGCATTGCGCATGCATGGTGACCAGAGCGCACTGCGCATGCGTGGTGTCCAGAGCGCATTGCGCATGCGTGGGGGCCAGAGCGCACTGCGCATTCGTGGCGGCCAGATCGCATTGCGCATGCGTGGGGGCCAGAGCGCACTGCGCATTCGTGGCGGCCAAGGCGCACTGCGCATGCGTGGCGGCCAGAGCGCAATGCGCATGCGTGGGGGCCAGAGCGCACTGCGCATGCGTGGGGGCCAGAGCGCATTGCGCATACTTGGTAGCCATGACAGAGTGACCTCATATGGGGTGATTGGTGGGAGCCAATAGATGAGCGCGACCTCATGTGGGGTGAATGTCGAAAGCCAATAGACCACGTCAGAGGCGGGGCAACCAGGCTATATAAGGACTGCCATTACCCGGGTTGTTGTTCTTTCTCATGCGTGGCGGCCAGAGCACATTTCGCATGCGTGGCGGCCATGACAGATTGACCTATATGTGGTGATTGGCGGGAGCCAATAGATGAGCACCACCTCATATGGGGTGATTGGTGAGAGCCAATAGATGAGCGCCACCTCATATGGGGACTGCCATTACCCTGGTTGTTGTTCTTTCTCATGCGTGGCGGCCAGAGCGCACTGCGCATGCCTAGCGGCCAGAGCGCACGGCGCAAGCGTGGCGGCCAGAGCGCACTGCGCATGCGTGGGGGCCAGAGCACACTGCGCATGCGTGGCCACCAGAGCGCACTGCGCAAGCGTATTGGCCAAGGCGCACTGCGCATGCGTGTCGACCAGAGCACACTGCACATGCGTGGTGTCCAGAGCGCACTGCGCTTGCGTGGCGGCAAGAGCGCACTGTGCATGCGTGGGGGCCAGAGCGCACTGCGCATGCGTGGCGGCCAGAGCGCACTGCGCATGCGTGTTGGCCAGAGTAGACAGCGGATGCGTGGCGGCCAGAGCGCACTGCGCATGCGTGGCGGCCAGAGCGCACTGCGCATACGTGTTGGCCAAGGCGCACCGCGCATGCGTGGCGGCCAGAGCGCACTGCGCATGCGTGTTGGCCAAGGCGCACCGCGCATGCGTGGCGGCCAGAGCGCAGTGCGCATGCGTGTTGGCCAAGGCGCACCGCGCATGCGTGGCGGCCAGAGCGCACTGCGCATGAGTGGCGGCCAGAGCACACTGCGCATGCGTGGTGCCCAGAGCACATTGCGCATGCGTGGAGGCCAGAGCTCATTGCGCATGCGTAGCGGCCAGAGCGCACTGCGCATGCGTGGCGGCCAGAGCGCACTGCGCATGAGTGGCGGCCAGAGCACACTGCGCATGCGTGGCGGCCAGAGCTCATTGCGCATGAGTGGCGGCCAGAGCGCATTGCGAATGCGTGGCGGCCAGAGCGCACTGCGCATGCGTGGCACCCAGAGCACATTGCGCATGCGTGGCGGACAGAGCGCACTGTGCATTCGTGGCGCCCAGAGCACATTGTGCATGCGTGGAGGCCAGAGCTCATTGCGCATGTGTGGCGGCCAGAGCGCACTGCGCATGCGTGGCGGCCAGAGCGCACTGCGCATGAGTGGCGGCCAGAGCACACCGCGCATGCATGGGGGCCAGAGCGCATTGCGCATGCGTGGCGGACTGAGCGCACTGGGCATGCCTGGCGGCCAGAGCGCACTGCGCATGCGTGGCGGCCAGAGCGCACATCGCATGCGTGGCGGCCAGAGCACACTGCGCATGCGTGGTGTCCAGAGCGCACTGCGCTTGCGTGGCGGCAAGAGCGCACTGCGCATGCGTGGGGGCCAGAGCGCACTGCGCATGCGTGGCGGCCAGAGCGCACAGCACATGCACGGTGGCCAGAGCGCACTGCGCATGCGTGGGGGCCAGAGCACACTGCGCATGCGTGGCCGCCAGAGCGCACTGCGCATGCGTGTTTGCCAAGGCGCACTGCGCATGCCTGTCGACCAGAGCGCACTGCGCATTCGCGGAGGCCAAGGCGCACTGCGCATGCGTGGCGGCCAGAGCGCACTGCGCATGCGTGGCGGCCAGAGCGCACTGCGCATACTTGGTAGCCATGACAGAGTGACCTCATATGGGGTGATTGGCGGGAGCCAATAGATGAGCGCGACCTCATGTGGGGTGAATGTCGAAAGCCAATAGACCACGTCAGAGGCGGGGCAACCAGGCTATATAAGGAATGCCATTACCCGGGTTGTTGTTCTTTCTCATGCGTGGCGGCCAGAGCACATTTCGCATGCGTGGCGGCCATGACAGATTGACCTATATGGGGTGATTGGCGGGAGCCAATAGATGAGCACCACCTCATATGGGGTGATTGGTGAGAGCCAATAGATGAGCGCCACATCATATGGGGACTGCCATTACCCGGGTTGTTGTTCTTTCTCATGCGTGGCGGCCAGAGCGCACTGCGCATGCCTAGCGGCCAGAGCGCACGGCGCAAGCCTGGCGGCCAGAGCGCACTGCGCATGAGTGGGGGCCAGAGCACACTGCGCATGCGTGGCCGCCAGAGCGCACTGCGCAAGCGTGTTGGCCAAGGCGCACTGCGCATGCGTGTCGACCAGAGCGCACTGCGCATTCGCGGAGGCCAAGGTGCACTGCGCATGCGTGGCAGCCAGAGCTCACTGCGCATGCGTGGCGGACAGAGCGCACTGCGCATGCGTGTCGGCCAGAGTAGACAGCGCATGCGTGGCGGCCAGAGCGCACTGCGCATGCGTGGCGGCCAGAGCGCACTGCGCAGGCGTGTTTGCCAAGGCGCACCGCGCATGCGTGGCGGCCAGAGCGCACTGCGCATGCGTGTTGGCCAAGGCGCACCGCGCATGCGTGGCGGCCAGAGCGCACTGCGCATGAGTGGCGGCCAGAGCACACTGCGCATGCGTGGTGCCCAGAGCACATTGTGCATGCGTGGAGGCCAGAGCTCATTGCGCATGCGTGGCGGCCAGAGCGCACTGCGCATGCGTGGCGGCCAGAGTGCACTGCGCATGAGTGGCGGCCAGAGCACACTGCGCATGCGTGGCGGCCAGAGCTCATTGCGCATGAGTGGCGGCCAGAGCGCATTGCGAATGCGTGGCGGCCAGAGCGCACTGCGCATGCGTGGCACCCAGAGCACATTGCGCATGCGTGGCGGACAGAGCGCACTGCGCATTCGTGGCGCCCAGAGCACATTGTGCATGCGTGGAGGCCAGAGCTCATTGCGCATGTGTGGCGGCCAGAGCGCACTGCGCATGCGTGGCGGCAAGAGCGCACTGCGCATGAGTGGTGGCCAGAGCACACCGCGCATGCGTGGGGGCCAGAGCGCATTGCGCATGCGTGGCGGACTGAGCGCACTCGGCATGCCTGGCGGCCAGAGCGCACTGCGCATGCGTGGCGGCCAGAGCGCACATCGCATGCGTGGCGGCCAGAGCACACTGCGCATTCGTGGTGTCCAGAGCGCACTGCGCATGCGTGGCGGCCAGAGCGCACAGCACATGCACGGTGGCCAGAGCGCACTGCGCATGCGTGGTGGCCAGAGCGCACCGCGCTTGTATGGCGGCCAGAGCGCACTGCGCAATCGTGGGGGCCTGACCGCACTGCGCATGCGTGGTGGCCACAGCGCACTGCGCATGCGTGGCGGCCAGAGCGCACAGCGCATGCGTTGCGGCCAGAACAAACTGCGCATGCGTGGCGGCCAGAGCGCACTGCGCATGCGTGGCGGCCAGAGCGCACTGCGTATGCGTGGCGGCCAGAGCACACTGCGCATGCGTGGGGGCCAGAGCGCATTGCGCATGCGTGGCGGCCAGAGCGCACTGCGCATGCCTGGCGGCCAGAGCGCACTGCGCATGCGTGGCGGCCAGAGCGCACTGCACATGCGTGGTGGCCAGAGGGCATTTCGCAGGCGTGGCGGCCAGAGAGCATTGCGCATGCCTGGCGGCCAGAGCGCATTGCCCATGCTTCGCGGCCAGAGCGCATTGCACATACGTGGTGGACATGACAGTGAGACCTCATATGGGGTGATTGGCGAGAGCCAATAGATGAGCGCCACCTCATATGGGGTGATTGGCGAGAGCCAATAGACCACGTCAGAGGCGGGGCAACCAGGCTATATAAGGACTGCCATTACCCGGGTTGTAGTTCTTTCTCATGCGTGGCGGCCAGAGCGCATTGCGCATGTGTGGCTGCCAGTGCGCATTGCGCATGCGTGGCTGCCAGAGCTCACTGCGCATGCGTGGTGGCCACAGCGCACTGCGCATGCGTGGCGGCCAGAGCGCACAGCGCATGCGTGGCGGCCAGAGCACACTGCGCATGCGTGGCCGCCAAAGAGCACTGTGCATGCGTGGCGGCCAGAGCGCATTGCGCATTTGTGGCGGCCAGAGCGCATTGCGCATACGTGGTTGCCATGATAGAGAGACCTCATATGGGGTGATTGGCGGGAGCCAATAGATGAGCGCGAACTCATATGGGGTGATTGGCGAGAGCCAATTGATGAGCGCCACCTCATATGGGGTGTTTGGCGAGAGCCAATAGACCACGTCAGAGGCGGGGCAACCAGGCTATATAAGGACTGCCATTACCCGGGGTGTTGTTCTTTCTCATGCGTGGCGGCCAGAGCGCATTGCGCATGCATGGCTGCCAGTGCGCATTGCGCATGCTTGGCAGCCAGAGCGCACTGCGCATGCGTGGCGCCCAGAGCGCATTGCGCATGCGTGGCGGCCAGAGAGCACTGCGCATGCGTGGTGTCCAGAGCGCACTGCGCTTGTGTGTCGGCAAGAGCGCACTGCGCATGCGTGGGGGCCAGAGCGCACTGCGCATGCGTGGCGGCCAGCGCGCACAGCGCACGCATGGTGGCCAGAGCGCACTGCGCATGCGTGGTGGCCAGAGCGCACCGCGCTTGTATGGCGGCCAGAGCGCACTGCGCAATCGTGGGGGCCTGACGGCACTGCGCATGCGTGGTGGCCACAGCGCACTGCGCATGTTTGGCGGCCAGAGCGCACAGCGCATGCGTTGCGGCCAGAGCAAACTGCGCATGCGTGGCGGCCAGAGCGCACTGCGCATGCGTGGCGGCCAGAGCGCACTGCGCATGAGTGGCGGCCAGAGCACACTGCGCATGCGTGGGGGCCAGAGCGCATTGCGAATGCGTGGCGGCCAGAGCGCACTGCGCATGCCTGGCGGCCAGAGCGCATTGCGCATGCGTGGCGGCCAGAGCGCACATCGCATGCGTGGCGGCCAAGGCGCACTGCGCATGCGTGGCGACCAGAGCGAGCTGCGCATTTGTGCCGGCGAAGGCGCACTGCGCATGCGTGGCGGCCAGAGCGCACTGCGCATGCATCGTGGCCAAGGCGCACTGCGCATGCGTGTCGGCAAGAGCGCACTGCGCATTCGTGGCGGCCAGAGCGCACTGCGCATGCGTGGCTGCCAGAGCGCACTGCGCATTGTGGCGGCCAGAGCGCAATGCGCATGCGTGGGGGCCAGAGTGCATTGCGCATGCGTGGCGGCCAGAGCGCATTGCGCATACTTGGTAGCCATGACAGAGTGACCTCATATGGGGTGATTGGCGGGAGCCAATAGATGAGCGCGACCTCATGTGGGGTGATTGTCGAATGCAATAGACTACGTCAGAGGCGGGGCAACCAGGCTATATAAGGACTGCCATTACCCGGGTTGTTGTTCTTTCTCATGCGTGGCGGCCAGAGCGCATTTCGCATGCGTGGCGGCCATGACAGAGTGACCTATATGGGGTGATTGGCGGGAGCCAATAGATGAGCACCACCTCATATGGGGTGATTGGTGAGAGCCAATAGATGAGCGCCACCTCATATGGGGACTGCCATTACCCGGGTTGTTGTACTTTCTCAAGCGTGGCGGCCAGAGCTCACTGCGCATACCTGGCGGCCAGAGCGCACATCGCATGCGTGGCAGCCAAGGCGCACTGTGCATGCCTGGCGACCAGAGCGCACTGCGCATTCGTGGCGGCCAAGGCGCACTGCGCATGCGTGGCGGCCAGAGTGCACAGCGCATGCATGGCGGCCAAGGCGCACTGCGCATGCGTGGCGGCCAGAGCGCACTGCGCATCCGTGTTGGCCAGAGCGCATTGCGCATGCGTGGGGGCCAGAGCGCACTGCGCATTCGTGGAGGCCAGAGCGCATTGCGCATTCGTGGTGTCCAGAGCGCATTGCGCATATGTGGGGGCCAGAGCGCACTGCGCATTCGTGGTGGCCAGAGCGCACTGCGCATGCGTGGGGTCCAGAGCGCATTGCGCATGCGTGGTGACCAGAGCGCACTGCGCATGCGTGGTGGCCAGAGCGCATTGCGCATGCGTGGGGGCCAGAGTGCACTGCGCATTCGTGGCGGCCAGATCGCATTGTGCATGCGTGGGGGCCAGAGCGCACTGCGCATTCGTGGCGGCCAAGGCGCACTGCGCATGCGTGGCGGCCAGAGCGCACTGCGCATGCGTGGGGGCCAGAGCGCACTGCGCATGCGTGGGGGCCAGAGCGCATTGCGCATACTTGGTAGCCATGACAGAGTGACCTCATATGGGGTGATTGGCGGGAGCCAATAGATGAGCGCGACCTCATGTGGGGTGAATGTCGAAAGCCAATAGACCACGTCAGAGGCGGGGCAACCAGGCTATATAAGGACTGCCATTACCCGGGTTGTTGTTCTTTCTCATGCGTGGCGGCCAGAGCACATTTCGCATGCGTGGCGGCCATGACAGATTGACCTATATGGGGTGATTGGCGGGAGCCAATAGATGAGCACCACCTCATATGGGGTGATTGGTGAGAGCCAATAGATGAGCGCCACCTCATATGGGGACTGCCATTACCCGGGTTGTTGTTCTTTCTCATGCGTGGCGGCCAGAGCGCACTGCGCATGCCTAGCGGCCAGAGCGCACGGCGCAAGCGTGGCGGCCAGAGCGCACTGCGCATGCGTGGGGGCCAGAGCACACTGCGCATGCGTGGCCGCCAGAGCGCACTGCGCAAGCGTGTTGGCCAAGGCGCACTGCGCATGCGTGTCGACTAGAGCGCACTGCGCATTCGCGGAGGCCAAGGCGCACTGCGCATGCGTGGCGGCCAGAGCTCACTGCGCATGCGTGGCGGACAGAGCGCACTGCGCATGCGTGTCGGCCAGAGTAGACAGCGCATGCGTGGCGGCCAGAGCGCACTGCGCATGCGTGGCGGCCAGAGCGCACTGCGCATGCGTGTTGGCCAAGGCGCACCGCGCATGCGTGGCGGCCAGAGCGCACTGCGCATGCGTGTTGGCCAAGGCGCACCGCGCATGCGTGGCGGCCAGAGCGCACTGCGCATGAGTGGCGGCCAGAGCACACTGCGCATGCGTGGTGCCCAGAGCACATTGCGCATGCGTGGAGTCCAGAGCTCATTGCGCATGCGTGGCGGCCAGAGCGCACTGCGCATGCGTGGCGGCCAGAGCGCACTGCGCATGAGTGGCGGCCAGAGCACACTGCGCATGCGTGGCGGCCAGAGCTCATTGCGCATGAGTGGCGGCCAGAGCGCATTGCGAATGCGTGGCGGCCAGAGCGCACTGCGCATGCGTGGCACCCAGAGCACATTGCGCATGCGTGGCGGACAGAGCGCACTGCGCATTCGTGGCGCCCAGAGCACATTGTGCATGCGTGGAGGCCAGAGCTCATTGCGCATGTGTGGCGGCCAGAGCGCACTGCGCATGCGTGGCGGCAAGAGCTCACTGCGCATGAGTGGCGGCCAGAGCACACCGCGCATGCGTGGGGGCCAGAGCGCATTGCGCATGCGTGGCGGACTGAGCGCACTGGGCATGCCTGGCGGCCAGAGCGCACTGCGCATGCGTGGCGGCCAGAGCGCACATCGCATGCGTGGCGGCCAGAGCACACTGCGCATGCGTGGTGTCCAGAGCGCACTGCGCTTGCGTGGCGGCAAGAGCGCACTGCGAATGCGTGGGGGCCAGAGCGCACTGCGCATGCGTGGCGGCCAGAGCGCACAGCACATGCACGGTGGCCAGAGCGCACTGCGCATGCGTGGTGGTCAGAGCGCACCGCGCTTGTATGGCGGCCAGAGCGCACTGCGCAATCGTGGGGGCCTGACCGCACTGCGCATGCGTGGTGGCCACAGCGCACTGCGCATGCGTGGCGGCCAGAGCGCACAGCGCATGCGTGGCGGCCAGAACACACTGCGCATGCGTGGCGGCCAGAGCGCACTGCGCATGCGTGGCGGCCAGAGCGCACTGCGCATGCGTGGCGGCCAGAGCACACTGCGCATGCGTGGGGGCCAGAGCGCATTGCGCATGCGTGGCGGCCAGAGCGCACTGCGCATGCCTGGCGGCCAGAGCGCACTGCGCATGCGTGGCAGCCAGAGCGCACATCGCATGCGTGGCGGCCAAGGCGCACTGCGCATGCGTGGCGACCAGAGCGAGCTGCGCATTTGTGGCGGCGAAGGCGCACTGCGCATGCGTGGCGGCCAGAGCGCACTGCGCATGCATCGTGGCCAAGGCGCACTGCGCATGCGTGTCGGCAAGAGCGCACTGCGCATTCGTGGCGGCCAGAGCGCACTGCGCATGCGTGGTTGCCAGAGCGCACTGCGCATTCGTGGCGGCCAGAGCGCATTGCGCATGCGTGGGGGCCAGAGTGCATTGCGCATGCGTGGCGGCCAGAGCGCATTGCGCATACTTGGTAGCCATGACAGAGTGACCTCATATGGGGTGATTGGCGGGAGCCAATAGATGAGCGCGACCTCATGTGGGGTGATTGTCGAAAGCAATAGACTACGTCAGAGGCGGGGCAACCAGGCTATATAAGGACTGCCATTACCCGGGTTGTTGTTCTTTCTCATGCGTGGCGGCCAGAGCGCATTTCGCATGCGTGGCGGCCATGACAGAGTGACCTATATGGGGTGATTGGCGGGAGCCAATAGATGAGCACCACCTCATATGGGGTTATTGGTGAGAGCCAATAGATGAGCGCCACCTCATATGGGGACTGCCATTACCCGGGTTGTTTTTCTTTCTCATGCGTGGCGGCCAGAGCTCACTGCGCATACCTGGCGGCCAGAGCGCACATCGCATGCGTGGCAGCCAAGGCGCACTGTGCATGCCTGGCGACCAGAGCGCACTGCGCATTCGTGGCGGCCAAGGCGCACTGCGCATGCGTGGCGGCCAGAGTGCACAGCGCATGCATGACGGCCAAGGCGCACTGCGCATGCGTGGCGGCCAGAGCGCACTGCGTATTCGTGGTGGCCAGAGCGCATTGCGCATGCGTGGGGGCCAGAGCGCATTGCGCATGCATGGTGACCAGAGCGCACTGCGCATGCGTGGTGTCCAGAGCGCATTGCGCATGCGTGGGGGCCAGAGCGCACTGCGCATTCGTGGCGGCCAGATCGCATTGCGCATGCGTGGGGGCCAGAGCGCACTGCGCATTCGTGGCGGCCAAGGCGCACTGCGCATGCGTGGCGGCCAGAGCGCAATGCGCATGCGTGGGGGCCAGACGGCACTGCGCATGCGTGGGGGCCAGAGCGCATTGCGCATACTTGGTAGCCATGACAGAGTGACCTCATATGGGGTGATTGGCGGGAGCCAATAGATGAGCGCGACCTCATGTGGGGTGAATGTCGAAAGCCAATAGACCACGTCAGAGGCGGGGCAACCAGGCTATATAAGGACTGCCATTACCCGGGTTGTTGTTCTTTCTCATGCGTGGCGGCCACAGCACATTTCGCATGCGTGGCGGCCATGACAGATTGACCTATATGTGGTGATTGGCGGGAGCCAATAGATGAGCACCACCTCATATGGGGTGATTGGTGAGAGCCAATAGATGAGCGCCACCTCATATGGGGACTGCCATTACCCTGGTTGTTGTTCTTTCTCATGCGTGGCGGCCAGAGCGCACTGCGCATGCGTGTCGACCAGAGCGCATTGCGCATTCGCGGAGGCCAAGGTGCACTGCGCATGCGTGGCAGCCAGAGCTCACTGCGCATGCGTGGCGGACAGAGCGCACTGCGCATGCGTGTCGGCCAGAGTAGACAGCGCATGCGTGGCGGCCAGAGCGCACTGCGCATGCGTGGCGGCCAGAGCGCACTGCGCAGGCGTGTTTGCCAAGGCGCACCGCGCATGCGTGGCGGCCAGAGCGCACTGCGCATGCGTGTTGGCCAAGGCGCACCGCGCATGCGTGGCGGCCAGAGCGCACTGCGCATGAGTGGCGGCCAGAGCACACTGCGCATGCGTGGTGCCCAGAGCACATTGTGCATGCGTGGAGGCCAGAGCTCATTGCGCATGCGTGGCGGCCAGAGCGCACTGCGCATGCGTGGCGGCCAGAGCGCACTGCGCATGAGTGGCGGCCAGAGCACACTGCGCATGCGTGGCGGCCAGAGCTCATTGCGCATGAGTGGCGGCCAGAGCGCATTGCGAATGCGTGGCGGCCAGAGCGCACTGCGCATGCGTGGCACCCAGAGCACATTGCGCATGCGTGGCGGACAGAGCGCACTGCGCATTCGTGGCGCCCAGAGCACATTGTGCATGCGTGGAGGCCAGAGCTCATTGCGCATGTGTGGCGGCCAGAGCGCACTGCGCATGCGTGGCGGCAAGAGCGCACTGCGCATGAGTGGTGGCCAGAGCACACCGCGCATGCGTGGGGGCCAGAGCGCATTGCGCATGCGTGGCGGACTGAGCGCACTGGGCATGCCTGGCGGCCAGAGCGCACTGCGCATGCGTGGCGGCCAGAGCGCACATCGCATGCGTGGCGGCCAGAGCACACTGCGCATTCGTGGTGTCCAGAGCGCACTGCGCTTGCGTGGCGGCAAGAGCACACTGCGAATGCGTGGGGGCCAGAGCGCACTGCGCATGCGTGGCGGCCAGAGCGCACAGCACATGCACGGTGGCCAGAGCGCACTGCGCATGCGTGGTGGCCAGAGCGCACCGCGCTTGTATGGCGGCCAGAGCGCACTGCGCAATCGTGGGGGCCTGACCACACTGCGCATGCGTGGGGGCCACAGCGCACTGCGCATGCGTGGCGGCCAGAGCGCACAGCGCATGCGTTGCGGCCAGAACAAACTGCGCATGCGTGGCGGCCAGAGCGCACTGCGCATGCGTGGCGGCCAGAGCGCACTGCGTATGCGTGGCGGCCAGAGCACACTGCGCATGCGTGGGGGCCAGAGCGCATTGCGCATGCGTGGCGGCCAGAGCGCACTGCGCATGCCTGGCGGCCAGAGCGCACTGCGCATGCGTGGCGGCCAGAGCGCACTGCACATGCGTGGTGGCCAGAGGGCATTTCGCAGGCGTGGCGGCCAGAGAGCATTGCGCATGCCTGGCGGCCAGAGCGCATTGCCCATGCTTCGCGGCCAGAGCGCATTGCACATACGTGGTGGACATGACAGTGAGACCTCATATGGGGTGATTGGCGAGAGCCAATAGATGAGCGCCACCTCATATGGGGTGATTGGCGAGAGCCAATAGACCACGTCAGAGGCGGGGCAACCAGGCTATATAAGGACTGCCATTACCCGGGTTGTAGTTCTTTCTCATGCGTGGCGGCCAGAGCGCATTGCGCATGTGTGGCTGCCAGTGCGCATTGCGCATGCGTGGCTGCCAGAGCTCACTGCGCATGCGTGGTGGCCACAGCGCACTGCGCATGCGTGGCGGCCAGAGCGCACAGCGCATGCGTGGCGGCCAGAGCACACTGCGCATGCGTGGCCGCCAAAGAGCACTGCGCATGCGTGGCGGCCAGAGCGCATTGCGCATTTGTGGCGGCCAGAGCGCATTGCGCATACGTGGTTGCCATGATAGAGAGACCTCATATGGGGTGATTGGCGGGAGCCAATAGATGAGCGCGAACTCATATGGGGTGATTGGCGAGAGCCAATTGATGAGCGCCACCTCATATGGGGTGTTTGGCGAGAGCCAATAGACCACGTCAGAGGCGGGGCAACCAGGCTATATAAGGACTGCCATTACCCGGGGTGTTGTTCTTTCTCATGCGTGGCGGCCAGAGCGCATTGCGCATGCATGGCTGCCAGTGCGCATTGCGCATGCTTGGCAGCCAGAGCGCACTGCGCATGCGTGGCGCCCAGAGCGCATTGCGCATGCGTGGCGGCCAGAGAGCACTGCGCATGCGTGGTGTCCAGAGCGCACTGCGCTTGTGTGTCGGCAAGAGCGCACTGCGCATGCGTGGGGGCCAGAGCGCACTGCGCATGCGTGGCGGCCAGCGCGCACAGCGCACGCATGGTGGCCAGAGCGCACTGCGCATGCGTGGTGGCCAGAGCGCACCGCGCTTGTATGGCGGCCAGAGCGCACTGCGCAATCGTGGGGGCCTGACGGCACTGCGCATGCGTGGTGGCCACAGCGCACTGCGCATGTTTGGCGGCCAGAGCGCACAGCGCATGCGTTGCGGCCAGAGCAAACTGCGCATGCGTGGCGGCCAGAGCGCACTGCGCATGCGTGGCGGCCAGAGCGCACTGCGCATGAGTGGCGGCCAGAGCACACTGCGCATGCGTGGGGGCCAGAGCGCATTGCGCATGCGTGGCGGCCAGAGCGCACTGCGCATGCCTGGCGGCCAGAGCGCATTGCGCATGCGTGGCGGCCAGAGCGCACATCGCATGCGTGGCGGCCAAGGCGCACTGCGCATGCGTGGCGACCAGAGCGAGCTGCGCATTTGTGCCGGCGAAGGCGCACTGCGCATGCGTGGCAGCCAGAGCGCACTGCGCATGCATCGTGGCCAAGGCGCACTGCGCATGCGTGTCGGCAAGAGCGCACTGCGCATTCGTGGCGGCCAGAGCGCACACCGCATGCGTGGCTGCCAGAGCGCACTGCGCATTGTGGCGGCCAGAGCGCAATGCGCATGCGTGGGGGCCAGAGTGCATTGCGCATGCGTGGCGGCCAGAGCGCATTGCGCATACTTGGTAGCCATGACAGAGTGACCTCATATGGGGTGATTGGCGGGAGCCAATAGATGAGCGCGACCTCATGTGGGGTGATTGTCGAATGCAATAGACTACGTCAGAGGCGGGGCAACCAGGCTATATAAGGACTGCCATTACCCGGGTTGTTGTTCTTTCTCATGCGTGGCGGCCAGAGCGCATTTCGCATGCGTGGCGGCCATGACAGAGTGACCTATATGGGGTGATTGGCGGGAGCCAATAGATGAGCACCACCTCATATGGGGTGATTGGTGAGAGCCAATAGATGAGCGCCACCTCATATGGGGACTGCCATTACCCGGGTTGTTGTACTTTCTCAAGCGTGGCGGCCAGAGCTCACTGCGCATACCTGGCGGCCAGAGCGCACATCGCATGCGTGGCAGCCAAGGCGCACTGTGCATGCCTGGCGACCAGAGCGCACTGCGCATTCGTGGCGGCCAAGGCGCACTGCGCATGCGTGGCGGCCAGAGTGCACAGCGCATGCATGGCGGCCAAGGCGCACTGCGCATGCGTGGCGGCCAGAGCGCACTGCGCATCCGTGTTGGCCAGAGCGCATTGCGCATGCGTGGGGGCCAGAGCGCACTGCGCATTCGTGGAGGCCAGAGCGCATTGCGCATTCGTGGTGTCCAGAGCGCATTGCGCATATGTGGGGGCCAGAGCGCACTGCGCATTCGTGGTGGCCAGAGCGCACTGCGCATGCGTGGGGTCCAGAGCGCATTGCGCATGCGTGGTGACCAGAGCGCACTGCGCATGCGTGGTGGCCAGAGCGCATTGCGCATGCGTGGGGGCCAGAGTGCACTGCGCATTCGTGGCGGCCAGATCGCATTGTGCATGCGTGGGGGCCAGAGCGCACTGCGCATTCGTGGCGGCCAAGGCGCACTGCGCATGCGTGGCGGCCAGAGCGCACTGCGCATGCGTGGGGGCCAGAGCGCACTGCGCATGCGTGGGGGCCAGAGCGCATTGCGCATACTTGGTAGCCATGACAGAGTGACCTCATATGGGGTGATTGGCGGGAGCCAATAGATGAGCGCGACCTCATGTGGGGTGAATGTCGAAAGCCAATAGACCACGTCAGAGGCGGGGCAACCAGGCTATATAAGGACTGCCATTACCCGGGTTGTTGTTCTTTCTCATGCGTGGCGGCCAGAGCACATTTCGCATGCGTGGCGGCCATGACAGATTGACCTATATGGGGTGATTGGCGGGAGCCAATAGATGAGCACCACCTCATATGGGGTGATTGGTGAGAGCCAATAGATGAGCGCCACCTCATATGGGGACTGCCATTACCCGGGTTGTTGTTCTTTCTCATGCGTGGCGGCCAGAGCGCACTGCGCATGCCTAGCGGCCAGAGCGCACGGCGCAAGCGTGGCGGCCAGAGCGCACTGCGCATGCGTGGGGGCCAGAGCACACTGCGCATGCGTGGCCGCCAGAGCGCACTGCGCAAGCGTGTTGGCCAAGGCGCACTGCGCATGCGTGTCGACTAGAGCGCACTGCGCATTCGCGGAGGCCAAGGCGCACTGCGCATGCGTGGCGGCCAGAGCTCACTGCGCATGCGTGGCGGACAGAGCGCACTGCGCATGCGTGTCGGCCAGAGTAGACAGCGCATGCGTGGCGGCCAGAGCGCACTGCGCATGCGTGGCGGCCAGAGCGCACTGCGCATGCGTGTTGGCCAAGGCGCACCGCGCATGCGTGGCGGCCAGAGCGCACTGCGCATGCGTGTTGGCCAAGGCGCACCGCGCATGCGTGGCGGCCAGAGCGCACTGCGCATGAGTGGCGGCCAGAGCACACTGCGCATGCGTGGTGCCCAGAGCACATTGCGCATGCGTGGAGTCCAGAGCTCATTGCGCATGCGTGGCGGCCAGAGCGCACTGCGCATGCGTGGCGGCCAGAGCGCACTGCGCATGAGTGGCGGCCAGAGCACACTGCGCATGCGTGGCGGCCAGAGCTCATTGCGCATGAGTGGCGGCCAGAGCGCATTGCGAATGCGTGGCGGCCAGAGCGCACTGCGCATGCGTGGCACCCAGAGCACATTGCGCATGCGTGGCGGACAGAGCGCACTGCGCATTCGTGGCGCCCAGAGCACATTGTGCATGCGTGGAGGCCAGAGCTCATTGCGCATGTGTGGCGGCCAGAGCGCACTGCGCATGCGTGGCGGCAAGAGCTCACTGCGCATGAGTGGCGGCCAGAGCACACCGCGCATGCGTGGGGGCCAGAGCGCATTGCGCATGCGTGGCGGACTGAGCGCACTGCGCATGCGTGGCGGCCAGAGCTCACATCGCATGCGTGGCGGCCAGAGCACACTGCGCATGCGTGGTGTCCAGAGCGCACTGCGCTTGCGTGGCGGCAAGAGCGCACTGCGAATGCGTGGGGGCCAGAGCGCACTGCGCATGCGTGGCGGCCAGAGCGCACAGCACATGCACGGTGGCCACAGCGCACTGCGCATGCGTGGTGGTCAGAGCGCACCGCGCTTGTATGGCGGCCAGAGCGCACTGCGCAATCGTGGGGGCCTGACCGCACTGCGCATGCGTGGTGGCCACAGCGCACTGCGCATGCGTGGCGGCCAGAGCGCACAGCGCATGCGTTGCGGCCAGAACACACTGCGCATGCGTGGTGGCCAGAGCGCACTGCGCATGCGTGGCGGCCAGAGCGCACTGCGCATGCGTGGCGGCCAGAGCACACTGCGCATGCGTGGGGGCCAGAGCGCATTGCGCATGCGTGGCGGCCAGAGCGCACTGCGCATGCCTGGCGGCCAGAGCGCACTGCGCATGCGTGGCAGCCAGAGCGCACATCGCATGCGTGGCGGCCAAGGCGCACTGCGCATGCGTGGCGACCAGAGCGAGCTGCGCATTTGTGGCGGCGAAGGCGCACTGCGCATGCGTGGCGGCCAGAGCGCACTGCGCATGCATCGTGGCCAAGGCGCACTGCGCATGCGTGTCGGCAAGAGCGCACTGCGCATTCGTGGCGGCCAGAGCGCACTGCGCATGCGTGGTTGCCAGAGCGCACTGCGCATTCGTGGCGGCCAGAGCGCATTGCGCATGCGTGGGGGCCAGAGTGCATTGCGCATGCGTGGCGGCCAGAGCGCATTGCGCATACTTGGTAGCCATGACAGAGTGACCTCATATGGGGTGATTGGCGGGAGCCAATAGATGAGCGCGACCTCATGTGGGGTGATTGTCGAAAGCAATAGACTACGTCAGAGGCGGGGCAACCAGGCTATATAAGGACTGCCATTACCCGGGTTGTTGTTCTTTCTCATGCGTGGCGGCCAGAGCGCATTTCGCATGCGTGGCGGCCATGACAGAGTGACCTATATGGGGTGATTGGCGGGAGCCAATAGATGAGCACCACCTCATATGGGGTTATTGGTGAGAGCCAATAGATGAGCGCCACCTCATATGGGGACTGCCATTACCCGGGATGTTTTTCTTTCTCATGCGTGGCGGCCAGAGCTCACTGCGCATACCTGGCGGCCAGAGCGCACATCGCATGCGTGGCAGCCAAGGCGCACTGTGCATGCCTGGCGACCAGAGCGCACTGCGCATTCGTGGCGGCCAAGGCGCACTGCGCATGCGTGGCGGCCAGAGTGCACAGCGCATGCATGGCGGCCAAGGCGCACTGCGCATGCGTGGCGGCCAGAGCGCACTGCGTATTCGTGGTGGCCAGTGCGCATTGCGCATGCGTGGGGGCCAGAGCGCATTGCGCATGCGTGGTGACCAGAGCGCACAGCGCATGCGTGGTGTCCAGAGCGCATTGCGCATGCGTGGGGGCCAGAGCGCATTGCGCATGCGTGGCGGACTGAGCGCACTGGGCATGCCTGGCGGCCAGAGCGCACTGGGCATGCCTGGCGGCCAGAGCGCACTGCGCATGCGTGGCGGCCAGAGCGCACATCGCATGCGTGGCGGCCAGAGCACACTGCGCATTCGTGGTGTCCAGAGCGCACTGCGCTTGCGTGGCGGCAAGAGCACACTGCGAATGCGTGGGGGCCAGAGCGCACTGCGCATGCGTGGCGGCCAGAGCGCACAGCACATGCACGGTGGCCAGAGCGCACTGCGCATGCGTGGTGGCCAGAGCGCACCGCGCTTGTATGGCGGCCAGAGCGCACTGCGCAATCGTGGGGGCCTGACCGCACTGCGCATGCGTGGTGGCCACAGCGCACTGCGCATGCGTGGCGGCCAGAGCGCACAGCGCATGCGTTGCGGCCAGAACAAACTGCGCATGCGTGGCGGCCAGAGCGCACTGCGCATGCGTGGCGGCCAGAGCGCACTGCGTATGCGTGGCGGCCAGAGCACACTGCGCATGCGTGGGGGCCAGAGCGCATTGCGCATGCGTGGCGGCCAGAGCGCACTGCGCATGCCTGGCGGCCAGAGCGCACTGCGCATGCGTGGCGGCCAGAGCGCACTGCACATGCGTGGTGGCCAGAGGGCATTTCGCAGGCGTGGCGGCCAGAGAGCATTGCGCATGCCTGGCGGCCAGAGCGCATTGCCCATGCTTCGCGGCCAGAGCGCATTGCACATACGTGGTGGACATGACAGTGAGACCTCATATGGGGTGATTGGCGAGAGCCAATAGATGAGCGCCACCTCATATGGGGTGATTGGCGAGAGCCAATAGACCACGTCAGAGGCGGGGCAACCAGGCTATATAAGGACTGCCATTACCCGGGTTGTTGTTCTTTCTCATGCGTGGCGGCCAGAGCGCATTGCGCATGTGTGGCTGCCAGTGCGCATTGCGCATGCGTGGCTGCCAGAGCTCACTGCGCATGCGTGGTGGCCACAGCGCACTGCGCATGCGTGGCGGCCAGAGCGCACAGCGCATGCGTGGCGGCCAGAGCACACTGCGCATGCGTGGCCGCCAAAGAGCACTGCGCATGCGTGGCGGCCAGAGCGCATTGCGCATTTGTGGCGGCCAGAGCGCATTGCGCATACGTGGTTGCCATGATAGAGATACCTCATATGGGGTGATTGGCGGGAGCCAATAGATGAGCGCGAACTCATATGGGGTGATTGGCGAGAGCCAATTGATGAGCGCCACCTCATATGGGGTGTTTGGCGAGAGCCAATAGACCACGTCAGAGGCGGGGCAACCAGGCTATATAAGGACTGCCATTACCCGGGGTGTTGTTCTTTCTCATGCGTGGCGGCCAGAGCGCATTGCGCATGCATGGCTGCCAGTGCGCATTGCGCATGCTTGGCAGCCAGAGCGCACTGCGCATGCGTGGCGCCCAGAGCGCATTGCGCATGCGTGGCGGCCAGAGAGCACTGCGCATGCGTGGTGTCCAGAGCGCACTGCGCTTGTGTGTCGGCAAGAGCGCACTGCGCATGCGTGGGGGCCAGAGCGCACTGCGCATGCGTGGCGGCCAGCGCGCACAGCGCACGCATGGTGGCCAGAGCGCACTGCGCATGCGTGGTGGCCAGAGCGCACCGCGCTTGTATGGCGGCCAGAGCGCACTGCGCAATCGTGGGGGCCTGACGGCACTGCGCATGCGTGGTGGCCACAGCGCACTGCGCATGTTTGGCGGCCAGAGCGCACAGCGCATGCGTTGCGGCCAGAGCAAACTGCGCATGCGTGGCGGCCAGAGCGCACTGCGCATGCGTGGCGGCCAGAGCGCACTGCGCATGAGTGGCGGCCAGAGCACACTGCGCATGCGTGGGGGCCAGAGCGCATTGCGCATGCGTGGCGGCCAGAGCGCACTGCGCATGCCTGGCGGCCAGAGCGCATTGCGCATGCGTGGCGGCCAGAGCGCACATCGCATGCGTGGCGGCCAAGGCGCACTGCGCATGCGTGGCGACCAGAGCGAGCTGCGCATTTGTGCCGGCGAAGGCGCACTGCGCATGCGTGGCGGCCAGAGCGCACTGCGCATGCATCGTGGCCAAGGCGCACTGCGCATGCGTGTCGGCAAGAGCGCACTGCGCATTCGTGGCGGCCAGAGCGCACTGCGCATGCGTGGCTGCCAGAGCGCACTGCGCATTGTGGCGGCCAGAGCGCAATGCGCATGCGTGGGGGCCAGAGTGCATTGCGCATGCGTGGCGGCCAGAGCGCATTGCGCATACTTGGTAGCCATGACAGAGTGACCTCATATGGGGTGATTGGCGGGAGCCAATAGATGAGCGCGACCTCATGTGGGGTGATTGTCGAATGCAATAGACTACGTCAGAGGCGGGGCAACCAGGCTATATAAGGACTGCCATTACCCGGGTTGTTGTTCTTTCTCATGCGTGGCGGCCAGAGCGCATTTCGCATGCGTGGCGGCCATGACAGAGTGACCTATATGGGGTGATTGGCGGGAGCCAATAGATGAGCACCACCTCATATGGGGTGATTGGTGAGAGCCAATAGATGAGCGCCACCTCATATGGGGACTGCCATTACCCGGGTTGTTGTACTTTCTCAAGCGTGGCGGCCAGAGCTCACTGCGCATACCTGGCGGCCAGAGCGCACATCGCATGCGTGGCAGCCAAGGCGCACTGTGCATGCCTGGCGACCAGAGCGCACTGCGCATTCGTGGCGGCCAAGGCGCACTGCGCATGCGTGGCGGCCAGAGTGCACAGCGCATGCATCGCGGCCAAGGCGCACTGCGCATGCGTGGCGGCCAGAGCGCACTGCGCATCCGTGTTGGCCAGAGCGCATTGCGCATGCGTGGGGGCCAGAGCGCACTGCGCATTCGTGGAGGCCAGAGCGCATTGCGCATTCGTGGTGTCCAGAGCGCATTGCGCATATGTGGGGGCCAGAGCGCACTGCGCATTCGTGGTGGCCAGAGCGCACTGCGCATGCGTGGGGTCCAGAGCGCATTGCGCATGCGTGGTGACCAGAGCGCACTGCGCATGCGTGGTGGCCAGAGCGCATTGCGCATGCGTGGGGGCCAGAGTGCACTGCGCATTCGTGGCGGCCAGATCGCATTGTGCATGCGTGGGGGCCAGAGCGCACTGCGCATTCGTGGCGGCCAAGGCGCACTGCGCATGCGTGGCGGCCAGAGCGCACTGCGCATGCGTGGGGGCCAGAGCGCACTGCGCATGCGTGGGGGCCAGAGCGCATTGCGCATACTTGGTAGCCATGACAGAGTGACCTCATATGGGGTGATTGGCGGGAGCCAATAGATGAGCGCGACCTCATGTGGGGTGAATGTCGAAAGCCAATAGACCACGTCAGAGGCGGGGCAACCAGGCTATATAAGGACTGCCATTACCCGGGTTGTTGTTCTTTCTCATGCGTGGCGGCCAGAGCACATTTCGCATGCGTGGCGGCCATGACAGATTGACCTATATGGGGTGATTGGCGGGAGCCAATAGATGAGCACCACCTCATATGGGGTGATTGGTGAGAGCCAATAGATGAGCGCCACCTCATATGGGGACTGCCATTACCCGGGTTGTTGTTCTTTCTCATGCGTGGCGGCCAGAGCGCACTGCGCATGCCTAGCGGCCAGAGCGCACGGCGCAAGCGTGGCGGCCAGAGCGCACTGCGCATGCGTGGGGGCCAGAGCACACTGCGCATGCGTGGCCGCCAGAGCGCACTGCGCAAGCGTGTTGGCCAAGGCGCACTGCGCATGCGTGTCGACTAGAGCGCACTGCGCATTCGCGGAGGCCAAGGCGCACTGCGCATGCGTGGCGGCCAGAGCTCACTGCGCATGCGTGGCGGACAGAGCGCACTGCGCATGCGTGTCGGCCAGAGTAGACAGCGCATGCGTGGCGGCCAGAGCGCACTGCGCATGCGTGGCGGCCAGAGCGCACTGCGAATGCGTGTTGGCCAAGGCGCACCGCGCATGCGTGGCGGCCAGAGCGCACTGCGCATGCGTGTTGGCCAAGGCGCACCGCGCATGCGTGGCGGCCAGAGCGCACTGCGCATGAGTGGCGGCCAGAGCACACTGCGCATGCGTGGTGCCCAGAGCACATTGCGCATGCGTGGAGTCCAGAGCTCATTGCGCATGCGTGGCGGCCAGAGCGCACTGCGCATGCGTGGCGGCCAGAGCGCACTGCGCATGAGTGGCGGCCAGAGCACACTGCGCATGCGTGGCGGCCAGAGCTCATTGCGCATGAGTGGCGGCCAGAGCGCATTGCGAATGCGTGGCGGCCAGAGCGCACTGCGCATGCGTGGCACCCAGAGCACATTGCGCATGCGTGGCGGACAGAGCGCACTGCGCATTCGTGGCGCCCAGAGCACATTGTGCATGCGTGGAGGCCAGAGCTCATTGCGCATGTGTGGCGGCCAGAGCGCACTGCGCATGCGTGGCGGCAAGAGCTCACTGCGCATGAGTGGCGGCCAGAGCACACCGCGCATGCGTGGGGGCCAGAGCGCATTGCGCATGCGTGGCGGACTGAGCGCACTGGGCATGCCTGGCGGCCAGAGCGCACTGCGCATGCGTGGCGGCCAGAGCGCACATCGCATGCGTGGCGGCCAGAGCACACTGCGCATGCGTGGTGTCCAGAGCGCACTGCGCTTGCGTGGCGGCAAGAGCGCACTGCGAATGCGTGGGGGCCAGAGCGCACTGCGCATGCGTGGCGGCCAGAGCGCACAGCACATGCACGGTGGCCAGAGCGCACTGCGCATGCGTGGTGGTCAGAGCGCACCGCGCTTGTATGGCGGCCAGAGCGCACTGCGCAATCGTGGGGGCCTGACCGCACTGCGCATGCGTGGTGGCCACAGCGCACTGCGCATGCGTGGCGGCCAGAGCGCACAGCGCATGCGTTGCGGCCAGAACACACTGCGCATGCGTGGCGGCCAGAGCGCACTGCGCATGCGTGGCGGCCAGAGCGCACTGCGCATGCGTGGCGGCCAGAGCACACTGCGCATGCGTGGGGGCCAGAGCGCATTGCGCATGCGTGGCGGCCAGAGCGCACTGCGCATGCCTGGCGGCCAGAGCGCACTGCGCATGCGTGGCAGCCAGAGCGCACATCGCATGCGTGGCGGCCAAGGCGCACTGCGCATGCGTGGCGACCAGAGCGAGCTGCGCATTTGTGGCGGCGAAGGCGCACTGCGCATGCGTGGCGGCCAGAGCGCACTGCGCATGCATCGTGGCCAAGGCGCACTGCGCATGCGTGTCGGCAAGAGCGCACTGCGCATTCGTGGCGGCCAGAGCGCACTGCGCATGCGTGGTTGCCAGAGCGCACTGCGCATTCGTGGCGGCCAGAGCGCATTGCGCATGCGTGGGGGCCAGAGTGCATTGCGCATGCGTGGCGGCCAGAGCGCATTGCGCATACTTGGTAGCCATGACAGAGTGACCTCATATGGGGTGATTGGCGGGAGCCAATAGATGAGCGCGACCTCATGTGGGGTGATTGTCGAAAGCAATAGACTACGTCAGAGGCGGGGCAACCAGGCTATATAAGGACTGCCATTACCCGGGTTGTTGTTCTTTCTCATGCGTGGCGGCCAGAGCGCATTTCGCATGCGTGGCGGCCATGACAGAGTGACCTATATGGGGTGATTGGCGGGAGCCAATAGATGAGCACCACCTCATATGGGGTTATTGGTGAGAGCCAATAGATGAGCGCCACCTCATATGGGGACTGCCATTACCCGGGTTGTTGTTCTTTCTCATGCGTGGCGGCCAGAGCTCACTGCGCATACCTGGCGGCCAGAGCGCACATCGCATGCGTGGCAGCCAAGGCGCACTGTGCATGCCTGGCGACCAGAGCGCACTGCGCATTCGTGGCGGCCAAGGCGCACTGCGCATGCGTGGCGGCCAGAGTGCACAGCGCATGCATGGCGGCCAAGGCGCACTGCGCATGCGTGGCGGCCAGAGCGCACTGCGTATTCGTGGTGGCCAGTGCGCATTGCGCATGCGTGGGGGCCAGAGCGCATTGCGCATGCGTGGTGACCAGAGCGCACAGCGCATGCGTGGTGTCCACAGCGCATTGCGCATGCGTGGGGGCCAGAGCGCACTGCGCATTCGTGGCGGCCAGATCGCATTGCGCATGCGTGGGGGCCAGAGCGCACTGCGCATTCGTGGCGGCCAAGGCGCACTGCGCATGCGTGGCGGCCAGAGCGCAATGCGCATGCGTGGGGGCCAGAGCGCACTGCGCATGCGTGGGGGCCAGAGCGCATTGCGCATACTTGGTAGCCATGACAGAGTGACCTCATATGGGGTGATTGGCGGGAGCCAATAGATGAGCGCGACCTCATGTGGGGTGAATGTCCAAAGCCAATAGACCACGTCAGAGGCGGGGCAACCAGGCTATATAAGGACTGCCATTACCCGGGTTGTTGTTCTTTCTCATGCGTGGCGGCCAGAGCACATTTCGCATGCGTGGCGGCCATGACAGATTGACCTATATGGGGTGATTGGCGGGAGCCAATAGATGAGCACCACCTCATATGGGGTGATTGGTGAGAGCCAATAGATGAGCGCCACCTCATATGGGGACTGCCATTACCCGGGTTGTTGTTCTTTCTCATGCGTGGCGGCCAGAGCGCACTGCGCATGCCTAGCGGCCAGAGCGCACGGCGCAAGCGTGGCGGCCAGAGCGCACTGCGCATGCGTGGGGGCCAGAGCACACTGCGCATGCGTGGCCACCAGAGCGCACTGCGCAAGCGTATTGGCCAAGGCGCACTGCGCATGCGTGTCGACCAGAGCACACTGCACATGCGTGGTGTCCAGAGCGCACTGCGCTTGCGTGGCGGCAAGAGCGCACTGCGCATGCGTGGGGGCCAGAGCACACTGCGCATGCGTGGGGGCCAGAGCGCATTGCGCATGCGTGGCGGCCAGAGCGCACTGCGCATGCGTGGCGGCCAGAGCGCACTGCGCATGCGTGGGGGCCAGAGCACACTGCGCATGCGTGGGGGCCAGAGCGCATTGCGCATGCGTGGCGGACAGAGCACACTGCGCATGCGTGGGGGCCAGAGCACACTGCGCATGCGTGGGGGCCAGAGCGCATTGCGCATGCGTGGCGGCCAGAGCGCACTGCGCATGCCTGGCGGCCAGAGCGCACTGCGCATGCGTGGCAGCCAGAGCGCACATCGCATGTGTGGCGGCCAAGGCGCACTGCGCATGCGTGGCGACCAGAGCGAGCTGCGCATTTGTGGCGGCGAAGGCGCACTGCGCATGCGTGGCGGCCAGAGCGCACTGTGCATGCATCGTGGCCAAGGCGCACTGCGCATGCGTGTCGGCAAGAGCGCACTGCGCATTCGTGGCGGCCAGAGCGCACTGCGCATGCGTGGCTGCCAGAGCGCACTGCGCATTCGTGGCGGCCAGAGCGCATTGCGCATGCGTGGGGGCCAGAGTGCATTGCGCATGCGTGGCGGCCAGAGCGCATTGCGCATACTTGGTAGCCATGACAGAGTGACCTCATATGGGGTGATTGGCGGGAGCCAATAGATGAGCGCGACCTCATGTGGGGTGATTGTCGAAAGCAATAGACTACGTCAGAGGCGGGGCAACCAGGCTATATAAGGACTGCCATTACCCGGGTTGTTGTTCTTTCTCATGCGTGGCGGCCAGAGCGCATTTCGCATGCGTGGCGGCCATGACAGAGTGACCTATATGGGGTGATTGGCGGGAGCCAATAGATGAGCACCACCTCATATGGGGTTATTGGTGAGAGCCAATAGATGAGTGCCACCTCATATGGGGACTGCAATTACCCGGGTTGTTGTTCTTTCTCATGCGTGGCGGCCAGAGCTCACTGCGCATACCTGGCGGCCAGAGCGCACATCGCATGCGTGGCAGCCAAGGCGCACTGTGCATGCCTGGCGACCAGAGCGCACTGCGCATTCGTGGCGGCCAAGGCGCACTGCGCATGCGTGGCGGCCAGAGTGCACAGCGCATGCATGGCGGCCAAGGCGCACTGCGCATCCGTGGCGGCCAGAGCGCACTGCGTATTCGTGGTGGCCAGAGCGCATTGCGCATGCGTGGGGGCCAGAGCGCATTGCGCATGCGTGGTGACCAGAGCGCACTGCGCATGCGTGGTGTCCAGAGCGCATTGCGCATGCGTGGGGGCCAGAGCGCACTGCGCATTCGTGGCGGCCAGATCGCATTGCGCATGCGTGGGGGCCAGAGCGCACTGCGCATTCGTGGCGGCCAAGGCGCACTGCGCATGCGTGGCGGCCAGAGCGCAATGCGCATGCGTGGGGGCCAGAGCGCACTGTGCATGCGTGGGGGCCAGAGCGCATTGCGCATACTTGGTAGCCATGACAGAGTGACCTCATATGGGGTGATTGGCGGGAGCCAATAGATGAGCGCGACCTCATGTGGGGTGAATGTCGAAAGCCAATAGACCACGTCAGAGGCGGGGCAACCAGGCTATATAAGGACTGCCATTACCCGGGTTGTTGTTCTTTCTCATGCGTCGCGGCCAGAGCACATTTCGCATGCGTGGCGGCCATGACAGATTGACCTATATGGGGTGATTGGCGGGAGCCAATAGATGAGCACCACCTCATATGGGGTGATTGGTGAGAGCCAATAGATGAGCGCCACCTCATATGGGGACTGCCATTACCCGGGTTGTTGTTCTTTCTCATGCGTGGCGGCCAGAGCGCACTGCGCATGCGTGGGGGCTAGAGCACACTGCGCATGCGTGGCCACCAGAGCGCACTGCGCAAGCGTATTGGCCAAGGCGCACTGCGCATGCGTGTCGACCAGAGCACACTGCACATGCGTGGTGTCCAGAGCGCACTGCGCTTGCGTGGCGGCAAGAGCGCACTGCGCATGCGTGGGGGCCAGAGCGCACTGCGCATGCGTGTCGGCCAGAGTAGACAGCGCATGCGTGGCGGCCAGAGCGCACTGCGCATGCGTGGCGGCCAGAGCGCACTGCGCATGCGTGTTGGCCAAGGCGCACCGCGCATGCGTGGCGGCCAGAGCGCACTGCGCATGCGTGTTGGCCAAGGCGCACCGCGCATGCGTAGCGGCCAGAGCGCAGTGCGCATGCGTGTTGGCCAAGGCGCACCGCGCATGCGTGGCGGCCAGAGCGCACTGCGCTTGAGTGGCGGCCAGAGCACACTGCGCATGCGGGGTGCCCAGAGCACATTGCGCATGCGTGGCGGCCAGAGCTCATTGCGCATGAGTGGCGGCCAGAGCGCATTGCGAATGCGTGGCGGCCAGAGCGCACTGCGCATGCGTGGCACCCAGAGCACATTGCGCATGCGTGGCGGACAGAGCGCACTGTGCATTCGTGGCGCCCAGAGCACATTGTGCATGCGTGGAGGCCAGAGCTCATTGCGCATGTGTGGCGGTCAGAGCGCACTGCGCATGCGTGGCGGCCAGAGCGCACTGCGCATGAGTGGCGGCCAGAGCACACCGCGCATGCATGGGGGCCAGAGCGCATTGCGCATGCATGGCGGACTGAGCGCACTGGGCATGCCTGGCGGCCAGAGCGCACTGCGCATGCGTGGCGGCCAGAGCGCACATCGCATGCGTGGCGGCCAGAGCACACTGCGCATGCGTGGTGTCCAGAGCGCACTGCGCTTGCGTGGCGGCAAGAGCGCACTGCGCATGCGTGGGGGCCAGAGCGCACTGCGCATGCGTGGCGGCCAGAGCGCACAGCACATGCACGGTGGCCAGAGCGCACTGCGCATGCGTGGTGGCCAGAGCGCACCGCGCTTGTATGGCGGCCAGAGCGCACTGCGCAATCGTGGGGGCCTGACCGCACTGCGCATGCGTGGGGGCCAGAGCGCATTGCGCATACTTGGTAGCCATGACAGAGTGACCTCATATGGGGTGATTGGCGGGAGCCAATAGATGAGCGCGACCTCATGTGGGGTGAATGTCGAAAGCCAATAGACCACGTCAGAGGCGGGGCAACCAGGCTATATAAGGACTGTCATTACCCGGGTTGTTGTTCTTTCTCATGCGTGGCGGCCAGAGCACATTTCGCATGCGTGGCGGCCATGACAGATTGACCTATATGGGGTGATTGGCGGGAGCCAATAGATGAGCACCACCTCATATGGGGTGATTGGTGAGAGCCAATAGATGAGCGCCACCTCATATGGGGACTGCCATTACCCGGGTTGTTGTTCTTTCTCATGCGTGGCGGCCAGAGCGCACTGCGCATGCCTAGCGGCCAGAGCACACTGCGCATGCGTGGGGGCCAGAGCGCATTGCGCATGCGTGGCGGCCAGAGCGCACTGCGCATGCCTGGCGGCCAGAGCGCACTGCGCATGCGTGGCAGCCAGAGCGCACATCGCATGCGTGGCGGCCAAGGCGCACTGCGCATGCGTGGCGACCAGAGCGAGCTGCGCATTTGTGGCGGCGAAGGCGCACTGCGCATGCGTGGCGGCCAGAGCGCACTGCGCATGCATCGTGGCCAAGGCGCACTGCGCATGCGTGTCGGCAAGAGCGCACTGCGCATTCGTGGCGGCCAGAGCGCACTGCGCATGCGTGGCTGCCAGAGCGCACTGCGCATTCGTGGCGGCCAGAGCGCATTGCGCATGCGTGGGGGCCAGAGTGCATTGCGCATGCGTGGCGGCCAGAGCGCATTGCGCATACTTGGTAGCCATGACAGAGTGACCTCATATGGGGTTATTGGCGGGAGCCAATAGATGAGCGCGACCTCATGTGGGGTGATTGTCGAAAGCAATAGACTACGTCAGAGGCGGGGCAACCATCTATATAAGGAATGCCATTACCCGGGTTGTTGTTCTTTCTCATGCGTGGCGGCCAGAGCGCATTTCGCATGCGTGGCGGCCATGACAGAGTGACCTATATGGGGTGATTTGCGGGAGCCAATAGATGAGCACCACCTCATATGGGGTGATTGGTGAGAGCCAATAGATGAGCGCCACCTCATATGGGGACTGCCATTACCCGGGTTGTTGTTCTTTCTCATGCGTGGCGGCCAGAGCTCACTGCGCATACCTGGCGGCCAGAGCGCACATCGCATGCGTGGCAGCCAAGGCGCACTGTGCATGCCTGGCGACCAGAGCGCACTGCGCATTCGTGGCGGCCAAGGCGCACTGCGCATGCGTGGCGGCCAGAGTGCACAGCGCATGCATGGCGGCCAAGGCGCACTGCGCATGCGTGGCGGCCAGAGCGCACTGCGTATTCGTGGTGGCCAGAGCGCATTGCGCATGCGTGGGGGCCAGAGCGCATTGCGCATGCGTGGTGACCAGAGCGCACTGCGCATGCGTGGCGGCCAGAGCGCACTGCGTATTCGTGGTGGCCAGAGCGCATTGCGCATGCCTGGCGGCCAGCGCCCACTGCGCATGCGTGGCGGCCAGAGCGCACATCGCATGAGTGGCGGCCAAGGCGCACTGCGCATGCGTGGCGACCAGAGCGCACTGCGCATTTGTGACGGCCAAGGCGCACTGCGCATGCGTGGCGGCCAGAGCGCACTGCGCATGCATGGCGGCCAAGGCACACTGCGCATGCGTGGCGGCCAAGGCGCACTGCGCATGCGTGGCGACCAGAGCGCACTGCGCATTCGTGGCGGCCAAGGAGCACTGCGCATGCGTGGCGGCCAGAGCGCACTGCGCATGCGTGGCGGCCAGAGCTCATTGCGCATGCGTGGCGGCCAGAGCGCATTGCGCATACTTCGTAGCCATGACAGAGTGACCTCATATGGGGTGATTGGCGGGAGCCAATAGATGAGCGCGACCTCATGTGGGGTGATTGTCGAAAGCCAATAGACCATGTCAGAGGTGGGGTAAACAGGCTATATAAGGACTGCCATTACCCGGGTTGTTGTTCTTTCTCATGCGTGGCGGCCAGAGCGCATTTCGCATGCGTGCGGCCATGACATATTGACCTATATGGGGTGATTGGCGGGAGCCAATAGATGAGCACCACCTCATATGGGGTGATTGGTGAGAGCCAATAGATGAGCGCCACCTCATATGGGGACTGCCATTACCCGGGTTGTTGTTCTTTCTCATGCGTGGCGGCCAGAGCGCACTGCGGATGCGTGGCGGCCAGAGCGCACTGCGCATGCGTGGGGGCCAGAGCGCATTGCGCATGCGTGGCGGGCAGAGCACACTGCGCATGCCTGGCGGCCAGAGTGCACTGCGCATGCGTGGCGGCCTAAGTGCACATCGCATGCGTGGCGGCCAAGGCGCACTGCGCATGCGTGGCGACAGAGAGCACTGCGCATTCTTGGCGGCCAAGGCGCACTGCGCATGCGTGGCGGCCAGAGCGCAATGCGCATGTATGGCGGCCAAGGCGCACTGCGCATTCGTGGCGGCCAGAGCGCATTGCGCATGCGTGGGGGCCAGAGCGCACTGCGCATTCGTGGCGGCCAGAGTGCAATGCGCATGCGTGGGGGCCAGAGCGTATTGCGCATGCGTGGCGGCCAGAGCGCATTGCGCATACTTGGTAGCCATGACAGAGTGACCTCATATGGGGTGATTGGTAGGAGCCAAGAGATGAATGGCACCTCATGTGGGGTGATTGTCGAAAGCCACTAGACCACGTCAGAGGCGGGGCAACCAGGCTATATTAGGACTGCCATTACCCGGGTTGTTGTTCTTTCTAATGCGTGGTGGCAAGAGCGCATTGCCCATGAGTGGCGGCCAGAGCGCATTGCGAATGCGTGGCGGCCAGAGCGCACTGCGCATGCGTGGCGGCCAGAGCGCATTGCGCATGCATGGCGGCCAGAGCGCATTGCGCATACGTGGTGGCCATGATAGAGAGACCTCATATGGGGTGATTTGCGGGAGCCAATAGATGAGCGCGACCTCATATGGGGTGATTGGCGAGAGCCAATTGATGAGCGCCACATCATATGGGGTGATTGGCGAGAGCCAATTGATGAGCGCCACCTCATATGGGGTGATTGGCGAGAGCCAATAGAGCACGTCAGAAGTGGGGCAACCAGGCTATATAAGAACTACCATTACCCGTGTTGTTGTTCTTTCTCTTGCGTGGTGGCCAGAGCGCATTGCGCATGTGTGGCGGCCAGAGCGCATTGCGAATGCATGGCGGCCCGAGCGCACTGTGCATGCGTGGGGGCCAGAGCGCACTGCGCATCTTGGGGGCAAGAGCGCACTGCGCATGCGTGGGGGCCAGAGCGCACTGCGCATGCGTGGCGGCCAGAGCGCACAGCGCATGCGTGGCGGCCAGAGCGCACTGCGCATGCGTGGCGGCCTGACCGCACTGCGCATGCTTGGTGGCCACAGCGCACTGCGCATGCGTGGCGGCCAGAGCGCACAGCGGATGCGTGGCGGCCAGAGCACACTTTGCATGCGTGGCGGCCAGAGAGCACTGCGCATGCGTGGCGGCCAGAGCGCATTGCGCTTGCGTGGTGGCCAGAGCGCATTGCGCATACGTGGTGGCCATGATAGAGAGACCTCAATGGGGGGATTGGCGGGAGCCAATAGATGAGCGCGAACTCATATGGGGTGATTGGCGAGAGCCAATTGATAAGCGCCACCTCATATGGGGTGATTGGCGAGAGTCAATAGAGCACGTCCGAAGCGGGGCAACCAGGCTATATAAGAACTACCATTACCAGGGTTGTTGTTCTTTCTCATGCGTGGTGGCCAGAGCGCATTGCGCATGAGTGGCGGCCAGAGCGCATTGCGAATGCGTGGCAGCCAGAGCGCAGTGCGCATGCGTGGCGCCCAGAGCACATTGCGCATGCGTGGAGGCCAGAGCTCATTGCCTATGCGTGGCGGCCAGAGCGCACTGCGCATGCATGGCGGCCAGATCGCATTGCGCATTGTGGGGGCCAGAGCTCATTGCGCATGTGTGGCGGCCAGAGCGCACTGTGCATGCGTGGCGGCCAGAGCGCACTGCGCATGCGTGGCGGCCAGAGCGCACTGCGCATGAGGGCGCCAGAGAGAATTGCGCATGCGTGGCGGCCAGAGCGCACTGCGCATGCCTGGCGGCCAGCGCGCAATGCGCATGCGTGGCGGCCAGAGCGCACTGCGCATGCGTGGCGGCCAGAGCGCATTGCGCGTGCGTGGGGGCCAGAGCGCACTGCGCATTCGTGGCGGCCAGAGCGCAATGCGCATGCGTGGCGGCCAGAGCGCACTGCGCATGCGTGGCGGCCAGAGCGCACTGCGCATGCCTGGCGGCCAGCGCGCAATGCGCATGCGTGGCGGCCAGAGCGCACTGCGCATGCGTGGCGGCCAGAGCGCATTGCGCGTGCGTGGGGGCCAGAGCGCACTGCGCATTCGTGGCGGCCAGAGCGCAATGCGCATGCGTGGCGGCCAGAGCGCATTGCGCATGCGTGGCGGCCAGAGCGCATTGCGCATACTTGGTAGCCATGACAGAGTGACCTCATATGGGGTGATTGGCTTGAGCCAATAGATGAACGGCACCTCATGTGGGGTGATTGTCGAAAGCCAATAGACCACGTCAGAGGCGGGGCAACCAGGCTATATAAGGACTGCCATTACCCGGGTTGTTGTTCTTTCTCATGCGTGGGGGCCAGAGCGCACTGCGCATTCGTGGCGGCCAGAGCGCATTGCGCATTCGTGGTGGCCAGAGCGCATTGCGCATGCGTGGGGGCCAGAGCGCACTGTGCATTCGTGGTGGCTAGAGCGCATTGCGCATGCGTGGGGGCCAGAGCACATTGCGCATGCGTGGCGACCAGAGCGCACTGCGCATGCATGGCGGCCATAGCTCATTGCGCATGCGTGGGGTCCAGAGCGCACTGCGCATGCGTGGATGCCATGACAGAGTGACCTATATGGGGTGATTGGCGGGAGCCAATAGATGAGCACCACCTCATATGGGGTGATTGGTGAGAGCCAATAGATGAGCGCCACCTCATATGGGGACTGCCATTACCCGGGTTGTTGTTCTTTCTCATGTGTGGCGGCCAGAGCGCACTGCGCATTCGTGGCGGCCAGAGCGCACTGCGCATGCGTGGCGGCCAGAGCGCACTGCGCATGCGTCGTGGCCAGAGCGCAATGTGCATGCATGGCGGGCAGAGCACACTGCGCAAGCCTGGCGGCCAGAGCGCACTGCGCATTCGTGGCGACAGAGCGCACTGCGCATTCGTGGCGGCCAAGGCGCACTCGCATGCGTGGCGGCCAGAGCGCACTGCGCATGTATGGCGGCCAAGGCGCACTGCGCATGCGTGGCGGCCAGAGCGCACTGCGCATTCGTGGCGGCCAAAGCGCATTGCGCATGCGTGGGGGCCGGAGCGCACTGCGCATTCGTGGCGGCCAGAGCGCACTGCACATTCGTGGCGGCCAAGGCGCACTGCGCATGCGTAGCGGCCAGAGCGCACTGCGCATTCGTGGCGGCCAGAGCGCATTGCGCATGCGTGGCGGCCAGAGCGCATTGCGCATACTTGGTAGCCATGACAGAGTGACCTCATATGGGGTGATTGGCGGGAGCCAATAGATGAGCGCCACCTCATGTGGGGTGATTGTCGATAGCCAATAGACCACGTCAGAGGCGGGGCAACCAGGCTATATAAGGACTGCCATTACCCGGGTTGTTGTTCTTTCTCATGCGTGGGGGCCAGAGCGCATTGCGCATTCGTGGTGGCCAGAGCGCATTGCACATGCGTGGCGGCCAGAGCGCACTGCGCATTCGTGGTGGCTAGAGCGCATTGCGCATGCGTGGGGGCCAGAGCGCATTGCGCATGCGTGGCGACCAGAGCGCACGGCGCATGCATGGCGGCCATAGCGCATTGCGCATGCATGGGGTCCAGAGCGCACTGCGCATGCGTGGCGGCCATGACAGAGTGACCTATATGGGGTGATTGGCGGGAGCCAATAGATGAGCACCACCTCATATTGGGTGATTGGTGAGAGCCAATAGATGAGCGCCACCTCATATGGGGACTGCCATTACCCGGGTTGTTCTTTCTCATGCGTGGCGGCCAGAGCGCACTGCGCATGCCTAGCGGCCAGAGCGCACTGCGCAAGCATGGCGGCAAGAGCGCACTGCGCATGCGTGGGGGCCGGAGCGCATTGCGCATACGTGGTTGACATGACAGAGAGACCTCATATGGGGTGATTGGCGAGAGCCAATAGACCACGTCAGAGGCGGGGAAACCAGGCTATATAAGGACTGCCATTACCCGGGTTGTTGTTCTTTCTCATGCGTGGCGGCCAGAGAGCATTGCGCATGCATGGCGGCCAGAGAGCATTGCGCATTCGTGGCGGTCAGAGTGCATTGCGCATACGTGGTGGCCATGACAGAGAGACCTCATATGGGGTGATTGGCAGGAGCCAATACATGAGCGCGACCTCATAGGTGTGATTGGCGAGAGCCAATAGATGAGCGCCACCTCATATGGGGTGATTGGCGAGAGCCAATAGACCACGTCAGAGGCGGGGCAACCAGGCTATATAAGGACTGCCATTACCCGGGTTGTTGTTCTTTCTCATGCGTGGCGGCCAGAGCGCATTGCGCATGCGTGGCTGCCGGTGCGCATTGCGCATGCGTGGCAGCCAGAGCGCACTGCGCATGCGTGGCAGCCAGAGCGCACTGCGCATGCGTGTGGGCCAGATCGCACTGCGAATGCGTGGCGGACAGAGCACACTGTGCATGCGTGGCGGCCAGAGCGCACTGCGCATGCGTGGGGGCCAGAGCGTACTGCGCATGCGTGGGGGCCAGAGCGCACTGCGCATGCGTGGCGGACAGAGCGCACTGCGCATGCGTGGCGGCCAGAGCGCACAGCGCATGCGTGGGGGCCAGAGCGCAATGCGCATGCGTGGCGGCCTGACCGCACTGCGCATGCGTTGTGGCCACAGCGCACTGCGCATGCGTGGCGGCCAGAGCGCACAGCGGATGCGTGGCGGCCAGAGCACACTTTGCATGCGTGGCGGCCAGAGAGCACGGCACATGCGTGGCGGCCAGTACGCATTGCGCATGCGTGTTGGCCAAGGCGCACTGTGCATGCATGGCGACCAGAGCGCACTGCGCATTCGTGGCGGCCAAGGCGCACTGCGCATGCGTGGCGGCCATCGCGCACTGCACATGCGTGGGGGCCAGAGCGCACTGCGCATGCGTGGCGGCCAGAGCGCACTGCGCATGCTTCTCGGCCAGAGTAGACAGCGCATGCGTGATGTCCAGAGCGCACTGCGCATGCGTGGCGGCCAGAGCGCAATGCGCATGCGTGGCGGCAATAGAGCACTGCGCAGGCGTGATGGCCAGAGCGCACTGCGCAGACGTGGGGGCCAGAGCACACTGCTCTTGCGTGGCGGCCAGAGCGCACTGCGCATGTGTGGGGGCCAGAGCGCACTGTGCATGCGTGGCGCCCAGAGCGCACTGTGCATGCGTGGCGGCCAGAGCACATTGCGCATGCGTGCAGGCCAGAGGTCATTGCGCATGCGTGGCGGCCATAGCGCACTGCGCATGCATGGCGGCCAGAGCGCATTGCGCATGTGTGGCGGCCAGAAATCATTGCGCATGCGTGGTGGCCAGAGCACACAGCGCATGCGTGGCTGCCAGAGCGCACTGCGCATGCTTGGTTGCCAGAGCGCATTGCGCATGCGTGGCGGCCAGAGCGCACTGCGCATGCGTGGCGGCCAGAGAGCACTGCACATTCATGGCGGCCAGAGCGCACTGCGCATGCGTCGGTGCCAGAGCGCATTGCGCATGCATGGCGGCCAGAGCGCACTGCGCATGCGTGGCACCGATAGCGCACTGCGCGTGCGTGGTGGCCAGAGCGCATTGCGCATTCGTGGCGGCCAGAGTGCACTGCGCATGCGTGGTGGCCAGAGCGCATTGCTCATGCTTCGCGGCCAGAGCGCATTGCGCATACGTGGTGGACATGACAGAGAGACCTCATATGGGGTGATTGGCGAGAGCCAATAGACCACGTCAGAGGCGGGGAAACCAGGCTATATAAGGACTGCCATTACCCGGGTTGTTGTTCTTTCTCATGCGTGGCGGCCAGAGAGCATTGCGCATGCATGGCGGCCAGAGAGCATTGCGCATGCGTGGCGGTCAGAGTGCATTGCGCATACGTGGTGGCCATGACAGAGTGACCTCATATGGGGTGATTGGCGGGAGCCAATACATGAGCGCGACCTCATAGGTGTGATTGGCGAGAGCCAATAGATGAGCGCCACCTCATATGGGGTGATTGGCGAGAGCCAATAGACCACGTCAGAGGCGGGGCAACAAGGCTATATAAGGACTGCCATTACCCGGGTTATTTTTCTTTCTCATGCGTGGCGGCCAAAGCGCATTGCGCTGGCGTGGCTGCCGGTGCGCATTGCGCATGCGTGGCAGCCAGAGCGCACTGCGCATGCGTGGCGGCCAGAGCGCACTGCGCATGCGTGGCGGCCAGATCGCACTGCGCATGCGTGGCGGACAGAGCGCACTGTGCATGCGTGGCGGCCAGAGCGCTCTGCGCATGCGTGGGGGCCAGAGCACACTGCGCATGCGTGGGGGCCAGAGCGCTCTGCGCATGCGTGGCGGCCAGAGCGCACTGCGCATAAGTGGCGGCCAGAGCGCACTGCGCCTGCGTGGTGGCCAGAGCGCACCGCGCTTGCGTGGCGGCAAGAGCGCACTGCGCATGCGTGGGGACCAGACCGCACTGCGCATGCGTGGCGCCACAGCGCACTGCGCATGCGTGGCGGCCAGAGCGCAGCGCATGCGTGGCGGCCAGAGCGCATTGCGCATGCGTGGCGGCCAGAGAGCACTGCGCATGCGTGGCTGCCAGAGCGCATTGCGAATGCGTGGCGCCCAAAGCGCATTGCGCATACGTGGTGGCCATGATAGAGAGACCTCATATGGGGTGATTGGCGGGAGCCAATAGATGAGTGCGACCTCACATGGGGTGATTGGCGAGAGCCAATTGATGAGCGCCACCTCATATGGGGTGATTGGCGAGAGCCAATAGAGCACGTCACAAGCGGGGCAACCACGCTATATAAGAACTACCATTACCTGGGTTGTTGTTCTTTCTCATGCGTGGTGGCCAAGCGCATTGCGCATGTGTGGCGGCCAGAGCGCATTGCGAATGCGTGGCCGCCAGAGCGCACTGCGCATGCGTGGCGCCCAGAGCACATTGTGCATGCGTGGAGGCCAGAGCTCATTGCGCATGCGTGGCGGCCAGAGCGCACTGCGCATGCCTGGCGGCCAGAGCGCACTGCGCGTGCGTGGCGGCCAGAGCGCACATCGCATGCGTGGCAGCCACGGCGCACTGCGCATGCGTGGCGACAGAGCGCACTGCGCATTCGTGGCGGCCAAGGCGCACTGCGCCTGCGTGGCGACCAGAGCGCACTGTGCATGTATGGCGGGCAAGGCGCACTGCGCATGCGTGGCGGCCAGAGCGCACTGCGCATTCATGGCGGCCAGAGCGCATTGCGCATGCGTGGCGGCCAGAGCGCACTGGGCATGCCTGGCGGCCAGCGCGCACTGCGCATGCGTGGCGGCCAGAGCGCACATCGCATGCGTGGCGGCCAAGGCGCACGGCGCATGCGTGGCGACCGGAACGCACTGCGCATTCGTGGCGGCCAAGGCGCACTGCGCATGCGTGGCGGCCAGAGCGCACTGCGCATGCGTGGCGGCCAGAGCGCATTGCGCATGCGTGGCGGCCAGAGCGTATTGCGCATACTTGGTAGCCATGACAGAGTGACCTCATATGGGGTGATTGGCAGGAGCCAATAGATGAGCGCGACCTCATGTGGGGTGATTGTCGAAAGCCAATAGACCATGTCAGAGGCGGGTCAACCAGGCTATATAAGGACTGCCATTACCCGGGTTGTTGTTCTTTCTCATGCGTGGCGGCCAGAGCGCATTTCGCATGCGTGGCGGCCATGACATAGTGACCTATATGGGGTGATTGGCGGGAGCCAATAGATGAGCACCAACTCATATGGGGTGATTGGTGAGAGCCAATAGATGAGCGCCACCTCATATGGGACTGCCATTACCCGGGTTGTTGTTCTTTCTCATGCGTGGCGGCCAGAGCGCACTGCGCATGCGTGGCGGCCAGAGCGCACTGCGCATGCGTGGGGGCCAGAGCGCATTGCGCATGCGTGGCGGGCAGAGCACACTGCGCATGCCTGGCGGCCAGAGCGCACTGCGCATGCGTGGCGGCCAGAGCGCACATCGCATGCGTGGCGGCCAAGGCGCACTGCGCATGCGTGGCGACAGAGCGCACTGCGCATTCGTGGCGGCCAAGGCGCACTGCGAATGCGTGGCGGCCAGAGCGCAATGCGCATGCGTGGGGGCCAGAGCGCATTGCGCATGCGTGGGGGCCAGAGCGCACTGCGCATTCGTGGCGGCCAGAGCGCAATGCGCAAGCGTGGGGGCCAGAGCGTATTGCGCATGCATGACGGCCAGAGCGCATTGCGCATACTTGGTAGCCATGACAGAGTGACCTCATATGGGGTGATTGGTGGGAGCCAAGAGATGAATGGCACCTCATGTGGGGTGATTGTCGTAAGCCACTAGACCACGTCAGAGGCGGGGTAACCAGGCTATATTAGGACTGCCATTACCCGGGTTGTTGTTCTTTCTCATGCGTGGCGGCCAGAGCGCATTTCGCATGCGTGGGGTCCAGAGCGCACTGCGCAATCTTGGCGGCCAGAGCGCATTGCGAATTCATGGCGGCCAGAGCGCATTGGACATGCGTGGGGGCCAGAGCGCACTGCGCATTCGTGGCGGCCAGAGCTCATTGCGCATGCGTGGGGGCCAGAGCGCATTGTGCATGCGTGGCGACCAGAGCGCACTGCGCATGCGTGGTGGCCAGAGTGTATTGCGAATGCGTGGGGGCCAGAGCGCATTGCGCATGCGTGGGGGCCAGAGCGCATTGCGCATGCGTGGGGGCCAGAGCGCATTGCGCATGCGTGGCGATGAGAGCGCATTGCGCATGCGTGGTGGCCAGAGTGCACTGCGCATGCTGGTGGCCAGAGTGCATTGCGCATGCTTGGGGGCCAGAGCGCACTGCGCATGCGTGGCCACCAGAGCCCACTGCGCATGCATGGCGGCCAGAGCGCACTGCGCATGCGTAGCGGCCAGAGCGCACTGCGCATGCGTGGGGGCCAGAGCGCAATCCGCATGCGTGGAGGCCAGAGCGCACTGCGCATGCGTGGCGACCAGAGCGCACTGCGCATGCGTGGCGGCCAGAGCGCATTGCTCATGCGTGGGGGCCAGAGCGCACTGCGCATACGTGGCGGCCAGAGCGCATTGCGCATGCGTGGGGGCCAGAGCACACTGCGCATGCGTGTTGGCCAAGGCTCACTGCGAATGCGTGGTGACCAGAGCGCCCTGCGCATTCGTGGCGGCCAAGTCGCATTTCGCATGCGTGGGGGCCAGAGCGCACTGCGCATGCGTGGCGGCCAGAGCGCACTGCGCATGCATGGCGGCCAAGTCACACTGCGCATGCGTGGCGGCCAGAGCGCACTGCGCATGCGTGGCGGCCAGAGCGCATTGCGGATGCATGGCGGCCAGAGCGCATTGCGCATACTTGGTAGCCATGACACAGTGACCTCATATGGGGTGATTGGCGGGAGCCAATAGATGAGAGCGACCTCATGTGGGGTGATTGTCGAAAGCCAATAGACCACGTCAGAGGCGGGGCAACCAGGCTATATAAGGACTGCCATTACCCGGGTTGTTGTTATTTCTCATGCGTGGCGGCCAGAGCGCATTTCGCATGCGTGGCGGCCAGAGCCCACTGCGCATGCGTGGGGCCAGAGCGCACTGCGCATGCGTGGTGGCCAGAGCGCACTCTGCATGCGTTGCGGCCAGAGCGCACTGCGCATGCGTGGGGGCCAGAGCGCACTGCGCATGCGTGGCAGCCAGAGCGCACTGTGCATGCGTGGCGGCCATATCGCACAGCGCATACGTGGCGGCCAGAGCGCACTGCGCATGCGTGGCGGCCAGAGAGCACTGCGAATTCGTGGAGGCCAGAGCGCACTGCGCATGCGTCGGGGCCAGAGCGCATTGCGCATGCATGGCGGCCAGAGCGCACTGCGCATGCGTCGGGGCCAAAGCGCATTGCGCATGCGTGGTGACCAGAGCGCATTGCGCATGCGTGGCGGCCAGAGACCATTGCGCATGTGTGGCGGCCAGAGCGCACTGCGCATGCGTCGGGGCCAGAGCGCATTGCGCATGCGTGGTGACCAGAGCGCATTGCGCATGCGTGGTGGCCAGAGCGCATTGCGTATGCGTGGCTGCCAGTTCGCACTGCGCATGCATGGCGGCCAAGGTGCACTGCGCATGCGGGTCGGCAAGAGCGCACTGCGCATTCGTGCCGGCCAGAGCGCACTGCGCATGCGTGGCTGCCAGAGCGCACTGCGTATTCGTGGCGGCCAGAGCTCATTGCGCATTCGTGGTGGCCAGAGCGCATTGCGCATGCGTGGGGGCCAGAGCGCACTGCGCATTCGTGGTGGCTAGAGCGCATTGCGCATGCGTGGGGGCCAGAGCGCATTGCGCATGCGTGGCTACCAGAGCGCACTGCGCATGCATGGCGGCCTTGGGCATTGAGCATGCGTGGGGTCCAGAGCGCACTGCGCATGCGTGGATGCCATGACAGAGTAACCTATATGGGGTGATTGGCGTGAGCCAATAGATGAGCACCACCTCATATGGGGTGATTGGTGAGAGCCAATAGATGAGCGCCACCTCATATGGGGACTGCCATTACCCGGGTTGTTGTTCTTTCTCATGCGTGGGGGCCAGAGCGCACTGCGCATGCCTAGCGGCCAGAGCGCACTGGGCAAGCGTGGCGGCCAGAGCGCACTGCGCATGCGTGGGGGCCAGAGCGCACTGCGCATTCATGTCGACCAGAGCGCACTACGCATGCGTGACGGACAGAGCGCACTGCGCATGCGTGGCCGCAAGAGCGCACTGCGCATGCGTGTTGGCCAAGGCGCACTGCGCATGCGTGGCGACCAGAGCGCACTGCCGCATTCGTGGCGGCCAAGGCGCACTGCGCATGCGTGGCGGCCAGTGCGCACTGCGCATGCGTGGCGGCCAGAGCGCACTGCCGCATTCGTGTCGGCCAGAGCAGACAGCGCATGCGTGGCGGCCAGAGCGCACTGCGCATGCGTGGCGGCCAGAGAGCACAGCGCATGCGTGGCGGCTAGAGCGCATTGCGCATGCGTGGGGGCCTGACAGCACTGCGCATGCGTGGTGGCCAGAGCGCACTGCGCATGCGTGGTGGCCACAGCGCACTCTGCATGCGTGGTGGACAAAGAGCACTGCGCATGCGTGGCGGCCAGAGCGCATTGCGCATGCGTGGCGGCAAGAGCGCATTGCGCATACGTGGTGGCCATGATAGAGAGACCTCATATGGGGTGATTGGTGGGAGCCAATAGATGAGCGCGAACTCATATGGGGTGATTGGCGAGAGCCAATTGATGAGCGCCACCTCATATGGGGTGATTGGCGAGAGCCAATAGACCACGTCAGAGGCGGGGCAACCAGGCAATATAAGGACTGCCATTACCCGGGTTGTTGTTCTTTCACATGCGTGGCGGCCAGAACGCATTGCGCATGCGTGGCAGCCAGTGCGCATTGCGCATGCGTGGCAGCCAGAGCACACTGCGCATGCGTGGCAGCCAGAGCGCACTGCGCATGCGTGGCGGCCAGAGCGCACTGCACATGCGTGGCGGTCAGAGCGCACTGCGCTTGTGTGGCGGCCAGTGCGCACTGCACATGCGTGGGGCCTGAGCGCACTGCGCATGCGTGGCGGACAGAGCGCACTGTGCATGCGTGGCGGCCAGAGCGCACAGCGCATGCGTGGCGGCCAGAGCACACTGCGCATGCGTGGCGGCCAGAGTGCATTGCGCATGCGTGGCTGCCAGTGCGCATTGCGCATGCGTGGCGGCCAGAGCGCACTGCGCATGCGTGGCAGCCAGAGCGCACTGCGCATGGGTGGTGTCCAGAGCACACTGCGCTTGCGTGGCTGCAAGAGCGCACTGCGCATGCGTTGCGGCCCGAACACAATGCGCATGCGTGGCGGCCAAAGAGCACTGCGCTTGCGTGGCGGCCAGAGCGCATTGCGCATGCGTGGTGGCCAGAGCGCATTGCGCATACGTGGTGGCCATGATGGAGAGACCTCATATGGGGTGATTGGCGGGAGCCAATAGATGAGCGCGACCTCATGTGGGGTGATTGGCGAGAGCTATAGACCACGTCAGAGGCGGGGCAACCAGGCTATATAAGGACTGCCATTACCCGGGTTGTTGTTCTTTCTAATGCGTGGCGGCCAGAGCGCATTTCGAATGCCTGGCGGCCAGAGCGCACTGCGCATGCGTGGCGCCCAGAGAGCACTGCGCATGCGTGGCGGCCACAACGCAATGCGCATACTTGGTAGCCATGACAGAGTGACCTCATATGGGGTGATTGGCGGGAGCCAATAGATGAGCGCGACCTCATATGGGGAGATTGGCGAGAGCCAATAGACCACGTCAAAGGCGGGGCAACCAGGCTATAAAAGGACTGCCATTACCCGGGTTGTTGTTCTTTCTCATGCGTGGCAGCCAGAGCGCATTGCGCATGCGTGGTGGCCAGAGCGCACCGCACTTGTGTGGAGGCCAGAGCGCACTGCGCATGTCTGGGGGCCTGACCGCACTGCGCATGCGTGGTGGCCACAGCGCACTGCACATGCGTGGCGGCCAGAGCACACTGCGCATGCGTGGCAGCCAGAGCGCATTGCGCATGCGTGGCGGCCAGAGCGCATTGCGCATACGTGGTGGGCATTATAGAGAGACCTCATATGGGGTGATTGGCGGGAGCCAATAGATGAGCGCGAACTCATATGGGGTGATTGGCGAGAGCCAATTGATGAGCGCCACCTCATATGGGGTGATTGGCGAGAGCCAATAGAGCACGTCAGAAGCGGGGCAACCAGGCTATATAAGAACTACCATTACCCGGGTTGTTGTTCTTTCTCATGCGTGGTGGCCAGAGCGCATTGCGCATGTGTGGCGGCCAGAACGTATTGCGAATGCATGGCGGCCAGAGCGCTCTGCGCATGCGTGGCGCCCAGAGCACATTGCGCATGCGTCGAGGCCAGAGCTCATTGCGCATGTGTGGCGGCCAGAGCGCACTGCACATGCGTGGCGGCCAGAGCGCATTGCGTATGTGTGGCGGCCAGAGCTCATTGCGCACGCGTGGCGGCCAGAGAGCACTGCGCATGCGTGGCGGCCAGAGCGCACTGCGCATGAATGGCGGCCAGAGCACACTGCGCATTCGTGGGGGACAGAGTGCATTGCGCATGCGTGGCGGCCAGAGCGCACTGCGCATGCCTGGCGGCCAGAGCGCACTGCGCATGCGTGGCGGCCAGAGCGCACATCGCATGCGTGGCGGCCAAGGCGCACTGCACATGCGTGGCAACCAGAGCGCAATGCGCATTCGTGGCGGCGAAGGCGCACTGCGCATTCGTGTCGGCCAGAGCGCACTGCGCATGCATGGCGGCCAAGGCGCACTGCGCATGCGTGTCGGCCAGAGCGCACTGCGCATTCGTGGCACCCAGAGCGCACTGCGCATGCGTGGCGGCGAGAGCGCACTGCGCATTCGTGTCGGCCAGAGCAGACAGCGCATGCGTGGCGGCCAGAGCGCACTGCGCATGCGTGGCGGCCAGAGAGCACAGCGCATGCGTGTCGGCCAGAGCGCACAGCGCATGCGTGGGGGCCTGACCGCACTGCGCATGCGTGGTGGCCACAGCGCACTGCGCATGCGTGGCGGACAGAGCGCACAGCGCATGCGTTGCGGCCAGAGCACACTGCGCATGCGTGGCAGCCAAAGAGCACTGCGCATGCGTGGCGGCCAGAGCGCATTGCGCATGCGTGGCGGCCAGAGCGCATTGCGCATACGTGGTGGCCATGATAGAGAGACCTCATATGGGGTGATTGGCGGGAGCCAATAGAGCACGTCAAAAGCGGGGCAACCAGGCTATATAAGAACTACCATTACCAGGATTGTTGTTCTTTCTCATGCGTGGTGGCCAGAGCGCATAGCGCATTTGTGGGGGCCAGAGCGCACTGCGCATGCGTGGCGGCCAGAGTGCCTGCGCATGAGTGGCGGCCAGAGCACACTGCGCATGCGTGTGGGCCAGAGCGCATTGCGCATGCGTGGCGGCCAGAGCGCACTGCGCATGCCTGGCGGCCAGAGCGCACTGCGCATGCGTGGCGGCCTGAGCGCACATCGCATGCGTGGCGGCCAAGGTGCACTGCGCATGTGTGGCGACCAGAGCGCACTGCGCATTTGTGGCGGCGAAGGCGCACTGCAGATGCGTGGCGGCCAGAGCGCACTGCGCCTGCATAGCGGCCAAGGAGCACTGCGCATGCGGGTCGGCAAGAGCGCACTGCGCATTCGTGGCGGCCAGAGCGCACTGCGCATGCGTGGCTGCCAGAACGCACTGCGCATTCGTGGCGGCCAGAGCGCACTGCGCATGCATGGCGGCCAAGGAGCACTGCGCATGCGGGTCGGCAAGAGCGCACTGCGCATTCGTGGCGGCCAGAGCGCACTGCGCATGCGTGGCTGCCAGAGCGCATTGCGCATGCGTGGGGCCAGAGAGCATTGCGCATGCGTGACGGCCAGAGCGCATTGCGCATACTTGGTAGCCATGACAGAGTGACCTCATATGGGGTGATTGGCGGGAGCCAATAGATGAGCGCGACCTCATGTGGGGTGATTGTCGAAAGCAATAGACTACGTCAGAGGCGGGGCAACCAGGTTATATAAGGACTGCCATTACCAGAGTTGTTGTTCTTTCTCATGCGTGGCGGCCAGAGCGCATTTTGCATGCGTGGTGTCCATGACAGAGTGACCTATATGGGGTGATTGGCGGGAGCCAATAGATGAGCACCAACTCATATGGGGTGATTGGTGAGAGCCAATAGATGAGCGCCACCTCATATGGGGACTGCCATTACCCGGGTTGTTGTTCTTTCTCATGTGTCGCGGCCAGAGCTCACTGCGCATACCTGGCGGCCAGAGCGCACATCGCATGCGTGGCAGCCAAGGCGCACTGCGCATGCCTGGCGACCAGAGCGCACTGCGCATTCGTGGCGGCCAAGGCGCACTGCGCATGCGTGGCGGCCAGAGTGCACAGCGCAGGCATGGCGGCCAGAGCGCAAAGCGCATGCGTGGGGTCCAGAGCGCATTGCGCATGCATGGCGGCCAGAGCGCATTGCACATACTTGGTAGCCATGACAGAGTGACCTCATATGTGGTGATTGGCGGGAGCCAATATATGAGCGCCACCTCATATGGGGTGATTGGCGAGAGCCAATAGACCACGTAGAGGCGGGGCAACCAGGCTATATAAGGACTGCCATTACCCGGGTTGTTGTTCTTTCTCATGCGTGGCAGCCAGAGCGCATTGCGCATGCGTGGTGGCCAGAGCGCACCGCGCTTGTGTGGAGGCCAGAGCGCACTGCTCATGTCTGGGGGCCTGACCGCACTGCGCATGCATGGTGGCCACAGCGCACTGCGCATGCGTGGCGGCCAGAGCGCACAGCGCATGCGTGGCGGCCAGAGCACACTGCGCATGCGTGGAGGCCAGAGCGCATTGCGCATGCGTGGCGGCCAGAGCGCATTGCGCATGCTTTGCGGCCAGAGCGCATTGCACATATATGTGGTGGACATGACAGAGAGACCTCATATGGGGAGATTGGCGAGAGCCAATAGACCACGTCAAAGGCGGGGCCAGCAGGCTATATAAGGACTGCCATTACCCGTGTTGTTGTTCTTTCTCATGCGTGGCAGCCAGAGCGCATTGCGCATGCGTGGTGGCCAGAGCGCACCGCGCTTGTGTGGAGGCCAGAGCGCACTGCTCATGTCTGGGGGCCTGACCGCACTGCGCATGCATGGTGGCCACAGCGCACTGCGCATGCGTGGCGGCCAGAGCGCACAGCGCATGCGTGGCGGCCAGAGCACACTGCGCATGCGTGGAGGCCAGAGCGCATTGCGCATGCGTGGCGGCCAGAGCGCATTGCGCATACGTGGTGGCCATGATAGAGAGACCTCATATGAGGTGATTGGCGGGAGCCAATACATGAGCGCGACCTCATAGGTGTGATTGGCGAGAGCCAATAGATGAGCGCCACCTCATATGGGGTGATTGGCTAGAGCCAATAGATCACGTCAGAGGCGGAGCAACCAGGCTATATAAGGACTGCCATTACCCGGGTTGTTGTTCTTTCTCATGCGTGGCGGCCAGAGCGCATTGCGCATGCGTGGCTGCCGGTGCGTATTGCGCATGCGTGGCAGCCAGAGCGCACTGCGCATGCGTGGTGGCCAGAGCGCACTGCGCATGCGTGGCGGCCAGAGCGCATTGCGCATGCGTGGCTGCCAGAGCGCATTGCGCATGCGTGGTGGCCAGAGCGCACTGCGCATGCGTGGCGGCCAGAGCGCACTGTGCATGCTTGGTGTCCAGAGCGCACTGCGCTTGCGTGGCGGCCAGAGCGCACTGCGCATGCTTGGGCGCCAGAGGCACTGCGCATGCGTGGCGGCCAGATCGCACAGCACATGCGTGGCGGCCAGAGCGCACTGCGCATGCGTGGCGGCCAGAGCGCACTGCGCATGTTTGGCGTCCAGAGCGCATTGCGCATGCCTGGCGGCCAGAGTGCATTGCGCATGCGTGGCTGCCAGAGCGCATTGCGCATGCGTGTCGTCCAGAGGGCATTGCGCATACTTGGTAGCCATGACAGAGTGACCTCATACGGGGTGATTGGCGGGAGCCAATAGATGAGCGCGACCTCATGTGGGGTGATTGTCGAAAGCCAATATACCACGTCAGAGGCGGGGCAACCAGGCTATATAAGGACTGCCATTACCCGGGTTGTTGTTCTTTCTCATGCGTGGCGGCCAGAGCGCATTTCGCATGCCTGGCGGCCATGACAGAGTGACATATATGGGGTGATTGGCGGGAGCCAATAGATGAGCGCCACCTCATATGGGGACTGCCATTACCCGGGTTGTTGTTCTTTCTCATGCATGGCGGCCAGAGCGCACTTCGCATGCCTAGCGGCCAGAGCGCACTGCGCATGCGTGGCGGCCAGAGCGCACCGCGCATGCGTGGGGGCCAGAGCGCACTGCGCATTCATGTCGGCCAGAGCGCACTGCGCATACGTGACGGCCAGAGCGCACTGCGCATGCGTGGCCGCCAGAGCGCACTGTGCATGCGTGTTGGCCAAGGCTCACTGCGCATGCGTGGTGACCAGAGCGCCCTGCGCATTCGTGGCGGCCAAGGCGCACTGCGCATGCGTGGCGGCCAAGGCGCACTGCGCATGCGTGGCGGCCAGAGCGCACTGCGCATGCGTGGCCGCCAGAGCGCACTGCGCATGCGTGCTGGCCAAGGCGCACTGCGCATGCGTGTTGGCCAAGGCGCACTTCGCAAGCGGGGCCACCAGAGCGACTGCGCATTTGTGGCGGCCAAGGCGCACTGCGCATGCGTGGCGACCAGACCGCACTGCGCATTCGTGGCGGCCAAGGGGCACTGCTCTTGCGTGGCGGCCAGAGCGCATTGCGCATGCGTGGGGGCCAGAGCGCACTGCGAATTCATGTCGGCCAGAGCGCACTGCGCATGCGTGACGGCCAGAGCGCACTGCGCATGCGTGGCCGCCAGAGCGCACTGCGCATGCGTGTTGGCCAAGGCTCACTGCGCATGCGTGGTGACCAGAGCACCCTGCGCATTCGTGGCGGCCAAGGCGCACTGCGCATGCGTGGCGGCCAAGGCGCACTGCGCATGCGTGGCCGCCAGAGCGCACTGCGCATGCGTGTTGGCCAAGGCGCACTGCGCATGCGTGTTGGCCAAGGCGCACTTCGCAATCGGGGCGACCAGAGCGACTGCGCATTTGTGGCGACCAAGGCGCACTGCGCATGCGTGGCGGCAAGAGCGCACTGCGCATGCGTGTTGGCCAAGGCGCACTACGCATGCGAGGCGACCCGAGCGCACTGCGCATTCGTGGCGGCCAAGGGGCACTGCGCTTGAGTGGCGGCCAGAGCGCATTGCGCATGCGTGGGGGCCAGAGCGCACTGCGCATGCGTGGCGGCCAGAGCGCACTGCGCATGCGTGGCAGCCAGAGCAGACAGCGCATGCTTGGCGGCCAGAGCGCATGCGCATGCGTGGTGGCCAGAGAGCACTGCGTATGCGTGGCGTCCAGAGCGCACTGCGCATGCGTGGCGGCCAGAGCGCACTGCGCATGCATGGCGGCCAGAGCGCATTGCTCATGCTTGGGGGCCAGAGCGCACTGCGCATGCGTGGCGGCCAGAGAGCACTGCGTATGCGTGGCGTCCAGAGCGCACTGCGCATGTGTGGCGGCCAGAGCTCAGTGAGCACGCGTGGCGGCCAGAGTGCACTGCGCATGCGTGGCGGCCAGAGCGCACTGCGCATGAGTGGCGGCCAGAGCACACTGCTCATGCGTGGGGGCAGAGCGCATTGCACATGCGTGGCGGCCAGAGCGCACTGCGCATGCCTGGCGGCCAGAGCGCACTGCGCATGCGTGGCGGCCAGAGTGGACATCGCATGCGTGGCTGCCAAGGCGCACTGCACATGCGTGGCAACCAGAGCACAATGCGCATTCGTGGCGGCGAAGGCGCACTGCGCATTCGTGTCGGCCAGAGCGCACTGCGCAAGCATGGCGGCCAAGGCGCACTGCGTATGCCTGTCGGCCAGAGCGCACTGCGCATTCGTGGCACCCAGAGCGCACTGCGCATGCGTGGCGGCGAGAGCGCACTGCGCATTCGTGTCGGCCAGAGCAGACAGCGCATGCGTGGCGGCCAGAGCGCACTGCGCATGCGTGGCGGCCAGAGAGCACAGCGCATGCGTGGCAGCCAGAGCGCACTGCGCATGCGTGGGGGCCTGACCGCACTGCGCATGCGTGGTGGCCAGAGCGCACTGCGCATGCGTGGCGGACAGAGCGCACAGTGCATGCGTTGCGGCCAGAGCACACTGCGCATGCGTGGCGGCCAAAGAGCACTGCGCATGCGTGGCGGCCAGAGCGCATTGCGCATGCGTGGCGGCCAGAGCGCATTGCGCATACGTGGTGGCCAAGATAGAGAGACCTCATATGGGGTGATTGGCGGGAGCCAATAGATGAGCGCGAACTCATATGGGGTGATTGGCGAGAGCCAATTGATGAGCGCCACCTCATATGGGGTGATTGGCGAGAGCCAATAGACCACGTGAGAGGCGGGGCAACCAGGCTATATAAGGACTGCCATTACCCGGGTTGTTGTTCTTTCACATGCGTGGCGGCCAGAACGCATTGCGCATGCGTGGCAGCCAGTGCGCATTGCGCATGCGTGGCAGCCAGAGCGCACTGCGCATGCGTGGCAGCCAGAGCGCACTGCGCATGCGTGGCGGCCAGAGCGCACTGCACATTCGTGGCGGTCAGAGCGCACTGCGCTTGTGTGGCGGCCAGAGTGCACTGCGCATGCGTGGGGCCTGAGCGCACTGCGCATGCGTGGCGGACAGAGCGCACTGTGCATGCGTGGCGGCCAAAGCGCACAGCGCATGCGTGGCGGCCAGAGCACACTGCGCATGCGTGGCGGCCAGAGTGCATTGCGCATGCGTGGCTGCCAGTGCGCATTGCGCATGCGTGGCGGCCAGAGCGCACTGCGCATGCGTGGCGGCCAGAGCGCACTGCGCATGCGTGGTGTCCAGAGCACACTGCGCTTGCGTGGCGGGAAGAGCGCACTGCGCATGCGTTGCGGCCCGAGCACACTGCGCATGCGTGGCGGCCAAAGAGTACTGCGCATGCGTGGCGGCCAGAGCGCATTGCGCATGCGTGGTGGCCAGAGCGCATTGCGCATACGTGGTGGCCATGATAGAGAGACCTCATATGGGGTGATTGGCGGGACCCTATAGATGAGCGCGAACTCATATGGGATGATTGGCGAGAGCCAATTGATGAGCGCCACCTCATATGGGGTGATTGGCGAGAGCCAATACAGCACGTCAGAAGCGGGGCAACCAAGCTATATAAGAACTACCATTACCCGGATTGTTGTTCTTTCTCATGCGTGGTGGCCAGAGCGCATAGCGCATTTGTGGCGGCCAGAGCGCATTGCGAATGCGTGGCGGCCAGAGTGCACTGCGCATGCGTGGCGCCCAGAGCACATTGCGCATGCGTGGATGCCAGAGCTCATTGCGCATGCGTGGCGGCCAGAGCGCACATCGCATGCGTGGCGGCCAAGGCGCACTGCGCATGTGTGGCGACCAGAGCGCACTGCGCATTCGTGGCGGCGAAGGCGCACTGCGCATGCGTGGCGGCCAGAGCGCACTGCGCATGCATGGCGGCCAAGGCGCACTGCGCATGCGGGTCGGCAAGAGCGCACTGCGCATTCGTGGCGGCCAGAGCGCACTGCGCATGCGTGGCTGCCAGAGCGCACTGCGCATGTGTGGCGGCCAGAGCGCATTTCGCATGCGTGGGGCCAGAGCGCATTGCGCATGCGTGGTGGCCAGAGCGCATTGCGCATACTTGGTAGCCATGACAGAGTGACCTCATATGGGGTGATTGGCGGGAGCCAATAGATGAGCGCGACCTCATGTGGGGTGATTGTCGAAAGCAATAGACTACCTCAGAGGCGGGGCAACCAGGTTATATAAGGACTGCCATTACCAGAGTTGTTGTTCTTTCTCATGCGTGGCGGCCAGAGCGCATTTTGCATGCGTGGTGGCCATGACAGAGTGACCTATATGGGGTGATTGGCGGGAGCCAATAGATGAGCACCACCTCATATGGGGTGATTGGTGAGAGCCAATAGATGAGCGCCACCTCATATGGGGACTGCCATTACCCGGGTTGTTTTTCTTTCTCATGCGTGGCGGCCAGAGCTCACTGCGCATACCTGGCGGCCAGAGCGCACATCGCATGCGTGGCAGCCAAGGCGCACTGCGCATGCCTGGTGACCAGAGCGCACTGCGCATTCGTGGCGGCCAAGGCGCACTGCGCATGCGTGGCGGCCAGAGTGCACAGCGCATGCATGGCGGCCAGAGCGCATTGCACATACTTGGTAGCCATGACAGAGTGACATCATATGTGGTGATTGGCGGGAGCCAATATATGAGCGCCACCTCATATGGGGTGATTGGCGAGAGCCAATAGACCAAGTCAGAGGCGGGGCAACCAGGCTATATAAGGACTGCCATTACCCGGGTTGTTGTTCTTTCTCATGCGTGGCAGCCAGAGAGCACTGCGCATGAGTGGCAGCCAGAGCGCATTGCGCCTGCGTGGTGGCCACAGCGCACAGCGCATGCGTGGCGGCCAGAGCGCACAGCGCATGCGTTGCGGCCAGAGCACACTCCGCATGCGTGGCGGCCAAAGAGCACTGCGTATGCCTGTCGGCCAGAGCGCACTGCGCATTCGTGGCAGGCAGAGCGCACTGCGCATGCGTGGCGGCCAGAGCGCACTGCGCATTCGTGTCGGCCAGAGCAGACAGCGCATGCGTGGCGGCCAGAGCGCACTGCGCATGCGTGGCGGCCAGAGAGCACAGCGCATGCGTGGCAGCCAGAGCGCACTGCGCATGCGTGGGGGCCTGACCGCACTGCGCATGCGTGTTGGCCAGAGCGCACTGCGCATGCGTGGCGGACAGAGCGCACAGTGCATGCGTTGCGGCCAGAGCACACTGCGCATGCGTGGCGGCCAAAGAGCACTGCGCATACGTGGCGGCCAGAGCGCATTGCGCATGCGTGGCGGCCAGAGCGCATTGCGCATACGTGGTGGCCAAGATAGAGAGACCTCATATGGGGTGATTGGCGGGAGCCAATAGATGAGCGCGAACTCATATGGGGTGATTGGCGAGAGCCAATTGATGAGCGCCACCTCATATGGGGTGATTGGCGAGAGCCAATAGACCACGTGAGAGGCGGGGCAACCAGGCTATATAAGGACTGCCATTACCCGGGTTGTTGTTCTTTCACATGCGTGGCGGCCAGAACGCATTGCGCATGCGTGGCAGCCAGTGCGCATTGCGCATGCGTGGCAGCCAGAGCGCACTGCGCATGCGTGGCAGCCAGAGCGCACTGCGCATGCATGGCGGCCAGAGCGCACTGCACATTCGTGGCGGTAAGAGCGCACTGCGCTTGTGTGGCGGCCAGAGTGCACTGCGCATGCGTGGGGCCTGAGCGCACTGCGCATGCGTGGCGGACAGAGCGCACTGTGCATGCGTGGCGGCCAAAGCGCACAGCGCATGCGTGGCGGCCAGAGCACACTGCGCATGCGTGGCGGCCAGAGTGCATTGCGCATGCGTGGCTGCCAGTGCGCATTGCGCATGCGTGGCGGCCAGAGCGCACTGCGCATGCGTGGCGGCCAGAGCGCACTGCGCATGCGTGGTGTCCAGAGCACACTGCGCTTGCGTGGCGGGAAGAGCGCACTGCGCATGCGTTGCGGACCGAGCACACTGCGCATGCGTGGCGGCCAAAGAGCACTGCGCATGCGTGGTGGCCATGATAGAGAGACCTCATATGGGGTGATTGGCGAGAGCCAATTGATGAGCGCCACCTCATATGGGGTGATTGGCGAGCGCCAATAGAGCACGTCAGAAGCGGGGCAACCAGGCTATATAAGAACTACCATTACCCGGGTTGTTGTTCTTTCTGTTGCGTGGTGGCCAGAGCGCATTGCGCATGTGTGGTGGCCAGAGCGCATTGCGCATACGTGGTGGCCATGATAGAGAGACCTCATATGGGGTGATTGGCGAGAGCCAATTGATGAGCGCCACCTCATATGGGGTGATTGGCGAGCGCCAATAGAGCACGTCAGAAGCGGGGCAACCAGGCTATATAAGAACTACCATTACCCGGGTTGTTGTTCTTTCTCTTGCGTGGTGGCCAGAGCGCATTGCGCATGTGTGGCGGCCAGAGCGCATTGCGAATGCGTGGCGGCCAGAGCGCACTGCGCATGCGTGACGCCCAGAGCACATTGCGCATGCGTGGAGACCAGAGCTCATTGCGCATACGTGGCAGCCAGAGCGCACTGCGCATGCATGGCGGCCAGAGCGCAATGCGCATGTGTGGGGGCCAGAGCTCATTGCGCATGCGTGGCGGCCAGAGCGCACTGCGCATGTGTGGCGGCCAGAGCGCACTGCGCATGCGTGGCGGCCAGAGCGCACTGGGCATGCGTGGGGGCCAGAGCGCATTGCGCATGCGTGGCGGCCAGAGCGCACTGCGCATGCGTGGCTGCCAGAGCGCACTGCGCATTCGTGGCGGCCAGAGCGCACTGTGCATGCGTGGCGGCCAGAGCGCACTGCGCATGCGTGGGGGCCAGAGCGCATTGCGCATGCGTGGCGGCCAGAGCGCACTGCGCATGCGTGGCTGCCAGAGCGCACTGCGCATTCGTGGCGGCCAGAGCGCACTGTGCATGCGTGGCGGCCAGAGCGCACTGCGCATACGTGGCTGCCAGAGCGCACTGCGCATGCGTGGTGGCTAGAGCGCACTGCGCATGCGTGGCGGCCAGAGCGCACAGCACATGCGTGGCCGCCAGAGAGCATTGCGAATTCGTGGCGGCCAGAGCGCACTGCGCATGCATCGGGGCCAGAGCGCATTGCGCATGCGTGGTGACCAGAGCGCATTGCGCATGCGTGGCGACCAGAGCGCACTGCGCATTCGTGGCGGCGAAGGCGCACTGCGCATGCGTGGCGGCCAGAGCGCACTGCGCATTCATGGCGGTCAAGGCGCACTGCGCATGCGGGTCGGCAAGAGCGCACTGCGCATTCGTGGCGGCCAGAGCGCATTGCGCATGCGTGGGGCCAGAGCGCATTGCGCATGCGTGGCGGCCAGAGCGCATTGCGCATACTTGGTAGCCATGAAAGAGTGACCTCATATGGGGTGATTGGCGGGAGCCAATAGATGAGCGCGACCTCATGTGGGGTGATTGTCGAAAGCAATAGACTACGTCAGAGGCGGGGCAACCAGGCTATATAAGGACTGCCATTACCCGGGTTGTTGTTCTTTCTCATGCGTGGCGGCCAGAGCGCATTTTGCATGCGTGGCGGCCATGACAGAGTGACCTATATGGGGTGATTGGCGGGAGCCAATAGATGAGCAGCACCTCATATGGGGTGATTGGTGAGAGCCAATAGATGAGCGCCACCTCATATGGGGACTGCCATTACCTGGGTTGTTGTTCTTTCTCATGCTTGGGGCCAGAGCTCACTGCGCATACCTGGCGGCCAGAGCGCACATCGCATGCGTGGCAGCCAAGGCGCACTGCGCATGCCTGGTGACCAGAGCGCACTGCGCATTCGTGGCGGCCAAGGCGCACTGCGCATGCGTGGCGGCCAGAGAGCACAGCGCATGCATGGCGGCCAGAGCGCAATGCGCATGCGTGGGGGCCAGAGCGCATTGCCATTGCGTGGCGGCCAGAGCACATTGCACATACTTGGTAGCCATGACAGAGTGACCTCATATGTGCTGATTGGCGGGAGCCAATATATGAGCGCGACCTCATGTGGGGTGATTGTCGAAAGCCAATAGACCACGTCAGAGGCGGGGCAACCAGGCTATATAAGGACTGCCATTACCCGGGTTGTTGTTCTTTCTAATGCGTGGGGGCCAGAGCGCACTGCGCATTCGTGGCGGCCAGAGCGCATTGCGCATTCGTGGTGGCCAGAGCGCATTGCACATGCGTGGGGTCCAGAGCGCACTGCGCATTCGTGGTGGCCAGAGCGCATTGCGCATGCGTGGGGGCCAGAGCGCATTGCGCATGCGTGGCGACCAGAGCGCACTGCGCATGCGTGGTGGCCAGAGCGAATTGCTCATGCGTGGGGGCCAGAGCGCACTGCGCATGCGTGGTGGCCAGAGCGCATTGCGCATGCGTGGGGGCCAGAGCGCACTGCGCATGCGTGTTGGCCAAGGCTCACTGCGCATGCGTGGTGACCAGAGCGCCCTGCGCATTCGTGGCGGCCAAGGCGCATTTCGCATGCGTGGGGGCCAGAGCGCACTGCGCATGCGTGGCGACAAGAGCGCACTGCGCATGCATGGCGGCCAAGTCTCACTGCGCATGCGTGGCGGCCAGACCGCACTGCGCATGCGTGGCGGCCACAGCACACTGCGCATGCGTGGCGGCCAGAGCGCACTGCGGATGCGTGGTGGCCACAGCGCACTGCGCATGCTTGGCGGCCAGAGCGCACAGCGCATGCGTCGCGGCCAGAGCACACTGCGCATGCGTGGCGGCCAGAGAGCACTGCGCATGCGTGGCGGCCAGAGCGCATTGCGCATGAGTGGCGGCCAGAGCGCATTGCGAATACGTGGTGGCCATGATAGAGAGACCTCATATGGGGTGATTGGCGGGAGCCAATAGATGAGCGCGAACTCATATGGGGTGATTGGCGAGAGCCAATTCATGAGCGCCACCTCATATGGGATGATTGACGAGAGCCAATAGAGCACGTCAGAAGCGGGGCAAACAGGCTATATAAGAACTACCATTACCCGGGTTGTTGTTCTTCCTCATGCGTGGTGGCCAGAGCACATTGCGCATGAGTGACGGCCAGAGCGCATTGCGAATGCGTGGCGGCCAGAGCGCACTGCGCATGTGTGGCGCCCAGAGCACATTGCGCATGCGTGGAGGCCAGAGCTCATTGCGTATGCGTGGCAGCCAGAGCGCACTGCGCATGCGTGGCCGCCAGAGGGCACTGCGCATGCATGGCGGTCAGAGAGCACTGCGCATGCGTCGGGGCCAGAGCGCATTGCGCATGCGTGGTGACCAGAGCGCATTGCGCATGCATGGCGGCCAGAGCGCAGTGTGCATGCGTGGCGGACAGAGCGCACTGTGCATGCGTGGCGGCCAAAGCGCACTGCGCATGCATGGCGGCCAGAGCGCACTGCACATTCGTGGCGGTAAGAGCGCACTGCGCTTGTGTGGCGGCCAGAGTGCACTGCGCATGCGTGGGGCCTGAGCGCACTGCGCATGCGTGGCGGACAGAGCGCACTGTGCATGCGTGGCGGCCAAAGCGCACAGCGCATGCGTGGCGGCCAGAGCACACTGCGCATGCGTGGCGGCCAGAGTGCATTGCGCATGCGTGGCTGCCAGTGCGCATTGCGCATGCGTGGCGGCCAGAGCGCACTGCGCATGCGTGGCGGCCAGAGCGCACTGCGCATGCGTGGTGTCCAGAGCACACTGCGCTTGCGTGGCGGGAAGAGCGCACTGCGCATGCGTTGCGGACCGAGCACACTGCGCATGCGTGGCGGCCAAAGAGCACTGCGCATGCGTGGTGGCCATGATAGAGAGACCTCATATGGGGTGATTGGCGAGAGCCAATTGATGAGCGCCACCTCATATGGGGTGATTGGCGAGCGCCAATAGAGCACGTCAGAAGCGGGGCAACCAGGCTATATAAGAACTACCATTACCCGGGTTGTTGTTCTTTCTCTTGCGTGGTGGCCAGAAGGCATTGCGCATGTGTGGTGGCCAGAGCGCATTGCGCATACGTGGTGGCCATGATAGAGAGACCTCATATGGGGTGATTGGCGAGAGCCAATTGATGAGCGCCACCTCATATGGGGTGATTGGCGAGCGCCAATAGAGCACGTCAGAAGCGGGGCAACCAGGCTATATAAGAACTACCATTACCCGGGTTGTTGTTCTTTCTCTTGCGTGGTGGCCAGAGCGCATTGCGCATGTGTGGCGGCCAGAGCGCATTGCGAATGCGTGGCGGCCAGAGCGCACTGCGCATGCGTGACGCCCAGAGCACATTGCGCATGCGTGGAGACCAGAGCTCATTGCGCATACGTGGCAGCCAGAGCGCACTGCGCATGCATGGCGGCCAGAGCGCAATGCGCATGTGTGGGGGCCAGAGCTCATTGCGCATGCGTGGCGGCCAGAGCGCACTGCGCATGTGTGGCGGCCAGAGCGCACTGCGCATGCGTGGCGGCCAGAGCGCACTGGGCATGCGTGGGGGCCAGAGCGCATTGCGCATGCGTGGCGGCCAGAGCGCACTGCGCATGCGTGGCTGCCAGAGCGCACTGCGCATTCGTGGCGGCCAGAGCGCACTGTGCATGCGTGGCGGCCAGAGCGCACTGCGCATGCGTGGGGGCCAGAGCGCATTGCGCATGCGTGGCGGCCAGAGCGCACTGCGCATGCGTGGCTGCCAGAGCGCACTGCGCATTCGTGGCGGCCAGAGCGCACTGTGCATGCGTGGCGGCCAGAGCGCACTGCGCATACGTGGCTGCCAGAGCGCACTGCGCATGCGTGGTGGCTAGAGCGCACTGCGCATGCGTGGCGGCCAGAGCGCACAGCACATGCGTGGCCGCCAGAGAGCATTGCGAATTCGTGGCGGCCAGAGCGCACTGCGCATGCATCGGGGCCAGAGCGCATTGCGCATGCGTGGTGACCAGAGCGCATTGCGCATGCGTGGCGACCAGAGCGCACTGCGCATTCGTGGCGGCGAAGGCGCACTGCGCATGCGTGGCGGCCAGAGCGCACTGCGCATTCATGGCGGTCAAGGCGCACTGCGCATGCGGGTCGGCAAGAGCGCACTGCGCATTCGTGGCGGCCAGAGCGCATTGCGCATGCGTGGGGCCAGAGCGCATTGCGCATGCGTGGCGGCCAGAGCGCATTGCGCATACTTGGTAGCCATGAAAGAGTGACCTCATATGGGGTGATTGGCGGGAGCCAATAGATGAGCGCGACCTCATGTGGGGTGATTGTCGAAAGCAATAGACTACGTCAGAGGCGGGGCAACCAGGCTATATAAGGACTGCCATTACCCGGGTTGTTGTTCTTTCTCATGCGTGGCGGCCAGAGCGCATTTTGCATGCGTGGCGGCCATGACAGAGTGACCTATATGGGGTGATTGGCGGGAGCCAATAGATGAGCAGCACCTCATATGGGGTGATTGGTGAGAGCCAATAGATGAGCGCCACCTCATATGGGGACTGCCATTACCTGGGTTGTTGTTCTTTCTCATGCTTGGGGCCAGAGCTCACTGCGCATACCTGGCGGCCAGAGCGCACATCGCATGCGTGGCAGCCAAGGCGCACTGCGCATGCCTGGTGACCAGAGCGCACTGCGCATTCGTGGCGGCCAAGGCGCACTGCGCATGCGTGGCGGCCAGAGAGCACAGCGCATGCATGGCGGCCAGAGCGCAATGCGCATGCGTGGGGGCCAGAGCGCATTGCCATTGCGTGGCGGCCAGAGCACATTGCACATACTTGGTAGCCATGACAGAGTGACCTCATATGTGCTGATTGGCGGGAGCCAATATATGAGCGCGACCTCATGTGGGGTGATTGTCGAAAGCCAATAGACCACGTCAGAGGCGGGGCAACCAGGCTATATAAGGACTGCCATTACCCGGGTTGTTGTTCTTTCTAATGCGTGGGGGCCAGAGCGCACTGCGCATTCGTGGCGGCCAGAGCGCATTGCGCATTCGTGGTGGCCAGAGCGCATTGCACATGCGTGGGGTCCAGAGCGCACTGCGCATTCGTGGTGGCCAGAGCGCATTGCGCATGCGTGGGGGCCAGAGCGCATTGCGCATGCGTGGCGACCAGAGCGCACTGCGCATGCGTGGTGGCCAGAGCGAATTGCTCATGCGTGGGGGCCAGAGCGCACTGCGCATTCGTGGTGGCCAGAGCGCATTGCGCATGCGTGGGGGCCAGAGCGCACTGCGCATGCGTGTTGGCCAAGGCTCACTGCGCATGCGTGGTGACCAGAGCGCCCTGCGCATTCGTGGCGGCCAAGGCGCATTTCGCATGCGTGGGGGCCAGAGCGCACTGCGCATGCGTGGCGACAAGAGCGCACTGCGCATGCATGGCGGCCAAGTCTCACTGCGCATGCGTGGCGGCCAGACCGCACTGCGCATGCGTGGCGGCCACAGCACACTGCGCATGCGTGGCGGCCAGAGCGCACTGCGGATGCGTGGTGGCCACAGCGCACTGCGCATGCTTGGCGGCCAGAGCGCACAGCGCATGCGTCGCGGCCAGAGCACACTGCGCATGCGTGGCGGCCAGAGAGCACTGCGCATGCGTGGCGGCCAGAGCGCATTGCGCATGAGTGGCGGCCAGAGCGCATTGCGAATACGTGGTGGCCATGATAGAGAGACCTCATATGGGGTGATTGGCGGGAGCCAATAGATGAGCGCGAACTCATATGGGGTGATTGGCGAGAGCCAATTCATGAGCGCCACCTCATATGGGATGATTGACGAGAGCCAATAGAGCACGTCAGAAGCGGGGCAAACAGGCTATATAAGAACTACCATTACCCGGGTTGTTGTTCTTCCTCATGCGTGGTGGCCAGAGCACATTGCGCATGAGTGACGGCCAGAGCGCATTGCGAATGCGTGGCGGCCAGAGCGCACTGCGCATGTGTGGCGCCCAGAGCACATTGCGCATGCGTGGAGGCCAGAGCTCATTGCGTATGCGTGGCAGCCAGAGCGCACTGCGCATGCGTGGCCGCCAGAGGGCACTGCTCATGCATGGCGGTCAGAGAGCACTGCGCATGCGTCGGGGCCAGAGCGCATTGCGCATGCGTGGTGACCAGAGCGCATTGCGCATGCATGGCGGCCAGAGCGCAGTGTGCATGCGTGGCGGCCAGAGCGCATTTCGCATGCGTGGCCGCCAGAGCGCATTGCGCATGCGTGGCTGCCAGAGCGCATTGCGCATGCGTGGCGGCCAGAGCGCACTGCGCATGCAGGCGGCCAGAGCGCACTGCGCATGCAGGCGGACAGAGCGCATTGCAGATGGGTGGGGGCCAGAGCGCATTGCGCATGCGTGGCGTCCTGAGCGCATTGCGCATATGTGGCGGCCAGAGCTCATTGCGCATGCGTGGCGGCCAGAGCGCACTGCGCATGCTTGGTGGCCAGAGCGCACTGCGCATGCGTGGCGGCTAGAGCGCACTGCGCATGCGTTGGGGCCAGAGCGCATTGCGATTGCGTGGCGGCCAGAGCGCACTGCTCATGCGTGGCAACCAGAGCGCACTGCGCATGCTTGGAGGCCAGAGTGCACTGCGCATGCGTGTCGGCCAGAGCGCATTGCGCATGTGTGGCGGCCAGAGCTCATTCCGCATGCGTGGCGGCCAGAGCGCACTGCGAATGCTTGGCGGCCAGAGCGCACTGCGCATGCGTGGCCGCCAGAGCGCACTGCGCATGCGTTGGGGCCAGAGCGCATTGCATTTGCGTGGCGGCCAGAGCGCACTGCTCATGCGTGGCGACCAGAGCGCACTGCGCATGCTTGGAGGCCAGAGTGCACTGCGCATGCGTGGCGGCCAGAGCGCATTGCTCATGCGTGGCGGCCAGAGCGCATTGCGCATGCGTGGCGGCCAGAAAGCATTGCGCATACTTGGCGGCCACAGCGCATTGCGCATTTGGTGGCCATGACAGAGAGACCTCATATGGGGTGATTGGCGGGAGCCTATAGACCAAGTCAGAGGCGGGCCAACCAGGCTATATAAGCACTGCCATTACCCGGGTTGTTGTTCTTTCTCATGAGTGGGGGCCAGAGCGCATTGCGCATGCGTGGCGGCCAGAGCGCATTGCGCATGCGTGGCGGCCAGAGCTCATTGCCCATGCGTGGCGGCCAGAGCGCATTGCGCAGACGTGGTGGCCATGACAGAGAGACCTCATATGGGGTGATTGGCGGGAGCCAATAGATGAGCACGACCTCATAGGGGTGATTGGCGAGAGCCAATAGATGTGCGTCACCTCATATGGGGTGATTGGCGAAAGCCAATAGACCACGTCAGAGCGGGGCAACAAGTCTATATAAGGACTGCCATTACCCGGGTTGTTGTTCTCTCTCAAGCGTGGCGGCCAGAGCGCATTGCGCATGCGTGGCTGCCAGAGCGCACTGCGCATGCGTGGCGGCCAGAATGCACTGCGCATGCGTGGCGGCCAGAGCGCACTGCGCATGCGTGGCGGCCAGAGCGTACTGTGCATGCGTGGCGGCCAGAGCGCACAGCGCATGCGTGGTGGCCAGAGCGCAATGCGCATGCGTGTCGGCAAGAGAGCACTGCGAATTCGTGGCGGCCAGAGCGCACTGCGCATGCATCGGGGCCAGAGCGCATTGCGCATGCATGGCGGCCAGAGAGCACTGCGCATGCGTCGGGGCCAGAGCGCATTGCGCATGAGTGGCGTCCAGAGCGCATTGCGCATGGGTGGGGGCCAGAGCGCATTGCGCATGAGTGGCGTCCAGAGCGCACTGCGCATGCATGGCGGCCAGAGCACATTGTGCATGTGTGGCGGCCAGAGCTCATTGCGCATGCGTTGGGGCCAGAGCGCATTGCGATTGCGTGGCGGCCAGAGCGCTCTGCGCATCCGTGGAGAACAGAGCGCACTGCGCATGCTTGGCGGCCAGAGCGCATTGCTCATGCGTGGCGGCCAGAGCGCATTGCGCATGCGTGGTGGCCAGAGCGCAATGCGCATGCGTGGGGGCCAGAGCGTATTGCGCATGCGTGGCGGCAGAACGCATTGCGCATACTTGGTAGCCATGACAGAGTGACCTCATATGGGGTGATTGGTGGGAGCCAAGAGATGAATGGCACCTCATGTGGGGTGATTGTCGAAAGCCACTAGACCAAGTCAGAGGCGGGGCAACCAGGCTATATTAGGACTGCCATTACCCGGGTTGTTGTTCTTTCTCATGCGTGGCGGCCAGAGCGCATTTCGCATGCGTGGGGGCCAGAGCGCACTGCGCATTCTTGGCGGCCAGAGCGCATTGCGCATTCATGGCGGCCAGAGCGCACTGCGCATGCGTGGTGGCCAGAGTGCACTGCGCATGCGTGGTGGCCAGAGTGCATTGCGCATTAGTGAGGGCCAGAGCACACTGCGCATGCGTGGCCACCAGAGCCCACTGCGCATGCATGGCGGCCAGAGCGCACTGCGCATGCGTGGGGGCCAGAGCGCATTTCGCATGCGTGGGGGCCAGAGCGCACTGCGCATTCTTGGCGGACAGAGCGCATTGCGCATTCATGGCGGCCAGAGCGCACTGCGCATGCGTGGCGGCCAGAGCACACTGCGCATGCGTGGCGGCCAGAGCACACTGCGGATGCGTGGGGGCCAGAGCGCATTGCGCATGTGTGGCGGACAGAGCGCACTGCGCATGCCTGGCGGCCAGCGCGCACTGCGCATGCGTGGCGGCCAAGGCACACTGCGAATGTGTGGCGACCAGAGCGCAATGCGCATTCGTGGCGGCCAGAGCGCACTGCACATGCATGGCGGCCAAGTCGCACTGCGCATGCGTGGCGGCCAGAGCGCACTGCGCAAGCGTGGCGGCCAGAGCGCATTGCGCATGCGTGGCGGCTAGAGCGCATTGCGCATACTTGGTAGCCATGACAGAGTGACCTCATATGGGGTGATTGGCGGGAGCCAATAGATGAGAGCGACCTCATGTGGGGTGATTGTCGAAAGCCAATAGACCACGTCAGAGGCGGGGCAACCAGGCTATATAAGGACTGCCATTACCCGGGTTGTTGTTCTTTCTCATGCGTGGCGGCCAGAGCGCATTTCGCATGCGTGGCGGCCAGAGCGCACTGCGCATGCGTGGGGGCCAGAGCGCACTGCGCATGCATGGCGGCCAGAGCGCACTGTGTATGCGTGGCGGCCACAGCGCACTGCGTATACGTGGGGGCCAGAGCGCACTGCGCATGCGTGGCGGCCAGAGCGCACTGTGCATGCGTGGCGGCCAGAGCGCACAGCGCATGCGTGGCGGCCAGAGCGCACTGCGCATGCGTGGCGGCCAGAGCGCACTGCGCATGCATGGCGTCCAGAGAGCACTGCGCATGCGTCGGGGCCAGAGCGCATTGCGCATGCGTCGTGACCAGAGCGCATTGCGCATGCATGGCGGCCAGAGCACAGTGTGCATGCGTGGCGGCCAGAGCGCCTTTCGCATGCTTGGCCGCCAGAGCGCATTGCGCATGCGTGGCGGCCAGAGCACATTGCGCATGCGTGGGGGCCAGAGCGCACAGCGCATGCAGGCGGCCAGAGCGCACTGCGCATGCAGGCGGACAGAGCGCATTGCGTATGGGTGGGGGCCAGAGCGCATTGCGCATGCGTGGCGTCCAGAGCGCATTGCGCATGCATGGCGGCCAGAGAGCATTGCGCATATGTGGCGGCCAGAGCTCACTGCGCATGCGTGGCGGCCAGAGCGCACTGCGCATGCTTGGTGGCCAGAGCGCACTGCGCATGCGTGGCGGCTAGAGCGCACTGCGCATGCGTTGGGGCCAGAGCGCATTGCGATTGCGTGGCGGCCAGAGCGCACTGCTCATGCGTGGCGACCAGAGCGCACTGCGCATGCTTGGAGGCCAGAGTGCACTGCGCATGTGTGTCGGCCAGAGCGCATTGCGCATGTGTGGCGGCCAGAGCTCATTGCGCATGCGTGGCGGCCAGAGCGCACTGCGCATGCTTGGCGGCCAGAGCGCACTGCGCATGAGTGGCCGCCAGAGCGCACTGCGCATGCGTTGGGGCCAGAGCGCATTGCGATTGCGTGGCGGCCAGAGCGCACTGCTCATGCGTGGCGACCAGAGCGCACTGCGCATGCTTGGAGGCCAGAGTGCACTGCGCATGCGTGGCGGCCAGAGCGCATTGCTCATGCGTGGCGGCCAGAGCGCATTGCGCATGCGTGGCGGCCAGAAAGCATTGCGCATACTTGGCGGCCACAGCGCATTGCGCATTCGTGGTGGCCATGACAGAGAGACCTCATATGGGGTGATTGGCGGGAGCCTATAGACCAAGTCAGAGGCGGGCCAACCAGGCTATATAAGCACTGCCATTACCCGGGTTGTTGTTCTTTCTCATGAGTGGGGGCCAGAGCGCATTGCGCATGCGTGGCGGCCAGAGCGCATTGCTCAGACGTGGTGGCCATGACAGAGAGACCTCATATGGGGTGATTGGCGGGAGCCAATAGAGGAGCGTGACCTCATAGGGGTGATTGGCGAGAGCCAATAGATGTGCGTCACCTCATATGGGGTGATTGGCGAAAGCCAATAGACCACGTCAGAGCGGGGCAACAAGTCTATATAAGGACTGCCATTACCCGGGTTGTTGTTCTCTCTCATGCGTGGCGGCCAGAGCGCATTGCGCATGCGTGGCTGCCAGAGCGCACTGCGCATGCGTGGCGGCCAGAACGCACTGCGCATGCGTGGCGGCCAGAGCGCACTGCGCATGTGTGGCGGCCAGAGCGCACAGCGCATGCGTGGTGGCCAGAGCGCACTGCGCATGCGTGGCGGCCAGAGCGCACTGCGCTTGCGTGGCGGCCAGAGCGCACTGCGCATGCGTGGGGGACAGAGCGCAGTGCACATGCCTGGGGGCCAGAGCGCACTGTGCAGGCGAGGCAGCCAGAGCGCACTGTGCAGGCGTGGCGGCCAGAGCGCACAGCGCATGCGTGGCGGCCAGAGCGCACTGCGCATGCGTGGCGGCCAGACAGCACTGCGAATTCGTGGCGACCAGAGCGCACTGCGCATGCATGGCGGCCAGAGCGCAGTGCGCATGCGTGGAGCCCAGAGCGCACTGCGCATGCATTTCGGCCACAGCGCACTGCACATGCGTTGTGGCAAGAGCGCATTTCGCATGCGTGGCGGCCAGAGAGCATTGCGCATGCGTGGCGTCCAGAGCGCATTGCCCATGCTTCGCGGCCAGAGCGCATTGCACATACGTGGTGGACATGAGAGAGAGACCTCATATGGGGTGATTGGCGAGAGCCAATAGACCACGTCAGAGGCGGGGAAATCAGGCTATATAAGGACTGCCATTACGCGGGTTGTTGTTCTTTCTCATGCGTGGCGGCCAGAGCGCATTGCACATGCATGGCGGCCAGAGAGCATTGCGCATGCGTGGCGGCCAGAGCGCATTGCGCATACGTGGTAGCCATGACAGAGAGACCTCATAAGGGGTGATTGGCGGGAGCCAATAGATGAGCGCGACCTCATAGGTGTGATTGACGAGAGCCAATAGATGAGCGCCACCTCATGTGGGGTGATTGGCGAGAGCCAATAGACCACGTCAGAGGCGGGGCAACCAGGCTATATAAGGACTGCCATTACCCGGGTTGTTGTTCTTTCACATGCGTGGCGGCCAGAGCGCATTGCGCATGCGTGGCGGCCAGTGCGCATTGCGCATGCGTGGCAGCCAGAGCGCACTGCGCATGCGTTGCAGCCAGAGCACACTGCGCATGCGTGGCGGCCAGAGCGCACTGCACATGCGTGGCGGTCAGAGCGCACTGCGCTTGTGTGGCGGCCAGAGCGCACTGCGCATGCGTGGGGGCCAGAGCGCACTGCGCATGCGTGGGGGCCAGAGCGCACTGCGCATGCGTGGCGGACAGAGCGCACTGTGCATGCGTGGCGGCCAGAGCGCACAGTGCATGCGTGGCAGCCAGAGCGCACTGCACATGCGTGGCGTCCAAAGAGCACTGCGCATGCGTGGCGGCCAGAGCTCATTGCGCATGCATGGCGGCCAGAGCGCACGGCGCATGCGTGGCGACCATAGCGCCCTGCGCATTCGTTGCGGCCAGAGCGCATTGCGCATGTGTGGCGGCCAGAGTCTATTGCGCATGCGTGGCGGCCAGAACGCACTGCGCATGCGTGGCGGCCAGAGCGCACTGCGCATGCGTGGCGGCCAGAGCGCACAGCGCATGCGTGGTGGCCAGATCGCACTGCGCATGCGTGTCGGCCAGAGAGCACTGCTCTTGCGTGGCGGCCAGAGCGCACTGCGCATTCGTGGGGGCCAGAGCGTACTGTGCATGTGTGGCGGCCAGAGCGCACTGTGCATGCGTGGCGGCCAGAGCGCACAGCGCATGCGTGGCGGCCAGAGCGCACTGCGCATGCGTGGCGGCCAGAGAGCACTGCAAATTCGTGGCGGCCAGAGCGCACTGCGCATGCGTCGGTGCCAGAGCGCATTGCGCATGCATGGCGGCCAGAGCGAACTGCGCATGCGTGGCGCCCATAGCGCACTGCGCATGCGTGGCTGCCAGAGAGCATTGCGCATGCGTGGCGGCCAGAACGCATTGCTCATGCTTCGCGACCAGAGTGCATCGCGCATACGTGGTGGACATGACAGAGAGACCTCATATGGGGTGATTGGCGAGAGCCAATAGACCACGTCAGAGGCGGGGAAAAAAGGCTATATAATGAGTGCCATTACCCGGGTTGTTGTTCTTTCTCATTCCTGGCGGCCAGAGCGCATTGCGCATGCGTGGCGGCCAGAGTGCACTGCGCATGCATGGCGGCCAAGGCGCACTGCGCATGCGTGGCGGCCAGAGCGCATTGCGCATACTTGGTAGCCATGACAGAGTGACCTCATATGGGGTGATTGGCGGGAGCCAATATATGAGCGCCACCTCATGTGGGGTAATTGTCGAAAGCCAATAGACCACGTCAGAGGAGGGGCAACCAGGCTATATAAGGACTGCCATTACACGGGTTGTTGTTCTTTCTCATGCGTGGGGGCCAGAGCGCACTGCGCATGCATTGCGGCCAGAGCGCATTGCGCATACTTGGTAGCCATGACAGAGTGACCTCATATGGGGTGATTGGCGGGAGCCAATGTATGAGCGCCACCTCATGTGGGGTGATTGTCGAAAGCCAATAGACCACGTCAGAGGAGGGGCAACCAGGCTATATAAGGACTGCCATTACACGGGTTGTTGTTCTTTCTCATGCGTGGGGGCCAGAGCGCACTGCACATTCGTGGCGGCCAGAGCGCATTGCGCATGCGTGGCGGCCATAGCGCACTGCGCATGCGTGGCGGCCAGAGAGCACTGCAAATTCGTGGCGGCCAGAGCGCAATGCGCATCCGTGTTGGCCAAGGCGCACTGCGCATGCGTGGAGACCAGAGCGCACTGCGCATTCGTGGCGGTCAAGGCGCACTGCGCATGCGTGTCGGCAAGAGCGCACTGCGCATTCGTGGCTGCCAGAGCGCACTGCGCATGCGTGGCTGCCAGAGCGCACTGCGCATTCGTGGTGGCCAGAGCGCATTGCGCATGCGTGGGGGCCAGAGCGCATTGCGCATGTGTGGCGGCCAGAGCGCATTGCGCATAGTTGGTAGCCATGACAGAGTGACCTCATATGGGGTGATTTGCTAGAGCCAATAGATGAGCGCGTCCTCATGTGGGGTGATTGTCGAAAGCAATAGACTACGTCAGAGGCGGGGCAACCAGGCTATATAAGGACTGTGATTACCCGGGTTGTTGTTCTTTCTCATGCGTGGGGGCCAGAGCGCACTGCGCATTCGTGGCGGCCAGAGCGCATTGCGCATTCGTGGTGGCCAGAGCGGATTGCGCATGCGTGGGGGCCAGGGCTCACTGCGCATTCGTGGTGGCCAGAGCGCATTGCGCATGCGTGGGGTCCAGAGCCCATTGCGCATGCGTGGCGACCAGAGCGCACTGCGCATGCATGGCGGCCAGAGCGCATTGCGCATACGTGGGGGCCAGAGCGCACTGCGCATTTGTGGCGGCCAGAGCGCATTGCACATGCGTGGGGGCCAGAGCGCACTGCGCTATCGTGGCGGCCAGAACGCATTGCGCATGCGTGGGGGCCAGAGCGCACTGCGCATTCGTGGCGGCCAAGGCGCACTGCACATGCGTGGCGGCCAGAGCGCACTGCGCATGCGTGGGGGCCAGAGCGCACTGCGCATGCGTGGGGGCCAGAGCGCATTGCGCATACTTGGTAGCCATGACAGAGTGACCTCATATGAGGTGATTGGCAGGAGCCAATAGATGAGCGCGACCTCATGTGGGGTGAACGTCGAAAGCCAATAGACCACGTCAGAGGCGGGGCAACCAGGCTATATAAGGACTGCCATTACCCGGGTTGTTGTTCTTTCTCATGCGTGACGGCCAGAGCACATTTCGCATGCGTGGCGGCCATGACAGATTGACCTATATGGGGTGATTGGCGGGAGCCAATAGATGAGCACCACCTCATATGGGGTGATTGGTGACAGCCAATAGATGAGCGCCACCTCATATGGGGACTGCCATTACCCGTGTTCTTGTTCTTTCTCATGCGTGGCGGCCAGAGCGCACTGCGCATGCCTAGCGGCCAGAGCGCATGGCGCAAGCGTGGCGGCCAGAGCGCACTGCGCATGCGTGGGGGCCAGAGCGCACTGCGCATTCATGTCGGCCAGAGCGCACTGCGCATGCGTGTCAGCCAGAGCAGACAGCGCATGCGTGGCGGCCAGAGCGCATTGCGCATACTTGGTAGCCATGACAGAGTGACCTCATATGGGGTGATTGGCGGGACCAATAGATGAGCGCGACCTCATGTGGGGTGATTGTCGATAGCCAATAGACCACGTCAGAAACGGGGCAACCAGGATATATAAGGAATGCCATTACCCGGGTTGTTGTTCTTTCTCATGCGTGGCGGCCAGAGCGCATTTCGCATTCGTGGCGGCCATGACAGAGTGACCTATATGGGGTGATTGGCGGGAGCCAATAGATGAGCACCACCTCATATGTGGTGATTGGTGAGAGCCAATAGATGAGCGCCACCTCATATGGGGACTGCCAATACCCGCGTTGTTGTTCTTTCTCATGCGTGGCGTCCAGAGCGCACTGCGCATGCGTGGCGGCCAGAGCGCACTGCGCATGCATGGGGGCCAGAGCGCACTGCGCATACATGTCGGCCAGAGCACACTGCGCATGCGTGACGGCCAGAGCGCACTGCGTATTCGTGGCGGCCAGAGCGCATTGCGCATGCCTGGGGGCCAGAGCGCATTGCGCATGCATGGCGGCCAGAGCGCATTGCGCATACTTGGTAGCCATGACAGAGTGACCTCCTATGGGGTGATTGGCGGGAGCCAATATATGAGCGCCACCTCATGTGGGTTGATTGTCGAAAGCCAATAGACCACGTCAGAGGCGGGGCAACCAGGCTATATAAGGACTGCCATTACCCGGGTTGTTGTTCTTTCTCATGCGTGGGGGCCAGAGCGCACTGCGCATTCGTGGCGGCCAGAGCGCATTGCGCATTCGTGGTGGCCAGAGCGCATTGCGCATGCGTGGGGGCCAGAGCGCATTGCGCATTCGTGGTGGCTAGAGCGCATTGCGCATGCGTGGGGTCCAGAGCGCATTGCGCATGCGTGGCGACCAGAGCGCACTGCGCATGCATGGAGGCCATAGCGCATTGCGCATGCGTGGGGTCCAGAGCGCACTGCGCATGCGTGGCGGCCATGACAGAGTGACCTATATGGGGTGATTGGCGGGAGCGAATAGATGAGCACCACCTCATATGGGGTGATTGGTGAGAGACAATAGATGAGCGCCACCTCATATGGGGACTGCCATTACCCGGGTTGTTGATCTTTCACATGCGTGGCGGCCAGAGCACACTGCGCATGCTAGCGGCCAGAGCGCACTGCGCAAGCGTGGCGGCCAGAGCGCACTGCGCATGCGTGGGTGCCAGAGCGCATTGCGCATGCGTGGGGTCCAGAGCGCACTGCGCATGCGTGGCGGCCATGACAGAGTGACCTATATGGGGTGATTGGCGGGAACGAATAGATGAGCACCACCTCATATGGGGTGATTGGTGAGAGCCAATAGATGAGCGCCAACTCATATGGGGACTGCCATTACCCGGGTTGTTGTTCTTTCTCATGCGTGGCGGCCAGAGCGCACTGCGCATGCCTAGCAGCCAGAGCGCACTGCACATTCATGTCGGCCAGAGCGCACTGCGCATGCGTGATGGCCAGAGCGCACTGTGCATGCGTGGCGCCCAGAGCACATTGCGCATGCATGGAGGCCAGAGCGCACTGTGCATGCGTGGCGCCCAGAGCATATTGCGCATGCGTGGAGGCCAGAACTCATTGCGCATGCGTGTTGGCCAAGGCGCACTGCGCATGCGTGGTGACCAGTGCGCACTGCGCATTCGTGGCGGCCAAGGCGCACTGCGCATGCGTGGCGGCCAGCGTGCACTGCGCATGCGTGTGGGCCAGAGCGCACTGTGCATGCGTGGCGGCCAGCGCACTGCGCATGCGTGTCGGCCAGAGTAGACAGCGCATGCGTGTCGGCCAGAGCGCACTGCGCATGCGTGGCGGCCAGAGCGCACTTCGCATGCGTGTTGGCCAAAGTGCACTGCGCATGCGTGGCGGCCAGAGCGCACTGCGCATGCGTGTTGGACGAGGCGCACTGCGCATGCGTGGCGACCAAGGCGAACTGTGCATGCGTGGCGGCCAGAGCACACTGCGCATGCGTGTTGGCCAAGGCGCCCTACGCATGCGTGGCGATCAGAGCGCACTGCGCATGCGTGGCAGCCAGAGCGCACTGCGCATGCGTGGCGGCCAGAGTGCACTGCGCATGCGTGTCGGCCAGAGCGCATTGCGCATACTTGGTAGCCATGACAGAGTGACCTATATGGGGTGATTGGCGGGAGCCAATAGATGAGCACCACCTCATATGGGGTGATTGGTGAGAGCCAATAGATGAGCGCCACCTCATATGGGGACTGCCATTACCCGGGTTGTTGTTCTTTCTCATGCGAGGCGGCCAGAGCGCACTGCGCATGCCTAGCGGACAGAGCGCACTGCGCATGCGTGGCGGCCAGAGCGCACTGCGCATGCGTGTGGGCCAGAGCGCACTGTGCATGCGTGACGGCCAGAGCGCACTGTTCATGCGTGGCCGCCAGAGCGCACTGCGCAAGCATGTTGGCCAAGGCGCACTGCGCATGCGTGGTGACCAGAGCGCACTGCGCATTCGTGGCGGCCAAGGCGCACTGCGCATGCGTGGCGGCCAGAACGCACTGCGCATGCGTGGCGGCGAGAGCGCACTGTGCATGCGTGGTTTGCCAGAGCGCACCACGCTTGCGTGGCGGCCAGAGCCAACTGCGCATGCGTGGGGGCAGGACCGCACTGTGCATGCGTGGCGGCCACAGTGCACTGCGCATGGTGGCGGCCAGATCGCACAGCGCATGCGTGGCGGCCAGAGCGCACTGCGCATGCGTGGTGGCCAGAGAGCACTGCGCATTTGTGGCGGCCAGAGCGCATTGCGCATGCGTGGCGGCCAGAGCGCATTGCGCATACGTGGTGGCCATGATAGAGAGACCTCATATGGGGTGATTGGCGGGAGCCAATAGATGAGCGCGACCTCATATGGGGTGATTGGCGAGAGCCAATTGATGAGCGCCACCTCATATGGGGTGATTGGCGAGTGCCAATAGAGCACGTCAGAACGGGGCAACCAGGCTATATAAGAACTACCATTACCTGGGTTGTTGTTCTTTCTCTTGCGTGGTGGCCAGAGCGCATTGCGCATGTGTGGCGGACAGAGCGCATTGCAAATGCGTGGCGGCCAGAGTGCACTGCGCATGCGTGATGCCCAGAGCACATTGCGCATGCGTGGAGACCAGAGCTCATTGCGCATGCGTGGCGGCCAGAGCGCACTGCGCATGCATGGTGGCCAGAGCGCATTGCGCATGTGTGCGGGCCAGAGCTCATAGCGCATGCGTGGCGGCCAGAACACACGGCGCATGCGTGGCAACCAGAGCGCACTGCGCATGCATGGCAGCCAGAGCGCACTGCGCATGCGTGGGGGCCAGAGCGCACTGCGCATGCGTGGCGGCCAGAGCGCACTGCGCATGCCTGGCGGCCAAGGCGCACTGCGCATGCCTGGCGGCCAGAGCGCACTGCGCATGCGTGGCGGCCAGAGCGCATTGCGCATGCGTGGCGGCCAGAGCGCATTGCGCATACTTGGTAGCCATGAGAGAGTGACCTCATATGGGGTGATTGGCGGGAGCCAATAGATGAGCGCGACCTCATGTGGGGTGATTGTCGAAAGCCAATAGACCATGTCAGAGGCGGGGCAACCAGGCTATATAAGGACTGCCATTACCCGGGTTGTTCTTTCTCATGCGTGGCGGCCAGAGCGCATTTCGCATGCGTGGCGGCCATGACAGTGTGACCTACATGGGGTGATTGCCGGGAGCCAATAGATGAGCACCACCCTTATGGGGTGCTTGCTGAGAGCCAATAGATGAGCGCCACCTCATATGGGGACTGCCATTACCCGGGTTGTTGTTCTTTCTCATGCGTGGCGGCCAGAGCGCACTTCGCATGCCTAGCGGCCACAGCGCACTGCGCATGCGTGGCGGCCAGAGCGCACCGCGCATGCCTGGGGGCCAGAGCGCACTGCGCATTCATGTCGGCCAGAGTGCACTGCACATGCGTGACGGCCAGAGCGCACTGCGCATGCGTGGCCGCCAGAGCGCATTGCGCATGCGTGTTGGCCAAAGCTCACTGCGCATGCGTGGTGACCAGAGCGCCCTGCGCATTCGTGGCGGCCAAGGCGCACTGCGAATGCGTGGTGGCCAAGGCGCACTGCGCATGCGTGGCGACCAGAGCACACAGCGAATGCGTGTTGGCCAAGGCGCACTGCGCATGCGTGGCGACCAGAGCGCACTGCGCTTTCGTGGTGGCCAAGGCGCACTGAACATGCGTGGCGGCCAGAGCGCACTGCGCATGCGTGTTGGCCAAGGCGCACTGCGCGTGCGTGGCGGCCAGAGCGCACTGCGCATGCGTGGGTGCCAGAGCGCACTGCGCATGCGTGGCGGCCAGAGCGCACTGCGCATGCGTGTCGGCCAGAGCAGACAGTGCATGCGTGGCGGCCAGAGCGCATTGCGCATGCGTGGCGGCCAGAGAGCACTGCGCATACGTGGCAGCCAGAGCGCACTCGCATGCGTGGCGGCCAGAGCGCACTGCACATGCATGGCGGCCAGAGCGCATTGCTCATGCATTCGGGGCAGAGCGCACTGCGCATGCGTGGCAGCCAGAGCGCACAGCACATGTGTGGCGGCCAGAGCGCACGGCCCATGCGTGGCGGCCAGAGCGCACTGCGCATAAGTGGAGGCCAGAGCCTACTGCGCCTGCGTGGTGGCCAGAGCGCACTGCGCATGCGTGGGGGCCAGACCGCAGTGCGCATGCGTGGCGGCCTGAGCGCAGCGCATGCGTGGCGGCTAGAGCGCACTGCGCATGCGTGGCGGCCAGAGAGCACCGCGCATGCGTGGTGGCCAGAGCGCATTGCGCATGCGTGGCGGCCAGAGCGCATTGCGCATACGTGGTGGCCATGATAGAGAGACCTCATATGGGGTGATTGGCGGAAGCCAATAGATGAGTGCGACCTCATATGGGGTGATTGGCGAGAGCCAATTGATGAGCGCCACCTCATATGGGGTGATTGGCGAGAGCCAGTAGAGCACGTCAGAAGCGGGGCAACCACGCTATATAAGAACTACCATTACCCGGGTTGTTGTTCTTTCTCATGCGTGGTGGCCAAGCGCATTGCGCATGTGTGGCGGCCAGAGCGCATTGCGAATGCGTGGCAGCCAGAGTGCACTGCGCATGCGTGTTGGCCAAGGCGCACTACGCATGCGTGGCGATCAGAGCGCACTGCGCATTTGTGGCGGCCAAGGCGCACTGCGCTTGCGTGGCGGCCAGAGCGCACTGCGCATGCGTGTCGGCCAGAGCAGACAGCGCATTCGTGGCGCCCAGAGCGCACTGCGCATGCGTGGCGGCCAGAGTGCACTGCGCATGCGTGTCGGCCAGAGCGCATTGCGCATACTTGGTAGCCATGACAGAGTGACCTATATGGGGTGATTGGCGGGAGCCAATAGATGAGCACCACCTCATATGGGGTGATTGGTGAGAGCCAATAGATGAACGCCACCTCATATGGGGACTGCCATTACCCGGGTTGTTGTTCTTTCTCATGCGTGGCGGCCAGAGCGCACTGCGCTTGCGTGGCGGCTAGAGCGCACTGCGCATGCGTGGGGGTAAGAGCGCACTGCGCATGCGTGGAGGCCAGAGCGCACTGCGCATGCGTGGCGGCCAGTGCGCACAGCGCATGCGTGGTGGCCAGAGCGCACTGCGCATGCGTGGCGGCCAGAGAGCACTGCGAATGCGTGGCGGCCAGAGCGCATTGTGCATTCGTGGCGGCCAGAGCGCATTGCGCATACGTGGTGGCCATGATAGAGAGACCTCATATGGGGTGATTGGCGGGAGCCAATAGATGAGCACGATCTCATATGTGGTGATTGGCGAGAGCCAATTGATGAGCGCCACCTCATATGGGGTGATTGGCGAGCGCCAATAGAGCACGTCAGAAGCGGGGCAACCAGGCTATATAAGAACTACCATTACCCGGGTTGTTGTTCTTTCTCATGCATTGTGGCCAGAGCGCATTGCGCATGTGTGGTGGCCAGAGCGCACTGCACATGCATGGCGGCTAGAGCGCATTGCGCATGTGTGGCGGCCAGAGCGCACTATGCATGCGTGGCGCCCAGAGCACATTGCGCATGCGTGGAGGCCAGAGCTCATTGCGCATGCGTGTTGGCCAAGGCGCACTGCGCATGCGTGGTGACCAGTGCGCACTGCGCATTCGTGGCGGCCAAGGCGCACTGCGCATGCGTGGCGGCCAGCGTGCACTGCGCATGCGTGTGGGCCAGATCGCACTGTGCATGCGTGGCGGCCAGCGCACTGCGCATGCGTGTCGGCCAGAGTAGACAGCGCATGCGTGGCGGCCAGAGCGCACTGCGCATGCGTGGCGGCCAGAGCGCACTTCGCATGCGTGTTGGCCAAAGTGCACTGCGCATGCGTGGCGGCCAGAGCGCACTGCGCATGCGTGTTGGACGAGGTGCACTGCGCATGCGTGGCGACCAAGGCGAACTGTGCATGCGTGGCGGCCAGAGCACACTGCGCATGCGTGTTGGCCAAGGCGCCCTACGCATGCGTGGCGATCAGAGCACACTGCGCATGCGTGGCAGCCAGAGCGCACTGCGCCTGCGTGTCGGCCAGAGCAGATAGCGCATCCGTGGCGCCCAGAGCGCACTGCGCATGCGTGGCGGCCAGAGTGCACTGCGCATGCGTGTCGGCCAGAGCGCATTGCGCATACTTGGTAGCCATGACAGAGTGACCTCTATGGGGTGATTGGCGGGAGCCAATAGATGAGCACCACCTCATATGGGGCTGCCATTACCCGGGTTGTTGTTCTTTCTCATGCGAGGCGGCCAGAGCGCACTGCGCATGCCTAGCGGACAGAGCGCACTGCGCATGCGTGGCGGCCAGAGCGCACTGCGCATGCGTGTGGGCCAGAGCGCACTGTGCATGCGTGACGGCCAGAGCGCACTGTGCATGCGTGGCCGCCAGAGCGCACTGCGCAAGCATGTTGGCCAAGGCGCACTGCGCATGCGTGGTGACCAGAGCGCACTGCGCATTCGTGGCGGCCAAGGCGCACTGCGCATGCGTGGCGGCCAGAGCGCACTGCGCATGCGTGGCGGCGAGAGCGCACTGTGCATGCGTGGTTTGCCAGAGCGCACCGCGCTTGCGTGGCGGCCAGAGCCAACTGCGCATGCGTGGGGGCAGGACCGCACTGTGCATGCGTGGCGGCCACAGCGCACTGCGCATGGTGGCGGCCAGATCGCACAGCGCATGCGTGGCGGCCAGAGCGCACTGCGCATGCGTGGTGGCCAGAGAGCACTGCGCATGCGTGGCGGCCAGAGCGCATTGCGCATGCGTGGCGGCCAGAGCGCATTGCGCATACGTGGTGGCCATGATAGAGAGACCTCATATGGGGTGATTGGCGGGAGCCAATAGATGAGCGCGACCTCATATGGGGTGATTGGCGAGAGCCAACTGATGAGCGCCACCTCATATGGGGTGATTGGCGAGAGCCAATAGAGCACGTCAGAACGGGGCAACCAGGCTATATAAGAACTACCATTACCCGGGTTGTTGTTCTTTCTCTTGCGTGGTGGCCAGAGCGCATTGCGCATGTGTGGCGGACAGAGCGCATTGCAAATGCGTGGCGGCCAGAGTGCACTGCGCATGCGTGATGCCCAGAGCACATTGCGCATGCGTGGAGACCAGAGCTCATTGCGCATGCGTGGCGGCCAGAGCGCACTGTGCATGCATGTTGGCCAGAGCGCATTGCGCATGTGTGCGGGCCAGAGCTCATAGCGCATGCGTGGCGGCCAGAACGCACTGCGCATGCGTGGCAACCAGAGCGCACTGCGCATGCGTGGCGGCCAGAGCGCACTGCGCATGCGTGGGGGCCAGAGCGCACTGCGCATGCGTGGCAGCCAGAGCGCACTGCGCATGCCTGGTGGCCAATGCGCACTGCGCATGCCTGGCGGCCAGAGCGCACTGCGCATGCGTGGCGGCCAGAGCGCATTGCGCATGCGTGGCGGCCAGAGCGCATTGCGCATACTTGGTAGCCATGAGAGAGTGACCTCATATGGGGTGATTGGCGGGAGCCAATAGATGAGCGCGACCTCATGTGGGGTGATTGTCGAAAGCCAATAGACCATGTCAGAGGCGGGGCAACCAGGCTATATAAGGACTGCCATTACCCGGGTTGTTCTTTCTCATGCGAGGCGGCCAGAGCGCATTTCGCATGCGTGGCGGCCATGACAGTGTGACCTACATGGGGTGATTGGCGGGAGCCAATAGATGAGCACCACCCTTATGGGGTGCTTGCTGAGAGCCAATAGATGAGCGCCACCTCATATGGGGACTGCCATTACCCGGGTTGTTGTTCTTTCTCATGCGTGGCGGCCAGAGCGCACTTCGCATGCCTAACGGCCAGAGCGCACTGCGCATGCGTGGCGGCCAGAGTGCACCGCGCATGCCTGGGGGCCAGAGCGCACTGCGCATTCATGTAGGCCAGAGTGCACCGCACATTCGTGACGGCCAGAGCGCACTGCGCATGCGTGGCCGCCAGAGCGCATTGCGCATGCGTGTTGGCCAAGGCTCACTGCGCATGCGTGGTGACCAGAGCGCCCTGCGCATTCGTGGCGGCCAAGGCGCACTGCGAATGCGTGGTGGCCAAGGCGCACTGCGCATGCGTGGCGACCAGAGCACACAGCGAATGCGTGTTGGCCAAGGCGCACTGCGCATGCGTGGCGACCAGAGCGCACTGCGCTTTCGTGGTGGCCAAGGCGCACTGAACTAGCGTGGCGGCCAGAGCGCACTGCGCATGCGTGTTGGCCAAGGCGCACTGCGCGTGCGTGGTGGCCAGAGCGCACTGCGCATGCGTGGGTGCCAGAGCGCACTGCGCATGCGTGGCGGCCAGAGCGCATTGCGCATTCGTGGTGGCCAGAGCGCATTGCGCATGCGTGGGGGCCAGAGCGCATTGCGCATTCGTGGTGGCTAGAGCGCATTGCGCATGCGTGGGGTCCAGAGCGCATTGCGCATGCGTGGCGACCAGAGCGCACTGCGCATGCATGGAGGCCATAGCGCATTGCGCATGCGTGGGGTCCAGAGCGCACTGCGCATGCGTGGCGGCCATGACAGAGTGACCTATATGGGGTGATTGGCGGGAGCGAATAGATGAGCACCACCTCATATGGGGTGATTGGTGAGAGACAATAGATGAGCGCCACCTCATATGGGGACTGCCATTACCCGGGTTGTTGATCTTTCACATGCGTGGCGGCCAGAGCACACTGCGCATGCTAGCGGCCAGAGCGCACTGCGCAAGCGTGGCGGCCAGAGCGCACTGCGCATGCGTGGGTGCCAGAGCGCATTGCGCATGCGTGGGGTCCAGAGCGCACTGCGCATGCGTGGCGGCCATGACAGAGTGACCTATATGGGGTGATTGGCGGGAACGAATAGATGAGCACCACCTCATATGGGGTGATTGGTGAGAGCCAATAGATGAGCGCCAACTCATATGGGGACTGCCATTACCCGGGTTGTTGTTCTTTCTCATGCGTGGCGGCCAGAGCGCACTGCGCATGCCTAGCAGCCAGAGCGCACTGCACATTCATGTCGGCCAGAGCGCACTGCGCATGCGTGATGGCCAGAGCGCACTGTGCATGCGTGGCGCCCAGAGCACATTGCGCATGCGTGGAGGCCAGAGCGCACTGTGCATGCGTGGCGCCCAGAGCACATTGCGCATGCGTGGAGGCCAGAACTCATTGCGCATGCGTGTTGGCCAAGGCGCACTGCGCATGCGTGGTGACCAGTGCGCACTGCGCATTCGTGGCGGCCAAGGCGCACTGCGCATGCGTGGCGGCCAGCGTGCACTGCGCATGCGTGTGGGCCAGAGCGCACTGTGCATGCGTGGCGGCCAGCGCACTGCGCATGCGTGTCGGCCAGAGTAGACAGCGCATGCGTGTCGGCCAGAGCGCACTGCACATGCGTGGCGGCCAGAGCGCACTTCGCATGCGTGTTGGCCAAAGTGCACTGCGCATGCGTGGCGGCCAGAGCGCACTGCGCATGCGTGTTGGACGAGGCGCACTGCGCATGCGTGGCGACCAAGGCGAACTGTGCATGCGTGGCGGCCAGAGCACACTGCGCATGCGTGTTGGCCAAGGCGCCCTACGCATGCGTGGCGATCAGAGCGCACTGCGCATGCGTGGCAGCCAGAGCGCACTGCGCATGCGTGGCGGCCAGAGTGCACTGCGCATGCGTGTCGGCCAGAGCGCATTGCGCATACTTGGTAGCCATGACAGAGTGACCTATATGGGGTGATTGGTGGGAGCCAATAGATGAGCACCACCTCATATGGGGTGATTGGTGAGAGCCAATAGATGAGCGCCACCTCATATGGGGACTGCCATTACCCGGGTTGTTGTTCTTTCTCATGCGAGGCGGCCAGAGCGCACTGCGCATGCCTAGCGGACAGAGCGCACTGCGCATGCGTGGCGGCCAGAGCGCACTGCGCATGCGTGTGGGCCAGAGTGCACTGTGCATGCGTGACGGCCAGAGCGCACTGTTCATGCGTGGCCGCCAGAGCGCACTGCGCAAGCATGTTGGCCAAGGCGCACTGCGCATGCGTGGTGACCAGAGCGCACTGCGCATTCGTGGCGGCCAAGGCGCACTGCGCATGCGTGGCGGCCAGAACGCACTGCGCATGCGTGGCGGCGAGAGCGCACTGTGCATGCGTGGTTTGCCAGAGCGCACCACGCTTGCGTGGCGGCCAGAGCCAACTGCGCATGCGTGGGGGCAGGACCGCACTGTGCATGCGTGGCGGCCAAAGTGCACTGCGCATGGTGGCGGCCAGATCGCACAGCGCATGCGTGGCGGCCAGAGCGCACTGCGCATGCGTGGTGGCCAGAGAGCACTGCGCATTTGTGGCGGCCAGAGCGCATTGCGCATGCGTGGCGGCCAGAGCGCATTGCGCATACGTGGTGGCCATGATAGAGAGACCTCATATGGGGTGATTGGCGGGAGCCAATAGATGAGCGCGACCTCATATGGGGTGATTGGCGAGAGCCAATTGATGAGCGCCACCTCATATGGGGTGATTGGCGAGTGCCAATAGAGCACGTCAGAACGGGGCAACCAGGCTATATAAGAACTACCATTACCTGGGTTGTTGTTCTTTCTCTTGCGTGGTGGCCAGAGCGCATTGCGCATGTGTGGCGGACAGAGCGCATTGCAAATGCGTGGCGGCCAGAGTGCACTGCGCATGCGTGATGCCCAGAGCACATTGCGCATGCGTGGAGACCAGAGCTCATTGCGCATGCGTGGCGGCCAGAGCGCACTGCGCATGCATGGTGGCCAGAGCGCATTGCGCATGTGTGCGGGCCAGAGCTCATAGCGCATGCGTGGCGGCCAGAACACACGGCGCATGCGTGGCAACCAGAGCGCACTGCGCATGCGTGGCAGCCAGAGCGCACTGCGCATGCGTGGGGGCCAGAGCGCACTGCGCATGCGTGGCGGCCAGAGCGCACTGCGCATGCCTGGCGGCCAAGGCGCACTGCGCATGCCTGGCGGCCAGAGCGCACTGCGCATGCGTGGCGGCCAGAGCGCATTGCGCATGCGTGGCGGCCAGAGCGCATTGCGCATACTTGGTAGCCATGAGAGAGTGACCTCATATGGGGTGATTGGCGGGAGCCAATAGATGAGCGCGACCTCATGTGGGGTGATTGTCGAAAGCCAATAGACCATGTCAGAGGCGGGGCAACCAGGCTATATAAGGACTGCCATTACCCGGGTTGTTCTTTCTCATGCGTGGCGGCCAGAGCGCATTTCGCATGCGTGGCGGCCATGACAGTGTGACCTACATGGGGTGATTGCCGGGAGCCAATAGATGAGCACCACCCTTATGGGGTGCTTGCTGAGAGCCAATAGATGAGCGCCACCTCATATGGGGACTGCCATTACCCGGGTTGTTGTTCTTTCTCATGCGTGGCGGCCAGAGCGCACTTCGCATGCCTAGCGGCCAGAGCGCACTGCGCATGCGTGGCGGCCAGAGCGCACCGCGCATGCCTGGGGGCCAGAGCGCACTGCGCATTCATGTCGGCCAGAGTGCAGTGCACATGCGTGACGGCCAGAGCGCACTGCGCATGCGTGGCCGCCAGAGCGCATTGCGCATGCGTGTTGGCCAAGGCTCACTGCGCATGCGTGGTGACCAGAGCGCCCTGCGCATTCGTGGCGGCCAAGGCGCACTGCGAATGCGTGGTGGCCAAGGCGCACTGCGCATGCGTGGCGACCAGAGCACACAGCGAATGCGTGTTGGCCAAGGCGCACTGCGCATGCGTGGCGACCAGAGCGCACTGCGCTTTCGTGGTGGCCAAGGCGCACTGAACATGCGTGGCGGCCAGAGCGCACTGCGCATGCGTGTTGGCCAAGGCGCACTGCGCGTGCGTGGCGGCCAGAGCGCACTGCGCATGCGTGGGTGCCAGAGCGCACTGCGCATGCGTGGCGGCCAGAGCGCACTGCGCATGCGTGTCGGCCAGAGCAGACAGTGCATGCGTGGCGGCCAGAGCGCATTGCGCATGCGTGGCGGCCAGAGAGCACTGCGCATACGTGGCAGCCAGAGCGCACTCGCATGCGTGGCGGCCAGAGCGCACTGCACATGCATGGCGGCCAGAGCGCATTGCTCATGCTTTCGGGGCAGAGCGCACTGCGCATGCGTGGCAGCCAGAGCGCACAGCACATGTGTGGCGGCCAGAGCGCACGGCGCATGCGTGGCGGACAGAGCGCACTGCGCATAAGTGGAGGCCAGAGCCTACTGCGCCTGCGTGGTGGCCAGAGCGCACTGCGCATGCGTGGGGGCCAGACCGCACTGCGCATGCGTGGCGGCCTGAGCGCAGCGCATGCGTGGCGGCTAGAGCGCACTGCGCATGCGTGGCGGCCAGAGAGCACTGCGCATGCGTGGTGGCCAGAGCGCATTGCGCATGCGTGGCGGCCAGAGCGCATTGCGCATACGTGGTGGCCATGATAGAGAGACCTCATATGGGGTGATTGGCGGGAGCCAATAGATGAGTGCGACCTCATATGGGGTGATTGGCGAGAGCCAATTGATGAGCGCCACCTCATATGGGGTGATTGGCGAGAGCCAGTAGAGCACGTCAGAAGCGGGGCAACCACGCTATATAAGAACTACCATTACCCGGGTTGTTGTTCTTTCTCATGCGTGGTGGCCAAGCGCATTGCGCATGTGTGGCGGCCAGAGCGCATTGCGAATGCGTGGCAGCCAGAGTGCACTGCGCATGCGTGTTGGCCAAGGCGCACTACGCATGCGTGGCGATCAGAGCGCACTGCGCATTTGTGGCGGCCAAGGCGCACTGCGCTTGCGTGGCGGCCAGAGCGCACTGCGCATGCGTGTCGGCCAGAGCAGACAGCGCATTCGTGGCGCCCAGAGCGCACTGCGCATGCGTGGCGGCCAGAGTGCACTGCGCATGCGTGTCGGCCAGAGCGCATTGCGCATACTTGGTAGCCATGACAGAGTGACCTATATGGGGTGATTGGCGGGAGCCAATAGATGAGCACCACCTCATATGGGGTGATTGGTGAGAGCCAATAAATGAACGCCACCTCATATGGGGACTGCCATTACCCGGGTTGTTGTTCTTTCTCATGCGTGGCGGCCAGAGCGCACTGCGCTTGCGTGGCGGCTAGAGCGCACTGCGCATGCGTGGGGGTAAGAGCGCACTGCGCATGCGTGGCGGCCAGAGCGCACTGCGCATGCGTGGCGGCCAGTGCGCACAGCGCATGCGTGGCGGCCAGAGCGCACTGCGCATGCGTGGCGGCCAGAGAGCACTGCGAATGCGTGGCGGCCAGAGCGCATTGTGCATTCGTGGCGGCCAGAGCGCATTGCGCATACGTGGTGGCCATGATAGAGAGACCTCATATGGGGTGATTGGCGGGAGCCAATAGATGAGCACGATCTCATATGTGGTGATTGGCGAGAGCCAATTGATGAGCGCCACCTCATATGGGGTGATTGGCGAGCGCCAGTAGAGCACGTCAGAAGCGGGGCAACCAGGCTATATAAGAACTACCATTACCCGGGTTGTTGTTCTTTCTCATGCATTGTGGCCAGAGCGCATTGCGCATGTGTGGTGGCCAGAGCGCACTGCACATGCATGGCGGCTAGAGCGCATTGCGCATGTGTGGCGGCCAGAGCGCACTATGCATGCGTGGCGCCCAGAGCACATTGCGCATGCGTGGAGGCCAGAGCTCATTGCGCATGCGTGTTGGCCAAGGCGCACTGCGCATGCGTGGTGACCAGTGCGCACTGCGCATTCGTGGCGGCCAAGGCGCACTGCGCATGCGTGGCGGCCAGCGTGCACTGCGCATGCGTGTGGGCCAGATCGCACTGTGCATGCGTGGTGGCCAGCGCACTGCGCATGCGTGTCGGCCAGAGTAGACAGCGCATGCGTGTCGGCCAGAGCGCACTGCGCATGCGTGGCGGCCAGAGCGCACTTCGCATGCGTGTTGGCCAAAGTGCACTGCGCATGCGTGGCGGCCAGAGCGCACTGCGCATGCGTGTTGGACGAGGTGCACTGCGCATGCGTGGCGACCAAGGCGAACTGTGCATGCGTGGCGGCCAGAGCACACTGCGCATGCGTGTTGGCCAAGGCGCCCTACGCATGCGTGGCGATCAGAGCACACTGCGCATGCGTGGCAGCCAGAGCGCACTGCGCCTGCGTGTCGGCCAGAGCAGATAGCGCATCCGTGGCGCCCAGAGCGCACTGCGCATGCGTGGCGGCCAGAGTGCACTGCGCATGCGTGTCGGCCAGAGCGCATTGCGCATACTTGGTAGCCATGACAGAGTGACCTCTATGGGGTGATTGGCGGGAGCCAATAGATGAGCACCACCTCATATGGGGCTGCCATTACCCGGGTTGTTGTTCTTTCTCATGCGAGGCGGCCAGAGTGCACTGCGCATGCCTAGCGGACAGAGCGCACTGCGCATGCGTGGCGGCCAGAGCGCACTGCGCATGCGTGTGGGCCAGAGCGCACTGTGCATGCGTGACGGCCAGAGCGCACTGTGCATGCGTGGCCGCCAGAGCGCACTGCGCAAGCATGTTGGCCAAGGCGCACTGCGCATGCGTGGTGACCAGAGCGCACTGCGCATTCGTGGCGGCCAAGGCGCACTGCGCATGCGTGGCGGCCAGAACGCACTGCGCATGCGTGGCGGCGAGAGCGCACTGTGCATGCGTGGTTTGCCAGAGCGCACCGCGCTTGCGTGGCGGCCAGAGCCAACTGCGCATGCGTGGGGGCAGGACCGCACTGTGCATGCGTGGCGGCCACAGCGCACTGCGCATGGTGGCGGCCAGATCGCACAGCGCATGCGTGGCGGCCAGAGCGCACTGCGCATGCGTGGTGGCCAGAGAGCACTGCGCATGCGTGGCGGCCAGAGCGCATTGCGCATGCGTGGCGGCCAGAGCGCATTGCGCATACGTGGTGGCCATGATAGAGAGACCTCATATGGGGTGATTGGCGGGAGCCAATAGATGAGCGCGACCTCATATGGGGTGATTGGCGAGAGCCAGCTGATGAGCGCCACCTCATATGGGGTGATTGGCGAGAGCCAATAGAGCACGTCAGAACGGGGCAACCAGGCTATATAAGAACTACCATTACCCGGGTTGTTGTTCTTTCTCTTGCGTGGTGGCCAGAGCGCATTGCGCATGTGTGGCGGACAGAGCGCATTGCAAATGCGTGGCGGCCAGAGTGCACTGCGCATGCGTGATGCCCAGAGCACATTGCGCATGCGTGGAGACCAGAGCTCATTGCGCATGCGTGGCGGCCAGAGCGCACTGCGCATGCATGGTGGCCAGAGCGCATTGCGCATGTGTGCGGGCCAGAGCTCATAGCGCATGCGTGGCGGCCAGAACGCACTGCGCATGCGTGGCAACCAGAGCGCACTGCGCATGCGTGGCGGCCAGAGCGCACTGCGCATGCGTGGGGGCCAGAGCGCACTGCGCATGCGTGGCAGCCAGAGCGCACTGCGCATGCCTGGTGGCCAATGCGCACTGCGCATGCCTGGCGGCCAGAGCGCACTGCGCATGCGTGGCGGCCAGAGCGCATTGCGCATGCGTGGCGGCCAGAGCGCATTGCGCATACTTGGTAGCCATGAGAGAGTGACCTCATATGGGGTGATTGGCGGGAGCCAATAGATGAGCGCGACCTCATGTGGGGTGATTGTCGAAAGCCAATAGACCATGTCAGAGGCGGGGCAACCAGGCTATATAAGGACTGCCATTACCCGGGTTGTTCTTTCTCATGCGAGGCGGCCAGAGCGCATTTCGCATGCGTGGCGGCCATGACAGTGTGACCTACATGGGGTGATTGGCGGGAGCCAATAGATGAGCACCACCCTTATGGGGTGCTTGCTGAGAGCCAATAGATGAGCGCCACCTCATATGGGGACTGCCATTACCCGGGTTGTTGTTCTTTCTCATGCGTGGCGGCCAGAGCGCACTTCGCATGCCTAACGGCCAGAGCGCACTGCGTATGCGTGGCGGCCAGAGTGCACCGCGCATGCCTGGGGGCCAGAGCGCACTGCGCATTCATGTCGGCCAGAGTGCACCGCACATTCGTGACGGCCAGAGCGCACTGCGCATGCGTGGCCGCCAGAGCGCATTGCGCATGCGTGTTGGCCAAGGCTCACTGCGCATGCGTGGTGACCAGAGCGCCCTGCGCATTCGTGGCGGCCAAGGCGCACTGCGAATGCGTGGTGGCCAAGGCGCACTGCGCATGCGTGGCGACCAGAGCACACAGCGAATGCGTGTTGGCCAAGGCGCACTGCGCATGCGTGGCGACCAGAGCGCACTGCGCTTTCGTGGTGGCCAAGGCGCACTGAACATGCGTGGCGGCCAGAGCGCACTGCGCATGCGTGTTGGCCAAGGCGCACTGCGCGTGCGTGGTGGCCAGAGCGCACTGCGCATGCGTGGGTGCCAGAGCGCACTGCGCATGCGTGGCGGCCAGAGCGCACTGCGCATGCGTGTCGGCCAGAGCAGACAGTGCATGCGTGGCGGCCAGAGCGCATTGCGCATGCGTGGCGGCCAGAGAGCACTGCGCATACGTGGCAGCCAGAGCGCACTCGCATGCGTGGCGGCCAAAGCGCACTGCACATGCATGGCGGCCAGAGCGCATTGCTCATGCGTTCGGGGCAGAGCGCACTGCGCATGCGTGGCAGCCAGAGCGCACAGCACATGCGTGGCGGCCAGAGCGCACTGCGCATGCGTGGCGGCCAGAGCGCACTGCGCATAAGTGGCGGCCAGAGCCTACTGCGCCTGCGTGGTGGCCAGAGCGCACTGCGCATGCGTGGGGGCCAGACCGCACTGCGCATGCGTGGCGGCCTGAGCGCAGCGCATGCGTGGCGTCTAGAGCGCACTGCGCATGCGTGGCGGCCAGAGAGCACTGCGCATGCGTGGTGGCCAGAGCGCATTGCGCATGCGTGGCGGCCAGAGCGCTTTGCGCATACGTGGTGGCCATGATAGAGAGACCTCATATGGGGTGATTGGCGGGAGCCAATAGATGAGTGCGACCTCATATGGGGTGATTGGCGAGAGCCAATTGATGAGCGCCACCTCATATGGGGTGATTGGCGAGAGCCAGTAGAGCACGTCAGAAGCGGGGCAACCACGCTATATAAGAACTACCATTACCCGGGTTGTTGTTCTTTCTCATGCGTGGTGGCCAAGCGCATTGCGCATGTGTGGCGGCCAGAGCGCATTGCGAATGCGTGGCAGCCAGAGTGCACTGCGCATGCGTGTTGGCCAAGGCGCACTACGCATGCGTGGCGATCAGAGCGCACTGCGCATTTGTGGCGGCCAAGGCGCACTGTGCTTGCGTGGCGGCCAAAGCGCACTGCGCATGCGTGTCGGCCAGAGCAGACAGCGCATTCGTGGCGCCCAGAGCGCACTGCGCATGCGTGGCAGCCAGAGTGCACTGCGCATGCGTGTCGGCCAGAGCGCATTGCGCATACTTGGTAGCCATGACAGAGTGACCTATATGGGGTGATTGGCGGGAGCCAATAGATGAGCACCACCTCATATGGGGTGATTGGTGAGAGCCAATAGATGAGCGCCACCTCATATGGGGACTGCCATTACCCGGGTTGTTGTTCTTTCTCATGCGTGGCGGCCAGAGCGCACTGCGCATACCTAGCGGCCAGAGCGCACTGCGCATGCGTGGCGGCCAGAACGCACTGCGCATGCGTGGGGGCCAGAGCGCACTGCGCATTCATGTCGGCGAGAGCGCACTGCGCATGCGTGACGGCCAGAGCGCACTGTGCATGCGTGGCCGCCAGAGCGCACTGCGCATGCATGTTGGCCAAGGCGCACTGCGCATGCATGGTGACCAGTGCGCACTGCGCATTCGTGGCGGCCAAGGCGCACTGCGCATGCGTGGCGGCCAGCGTGCACTGCGCATGCGTGTGGGCCAGAGCGCACTGTGCATGCGTGGCGGCCAGCGCACTGCGCATGCGTGTCGGCCAGAGTAGACAGCGCATGCGTGGCGGCCAGAGCGCACTGCGCATGCGTGGCGGCCAGAGCGCACTTCGCATGCGTGTTGGCCAAAGCGCACTGCGCATGCGTGGCGGCCAGAGCGCACTGCGCATGCGTGTTGGACGAGGCGCACTGCGCATGCGTGGCGACCAGAGCGACTGCGCATTCGTGGCGGCCAAGGCGCACTGCGCATGCGTGGCGGCCAGAGCACACTGCGCATGCTTGTTGGCCAAGGCGCACTACGCATGCGTGGCGATCAGAGCGCACTGCGCATTCGTGGCGGCCAAGGCACACTGCGCTTGCGTGGCGGCCAGAGCGCACTGCGCATGCGTGGCAGCCAGAGCGCAATGCGCCTGCGTGTCGGCCAGAGCAGACAGCGCATTCGTGGCGCCCAGAGCGCACTGCGCATGCGTGGCGGCCAGAGTGCACTGCGCATGCGTGTCGGCCAGAGCGCATTGCGCATACTTGGTAGCCATGACAGAGTGACCTATATTTGGTGATTGGCGGGAGCCAATAGATGAGCACCACCTCATATGGGGTGATTGGTGAGAGCCAATAGATGAGCGCCACCTCATATGGGGACTGCCATTACCCGGGTTGTTGTTCTTTCTCATGCGTGGCGGCCAGAGCGCACTGCGCATGCCTAGCGGACAGAGCGCACTGCGCATGCGTGGCGGCCAGAGCGCACTGCGCATTCGTGGGGGCCAGAGCGCACTGCGCATTCATTTCGGCCAGAGCGCACTGCGCATGCGTGACGGCCAGAGCGCACTGTGCATGCGTGGCCGCCAGAGCGCACTGCGCATGCATGTTGGCCAAGGCGCACTGCGTATGCGAGGCGACCAGAGCGCACTGCGCATTCGTGGCAGCCAAGGCGCACTGCGCTTGCGTGGCGGCCAGAGCGCATTGCGCATGCGTGGGGGCCAGAGCGCACTGTGCATGCGTGGAGGCCAGAGCGCACTGCGCATGCGTGGCGGACAGAGCAGACAGCGCATGCGTGGCGGCCAGAGCGCACTGCGCATGCGTGGCGGCCAGAGAGCACTGCGCATGCGTGGCGGCCAGAGCTCACTGCGCATGCGTGGCGGCCAGAGCACACTGCGCATGCATGGCGGCCAGAGATCATTGCTCATGCAATCGGGCCAAAGCGCACTGCGCATGCGTGGGGGCCAAAGCGCACTGTCCATTTATGTCGGCTAGAGCGTACTGCGCATGCGTGACGGCCAGAGCGCACTGCGCATTGGTGGCCGCCAGAGCGCACTACGCATGCGTGTTGGCCAAGGCGCACTGCGCATGCGTGGGGGCCAGAGCGCATTGCGCATACTTAGTAGCCATGACAGAGTGACCTCATATGGGGTGATTGGCGGGAGCCAATAGATGAGCGCGACCTCATGTGGGGTGATTGGCGAGAGCTATAGACCACGTCAGAGGTGGGGCAACCAGGCTATATAAGGACTGCCATTACCCGGGTTGTTGTTCTTTCTCATGCTTGGCGGCCAGAGCGCATTTCGCATGCGTGGCGGCCATGACATAGTGACTTATATGGGGTGATTGGCGGGAGCCAATAGATGAGCACCACCTCATATGGGGTGATTGGTGAGAGCCAATAGATGAGCGCCACCTCATATGGGGACTGCCATTACCCGGGTTGTTGTTCTTTCTCATACGTGGCGGCCAGAGCGCACTGCGCATGCGTGGCGGCCAGAGAGCACTGCAAATTCATGGCGGCCAGAGCGCACTGCGCATGCGTCGGTGCCAGAGCGCATTGCGCATGCATGGCGGCCAGAGCGCACTGCACATGCGTGGCGCCTATAGCGCACTGCGCATGCGTGGTGGCCAGAGCGCATTGCGCATACGTGGTTGACATGACAGAGAGACCTCATATGGGGTGATTGGCGAGAGCCAATAGACCACGTCAGAGGCGGGGAAACCAGGCTATATAAGGACTGCCATTACCCGGGTTGTTGTTCTTTCTCATGCGTGGCGGCCAGAGCGCATTGCGCATACGTGGTGGCCATGATAGAGAGACCTCATATGGGGTGATTGGCGGGAGCCAATAGATGAGCGCGACCTCAAATGGGGTTATTGGCGAGAGCCAATTGATGAGCGCCACCTCATATGGGGTGATTGGTGAGAGCCAATAGAGCACGTCAGAAGCGGGGCAACCAGGCTATATAAGAACTACCATTACCCGGGTTGTTGTTCTTTCTATTGCGTGGTGGCAAGAGCGCATTGCGCATGTGTGGCGGACAGAGCGCATTGCGATTGCGTGGCGGCCAGAGCGCACTGCGCATGCGTGACGCCCAGTGCACATTGCGCATGCGTGGAGACCAGAGCTCATTGCGCATGCGTGGCGGCCAGAGCGCACTGCGCATGCATGGCGGCCAGAGCGCATTGCGCATGTGTGGGGGCCAGAGCTCATTGCGCATGCGTGGGGGCCAGAGCGCACTGGGCATGCGTGGCGACCAGAGCGCACTGCACATGCGTGGCGGCCAGAGCGCACTGCGCATGCGTGGGGGCCAGCGCGCATTGCGCATGCGTGGTGGCCTGAGCGCACTGCGCATGCGTGGCGGCCAGAGGGCACATCGCATGCGTGGCGGCCAAGGCGCACTGCGCATGCGTGGCGACCAGAACGCAATGCGCATTCGTGGCGGCCAAGGCGCACTGCGCATGCGTGGCGGCCAGAGCGCACTGCGCATGCATGGCGGTCAAGTCGCACTGCGCATGCGTGGCGGCCAGAGCGCACTGCGCATGCATGGCGGCCAAGTCGCACTGTGCATGCGTGGCGGCCAGAGCGCATTGCACATGTGTGGGTGCCAGAGCTCATTGCGCATGCGTGGCGGCCAGAACGCACTGCGCATGCGTGGCGACCAGTGCGCACTGCGCATGCGTGGCGGCCAGAGCGCACTGCGCATGCGTGGGGGCCAGAGCGCATTGCGCATGCGTGGCGGCCAGAGCGCACTGCGCATGCCTGGCGGCCAGCGCGCACTGCGCATGCGTGGCGGCCAAGGCGCACTGCGCATGCGTGGCGACCAGAACGCACTGCGCATTCGTGGAGGCCAAGGCGCATTGCGCATGCGTGGCGGCCAGAGCGCACTGCGCATGCATGGCGGCCAAGTCGCACTGCGCATGCGTGGCGGCAAAGGCGCACTGCGCATGCATGGCGGCCAGAGCGCACTGCGCATGCATGGCGGCCAAGTCGCACTGCGCATGCGTGGCGGCCAGAGCGCACTGCGCATGCGTGGCGGCCAGATCGCATTGCGAATGTGTGGCGGCCAGAGGGCATTGCGAATGCGTGGCGGCCAGAGCGCACTGCGCATGCGTGACGCCCAGAGCACATTGCGCATGCGTGGAGACCAGAGCTAATTGCGCATGCGTGGCCGCCAGAGCGCACAGCGCATGCATGGCGGCCAAGTCGCACTGCGCATGCGTGGCGGCCAGAGCGCACTGCGCATGCGTGGCGGCCAGAGCGCATTGCGCATCCGTGGTGGCCAGAGCGCATTGCGCATACTTGGTATCCATGACAGAGTGACCTCATATGGAGTGATTGGAGGGAGCCAATAGATGAGCGCGACCTCATGTGGGGTGATTGTCGAAAGCCAATAGACCATGTCAGAGGCGGGGCAACCAGGCTATATAAGGACTACCATTACCCGGGTTGTTGTTCTTTCTCATGCGTGGCGGCCAGAGCGCATTCCGCATGCGTGGCGGCCATGACAGAGTGGCCTATATGGGGTGATTGGCGGGATCCAATAGATGAGCACCACCTCATATGGGGTGATTGGTGAGAGCCAATAGATGAGCGCCACCTCATATGGGGACTGCCATTACCCAGGTTGTTGTTCTTACTCATGCGTGGCGGCCAGAGCGCACTGCGCATGCGTGGCGGCCAGAGCGAACTGCGCATGCGTGGCGGCCAGAGCGCACTGCACATGCGTGGGGGCCAGAGAGCACTGCGCATGCGTGGCGGGCAGAGCACACTGCGCATGCCTGGCGGCCAGAGCGCACTGCGCATGCGTGGCGGCCAGAGCGCAAATCGCATGCGTGGCGGCCAAGGCGCACTGCGCATGCGTGGCGACAGAGCGCACTGCGCATTCGTGGCGGCCAAGGCGCACAGCGCATGCGTGGCGGCCAGAGCGCACTGCGCATGTATGGCGGCCAAGGCGCACTGCGCATGCGTGGCGGCCAGACCGCACTGCGCATTCGTGGCGGCCAGAGCGCATTGCGCATGCGTGGGGGCCAGAGCGCACTGCGCATGCGTGTTGGCCAAGGCGCACTGCGCATGCGTGGCGACCAGAGCGACTGCGCATTCGTGGCGGCCAAGGCGCACTGCGAATGCGTGGCGGCCAGAGCGCACTGCGCATGCGTGTTGGCCAAGGCGCACTACGCATGCGTGGCGACCAGAGCGCACTACGCATTCGTGGCGGCCAAGGCGCACTGCGCTTGCGTGGAGGCCAGAGCGCACTGCGCATGCGTGGCAGCCAGAGCGCACTGCGCATGCGTGTCGGCCAGAGCAGACAGCGCATTCGTGGCGCCCAGAGCGCACTGCGCATGCGTGGCGGCCAGAGTGCACTGCGCATGCGTGTCGGCCAGAGCGCATTGCGCATACTTGGTAGCCATGACAGAGTGACCTATATGGGGTGATTGGCGGGAGCCAATAGATGAGCACCACCTCATATGGGGTGATTGGTGCGAGCCAATAGATGAGCGCACCTCATATGGGGACTGCCATTACCCGGGTTGTTGTTCTTTCTCATGCGTGGCGGCCAGGGCGCACTGCGCATGCGTGGGGGCCAGAGCGCACTGCGCATTCAAGTCGGCCAGAGAGCACTGCGCATGCGAGGGGGCCAGAGCGCACTGCGCATGCGTGGCGGCGAGAGCGCACTGTGCATGCGTGGTTTGCCAGAGCGCACCGCGCTTTCGTGGCGGCCAGAGAGCACTGCGCATGCGTGGCGGCCAGAGCGCAATGCACATGCGTGGCGGCCAGAGCGCATTGCGCATACGTGGTGGCCATGATAGAGAGACCTCATATGGTGTGATTGGCGGGAGCCAATAGATGAGCGTGACCTCAAATGGGGTGATTGGCGAGAGCCAATTGATGAGCGCCACCTCATATGGGGTGATTGGCGAGAGCCACTAGAGCACGTCAGAAGCGGGGCAACCAGGCTATATAAGAACTACCATTACCCGGGTTGTTGTTCTTTCTCTTGCGTGGTGGCAAGAGCGCATTGCGCATGTGTGGCGGACAGAGCGCATTGCGATTGCGTGGCGGCCAGAGCGCACTGCGCATGCGTGACGCCCAGAGCACATTGCGCATGCGTGGAGACCAGAGCTCATTGCGCCTGCGTGGCGGCCAGAGCGCACTGCGCATGCATGGCGGCCAGAGCGCATTGCGCATGTGTGGGGGCCAGAGCTCATTGCGCATGCGTGGTGGCCAGAGCGCACTGGGCATGCGTGGCGACCAGAGCGCACTGCGCATGCGTGGCGGCCAGAGCGCACTGCGCATCATGGGGGACAGAGCGCAAGCGCATGCGTGGCGGCCAGAGCGCACTGCGCATGCCTGGCGGCCAGCGCGCACTGCGCATGCGTGGCGGCCAAGGCGCAGTGCGCATGCGTGGCGACCAGAACGCACTGCGCATTCGTGGCGGCCAAGGCGCACTGCGCATGCGTGGCGGCCAGAGCGCACTGCGCATGCATGGCGGCCAAGTCGCACTGCGCATGCGTGGCGGCCAAGGCGCTCTGCGCATGCGTGGCGACCAGAGCGCACTGCGCATTCGTGGCGGCCAAGGCGCACTGCGCATGCATGGCGGCCAGAGCCCACTGCGCATGCATGGCGGCCAAGTCGCACTGCGAATGCGTGGCGGCCAGAGCGCACTGCGCATGCGTGGCGGCCAGAGCGCATTGCGCATGTGTGGCGGCCAGAGCGCATTGCGCATGCGTGGCGGCCAGAGCGCACTGCGCATGCGTGACGCCCAGAGCACATTGCGCATGCGTGGAGACCAGAGCTCATTGCGCATGCGTGGCCGCCAGAGCGCACTGCGCATGCATGGCGGCCAAGTCGCACTGCGCATGCGTGGCGGCCAGAGCGCACTGCCATGCGTGGCGGCCAGAGCGCATTGCGCATGCGTGGCGGCCAGAGCGCATTGCGCATACTTGGTAGCCATGACAGAGTGACCTCATATGGGGTGATTGGCGGGAGCCAATAGATGAGCGCGACCTCATGTGGGGTGATTGTCGAAAGGCAATAGACCATGTCAGAGGCGGGGCAACCAGTCTATATAAGGACTGCCATTACCCGGGTTGTTGTTCTTTCTCCTGCGTGGCGGCCAGAGCGCATTTCGCATGCGTGGCGGCCATGAAAGTGTGACCTATATGGGGTGATTGGCGGGAGCCAATAGATGAGCACCACCCTTATGGGGTGCTTGCTGAGAGCCAATAGATGAGCGCCACCTCATATGGGGACTGCCATTACCCGGGTTGTTGTTCTTTCTCATGCGTGGCGGCCAGAGCGCACTTCGCATGCCTAGCGGCCAGAGCGCACTGCGCATGCGTGGCGGCCAGAGCGCACCGCGCATGCCTGGGGGCCAGAGCGCACTGCACATTCATGTCGGCCAGAGTGCACTGCGCATGCGTGGTGACCAGAGCGCCCTGCGCATGCGTGGCGGCCAAGGCGCACTGCGCATGCGTGGTGGCAAAGGCGCACTGCGCATGCGTGGCGACCAGAGCGCACAGCGAATGCGTGTTGGCCAAGGCGCACTGCGCATGCGTGGCGACCAGAGCGCACTGCGCTTTCGTGGTGGCCAAGGCGCACTGAACATGCGTGGCGGCCAGAGCGCACTGCGCATGCGTGTTGGCCAAGGCGCACTGCGCATGCGTGGCGGCCAGAGCGCACTGCGCATGCGTGTTGGCCAAGGCTCACTGCGCATGCGTGGTGACCAGAGCGCCCTGCGCATTCGTGGCGGCCAAGGCGCACTGCGCATGCGTGGTGGCCAAGGCGCACTGCGCATGCGTGGCGACCAGAGCGCACAGCGAATGCGTGTTGGCCAAGGCGCACTGCGCATGCGTGGCGACCAGAGCGCACTGCGCTTTCGTGGTGGCCAAGGCGCACTGAACATGCGTGGCGGCCAGAGCGCACTGCGCATGCGTGTTGGCCAAGGCGCACTGCGCATGCGTGGCGGCCAGAGCGCACTGCGCATGCGTGTTGGCCAAGGAGCACTGCGCATGCGTGGCGACCAGAGCGACTGCGCATTCGTGGCGGCCAAGGCGCACTGCGCTTGAGTGGCGGCCAGAGCGCACTGCGCATGCGTGGGGGCCAGAGCGCACTGCGCATGCGTGGCGGCCAGAGCGCACTGCGCATGCGTGTCGGCCAGAGCAGACAGTGCATGCGTGGCGGCCAGAGCGCACTGCGCATGCGTGGCGGCCAGAGAGCACTGCGCATAACTGGCGGCCAGAGCGCACTGCGCATGCGTGGCCGCCAGAGCGCACTGCACATGCATGGCGGCCAGAGCGCATTGCTCATGCATTCTGGGCAGAGCGCACTGCGCATGCGTGGCGGCCAGAGCACACAGCACATGCGTGGCGGCCAGAGCCTACTGCGCCTGCGTGGTGGCCAGAGCGCACCGCGCTTGCGTGGCGGCCAGAGCGCACTGCGCATGCGTGGGGGCCAGACCGCACTTCGCATGCGTGGCGGCCACAGCGCACTGCGCATGCGTGGCGGCCAGATCGCAGCGCATGCGTGGCGGCCAGAGCGCACTGCGCAAGCGTGGCGGCCAGAGCGCACTGCGCATGCGTGGCGGCCAGAGCGCATTGCGCATACGTGGTGGCCATGATAGAGAGACCTCATATGGGGTGATTGGCGGGAGCCAATAGATGAGCGCGACCTCAAATGGGGTGATTGGCGAGAGCCAATTGATGAGCGCCACCTCATATGGGGTGATTGGCGAGAGCCAATAGAGCACGTCAGAAGCGGGGCAACCAGGCTATATAAGAACTACCATTACCCGGGTTGTTGTTCTTTCTCTTGCGTGGTGGCAAGAGCGCATTGCGCATGTGTGGCGGACAGAGCGCATTGCGATTGCGTGGCGGCCAGAGCGCACTGCGCATGCGTGACGCCCAGAGCACATTGCGCATGCGTGGAGACCAGAGCTCATTGCGCCTGCGTGGCGGCCAGAGCGCACTGCGCATGCGTGGCGGCCAGAGCGCACTGCGCATGGGTGGGGGCCAGAGCGCACTGCGCATTCATGTCGGCCAGAGTGCACTGCGCATGGGTGGGGGCCAGAGCGCACTGCGCATTCATGTCGGCCAGAGCGCACTGCGCATGCATGCGGCCAGAGCGCATTGCGCATGTGTGGGGGCCAGAGCTCATTGCGCATGCGTGGGGGCCAGAGCGCACTGGGCATGCGTGGCGACCAGAGCGCACTGCGCATGCGTGGCGGCCAGAGCGCACTGCGCATGCGTGGGGGACAGAGCGCAAGCGCATGCGTGGCGGCCAGAGCGCACTGCGCATGCCTGGCGGCCAGTGCGCACTGCGCATGCGTGGCGGCCAGAGCGCACTGCGCATGCGTGGCAGCCAGAGCGCACTGCGCATGCGTGTCGGCCAGAGCAGACAGCGCATTCGTGGCGCCCAGAGCGCACTGCGCATGCGTGGCGGCCAGAGTGCACTGCGCATGCGTGTCAGCCAGAACGCATTGCGCATACTTGGTAGCCATGACAGAGTGACCTATATGGGGTGATTGGCGGGAGCCAATAGATGAGCACCACCTCATATGGGGTGATTGGTGCGAGCCAATAGATGAGCGCACCTCATATGGGGACTGCCATTACCCGGGTTGTTGTTCTTTCTCATGCGTGGCGGCCAGGGCGCACTGCGCATGCGTGGGGGCCAGAGCGCACTGCGCATTCAAGTCGGCCAGAGAGCACTGCGCATGCGAGGGGGCCAGAGCGCACTGCGCATGCGTGGCGGCGAGAGCGCACTGTGCATGCGTGGTTTGCCAGAGCGCACCGCGCTTTCGTGGCGGCCAGAGAGCACTGCGCATGCGTGGCGGCCAGAGCGCATTGCGCATGCGTGGCGGCCAGAGCGCATTGCGCATACGTGGTGGCCATGATAGAGAGACCTCATATGGTGTGATTGGCGGGAGCCAATAGATGAGCGCGACCTCAAATGGGGTGATTGGCGAGAGCCAATTGATGAGCGCCACCTCATATGGGGTGATTGGCGAGAGCCACTAGAGCACGTCAGAAGCGGGGCAACCAGGCTATATAAGAACTACCATTACCCGGGTTGTTGTTCTTTCTCTTGCGTGGTGGCAAGAGCGCAATGCGCATGTGTGGCGGACAGAGCGCATTGCGATTGCGTGGCGGCCAGAGCGCACTGCGCATGCGTGACGCCCAGAGCACATTGCGCATGCGTGGAGACCAGAGCTCATTGCGCCTGCGTGGCGGCCAGAGCGCACTGCGCATGCATGGCGGCCAGAGCGCATTGCGCATGTGTGGGGGCCAGAGCTCATTGCGCATGCGTGGGGGCCAGAGCGCACTGGGCATGCGTGGCGACCAGAGCGCACTGCGCATGCGTGGCGGCCAGAGCGCACTGCGCATCGTGGGGGACAGAGCGCAAGCGCATGCGTGGCGGCCAGAGCGCACTGCGCATGCCTGGCGGCCAGCGCGCACTGCGCATGCGTGGCGGCCAAGGCGCAGTGCGCATGCGTGGCGACCAGAACGCACTGCGCATTCGTGGCGGCCAAGGCGCACTGCGCATGCGTGGCGGCCAGAGCGCACTGCGCATGCATGGCGGCCATGTCGCACTGCGCATGCGTGGCGGCCAAGGCGCTCTGCGCATGCGTGGCGACCAGAGCGCACTGCGCATTCGTGGCGGCCAAGGCGCACTGCGCATGCATGGCGGCCAGAGCCCACTGCGCATGCATGGCGGCCAAGTCGCACTGCGCATGCGTGGCGGCCAGAGCGCACTGCGCATGCGTGGCGGCCAGAGCGCATTGCGCATGTGTGGCGGCCAGAGCGCATTGCGCATGCGTGGCGGCCAGAGCGCACTGCGCATGCGTGACGCCCAGAGCACATTGCGCATGCGTGGAGACCAGAGCTCATTGCGCATGCGTGGCCGCCAGAGCGCACTGCGCATGCATGGCGGCCAAGTCGCACTGCGCATGCGTGGCGGCCAGAGCGCACTGCCATGCGTGGCGGCCAGAGCGCATTGCGCATGCGTGGCGGCCAGAGCGCATTGCGCATACTTGGTAGCCATGACAGAGTGACCTCATATGGGGTGATTGGCGGGAGCCAATAGATGAGCGCGACCTCATGTGGGGTGATTGTCGAAAGGCAATAGACCATGTCAGAGGCGGGGCAACCAGTCTATATAACGACTGCCATTACCCGGGTTGTTGTTCTTTCTCATGCGTGGCGGCCAGAGCGCATTTCGCATGCGTGGCGGCCATGAAAGTGTGACCTATATGGGGTGATTGGCGGGAGCCAATAGATGAGCACCACCCTTATGGGGTGCTTGCTGAGAGCCAATAGATGAGCGCCACATCATATGGGGACTGCCATTACCCGGGTTGTTGTTCTTTCTCATGCGTGGCGGCCAGAGCGCACTTCGCATGCCTAGCGGCCAGAGCGCACTGCGCATGCGTGGCGGCCAGAGCGCACCGCGCATGCCTGGGGGCCAGAGCGCACTGCACATTCATGTCGGCCAGAGTGCACTGCGCATGCGTGGTGACCATAGCGCCCTGCGCATTCGTGGCGGCCAAGGCGCACTGCGCATGCGTGGTGGCAAAGGCGCACTGCGCATGCGTGGCGACCAGAGCGCACAGCGAATGCGTGTTGGCCAAGGCGCACTGCGCATGCGTGGCGACCAGAGCGCACTGCGCTTTCGTGGTGGCCAAGGCGCACTGAACATGCGTGGCGGCCAGAGCGCACTGCGCATGCGTGTTGGCCAAGGCGCACTGCGCATGCGTGGCGGCCAGAGCGCACTGCGCATGCGTGTTGGCCAAGGCTCACTGCGCATGCGTGGTGACCAGAGCGCCCTGCGCATTCGTGGCGGCCAAGGCGCACTGCGCATGCGTGGTGGCCAAGGCGCACTGCGCATGCGTGGCGACCAGAGCGCACAGCGAATGCGTGTTGGCCAAGGCGCACTGCGCATGCGTGGCGACCAGAGCGCACTGCGCTTTCGTGGTGGCCAAGGCGCACTGAACATGCGTGGCGGCCAGAGCGCACTGCGCATGCGTGTTGGCCAAGGCGCACTGCGCATGCGTGGCGGCCAGAGCGCACTGCGCATGCGTGTTGGCCAAGGAGCACTGCGCATGCGTGGCGACCAGAGCGACTGCGCATTCGTGGCGGCCAAGGCGCACTGCGCTTGAGTGGCGGCCAGAGCGCACTGCGCATGCGTGGGGGCCAGAGCGCACTGCGCATGCGTGGCGGCCAGAGCGCACTGCGCATGCGTGTCGGCCAGAGCAGACAGTGCATGCGTGGCGGCCAGAGCGCACTGCGCATGCGTGGCGGCCAGAGAGCACTGCGCATAACTGGCGGCCAGAGCGCACTGCGCATGCGTGGCCGCCAGAGCGCACTGCACATGCATGGCGGCCAGAGCGCATTGCTCATGCATTCTGGGCAGAGCGCACTGCGCATGCGTGGCGGCCAGAGCACACAGCACATGCGTGGCGGCCAGAGCCTACTGCGCCTGCGTGGTGGCCAGAGCGCACCGCGCTTGCGTGGCGGCCAGAGCGCACTGCGCATGCGTGGGGGCCAGACCGCACTTCGCATGCGTGGCGGCCACAGCGCACTGCGCATGCGTGGCGGCCAGATCGCAGCGCATGCGTGGCGGCCAGAGCGCACTGCGCATGCGTGGCGGCCAGAGCGCACTGCGCATGCGAGGGGGCCAGAGAGCACTGCGCATGCGTGGCGGCCAGAGCGCATTGCGCATGCGTGGCGGCCAGAGCGCATTGCGCATACGTGGTGGCCATGATAGAGAGACCTCATATGGGGTGATTGGCGGGAGCCAATAGATGAGCGCGACCTCAAATGGGGTGATTGGCGAGAGCCAATTGATGAGCGCCACCTCATATGGGGTGATTGGCGAGAGCCAATAGAGCACGTCAGAAGCGGGGCAACCAGGCTATATAAGAACTACCATTACCCGGGTTGTTGTTCTTTCTCTTGCGTGGTGGCAAGAGCGCATTGCGCATGTGTGGCGGACAGAGCGCATTGCGATTGCGTGGCGGCCAGAGCGCACTGCGCATGCGTGACGCCCAGAGCACATTGCGCATGCGTGGAGACCAGAGCTCATTGCGCCTGCGTGGCGGCCAGAGCGCACTGCGCATGCGTGGCGGCCAGAGCGCACTGCGCATGGGTGGGGGCCAGAGCGCACTGCGCATTCATGTCGGCCAGAGTGCACTGCGCATGGGTGGGGGCCAGAGCGCACTGCGCATTCATGTCGGCCAGAGCGCACTGCGCATGCATGCGGCCAGAGCGCATTGCGCATGTGTGGGGGCCAGAGCTCATTGCGCATGCGTGGGGGCCAGAGCGCACTGGGCATGCGTGGCGACCAGAGCGCACTGCGCATGCGTGGCGGCCAGAGCGCACTGCGCATGCGTGGGGGACAGAGCGCAAGCGCATGCGTGGCGGCCAGAGCGCACTGCGCATGCCTGGCGGCCAGCGCGCACTGCGCATGCGTGGCGGCCAGAGCGCACTGCGCATGCGTGGCAGCCAGAGCGCACTGCGCATGCGTGTCGGCCAGAGCAGACAGCGCATTCGTGGCGCCCAGAGCGCACTGCGCATGCGTGGCGGCCAGAGTGCACTGCGCATGCGTGTCGGCCAGAGCGCATTGCGCAAGCGTGGGGGACAGAGCGCACTGCGCATGCGTGGCGGCCAGAGCGCACTGCGCATGCATGGGGGACAGAGCGCAAGCACATGCGTGGCGGCCAGAGCGCACTGCGCATGCCTGGCGGCCAGCGCGCACTGCGCATGCGTGGCGGCCAAGGCGCAGTGCGCATGCGTGGCGACCAGAACGCACTGCGCATTCGTGGCGGCCAAGGCGCACTGCGCATGCGTGGCGGCCAGAGCGCACTGCGCATGCATGGCGGCCAAGTCGCACTGCGCATGCGTGGCGGCCAAGGCGCACTGCGCATGCGTGGCGACCAGAGCGCACTGCGCATTCGTGGCGGGCAAGGCGCACTGCGCATGCATGGCGGCCAGAGCCCACTGCGCATGCATGGCGGCCAAGTCGCACTGCGCATGCGTGGCGGCCAGAGCGCACTGCGCATGCGTGGCGGCCAGAGCACATTGCGCATGTGTGGCGGCCAGAGCGCATTGCGCATGCGTGGCGGCCAGAGCGCACTGCGCATGCGTGACGCCCAGAGCACATTGCGCATGCGTGGAGACCAGAGCTCATTGCGCATGCATGGCCGCCAGAGCGCACTGCGCATGCATGGCGGCCAAGTCGCACTGCGCATGCGTGGCGGCCAGAGCGCACTGCCATGCGTGGCGGCCAGAGCGCATTGCGCATGCGTGGCGGACAGAGCGCATTGCGCATACTTGGTAGCCATGACAGAGTGACCTCATATGGGGTGATTGGCGGGAGCAAATAGATGAGCGCGACCTCATGTGGGGTGATTGTCGAAAGCCAATAGACCATGTCAGAGGCGGGGCAACCAGTCTATATAAGGACTGCCATTACCCGGGTTGTTGTTCTTTCTCCTGCGTGGCGGCCAGAGCGCATTTCGCATGCGTGGCGGCCATGAAAGTGTGACCTATATGGGGTGATTGGCGGGAGCCAATAGATGAGCACCACCCTTATGGGGTGCTTGCTGAGAGCCAATAGATGAGCGCCACCTCATATGGGGACTGCCATTACCCGGGTTGTTGTTCTTTCTCATGCGTGGCGGCCAGAGCGCACTTCGCATGCCTAGCGGCCAGAGCGCACTGCGCATGCGTGGCGGCCAGAGCGCACCGCGCATGCCTGGGGGCCAGAGCGCACTGCACATTCATGTCGGCCAGAGTGCACTGCGCATGCGTGACGGCCAGAGCGCACTGCGCATGCGTGGCCGCCAGAGCGCACTGCGCATGCGTGTTGGCCAAGGCTCACTGCGCATGCGTGGTGACCAGAGCGCCCTGCGCATTCGTGGCGGCCAAGGCGCACTGCGCATGCGTGGTGGCCAAGGCGCACTGCGCATGCGTGGCGACCAGAGCGCACAGCGAATGCGTGTTGGCCAAGGCGCACTGCGCATGCGTGGCGACCAGAGCGCACTGCGCTTTCGTGGTGGCCAAGGCGCACTGAACATGCGTGGCGGCCAGAGCGCACTGCGCATGCGTGTTGGCCAAGGCGCACTGCGCATGCGTGGCGGCCAGAGCGCACTGCGCATGCGTGTTGGCCAAGGAGCACTGCGCATGCGTGGCGACCAGAGCGACTGCGCATTCGTGGCGGCCAAGGCGCACTGCGCTTGAGTGGCGGCCAGAGCGCACTGCGCATGCGTGGGGGCCAGAGCGCACTGCGCATGCGTGGCGGCCAGAGCGCACTGCGCATGCGTGTCGGCCAGAGCAGACAGTGCATGCGTGGCGGCCAGAGCGCACTGCGCATGCGTGGCGGCCAGAGAGCACTGCGCATAACTGGCGGCCAGAGCGCACTGCGCATGCGTGGCCGCCAGAGCGCACTGCACATGCATGGCGGCCAGAGCGCATTGCTCATGCATTCTGGGCAGAGCGCACTGCGCATGCGTGGCGGCCAGAGCGCACAGCACATGCGTGGCGGCCAGAGCCTACTGCGCCTGCGTGGTGGCCAGAGCGCACCGCGCTTGCGTGGCGGCCAGAGCGCACTGCGCATGCGTGGGGGCCAGACCGCACTTCGCATGCGTGGCGGCCACAGCGCACTGCGCATGCGTGGCGGCCAGATCGCAGCGCATGCGTGGCGGCCAGAGCGCACTGCGCATGCGTGGCGGCCAGAGCGCATTGCGCATGCGTGGCAGCCAGAGCGCATTGCGCATACGTGGTGGCCATGATAGAGAGACCTCATATGGGGTGATTGGCGGGAGCCAATAGATGAGCGCGAACTCATATGTGGTGATTGGCGAGAGCCAATTGATGAGCGCCACATCATATGGGGTGATTGGCGAGAGCCAATAGACCACGTCAGAGGCGGGGCAACCAGGCTATATAAGGACTGCCATTACCCGGGTTGTTGTTCTTTCTCATGCGTGGCGGCCAGAGCGCATTGCGCATGCGTGGCAGCCAGAGCGCACTGCGCATGCGTGGCAGTCAGAGCGCACTGCGCATGCGTCGCGGCCAGAGCGCACTGCACATGCGTGGCGGTCAGAGCGCACTGCGCTTGTGTGGCGGCCAGAGCGCACTGCGCATGCGTAGGGGCCAGAGCTCACTGCGCATGCGTGGTGGACAGAGCGCACTGTGCATGCGTGGCGGCCAGGGCGCACAGCGCATGCGTGGCGGCCAGAGCGCACTGCGCATGCGTGGGGGCCTCACCGCACTGCGCATGCGTGGTGGCCAGAGCGCACTGCGCATGCGTGGCGGCCAGAACGCACTGCGCATGCGTGGCGGCCAGAGCACACTGCGCATGCGTGGCGGCCAAAGAGCACTGCGCATACGTGGTGGCCATGATAGAGAGACCTCATATGGGGTGATTGGCGGGAGCCAATAGATGAGCGCGAACTCATATGGGGTGATTGGCGAGAGCCAATTGATGACCGCCACCTCATATGGGGTGATTGGCAAGAGCCAATAGACAACGTCAGAGGCGGGGAAACCAGGCTATATAAGGACTGCCATTACCCGGGTTGTTGTTCTTTCTCATGCGTGGCGGCCCGAGCGCATTGCGCTTGCGTGGTGGCCCGAGCGCATTGCGCATGCGTGGCTGCCAGTGCGCATTGCGCATCCGTGGCAGCCAGAGCGCACTGCGCATGCGTTGCAGCCAGAGCACATTGCGCATGCGTGGCGGCCAGAGCGCACTGCGCATGCGTGTCGGCCAGAGCGCACTGCGCATGCGTGGTGTCCAGAGCGCACTGCGCTTGCGTGGGGGTCACAGCGCACTGCGCATGCGTGGCGGCCAGAGCGCACAGCGCATGCGTTGCGGCCAGAGCAAACTGCGCATGCGTGGCGGCCAAAGAGCACTGCGCATGCGTGGCAGCCTGAGCGCATTACGCATGCGTGGTGGCGAGAGCGCATTGCGCATACGTGGTGGCCATGATAGAGAGACCTCATATGGGGTGATTGGCGGGAGCCAATAGATGAGCGCGAACTCATATGGGATGATTGGCGAGAGCCAATTGATGAGCGCCACCTCATATGGGGTGATTGGCGAGAGCCAATAGAGCACGTCAGAAGCGGGGCAACCAGGCTATATAAGAACTACCATTACCCGGGTTGTTGTTCTTTCTCATGCGTGGTGGCCAGAGCGCATTGCGCATGTGTGGCGGCCAGAGCGCATTGCGAATGCGTGGCGGCCAGAGCGCACTGCGCATGCGTGGCGCCCAGAGCACATTGCGCATGCGTGGATGCCAGAGCTCATTGCGCATGCGTGGCGGCCAGAGCGCACTGCGCATGCGTGGCGGCCAGAGCGCACTGCGCATGCCTGGCGGCCAGAGCGCACTGCGCATGCGTTGCGGCCAGAGCACACATCACATGCGTGGCGGACAAGGCGCACTGCGCATGCGTGGCGACCAGAGCGCACTGCGCATTTGTGGCGGCGAAGGCGCACTGCGCATGCGTGGCGGCCAGAGCACACTGCGCATGCATCGTGGCCAAGGCGCACTGCGCATGCGTGTCGGCAAGAGCGCACTGCGCATTCGTGGCGGCCAGAGCGCACTGCGCATGCGTGGCTGCCAGAGCGCACTGCGCATTCGTGGCGGCCAGAGCGCATTGCGCATTCTTGGTAGCCATGACAGAGTGACCTCATATGGGGTGATTGGCGGGAGCCAATAGATGAGCGCGACCTCATGTGGGGTGATTGTCGAAAGCAATAGACTACGTCAGAGGCGGGGCAACCAGGCTATATAAGGACTGCCATTACCCGGGTTGTTGTTCTTTCTCATGCGTGGCGGCCAGAGCGCATTTCGCATGCGTGGCGGCCATGACAGAGTGACCTATATGGGGTGATTGGCGGGAGCCAATAGATGAGCACCACCTCATATGGGGTGATTGGTGAGAGCCAATAGATGAGCGCCACCTCATATGGGGACTGCCATTACCCGGGTTGTTGTTCTTTCTCATGCGTGGCGGCCAGAGCTCACTGCGCATACCTGGCGGCCAGAGCGCACATCGCATGCGTGGCAGCCAAGGCGCACTGTGCATGCCTGGCGACCAGAGCGCACTGCGCATTCGTGGCGGCCAAGGCGCACTGCGCATGCGTGGCGGCCAGAGTGCACAGCGCATGCATGGTGGACAAGGCGCACTGCGCATGCTTTGCGGCCAGAGCGCACTGCGCATTCGTGGTGGCCAGAGCGCATTGCGCATGCGTGGGGGCCAGAGCGCACTGCGCATGCGTGGAGGCCAGAGCGCATTGCGCATTCGTGGTGTCCAGAGCGCATTGCGCATAAGTGGGGGCCAGAGCGCACTGCGCATTGGTGGTGGCCAGAGCGCATTGCGCATTCGTGGCGGCCAGAGCGCATTGCGCATGCGTGGGGGCCAGAGCGCACTGCGCATTCGTGCTGGCCAGAACGCATTGCGCATGCGTGGGGGCCAGAGCGCACTGCGCATTCGTGGCGGCCAAGGCGCACTGCGCATGCGTGGCGGCCAGAGCGCACTGCGCATGCGTGGGGGCCAGAGCGCATTGCGCATACTTGGTAGCCATGACAGAGTGACCTCATATGGGATGATTGGCGGGAGACAATAGATGAGCGCGACCTCATGTGGGGTAAATGTCGAAAGCCAATAGACCACATCAGAGGCGGGGCAACCAGGCTATATAAGGACTGCCATTACCGGGGTTGTTGTTCTTTCTCATGCGTGGCGGCCAGAGCGCATTTCGCATGCGTGGCGGCCATGACATAGTGACCTATATGGGGTGATTGGCGGGAGCCAATAGATGAGCACCACCTCATATGGGGTGATTGGTGAGAGCCAATAGATGAGCGCCACCTCATATGGGGACTGCCATTACCCGGGTTGTTGTTCTTTCTCATGCGTGGCGGCCAGAGCGCACTGCGCATGCGTCGCGGCCAGAGCGCATGGCGCAAGCGTGGCGGCCAGAGCGCACTGCGCATGCGTGGGGGCCAGAGCACGCTGCGCATGCTTGGCGGCCAGAGCGCACTGCGCATGCGTGTTGGCCAAGGCGCACTGCGCATGCGTGGCGGCCAGAGCGCACTGCGCATGAGTGGCGGCCAGAGCACACATCACATGCGTGGCGGACAAGGCGCACTGCGCATGCGTGGCGACCAGAGCGCACTGCGCATTTGTGGCGGCGAAGGCGCACTGCGCATGCGTGGCGGCCAGAGCACACTGCGCATGCATCGTGGCCAAGGCGCACTGCGCATGCGTGTCGGCAAGAGCGCACTGCGCATTCGTGGCGGCCAGAGCGCACTGCGCATGCGTGGCTGCCAGAGCGCACTGCGCATTCGTGGCGGCCAGAGCGCATTGCGCATTCTTGGTAGCCATGACAGAGTGACCTCATATGGGGTGATTGGCGGGAGCCAATAGATGAGCGCGACCTCATGTGGGGTGATTGTCGAAAGCAATAGACTACGTCAGAGGCGGGGCAACCAGGCTATATAAGGACTGCCATTACCCGGGTTGTTGTTCTTTCTCATGCGTGGCGGCCAGAGCGCATTTCGCATGCGTGGCGGCCATGACAGAGTGACCTATATGGGGTGATTGGCGGGAGCCAATAGATGAGCACCACCTCATATGGGGTGATTGGTGAGAGCCAATAGATGAGCGCCACCTCATATGGGGACTGCCATTACCCGGGTTGTTGTTCTTTCTCATGCGTGGCGGCCAGAGCTCACTTCGCATACCTGGCGGCCAGAGCGCACATCGCATGCGTGGCAGCCAAGGCGCACTGTGCATGCCTGGCGACCAGAGCGCACTGCGCATTCGTGGCGGCCAAGGCGCACTGCGCATGCGTGGCGGCCAGAGTGCACAGCGCATGCATGGTGGACAAGGCGCACTGCGCATGCTTTGCGGCCAGAGCGCACTGCGCATTCGTGGTGGCCAGAGCGCATTGCGCATGCGTGGGGGCCAGAGCGCACTGCGCATGCGTGGAGGCCAGAGCGCATTGCGCATTCGTGGTGTCCAGAGCGCATTGCGCATAAGTGGGGGCCAGAGCGCACTGCGCATTGGTGGTGGCCAGAGCGCATTGCGCATTCGTGGCGGCCAGAGCGCATTGCGCATGCGTGGGGGCCAGAGCGCACTGCGCATTCGTGCTGGCCAGAACGCATTGCGCATGCGTGGGGGCCAGAGCGCACTGCGCATTCGTGGCGGCCAAGGCGCACTGCGCATGCGTGGCGGCCAGAGCGCACTGCGCATGCGTGGGGGCCAGAGCGCATTGCGCATACTTGGTAGCCATGACAGAGTGACCTCATATGGGATGATTGGCGGGAGACAATAGATGAGCGCGACCTCATGTGGGGTAAATGTCGAAAGCCAATAGACCACGTCAGAGGCGGGGCAACCAGGCTATATAAGGACTGCCATTACCGGGGTTGTTGTTCTTTCTCATGCGTGGCGGCCAGAGCACATTTCGCATGCGTGGCGGCCATGACAGATTGACCTATATGGGGTGATTGGCGGGAGCCAATAGATGAGCACCACCTCATATGGGGTGATTGGTGAGAGCCAATAGATGAGCGCCACCTCATATGGGGACTGCCATTACCCGGGTTGTTGTTCTTTCTCATGCGTGGCGGCCAGAGCGCACTGCGCATGCGTCGCGGCCAGAGCGCATGGCGCAAGCGTGGCGGCCAGAGCGCACTGCGCATGCGTGGGGGCCAGAGCACACTGCGCATGCTTGGCGGCCAGAGCGCACTGCGCATGCGTGTTGGCCAAGGCGCACTGCGCATGCGTGGCGGCCAGAGCGCACTGCGCATGAGTGGCGGCCAGAGCACACCGCGCATGCGTGGCGCCCAGAGTACATTGCGCATGCGTGGAGGCCAGAGCTCATTGCGCATGCGTGGCGGCCAGAGCGCACTGCGCATGCGTGGCTGCCAGAGCGCACTGCGCATGCGTGGCGGCCAGAGCACACTGCGCATGCGTGGCGGCCAGAGCTCATTGCACATGAGTGGCGGCCAGAGCGCATTGCGCATGCGTGGCGGCCAGAGCGCACTGCGCATGCGTGGCGGCCAGAGCGCACTGCGCATGAGTGGCGGCCAGAGCACACTGCGCAAGCGTGGGGGCCAGAGCGCATTGCGCATGCGTGGCGGCCTGAGCGCACTGGGCATGCCTGGCGGCCAGAGCGCACTGCGCATGCGTGGCGGCCAGAGCGCACATCGCATGCGTGGCGGCAAAGGCGCACTGCGCATGTGTGGTGACCAGAGCGCACTGCGCATTCGTGGTGGCGAAGGCGCACTGCGCATGCTTGGCGGCCAGAGCGCACTGCGCATGCATCGTGGCCTAGGCGCACTGTGCATGCGTGTCGGCAAGAGCGCACTGCGCATTCGTGGAGGCCAGAGCGCACTGCGCATCCGTGGGGGCCAGAGCGCATTGCGCATGTGTGGCGGCCAGAGCGCATTGCGCATACTTGGTAGCCATGACAGAGTGACCTCATATGGGGTGATTGGCGGGAGCCAATAGATGAGCGCGACCTCATGTGGGGTGATTGTCGAAAGCAATAGACTACGTCAGAGGCGGGGCAACCAGGCTATATATGGACTGCTATTACCCGGGTTGTTGTTCTTTCTCATGCGTGGCGGCCAGAGCGCATTTTGCATGCGTGGCGGCCATGACAGAGTGACCTATATGGGGTGATTGGCGGGAGCCAATAGATGAGCACCACCTCATATGGGGTGATTGGTGAGAGCCAATAGATGAGCGCCACCTCATATGGGGACTGCCATTACCCGGGTTGTTGTTCTTTCTCATGCGTGGCGGCCAGAGCTCACTTCGCATACCTGGCGGCCAGAGCGCACATCGCATGCGTGGCAGCCAAGGCGCAATGCGCATGCCTGGCGACCAGAGCGCACTGCGCATTCGTGGCAGCCAAGACGCACTGCGCATGCGTGCCGGCCAGAGTGCACAGCGCATGCGTGGCGGCCAGAGCGCACATCGAATGCGTGGCGGCCAGAGCGCACTGCGCATTCGTGGCGGCCAGAGCGCATTGCTCATGCGTGGGGGCCAGAGCGCACTGCGCATTCATGTCGGCCAGAGCACACTGCGCATGCGTGACGGCCAGAGCGCACTGCGCATGCGTGTTGGCCAAGGCGCACTGCGCATGCGTCGTGACCAGTGCACACTGCGAATTCGTGGCGGCCAAGGCGCACTGCGCATTCGTGGCGGCTAGCGTGCACTGCGCATGCGTGGGGTCCAGAGCGCACTGTGCATGCGTGGCGGCCAGAGCGCACTGCGCATGCGTGTCGGCCAGAGTAGACAGCGCATGCGTGGCAGCCAGAGCGCACTGCGCATGCGTGGCGGCCAGATCGCACTGCGCATGCGTGTTTGCATAGGCGCACTGCGCATGCGTGGCGACCAGAGCGACTGCGCATTCGTGGCGGCCAAGGCGCACTGCGCATGCGTGGCTGCCAGAGCGCACTGCGCCTGCGTTTCGGCCAGAGCAGACAGCGCATCCGTGGTGCCCAGAGCGCACTGCGCATGCGTGGCGGCCAGAGTGCACTGCGCATGCGTGTCGGCCAGAGCGCATTGCGCATTCTTGGTAGCCATGACAGAGTGACCTATATGGGGTGATTGGCGGGAGCCAATAGATGAGCACCACCTCATATGGGGTGATTGGTGAGAGCCAATAGATGAGCGCCACCTCATATGGGGACTGCCATTACCCGGGTTGTTGTTCTTTCTCATGCGTGGCGGCCAGAGGGCACTGCGCATGCGTGGCGGCCAGAGCGCACTGCGCATGGGTGGGGGCCAGAGCGCACTGCGCATTCATGTCGGCCAGAGCGCACTGCGCATGTGTGACAGCCAGAGCGCACGTTGCATGCGTGGCCGCCAGAGCGCACAGCGCATGCATGTTGGACTGCCATTACCCGGGTTGTTGTTCTTTCTCATGCGTGGCGGCCAGAGCGCACTGCGCATGCGTGGTGACCAGAGCGCACTGCGCATTCGTGGCGGCCAAGGCGCACTGCGCATGCGTGGCGGCCAGAGCGCACTGCGCATGCGTGACGGCCAGAGCGCACTGCGCATGCGTGGCGGCGAGAGCGCACTGTGCATGCGTGGTTTGCCTGAGCGCACCGCGCTTGCGTGGCGGCCAGAGCCAACTGCGCATGCGTGGGGGCAGGACCGCACTGTGCATGCATGGCGGCCACAGCGCACTGCGCATGCATGGCGGCCAGATCGCACAGCGCATGCGTGGCGGCCAGAGCGCACTGCGCATGCGTGGTGGCCAGAGAGCACTGCGCATGCATGGCGGCCAGAGCGCATTGCGCATGCGTGGCGGCCAGAGCGCATTGCGCATACGTGGTGGCCATGATAGAGAGACCTCATATGGGGTGATTGGCGGGAGCCAATAGATGAGCGCGACCTCATATGGGGTGATTGGCGAGAGCCAATTGATGAGCGCCACCTCATATGGGGTGATTGGCGAGAGCCAATAGAGCACGTCAGAAGCGGGGCAACCAGGCTATATAAGAACTAACATTACCCGGGTTGTTGTTCTTTCTCTTGCGTGGTGGCCAGACCGCATTGCGTATGCGTGGCTGCCAGTGCGCACTGCGCATTCGTGGCGGCCAAGGCGCACTGCGCATGCGTGGCAGCCAGAGACCACTGCGCATGCATTGCGGCCTAGTCGCACTGCGCATGCGTGGCGGCCAGAGCGCACTGCACATGCGTGGCGGCCAGAGCGCATTGCGCATGCGTGGCGGCCAGAGCGCATTGCGCATACTTGGTAGCCATGACAGAGTGAACTCATATGGGGTGATTGGCGGGAGCCAATAGATGAGCGCGACCTCATGTGGGGTGATTGTCGAAAGCCAATAGACCATGTCAGAGGAGGGGCAACGAGGCTATATAAGGACTGCCATTACCCGGGTTGTTGTTCTTTCTCATGCATGGCGGCCAGAGCGCATTTCGCATGCGTGGCGGCCATGACAGAGTGACCTATATGGGGTGATTGGCGGGAGCCAATAGATGAGCACCACCTCATATGGGGTGATTGGTGAGAGCCAATAGATGAGCGCCACCTCATATGGGGACTGCCATTACCCGGGTTGTTGTTCTTTCTCATGCGTGGCGGCCAGAGCTCATTGCGCATACCTGGCGGCCAGAGCGCACATCGCATGCGTGGCAGCCAAGGCGCAATGCGCATGCCTGGCGACCAGAGCGCACTGCGCATTCGTGGCGGCCAAGACGCACTGCGCATGCGTGGCGGCCAGAGTGCACAGCGCATGCATGGCGGCCAAGGCGCACTGCGCATGCGTGGCGGCCAGAGCGCACTGCGCATTCGTGGTGGCCAGAGCGCATTGTGCATGCGTGGGGGCCAGAGCGCACTGCGCATTCATGTCGGCCAGAGCGCACTGCGCAAGCGTGACGGCCAGAGCGCCCTGCGCATGCGTGGCCGCCAGAGCGCACATCGCATGCGTGGCGGCCAAGGCGCACTGCGCATGCGTGGCGACCAGAACGCAATGCGCATTCGTGGCGGCCAAGGCGCACTGCGCATGCGTGGCGGCCAGAGCGCACTGCGCATGCATGGCGGCCAAGTCGCACTGCGCATGCGTGGCGGCCAAGGCGCACTGCGCATGCGTGACGACCAGAGCGCACTGCGCATTCGTGGCGGCCAAGGCGCACTGCGCATGCGTGGCAGCCAGAGACCACTGCGCATGCATGGCGGCCAAGTCGCACTGCGCATGCGTGGCGGCCAGAGCGCACTGCAAATGCGTGGCGGCCAGAGCGCATTGCGCATGCGTGGCGTCCTGAGCGCATTGCGCATACTTGGTAGCCATGACAGAGTGACCTCATATGGGGTGATTGGCGGGAGCCAATAGATGAGCGCGACCTCATGTGGGGTGATTGTCGAAAGCCAATAGACCATGTCAGAGGCGGGGCAACCAGGCTATATAAGGACTGCCATTACCCGGGTTGTTGTTCTTTCTCATGCGTGGCGGCCAGAGCGCATTTCGCATGCGTGGCGGCCATGAGAGAGTGACCTATATAAGGTGATTGGCGGGAGCCAATAGATGAGCACCACCTCATATGGGGTGATTGGTGAGAGCCAATAGATGAGCGCCACCTCATATGGGGACGGCCATTACCCGGTTGTTGTTCTTTCTCATGCGTGTCGGCAAGAGCGCACTGCGCATTCGTGGCGGCCAGAGCGCACTGCGCATGCGTGGCTGCCAGAGCGCACTGCGCATTCGTGGCGGCCAGAGCGCATTGCGCATGCGTGGGGGCCAGAGCGAATTGCGCATGCGTGGCGGCCAGAGCGCACTGCGCATGCCTGGCGGCCAGAGCGCACTGCGCATGCCTGGCGGCCAGAGCGCACTGCGCTTGCGTGGCGGCCAGAGCACACATCGCATGCGTGGCGACCAGAGCGCACTGCGCATTTGTGGCGGCGAAGGCGCACTGCGCATGCGTGGCGGCCAGAGCGCACTGCGCATGCATCGTGGCGAAGGCGCACTGCGCATGCGTGTCGGCAAGAGCGCACTGCGCATTCGTGGCGGCCAGAGCGCACTGCGCATGCGTGGCTGCCAGAGCGCACTGCGCATTCGTGGCGGCCAGAGCGCATTGCATATGCGTGGGGGCCCGAGTGCATTGCGCATGCGTGGCGGCCAGAGCGCATTGCGCATGCGTGGGGGCCAGAGCGCACTGCGCATTCATGTCGGCCAGAGCGCACTGCGCAAGCGTGACGGCCAGAGCGCACTGCGCATGCGTGGCCGCCAGAGTGCACATCGCATGCGTGGCGGCCAAGGCGCACTGCGCATGCGTGGCGACCAGAACGAAATGCGCATTCGTGGCGGCCAAGGCGCACTGCGCATGCGTGGCGGCCAGAGCGCACTGCGCATGCATGGCGGCCAAGTCGCACTGCGCATGCGTGGCGGCCAAGGCGCACTGCGCATGCGTGACGACCAGAGCGCACTGCGCATTCGTGGCGGCCAAGGCGCACTGCGCATGCGTGGCAGCCAGAGACCACTGCGCATGCATGGCGGCCAAGTCGCACTGCGCATGCGTGGCGGCCAGAGCGCACTGCAAATGCGTGGCGGCCAGAGCGCATTGCGCATGCGTGGCGTCCAGAGCGCATTGCGCATACTTGGTAGCCATGACAGAGTGACCTCATATGGGGTGATTGGCGGGAGCCAATAGATGAGCGCGACCTCATGTGGGGTGATTGTCGAAAGCCAATAGACCATGTCAGAGGCGGGGCAACCAGGCTATATAAGGACTGCCATTACCCGGGTTGTTGTTCTTTCTCATGCGTGGCAGCCAGAGCGCATTTCGCATTCGTGGCGGCCAGAGCCCACTGCGCATTCGTGGCGGCCAGAGCGCATTGCGCATGCGTGGGGGCCAGAGCGCATTGCGCATGCGTGGCGGCCAGAGCGCACTGCGCATGCCTGGCGGCCAGAGCGCACTGCGCATGCCTGGCGGCCAGAGCGCACTGCGCTTTCGTGGCGGCCAGAGCACACATCGCATGCGTGGCGACCATAGCGCACTGCGCATTTGTGGCGGCGAAGGCGCACTGCGCATGCGTGGCGGCCAGAGCGCACTGCGCATGCATCGTGGCCAAGGCGCACTGCGCATGCGTGTCGGCAAGAGCGCACTGCGCATTCGTGGCGGCCAGAGCGCACTGCACATGCGTGGCTGCCAGAGCGCACTGCGCATTCGTGGCGGCCAGAGCGCATTGCACATGCGTGGGGGCCAGAGCGCATTGCGCATGCGTGGCGGCCAGAGCGCATTGCGCATACTTGGTATCCATGACAGAGTGACCTCATATGGGGTGATTGGCGGGAGCCAATAGATGAGCTCGACCTCATGTGGGGTGATTGTCGAAAGCAATAGACTACGTCAGAGGCGGGGCAACCAGGCTATATAAGGACTGCCATTACCCGGGTTGTTGTTCTTTCTCATGCGTGGCGGCCAGAGCGCATTTCGCATGCGTGGCGGCCATGACATAGTGACCTATATGGGGTGATTGGCGGGAGCCAATAGATGAGCACCACCTCATATGGGGTGATTGGTGAGAGCCAATAGATGAGCGCCACCTCATATGGGGACTGCCATTACCCGGGTTGTTGTTCTTTCTCATGCGTGGCGGCCAGAGCTCACTGCGCATACCTGGCGGACAGAGCGCACATCGCATGCGTGGCAGCCAAGGCGCACTGTGCATGCCTGGCGACCAGAGCGCACTGCGCATTCGTGGCGGCCAAGGCGCACTGCGCATGCGTGGCGGTCAGAGCGCACTGTGCATGCGTGGCGGTCAGAGCGCACAGCGCATGCGTGGCGGCCAGAGCGCACTGCGCATGCGTGGGGGCCTCACCGCACTGCGCATGCGTGGTGGCCACAGCGCACTGCGCATGCGTGGCGGCCAGAGCGCACAGCGCATGCGTGGCGGCCAGAGCACACTGCGCATGCGTGGCGGCCAAAGAGCACTGCGTATGCGTGGCGGCCAGAGCGCATTGCGCAATCGTGGAAGCCAGAGCGCATTGCGCATACGTGGTGGCCATGATAGAGAGACCTCATATGGGGTGATTGGCGGGAGCCAATAGATGAGCGCGAACTCATATGGGGTGATTGGCGAGAGCCAATTGATGAGCGCCACCTCATATGGGGAGATTGGCGAGAGCCAATAGACCACGTCAGAGGCGGGGCAACCAGGCTATATAAGGACTGCCATTACCCGGGTTGTTGTTCTTTCTCATGCGTGGCGGCCAGAGCGCATTGCGCATGCGTGGCAGCCAGAGCGCACTGCGCATGCGTGGCAATCAGAGCGCATTGCGCATGCGTGGCGGCCAGAGCGCACTGCGCATGCATGGCGGCCAGAGCGCACTGCGCATGCGTGGTGTCCAGAGCGCACTGCGCTTGCGTGGGGGCCACAGCGCACTGCGCATGCGTGGCGGCCAGAGCGCACAGCGCATGTGTTGCGGCCAGAGCAAACTGCGCATGCGTGGCGGCCAAAGAGCACTGCGCATGCGTGGCAGCCTGAGCGCATTACGCATGCGTGGTGGCCAGAGCGCATTGCGCATACGTGGTGGCCATGATAGAGAGACCTCATATGGGGTGATTGGCGGGAGCCAATAGATGAGCGCGAACTCATATGGGATGATTGGCGAGAGCCAATTGATGAGCGCCACCTCATATGGGGTGATTGGCGAGAGCCAATACAGCACGTCAGAAGCGGGGCAACCAGGCTATATAAGAACTACCATTACCCGGGTTGTTGTTCTTTCTCATGAATGGTGGCCAGAGCGCATTGCACATGTGTGGCGGCCAGAGCGCATTGCGAATGCGTGGCGGCCAGAGCGCACTGCGCATGCGTGGCGCACAGAGCACATTGCGCATGCGTGGATGCCAGAGCTCAATGCGCATGCGTGGCGGCCAGAGCGCACTGCGCATGCGTGGCGGCCAGAGCGCAATGCGCATGCCTGGCGGCCAGAGCGCACTGCGCATGCGTGGCGGCCAGAGCGCACACCGCATGCGTGGCGGCCGAGGCGCACTGCGCATGCGTGGCGACCAGAGCGCACTGCGCATTTGTGGCGGCGAAGGCGCACTGCGCATGCGTGGCGGCCAGAGCGCATTGCGCATGCGTGGGGGCCAGAGCGCATTGCGCATGCGTGGCGGCCAGAGCGCATTGCGCATACTTGGTAGCCATGACAGAGAGACATCATATGGGGTGATTGGCGGGAGCCAATAGATGAGCGCGACCTCATGTGGGGTGATTGTCGAAAGCAATAGACTACGTAGAGGCGGGGCAACCAGGCTATATAAGGACTGCCATTACCCGGGTTGTTGTTCTTTCTCATGCGTGGCGGCCAGAGAGCATTGGGCATGCTGGCTGCCAGAGCGCATTGCGCATGCGTGGCTGCCAGAGCGCACTGCGCATGCGTGGCGGGCAGAGCGCACTGCGCATTCGTGGTGGCCAAGGCGCACTGCGCATGCGTGGCGACCAGAGCGCACATCGCATGCGTGGCGGCCAAGGCGCACTGCGCATGCGTGGCGACCAGAGCGCACTGCGCATTCGTGTCGGCCAAGGCGCACTGCGCATGCGTGGCGGCCAGAGCGCACTGCGCATTCGTGGCGGCCAGAGCGCATTGCGCATGCGTGGGGGCCAGAGCGCACTGTGCATTCGTGGCGGCCAGAGCGCATAGCGCATGCGTGGCGGCCAGAGCGCATTGCGCATACTTGGTAGCCATGACAGAGTGACCTCATATGGGGTGATTGGCGGGAGCCAATATATGAGCGCCACCTCATGTGGGGTGATTGTCGAAAGCCAATAGCCCACATCAGAGGCGAGGCAACCAGGCTATATAAGGACTGCCATTACCCGGGTTGTTGTTCTTTCTCATGCGTGGGGGCCAGAGCGCACTGCACATTCGTGGCGGCCAGAGCGCACTGCGCATGAGTGGCGGCCAGAGCACACTGCGCATGCGTGGGGGCCAGAGCGCATTGCGCATGCGTGGCGGCCAGAGCGCACTGCGCATGCCTGGCGGCCAGAGCACACTGCGCATGCGTGGCGGCCAGAGCGCACACCGCATGCGTGGCGGCCGAGGCGCACTGCGCATGCGTGGCGACCAGAGCGCACTGCGCATTTGTGGCGGCGAAGGCGCACTGCACATGCGTGGCGGCCAGAGCGCACTGCGCATGCAACGTGGCCAAGGCGCACTGCGCATGCGTGGCTGCCAGAGCGCACTGCGCATTCGTGGCGGCCAGAGCGCTTTGCGCATGCGTGGGGGCCAGAGCGCATTGCGCATGCGTGGCGGCCAGAGCGCATTGCGCATACTTGGTAGCCATGACAGAGAGACCTCATATGGGGTGATTGGCGGGAGCCAATAGATGAGCGCGACCTCATGTGGGGTGATTGTCGAAAGCAATAGACTACGTAGAGGCGGGGCAACCAGGCTATATAAGGACTGCCATTACCCGGGTTGTTGTTCTTTCTCATGCGTGGCGGCCAGAGCGCATTGGGCATGCTGGCTGCCAGAGCGCATTGTGCATGCGTGGCTGCCAGAGCGCACTGCGCATGCGTGGCGGCCAGAGCGCACTGCGCATTCGTGGTGGCCAAGGCGCACTGCGCATGCGTGGCGACCAGAGCGCACATCGCATGCGTGGCGGCCAAGGCGAACTGCGCATGCGTGGCGACCAGAGCGCACTGCGCCTTGGTGTCGGCCAAGGCGCACTGCGCATGCGTGGCGGCCAGAGCGCACTGCGCATTCGTGGCGGCCAGAGCGCATTGCGCATGCGTGGGGGCCAGAGCGCACTGTGCATTCGTGGCGGCCAGAGCGCATTGCGCATGCGTGGCGGCCAGAGCGCATTGCGCATACTTGGTAGCCATGACAGAGTGACCTCATATGGGGTGATTGGCGGGAGCCAATATATGAGCGCCACCTCATGTGGGGTGATTGTCGAAAGCCAATAGCCCACATCAGAGGCGACGCAACCAGGCTATATAAGGACTGCCATTACCCGGGTTGTTGATCTTTCTCATGCGTGGGGGCCAGAGCGCACTGCACATTCGTGGCGGCCAGAGCGCACTGCGCATGAGTGGCGGCCAGAGCACACTGCGCATGCGTGGGGGCCAGAGCGCATTGCGCATGCGTGGCGGCCAGAGCGCACTGCGCATGCCTGGCGGCCAGAGCGCACTGCGCATGCGTGGCGGCCAGAGCGCACACCGCATGCGTGGCGGCCGAGGCGCACTGCGCATGCGTGGCGACCAGAGCGCACTGCGCATTTGTGGCGGCGAAGGCGCACTGCGCATGCGTGGCGGCCAGAGCGCACTGCGCATTCGTGTCGGCCAAGGCGCACTGCGCATGCGTGGCGGCCAGAGCGCATTTCGCATGCGTGGCGGCCATGACAGAGTGACCTATATGGGGTGATTGGCGGGAGCCAATAGATGAGCACCACCTCATATGGGGTGATTGGTGAGAGCCAATAGATGAGCGCCACCTCATATGGGGACTGCCATTACCCGGGTTGTTGTTCTTTCTCATGCGTGGCGGCCAGAGCTCACTGCGCATACCTGGCGGCCAGAGCGCACATCGCATGCGTGGCAGCCAAGGCGCACTGCGCATGCGTGGCGGCCAGAGTGCACAGCGCGTGCATGGCGGCCAAGGCGCACTGCGCATGCTGGCGGCCAGAACGCACTGCGCATTCGTGGTGGCCAGAGCGCATTGCGCATGCGTGGGGGCCAGAGCGCACTGCGCATTCGTGGAGGCCAGAGCGCATTGCGCATTTGTGGTGTCCAGAGCGCATTGCGCATGCGTGGGGGCCAGAGCGCACATCGCATGCGTGGTGGCCAGAGCGCATTGCACATGCGTGGGGTCCAGAGCGCATTGCGCATGCGTGGGGGCCAGAGCGCACTGCGCATTCGTGGCGGCCAGAGCGCATTGCGCAAGCGTGGTGGCCAGAGCCCACTGCGCATTCGTGGCGGCCAGAACGCACTGCGCATGCGTGGGGGCCAGAGCGCACTGCGCATTCGTGGCGGCCAAGGCGCACTGCTCATTCGTGGCGGCCAGAGCGCACTGCGCATGCGTGGGGGCCAGAGCGCATTGCGCATACTTGGTAGCCATGACAGAGTGACCTCATATGGGGTGATTGGCGGGAGCCAATAGATGAGCGCGACCTCATGTGGGGTGAATGTCGAAAACCAATAGACCACGTCAGAGGCGGGGCAACCAGGCTATATAAGGACTGCCATTACCCGGGTTATTGTTCTTTCTCATGCGTGGCGGCCAGAGCACATTTCGCATGCGTGGCGTCCATGACAGATTGACCTATATGGGTTGATTGGCAGGAACCAATAGATGAGCACCACCTCATATGGGGTGATTGGTGAGAGCCAATAGATGAGCGCCACCTCATATGGGGACTGCCATTACCCGGGTTGTTGTTCTTTCTCATGCGTGGCGGCCAGAGCGCACTGCGCATGCGTATCGGCCAGAGCGCATGGCGCAAGCGTGGCGGCCAGAGCGCACTGCGCATGCGTGGGGGCCAGAGCATACTGCGCATGCGTAGCCGCCAGAGCGCACTGTGCATGCGTGTTGGCCAAGGCGCACTGCGCATGCGTGGCGACCAGAGCGCCCTGCGCATTCGCGGAGGCCAAGGCGCACTGTGCATGCGTGGCCGCCAGAGCGCACTGTGCATGCGTGTTGGCCAAGGCGCACTGCGCATGCGTGGCGACCAGAGCGCACTGCGCATTCGCGGAGGCCAAGGCGCACTGCGCATGCGTGGCGGCCAGAGCGCACTGCGCATGCGTGGCGGCAACTGCGCACTGCGCATGCGTGGCTGCCACAGCGCACAGCGCATGCATGGCGGCCAAGGCGCACTGCGCATGCGTGGCGGCCAGAGTGCACAGCGCATGCATGGCGGCCAAGGCGCACTGCGCATGCGTGGCGGCCAGATCGCACTGCGCATTCGTGGTGGCCAGAGCGCATTGCGCATGCGTGGGGGCCAGAGCGCACTGCGCATTCATGTCGGCCAGAGCGCACTGCGCATGCGTGACGGCCAGAGCGCACTGCGCATGCGTGGCCGCCAGAGCGCACTGTGCATGCGTGTTGGCCAAGGCGCACTGCGCATGCGTCGTGACCAGTGCGCATTGCGAATTTGTGGCGGCCAAGGCGCACTGCGCATTCGTGGCGGCCAGCGTGCACTGCGCATGCGTGGGGGCCAGAGCGCACTGTGCATGCGTGGCGGCCAGAGCGCACTGCGCATGCGTGTCGGCCAGAGTAGACAGCGCATGCTTGGCAGCCAGAGCGCACTGCGCATGCGTGTCGGCCAGAGCAGACAGCGCATCCGTGGCGCCCAGAGCGCACTGCGCATGCATTGCGACCAGAGTGCACTGCGCATGCGTGTCGGGCAGAGCGCATTGCGCATACTTGGTAGCCATGACAGAGTGACCTATATGGGGTGATTGGCGGGAGCCAATAGATGAGCGCCACCTCATATGGGGACTGCCATTACCCGGGTTGTTGTTCTTTCACATGCGTGGCGGCCAGAGCGCACTGCGCATGCCTAGCGGCCAGAGCGCACTGCGCATGCGTGGAGGCCAGAGCGCAGTGCGCATGGGTGGTGGCCAGAGCGCACTGCGCATTCATGTCGGCCAGAGCGCACTGCGCATGCGTGACAGCCAGAGCGCACGTTGCATGCGTGGCCGCCAGAGCGCACAGCGCATGCATGTTGGCCAAGGCGCACTGCGCATGCGTGGTGACCAGAGCGCACTGCTCATTCGTGGCGGCCAAGGCGCACTGCGCATGCGTGGCGGCCAGAGCGCACTGCGCATGCGTGGGGGCCAGAGCGCACTGCGCATGCGTCGCGGCGAGAGCGCACTGTGCATGCGTGTTTTTCCAGAGCGCACCGCGCTTGCGTTGTGGCCAGAGCCAACTGGGCATGCGTGGGGGCAGGACCGCACTGTGCATTCGTGGCGGCCAAGGCGCACTGCGCATGCGTGGCGGCCAGAGCGCACTGCGCATGCGTGGCTGCCAAGGGGCACTGCGCATGCGTGACGACCAGAGCGCACTGCGCTTTCGTGGCGGCCAAGGCGCACTGCGCATGCGTGGCGGCCAGAGACCACAGCGCATGCATGGCGGCCAAGTCGCACTGCGCATGCATGGCGGCCAGAGCGCACTGCGCATGCGTGGCGGCCAGAGCGCATTGCGCATGCGTGGCGGCCAGAGCGCACTGCGCATGCATGTTGGCCAAGGCGCACTGCGCATGCGTGTTGACCAGAGCGCACTGCGCATGCGTGGGGGCCAGAGCGCACTGCGCATGCGTGGCGGCGAGAGCGCACTGTGCATGCGTGGTTTGCCAGAGCGCACCGCGCTTGCGTGGTGGCCAGGGCCAACTGCGCATGCGTGGGGGCAGGACCGCACTGTGCATGCATGGCGGCCACAGCGCACTGCGCATGCGTGGCGGCCAGATCGCACAGCGCATGCGTGGCGGCCAGAGCGCACTGCGCATGCGTGGTGGCCAGAGAGCACTGCGCATGCGTGGCGGCCAGAGCGCATTGCGCATGCGTGGCGGCCAGAGCGCATTGCGAATATGTGGTGGCCATGATAGAGAGACCTCATATGGGGTGATTGGCGGGAGCCAATAGATGAGCGCGACCACATATGGGGTGATTGGCGAGAGCCAATTGATGAGCGCCACCTCATATGGGGTGATTGGCGAGAGCCAATAGAGCACGTCAGACGCGGGGCAACCAGGCTATATAAGAACTACCATTACCCGGGTTGTTGTTCTTTCTCTTGCGTGGTGGCCAGAGCACATTGCGCATGTGTGGCGGCCAGAGCGCATTGCGAATGCGTGGCGGCCAGAGCGCACTGCGCATGCGTGACGCCCAGAGCATATTGCGCATGCGTGGAGACCAGAGCTCATTGCGCATGCGAGGCGGCCAGAGCGCACTGCGCATGCATGCGGCCAGAGCGCATTGCGCATGTGTGGGGGGCAGAGCCCATTGCGCATGCGTGGCGGCCAGAGCGCACTGGGCATGCGTGGCAACCAGAGCGCACTGCGCATGCGTGGCGGCCAGAGCGCACTGCGCATGCGTGGCGACCAGAACGCAATGCGCATTCGTGGCGGCTAAGGCGCATTGCGCATGCGTGGCGGCCAGAGCGCATTGCGCATGCGTGGCGGCCAGAGCGCATTGCGCATACTTGGTAGCCATGACAGAGTGACCTCATATGGGGCGATTGGCGGGAGCCAATAGTTGAGCGTGACCTCATGTGGGGTGATTGTCGAAAGCCAATAGACCACGTCAGAGGCTGGGGCAACCAGGCTATATAAGGACTGCCATTACCCGGGTTGTTGTTCTTTCTCATGCGTGGTGGCCAGAGCGCATTGCGAATTGTGGCAACCAGAGCGCATTGCGCATGCGTGGAGGCCATGACATTGTTACCTATATGGGGTGATTGGCGGGAGCCAATAGATGAGCACCACCTCATATGGGGTGATTGGTGAGAGCCAATAGATGAGCACCACCTCATATTGGGTGATTGGTGAGAGCCAATAGATGAGCGCCACCTCATATGGGGACTGCCATTACCCGGGTTGTTGTTCTTTCACATGCGTGGCGGCCAGAGCACACTGCACATGCCTGGCAGCCAGAGCGCACTGCGCATGCGTGACGGCCAGAGCGCACTGCGCATGCGTGATGGCCAAGGCGCACTGCGCATGCGTGATGGCCAGAGCGCACTGCGCATGCATGGCGTCCAGAGCGCATTGCGCATGTGTGGCGGCCAGAGCTCATTGCGCATGCGTGGCGTCCAGAGCGCTCTGCGCATGCGTGGCGGCCAGAGCGCACATGACATGCGTGGCGGCCAAGGCGCACCGCGCATGCATGGCGGCCAGAGCGCATTACGCATGTGTGGCGGCCAGAGCTCGTTGCGCATTCGTGGCGGCCGGAGCGCACATCGCATGAGTGGCGGCCAAGGCGCACTGCGCATGCGTGGCAACCAGAGCGCACTGCGCATTCGTGGCGGCCAAGGCGCACTGCGCATGCGTGGCGGCCAGAGCGCACTGCGCTTGCATGGCGGCCAAGGCGCGCTGGGCATGCGTGGCGGCCAGAGTGCACTGCGCATTCGTGGCGGACAGAGCGCATTGCGCATGCGTTGGGGCCAGAGCGCATTGCGCATGCGTGGCGGCCAGAGCGCATTGCGCATACTTGGTAGCCATGACAGAGTGACCTCATATGGGGTGATTGGCGGGAGCCAATATATGAGCGCCACCTCATGTGGGGTGATTGTCGAAAGACAATAGACCACGTCAGAGGCGGGGCAACCAGGCTATATAAGGACTGCCATTACCTGAGTTGTTGTTCTTTCTCATGCGTGGGGGCCAGAGCGCACTGCGCATTTGTGGCGGCCAAGGCGCACTGCGCATGCGTGGCAACCAGAGCGCACTGCGCATTCGTGGCGGCCAAAGCGCACTGCGCATGCGTGAGGGCCAGAGCGCACTGCGCATGCCTGGCAGCCAGAGCGCACTGCGCATTCGTGTCGGCCAGAGCAGACAGCGCATGCGTGTCGGCCAGAGCGCACTGCGCATGCGTGGCGGCCAGAGCGCACTGCGCATGCGTGGCGGCCAGAGTAGACAGCGCATTTTGGCGGCCAGAGCACACTGCGCATGCGTGGCGGCCAGAGCGCAATGCACATGTGTGGCGGTCAGAGCGCACTGCGCATGCGTGGGGGCCAGAGCGCACTGCGCATGCGTGGGGGACAGAGCGCACTGTGCATGCGTGGAGGCCAGAACGCACAGCGCATGCGTTGCGGCCAGAGCGCACTGCGCATGCGTGCCGGACAGAGCGCACTGCGCATGCGTGGCGGCCAGAGCGCACAGCGCATGCGTGGCGGCCAGAGATCACTGCGCATGCGTCGCGGCCAGAGCGCATTGCGCGTGAGTGCCTTCCAGAGCGCATTGCGCATGCGTGGCGGCCAGAGCGCACTGCGCATGCGTGGCGGCCAGAGCACACTGCGCATGCGTGGTGTCCAGAGCGCACTGCGCTTGCGTGGCGGCCAGAGCGCACTGCGCATGCGTGGGGGCCAGAGCGCACTGCGCATGCGTGGCGGTCAGAGCGCACAGCGCATGCGTTGCGGCCAGAGCGCACTGCGCATGCGTGGCGGCCAGAGCGCACTGCGCATGCGTGGGGGCCAGAGCGCATTGCGCATGCCTGGCGGCCAGAGTGCATTGCGCATACTTGGTATCCATGACAGAGTGACCTCATATGGGGTGATTGGCGGGAGCCAATAGATGAGCGCGACCTCATGTGGGGTGATTGTCGAAAGCCAATAGACCACGTAAGAGGCGGGGCAACCAGGCTACATAAGGACTGCCATTACCCGGGTTGTTGTTCTTTCTCGTGCATGGCAGCCAGAGCGCATTTCGCATGCGTGGCGGCCATGACAGAGTGACCTATATGGGGTGATTGGCGGGAGCCATTAGATGAGCACCACCTAATATGGGGTGCTTGCTGAGAGCTAATAGATGAACGCCACTTCATATGGGGACTGCCATTACCCGGGTTGTTGTTCTTTCTCAAGTGTGGCGGCCAGAGCGCACTTCGCATGCCTAGCGGCTAGAGCGCACTGCGCATGCGTGGCGGCCAGAAGCGCACCGTGCATGCGTGGGGGCCAGAGCGAACTGCGCATTCCTGTCGGCCAGAGCGCACTGCGCATGCGTGAGGGCCAGAGCGCACTGCGCATGCGTGGCCGCCAGAGCGCACTGCGCATGCGTGTTGGCCAAGGCTCACTGCGCATCCGTGGTGACCAGAGCGCCCTGCAGATTCGTGGCGACCAAGGCGCACTGCGCATGCGTGGCGGCCAGAGCGCACTGCGCATGCGTGTTGGCCAAGGCGCACTGCGCTTGCGTGGCGGCCAGAGCGCACTGCGCATGCGTGGGGGCCAGAGCGCACTGCGCAAGCGTGGCGGCCAGAGCGCACTGCGCATGCGTGTCGGCCAGAGCAGACAGCGCATGCGTGGCGGCCAGAGCGCACTGCGCATGCGAGGCGGCCAGAGAGCACTGCGCATGCGTGGCGGCCAGAGCGCACTGCGCATGCGTGGCGGCCAGAGCAGACAGCGCATGTGTGGCGGCCAGAGCGCACTGCGCATGCGTGGCGGCCAGAGAGCACTGCGCATGCGTGGTCGCCAGAGCGCACCGTGCATGCGTGGGGGCCAGAGCGCACTGCGCATTCATGTCGGCCAGAGCGCACTGCGCATGCGTGACGGCCAGAGCGCACTGCTCAAGCGTGGCCGCCAGAGCGCACTGCGCATGCGTGTTGGCCAAGGCTCACTGCGCATGCGTGGTGACCAGAGCGCCCTGCGCATTCGTGGCGGCCAGGGGCACTGCGCATGCGTGGTGGCCAAGGCGCACTGCGCATGCGTGGCGTCCAGAGCGCACTGCGAATGCGTGTTGGCCAAGGGGCACTGCGCATGCGTGGCGCCCAGAGCGCACTGCGCATTTGTGGTGGCCAAGGCGCACTGAACATGCGTGGCGGCCAGAGCGCACTGCGCATGCGTGTTGGCCAAGGCGCACTGCGCATGCGTGGCGGCCAGAGCGCACTGCGCATGCGTGTTGGCCAAAGCGCACTGCGCATGCGTGGCGAATAGAGCGCACTGCGCATTCGTGGCGGCCAAGGCACACTGCGCTTGCGTGGGGGCCAGAGCGCACTGCGCAAGCGTGGCGGCCAGAGCGCACTGCGCGTGCGTGGCGGGCAGAGCGCATTGCGCATACGTGGTGGCTATGATAGAGAGACCTCATATCGGGTGATTGGCGGGAGCCAATGATGAGCACCACCTCATATTGGGTGATTGGTGAGAGCCAATAGATGAGCGCCACCTCATATGGGGACTGCCATTACCCGGGTTGTTGTTCTTTCTCATGCGTGGTGGCCATAGCACATTGTGCATGTGTGGCGGCCAGAGCGCATTGCGAATGCGTGGCGGCCAGAGCGCACTGCGCATGCGTGGCGCCCAGAGCACATTGCGCATGCGTGGCGGCCAGAGCGCACTGCGCATGTGTGGCGGCCAGAGCTCATTGCGCATGCGTGGCGGCCAGAGCGCACTGCGCATGCATGGCGGCCAGAGCGCACTGCGCATGCGTGGGGGCCAGAGCGCACATCGCATGCGTGGCGGCCAAGGCGCACTTCGCATGCGTGGCGACCAGAGCACACTGCGCATTCGTGGCGGCCAAGGCGCACTGCGCATGCGTGGCGGCCAGAGCGCACTTCGCATGCATGGCGGCCAAGGCGCACTGCGCATGCGTGGCGGCCAGATCGCACTGCGCATTCGTGGCGGCCAGAGCGCATTGCGCATGCGTGGCGGCCAGAGTGCATTGCGCATGCGTGGCAGCCAGAGCGCATTGCGCATGCGTGGCGGCCAGAGCGCATTGCGCATACTGGGTAGCCATGACAGAGTGACCTCATATGGGGCGATTGGCGGGAGCCAATAGTTGAGCGTGACCTCATGTGGGGTGATTGTCGAAAGCCAATAGACCACGTCAGAGGCTGGGGCAACCAGGCTATATAAGGACTGCCATTACCCGGGTTGTTGTTCTTTCTCATGCGTGGTGGCCAGAGCGCATTGCGAATTGTGGCAACCAGAGCGCATTGCGCATACGTGGAGGCCATGACATTGTTACCTATATGGGGTGATTGGCGGGAGCCAATAGATGAGCACCACCTCATATTGGGTGATTGGTGAGAGCCAATAGATGAGCGCCACCTCATATGGGGACTGCCATTACACGGGTTGTTGTTCTTTCACATGCGTGGCGGCCAGAGCACACTGCGCATGCCTGGCGGCCAGAGCGCACTGCGCATGCGTGACGGCCAGAGCGCACTGCGAATGCGTGGCCTCCAGAGCGCACTGCGCATTCGTGTTGTCCAAGTCGAACTGCGCATGCGTGGCGACCAGAGCGCACTGCGCATGTGTGGCGGCCAGAGCTCATTGCGCATGCGTGGCGTCCAGAGCGCTCTGCGCATGCGTGGCGGCCAGAGCGCACATCACATGCGTGGCGGCCAAGGCGCACCGCGCATGCGTGGTGGACAGAGCGCATTACGCATGTGTGGCGGCCAGAGCTCGTTGCGCATTCGTGGCGGCCGGAGCGCACATCGCATGCGTGGCGGCCAAGGCGCACTGCGCATGCGTGGCAACCAGAGCGCACTGCGCATTCGTGGCGGCCAAGGCGCACTGCGCATGCGTGGCGGCCAGAGCGCACTGCGCATGCATGGCGGCCAAGGCGCACTGGGCATGCGTGGCGGCCAGAGTGCACTGCGCATTCGTGGCGGACAGAGCGCATTGCGCATGCGTTGGGGCCAGAGCGCATTGCGCATGCGTGGCGGCCAGAGCGCATTGCGCATACTTGGTAGCCATGACAGAGTGACCTCATATGGGGTGATTGGCGGGAGCCAATATATGAATGCCACCTCATGTGGGGTGATTGTCGAAAGCCAATAGACCACGTCAGAGGCGGGGCAACCAGGCTATATAAGGACTGCCATTACCTGGGTTGTTGTTCTTTCTCATGCGTGGGGGCCAGAGCGCACTGCGCATTCGTGGCGGCCAGAGCGCATTGCGCATTCGTGGTGGCCAGAGCGCATTGCGCATGCGTGGGGGCCAGAGCGCACTGCGCATTCGTGGTGGCTAAAGCGCATTGCGCATGCGTGGGAGCCAGAGCGCATTGCGCATGCGTGGCGGCCAGAGAGCACTGCGCATGCGTGGCGGCCAGAGCTCACTGCGCATTCGTGGCGGCCAGAGCGCACTGCGCATGCATGGCGGCCAGAGCGCATTGCACATGCGATCGGGCCAAAGCGCACTGCGCATGCGTGGGGGCCAGAGCGCACTGCGCATTCATGTCGGCCAGAGCGTACTGCGCATGCGTGACGGCCAGAGCGCACTGCGCATTCGTGGCCGCCAGAGCGCAGTGCGCATGCGTGGGGGCCAAGGCGCACTGCGCATGCGTGGGGGCCAGAGCGCACGGCGCATTCATGTCGGCCAGAGTGCATTGCGCATGCGTGGAGGCCATAGCGCATTGCGCATTCGTGGCGGCCACAGCGCATTGCGCATACTTGGTAGCCATGACAGAGTGACCTCATATGGGGTGATTGGCAGGAGCCAATAGATGAGCGCGACCTCATGTGGGGTGATTGGCAAGAGCTATAGACCACGTCAGAGGCGGGGCAACCAGGTTATATAAGGACTGCCATTACCCGGGTTGTTGTTCTTTCTCATGCGTGGCGGCCAGAGCGCACAGCGCATGCGTGGCGGCCAGAGCTCACTGCGCATGCGTCGCGGCCAGAGCGCATTGCGCATTAGTGGCTTCCAGAGCGCATTGCGCATGCGTGGCGGCCAGAGCGCACTGCGCATGCATGGTGTCCAGAGTGCACTGCGCATGCGTGGGGGCCAGAGCGAACTGCGCATGCGTGGCGGCCAGAGCGCACAGCGCATGCGTTGCGGCCAGAGCGCACTGCGAATGCGTGGCGGCCAGAGCGCACTGCGCATGTGTGGCGGCCAGAGCGCATTGCGCATCCCTGGCGGCCAGAGTGCATTGCGCATGCGTGGCGGCCAGAGCGCATTGCGCATGCGTTGCGTCCAGAGCGCATTGCGCATACTTGGTATCCATGACAGAGTGACCTCATATGGGGTGATTGGCGGGAGCCAATAGATGAGCGCGACCTCATGTGGGGTGTTTGTCGAAAGCCAATAGACCACGTCAGAGGCGGGGCAACCAGGTTATATAAGGACTGCCATTACCCGGGTTGTTGTTCTTTCTCATGCGTGGCAGCCAGAGCGCATTTCGCATGCGTGGCGGCGAGAGCGCACTGCGCATTCGTGGCGGCCAAGGCGCACTGCGCATGCGTGGCGGCCAGAGCGCACTTCGCATGCATGGCGGCCAGATCGCACTGCGCATTCGTGGCGGCCAGAGCGCATTGCGCATGCGTGGCGGCCAGAGTGCATTGCGCATGCGTGGCGGCCAGAGCGCATTGCGCATGCGTGGCTGCCAGAACGCATTGCGCATACTTGGTAGCCATGACAGAGTGACCTCATATGGGGCGATTGGCGGGAGCCAATAGTTGAGCGTGACCTCATGTGCGGTGATTGTCGAAAGCCAATAGACCACGTCAGAGGCTCGGGCAACCAGGCTCTATAAGGACTGCCATTACCCGGGTTGTTGTTCTTTCTCATGCGTGGTGGCCAGAGCGCATTGCGAATTGTGGCAACCAGAGCGCATTGCGCATGCGTGGAGGCCATGACATTGTTACCTATATGGGGTGATTGGCGGGAGCCAATAGATGAGCACCACCTCATATTGGGTGATTGGTGAGAGCCAATAGATGAGCGCCAGCTCATATGGGGACTGCCATTACCCGGGTTGTTGTTCTTTCACATGCGTGGCGGCCAGAGCACACTGCGCATGCCTGGCGTCCAGAGCGCACTGCGCATGCGTGACGGCCAGAGCGCACTGCGCATGCGTGGCCGCCAGAGCGCACTGCGAATGCGTGGTGGCCAAGGCGCACTGCGCATGCGTGGTGGCCAGAGCGCACTGCGCATGCATGGCGTCCAGAGCGCATTGCGCAGGTGTGGCGGCCAGAGCTCATTGCGCATGCGTGGCGGCCAGAGCGCACTGCGCATGCGTGTCGGCCAGAGCGCACTGCGCATGCGTGGCGTCCAGAGCGCTCTGCGCATGCATGGCGGCCAGAGCGCACATCACATGCGTGGCGGCCAAGGCGCACCGTGCATGCGTGGCGGCCAGAGCGCATTACGCTTGTGTGGCGGCCAGAGCTCGTTGCGCATTCCTGGCGGCCGGAGCGCACATCGCATGCGTGGCGGCCAAGCGCACTGCGCATGCGTGGCAACCAGAGCGCACTGCGCATTCGTGGCGGCCAAGGCGCACTGCGCATGCGTGGCGGCCAGAGCGCACTGCGCAAGCATGGCGGCCAAGGCGCACTGGGCATGCGTTTCGGCCAGAGTGCACTGCGCATTCGTGGCGGACAGAGCGCATTGCGCATGCGTTGGGGCCAGAGCGCATTGCGCATGCGTGGCGGCCAGAGTGCATTGCGCATGCGTGGCGGCCATAGCGCATTGCGCATGCGTGGCGGCCACAGCGCATTGCGCATACTTGGTAGCCATGACAGAGTGACCTCATATGGGGTGATTGGCGGAAGCCAATATATGAGCGCCACCTCATGTGGGGTGATTGTCGAAAGCCAATAGACCACGTCAGAGGCGGTGCAAGCAGTCTATATAAGGACTGCCATTACCTGGGTTGTTGTTCTTTCTCATGCGTGGAGGCCAGAGCGCACTGCGCATTCGTGGCGGCCAGAGCGCATTGCGCATTCGTGGTGGCCAGAGCGCATTGCGCATGCGTGGGGGCCAGAGCGCACTGCGCATTCGTGGTGGCTAGAGCGCATTGCGCATGCGTGGGGGCCAGAGCGCATTGCGCATGCGTGGCGGCCAGAGAGCACTGCGCATGCGTGGCGGCCAGAGCTCACTGCGCATTGGTGGCGGCCAGAGCGCACTGCGCATGCATGGCGGCCAGAGCGCATTGCTCATGCGATCGGGCCAAAGCGCACTGCGCATGCGTGGGGGCCAGAGCGCACTGCGCATTCATGTCGGCCAGAGCGTACTGCGCATGCGTGACGGCCAGAGCGCACTGCGCATTCGTGGCCGCCAGAGCGCACTGCGCATGCGTGTTGGCCAAGGCGCACTGCGCATGCGTGGGGGCCAGAGCGTACGGCGCATTCATGTCGGCCAGAGTGCATTGCGCATGCGTGGAGGCCATAGCGCATTGCGCATGCGTGGCGGCCACAGCGCATTGCGCATACTTGGTAGCCATGACAGCGTGACCTCATATGGGGTGATTGGCAGGAGCCAATAGATGAGCGCGACCTCATGTGGGGTGATTGGCGAGAGCTATAGACCACGTCAGAGGCGGGGCAACCAGGCTATATAAGGACTGCCAATACCCGGGTTGTTGTTCTTTCTCATGCGTGGCGGCCAGAGCGCATTGCGCATGCGTGGCTGCCAGTGCGCATTGCGCATGCGAGGCAGCCAGAGCGCACTGCGCATGCGTGGCGGCCAGAGCGCACCGCGCATGCGTGGCGGCCAGAGCGCACTGCACATGCGTGGCGGTCAGAGCGCACTGCGCTTGTGTGGCGGACAGAGCGCACTGCGCATGCGTGGGGGCAAGAGCGCACTGCGCATTCGTGGGGGACTGAGCGAACTGTGCATGCATGGAGGCCAGAGCGCACAGCGCATGCGTTGCGGCCAGAGCGCACAGCGCATGCGTGCCGGACAGAGCGCACTGCGCATGCGTGGCGGCCAGAGCGCACAGCGCATGCGTGGCGGCCAGAGCTCACTGCGCATGCGTCGCGGCCAGAGCGCATTGCGCATTAGTGGCGTCCAGAGCGCATTGCGCATGCGTGTCGGCCAGAGCGCACTGCGCATGCGTGGTGTCCAGAGCGCACTGCGCATGCGTGGGGGCCAGAGCGAACTGCGCATGCGTGGCGGCCAGAAAGCACTGCGCATGTGTGGCGGCCAGAGCGCATTACGCATGCCTGATGCCAGAGTGCATTGCGCATGCGTGGCGGCCAGAGCGCATTGCGCATGCGTTGCATCCAGAGCGCATTGCGCATACTTGGTATCCATGACAGAGTGACCTCATATGGGGTGATTGGCGGGAGCCAATAGATGATCGCGACCTCATGTGGGGTGTTTGTCGAAAGCCAATAGACCACGTCAGAGGCGGGGCAACCAGGCTATATAAGGACTGCCATGACCCGGGTTGTTGTTCTTTCTCATGCGTGGCAGCCAGAGCGCATTTCGCATGCGTGGCGGCCATGACAGAGTGACCTATATGGGGTGATTGGCGGGAGCCAATAGATGAGCACCACCTCATATGGGGTGCTTGCTGAGAGCCAATAGATGAGCGCCACCTCATATGGGGACTGCCATTACCCGGGTTGTTGTTCTTTCTCAAGTGTGGCGGCCAGAGCGCACTTCGCATGCCTAGCGGCCAGAGCGCACTGCCCATGCGTGGCGGCCAGAGCGCACCGTGCATGCGTGGGGGCCAGAGCGCACTGCGCATTCATGTCGGCCAGAGCGCACTGCGCATTCGTGACGGCCAGAGCACACTGCGCATGCCTGGCCGCCAGAGCGCACTGCGCATGCGTGTTGGCCAAGGCTCACTGCGCATGCGTGGTGACCAGAGCGCCCTGCGCATTCGTGGCGGCCAAGGCGCACTGCGCATGCGTGGTGGCCAAGGCGCACTGCGCATGCGTGGCGTCCAGTGCGCACTGCGAATGCGTGTTGCCAAGGGGCAGAGCGCATGCGTGGCGCCCAGAGCGCACTGCGCATTTGTGGTGGCCAAGGCGCACTGAACATGCGTGGCGGCCAGAGCGCACTGCGCATGCGTGTTGGCCAAGGCGCACTGCGCATGCGTGGCGGCCAGAGCGCACTGCGCATGCCTGTTGGGCAAGGCGCACTGCGCATTCGTGGCGAATAGAGCGCACTGCGCATTCGTGGCGGCCAAGGCGCACTGCGCTTGCGTGGGGGCCAGAGCGCACTGCGCAAGCGTGGCAGCCAGAGCGCACTGCGCATGCGTGTCGGCCAGAGCAGACAGCGAATGCGTGGCGGCCAGAGCGCACTGCGCATGCGTGGCGGCCAGAGCGCACTGCGCATGCATGGCGGCCAGAGCGCATTGCTCATGCGTTCGGGCCAGAGCGCACGGCACATGCGTGGGAGCCAGAGCGCACTGCGCATTCATGTTGGACAGAGCGCACTTCGCATGCGTGGCGGCTAGAGCGCACTGCGCTTGCGTGGCGGCCAGAGCGCACTGCGCATGCGTGGGGGCCAGAGCGCACTGCGCATGCGTGTTGGCCAAGGCGCACTGCGCATGCGTGGCGACCAGAGCGCACTGCGCATGCGTGGCGGCCAAGGCGCACAGCGCATGCGTGGCGGCCAGCGCGGACTGCGCATGCGTGGGGGCCAGAGCGCATTGCGCATGCCTGGCGGCCAGAGCGCACTGCGCATGCGTGGCGACCAGAACGCACTGCGCATTTGTGTCGGCCAAGGCGCACTGCGCATGCGTGGCGGCCAGAGCGCACTGCACATGCATGGCGGCCAAGGCGCACTGCGCATGCGTGGCGACCAGAGCGCACTGCGCATTCGTGGCGACCAAGGCGCACTGCGCATGCGTGGCGGCCAGAGCGCATTGCGCAGGCAAGGCGGCCAAGTCGCACCGCGCATGCGTGGCGGCCAGAGCGCACTGCGCATGCGTGGCGGCCAGAGCGCATTGCGCATGCGTGGCGGCCAGAGCGCATTGCGCATACTTGGTAGCCATGACAGAGTGACCTCATATGGGGTGATTGGCGGGAGCCAATAGATCAGCGCGACCTCATGTGGGGTGATTGTCGAAAGCCAATAGACCATGTCAGAGGCGGCGTAAACAGGCTATATAAGGACTGCCATTACCCGGGTTGTTGTTCTATCTCATGCGTGGCGGCCAGAGCGCATTTCCCATGCGTGGCGGCCATGACATAGAGACCTATATGGGGTGATTGGCGGGAGCCAATAGATGAGCACCACCTCATATGATGTGATTGGTGAGAGCCAATAGATGAGCGCCACCTCATATGGGGACTGCCATTACCCGGGTTGTTTTTCTTTCTCATGCGTGGCGGCCAGAGCGCACTGCGCATGCGTGGCGGCCAGAGCGCACTGCGCATGCGTCGCGGCCAGAGCGCACTGCGCATGCGTGGGGGCCAGAGCGCATTGTGCATGCGTGGCGGGCAGAGCACACTGCGCATGCCTGGAGGCCAGAGCGCACTGCGCATGCGTGGCGACAGTGCGCACTGCGCATTCGTGGCGGCCAAGGCGCACTGCGCATGCGTGGCGGCCAGAGCGCACTGCGCATGTAAGGCGACCAAGGCGCACTGCGCATGCGTGGCGGCCAGAGCGCACTGCGCATTCGTGGCGGATAGAGCGCATTGCGCATGTGTGGGGGCCAGAGCGCACTGCGCATTCGTGGCGGCCAGAGCGCAATCCGCATGCGTGTGGGCCAGACCGCATTGCGCATGCGTGGCGGCCAGAGCGCACTGCGCATGCGTGGCGGCCAGAGCGCACTGCGCATGCGTGGCGGACAGAGCGCACATCGCATGCGTGGCGGCCAAGGCGCACTGCGCATGCGTGGCGACCAGAGCGAACTGCGCATTCGTGGCGGCGAAGGCGCACTGCGCATGCGTGGCGGCCAGAGCGCACTGCGCATGCATGGCGGCCAAGGCGCACTGCGCATGCGGGTCGGCAAGAGCGCACTGCGCATTCGTGGCGGCCAGAGCTCACTGCGCATGCGTGGCTGCCAGAGAGCACTGCGTATTCGTGGCGGCCAGAGCGCATTGCGCATGCGTGGGGGCCAGAGCACATTGCGCATGCGTGGCGGCCAGAGCGCATTGCGCATACTTGGTAGACATGACAGAGTGACCTCATATGGGGTGATTGGCGGGAGCCAATAGATGAGCGCGACCTCATGTGGGGTGATTGTCGAAAGCAATAGACTACGTCAGAGGCGGGGCAACCAGGCTATATAAGGACTGCCATTACCCGGGTTGTTGTTCTTTCTCATGCGTGGCGGCCAGAGCGCATTTTGCATGCGTGGGGCAAGAGCGCACTGCTCATGCGTGGCGGCCAGAGCGCATTGTGCATGCGTGGGGCAAGAGCGCACTGCGCATTCGTGGCGGTCAGAGCGCATTGCGCATGCGTGGCGGCCAGAGCGCATTGCACATACTTGGTAGCCATGACAGAGTGACCTCATATGGGGTGAATGGCGGGAGCCAATATATGAGCGCCACCTCATGTGGGGTGATTGTCGAAAGCCAATAGACTACGTCAGAGTCGGGGCAACCAGGCTATATAAGGACTGCCATTACCCGGGTTGTTGTTCTTTCTAATGCATGGGGGCCAGAGCGCACTGCGCATTCGTGGCGGCCAGAGCGCATTGCGCATTCGTGGTGGCCAGAGCGCATTGCGCATGCGTGGGGGCCAGAGCGCACTGCGCATTCGTGGTGGCCAGAGCACATTGCGCATGCATGGGGGCCAGAGCGCACTGCGCATGCGTGGCGACCAGAGCGCACTGCGCATGCGTGGCGGCCAGAGCGCATTGCGCATGCGTGGGGGCCAGAGCGCACTGCGCATTCGTGGCTGACAGAGCGCACTGCGCATACGTGGGGGCCAGAGCGCACTGCGCATGCGTGGGGGCCAGATCGCATTGCGCATACTTGGTAGCCATGACAGAGTGACCTCATATGGGGTGATTGGGGGGAGCCAATAGATGAGCGCGACCTCATGTGGGGTGAATGTCGAAAGCCAATAGACCATGTCAGAGGCGGGGCAACCAGGCTATATAAGGACTGCCATTACCCGGGTTGTTGTTCTTTCTCATGCGTGGCGGCCAGAGCGCACTGCGCATGCGTGGCGGCCAGAGCGCACTGCGCATGCGTCGCGGCCAGAGCGCACTGCGCATGCGTGGGGGCCAGAGCGCATTGTGCATATGTGGCGGGCAGAGCACACTGCGCATGCCTTGCGGCCAGAGCGCACTGCGCATGCGTGGCGGCCGGAGCGCACATCGCATGCGTGGCGGCCAAGGCGCACTGCGCATGCGTGGCAACAGAGCGCACTGCGCATTCGTGGCGGTCAAGGTGCACTGCGCATGCGTGGCGGCCAGAGCGCAAGGCGCATGTATGGCAGCCAAGGCACACTGCGTATGTGTGGCGGCCAGAGCGCACTGCGCATTTGTGGCGGCCAGAGCGCAATCCGCATGCGTGTGGGCCAGAGCGCATTGCGCATGCGTGGCGGCCAGAGCGCACTGCGCATTCGTGGCGGCCAGAGCGCATTGCTCATTCGTGGTGGCCGGAGCGCATTGCGCATGCGTGGGGGCCAGAGCGCACTGCGCATTTGTGGTGGCCAGAGCGCACTGCGCATGCGTGGCGGCAAGAGTGCATTGCGCATGCGTGGGGGCCAGAGCGCACTGCGCATTCGTGGCGGCCAGACCGCATTGTGCATGCGTGGGGGCCAGAGCGCACTGCGCATTCGTGGCGGCCAGAACGCATTGTGAATGCGTGGGGGCCAGAGCGCACTGCGCATTCGTGGCGGCCAAGGCGCACTGCGCATGCGTGGCCGCCAGAGCGCACTGGGAATGCGTGGGGGCCAGAGCGCACTGCGCATGCGTGGGGGCCAGATCGCATTGCGCATACTTGGTAGCCATGACAGAGTGACCTCATATGGGGTGATTGGTGGGAGCCAATGGATGAGCGCGACCTCATGTGGGGTGAATGTCGAAAGCCAATAGACCACGTCAGAGGCGGGTCAACCAGGCTATATAAGGACTGCCATTACCCGGGTTGTTGTTCTTTCTCATGCGTGGCGGCCAGAGCACATTTCGCATGCGTGGCTGCCATGACAGTTTGACCTATTGGGGTGATTGGCGGGAGCCAATAGATGAGCACCACCTCATATGGGGTGATTGGTGAGAGCCAATAGATGAGCGCCACCTCATATGGGGACTGCCATTACCCGGGTTGTTGTTCTTTCTCATGCGTGGCGGCCAGAGCGCACTGCGCATGCCTAGAGGCCAGAGCGCACTGCGCAAGCGTTGTGGCCAGAGCGCACTGCGCATGCGTGGGGGACAGAGCGCACTGCACATTCATGTCGGCCAAAGCGCACTGCGTTTGCGTGACGGCCAGAGCGCACTGCGCATGTGTGGCCGCCAGAGCGCACTGCGCATGCGTGTTGGCCAAGGCGCACTGCGCATGCGTGGCGACCAGAGCGCACTGCGCATTCGTGGCGGCTAAGGCGCACTGCGCATGCGTGGCGGCCAGCGCGCACTGCGCATGCGTGGGGGCCAGAGCGCACTGCGCATGCCTGGCGGCCAGAGCGCACTGCGCATGTGTGGCGACCAGAACGCACTGCGCATTCGTGGCGGCCAAGGCGCACTGCGCATGCGTGGCGGCCAGAGCGCACTGCGCATGCATGTTGGCCAAGTCGCACTGCGCATGCGTGGCGGCCAGAGCGCATTGCGCATACTTGGTAGCCATGACAGAGTGACCTCATATGGGGTGATTGGCGGGAGCCAATAGATGAGCGCGACCTCATGTGGGGTGATTGTCGAAAGAAAATAGACCATGTCAGAGGCGGGGTAAACAGGCTATATAAGGATTGCCATTACCCGGGTTGTTGTTCTTTCTCATGCGTGGCAGCCAGAGCGCATTTCGCATGCGTGGCGGCCATGACATAGTGACCTATATGGGGTGATTGGCGAGAGCCCATAGATAAGCACCACCTCATATGGGGTGATTGGTGAGAGCCAATAGATGAGCGCCACCTCATATGGGGACTGCCATTACCCGGGTTGTTGTTCTTTCTCATGCGTGGCGGCCAGAGCGCACTGCGCATGCGTGGCGGCCAGAGCGCACTCGCATGCGTCGCGGCCAGAGCGCACTGCGCATGCGTGGGGGCCAGAGCGCATTGTGCATGCGTGGCGGGCAGAGCACACTGCGCATGCGTGGCGGCCAGAGCGCACTGCGCATGCGTCGCGGCCAGAGCGCACATCACATGCGTGGCGGCCAAGGCGCACTGCGCATGCGTGGCGACAGAGCGCACTGCGCATTCGTGGCGGCCAAGGCGCACTGCGCATGCTGGCGGCCAGAGCGCACTGCGCTTGTATGGCGGCCAAGGCGCACTGCGCATGCGTGGCGGCCAGAGCGCACTGCGCATGCGTGGCGGCCAGATAGCATTGCGCATGTGTGGGGGCCAGAGCGCACTGCGCATGCGTGGCGGCCAGAGCGCAATCCGCATGCGTGTGGGCCAGAGCGCATTGCGCATGCGTGGCGGCCAGAGGGCACTGCGCATGCCTGGCGGCCAGAGCGCACTGCGCATGCGTGGCGGCCAGAGCGCATATCGCATGCGTGGCGGCCAAGGCGCACTGCACATGCGTGGCGACCAGAGCGAACTGCGCATTCGTGGCGGCGAAGGCGCACTGCGCATGCGTGGCGGCCAGAGCGCACTGCGCATGCATGGCGGCCAAGGCGCACTGCGCATGTGGGTCGGCAAGAGCGCACTGCGCATTCGTGGCGGCCAGAGCACACTGTGCATGCGTGGCTGCCAGAGCGCACTGCGTATGCGTGGCGGACAGAGCGCATTGCGCATGCGTGGGGGCCAGAGCGCATTGCGCATGCGTGGCGGCCAGAGCGCACTGCGCATGCGTGGCGTTCAGAGCGCATTGCGCATGCGTGGCGGCCAGAGCGCATTGCACATACTTGGTAGCCATGACAGTGTGACCTCATATGGCGTGAATGGCGGGAGCCAATATATGAGCGCCACCTCATGTGGGGTGATTGTCGAAAGCCAATAGACCACGTCAGAGGCGGGGCAACCAGGCTATATAAGGACTGCCATTACCCGGGTTGTTGTTCTTTCTAATGAGTGGGGGCCAGAGCGCACTGCGCATTCGTGGCGGCCAGAGCGCACTGCGCATGCGTGGCGGTCAGAGCGCACCGTGCATGCGTGGGGGCCAGAGCGCACTGCGCATTCATGTTGGCCAGAGCGCACTGCGCATGCGTGACGGCCAGAGCGCACTGCGCATGCGTGGCCGCCAGAGCGCACTGCGCATGCGTGTTGGAAAAGGCTCACTGCGCATGCGCGGTGACCAGAGCGCCCTGCGCATTCGTGGCGGCCAAGGCACACTGCGCATGCGTGGTGGCCAAGGCGCACTGCGCATGCGTGGCGTCCTGAGCGCACTGCGAATGCGTGTTGGCCAAGGCGCACTGCGCATGCGTGGCGACCAGAGCGCACTGCGCATTTGTGGTGGCCAAGGCGCACTGAACATGCGTGGCGGCCAGAGCGCACTGCGCATGCGTGTTGGCCAAGGCGCACTGCGCATGCGTGGCGGCCAGAGCGCACTGCGCATGCGTGTTGGCCAAGGCGCACTGAGCATGCGTGGCCACCAGAGCGACTGCGCATTCGTGGCGGCCAAGGCGCACTGCGCATGCTTGGCGGCCAGAGCGCACTGCGCATGCGTGTTGGCCAAGGCGCACTGCGCATGCGTGGCGACCAGAGCGCACTGCGCATTCGTGGCGGCCAAGGCGCACTGCGCTTGCGTGGCGGCCAGAGCGCACTGCGCATGCGTGAGGGCCAGAGCGCACTGCGCATGCCTGGCAGCCAGAGCGCACTGCGCATTCGTGTCGGCCAGAGCAGACAGTGCATGCGTTTCGGCCAGAGCGCACTGCGCATGCGTGGCGGCCAGAGCGCACTGCGCATGCGTGTCGGCCAGAGTAGACAGCGCATTTTGGCGGCCAGAGCGCACTGCGCATGCTTGCCAGCCAGAGCGCAATGCACATGCGTGACGGCCAGAGCGCACTGCACATGTGTGGCGGTCAGAGCGCACTGCGCATGCGTGGGGGCCAGAGCGCACTGCGCATGCGTGGGGGACAGAGCGCACTGTGCATGCGTGGAGGCCAGAACGCACAGCGCATGCGTTGCGGCCAGAGCGCACTGCGCATGCATGCCGGACAGAGCGCACTGCGCATGCGTGGCGGCCAGAGCGCACAGCGCATGCGTGGCGGCCAGAGCTCACTGCGCATGCGTCGCGACCAGAGCGCATTGCGCGTGAGTGGCTTCCAGAGCGCATTGCGCATGCGTGGCGGCCAGAGCGCACTGCGCATGCGTGGCGGCCAGAGCACACTGCGCATGCGTGGTGTCCAGAGCGCACTGCGCTTGCGTGGCGGCCAGAGCGCACTGCGCATGCGTGGGGGCCAGAGCGCACTGCGCATTCGTGGCGGCCAGAGCGCACAGCGCATGCGTTGCGGCCAGAGCGCACTGCGCATGCGTGGCGGCCAGAGCGCACTGCGCATGCGTGGCGGCCAGAGCGCATTGCGCATGCCTGGCGGCCAGAGTGCATTGCGCATGCGTGGCAGCCAGAGTGCATTGCGCATGCGTTGCGTCCAGAGCGCATTGCGCATACTTGGTATCCATGACAGAGTGACCTCATATGGGGTGATTGGCGGGAGGCAATAGATGAGCGCGACCTCATGTGGGGTGATTGTCGAAAGCCAATAGACCACGTAAGAGGCGGGCAACCAGGCTATATAAGGACTGCCATTACCCGGGTTGTTGTTCTTTCTCATGCGTGGCAGCCAGAGCGCATTTCACATGCGTGGCGGCCATGACAGAGTGACCTATATGGGGTGATTGGCGGGAGCCATTAGATGAGCACCACCTCATATGGGGTGCTTTCTGAGAGCTAATAGATGAACGCCACCTCATATGAGGACTGCCATTACCCGGGTTGTTGTACTTTCTCAAATGTGGCGGCCAGAGCGCACTTCGCATGCCTAGCGGCCAGAGCGCACTGCGCATGCGTGGCGGCCAGAAGCGCACCGTGCATGCGTGGGGGCCAGAGCGAACTGCGCATTCCTGTCGGCCAGAGCGCACTGCGCATGCGTGAGGGCCAGAGCGCACTGCGCATGCGTGGCCGCCAGAGCGCACTGCGCATGCGTGTTCGCCAAGGCTCACTGCGCATCCGTGGTGACCAGAGCGCCCTGCGAATTCGTGGCGGCCAAGGCGCACTGCGCATGCGTGGGGGCCAGAGCGCACTGCGCAAGCGTGGCGGCCAGAGCGCACTGCGCATGCGTGTCGGCCAGAGCAGACAGCGCATGCGTGGCGGCCAGAGCGCACTGCGCATGCGAGGCGGCCAGAGAGCACTGCGCATGTGTGGCGGCCAGAGCGCACTGCGCATGCGTGGCGGCCAGAGCAGACAGCGCATGTGTGGCGGCCAGAGCGCACTGCGCATGCGTGGCGGCCAGAGAGCACTGCGCATGCGTGGCGGCCAGAGCGCACCGTGCATGCGTGGGGGCCAGAGCGCACTGCGCATTCATGTCGGCCAGAGCGCACGGCGCATGCGTGACGGCCAGAGCGCACTGCTCATGCGTGGCCGCCAGAGCGCACTGCGCATGCGTGTTGGCCAAGGCTCACTGCGCATGCGTGGTGACCATAGCGCCCTGCGCATTCGTGGCGGCCAAGGCGCACTGCGCATGCGTGGTCGCCAAGGCGCACTGCGCATGCGTGGCGTCCAGAGCGCACTGCGAATGCGTGTTGGCCAATGGGCACTGCGCATGCATGGCGCCCAGAGCGCACTGCGCATTTGTGGTGGCCAAGGCGCACTGAACCTGCGTGGCGGCCAGAGCGCACTGCGCATGCGTGTTGGCCAAGGCGCACTGCGCATGCGTGGCGGCCAGAGCGCACTGCGCATGCGTGTTGGCCAAAGCGCACTGCGCATGCGTGGCGAATAGAGCGCACTGCGCATTCGTGGCGGCCAAGGCGCACTGCGCTTGCGTGGGGGCCAGAGCGCACTGCGCAAGCGTGGCGGCCAGAGCGCACTGCGCATGCGTGGCGGCCAGAGCGCATTGCGCATACGTGGTGGCCATGATAGAGAGACCTCATATGGGGTGATTGGCGGGAGCCAATGATGAGCACCACCTCATATTGGGTGATTGGTGAGAGCCAATAGATGAGCGCCACCTCATATGGGGACTGCCATTACCCGGGTTGTTGTTCTTTCACATGCGTGGCGGCCAGAGCACACTGCGCATGCCTGGCGGCCAGAGCGCACTGCGCATGCGTGACGGCCAGAGCGTACAGCGAATGCTTGGCGGCCAGAGCGCACTGCGCATGCGTGGCCGCCAGAGCGCACCGCGCATGCGTGGCGGCCAGAGCGCATTGCGCATGCGTGGCGGCCAGAGCGCATTGCGCATACGTGGTGGCCATGATAGAGAGACCTCATATGGGGTGATTGGCGGGAGCCAATGATGAGCACAACCTCATATGGGGTGATTGGCGAGAGCCAATTGATGAGCGCCACCTCATATGGGGTGATTGGCGAGAGCCAATAGAGCACGTCAGAATCGGGGAACCAGGCTATATAAGAACTACCATTACCCGGGTTGTTGTTCTTTCTCATGCGTGGTGGCCATAGCACATTGCGCATGTGTGGCGGCCAGAGCGCATTGCGAATGCGTGGCGGCCAGAGCGCACTGCGCATGCGTGGCGCCCAGAGCACATTGCGCATGCGTGGCGGCCAGAGCGCACTGCGCATGCGTGGCGGCCAGAGCGCATTGCGCATGTGTGGCGGCCAGAGCTCATTGCGCATGCGTGGCGGCCAGTGCGCACTGCGCATGCATGGCGGCCAGAGCGCACTGCGCATGCGTGGGGGCCAGAGCGCACATCGCATGCGTGGCGGCCAAGGCGCACTTCGCATGCGTGGCGACCAGAGCGCACTGCGCATTCGTGGCGGCCAAGGCGCACTGCGCATGCGTGGCGGCCAGAGCGCACTTCGCATGCATGGCGGCCACGGCGCACTGCGCATGCGTGGCGGCCAGATCGCACTGCGCATTCGTGGCGGCCAGAGCGCATTGCGCATGCGTGGCGGCCAGAGTGCATTGCGCATGCGTGGCGGCCAGAGCGCATTGCGCATGCGTGGCGGCCAGAGCGCATTGCGCATACTTGGTAGCCATGACAGAGTGACCTCATATGGGGCGATTGGCGGGAGCCAATAGTTGAGCGTGACCTCATGTGGGGTGATTGTCGAAAGCCAATAGACCACGTCAGAGGCTGGGGCACCAGGCTATATAAGGACTGCCATTACCCGGGTTGTTGTTCTTTCTCATGCGTGGTGGCCAGAGCGCATTGCGAATTGTGGCAACCAGAGCGCATTGCGCATGCGTGGAGGCCATGACATTGTTACCTATATGGGGTGATTGGCGGGAGCCAATAGATGAGCACCACCTCATATTGGGTGATTGGTGAGAGGCAATAGATGAGCGCCACCTCATATGGGGACTGCCATTACCCGGGTTGTTTTTCTTTCACATGCGTGGCGGCCAGAGCACACTGCACATGCCTGGCGGCCAGAGCGCACTGCGCATGCGTGACGGCCAGAGCGCACTGCGCATGCGTGGTGGCCAAGGCGCACTGCGCATGCGTGGTGGCCAGAGCGCACTGCGCATGCATGGCGTCCAGAGCGCATTTCGCATGTGTGGCGGCCAGAGCTCATTGCGCATGCGTGGCGTCCAGAGCGCTCTGCGCATGCGTGGCGGCCAGAGCGCACATCACATGCGTGGCGGCCAAGGCGCACCGCGCATGCATGGCGGCCAGAGCGCATTACGCATGTGTGGCGGCCAGAGCTCGTTGCGCATTCGTGGCGGCCGGAGCGCACATCGCATGAGTGGCGGCCAAGGCGCACTGCGCATGCGTGGCAACCAGAGCGCACTGCGCATTCGTGGCGGCCAAGGCGCACTGCGCATGCGTGGCGGCCAGAGCGCACTGCGCATGCATGGCGGCCAAGGCGCACTGGGCATGCGTGGCGGCCAGAGTGCACTGCGCATTCGTGGCGGACAGAGCGCATTGCGCATGCGTTGGGGCCAGAGCGCATTGCGCATGCGTGGCGGCCAGAGCGCATTGCGCATACTTGGTAGCCATGACAGAGTGACCTCATATGGGGTGATTGGCGGGAGCCAATATATGAGCGCCACCTCATGTGGGGTGATTGTCGAAAGACAATAGACCACGTCAGAGGCGGGGCAACCAGGCTATATAAGGACTGCCATTACCTGAGTTGTTGTTCTTTCTCATGCGTGGGGGCCAGAGCGCACTGCGCATTCGTGGCGGCCAAGGCGCACTGCGCATGCGTGGCAACCAGAGCGCACTGCGCATTCGTGGCGGCCAAAGCGCACTGCGCATGCGTTAGGGCCAGAGCGCACTGCGCATGCCTGGCAGCCAGAGCGCACTGCGCATTCGTGTCGGCCAGAGCAGACAGCGCATGCGTGTCGGCCAGAGCGCACTGCGCATGCGTGGCCGCCAGAGCGCACTGCGCATGCGTGTCGGCCAGAGTAGACAGCGCATTTTGGCGGCCAGAGCGCACTGCGCATGCGTGGCGGCCAGAGCGCAATGCACATGTGTGGCGGTCAGAGCGCACTGCGCATTCGTGGGGGCCAGAGCGCACTGCGCATGCGTGGGGGACAGAGCGCACTGTGCATGCGTGGAGGCCAGAACGCACAGCGCATGCGTTGCTGCCAGAGCGCACTGCGCATGCGTGCCGGACAGAGCGCACTGCGCATGCGTGGCGGCCAGAGCGCACAGCGCATGTGTGGCGGCCAGAGCTCACTGCGCATGCGTCGCGGCCAGAGCGCATTGCGCATTAGTGGCTTCCAGAGCGCATTGCGCATGCGTGGCGGCCAGAGCGCACTGCGCATGCATGGTTTCCAGAGCGCACTGCGCATGCGTGGGGGCCAGAGCGAACTGCGCCTGCGTGGCGGCCAGAGCGCACAGCGCATGCGTTGCGGCCAGAGCGCACTGCGCATGCGTGGCGGCCAGAGCGCACTGCGCATGTGTGGCGGCCAGAGCGCATTGCGCATGCCTGGCGGCCAGAGTGCATTGCGCATGCGTGGCGGCCAGAGCGCATTGCGCATGCGTTGCGTCCAGAGCGCATTGCGCATACTTGGTATCCATGACAGAGTGACCTCATATGGGGTGATTGGCGGGAGCCAATAGATGAGCGCGACCTCATGTGGGGTGTTTGTCGAAAGCCAATAGACCACGTCAGAGGCGGGGCAACCAGGCTATATAAGGACTGCCATTACCCGGGTTGTTGTTCTTTCTCATGCGTGGCAGCCAGAGCGCATTTCGCATGCGTGGCGGCCAGAGCGCACTGCGCATTCGTGGCGGCCAAGGCGCACTGCGCATGCGTGGCGGCCAGAGCGCACTTCGCATGCATGGCGGCCAGATCGCACTGCGCATTCGTGGCGGCCAGAGCGCATTGCGCATGCGTGGCGGCCAGAGTGCATTGCGCATGCGTGGCGGCCAGAGCGCATTGCGCATGCGTGGCGGCCAGAGCGCATTGCGCATACTTGGTAGCCATGACAGAGTGACCTCATATGGGGCGATTGGCGGGAGCCAATAGTTGAGCGTGACCTCATGTGGGGTGATTGTCGAAAGCCAATAGACCACGTCAGAGGCTCGGGCAACCAGGCTCTATAAGGACTGCCATTACCCGGGTTGTTGTTCTTTCTCATGCGTGGTGGCCAGAGCGCATTGCGAATTGTGGCAACCAGAGCGCACTGCGCATGCGTGGAGGCCATGACATTGTTACCTATATGGGGTGATTGGCGGGAGCCAATAGATGAGCACCACCTCATATTGGGTGATTGGTGAGAGCCAATAGATGAGCGCCACCTCATATGGGGACTGCCATTACCCGGGTTGTTGTTCTTTCACATGCGTGGCGGCCAGAGCACACTGCGCATGCCTGGCGTCCAGAGCGCACTGCGCATGCGTGACGGCCAGAGCGCACTGCGCATGCGTGGCCGCCAGAGCGCACTGCGAATGCGTGGTGGCCAAGGCGCACTGCGCATGCGTGGTGGCCAGAGCGCACTGCGCATGCATGGCGTCCAGAGCGCATTGCGCAGGTGTGGCGGCCAGAGCTCATTGCGCATGCGTGGCGGCCAGAGCGCACTGCGCATGCGTGTCGGCCAGAGCGCACTGCGCATGCGTGGCGTCCAGAGCGCTCTGCGCATGCGTGGCGGCCAGAGCGCACATCACATGCGTGGCGGCCAAGGCGCACCGCGCATGCGTGGCGGCCAGAGCGCATTACGCTTGTGTGGCGGCCAGAGCTCGTTGCGCATTCCTGGCGGCCGGAGCGCACATTGCATGCGTGGCGGCCAAGCGCACTGCGCATCCGTGGCAACCAGATCGCACTGCGCATTCGTGGCGGCCAAGGCGCACTGCGCATGCGTGGCGGCCAGAGCGCACTGCGCAAGCATTGCGGCCAAGGCGCACTGGGCATGCGTGGCGGCCAGAGTGCACTGCGCATTCGTGGCGGACAGAGCGCATTGCGCATGCGTTGGGGCCAGAGCGCATTGCGCATGCGTGGCGGCCAGAGCGCATTGCGCATACTTGGTAGCCATGACAGAGTGACCTCATATGGGGTGATTGGCGGGAGCCAATATATGAGCGCCACCTCATGTGGGGTGATTGTCGAAAGCCAATAGACCATGTCAGATGCGGGGCAACCAGGCTATATAAGGACTGCCATTACCTGGGTTGTTGTTCTTTCTCATGCGTGGAGGCCAGAGCGCACTGCGCATTCGTGGCGGCCAGAGCGCATTGCGCATTCGTGGTGGCCAGAGCGCATTGCGCATGCGTGGGGGCCAGAGCGCACTGCGCATTCGTGGTGGCTAGAGCGCATTGCGCATGCGTGGGGGCCAGAGCGCATTGCGCATGCGTGGCGGCCAGAGAGCACTGCGCATGCGTGGCGGCCAGAGCTCACTGCGCATTCGTGGCGGCCAGAGCGCACTGCGCATGCATGGCGGCCAGAGCGCATTGCTCATGCGATCGGGCCAAAGCGCACTGCGCATGCGTGGGGGCCAGAGCGCACTGCGCATTCATGTCGGCCAGAGCGTACTGCGCATGCGTGACGGCCAGAGGGCACTGCGCATTCGTGGCCGCCAGAGCACACTGCGCATGCGTGTTGGCCAAGGCACACTGCGCATGCGTGGGGGCCAGAGCGTACGGCGCATTCATGTCGGCCAGAGTGCATTGCGCATGCGTGGAGGCCATAGCGCATTGCGCATGCGTGGCGGCCACAGCGCATTGCGCATACTTGGTAGCCATGACAGCGTGACCTCATATGGGGTGATTGGCAGGAGCCAATAGATGAGCGCGACCTCATGTGGGGTGATTGGCGAGAGCTATAGACCACGTCAGAGGCGGGGCAACCAGGCTATATAAGGACTGCCAATACCCGGGTTGTTGTTCTTTCTCATGCGTGGCGGCCAGAGCGCATTGCGCATGCGTGGCTGCCAGTGCGCATTGCGCATGCGAGGCAGCCAGAGCGCACTGCGCATGCGTGGCGGCCAGAGCGCACCGCGCATGCGTGGGGGCCAGAGCGCACTGCACATGCGTGGCGGTCAGAGCGCACTGCGCTTGTGTGGCGGACAGAGAGCACTGCGCATGCGTGGGGGCAAGAGAGCACTGCGCATGCGTGGGGGACTGAGCGAACTGTGCATGCATGGAGGCCAGAGCGCACCGCGCATGCGTTGCGGCCAGAGCGCACAGCGCATGCGTGCCGGACAGAGCGCACTGCGCATGCGTGGCGGCCAGAGCGCACAGCGCATGCGTGGCGGCCAGAGCTCACTGCGCATGCGTCACGGCCAGAGCGCATTGCGCATTAGTGGCTTCCAGAGCGCATTGCGCATGCGTGTCGGCCAGAGCGCACTGCGCATGCGTGGTGTCCAGAGCGCACTGCGCATGCGTGGGGGCCAGAGCGAACTGCGCATGCGTGGCGGCCAGAGCGCACAGCGCATGCGTTGCGGCCAGAGCGCACTGCGCATGCGTGGCGGCCAGAAAGCACTGCGCATGTGTGGCGGCCAGAGCGCATTACGCATGCCTGGCGGCCAGAGTGCATTGCGCATGCGTGGCGGCCAGAGCGCATTGTGCATGCGTTGCATCCAGAGCGCATTGCGCATACTTGGTATCCATGACAGAGTGACCTCATATGGGGTGATTGGCGGGAGCCAATAGATGATCGCGACCTCATGTGGGGTGTTTGTCGAAAGCCAATAGACCACGTCAGAGGCGGTGCAACCAGGCTATATAAGGACTGCCATGACCCGGGTTGTTGTTCTTTCTCATGCGTGGCAGCCAGAGCGCATTTCGCATGCGTGGCGGCCATGACAGAGTGACCTATATGGGGTGATTGGCGGGAGCCAATAGATGAGCACCACCTCATATGGGGTGCTTGCTGAGAGCCAATAGATGAGCGCCACCTCATATGGGGACTGCCATTACCCGGGTTGTTGTTCTTTCTCAAGTGTGGCGGCCAGAGCGCACTTCGCATGCCTAGTGGCCAGAGCGCACTGCCCATGCGTGGCGGCCAGAGCGCACCGTGCATGCGTGGGGGCCAGAGCGCACTGCGCATTCATGTCGGCCAGAGCGCACTGCGCATGCGTGACGGCCAGAGCACACTGCGCATGCCTGGCCGCCAGAGCGCACTGCGCATGCGTGTTGGCCAAGGCTCACTGCGCATGCGTGGTGACCAGAGCGCCCTGCGCATTCGTGGCGGCCAAGGCGCACTGCGCATTTGTGGTGGCCAAGGCGCACTGAACATGCGTGGCGGCCAGAGCGCACTGCGCATGCGTGTTGGCCAAGGCGCACTGCGCATGTGTGGCGGCCAGAGCGCACTGCGCATGCGTGTTGGCCAAGGCGCACTGCGCATGCGTGGCGAATAGAGCGCACTGCGCATTTGTGGCGGCCAAGGCGCACTGCGCTTGCGTGGGGGCCAGAGCGCACTGCGCAAGCGTGGCTGCCAGAGCGCACTGCGCATGCGTGTCGGCCAGAGCAGACAGCGAATGCGTGGCGGCCAGAGCGCACTGCGCATGCGTGGCGGCCAGAGAGCACTGCGCATGCGTGGCGGCCAGAGCGCACTACGCATGCATGGCGGCCAGAGCGCATTGCTCATGCGTTCGGGCCAGAGCGCACGGCACATGCGTGGGAGCCAGAGCGCACTGAGCATTCATGTTGGACAGAGCGCACTTCGCATGCGTGGCGGCTAGAGCGCACTGCTTTGCGTGGCGGCCAGAGCGCACTGCGCATGCGTGGGGGCCAGAGCGCACTGCGCATGCGTGTTGGCCAAGGCGCACTGCGCATGCGTGGCGACCAGAGCGCACTGCGCATGCGTGGCGGCCAAGGCGCACAGCGCATGCGTGGCGGCCAGCGCGGACTGCGCATGCGTGGGGGCCAGAGCGCATTGCGCATGCCTGGCGGCCAGAGCGCACTGCGCATGCGTGGCGACCAGAACGCACTGCGCATTCGTGTCGGCCAAGGCGCACTGCGCATGCGTGGCGGCCAGAGCGCACTGCACATGCATGGCGGCCAAGGCGCACTGCGCATGCGTGGCGACCAGAGCGCACTGCGCATTCGTGGCGACCAAGGCGCACTGCGCATGCGTGGCGGCCAGAGCGCACTGCGCAGGCAAGGCGGCCAAGTCGCACCGCGCATGCGTGGCGGCCAGAGCGCACTGCGCATGCGTGGCGGCCAGAGCGCATTGCGCATGCGTGGCGGCCAGAGCGCATTGCGCATACTTGGTAGCCATGACAGAGTGACCTCATATGGGGTGATTGGCGGGAGCCAATAGATCAGCGCGACCTCATGTGGGGTGATTGTCGAAAGCCAATAGACCATGTTAGAGGCGGCGTAAACAGGCTATATAAGGACTGCCATTACCCGGGTTGTTGTTCTATCTCATGCGTGGCGGCCAGAGCGCATTTCCCATGCGTGGCGGCCATGACATAGAGACCTATATGGGGTGATTGGCGGGAGCCAATAGATGAGCACCACCTCATATGGGGTGATTGGTGAGAGCCAATAGATGAGCGCCACCTCATATGGGGACTGCCATTACCCGGGTTGTTGTTCTTTCTCATGCGTGGCGGCCAGAGCGCACTGCGCATGCGTGGCGGCCAGAGCGCACTGCGCATGCGTCGCGGCCAGAGCGCACTGCGCATGCGTGGGGGCCAGAGCGCATTGTGCATGCGTGGCGGGCAAAGCACACTGCGCATGCCTGGAGGCCAGAGCGCACTGCGCATGCGTGGCGACAGAGCGCACTGCGCATTCGTGGCGGCCAAGGCGCACTGCGCATGCGTGGCGGCCAGAGCGCACTGCGCATGTATGGCGACCAAGGCGCACTGCGCATGCGTGGCGGCCAGAGCGCACTGCGCATTCGTGGCGGATAGAGCGCATTGCGCATGTGTGGGGGCCAGAGCGCACTGCGCATTCGTGGCGGCCAGAGCGCAATCCGCATGCGTGTGGGCCAGACCGCATTGCGCATGCGTGGCGGCCAGAGCGCACTGCGCATGCGTGGCGGCCAGAGCGCACTGCGCATGCGTGGCGGCCAGAGCGCACATCGCATGCGTGGCGGCCAAGGCGCACTGCGCATGCGTGGCGACCAGAGCGAACTGCGCATTCGTGGCTGCGAAGGCGCACTGCGCATGCGTGGCGGCCAGAGCGGACTGCGCATGCATGGCGGCCAAGGCGCACTGCGCATGCGGGTCGGCAAGAGCGCACTGCGCATTCGTGGCGGCCAGAGCTCACTGCGCATGCGTGGCTGCCAGAGAGCACTGCGTATTCGTGGTGGCCAGAGCGCATTGCGCATGCGTGGGGGCCAGAGCGCATTGCGCATGCGTGGCGGCCAGAGCGCATTGCGCATACTTGGTAGACATGACAGAGTGACCTCATATGGGGTGATTGGCGGGAGCCAATAGATGAGCGCGACCTCATGTGGGGTGATTGTCGAAAGCAATAGACTACGTCAGAGGCGGGGCAACCAGGCTATATAAGGACTGCCATTACCCGGGTTGTTGTTCTTTCTCATGCGTGGCGGCCAGAGCGCATTTTGCATGCGTGGCGGCCATGACAGAGTACCTATATGGGGTGATTAGCAGGAGCCAATAGATGAGCACCACCTCATATGGGGTGATTGGTGAGAGCCAATAGATGAGCGCCACCTCCTATGGGGACTGCCATTTCCCGGGTTGTTGTTCTTTCTCATGTGTGGCGGCCAGAGCTCACTGCGCATACCTGGCTGCCAGAGCGCACATCGCATGCGTGGCAGCCAAGGCGCACTGCGCATGCCTGGCGACCAGAGCGCACTGCGCATTCGTGGCGGCCAAGGCGCACAGCGCATGCGTGGCGGCCCGAGTGCACTGCGCATGCATGGCGGCCAAGGCGCACTGTGCATGCGTGGCGGCCAGAGCGCACTGCTCATGCGTGGCGGCCAGAGCGCATTGTGCATGCGTGGGGCAAGAGCGCACTGCGCATTCGTGGCGGTCAGAGCGCATTGCGCATGCGTGGCGGCCAGAGCGCATTGCACATACTTGGTAGCCATGACAGAGTGACCTCATGTGGGGTGAATGGCGGGAGCCAATATATGAGCGCCACCTCATGTGGGGTGATTGTCGAAAGCCAATAGACTACGTCAGAGTCGGGGCAACCAGGCTATATAAGGACTGCCATTACCCGGGTTGTTGTTCTTTCTAATGCATGGGGGCCAGAGCGCACTGCGCATTCGTGGCGGCCAGAGCGCATTGCGCATTCGTGGTGGCCAGAGCGCATTGCGCATGAGTGGGGGCCAGAGCGCACTGCGCATTCGTGGTGGCCAGAGCGCATTGCGCATGCATGGGGGCCAGAGCGCACTGCGCATGCGTGGCGACCAGAGCGCACTGCGCATGCGTGGCGGCCAGAGCGCATTGCGCATGCGTGGGGGCCAGAGCGCACTGCGCATTCGTGGCGGCCAGAGCGCATTGCGCATACGTGGCGGCCAGAGCGCATTGCGCATGCGTGGCGGCCACAGCGCATTGCGCATACGTGGTGGCCATGATAGAGAGACCTCATATGGGGTGATTGGCGGGAGCCAATACATGAGCGCGACCTCATATGGGGTGATTGGCGAGAGCCAATTGATGAGCGCCACCTCATATGGGGTGATTGGCGAGAGCCAATAGAGCACGTCAGAAGCGGGGCAACCAGGCTATATAAGAACTACCATTACCCGGGTTGTTGTTCTTTCCTTGCGTGGTGGCCAGAGCGCATTGCGCATGTGTGGCGGCCAGAGCGCATTGCGCATGCATGGCGGCCAGAGCGCACTGCGCATGCATGGCGGCCAGAGCGCATTGCGCATGTGTGGGGGCCAGAGCTCATTGCGCATGCGTGGCGGCCATGGCGCACTGCGCATGCGTGGCGGCCAGAGTGCACTGCGCATGCGTGGCGGCCAGAGCGCACTGCGCATGCGTGGGGGCCAGAGCGCATTGGGCATGCGTGGCGGCCAGAGCGCACTGCGCATGCCTGACGGCCAGCGCGCACTGCGCATGTGTGGCGGCCAGAGCGCACTGCACATGCGTGGGGGACAGAGCGCATTGCGCATGCGTGGCGGCCAGAGCGCACTGCGCATTCGTGGCGGCCAAGGCGCACTGCGCATGCGTGGCGGCCCGAGCACTCTGCACATGCATGGCGGCCAAGTCGCACTGCGCATGCGTGGCGGCCAAGGCGCACTGCACATGCGTGGTGACCAGAGCGCACTGCGCATTCGTGGCGGCCAAGGCGCACTGCGCATGCGTGGCGGCCAGAGCGCACTGCGCATGCATGGCGGCCAAGTCACACTGCGCATGCGTGGCGGCCAGAGCGCACTGCGCATGCGTGTCGGCCAGAGCGCATTGCGCATGCGTGGCGGCCAGAGCGCATTGCGCATACTTGGTAGCCATGACAGAGTGACCTCATATGGGGTGATTGGCGGGAGCCAATAGATGAGCGCGACCTCATGTGGGGTGATTGTCGAAAGCCAATAGACCATGTCAGAGGCGGGGTAAACAGGCTATATAAGGACTGCAATTACCCGGGTTGTTGTTCTTTCTCATGCGTGGCGGCCAGAGCGCATTTCGCATGCGTGGCGGCCATGACATAGTGACCTGTATGGGGTGATTGGCGGGAGCCAATAGATGAGCACCACCTCATATGGGGTGATTGGTGAGAACCAATAGATGAGCGCCACCTCATATGGGGACTGCCATTACCCGGGTTGTTGTTCTTTCTCATGCGTGGCGGCCAGAGCGCACTGCGCATGCGTGGCGGCCAGAGCGCACTGCGCATGCGTCGCGGCCAGAGCGCACTGCGCATGCGTGGGGGCCAGAGCGCATTGTGCATGCGTGGCGGGCAGAGCACACTGCGAATGCCTGGCGGCCAGAGCGCACTGCGCATGCGTAGCGGCCAGAGCGCACATCGCAAGCGTGGCGGCCAAGTCGCACTGCGCATGCGTGGCGACAGAGCGCACTGCGCATTCGTGGCGGCCAAGGCGCACTGCGCATGCGTGGCGGCCAGAGCGCACTGCGCATGTATGGCGGCCAAGGCGCACTGCGCATGCGTGGCGGCTAGAGCGCACTGCGCATTCGTGGCGGCCAGAGCGCATTGCGCATGTGTGGGGGCCAGAGCGCACTGCGCATTCGTGGCGGCGAGAGCGCAATCCGCATGCGTGTGGGCCAGAGTGCATTGCGCATGCGTGGTGGCCAGAGCGCACTGCGCATGCCTGGCGGCCAGAGCACACTGCGCATGCGTGGCGGCCAGAGCGCACATCGCATGCGTGGCGGCCAAGGCGCACTGCGCATGCGTGGCGACCAGAGCGAACTGCGCATTCGTGGCGGCGAAGGCGCACTGCGCATGCGTGGCGGCCAGAGCGCACTGCGCATGCATGGCGGCCAAGGCGCACTGCGCATGTGGGTCGGCAAGAGCGCACTGCGCATTCGTGGCGGCCAGAGCGCACTGCGCATGCGTGGCTGCCAGAGCGCACTGCGTATTCGTGGCGGCCAGAGCGCATTGCGCATGCGTGGGGGCCAGAGCGCATTGCGCATGCGTGGCGGCCAGAGCGCATTGCGCATACTTGGTAGCCATGACACAGTGACCTCATATGGGGTGATTGGCAGGAGCCAATAGATGAGCGCGACCTCATGTGGGGTGATTGTCGAAAGCAATAGACTACGTCAGAGGCGGGGCAACCACGCTATATAAGGACTGCCATTACCCGGGTTGTTGTTCTTTCTCATGCGTGGCGGCCAGAGCGCATTTTGCATGCGTGGCGGCCATGACAGAGTGACCTATATGGGGTGATTAGCGGGAGCCAATAGATGAGCACCACCTCATATGGGGTGATTGGTGAGAGCCAATAGATGAGCGCCACCTCATATGGGGACTGCCATTACCCGGGTTGTTGTTCTTTCTCATGCGTGGCGGCCAGAGCTCACTGCGCATACCTGGCGGCCAGAGCACACATCGCATGCGTGGCAGCCAAGGCGCACTGCGCATGCCTGGCGACCAGAGCGCAGTGCGCATTCGTGGCGGCCAAGGCGCAGTGCGCATGCGTGGCGGCCCGAGTGCACTGCGCATGCATGGCGGCCAAGGCGCACTGCGCATGCGTGGCGGCAAGAGCGCACTGCGCATTCGTGGCGGCCAGAGCGCACATCTCATGCGTGGCAGCCAAGGCGCACTGCGCATGCCTGGCGACCAGAGCGCAGTGCGCATTCGTGGCGGCCAAGGCGCAGTGCGCATGCGTGGCGGCCCGAGTGCACTGCGCATGCATGGCGGCCAAGGCGCACTGCGCATGCGTGGCGGCAAGAGCGCACTGCGCATTCGTGGCGTTCAGAGCGCATTGCGCATGCGTGGCGGCCAGAGCGCATTGCACATACTTGGTAGCCATGACAGAGTGACCTCATATGGGGTGAATGTCGGGAGCCAATATATGAGCGCCACCTCATGTGGGGTGATTGTCGAAAGCCAATAGACCACGTCAGAGGCAGGGCAACCAGGCTATATAAGGACTGCCATTACCCGGGTTGTTGTTCTTTCTAATGCGTGGGGGCCAGAGCGCACTGCGCATTCGTGGCGGCCAGAGCGCATTGCGCATTCGTGGTGGCCAGAGCGCATTGCGCATGCGTGGGGGCCAGAGCGCACTGCGCATTCGTGGTGGCCAGAGCGCATTGCGCATGCGTGGGGGCCAGAGAGCATTGCGCATGCGTGGCGACCAGAGCGCACTGCGCATGCGTGGCGGCCAGAGCGCATTGCGCATGCGTGGGGGCCAGAGCGCACTGCGCATTGGTGGAGGCCAGAGCGCATTGCGCATGCGTGGGGGCCAGAGCGCACTGCGCATTCGTGGCGGCCAGAACGCATTGCGAATGCGTGGGGGCCAGAGCGCACTGCGCATTCGTGGCGGCCAAGGCGCACTGCGCATGCGTGGCTGACAGAGCGCACTGCGCATACGTGGGGGCCAGAGCGCACTGCGCATGCGTGGGGCCAGATCGCATTGCGCATACTTGGTAGCCATGACAGAGTGACCTCATATGGGGTGATTGGGGGGAGCCAATAGATGAGCGCGACCTCATGTGGGGTGAATGTCGAAAGCCAATAGACCACGTCAGAGGCGGGGCAACCAGGCTATATAAGGACTGCCATTACCCGGGTTGTTGTTCTTTCTCATGCGTGGCGGCCAGAGCGCACTGCGCATGTGTGGCGGCCAGAGCGCACTGCGCATGCGTCGCGGCCAGAGCGCAATGCGCATGCGTGGGGGCCAGAGCGCATTGTGCATATGTGGCGGGCAGAGCACACTGCGCATGCCTTGCGGCCAGAGCGCACTGCGCATGCGTGGCGGCCGGAGCGCACATCGCATGCGTGGCGGCCAAGGCGCACTGCGCATGCGTGGCAACAGAGCGCACTGCGCATTCGTGGCGGCCAAGGTGCACTGCGCATGCGTGGCGGCCAGAGCGCAAGGCGCATGTATGGCGGCCAAGGCACACTGCGTATGTGTGGCGGCCAGAGCGCACTGCGCATTCGTGGCGGCCAGAGCGCAATCCGCATGCGTGTGGGCCAGAGCGCATTGCGCATGCGTGGCGGCCAGAGCGCACTGCGCATTCGTGGCGGCCAGAGCGCATTGCTCATTCGTGGTGGCCGGAGCGCATTGCGCATGCGTGGGGGCCAGAGCGCACTGCGCATTTGTGGTGGCCAGAGCGCACTGCGCATGCGTGGCGGCAAGAGCGCATTGCGCATGCGTGGGGGCCAGAGCGCACTGCGCATTCGTGGCGGCCAGAGCGCATTGCGCATGCGTGGGGGCCAGAGCGCACTGCACATGCGTGGCGGCCAGAGCGCACTGCGCATTCGTGGCGGATAGAGCGCATTGCGCATGTGTGGGGGCCAGAGCGCACTGCGCATTCGTGGCGGCCAGAGCGCAATCCGCATGCGTGTGGGCCAGACCGCATTGCGCATGCGTGGCGGCCAGAGCGCACTGCGCATGCGTGGCGGCCAGAGCGCACTGCGCATGCGTGGCGGCCAGAGCGCACATCGCATGCGTGGCGGCCAAGGCGCACTGCGCATGCGTGGCGGCCAGAGCGCACTGCGCATGCATGGAGGCCAAGGCGCACTGCGCATGCGGGTCGGCAAGAGCGCACTGCGCATTCGTGGCGGCCAGAGCTCACTGCGCATGCGTGGCTGCCAGAGAGCACTGCGTATTCGTGGCGGCCAGAGCGCATTGCGCATGCGTGGGGGCCAGAGCGCATTGCGCATGCGTGGCGGCCAGAGCGCATTGCGCATACTTGGTAGACATGACAGAGTGACCTCATATGGGGTGATTGGCGGGAGCCAATAGATGAGCGCGACCTCATGTGGGGTGATTGTCGAAAGCAATAGACTACGTCAGAGGCGGGGCAACCAGGCTATATAAGGACTGCCATTACCCGGGTTGTTGTTCTTTCTCATGCGTGGCGGCCAGAGCGCATTTTGCATGCGTGGCGGCCATGACAGAGTACCTATATGGGGTGATTAGCAGGAGCCAATAGATGAGCACCACCTCATATGGGGTGATTGGTGAGAGCCAATAGATGAGCGCCACCTCCTATGGGGACTGCCATTTCCCGGGTTGTTGTTCTTTCTCATGTGTGGCGGCCAGAGCTCACTGCGCATACCTGGCTGCCAGAGCGCACATCGCATGCGTGGCAGCCAAGGCGCACTGCGCATGCCTGGCGACCAGAGCGCACTGCGCATTCGTGGCGGCCAAGGCGCACAGCGCATGCGTGGCGGCCCGAGTGCACTGCGCATGCATGGCGGCCAAGGCGCACTGCGCATGCGTGGCGGCCAGAGCGCACTGCTCATGCGTGGCGGCCAGAGCGCATTGTGCATGCGTGGGGCAAGAGCGCACTGCGCATTCGTGGCGGTCAGAGCGCATTGCGCATGCGTGGCGGCCAGAGCGCATTGCACATACTTGGTAGCCATGACAGAGTGACCTCATATGGGGTGAATGGCGGGAGCCAATATATGAGCGCCACCTCATGTGGGGTGATTGTCGAAAGCCAATAGACTACGTCAGAGTCGGGGCAACCAGGCTATATAAGGACTGCCATTACCCGGGTTGTTGTTCTTTCTAATGCATGGGGGCCAGAGCGCACTGCGCATTCGTGGCGGCCAGAGCGCATTGCGCATTCGTGGTGGCCAGAGCGCATTGCGCATGCGTGGGGGCCAGAGCGCACTGCGCATTCGTGGTGGCCAGAGCGCATTGCGCATGCATGGGGGCCAGAGCGCACTGCGCATGCGTGGCGACCAGAGCGCACTGCGCATGCGTGGCGGCCAGAGCGCATTGCGCATGCGTGGGGGCCATAGCGCACTGCGCATTCGTGGCGGCCAGAGCGCATTGCGCATACGTGGCGGCCAGAGCGCATTGCGCATGCGTGGCGGCCAGAGCGCATTGCGCATACGTGGTGGCCATGATAGAGAGACCTCATATGGGGTGATTGGCGGGAGCCAATACATGAGCGCGACCTCATATGGGGTGATTGGCGAGAGCCAATTGATGAGCGCCACCTCATATGGGGTGATTGGCGAGAGCCAATAGAGCACGTCAGAAGCGGGGCAACCAGGCTATATAAGGACTGCTATTACCCGGGTTGTTGTTCTTTCTAATGCATGGGGGCCAGAGCGCACTGCGCATTCGTGGCGGCCAGAGCGCATTGCGCATTCGTGGTGGCCAGAGCGCATTGCGCATGCGTGGTGGCCAGAGCGCATTGCGCATGTGTGGCGGCCAGAGCGCATTGCGCATGCGTGGCGGCCAGAGCGCACTGCGCATGCATGGCGGCCAGAGCGCATTGCGCATGTGTGGGGGCCAGAGCTCATTGCGCATGCGTGGCGGCCATGGCGCACTGCGCATGCGTGGCGGCCAGAGTGCACTGCGCATGCGTGGCGGCCAGAGCGCACTGCGCATGCGTGGGGGCCAGAGCGCATTGCGCATGCGTGGCGGCCAGAGCGCACTGCGCATGCCTGACGGCCAGCGCGCACTGCGCATGTGTGGCGGCCAGAGCGCACTGCACATGCGTGGGGGACAGAGCGCATTGCGCATGCGTGGCGGCCAGAGCGCACTGCGCATTCGTGGCGGCCAAGGCGCACTGCGCATGCGTGGCGGCCAGAGCACACTGCGCATGCATGGCGGCCAAGTCGCACTGCGCATGCGTGGCGGCCAAGGCGCACTGCACATGCGTGGCGACCAGAGCGCACTGCGCATTCGTGGCGGCCAAGGCGCACTGCGCATGCGTGGCGGCCAGAGCGCACTGCGCATGCATGGCGGCCAAGTCGCACTGCGCATGCGTGGCGGCCAGAGCGCACTGCGCATGCGTGTCGGCCAGAGCGCATTGCGCATGCGTGGCGGCCAGAGCGCATTGCGCATACTTGGTAGCCATGACAGAGTGACCTCATATGGGGTGATTGGCGGGAGCCAATAGATGAGCGCGACCTCATGTGGGGTGATTGTCGAAAGCCAATAGACCATGTCAGAGGCGGGGTAAACAGGCTATATAAGGACTGCCATTACCCGGGTTGTTGTTCTTTCTCATGCGTGGCGGCCAGAGCGCATTTCGCATGCGTGGCGGCCATGACATAGTGACCTGTATGGGGTGATTGGCGGGAGCCAATAGATGAGCACCACCTCATATGGGGTGATTGGTGAGAGCCAATAGATGAGCGCCACCTCATATGGGGACTGCCATTACCCGGGTTGTTGTTCTTTCTCATGCGTGGCGGCCAGAGCGCACTGCGCATGCGTGGCGGCCAGAGCGCACTGCGCATGCGTCGCGGCCAGAGCGCACTGCGCATGCGTGGGGGCCAGAGCGCATTGTGCATGCGTGGCGGGCAGAGCACACTGCGAATGCCTGGCGGCCAGAGCGCACTGCGCATGCGTGGCGGCCAGAGCGCACATCGCAAGCGTGGCGGCCAAGTCGCACTGCGCATGCGTGGCGACAGAGCGCACTGCGCATTCGTGGCGGCCAAGGCGCACTGCGCATGCGTGGCGGCCAGAGCGCACTGCGCATGTATGGCGGCCAAGGCGCACTGCGCATGCGTGGCGGCTAGAGCGCACTGCGCATTCGTGGCGGCCAGAGCGCATTGCGCATGTGTGGGGGCCAGAGCGCACTGCGCATTCGTGGCGGCGAGAGCGCAATCCGCATGCGTGTGGGCCAGAGTGCATTGCGCATGCGTGGTGGCCAGAGCGCACTGCGCATGCCTGGCGGCCAGAGCACACTGCGCATGCGTGGCGGCCAGAGCGCACATCGCATGCGTGGCGGCCAAGGCGCACTGCACATGCGTGGCGACCAGAGCGAACTGCGCATTCGTGGTGGCGAAGGCGCACTGCGCATGCGTGGCGGCCAGAGCGCACTGCGCATGCATGGCGGCCAAGGCGCACTGCGCATGTGGGTCGGCAAGAGCGCACTGCGCATTCGTGGCGGCCAGAGCGCACTGCGCATGCGTGGCTGCCAGAGCGCACTGCGTATTCGTGGCGGCCAGAGCGCATTGCGCATGCGTGGGGGCCAGAGCGCATTGCGCATGCGTGGCGGCCAGAGCGCATTGCGCATACTTGGTAGCCATGACAGAGTGACCTCATATGGGGTGATTGGCGGGAGCCAATAGATGAGCGCGACCTCATGTGGGGTGATTGTCGAAAGCAATAGACTACGTCAGAGGCGGGGCAACCACGCTATATAAGGACTGCCATTACCCGGGTTGTTGTTCTTTCTCATGCGTGGCGGCCAGAGCGCATTTTGCATGCGTGGCGGCCATGACAGAGTGACCTATATGGGTTGATTAGCGGGAGCCAATAGATGAGCACCACCTCATATGGGGTGATTGGTGAGAGCCAATAGATGAGCGCCACCTCATATGGGGACTGCCATTACCCGGGTTGTTTTTCTTTCTCATGCGTGGCGGCCAGAGCTCACTGCGCATACCTGGCGGCCAGAGCGCACATCGCATGCGTGGCAGCCAAGGCGCACTGCGCATGCCTGGCGACCAGAGCGCAGTGCGCATTCGTGGCGGCCAAGGCGCAGTGCGCATGCGTGGCGGCTCGAGTGCACTGCGCATGCATGGCGGCCAGAGCGCATTGTGCATGCGTGGGGCAAGAGCGCACTGCGCATGCGTGGCGGCAAGAGCGCACTGCGCATTCGTGGCGGCCAGAGCGCATTGTGCATGCGTGGGGCAAGAGCGCACTGCGCATTCGTGGCGTTCAGAGCGCATTGCGCATGCGTGGCGGCCAGAGCGCATTGCACATACTTGGTAGCCATGACAGAGTGACCTCATATGGGGTGAATGTCGGGAAACAATATATGAGCGCCACCTCATGTGGGGTGATTGTCGAAAGCCAATAGACCACGTCAGAGGCAGGGCAACCAGGCTATATAAGAACTGCCATTACCCGGGTTGTTGTTCTTTCTAATGCGTGGGGGCCAGAGCGCACTGCGCATTCGTGGCGGCCAGAGCGCATTGCGCATTCGTGGTGGCCAGAGCGCATTGCGCATGCGTGGGGGCCAGAGCGCACTGCGCATTCGTGGTGGCCAGAGCGCATTGCGCATGCGTGGGGGCCAGAGAGCATTGCGCATGCGTGGCGACCAGAGCGCACTGCGCATGCGTGGCGGCCAGAGCGCATTGCGCATGCGTGGGGGCCAGAGCGCACTGCGCATTGGTGGCGGCCAGAGCGCATTGCGCATGCGTGGGGGCCAGAGCGCACTGCGCATTCGTGGCGGCCAGAACGCATTGCGAGTGCGTGGGGGCCAGAGCGCACTGCGCATTCGTGGCGGCCAAGGCGCACTGCGCATGCGTGGCTGACAGAGCGCACTGCGCATACGTGGGGGCCAGAGCGCACTGCGCATGCGTGGGGGCCAGATCGCATTGCGCATACTTGGTAACCATGACAGAGTGACCTCATATGGGGTGATTGGGGGGAGCCAATAGATGAGCGCGACCTCATGTGGGGTGAATGTCGAAAGCCAATAGACCACGTCAGAGGCGGGGCAACCAGGCTATATAAGGACTGCCATTACCCGGGTTGTTGTTCTTTCTCATGCGTGGCGGCCAGAGCGCACTGCGCATGCGTGGCGGCCAGAGAGCACTGCGCATGCGTCGCGGCCAGAGCGCAATGCGCATGCGTGGGGGCCAGAGCGCATTGTGCATATGTGGCGGGCAGAGCACCCTGCGCATGCCTTGCGGCCAGAGCGCACTGCGCATGCGTGGCGGCCGGAGCGCACATCGCATGCGTGGCGGCCAAGGCGCACTGCGCATGCGTGGCAACAGAGCGCACTGCGCATTCGTGGCGGCCAAGGTGCACTGCGCATGCGTGGCGGCCAGAGCGCAAGGCGCATGTATGGCGGCCAAGGCACACTGCGTATGTGTGGCGGCCAGAGCGCACTGCGCATTCGTGGCGGCCAGAGCGCAATCCGCATGCGTGTGGGCCAGAGCGCATTGCGCATGCGTGGCGGCCAGAGCGCACTGCGCATTCGTGGCGGCCAGAGCGCATTGCTCATTCGTGGTGGCCGGAGCGCATTGCGCATGCGTGGGGGCCAGAGCGCACTGCGCATTTGTGGTGGCCAGAGCGCACTGCGCATGCGTGGCGGCAAGAGCGCATTGCGCATGCGTGGGGGCCAGAGCGCACTGCGCAATCATGGCGGCCAGAGCGCATTGCGCATGTGTGGGGGCCAGAGCGCACTGCGCATTCGTGGCGGCCAGAACGCATTGCGAATGCGTGGGGGCCAGAGCGCACTGCGCATTCGTGGCGGCCAAGGCGCACTGCGCATGCGTGGCGGCCAGAGCGCACTGGGAATGCGTGGGGGCCAGAGCGCACTGCGCATGCGTGGGGGCCATATCGCATTGCGCATACTTGGTAGCCATGACAGAGTGACCTCATATGGGGTGATTGGGGGGAGCCAATAGATGAGCGCGACCTCATGTGGGGTGAATGTCGAAAGCCAATAGACCACGTCAGAGGCGGGGCAACCAGGCTATATAAGGACTGCCATTACCCGGGTTGTTGTTCTTTCTCATGCGTGGCGGCCAGAGCACATTTCGCATGCGTGGCTGCCATGACAGTTTGACCTATATGGGGTGATTGGCGGGAGCCAATAGATGAGCACCACCTCATATGGGGTGATTGGTGAGTGCCAATAGATGAGCGCCACCTCATATGGGGACTGCCATTACCCGGGTTGTTGTTCTTTCTCATGCGTGGCGGCCAGAGCGCACTGCGCATGCCTAGAGGCCAGAGCGCACTGCGCAAGCGTTGTGGCCAGAGCGCACTGCGCATGCATGGGGGACAGAGCGCACTGCACATTCATGTCGGCCAGAGCGCACTGCGTTTCCGTGACGGCCAGAGCGCACTGCGCATGTGTGGCCGCCAGAGCGCACTGCGCATGCGTCTTGGCCAAGGCGCACTGCGCATGCGTGGCGACCAGAGCGCAGTGCGCATTCGTGGCGGCTAAGGCGCACTGCGCATGCGTGGCGGCCAGCGCGCACTGCGCATGCGTGGGGGCCAGAGCGCACTGCGCATGCCTGGCGGCCAGAGCGCACTGCGCATGCGTGGCGAACAGAACGCACTGCGCATTCGTGGCGGCCAAGGCGCATTGCGCATGCGTGGCGGCCAGCGCGCACTGCGCATGCGTGGGGGCCAGAGCGCACTGCGCATGCCTGGCGGCCAGAGCGCACTGCGCATGTGTGGCGACCAGAACGCACTGCGCATTCGTGGCGGCCAAGGCGCACTGCGCATGCGTGGCGGCCAGAGCGCACTGCGCATGCATGGTGGCCAAGTCGCACTGCGCATGCGTGGCGGCCAGAGCGCATTGCGCATACTTGGTAGCCATGACAGAGTGACCTCATATGGGGTGATTGGCGGGAGCCAATAGATGAGCGCGACGTCATGTGGGGTGATTGTCGAAAGCCAATAGACCATGTCAGAGGCGGGGTAAACAGGCTATATAAGGATTGCCATTACCCGGGTTGTTGTTCTTTCTCATGCGTGGCAGCCAGAGCGCATTTCGCATGCGTGGCGGCCATGACATTGTGACCTATATGGGGTGATTGGCGAGAGCCAATAGATAAGCACCACCTCATATGGGGTGATTGGTGAGAGCCAATAGATGAGCGCCACCTCATATGGGGACTGCCATTACCCGGGTTGTTGTTCTTTCTCATGCGTGGCGGCCAGAGCGCACTGCGCATGCGTGGCGGCCAGAGCGCACTCGCATGCGTCGCGGCCAGAGCGCACTGCGCATGCGTGGGGGCCAGAGCGCATTGTGCATGCGTGGCGGGCAGAGCACACTGCGCATGCGTGGCGGCCAGAGCGCACTGCGCATGCGTCGCGGCCAGAGCGCACATCACATGCGTGGCGGCCAAGGCGCACTGCGCATGCGTGGCGACAGAGCGCACTGCGCATTCGTGGCGGCCAAGGCGCACTGCGCATGCTGGCGGCCAGAGCGCACTGCGCTTGTATGGCGGCCAAGGCGCACTGCGCATGCGTGGCGGCCAGAGCGCACTGCGCATTCGTGGCGGCCAGATCGCATTGCGCATGTGTGGGGGCCAGAGCGCACTGCGCATGCGTGGCGGCCAGAGCGCAATCCGCATGCGTGTGGGCCAGAGCGCATTGCGCATGCGTGGCGGCCAGAGGGCACTGCGCATGCCTGGCGGCCAGAGCGCACTGCGCATGCGTGGCGGCCAGAGCGCATTGCGCATGCGTGGGGGCCAGAGCGCATTGCGCATGCGTGGCGGCCAGAGCGCACTGCGCATGCGTGGCGTTCAGAGCGCATTGCGCATGCGTGGCGGCCAGAGCGCATTGCACATACTTGGTAGCCATGACAGAGTGACCTCATATGGGGTGAATGGCGGGAGCCAATATATGAGCGCCACCTCATGTGGGGTGATTGTCGAAAGCCAATAGACCACGTCAGAGGCGGGGCAACCAGGCTATATAAGGACTGCCATTACCCGGGTTGTTGTTCTTTCTAATGAGTGGGGGTCAGAGCGCACCGTGCATGCGTGGGGGCCAGAGCGCACTGCGCATTCATGTTGGCCAGAGCGCACTGCGCATGCGTGACGGCCAGAGCGCACTGCGCATGCGTGGCCGCCAGAGCGCACTGCGAATGCGTGTTGGAAAAGGCTCACTGCGCATGCGTGGTGACCAGAGCGCCCTGCGCATTCGTGGCGGCCAAGGCACACTGCGCATGCGTGGTGGCCAAGGCGCACTGCGCATGCGTGGCGTCCTGAGCGCACTGCGAATGCGTGTTGGCCAAGGCGCACTGCGCATGCGTGGCGACCAGAGCGCACTGCGCATTTGTGGTGGCCAAGGCGCACTGAACATGCGTGGCGGCCAGAGCGCACTGCGCATGCGTGTTGGCCAAGGCGCACTGCGCATGCGTGGCGGCCAGAGCGCACTGCGCATGCGTGTTGGCCAAGGCGCACTGAGCATGCGTGGCCACCAGAGCGACTGCGCATTCGTGGCGGCCAAGGCGCACTGCGCATGCTTGGCGGCCAGAGCGCACTGCGCATGCGTGTTGGCCAAGGCGCACTGCG